>NC_140338.1:12575319-13810153 GCF_963514085.1 Chelon labrosus
TCCTCTTCCTTCTTCTCGCCCTCTCTCTTGATCTTCCTCCATGTCATCCTCTTCCATCTTCTTCTTCAGTTTTATTTCCAGCAGATTTGATACTCCGCAGCAGCAGAACCACTGAAGACTGAGTTCACAGTGTGAACACGTTTATCTGTTCTCATCATTTTAGTTGGCGTCCGTAGAGACGGTAACAGAATGACTATGTATATATACAGTATTTGCCTTCAGATAGCCATGAGCTAATCTTAAAGTCTTGTGGCTCGCTACAGGAGAGATGTTAGCGTGACCCTTAGAGCCACAAATGAAGCGTGAATATTTATAAGACGCGAGAGTGTAAAAAGCTAACAGCACCCTTCGGTCGTTCGTTTCATGTCTGTAGGTTCTGGGGGACCTCAGAGCTGACAACCAGAGGCTCAAGGACGAGAACGCCGCCCTCATTCGAGTCATCAGCAAACTCTCAAGATGAACCTGGGAAGAAATGGAAAAAAAAACACAACCCTACATGGTGATAAAAAGTATTACAGGACATTTCTTGTTCGCGACTCGGACGACACAAACCGGAACGAGAGACGCAGCATCGCACACCACATTCAACAATAACTGGAGCTACGTAGAGATTTCAGGGGTATTGCCTGTGTTAGGGCCTTTATGTTTTTGGCAGATCTACTGTATAACAAGCTGGACTGCACCTCCTGTGGACGGACGGGACGTTCCTGTCCACTTTTATATTTTTATTGTCGTATTTTTTTAACTGGAATATTTTCATGTGCTTTGCTCCAGTGATACTTTGTATAAAATCTGTATTAGGAGACTTAAAGCCATGCACAGTGAGAACTCACAGTCGTGTTTTAGATTAGCTTTTCTGCTGAAGGGGTGGAGGAATTACATATAAAAAAAAGAAAAAAAAAAAAGAACAAGTCTTAAATGTGCCAAAAACCCCGCCCGCCAGTTTTTTTTTTTTTTTTTTTTTTTTTTTTTTTGTTGCATGTGCTTTGGGGAAAACTCCAGGTGGTCAGTGTTGTTTCTCAGGACGAGTCTTGAGTCGATGCTTTCTGTTTTTAGCTGGCTGCTGTAAAGGTGGACCAAAATCTGCATGCTCTTTTTTTTTTTTTTTTTTTTTTTTTTCTCTCTCCCTCCCCTGCTCCTCTGAATGTATATTTAACATGTATATTTATGTACAGGGGCCGTCTGTCCGGAGTCATGGAGCGTTTTTTTGTTTCTTTTTCTTTTTTCCGGGGGGCGCTAAACGTCCAGTGCAGCTCGCGGTCAGATGGGGCTTTTGTTACAAATGTGAGATCATTTTTCGGGAGGTTGTGGAGAACGCATGCTCTAACATTAGTACTGTAGTCATTTTCGCTTTGCAATTGTTTTGACCTCTGAAAGCAGCGACCCCTGAGTTTAAGTATTCACCCTGTGACGGACAGCTGTTGTTCAGACAGACAGGCCAGATGGGTCAACTCTTGAATGTTTACTTCAGTTTTTAAGAAAAGAAAAGAAAAGAAATGCATGTCAAATTGTATTTTGATGCCGTGCCTTTACATTTGTAAGTAATATTTCTATTTTGCTTTGGCAGCGTACACTGTTGAGTATAAAATACAGTATGGGCATAAATGATTCAGGATCCCTGTCGCTTCTTTTTTTTTTTCTATTTTGCTGCTGAATTTTATCCCCAAAAACTTTATATTTACTAAGATAATCCTTCAGTTTATCCCCCAGTGGGGAAATAAGCAGTGTTACTGCAGCATATGGTTAAGGACAGTTGACAAGACTAATGATAGTAAACATAAAATAGCACAAAACTAGCTTATTAAATATAACATTAGTTCTGCATATGTGGTTTACTGGTAGCAGACTTGGTTGTGCAGACTCACAGCAGCAGCAGGAAGGAAGGACCTGTGGTAACGCTCTTTCACACAGCACGGGTGAAGCACGCTGGAGCTGTTATAGCCCTAGTTTTCTATCAGCGATGACCGCTTTGTTTCCATCATCCGATAACCCACCATCTACAGTTAATTATATATATACAAATATATATACGTATATACACATAACAAAATAATACTACCATTGCAGAGTCTGTCCACAAGAGGGCGCTGAGGTCGACACCGTTCCTTGCTCACTATGTATCTCCTTTAAAAATGCAGAGCATCTAGTTATTGGTTTAAAACTGATCTGGATCTTGATCTGGTATTGTTTGGACTCAGCTTACATTTAACATTTTTGATGAATTACTTTAAATGTTGGTGATGACAGTTTAAATCTCATGTCACACTGGGTTGGATTGTGCCTATAAAATTGTTGGAGAAAACCATTTTTTTCTGCACAATGAATTCCTATAAATGCACACTTGAACCTGAAGTCCAGAAGTTTACATTCACCTCAGCCAATATATTTAAACTCAGTTTCTTCCACTTTCCTGACATTTAATCCTAAAGTAGTAAACCTTAGTGAACCAGATGCCTCTAAAGTAAGGACATCATTTCCTGTTCACACTCAACTGTATGTAAACTTCTGAGCCACTGGAATTGTGATATGGTCAATGGTATAAGTGAAATAACCAATTACCTGTTTAACAAATAAAGTACACTTCCCAAAGCTATAGTTTGTTAGTATGAAATAAATGTAGTGGTTTATGGTTTCAACCAGAGCCATAGAGAGAGAGAGTTGCGACACTCTTTGATGTCGCCGCTATGGCTGTCACGTGGTTCATGTAAACCCAATTAGTTCCTAAACATACGCTGGCTGTCATGTTCTTCTATGGGACAGACAGCAGCGATTGCATTATTGAACGGTAAATATAAAATAAAACACACACCCAAGTACTTTTTCAGCTGTTATTATATTATTGCATTTTTGTTAATGTCAGTTTTGCATTTGGAGAGGCAGGGTGACAACGAAAAACTTATATTACTTAGATAAGTTTTAGGCTACATTTTTGGAGGGAAAAGCTTAGTGTTCATGTTCGCATGGGTAGTAGCACTGGCTTTAGAGGCTCTAACTTAACTTTTCCATATCATTCATCTGATGGAAGACGTCTCATGATATTCATTTGAGCACAACTGGGCTGTATTAGGCTATTGATTCCCGTGATTTTGCTTATAAATTCCGATTCAGCTATTAGCCTACCTTCGTGATAACGCAAAGAGGTCTGCCATGGCGGTCCGAGTGGCCACCCCCAGGAAACATGATCATGTTAAGACTAAGAATGTATATTTTAAGATTAAGCCATGCACATATTATCAAAACTACAACAGAATAAAAATGAATTTACGCTTTTATGTTTGTTAAAAGTTGCTATAAAGGTGGTAGCGATTCATTACCGAATTACCTTCACAGCAGGGGAAGTCGCGCTGGCTAATTAGCTAGCAGGCAATGCTAGAAAATTGGTTGAAACAACCAAGATAAAATATAAATAATTACGCTGTGCATAATGAAGACCAGTATAAGCATCGCAAAGGGCCCCTGATACAATATAGACAGTTGACAATTCAAAAGAGGTCGATATTTCAGCAATTTACCTCTGGAACAACTCGATGCGCAGCAATGTAAGTGAATGAGGTCCAACGCCCAAATGTGGAAGTAGGCGGTTAAAAGCGCCGCCATTGTTTTTTACAACGGAGGTCTATGGGAGTGTCGCAACTCTCTATCTCTATGGCTCTGGTTTCAACCACACTGCCTGGCCAGTTTTATATTTTGCTGTTTTCCACATGATTTTAAAGAAACAAAAAAAAAGAAAACTGCCTGTTTCCACAGATTAATTCCACTACACCCTTATAGTACACAACCTCTGGATGTCACCCAGGAAATATCAGGTCATACTGATGTGGAATTTCAAAATAAAAGCCCCTTAAATTGATCTATATTTAATATTAAACCGCCATCAAAAGCTATTTTCCTGTTTTTCATTAAGAAACTGCAATAAGTAATAATACTGTTTTCTTAACAGTGAATGTACAAAAACAGCTGTAAGAATGATTTTCAAAACACAACCGGTTAAATGCCAGTTTGATTACTTAAAACGAAACCGTTGTAAAAAATGTGGTTATAATACGACTTAATGTGACATTTTTTGTCCACTAAGGTCACAAGCAAAGTAGTAAGTAGTAAATTTTAAATCTGATGCTACACAAAAACTAATAATGCATCAAAGAAAATATTTTAATAATCTTGGTTGTATCCAAGTCTGATTTGAAATAGATGCAACATTAGCTTTTTGGGGGCAACAACATTAGCTTTTTTAATTTTTAATTTTTTTTTAACAGCCCTGCTTTAAATCTCCATAGTGTTCAGCGTTAATTTAAAATAAATGAAAGCTGTTGGTTCAACTGTGTTTGCATTTTGGAGGCTGTGCCACGAGGGGCAGTAGGGGGCACTGTTCCCCCGACTTCATTCACTGTGCATTCATTCTCAACTGCATGAAGTCATAGTTTTCTCCACCATCATCATCATCCTCATCATCATCTAAAGATGGCATCATCACCTCAGCACCTCCACTAACAGACTGCAGCTCTTCTACAATACATTTTCTACAGAAGTGAACTTCCTTTGGAAAACTTCCATTCAGCTGTGTAGCATTAACGTTGTAATTGTGTGCATGCTAATGTAATTATTTGGTATGCTATATTGACTTACAGTGCTGCTTGAAAATATTTCAGCCCCTCAGAGTTTACTGCATTTCATCATTAAAGTGACTCAATAAAAAAATGACATGACAAAAAATTATTATTGATTCTATCATGCAGTTTGGAATATTCAGAACTCAGAACTTAATTAAAATAATTAAAAATATGTGGAAACCTTATGTTTTGATGTGTTTTTTATTATTATTTGTTGTGGGTTTGACAAAAACATTCATCCACTCATTAATTCACTCATTCATTCATTGTCTGTAGGTGGCTAGAGGGTTACCCTGTTGATGTCTGCAGCTTCGTCCAGCACGCAATGGACAAAGGTTATTTTGACCAATACGGTAAGGACAGGCTGCTAGTCCATCACAGGGCCACACAGAGACATACTGGATAAAAAGATATTTCACCCACTCTGGACGGACAATATTTCACACTCACATTCACACTCACATTCACACTCACGTCCAACGCAAAATGACAAAACCAAAAGACAAGAAATGGGGGCTTGGCTAAATAAAGGGTGTTCACAGTGACATGTGTGTCCTTGGACACAATGTTAATCACTATAAAACCATGCCGCCCTTTAAACGAAACAAGACAAACACAAAAAACAAGAATGGGGAGGAAGGATGGATTGGACAGTAGGTGTGGCAGAGGTCAGAGGTCAGGTCCATGAAGTTCTCTTGAAGAGGTTGAGGAATCACTTCTTCAGAGATTTCTTTTTTGTTTTTGTCGGTGCCTCCTCCAGTTGGGTTAGGGTTAGGGTTTTCCTCCTCCACCTTCTTCTCTAGGGCCTCCTTCATAGGCTGCAAATGCCGCTGGAGGTCGGACTTTTCCTGGTTCCATTGTTTTCGTTGGTTTTCCAGGTCCTCCTGCACCTTGATTGCGGCAGCCTTCATAGTGGACTTTATCACTAGGGTCTTGGCCATGCAATGGAGCCTTTCCTCCTCCCACTGGTGTTGTTGATCTTCCTTCTGTTTTTGCAGGAGGGCCAGTGCTGATTTAGCTGATTTTGTCATTAAATCAATCAATCAGTCAGCCAATCAATCGATTTTATATTGTCTTTCAAAACTCGATGTAAAACCTTTCTGTTTCACACAAAAAGTCACACAAAAGTAAATCCTGCAATGCGACTCTTTCTGGGACTGGCTTAATTGTTATCGCAAAGGAAAATTAAAGAAAGGTAATCAGTTGCAAATCTCGTCGGCAAAGTCTGCTAGCTCTCTCTCTACACTGTAAAATGCAATATTAATGCTGACTTGCATTTAATTGTTCACTTAACTATTTGGCGAAAGTATTTACATCTTAATGGTTTTTTTCAAGTAACACTTAATTGCAGGGTGAAGAAAGCAATTTACTTCATAATTCCAAGGTAAGGTCACTTACAAGAACCAAGTAAAGGAAGCAAGACATTACGACACCAGTTGGAGGCGGCAATGAGCATGTTTGTGCACGAAGCAGAAAAAGAAGAAGAGTGCTAATCATGTAAATAACCTACAGACAGTTCACAACTTGGTTGGTACTGGAGAGATGCTGCATTATTTCGACTAGACAAGGAAATATTTGATTATCTTCCCGGAAATCGCTGTGGTAAGCTATTAAGCAAAATCTTCTCTTGATTTGAGCAGAAAGTTTGGTATGTTTTTCTGTAACCATCTTCCAAACCTCACTTTGGCTGTTGTACTTTTTGATTTGGTGTTTGTTTGTTTCTTAGGTTGTGAGCGCAAAGAGTATGGCTAAAAAAGAAAATTATAATTTGGCTCGTTGGCCCAGTCCAAATAAAGGAGATGTTTGAGAACTGAAACTAACGGACCTGGGCAGAGGCATATCTGATAGACCAGTCTACAACTAGACTTGGCTTCTATGATGTGTAGGCAATAGAAAATGTCTTTACATGTTTTTTTTATTATTATTTACAAAGTACTGACTTTTGTACATATGTCATGTCATGTTTTAGACATTTGAGATGTCCTGCTTGTGATTTTGTCAGTGGTATTTTTTTGTTTTTTTTTACACTAATGAATCCAAATGTTTTGGAAAAGATGGTTCTGTATGTAACAAAACAGATTTTGTTTCATACACTGTATTGTGTGTTTAATATGGGTCAGTTTATGGAAATGCTCAGGTCAGTTTAAGACAGAATTCTTAATATAATTTCTGCGGTCACATTCATGTCAATATTTGAAATTTAACTGGTAAATTTGAGTTTTTTTTCTGCCTTTCAAGCAGGAATAAAGAAGTGCTGAACTTTGAACTACTGTATATCATTGTGTTGAAATCTTATGTAACTGTAAATGTGATTTTAAAATAGAGCCTGGTTTTCATTTATTTGAAGTATACAAGCAACACTTACTTATTTGAAGGCAATCGTTTTGCGTTGAAGTTAAGATCAATTACTGTTCAAGTAAATATAACTGAGATTGTAAGTTTCAGGAACTTCAATACATGTGTTGTGTTTTAATAAACACACAGTATACTTGACTTGTGATGACCATGTTAGGTGAAATAGGAATTCTCAGTAGTGTAAGTGCACTACACTAAGTAAGCATTTGTTAGGCCAACTTCAATACATGTGTTGTGTTTAATCAACACACATTATACTTTACTTGTAATTGCCTAGTTAGGTAAAACACTGTAAGTGAACTACACTAAGTAAGCATTTGTTTGCACAACTTGCAATTCCTAGTCCAGATTAGTCTGTAATTTCAAGGCAATCGGTTTGCATGTTTTTTTTAAGTAATGTTTACTTATTAGATTTTGCAGTGTATATACTGTATTTATGTATATACTGTACGTTTCAAGAGCTAGTTTTATTTGTTAGCCAGATATTTGAGGGAGCTAATGCGCTCACTTTCCATCATCGAGGTATAGGCAGAAATATGATCACAGTCAGGTACACATAGATTTAACACTGGCACATTATTTTGTTGATTTAGCTGAAGATTAAAATCTGATTACATTTCAATTAAAGTGCAGACTCATTTCCAGTTTTAATTTAACGATCTCTAGTGGCCAGAAGACAGCAGTGGTCGGTGATCACAGGACCCTTTACAGAAAAACCCTTCACAACATCCAGAAGTGAAGAAGACTCTTTTGGACGTAGGCATATCATTATTCAAGTCTACTATAAAGATCAGACTACATAACAAAAATACAGCGGACTCAAAACAACTGTTTTACAAAACAGCATTATTTGAACATAATTGATCTTAACTTCAGAATGACTGGTAATGTCTGAGACAGTCACCTGATCTGTCACCTTTATTGCATATGTTGAAGAGCCTGAATGGTATCAACAAACAACTGAAGGCGGCTGCACTAAAAGCCAAGAGACACAGGGGTAAATGATTAATTTATTCTCAGGATGTCACCCAGGAAGTATCAGGTCATTCTGATGTGGAATCGACCTCATCAGAACCTGACATCCTGGTAGTGTGTGTACTATCAGGGTCACATGGAATTAGTCTGTGGAAACGGGCAGTTTTCTTTTGATTGCAATCTGAAATGATTTGGAAAAGATCTAAAATATAAAACTAATTTAAGAAGCATTTATTTTGAAATTCCACATCAGAATGACCTGATATTTCCTGGGTGACATCCTGAGGTTGTGTACTATCAGGATGAAGTGGAAATAGTTTGTGGAAACAGGCATTTTCCTTTAAATGTTATATTTTACTTAAATACTACAGATTAATTTGACACAGACCCATATTTATTTTTTTAATTTTTTTTTTGTAATTCAATAAAACATTGTTGCAAAAAATAAAAATTATTTGTCATTTATTTATTTTCCATTAGATTTAAATTTGTTTATTATTTGACAGCGTGCATAAATGACGCTTTTATTTTGAAGGGTTTTTTTTTTTTTTTTTTTTTTTTTTGCACGCGTTTACCGTAACGCTTCGAATAAGGACAACGCCCAAAAGAACGAGGGGTTTATCTTCCCCGCAGTCTTGTACTGATGATCAAAAGTTGGAGGTGTGTTGACACCAAGCCAGTGTTGTGCATATTTTTGTGAGCTGTAAACTGAGCGCATAGTTTTTCCATCTGTGAGCGTAGACGAGAGTTTCGCTAAATCTGGAGGGAAATAACGTCGTTCACCCCCTTACAGGAAAAAAAAAAAAAAAAGTTTTACGACAACTGTCAGCCCACGTGTGATTTACGGCATACAGCATGACTGGCGCTGCTGAAACCGATTCACACAAACAGTTAAGTTTATACAGTCATTAGTTATTCAAAAAAGAGAGAGCCTGGTGGAAAAAATATCGTGGGCTGGGGATAGACAATCAGTCAGAGATTCAATTGAACAAAAATAGCTTAAAAAAAGAATAAATATAAATAAATAAACGTGAACTGTTCATTTTGGTGTCTATGAACTTAGTTCAAAATAGAAAAATGCAAATTATGAACTTGAACTAGTTCACTTTTATCTGTGTGAATTGAACTTTGAACGAGTTCTCATTAAGTGTGAACTTGCGCAACACTGCACCAAGCAAGAAAAACTCCCCACTGGCGAAACACCACTGTGTTCGAGGCCAAGTTGAGCAAAATCTTTATTGACCGAGAAGAGCAACCACAATGATGATAGAATACACAACCCCACCAGCATGCCAGCGTTTTCATAGAAACTGTACAATGTGAAGGAATGTATGGAGCAGGACTACATAACAATTCTCATCAGAAGAAACTAAAAAGTTTTACATCCATATGTTCTGGTACAGTACGATTTTTAATTTAATGGTTCTGGTCAGTTTTTTTTTTTTTTTTTTTTTTAAAACCCTCCGTCTTCATTAAATATACAGCTTGTGTTTCGTTTTTTTTCTCTCATAGTGTCGCATAACCCTTAGTGTACAGAGAGGTCTCTGGGTAACAAATAAAAAAACTAATAATAATAATAATAATAATAAAAATAAAAGGCTAAATGGCCCGGTCAGTTTCCTGTTCACTACCAGCGTCTTGTCCGTGGGTTGAGACCAGACACCGCCGAGGTCTCCGGCAGCAGCAGACGGTGCCTGGCTCAGCCCCGTCCTGTGCTTTCTCTGGTGCTACACCTCCACATCTGACTACAGGCGACACGTCAACGAAGCGATGGTGGGACATTAAGGCAAAGGGGAACCAAAAAAAAATAAAAAATAAAGGCTGATTTTTAGAAATGTCTGTTTTCCCTCCACACGATCGTAGTTTGTAGTGCTAAGGCCTCGATGTAGAAGAAAAGAGTGCCAATTTCATATCGTATATCTCCAATTCTGAACATTATTCTGGAGAAGCGGTGAGCGTGCGCAGAGCTGCATCCCAACTAACCTGCAGAGACGGGTCTCCACTACAACAGGGCTACAGGTGGTTGTTAAGTCGGTAGCGAGAGCGAGCCCTTCCTATACGGACTACCCCGTAGCAAGCACTGCTCGGACACACAAGGCATGATCGATAGACAAATTGTCGATACGTAAGGCAGCTTTTCTTATTTTCCGTTTCACTCCCTTGTTAACTTAGGCCCCTTTTTGAAGGGAGGTGGGGTGAATTCATTT
Source organism: Chelon labrosus (assembly GCF_963514085.1). Classification (NCBI taxonomy): domain Eukaryota; kingdom Metazoa; phylum Chordata; class Actinopteri; order Mugiliformes; family Mugilidae; genus Chelon; species Chelon labrosus. The sequence continues at coordinate 12,585,467 of NC_140338.1, forward strand.
GGGGACGGGAGGAGGTGCCACAGAGCAGCTCTGAATCTACTGTTTCCACAAGGCAGGTTTTGGTAATCATGTCGTGTTTCATATCAAAAGACAGCAAGCAAAGGAACGCTGCGATGAGAGCGGGCGGCGACGGGGGGGCGGAGGAGGGGGAAGGAGGAGGCGGACGCGGTGGGGCTGGCTACGAACGACAGCTGATTAACAGTGATGTGAATACAGTCACAATACACGACCATTGATACAATTATATAAAAAAAGGCAAACAAAACGTTGATTGTACAGTTGCTTTTCCACATGAACTTCATACTGAGAGAGGAAGACACCATTCTGGAGAGGTGGAAGGCGGGGTTAATCTCTTCAAGCAGCGGAAAAACCGGGACGAAAGAGAGGAGGGAGTAAGGTGCTACATGGCACAGCTCGGCAGGGGGTGGTGGTAGTGGGTGGGGAGGGTTGCAGGCTGGTGAACGGAGGAGGCTCGTGTGCAACGAATGAAACGTTCAGGTAGGCGGGGAGGTGATGGATGGATGGACGGACAGGAAGAGGAGGGGAAGGGGAGGGGAGGAGGATGCTGCTGCTGCTACTAGTGTTGACAGGTAAGGGTGGAGGAGGCCGGGGTGTTAAGACAGCGAGGCGACAACTAAGGCATGAGAGCATGAAATGCACGAACGAGTAAAGACAAAGAAGGCAGAAATGGTGGACGCGGGGAGGGGAAATGAGGGGAGGGGGGAGGAAGGAGGGAGCCGAGGAACGCATCCCCCCCACCCCCCTTCACTCCAAACACAAAGGCCTCTTTTTTTTTAGTCTTTCCAGTCTTTCTTGATGTTGAGATTCCACTCCCAGGACAGGTGGTCGTGCTTGTCGTCGTCGGTAAACTTGGACTTTATGACGTAGTTGCCGCGGGCCAGCATGCCTTTAGGAGCCTCCTCAATCGTGGTCAGGAAGTCGTACTCTGTGGGACGAGGCCCGTAGCTGCCCACCATGTAGTCTGTTTTGTCAACTGTCGACGAACGAGAAAGAAGACATCGGTATTTATAAAACACAATGTCTTCATGTCAAGGAGTTGGTTGGTGTCACCATTATAAAGGCTATCCAACAAAGGTTCAAAAAGGCAACTGGACTTGTAGAGTTTTTTGAGAAGACGTTTCACCACTCATCCGAGTAGCTTCTTCATAGGGAAGAGGAGGGGGACAAAGAACAGTCCCCCCTCAACAACAGGTAAGAACCCAATCATTAATGTAAATTAGCTGCACCAGTTTCTGGTTGTTAACATAATAAGCAAGTTTTCAGGAGGAGTTCCTATTTAAATCTCAGACTTCCCACCAGTCCCCTAGAACTGAAGAAGCCACTCGGATGAGTGGTGAAACGTCTTCTCAAAAAACTCTACAAGTCCAGTTGCCTTTTTGAACCTTTGTTGGATATACCATGACCTGGATGACTGAGAACCTTCACAGACATATTATAAAGGCTAGAAACTTGCAGCAGGATCAACAATACAATAAAGACGTGTTTGTATAATTCTGTTTAATATTAGATTCTTCACTTAGTTTGATTTTAACCAACTCAAGTTGCTTGTTTTGGACAAAAATCATGTGAAAGATCTGTTTTTATTTGGATACCAGAAACCCTCTGAGACCGAGAACCAACCCTTGCTGATTAAGTGTTTGTGTTGCTGCTTTGTTCTTTGGGATTTCCCCATCAATAAAAGGGACACCTTGTCTCTTAGCTTACTAGGCCTTGGTCAGACCTGGTACTAACATGCACCCTGGGTGATCTGATCACAAGTAGACAGCTCTCAGTACATCTGTTCACACCGAGCTAACAGATGCTAATATTGGCAGTGTGACTGCTAAGTAGTTATCCACATCATCTTGTTTGTAACAAAATAGCTCTGATTGGTTGGAGGACTATCTAATAGCGCACCACCAGACACAGATTCTGATAAGAACTGATTCTGGGTTTGGTTTGGTTCCAGGCTCGGTCTGAACAGGCGTCTGTACCAGTAAATTCAAAGGACTGATAAGCTACAAAGCTAAAGTCAGATTTTTCATTCTGTCATTTCAGGCTCCCGCCTTGCCGTCCACAGACAGGTCAAATATTTAACTGAGCAACCGTTTGGCTCAAAAAGCTAAATCCAACAAAAGGTGGAGCTTGGGAGGAAGAGCTGCAGAGTTTCATTTCCAACGAATCAATACGAGACGTTCACTCACTCTTCATTCCTTTCCTGAACGTCTGCTGCACGTACTTCAGGCCCGAGACGATCTCCCTGTTCACCTGAGGACACACGGACATCAACACATTTAACCTTCTATAATTCTGAATAATAATATTAATTCATATCAGTATTTCTGGTGTTATTATGGACTGACTATTGAAGCTGGCAAGGCCTTAAAACCTTCAGAGCTTTTTGGACTCGTTCAGCTGAATAATAACGACTGCCTTGTCTTTCCAGAGAGCCCAAACCAGACTTGGCTCTAGTTTACGCTAGGAAAAAAAATCAAAAGCTCACTGATATCACCTTGGAATCAAGTAGGGGCGCTCCGATCAGCAGATTTTCAGCCGATGGCAGGAAGCAAAACTGACAGATACCAAAAAAAACTCTCATTTTGATTCATTTCTATGAGTGTGGTTTCAATAAGAGCTAAAAAAAAAAAACCACTCTAATGTGTTTGCTCTCCATCAGTTACTCAGGAAAACTAAACCTGGATAGTTTATGGAAAGCAGTTCAACGTACATATTTTATAATAAAAAATTATATTTTTACATTACATTTTTTTATAATTTCAAAAATGCGCAGACTTGAGGTGAATGATTTAGGCGCAATAATCGATGGCTGATTGATCGGAGCGCCCTTAATTATGTGCCGCCTCTATTTCTGAATGATGTGTCCTTGTGGACGTATGTTGACTTCTGTCCACTAACCCCAATACCACACATTTGAAAACACTATCAGATCGAATTCAGACGCGTTTGAACAATGACATTTTGATAACGGCTACAAATAAAAAGCAGGGGAAGTAACCCTCACCTTAAAGCTGATCTTTATTTTATATTCTACTCCCTCCTTCAGGATGAAGGCTTGCTTCTTAAAGGCTTCCAGGTCTCCTGTTGGAACGAAAAAAAAAAAAAAAAAAAAAAAAGGCACAGGAATCAATATGTGGTTCAGCACAGACACCGATGACCGCATTGTCAGAATCAAGGGCAAAAATCAAACGCTCATAAAAATTTATTGTGAGGCAAAAGTCAACAATATAACACAATAAACCGTAAGATTATGACCACTGATCGGGGAAGTGAATACTGATTATCTGATTATCATGGCACCTGTCAGTGGGTGTGATTCATTAGGCAGCAGGTGAACATTTAGTTCTCAAAGTTGAGGTTAGAAGAAGGAGAAAATGGACAAGTGAAAGGATTTCAGTGACAGGGAGGCAAATGGTGACGGCTGGACGACTGGGTTAGAGTATCTGTAGCTTCTGGCCTTTGAGATGTTAGAGAATAGACATTGTCCAGATATTTTTTTAAATTATTCGATCAGATCGGGCACCAGCGAAGCCCGATTTGTTCTAGTTATTTGTTTAAAGTCTGTCGTAAGCCAAAACCACATCCCCCGTAGCCTTCAAACTACTCGTTCTTCTGTTTTAATGGTGGTTGCGAGAAAAAACAACAAACACTGAACGCTGCATTTAAGAGAAGAGTTTCATCAAGACAGCGTCAAGGAGAAGAATATCACAGAGAGCGTTATGGAGTTAATGGCGTTTTCATGACCAGAACATTTCTGGAGTAGAGAATAAAGGTTTTCACCGTCGTCTATTGGAGCCATTGTACGAGCAATACATTAACATGCCCGCAGGCCTCTGTGATTATCTGGAAGCCAGTCTCCTGGGCGCTGACCTCCATGTTGACTATCACGTGCTGTAGTTCCCAGGCCTCTAAAAACAGGCTCCTGATTGTTGCCGTATGTTCGCCTGATCTGAAACCTTGTGTCTGAGCTTCATAATGGTCCAGCATTAAATTGGCCAGTTTACAGGAGATACACCAGGATCCTCCTCCTTGTGACGCTGGCAGAGAGTGAACTCTTCTGTGGTACTTTCAGCTCTCAGTGTGGCGAAGGCAGTGGTAGGGCCATCAGGGCCACCAAAGCAATCCCAATTGTCCCAGCCTACTCTTTCCATTTTATGGCTTGTCTGTCTTTGTGAGACTTTGGATTAGAGCTTTTATACAATCATATTTCAGCTGTCGTGTGTTGCCAGAGTCAAAGTAGTCTGCATGGGCCTTCACAATTAAAACTGCAGGTGGTTGAAGCTTCAAATACGTTGTAATGTTGCTGTTCCTTTAACCAATCACTTTTCGATTTTATATTCTTAGGGCTTCTCTGTGGCCTATGGTAGCGTCAGAGTTTGTCCTCTGATTGGACAGTCAGAGAGCGGCTCTGGACTTTGAAGGAAAAGCTGGATGTTGTAAGGAAAGGCCCACCCAACCCCGGAGCTGGCTAGTCTGACCCAGCCGAGGAAAGGGTGTGTCTTTCAGGTCAACAACTATGAGTGCTATGACAACTCTGGTGAGTAAAATGAATTATATTTACATCTTTTATGTATATTTTTGACATTTTATTGGGTCGACATTGATGCTTCTGCTGGATTTGACGTACGCGGCGCTGGAGCGCAGCTGCAGTGAGTGAGAGGAGACTTTTTGAATCGTTCTAAGTGAGTTTCTTGCTTTAATAATGCCATTCATCTCGCTATATGAGATAACTGTCTACAATGCAACGTCCTGTTTTACTGTGCCTCTGCATGATGTTGATGGTTTCTACAGCAGTGGCGTCATAACGATCGTATTAAGACGTGTTTTGAATGACGCTGGAGGTCGCTGAAGGCCGACCGGGCGACGGCGACGCCTCCCAACATCAATCTAAATCCTCTCAGCCTGCATAATTGCAAGCTTAACCAATCTATCTGCAAAACTATTTATTGTGAGTCACAAACTTGGTTTAATCCTCTCAGGCTTCTTAAGCCTTTACCAAAGCTGAGGCACAAACATGAGAAGATGGGTTTCGTTCATTTACAGTTTTTTAAGCATCTTGTTTTAGCCTCTTTTGGGGGATTTTCTGAAACACTTTTTTGGACTCATCACGTCATTATCACTTCAGCCTGGAATTACTGGCAGGCAGAGGATTTCAATCTGTCAAACTTGTTGATGACTGATTAGTTTTTATTTTATTTACAGCATGGGCAGACATTACTTTTAGCTGAGAATGTAGAAGTTCTCCCAAAAGTTGGAGAGATGTAGAGAAAGGGAGACGGAGGACAGAATGTTCTGGGTATATTCAAATCTAGGCCGACTGGGGTGAAAAAGCAGCGGCAGACACGGCGGGGGGAGGTGGGTGTTGGCGGGGGGGGGGGGGGGGGGGGGGGGGGTGGATGTCTTTTGGATCGTTGAAAACATAATGGAAAGAAATGCAGGCAATGGAGTTATTTTACTCCTTTTATATCTTTGCAGCATCCAGAGTTAGATGGTAAATAGCCTTGATGGAAATCAGAATAAAGCGGAGTCTGTGCTGCAGTCGATCGTGAAGCTGACCAGGACAAAGGACGAAAGAATAAGAGGAAAGGTGTGGAAGAAAATATTTCTCAAATGACGTTTGGAGAACATCCTGCCATGCCGTTCCGTGTCATTTGTCCAGATAACGATGACACTTGCATTTCTTAACAACCTTTTCTCCAGTGAACAAATACCGCAGATATTCTATATTTCTACCCAAACTGGGACTCACCTTGCAGGTCCAGGACCAGGGGGCTTGGGGCGCTTTCACAGACCAGAGACATCCGGGTCACCTGGACATTGGGAACAGTTGGATCTGGGACGGGATCAAAGAAACGGATGATTCACTTTAGACACCACTCAAGATTTTACACAGTATTTTTTTAGACTCTGCTACTGTGCCTCTGTAACAAGAGGCTGTCAAAGCGTGCGTGCTCCAGGGAGCTGAAACCAGGACGGCTCTGCTGTAGCCGGGACGGTCTCTGCATTAATTAGACTGTTCCTCGCCCCAGTGAAGAAGACTTTTCTCTTCGCTGAGGGACAGCGTACTGATTATCAGTGCTTCAACTAGAAGACATTGGATTATGAATGAGCGATGGAGACTAGAGCTGTCAGATAATGGATCACAATTAACTGCTGTTACCTGGAAGGGATATTTTTTAGGTTTGTATTACTCAAATCAATTTCTCATCTCCGTGCTCAGTTCATAACTCAATTCACTCAAAGCAGATAACTTCTATTTATATAGCGCTTTTCTACCTATTGGTACTCACGTTGCTTTATCGTTTTTTTTTCTTGTCGCTTTCTTTTTCTGCTTCTTGTGAGATTTTTGGCGTTACAAACATCCATTGCGGTAATTTTACAACAGGGTAAAATTGTTTACATATTTACAACCACATTTCAGATTGGGCTTGCTTTCCACCACAGTACTAACTTCACTCGCCCACAAAATCTTTATGGCAGAAAGTTGGTCTGGAGTCACTTTGTTGGGAAATAATTAAGCTCCTGCAAAAAAACCTGCCAGACCAATTAAATCGTTTGGGCGTGTTTTATGTGGTGATGGACAGAAGAATAACATAGACATGATCCTACATGTCCCCCGAGTGCTGTGGACCTGAATTTGTTCGCAACAAATTGGCTCTGATTGGTTTGAAGACTATCTAATAGCATAGGAGAGGTATTATTTCTCAGTTTATTATCAGTTAAAACACGCCCCATATTGGAATCCGAATGGAGTCCATGGAGAATACGTCATATCCTGATAAGAACTGAGTGTGAGCCAAGGTCATAACAGCAGGACATGCGCGCATTAATCACACGTTTTAAAAAATTGACAGTCCAGTATAGTCTGAACATATTCCTCTGATTTACTGAGACAAGTATCTGTTCGACAAGCACCAACTTTCTGTCTCTTAAGCAGGATGATAGCCTGACGTGCACATCCCGTTGCTGTGATTTCAGTTAAAGTAACCGCTGTTCAGCATTTATTATGCTCCAAACATGAGCCCCTCCCGTTTTGGAGGACACGGAGAAACTCAATACAGCTGACCAGCCGCTGACTAGCATTTTAGCAGCATAATAAAATAGCGCAGACATCAGCACGCATGTATAAATGCTTACAACGGTGTAGGCTCTGATATAAGGAGCGTGGATGCTCACATACTTCCAAACTTATAGTTGCTCATTCATTCATTTCTTCATCTTATTCAACTTTATTACCAATCAATTTGCATAGTTAGGAGCTGCTGCAATCTCATTTCACTGCTGCTGTACGTTGTAAACATTATCCATGTGATGTGCATATATAAATCCAACACAGAGGCACATAGCAAGCTTCACTCTCTCCTGTTTCACCCTTACTCCTCACTTACCAGCCTCAGTGATCCCAGAGCCAAGCAGAATTTCCTTATATTTGCGTAGGCTTTCATCGTCCTTATCCAGCTCGTGGATCTCTTTCACGGACTTCTGGGCTGGCGCCTTGTAGTTCACCGGCTCCGGCTCCTCGTTTTCCGCGGCGATGGCTGCTAGCTGCTCCGGAGTCACCTCATCCTCAGCCATGTCTGGAGACGAAAGAGGAAAAAAAAGAGAGAAAGGAAGGCGTTCAAACACACAGTAACACAGAGACGTGGTCCTGTATTCCTCCTGCTCGCTTGCCTCTTGCGGGGAGTGAGTTGTAAATCACCGGACAAACAGATAACCCCCACAGTGATGCTGATGGAAAGTGTCCAGCCGTCTGTATCTACAGCTGCTGTGGTGTGGGAACGGGAGGCTGTGAGCTGATAACCTAGAAGCAGCATCGTCTCTCTTTTTTTACACAGCTCTGATGGGTGATATCACCTAAACACATTTCTCTGAAACGGCATCATCGGTGCAAGGTGAGTCATGAATGAGACGTCACGAGTCACATGATTTAAAAAGTAGGACTGGGTTTAAAAAACAAAACAAAAACGTGTTTCTATTCAAATCAGTCTTGATTTGAGAGATACGACATCGCTTCATGAAATCCCGCTCACTTGCACAATATATCTTGAATGACGGCACAATTAATCTACACAACTCTAAAAGCAGCGTCAAGCCTGATCAAAATGATGACAAGAGAAGAGCTGCACAAATGTAAAATACTGTACAACAAACCTCTCAATAACAAAATTAGTTCTGTATAAAATCTCTTTCATAACCAAGTAAAATAGCTTCATAACATAAACATCTCTAATTCAGTTGATATAGAATCGAATCAAGTGGAATTAAATTGATTCAGAAAATCAGAAGAGATCTCCAGCCGGAAATAATAATAATTTAAAAAAAAAGTCAACCCCAGGGTGGGGCCGTGGGGCTTCACATTATCTAGGTCATAGAATAGCATTCCTTTGGTGTTGGAAAAATTAGCCTGCAGGGGTGTTTTCTTTAAAAGGGTCTTAGCATGCATGCACACTCCAAACAACAAGCTCACAACACTGTCACATGGTGCTTTTTTTTCTTTTTTCTCCGACTCACATACTTTGCAGTACAGACTTGCCAAGTTCGACCCTGAGGTAAAGACTGGAGGACGCTGTATTGTTATACTGTCACTGGTACAGCAGTGTAGCTGATGAAGCCTGTGAAATGCATTCTGTCTGCACCAAGTCGACACAAGTTACCTCCTCGATATAACGGGGCAGGGCAAGAACACATCCTGGTATTTGGACTGTAAGAATCAGGAGCTCTCTGACTGGTGGTCAGCAGACCAATTGACCCTTTGTTGGCCTTCTGACTGGTCTGGTGACCACCAATCAGAGGGCTCCTACCCTTTGTCAAGTCCTTAATTCCTTATGTTTATGCTGCTAGGTAAAACAAATAGCAAACATTGTTATTGTTTGTCTAACCTAGCAACAGTAATGACTTGTCAGGACTTGACAAAGCGTAGGGTATCACTTATTTTACATTACATATTTTTAAGTAATTGACATTACTTTGTAGATGTTTTCATTTTGCCGAATTATACAGATGATGGTTTCTGTTTATAAAAGCAATAAAAGGGGGAAACATCCTTTATCTTTATAGGTTAAAGACTCACGTGCTATTCCTTTTATTCAGCGACGCGCTCACGTTTCTCAGTCGTCCTTCTTGTCAATATTAGCTCTAATTAAGGAAGCAGTAAATATCAGGAAATGAAAACTCCAGAGAAAAACACGACCAGCGCTTTAAACGGATTCTACAGACAATGGGTTTAAATTTCTATCTGCGCTCCCCCGTGTCAGGCTCGTCTCTTGCTAAGGAGGTTAATGTCGGAGAACTTTGCTCTGCTGAAACGCTAACAGGTAACAAAAGCAGGAAAGGCTCTGTTTACGCCAAGAGTCCTGGCATTCACATTAAGGACACGACAAAAGGCCCACGAATCTGTGGCTGAGACTCAGTCGCTGCATGTATAGACATTTGAATCAGCATGACTTGCATACATTGCTTAAAGCCTTTCTTTCATCAGTTAGCCGTTTTAATACTGTAGGCCTGTCTCACGGTATCACGGAAAACCTGTAGAGTGAGGTGAATTAAAGTGACAGACTGGTTTACTGGCGGATCTGAAACCACCAGACAACATTAGCAAAAACAGTAAATTAAAGTTGCAGAACAGGAAGTTGCTCTCCAGCCATTTGACTAACATGTTTATGAATCATACCAGAACCACAAACTAACTGATCGAGGCAGCTTTAGACCATGTTCTGCCCGGTAAAATTGTTGTTTTTCTCAATGGAGTCCGGTGACTTTGAGGAGTTCAATATAGTTCCCCATCGGAGAAAGCCTTCTGACGTCGGTGTGAACTGGAGAAGATATTAAGATAAGATAAGACGTGTTTATTGATCCCACGTACGGGAAATTTCCTTGTCACTGTAGCATGGAGTTTGGCAAAAAAATAAAAATATATATATATACAGACAACAGTGACAACTTCGACAGGGAAAAAAGTTACCAAAAAAACACAAATACAGAAATACTGTATTCATAATACAGTATATACTTCTCCAAACAGAACAAACACTGACTATGGAGGAGGACCTTATACATCCCCGCTCCAAAGAAACCAAACTATCCCTTTAAGAATGTGAACTTGTGTTGGGATTATGCGGCGAGTCTAATCCTTCACTGCCGGGCCAAATTTGCAGATATTTAGCTGAAGTGATTAAGTAACACTGTAGATCTCTGATACCCGATTACTGATTAATCACTCTGAATCGCTAGGAAAGGGAATGCACCAAAAACTATATATTTTGACAAAATTCAGTGACTTCAGTGACATCTAACTTAATATCTTTGGTTTGACTTTATACGTGACTCAAGGAAGTAATCCGTTTTTACGTATGAACCACAACTGTGAGCTAGCTTTACCTTAATTTCCACACAGCGGTTCTCGGCCAGTGATGTATTAGTGTCTACTTGACACGTGTTTACATTGCACAATGACAGAAAGCACAGTGGGATTTAAATGCTTCAAGGAGCCGTTACACTTGAGTAAACTCACCGCACTGCTTAAAATACTAAAAGTTTTATGGCACCAGAGTTGCACAACTAAGTGTTATGCCTCAAATATATTTTCCATTACAGCACTACAAATCTGTAATGAAGAAGCACTTGATTATTTTATTACGCATCACTAGGGGTCACGAAAACTTGTAACGCCGCCTGTAAAGATTATTGCGCTTCACGTTCCTCTGTTTGTTCTGCTTTGCGAGGTTTTGTACATACCTCTTCCAGGGTCTCTCGTCAGACCTGCCCAAACTAGCAGGAGTCAGAGGAATGTCTATAAGCACCTATAAGACCAACTGAGGAGCTTTCTTCTGCGGCCATTAATGCGCCTGAGCAAGGGCCAAAAACTTCCTCAAAATTTCCCCCCTTATTTCTTCTCCACTGCTCCACCACTGTACTTACACGTTCTGGCATTTGGACGCGTGAAGTCACCAGGCTTATCCCAGGCTTGGAGAGCACTTGTAAATGCTCCCTAAAACAACAATCACACGCACACTTTTCTTGTCTGTGGTGCCTCTGGGGCTCACGAGCAGATGACTGTGTGAAGTGTGACATATTAGAAATGACTGTCGACCTCAGCAAGAGAGTCATCGAAGAAGAACACTGCTGCAATCCGGACCGCACACTTCTTTCTTTTGTTCTCAAAAAAGCAAACTGAATCTTAAATCTGCAAGAGGTAAAAAATTAGAACAGAGCTTTTTGTAATGATAGGAGAGGTGGCGGTGGCGGTGGTGGGGGGGAGGGTCTTCAGAGGGAATGCATTATGTAACTGCTGCCATTACAGCATCTGTCACCAAGTTTGATTCTTCTGAAGTGGAATTAGGGTTCGTGCACATCGACTGAGTCTGCTGTGACAGTAACAAAAGACATATTTCAGATGGCCCACTTGCTCATGTCCCTAAACTTAATGAATGTACAAAATGGACGAGAGCAAATCGACTAAGAAGCCCCACCTGATGTGCTGACATTAAAAAGTTTCAGAACTGCCAGTAAAAATCCAACGTGACAACTCCACCCCACCCAGCTGGACGGGGCACAAGCAGCCTTGGGAAGTCAAACATGATTCTCTGAACAACACAGGAAGCCAGAAACTCAAGATTCACAAAGTCTGGGGGCTGGGGGGAATGATCAGGAGCTGATTAAGTCCTCAAAATACACCTCCTCTATCCATATTTGTGATAAACAATAATAGCACAGACATTTAAAGGTCATTCAAACCCCTCTCGGCCAAATAATACACCTGACAGAACTGTATAAGAAAGATGTAAATATAATATTTTCCCCATAAAAAAAAAAAAACATAATATAGTGGCACCTTAATAGCAAAAATCAAAAATCAGTGTGATTAAATACAGCAATTATGACCTTTTCCACACAGCACTGACTTATGTAACAGGCATAAATGTCAAGAGGTTGACCGCAGCTACTGTGGCGATATAACAAAACATTATTTGTCATGACTGTTGTAGCTAGCTGACAATTAAGGCTGGCATCTTTCCAGAAAACCGGCTAACACACCGCCTTTGACAGCTCCCCGGTGCAACGGCAACACATCTGTAGCTTTATTAATCAACTATATAAAAAATATGTATTTGATTCATAGTTTAAAATGTGACTTTTGTCGCCGACCATCTTAAACAGGGCGGGACTGAGAGGAGAGAGAGAGAGAGAGAGACAAGCAGCTAGGTGGTTCACCGGGAATAATTCAGCCGAGCTAACCGGAGCCTGCGGCTAATATTAGCAACTTAGCATCAGTTGATGGAAAAGCACGCGCGCTAACAAAACGGTTTCAGCGGCCTACGCCGGTTGGAGGTGTGTGGCTATCGGCTGGTCCTGAAACTGAGGAGGCTTACCTTTATTTTTTTAATGCGGTAGTGATTTCAGGTGCCTTTTCGCAGTAAGTGCGTTCGCAGCTCTGCGCTCCCTGTGCAAGTATGGCGAACAACGGAACGGCGCCGCCCCGTGCTCCGCCCGCGCATCACGCTTCCGGGAAAAGGGGCCGCGCACGCAAGTGACGCCAGTGACGCGCCGTGCTCTTTCACGGATCAAGTTCAGACAAATGTATACATCTTCCCCTCTGCTTTAGGCCTTTGTTTACTGTTAAAGTACAAGTAAGAGTGTAGCAAAACATGTCTTATTCTGCATCACTTTAAATTTATGATGCTTTCAAGTAATATCTGGAAAAAGGAAGTCATGGCCAGACACCTGTGACATGACCTGACTTAGGTTAAGCCGTAACATTATTCCTAGTATTGTGTTGGCTGCCGTTTGCAGCTAATACATGGACGTAAAGTGTGCTGTGGTATCTGGCACCAAGATGTTAGCAGCAGATCCTTGAATCTTTGTACAGGACATCCCACAGATGCTGGATTGGATTGAGCTCTGGGGGATTTGGAGGCCATGTCAACACCTTGAACTCATGCCCGATATATCCCACTCACCGACAGAAGCCATAGTAATGAGATAATCAGTGGCTAAGGGTTGTAAATTTTAGCTAGATACCATACAATCTGTTCTGTATCATCATTATCATAATAATAATATCCAATAATTGTGACCGGTGGCCAGAATAAGAAGGGGGTTTGCCATTTGTACGACAGCAACTTATCATGTTCCTTCATTTTTTCAGCGCCAGTGAAGACAACAGTGAAAACAGTTCTTGGGTGATTCAATATAATACATTTATGTACAAAACTGTTAAACATGTCCATATGTCAGACATACCAAGTGATTGAACTGATGTACATTTTTAACATCCAACAGTCTGGCTTTGAAACAGAATGACAAAAAAAAGTCAACAATCACATTTCAGGTTTACATGTAGGATTTAGGGGTGGTCTGGTAGGAGAAATGGAATATGGCACCCATAGCCATTTTTCCATTGCATATAAACCTACAGTTGTTGCCATGTTTCTACATTAACCCAGAACAGGTGAACCAACACCTGGCTCTACAGGCAGCCTTTTGGGTTGTCATGTGGAGTTGACATCCGCTTTAGGTTCTCCTACACTGAAACCCTATCCCCATATGCCACTAAAACCTACACTCTGGGCCAAAAAAAAAAATAATAATAAAAAAAAAAAATCATGAAACCACAAAAAAATCTCCAGAAGTACAGCTATAAAAATACAGAGAAATTTCAAAAAATAATCGAAAACAACAGTCCACCGAATAAAATGGTATCAAAACATACAGTCTGGTCCATCCTGTTCAATTGACCATTTGTTTAAAAAAAAAAATATTAAAATAAAAGAGGAAACAGCATCTTCTTTGCATTTAACTGGTGTCCATCTGAAACTTGAAAGAACAAATCATGGTTATAAAACCATCCAAAAACACTCACAGTATTGCCAGAATAAACATGAGATTAGGTAACACCCACCTTGGCGTTGTACGCATCCAACTGGGCGTCCAACTCCTCTGCAGAAAGCTGGGGTTTCTTTCCACCTCCTCTTCCCCGACCTCTGAAACCCCCACCGCTCCCCTGCCCTTGCCCTTGCCTCCTTTCAAACTTGGGTTGGCTTGGTTGGCCGAGCCTGCTCCGATCGAACCCTCTGTTTGAACTGCAAATAGTAAAAAAAAAAAAAAAGTTGTTCTAGACCACCTATAACATGACAATTAAGCAAGCTATGTTCATAAATATTTGCCAGACGTGTTCACAAGTCGACTGTTACCTCTGCGTAGGTTCTCTATCCTGTGCATCAGCATCTGAAGTGACTTGTTGGATCTGCATGGGACGGCCTATAAAAAAAGATTAAACACTGTTTAAATAAGTGGAAGCACTTGTGCTTCGATGGAAGCTCTCAACACACAACATCATCACTACAGTACAAGAACTGAACACCCACCATCTAGAGGGACACCATCATAGTGCTTCAAAGCTTTGAGTGCGTCTGCCTTAGTTTCAAAGTGGACATCTGCCGTTCCTTTACTGCGACCGGACCGATCGTAGTGCACCGCTGCTTTCTTCAGCGACCCAAACTCGGCAAACAGCTCCTGGAGTGTAAAGTAGATACATCAGTAACCAACGCAGCATGCGAGGTTAAGTGGATTAACGGGGTTTAGGGAATTACCTTGATATCCGAATCAGAGACACCAAAGTCCAGGTTAGAAACCAGCAGCTTGCCGTTACTTTCCACACTTCTTTCTACTCTTTCCACTCTAGGCCCTCTGTGTCCACTAGAGTGCTCCTCAAACATGTCGTGCTGCCATTTGTCTGGCAACTCTCTGGGCTGTGGAGAAAAGAAATGCAGTCATTAAAGCGCACAGATTTAACAAAGAACACAGGAAATGGACAGAGGACTACTACCAAAAGAGGCTTGACTAGCATGTGGTACCAACCACTGTACTCAGTAATTACTCCCTATATCAGCATGGGAACCAGGCCAGGGCCACCATCCAGGTTCTCCACAAGAAGTCCGCTCTAAAAAGGGACATCTGCCTCTGGACAGAATAAAATACTTCTTCCCATGGAGGAAGGCATGGACGCAGACAGTTCTCAGATGCCCAGCAGCCATTTTGAAATTCAAGACTCTTCTTGGAAGTTGCTTCCACAGCAGCATGAGGATGAGGATATTAAATTATTTTCATTTCCTAAAAAAAAAATAATTTCAATTCAATTTCAGGAAGTCGGCCATCATGCACCGCCGCCATCATTTTTTTTTTTTAAAAAACGTGACCTGTTGTCATTGATCTTTGTTAATTAAGAAAGTTGAGAAAGGTCGATAATGTTGAAAAACACTCATTAACCACAGTGTAGGCATGAGAACAAATTGCGTTTTGGGGGCAGAACTTATTTCTTCCAGGCTAACCCTGTGTTAGCTTCTCCAGCTAGCTTAAGCACAATAGACAGGGGAAGTCTGTTATCGTGTGACTTTAAGATTATCCAAAAAAAAAACTAATTTTCATTTCCATATTTTCGCTCCATTTGATCTGCTTCTCCTTCATACCCTGGTGTACGGCGTGGATCGGTTGTTTCTCTCCCGGTTGAAGTTGTTCTGTCGACCCCGCGCCGGCCTCGACGATCCACCGGCTCGACCTGAACTTCCCCTGGATCTTCCCTCGCGGTCGCCGCCTCCCTTCTTGTTCATCTTGATGATGTCGTCCAGAGACATGCTCATTTTATCGGACATGGTGTCGCTTTATCCTTCAGCCAACGACGAAGAAGAACAAAGAATTTCGAGCGTCGAGAAGTGGGTTGTTTATCAGCGGCTCTCCGGTGGCGCGGTGTGGAAACTAGCGGAAACACGTAAATAGTTTACGGAAGTGACGATGGACACCGGAAGTCCCGCCTCTCAGACTTTCAAATAAAACTTTATCTAAAAAATATACAGAAAGGGTGACAAAATAAAGAAAATAAGAGTTGTAAATTAACATTATATTTTAAACAGTTTAGTTAACAGGAGTAGAATAAAATATGTGTCCAGATAGAAGTGTGCAGATGAATATTTATTAATTAAAATGTTAATTAAACGATAACTTTTAGAATTGTTTAAAGAGTTCATGTATTTCTCTTGAGCTGATTGTCATGTTTGTAACTTTGCACACACTATGCTGCTAAACTGCTGCTAATCAGACAAATGTTTACAGTAAAGTACCCTCACGCATGCTCTATAAGTCAGTTTATCAGTCTGCGCTTCACTCTGCTGTAGTAGTGTAATGTTTTTTGTAAATGCATTTATCTTCCAAAGTATTTTGCACTGTCTGTATTGTACTGTTTATCCTTGCACTGTCTTGTATTTGTACTGTTGGCACTGTTTGTACTGTCTGCATAGGCTTGCACACACATACACACACATACACACACACACACACACACACTGTGTCCTTAGTCCATTGTACTGTACGTACTCTTCATGTAGCTCCATGGTTTTGGAGGAACATTTTGTAGAAAATCTTTTTCTGTACCCCGTGTACCCCGCCTCTCGCTCGATGACACCTGGGATAGGCTCCAGACCAATGCTCCAGCCCCACAACCATTGACATTTTGGAGGTTTATTTAGGCTCCAGTGCTTTTACTGAAGTTTGACTGTAGGGGGCAGCGTTCCATATCTCAGCGAACAGCCTACCGGAATATCAACCGTAGAAGAAGACAATTTTCATCCGGATAGCTAAACTATTAACAGAATATTGTTGGTTAACATTAAAATGGCCCTAAGATGATTTCACCGTTACAAATAAGCAGTCTTAACTTTTTTAATTTGATATCCGAAGCAGACGTTAGACGCTGAGTGGTAAGTAAGCTAATACTGGTGAATTATTTACCTATATTACTCGTGTGTGAACAGTAGCTCTTCTGCTAGCTTAGCTGCCCTCCGACCGTGTTGCTGAGAGTTGTCTGGTCCCCTCAGAGCCCGAGGATGAAGGTGAAGATCCGGCAGTGGAGCGGAGTGGCCTCCTGGTTGTGGGTGGCCAATGATGAAAACTGTGGGATCTGCAGGATGCCCTTCAATGGCTGCTGTCCTGACTGTGAGTAACCAGGCTAGCTTTGTTGGGGTAGTTGGTTTCATATACTAAAGATGTGTCTGACATTTACTAGATAATGAGTGAGCTGTTTTATCAGCATCATAAGGGTGCATATATATATTAAAATACTTAAATAGAAGTAGCAAATATTCTGCATAGTAGTTTCTTTTTTTTTTTTAAAAAAAGAAAAAAAAAAGCCATAGATAAATCTGTGAAAACAAAGATCATCTTTTAGTTGTAGACTATTGGGGAGCTGTGGATTACTGAGAGAAGCAGATTTGGAAACTGGTTCGATTCCCCACTATGCCCATGTCGTATGTGCCCTGTGCAAGCACCTACCATTCACCTAACCGCCCCCCAAACTGCTCCCTGTGCGCCTGGCATGGCTGCCTACTGGTTCAAATGAGCTCACCTGGATGGGTCAAATGCAAAGAACTAATTCCTGGTATTTGTGTACATAGGTAGCTGAGAAAGAGTCAAAATCCAGAAAAACTGCTGAAAAAATAGCTGAATTTCTTAATAAATGCATGGTAGATTCTTGTTTCCGTCAACCTCTCAGACTCAGTCCTAGCAACACTTGACAACTCGGTCAAGAATCACACATACCCCCGTGATTTAAAAATCAGGTAGGCGTTGTGTGTGAATAAACATTTTAACACCAAATTCTCCAACCATTAATTAATTTAAATCAGGCCAAATCTGCTGCATCGGCCGTTGTTTTACATGCAGTTTGAGAGTCGTCAGGAGGTGTGATCAATTGCCTTGGACCTCACTAGACCTCTGAAGGTGTACTGTGGTATCTGGCACCAAGACGTTAGCAGCAGGAAATTTAAGTCAGGGGTGTTTTGGCAGGAAAATGTTATGGCACAAGGTGTTCATGTTCATCTTCTGTTCTCAGAACAACACATCTCTGTGCAATTTGTAAATATCAGACTTGTTTTGCAGGCAAAGTGCCCGGGGACGACTGCCCGCTGGTCTGGGGTCAGTGCTCCCACTGTTTCCACATGCACTGCATCTTGAAGTGGCTGAACTCTCAGCAGGTCCAGCAGCAGTGCCCCATGTGTCGCCAGGAGTGGAAGTTTAAAGAGTGAAGCCGTGCGCCCTCAGACGTCTGAGTTCTCTTTTCTATCAGCTGTAAATACCTGTTTTTGTACCTCTCCTACTCTAATGCCGATTCTGAGTGTGTGATTAAATAAATAATAATAAAAAAAAACAACAGTCACGTATGGCTCCTGCTTTTTGTTAACCTGTTTGATTGTTGGACCCGGCAACTGTGAGGCACGCAACCTGATATTCAGTGCTCCGCTGATGGAGACATGCTTTTTAATTATTTTTAATGACATCACGTAGTTTATGTTAGATTTAAAAATTTCTATTGAAACGAGATTGTTCCTCTTCCAGGCGGATTTCGCTGCACAAGTAGGTTTTAGTTGCGTGACAGAGAGTTGAGAGCGATGATCATTCAGGCGTTAATTGCATCTGTTCTGATTTTATTTTCTTGCAAATCTATGAAATGGAGGCCAAGGTATAAAAGGTCATAAACTTTATTTTATAAAATGAGTAGAAAAAGTTGTTAAAAAAACAAATGAGTACAGTTAAAATGATTAAAATACAAGAAGAGACAAAACAAGTAATTGCTAATAAGGGAGCCAACACAAGCCTGTTCAGTTCTGCTTATGGCACCAATAGACCTTTTTCACTGCAGAGAGCGGTGCAAACATGTCACACATGTCGGCGCCTTGGAGTTGAATTTGTTTACAACAAAATGACTCGAAAAATGAGTTGAAACTCACTACATAATGAAACCTAAACGTGTGCTCGCTTGTCGTAGCCAGACTGGGTTCTTATCAGAACAAGAGTGGTTATGACAGGAAAGCCACAAGTCAAATGTGTGATGTGACAAAGGTCTATCAAGCTGAGTGGCAACAAGAGCATCGCAGTTTCACAACATTCAGAATACCACTCGCTTCAAGCTGAATAAAAGCTAACGATTTGTTCAGTTCACAACGGTATAAAAAGGTTTGAATCCTGACAGGATGCAGTACATCTTTACTGCTGGAGACTAACTTTCACTCCACTCAGAGGGCAGTCAGCCGGGCTCTGCCGTCCTTCCCTACACCACACATCCAAAAATCACCATCTGGACTGATGGTGGCCTTCACTGCTCGTTCCCGCAGAGCAGTCGGACGACCGTGCGGCAGCTTTAAGAAGAGTTTGAGGCTTCGGCGTCCGGGTGGTCTCAGTCATTGACAGCCAGCCCGAACAGCTCCAGCAGCTCCTTGTTGTCCGGTTCGATGAGGTCGGCCGGCTTCTCCCCGCAGTCGTTCTCCAGGTTGTGGTCGGCGCCCAGCGAGAGAAGGTAGCTAGAAGAAACACAGGACAGCCCAGCTCAGTAAAAGAGGTCACGTCTCACGCCGCACATGGGCAAATTTAATGCGTCAGTGTCAGGGAGGTCAGGGGGGGTACAAGAATGCAGCAGACCGTCCAGATTCTCTTACATCTGTGGAGAGCTAGGAGAGCTGTGAGGCCACTGTGTCTGGTGGTATGTGCTGGCACAGTGTAAACGTGTAACATCAGCTGAGTGGCCTGGAGTGGTCAGATTCAATTCTTATAGGAATATGAGTCGGGTAACAAATCATTTAGATTAAATTATGGGGTGATACACCAGAAAACAATCTCTAGTTGCCCAACAAATCTTTTCTGTTACTCTTCTGTCATCACCACGTAAATCCCAGCTCTCTAAAGTGAAGGATTTAAAGCCTGACTGGTTTTGAGGAACTTAATCCCCTTAAAAAAATTCAGAGCTGAAACGCTCAGATCATTTTGTTTGGACATGTGTAGCTGTTATAAGCTCAGTGGGAAAAGATGCTCACCGTGCGATGTGTGGGAAGCCGTCACTGCAGGCCATGTGCAGCGGGGTCCACCCCTCCTCGTCTCTCTGGTGGATATCCGCACCGTACTGGACGAGCAGCTTCACGCACTCCAGGTTCCCAGACAGGACGGCCTCGTGGATTGCTGCCATGCCTGTGCAGGGGAGAGGGGAGTAAAGTGAGCAGTTCGACTAACACCAGAATAATGTCTGCCCGAGTGATCCAGCGTTTCGTCGGCTCTCACCAGAGTGGTAAATGGTGTCAAGGCTGACTCTTCTGGCTCGGATGAAACGTCCGATCCTCTCCAGCTCGCCTTGTCGTACGTAGTCCTGGAAGACGATGTCATTGGGGAAGTGGACGCTCCGGACCGGCTTCAGAGAAGCTGAGCCCTTGCAGGTGACTGGGACACCACAGTCCTGGGTGTAAGCTTTGATTCCCATGGTCTGGGACATAGGGTATTGATAGTACTTCATCCTGGAGGTCTGCTTGTCTTCAGCTGTTGCAGAAGCTTTTCAAATTCAGCAGTGATTGAGTTTCTTTCAAGAAGTCTCAGTCCTCTTCAGAGTGGCTCTCTTGCTGTCCAGTTGCATCAACAGTGGAGATGTTGCTCTGCACGCCCAGCCGCCCTGCAGGTCCCTTTATACTCCCCGTCAGGCTATTTTAGGACACAGCATCTCACAGAGCGGTGAGTTTTGGAAGACGAGTGGCAACCCTTTGACTGGGGTCCACCCACTGACCGGTCACAAGATGGCTCATATCTCCAGACGTGGCAGCCAGTAACCTCTGCCTCTGTTGTCACACCCCCACTTAAAGATAGTGGTGAAATCCCGCCAGCTGAGAACGGAGGGGAGGTGGAGGGGAGGGCGGGAAGCTTCGAGTAAACACCAGGCAGGATAAAAGTGTTTTTTACTGCTGTGTGGGTGCCACGGAGGGGTGAAGTGCCATGGGTAGGTTGTTGACCACCCACTGCACTGACATAAACAGTCAGGAAAGGCTGCTGTCATCACGGCCATGCATCTTAATCACCATGTGAGCCACGGGATGGGAGATAATAATTTCTAAATTAACAGGTTGCATCATTTCTGAATGAGTTTAGCTTTTGTTTTTAGAAGTCACCACTTTCAGTTCAGGTCATTTTCTGAGCTTTATTACTAATATATTTTCTAAAATGTGTTTTTAATAAGTAGTTTTTAAACTGGTTCTCTAAGGATGTACTGTATATGGAGAAACATAGATTATGTGAGGTGAGGATGTGACCCTCTCACATGATCATCATCATCAGAAATTTTATTTAATAGGATAAACCCCTTGAGAGGAATCCTCTCGTTTTCGAGGGGGTCCTAAAATCACTGTACTATATGAACTATACATCACAGTGCCTACTTTAAACATGTTTTATCTTCTAAGAAAAATGTGTTTAGCATCTGAAATGTTTCCAAAATGACAAGATGTAAAGAAAATGTATAATTTTTCCTATTTTAAATGTAGTAACTGCTTGTAAACAGTCTCGTTGTAGCTCGGTGCTCAGTTACAGTCCATTAGATTGGATGAGCACATAGTCTATATTCACTTATTCCCATGTGGCAACAAACGAATTAAAGCCTTTCATAAAGGACTACGACAAAAACAAGTCACATTACTGGTTTAAATGATAAATGACATTATCCCTGACCTCCGATCATAACCTGTACGTCGCCTCTTATTGGAAGAGGAGGCGGCAAACAGGAATTCCTGGACATTCATTCATTCATCTTCTGTAACCGCTTATTCCTGTTAAGGGTTGCGAGGTCTGATGGAGTCTATCCCAGCTGTCATCGGGCGAGAGGCGGGGTACACCCTGGAAAAGTCGCCAGTCTATCACAGGGCTAACACAGAGAGACAGACAACCATTCACACTCACACCTACGGCCAATTTAGAATCACCAATTAACCTAATGAGCATGTCTTTGGACAGTGGGAGGAAGCCGGAGTACCTGGAGAGAACCCACGCAGACACAGGGGGAACATGCAAACTCCACACAGAAAGGCCCAGGTCGGCCCATGGATTCGAACCCAAGACCTCGCTGTGCCGCCAATTCCTGGACAGGTGACGTCAAATGTTCGTAGTTTCAAAATAAAAGACTAATTTTCACAATTAAATCTGCCTTTTAGTAAAATTAAGATAAGAAGTCGTTGTTGATAAATGATTGGTTGGGCACGGCACTGAAAGCAAACCTGTTAGGGGCAATGAAATACGTCACATGTGCAATAAAACCATTTACTTTGTGCATTTAACGTAGAGAAAATGCAGTAAGACAATTTAATTTTAGACGCTGGTTTTAAATGAGTACGTGCTGGATGATGTGTGAGCAGGTAAACGTGTAAATTTAGTGTTTATTCTGAAATATATGAACAATAGAGAGTTAAGTAATTCAGTATAACAGCATTTTTTATTCTATTAATGGATTACTAAAGTTGCCTCAGCAGTTGAGAGTTGCACTTCAACAAAGAAAAAACATAAGACACATTTCATTTTTTTTTTGTTTATTGGCCACCATTTCACGTTTTTTTTTTTTTTCCACATCAATTTGGATATGATGGAATGCTTTGTTAGGTTTCCCCCCCCCGCCGCTGTTCGGCTGACAAACACATCACCTCGCCCTACTCAGCTGGCCTTCGCCGCCAAACAACACACACACACGCACGCACACACACACACTGTACATTCACTCCTCTGCTCATGGATGACCAGAAACTAATCATTCAACATGTCGCACAGCAATTCGTACACCATTCACACGCACAGTCGCCACTGTGGCAACGAGGGCGCTGGGTAGAGTCGAAAGGGACGCTCGGAGGTACAGATCGGGTGAGGGATGGAGCTGTGACACTGTTCCCTCCCCTCCTCAGATATGACAGACACTTCTCTCAGACCAACCTGACCAGTAAACCGTACCAAATCTCTGTCTGCTTTAGTAACCACAATGAATCTCTGATTAGGCATAAATGCAGTGCGTCCTATCAGAGCTGGCTCCAAAATCATCCTCAAGGTCTGAGAGTGCGTCCGAGGGCCAACTCTGCCCCAACAGGGCCAACTGGCAACAGCTGGGCACAATGGTACGTCATTAAAAATGTCCTAAATTAAAAAAGAGAAACAAAAAACGAAAACAACCTCAATGCAATTAAATAAAACAGGATTTTCATCAAAAAGTTAACCTTTGTTCCTTTTAGAAAATAGTCAGTAGCCGTGCTGAAATGAGGAGACGGAACCGAAATATTTGGGAATGAAATGAAAAGTAAACTGCCCCCCCCCCCAACGAACGAAAGAAAATAATTGGTCTCAGCTACAGATGGGGACGGCCCTTTGCGCTACAAGCTCTGAGGGGGTTTTTCTTTTAGACAAATAAAACACATCTACCGGATGGCCCCTTGCCCCGAGAGATCAGTCCTTACAAAACAACTTTAGGGAGGGAGAAACACTTTAGCAGCCCCCTCTCCCCCCTCCACACACCTTACCTACAAATACAGATCACGACACTCATTCAACTCATACCTACGCTAGGCTGCTTTTAAACAGGAGGGGAGCAAACCCGTCTGGAAAAACTAACATTTTGAAAACTGGATCTCGATGCCATATACATTTGGTTTGAAAGATAGAAGGCAGACAAGCTGATGTGGAGCTTTGTAGACAAGGCATTGAGGCCTCCCATAGAGGTGGTGCACTGTTCCATAGAGTCCCCCCAGGTGGGACAAGACCAGTCTGGCCAGAGGTTACGAGCTTGAAGATGTGGCTGGCAAAAAATAAAAATAAATGCCCTGCCACGCCACTGATGGACTGACTGACTGACAGGCTGGCTATCAGGCCGGCTTACTGACTGACTGAGAGGCTGTTAAAGGGGAATTATTAATGTTCACAGGACAGGGAAGGTCCACAAGGAAGTGAAGGTGGTGATGGTGACTGGTTGGAAGGGTTGGGGTGGGACTCGTCTCCTCTCTCTCTCTCTCTCTCTCTCTCACTCACGCTCTCTCCTTTTCACTCCTCTGCCAGCGCCTACAACTCATCGTGCCCGTCGTCGTCACTTCCGTCCTCGCCGTCGGAGTCGTCGCCCACATCTTCCAAATCCTGGAGAGCAGAGGAGGAGCGGGGTTAGAGATTAAGATCCCAAACTACACCTAGAGGTAGAGTCTGGGAGTCGTCATGTTCTCATCTGCTGTGTCAGATTCTCTAGAGCAAATGCTAATGGTGATGCTAATGGCTAGCAGCAGCAGCACATATAGACCGACACAGATTTCCTTTAATGTTACCCTTTAATTGAGTGAAATCAACCTCTAGCAGCCCAATAAACTGTTTTGGTCATTAAAGTTTGACATGTTTCTTAAATCTTAAAATTTTATGTTAAAATTATATGAAAATGTTTAAATACAAAGGGCTGAACGTTTAATGGTGGAAGTTATGGTTCTTGTTATACAGATGACGTCTTGGTTTTAAATAGCTGAAAGCTAGAGCTGTGTCTATAGTTAGGACAGGGGCACTGAGGAGATGTGTCAGACATGAGAAGGCACTAATGTTGACAACACTGCTGCACGTGCGGTTTAATGTGGAGGCCCACATCTCCAGGCAAAGCCCCGCAAACAGCTGCTGAGGCATTAGAGAGCTGCAGTTGACTGGGCTGCAATTAGACTTCTGAGAAGAGCGTGTGGTGTCAATAGTGGAATATAAATGTTTTGGTAGTTGGGATACCCTGTGCTAAAGGTGAAACACACAGGAAGTTATGATTTATTGTTCAATATTTTATTTTTATTTATTTATTTATAAGCCTTATTGTGAGGAGGAGAAAAAAAAAAAGCAAATCCAAGTGGGTCAGTTCTAAGGTTACAGCCTAAAAACCCTCACGCGAGGTGGTGTCATGAACCTATTTTGGGCAGCCTCAAATATGAAAGCAATATGCTCGCGTGCCAAAGGAAGACGCAGATTCAGCTCAAAAACGCTGTCGAAGAATTAAGAGGCAATGGTCGCTTTAGGAGAAAATACGATTCATCAAAACTTTCTTAAACTGAGGGAACTATTATTTTTTTGGTGTGCTCGCTGCAGGATCTGAAGACAATATCATCACAGGAGGAACCCTGCATGACAGTTGAATCAAAAAAATTAATGAAAAACACTGGTAAAATGCCAGCAGTATAGACAGCATTAACATCAGCCTTGAAAAACTGAACAAAACATTAAATAAAAGAAGTACTACAGAAGGCCGGGCTTTTTTTTTTAGAGCCTATATGCAATGATGTTGATGCCCTCGAGCTCCTACAGTATCTCTCTAATGGGCTGTTAGTCTCATTTAGATCCTAGAACCGTCCCGAAATCCCCAAAGATATCATATTTCAGTCCATACAACCGTTTACTGCAGCAAACTGTTTGTGCACAAGAAAAGCTTTGTTGTGAAACCCAACTTTAACGTGCTAAAATACCAACAGTTCATGAAACAGCTGTAGAAAATCATAATGGTCACACCTGGCGGCTCTTCTTTTTCTCATAAATAAGTTGCCACCGCTGGTGAACAAACAAAGCTACAGCAAATATTTACTTTCTCCTGTTCTTTTATGCAGTTTGTTTTCAAAAGAAAACACAAATGTACATCAGGAGAAGCTGATTTTCCCTCGTCATGATTCTACAACCTGCTGCTTCCCATCAAGACACGGGGCATTTATATAAATCTATATAAAGTAGGTAGTTTGGATTAGACAAGTTTGATATCGAAATACAGACTGGAGGATGCAGGGCAGTATGCATTCTGGCATACCTGACCATACCATGCGCCCACATGTTACCTCCCAATGCATTCTCAATACAACAGATTAGACAAGGTATTTGGGCTGTACTTGGTCAGATGTGTACTCTGATATGGAGCAGTACACGGACTGATAATCTCACCTCTGCGTCCAGTTCATCTTCATCGTCTCCTGCAGGGGCGCCACCCTCCTTTCCGCCGCTCTCCAAGAACTTGGTGAAGCCTTCCAGCGTTCTCTCCCCATTGTAGTCAATCACCTGTCGATGAGATGACGAGATGTTACTTCTGGTTAAACGTGCAACCACAGTCTTTACACTGAAAGCGTTTCATTAACCAAAAATATCACTGAGGTTTTGACACCTGGCTGACATTTAAAATGGAGCCAGTTAAATTTTTTGGCACTCCCATCTTCACAGTTGGTGCCACTATGCTCTTCAGAGGTCATCCAAGAGCCAGTATCAGAGCAAAAAGCCACAGACATGATTACTAAAATAAGTCCACACGTGGAAATGACAATGATAGGACAGCTGCAAAATTAATTTTTAGCTCCCTAATCCAACCTGCCACTGCAGCCCCGTCCTTTCTTGGCCACCTCCTTGGTTTTCTATATGCTTCAGCTAAGTAGGGTCATGGGCTAATCTACAGACTTGTAGATCTACAGGACACCATTACATACCACCTATTTAAGACTGCTGTTGTGAAGGCCAGCACGAGGCTGAGGAGTCATTACAAGAGTGTCACTGAGCGAGGCAGGTGTCTCAAAGTGAAATCATTAAGCAGGAATATATAAGAACCAACTTTATTGAGCAGAAACTCACAAGGGCCCCAGGCTCAGGTTTCTGCACATGGTTAACGCTGCTAAATCAAGAGGCACTAATGATATGAGCGAGGCCCCTATGGTAATGATTTTGGATCCAAATAACCACCCAGATCACTGTAACTCACAACTGCTGAGGCATGTAATAAGTAAAATGATTGTCAAGGGTGGAAATGACATGAGGTCAACACAAACGGAGAAGTTTACTAAAGATGACAGACAAAATCTAAAAAGACTCCTTAGGAAGGGGGTACTTTAGCGGTAAGGAAATGATGCGAGCGAGGAGGCGCTCACCTTGCGTTCGTCTCCTGCGGGGAAGAACTTTAGAGTGGGGAAGCTGTGGACTTTGACTGCCTCGATCTCGTTGGCTGTGGAGTCCATCTTGGCCACGATGATGTCGCTGCTGTCCTTGTATTTCTCTCCCAGTTTTTCCCAGATGGGAGTCAGCTGTTTGCAGTGTCCGCACCATGGTGCGTCTAGAATATTACAAAAAAAAAAAAAATAAATACAAGAAAGCAGTGATTTAGACTTGAATAATTACAGACTGACTGACTTAATATACAGAGACTGGCTCATTGAGTAGTTAATGATCAGGAAGTACTGAGGCTGAATGTCGGTGTCGGTTTCGTTGGTGAGCACCTGTGGCCCTAGTTTTGATGCCGTGGCACTAAATCAGCGGATGAACGAGTTGAAGAGAGATCATTCCAATTGGCTGATCAGATTAGTGTGAAAGGGTTTGACACGATGATCTAGAATGAATAAATAACAGACCAACCGATCAACACGATTCAGGAGAGGCTGGTTTGTAGCTCCTCTAAGACTCTAGTGATCTCCCGTTTGTTATCCGGGCCAATCAAGACGTTTTACGGTGGGAGAAAACACAGGCTTTCCCTGTCTTTTTAACCTTCTTGACATTAAATTTACTTGGACAGCCCTATTTATTGGACTTAATACAGTCATACAGTACACATGTGATATAGGAGAATACAAGTAAGATAAGAAAAGCCTTTATGAATCTCCAGGGGGGAAATTTTCTATATTTAAGATCGGAACCCCTTTTGAATGATGAAAAGCTATAGTCTGAGTTGTGTTCAAGTGCAACTGTTAGGTCCAGAATAAATCATTCTATTTTATTATAATCCAATTGAAATTAAAAACTAGGGAGATTCAGAAACTATAAAAAATGGGCATAAAAGAAAATATTGTCTTTTCTTTTAGCTCATTAAATGAAACCCTTGTGTGTTGAGTAAATTACTATACATATCACATGCAGCGTCAGCTCTGTGACCTCGTTCCCCTTTGACTGTCTGGGAATCTTCCCCTTCACCTGTTAGGGTAGGGAATACAGGCATCCCCTGCTGGTTATGACTAGTCATAAGCTTTATTTAAACAGCCAGAGATGGAAAATACTTCCATAAATAGTGCAATAGTCACTAAAAATAATCCCACCAATCTATATTTATAGAGGATCATTTAAGGGTCAGTGTCCGGCAGCAAACTAAGTGCAGAGTGCGGGGTTGAGAGGGTGTGACCGAGCCTTGAGAATCAGCCCTGAGATATTTGAAAAGGGTTTAGTAAGCATTGGCAAGATTCAAGTTTCAGGCTCTGAAGCTAGAGGCCAAATCAGCCACCTAACGCAACTGAGCTTAACTGTAAAAATAACCAACAGTTGAATCCAGAAACCACTGATGGGGTTTCAAGCTGTTAGGGGAAACGCTGAGGCAAAACAAAAAGGAAACGGGTTGAAGAGGGCGCTTACAGAACTCGATGAAGACGTTCTTTGAGGGATCGAAGGCAACCTCCTCGAAGTTTTTGCCGACCAAAACCTTGACAGGGGTTTTGTCCCAGTCTTCGGGAATGTCCTGGCTCATGAGATGGGGCTGTGAGTCAGGAAACATAAAAACTCTGTTAAACTCATGTTGAAGCTTTCTGAACAGTGAACATCGACAGCACCAAGGCCAACTCCCAGAAAAATGCTTGCTCTCGGCACGCCAACATATAATTATCGACGTCATGTCCAGAGCTGGCACCATCGTGAAAGTGCAACTGCATGAATTGACCCAAAATGTAGCCACGCACCTTCAGTTTGCCCTCAGTGAAGAGTGTGCAGAATGCAGTTATGCTCTCTGCAGTGATGGCGCTGCTCTCTGGCTTGTACTTGGTCATCTCATCCTCCAGGGTGATGAGGCGGATGGCAGGGCACTCCTCTTTCTTCAGGCCGAAGAACTCCAGGATCCTCTGGTTGTCGTCGATGTCGCTGTCGATGAAAATGAACAGGATCTGGAAGAAGGGACACGGCCGTGGTCAATATTGGACAACGTTCACATCAGTCACATTTAACAGTTGAAGCTTTTTTTGTTATTGTCGTTTTGTTAAGACAAGGCAAGCATGTTTTTAGAACAACTAGTCACTAGTCAACTCCTGCTTAGACAAGAGCACCCCTGCTGAGTAGGCGGTGTTTAACATGACCCATAACTCACTCCGAGTCAATCAAATGTGTCCTCAATAAGTCCTGGGTTTGTTCACATCTGTACTTTAAGATGAACATAATCGGACTGGCCAGGATGAATGTTAATGTGAGGTCAGAATGGGGCCAAGCAAGGATAAAAAGTCTAATTAATATCAAAGCATGTGTATATACAGTTAAAATGGAGGTTGTGTTGCAGGTTGATGTAAGCCTTAAATCAACCTGCAACACAGGTTTTATTTTAAGGGCACGCCTTAAAATGTAAGGTGTGCCTTTAAAATAAAACCCATATTAAAATTTGCAGATTGCTTCCCTAATTTTTTTCAGAGTGTCGCCACCGTGCTCCTGGTGAAAACATGCTGGAGCCCTGTCCAGTTCACCTACCTGACCCTTGAATCCCTCTGCGGCTTTCTTAAACTGGTCCATTTTGTCCTGGAAGTCTGAGGAAGCTTTGGGCAGGAACATGAGGATGTGGGACTTGATGTCTCCTCCAAAGATTTTGGGGGCGGTCTGCGGAAAACAAAAACAAGGTTTGATATGTAGGACGCACTGCTTGTTGTTGGGACAGCAGAAAGGACTTGTTAAAGGCTGATGTTTGTGTTTACCTGCTCTGTGAACTCAATGACCAGGGGCAGCTGGTTGGACTTGACAAAAGACAGGAGTTTCTCTTTGGTCATCTCTCCATCAAAGGTATTACGACCTTCATCGAACTGGAAAGAAAACGGGGAAACATTTAGATACAAATGCACCTGTCCGTGTCACGTCTAGTCTGCCTGTGAACACCGAACATAGCTTTACCAGACAAACCACTTCAAAATCCCCCGGTTACCCCGAGCAGACCAAACAAGCTTTTATCGGGCGTTAAGAATAGCGGTGCTGAGGCTGTGCCAAGCAGCCCTTACTGGCACACAAAAGCAGATAGCACATTTGCTGGAGGGCTTACTGTCAGTCTCATGAAGACTGAAACTAAACTCCAGACCCCACAGTTGCAATAAACAAGTCAAAGACCCCCGGCTGTTTATTAAAACTGAGCCTCTGCTTTTGGAGGGTTTGCATAGCGGCCGCCCGCATGTCAGCGGTGTTTATGTCGGGGTAAAGTTACCGGCATGTATCAGAGGCCAGACAATGGCAGTCTGAGCATCGGTGCATGTGCCAAAAGGAAATATCATCCAGCACTGAGCTGATAACCAAACATAGACATTTAAAAAGTGACTTAGGGTTGCAAATAACAATTATGTTTTCAATCAATTGATGCAGTTATTTTCAGCCTTCCTGGCTCTGGAAGCTGCAAAGCGAGTCTCTAGATGAATTATTATCTTCATTACCTGCCAATTATTTTTAATTAGTAATGACTGCACATATGGTATATGAACTATAATTATACGGGTGCTCAGTGCGTTTCTGCCATTCCATCAATTGCCATTAACATTGGCAGTGTCCTGCTATATTTGTTGTGACTGTGTGAATGTTCAAGTTAAGCTACACATCACTATTTATAAAAGATATTTAACGTGCAGAGCTATTCAACTGTGAACATGTGCCAATTTGAACATCAAATTTATTTTATTTTTTTGACTGAATTGGGCCGATACTCAAAATCAAAATAAATTATCAAAATCATTTAGAAAACTCCTTAACAGCCACATTAGATGCCCCTCTCTGTGGGTAAAGACTGCAGATAGATACCTTTACCCGACTTGGTTCTTTGCCAAGAGATCAAAGTAGATTTATGCACTCGCATGCCAGTTCATTAGGTACACTAGTTATGGTATTCAACATGTGAAAAAAATAACAGAGCTGTTGATTCAACTGTATTTGCATTTTATGTGCTGTGGGTTTTTAAGCACTCTTGAATTGTAAAGCGTTGTACCGACACATGTTCCTATTATTTTGGCCATCCTATTTTAGTCCAGAATGATCATCCAGTTGAATTATCACCTTTCTGATGTGGTTTCAACATCAACTGAACATTAGACCAGTCATGAAGGAGGACTTAGTCCATTTGTTCTCACTAATGTACCTAGTGTTTAGGCGGCATCATAAAGTCATATTTTTCCGTCCTTTTAATCAATCAAACATTACATGGTTGCTTCATTTTTTTATTGAAGGCCTCTTTGGACCTTGACCCAGTCGGACAAATCACACACTACAACCGAGATACTGTTTCGCTGATAAGAAAGCCGAATGATCTGACCTAATCTGCAGAGGATAGCTGTGGTCAATAATTGAGATGCAATACAAGCATCACCTCTGTACATTTCAATGAGGAAAGAAAAGGCAGATAAAGGGCCTAAAGGGAAGAATTCATCTGCCTTTCACTCATTGTCAGCTCTCAGCCTATGGGGGTCACTCGAACGATCGACCTTTCTCATTCATCACGCCGAGCTCAACGCTTCTGGTCGGGTCGAGCAACAAGCCCAAAGGAAAACACACATCTTAAATGTTCGAGGATCTCAAGACGGACCAAGATTAGCAACGGAGAGCGGATACTGCAAGGTCAACAGCGTCAAGTTACTAAGCTGTTGGAAGACACAGCTCCACAATGATTGTGTGTGTGTGTGTGTGTGTGTGCGACCACGAGCTGATGCACGTCCACAAATATCACATTTACAATAGATCTAGATTAAAAAACGCAGTTTGCCCACAGCTTACATATATACATGTAACTAAACGATTTAAGAAATAAACTTAAAAGTCACCTTCTTGAAGAGGACAACGCTGTCCTTGGACACCTCATACTTGGAGAAAAGGGCATCGTCGGAGGTCATGGCGAAGGGAATATCATCGATGGCTTCAGCTGCCTTCTCGTAGGCCTTGGCGTCGGCAGAGCTAGCATCCTGCACACGTGACAACAATCCTCAACATACAGCACTGTCCAAGTTTCCAATTGCAGTAGAAAACGTTTTTAGCCAAAATGCATTTAATTGTGATTTTGAAACAGTAGAGCAACATAGCTTTATGGCGGCAAGAACATGGTTTCACAATGACACCAAATACGTTCTGTGGTGCGTGAATCAGAACCGCACCTTGAAGAATCCGATGACCGCCACCTCACTGTCGGCAATCAGAGACTCGGCCTCAGTAACTTGGGTCAGGGTGGTGACAGCGGGCCCTGTGCGCTTCTTCAGCCAGCTGACGATGTCGTCTGCCTGCCTGCCAGCTGCAACGCCACAACACACAATGACTCAACAACTTCAGTTTGCACAGACAAGAACAAGATCATTTTAGTATTTAAGCCAACGTGGCCCTGTCTTGTCTCAGACATATACTGAGATACAATCGGCCTCAAGTTAAACACTATAGTTCCTGCGGTTAGCAATTACTTGAGTTCCCCTTTTTCACGGGGCTGCACTGACTCGCCGCCGGTAACTGGCAGAATATGTCGATTTGCAAGTGGCAAGGTTTACGTCCATCCCTGCAAAAATTAAATGGCCTGTAGCACAGCTGAGAGTGAGCATTTCAGATTTAAAAAAATAAAAATAAAAAAAAAATAAAATAAAATAAAAAATCTGTCTGCTTTCTGTCTTCAAAACGGCAGCATCGGTATTTGGAGCATCTGCCAGGAATGCTGAAAAAAGACTTTAACCGAAAAGTCTGGGAATTCATTTAACAGAGACAGAAAGGATGATTTGTAAAAACTGAGTGGTCAATATTTATTGATGATAATGATTTTAGTCTGATCGGTGGTTGGTGGTCAGTGACTGGGGCTCGTCGTCGCCTCGTCACCTGTTGTGTTTCATACAAGAATTCAAAGACTCTCTAGAGCAAATGCTAACAGCTAGCATGGCCGCGCTAGTTTGTTTCTGCACAGACTCATAATGAAGCAACAATGATTTACAAAAACATTACGCTCTAGGTGGGTGGAAGAAACCTTAAGGAGTGGCTGCTTATTCAATATATTTTACTATTTGAATGAAATTTGAACTTTATCTTGGCTTAAACAGACTATGACATAACAGGCCCCAACTTAAAATACTATAGAGCCTGAGGATAGCAGTTATCCAAGTGCATTTTCACAGGCATCACTGCGGTGAAACTGAAGACGTGGCGGCACAGAGACACTCTATATAAATTAAAACCGTGTCATAGTCAACTTCTGCAATTTCAGAAACCTCTGGCCAACGGCTCATCTCCGTTTTCACTTTCTAATCCGAGCACCTCGTTATATTATCGCAGAAAGACGATATTAAAATAAATCTCATGATGCCGCGGCCGTTAACAAGATGTTTACTTTTCTCTGGAGTGAGTCTGTTGCATTTAAACTATACTTAAAAACAGATCTGGCTGTCAGACTGAACCGGTGATGCAACACAGCGGCAATTTCACCGAGAAACACATGTTGATAAAGTGATCTGGCACGTAGTCGTGCTGCTTTGAGGTCTAAGTGTGGGATGAGGGCGTTTCTGGAAGCTGAATTTAAGACAGAGTAGTAATTTCCACAAAAGCTCTCCCCTCCCGTTGCAGGCGCAGCCCGGTCAACAGAGGAGAGGCGACGTGAAGAAATGCACATATCTCAGAGTCAGCATGAGTGGAACGTGCGGAGGAGACCCCACCCACTTTTTGGCTCATGCCTGTTGTCGACAGCTGATTGGCTGACTCGCCGCTCATGCTGCTGTGCAGATCACATTACAAGGATGAAGAAGGTGATTCAGGCCCAGCTTTGGTCGTTTGACCCCATTCTACAGGCCTACTCACACGGGACTAGTATTGCCTGGGATTCATCAGTAATTTCTAATAATTGCAGAGGTCGTCTTTGATCCTGATCCCATAATTTGTAAAGGAAATTGTTCCTTATTTCTCCAAACACAGAGGGCATAACCCAACGTGAATCGTCATCTCTGTAATTTTGGTTGTATTTTAATTAATTTTAAAGACTTTTCTGCCTCTTCTCACTCAAGTGTTACATGTCAGTACTGTAAAGGATTTTATTTATTGATGCATTCATGTGTTTGCCACATTTCGTTTAAATAAATCTGTATTACTAATCCAAATCTGCAAAGCAACTAAAGCTGTCAAAAGGGATAGTAGTATAACAGGTATAATATCACCTCTGACATGTAGTGGAGTGGAGCTGAATGTAGTAGAATTAGTACCACATGACATCCCCTGGTATTACTAGTGCTTCAGATTCATTTAGGATATTCTGTTCATTATGACAGCAGTTACTCAAGATCACTTTGGGGAAAATAACTCTTTCATTAAGATTACACAATGGGAGCCAAAAATCCCAAGGCAATAAGAATATCTGGAACTAATTAAACAATTTAGGTTTAATTTAAGAGAATACCACCATCACTGACAGGATTCAGCTCAACAGGGTTCACTCACCAGAGTACTCTTTGGGGGACCCCTTATCTCCGCCCTTGAAGAACTTGATGGTGGGGTATCCCCGGACGCCGTACTCTTGGGCCAGTTCGGTCTCCTCCGTGGCGTCCACTTTACCCAGGCGGATGGCCGAGCCCTCAGCCTTCAGCATGCCGGCGGCCTTGGCGTACTCCGGGGCCAGGGCCTTGCAGTGGCCGCACCATGGGGCATCTACGGGGTAGAGATTTGCATAATTCTCAATAAGCAAGGCGTTCATAATGTTGTAGTATATGTTCGAAGCGTGACAAAGAAGTGGCTAAGAGCGAGAAACCACAGAAAGCAACTTCCTATTACAATTTACTAGGACTGTCAAAGTTCATGCGCATTTTTAACGCCGCTTTTTTTAATTTATTTATTTTTTATTATTAACACATGGACCTTTTTTGATTTTGACCTCAGTGACCTGTGTGGCTCACCTTAAAAGCCCTGTCAGATGATTCTTGAGAACAATCTGACAGGGTTCTCAAGAAGGAAGAAGTTATTTACATTTGACCATGTAGTATCTTGGAGGTTATTCTGGTCAGCTTTGGTCATTGTGTTTCGCTGTCGCAATATTAACTACATGAATTTGCATAAAGTGAGAATACGAGTCAGCGCACATGTTGATGAGTCAAATATCCCTTTAATGTACACTTGGAGCATTTAATTATTTATTTATTTATTTTAAAGGGGGCGATTAATGTGCATTAGTCGAGCACAAATTATAGAAAAATATTTTAAATCAACATAATAAAATAAAAGCAATAAAATAAAATACAAGTGCCACAAAAATGCAGCATCATTTACTTTATGAAGTAGTTTAACGTGTTCATTCGTAAGCCACAGTGTCCCATTGTGCATTTTAAAGTCTTCCAAACAGATAATCCACTAATCAGAAGTGACACGTCCTAAATGCAATGACCTGCATTGCATCACCTTTACTTCCAACAAAGAACTAAACTTCCTTGTCCCTGTCCCGTCAGTGCAAACGGATGGACTTTTGTGAAGTACACGTCAACCTAGCTCCACATCCCCAGAACAGATCCCGCCCTGCTGGAGGAGTACGTGAGCAAACAAAGCCTTCCTCCCTCCCATCCCGAGATCATTGGACAGCCTCCTCCTCCTCCTCTGACTGGTCCGAACTTCAACAATCTGACAAAAGTGAAGCGGGACGGGCCTGCGGGCTACGGAAAGGTGGCCTGTGTCATCAACTATTAAAGCAATCTGTTAAAACGACAAACGTTTCGCGAAACATTTTATCCGTGTTGCATGGAAATTGAAAGTTAAAGGATGAAAGTAGAGTAAGCAATCGAAACTTATAATCGAAACCTAACTTGTAGCGTCAATAGCACTACACAAAAGATAATAACGCTAATACACGCACCATTTAACCTAAATTATGTGTTACCTACACAGGTCTAGCTAAGCTAAATTAAACATTGTGATTAGCAGCAAAACAAGTTGCGTTCAAGTTACACGAGTCACATGAAAAACAGTAATACAGCTAAAGATACGTTGCATTAAAATTAGCGCTGTAAAACAAGTTGCGTTCAAGTTACAACACCACAGCCCTGAAATAAAACGAGTGTTAAGGCGAAAGACTTTCCACTGCGATTAAAACAAGTTGCGTTGAAGTTACAACACGAATCGTGTTTAAAAATGCAGGAATAAAGCTAAAAGAGACGATGCATTGTGAGCAAAGCAAGCTGCGTTCAAGTTACACCAGTCTCCCACACACACACACAAAAAAAAAAAAAAAACAGGAATAAAGGCTAAAGAGACGTTGCATTAAAATTAGCTCGGTAAAACCCACTGTGCGTTCAAGTTTCCCCATCAGAGTCCGGTGACACTCGGTGCTAGCTAATCAAATTTAACTCTACCCAAGATTAACTCAGTGTAATACACGTTTTCCAGACTGTTTTAACAATTTATGGACTACGGTCAATTGACTGCGCGAATCTGATTCGTGCAGGCATACAAAACCCGAGTCCGACATCGGTGCGTGAACTTCTCACAAGTGTCAAAGTTTAATGCTAGCCGGGCTTGATTAAGCTAGCTTAGCAACGCAGCCGGTGCATCCGCATAAACCCAGCGTTAGCCGCGGAGATTGAGCAGCTAGCCACACTCACAGAATTCAACCAGGATGTTGGGGTGAGCCTGGAGAGCCTCCTCGAAGTTACTTTTCTTCAGCACCAGGACATCTTCTTCCTCGGCGACCTCAGCCCTGCTAGCCACGGCCAGGGTGCAGAATAGCAAAAACTTCAGCATAGTTGCCGTTGGGTGTTCTTCCGGACAGAGAGACGAGAGCAGCAGACACGGTTCAGGTGCGGTTTTAACCGGGAAATTGGCCTCAGTGTCTGGTCTTTTTTCCCTGTTGAAGGCTGGGAGAGTAGCTGGTATTTTGTGTCTACCGCTACTAACGTGGCAGTGCACGCAGAAACCGGAGGGGTCAGCTGTAGTGCGCATGCGCATTTATGAGGCAGTAAGCAGTTCGTGTTGAATTGTGACTGGACCGCGGCGGGCTGCACCTGGAAGTGAAACGGGGCGCTCCCTGCGATAAGAGCACAGCCGACAGGGAATCATGCCTATCTTTAAAACAGCACACTCAACATCTATACACTCTTTTAATCACAGTGCATTTATTTTTAATTTATTTAATCACACGAACTGTGCGTAAGTGTACATGTAAATTATGTAAATTATGATGTAATTGTAGTATTCACAGCATTTCTCTGACTCTAAATGTAACTGATGCAACACAATGCAAGGGTGTGTGGAAACTGGGTGTTTTTTGAGATTGCAAAGGGAGCTGAGCAAAGTCTGAATGAGTAGTAAATATGTCATATTGCTCACCTCAAAAAAGTGCTAAAAAAAATAAAATAAAATAAAAAAATGGGTGAGGCTAAATGTTTCTGAAATGTGCATGGATAAATAATTCTCATAAATGGGATATCTGTTGGAAATGGTGCTCAGATAAATCCTGAGCAAATAAACCTAAACCACTGGGATGCTGGAGGTTAAATGGTTTTGATTATTTGGGTAAGCCGACTCTTTCAGGAAAGGCTTTGTGTTTGTTTTACTTGTTAGCAGCACCGATTAATTAACAGGATTTTCCTGGCTTTCAGTTTAATCTGATTTTACCGTGATCGCACAACTTATTGTTTTACTCAGACAAAAAAAAGGATGTTTAGTTAACTGTCAGTAATTAAAGGTTGGCTTGGAAAATACAACCAATATGGATCCTAACAGGAAGTACTAAGGTTGTAAAACAAACCTGCATACAGTGAGCATGTGATCGTGCTTCATCGTAGCGTTTTAGTGGGTTAAGGAGAAGCAGTTGAACAGGAACAGTCCTCTGCCACTACAGGACAGGTTCAGCTAATTTGGCTACAACCACCAAATGGAAATGACCGGCAGACAATGAGGAGGGAAAGATAAATGTGTACAGTTAGATGGCATTATTTGTATTCATTTTGTTGGCGCAAACTGATTTAAACATACAGAATAAAAAAATAATACTAGAATTGCCCAATTAAATGTGCATGTGGACTACAACATGTAAGACTACAATCAGTTTCTAAATTCTATCTATCTATCTATCTATCTATCTTAGAATAGAAACCTATATGATCAGCAGAGTCCAGAGTCCATCACCATGTCACCAGAGTGACATTTGAAACCATATCAAGACTTTAAATTAGAGCCTAACTATCAGTTGTAGGGCAATGAGTCACATTGACTCATGTCGCACAGTTTTTTTTTTTGTTTTTTTTTCACAAGACAAAGCTTTATGGGAGAG
This sequence comes from Chelon labrosus, assembly GCF_963514085.1. Lineage (NCBI taxonomy): Eukaryota > Metazoa > Chordata > Actinopteri > Mugiliformes > Mugilidae > Chelon > Chelon labrosus. The sequence goes on from NC_140338.1 coordinate 12,623,526, forward strand.
TAGCAAAAAGAAAGAGCACAAGGGAGACTCCAAGGTCAACTGGAAGAAAATGTTTTGGCCATCTCCACCACGAAGCATGGTGGTGGCAGTATCACACTGTAGGGACGCTTCTCGGCAGCAGGCTCTGGACAACTCCTAAAGGTGGAGGGTGAAATGAATGGAGCAAAATATAGAGAAATCCTGGAAATCCTACAACTTAGGAGAAGATTTACTTTCCAGCACAGACAATGACCTGAAGAGGCACAATATATGAATGTCTAGGAGGAAGGAAGGAGCAAAATTATCCATGTGTGCAGTTTGCCTGACACTTAGCTAAAGGTGTGGCCACTAAACACTGACTTGAAGGGGGTAAATAGTTTTGCAATCACTTGCCAAATCCTACTGTACATTACCCATAATCCAGCATTAAAGCTTGACCAGTGATGCCACACAGACGTCACATGTATATGGTAGAAATAGTATGAATCTCTACCATCAAAATACTCACTATTGACTGTATAAAGCTACATCCATTCAATGTAATCACCATGAAGGACAGACCTTGGCTGCTTCACTGACTGAATATATCAAGTTTTGACCTTTGATTAACTTTATATTGCAAATTAGGAGAATGATGTTTAAAAGAATTAGTCACTGACATGTCAGGAAAGCTCTAATCCAAGTCGGATCCTTGAGTTTAGAGTTTATGTCAACATGCAAGTCAGAAAAACATATGGGAATGTGACTTTTCTGACGTCTCTGATTTATCTGACTAGCAGCTTTGTAATATATAGCAGAAGAGCATGAGAGCATGAGAAAGTGAAGCGGGAGGCACCTCAAGTTAGCCTTTCAAGAATAGAAAGATGGAAAAAACTTTGCACAACAGTTCTTCCTGAAAGATTTAAATCACTGTTTCTTTCATCAATAATCTTATGCCTCTGATGAGGAGGAGCTAACCACCATTTTACACTACATTCATATCATACTTCTCCATCAAAGAGAGCAAAACTTGGATGAAAATTTAAGTGCACGGCTCCAGTCAGAGCTGAGTTAGGCAAGAATTTCTTCCTGCTAACAGGAGTCAAATTCAATAAAAGCTTTATTAAATCTGACAGATGTTTGAGTGATATCTGTTCACATACTCTGCTACATATTTTTTGGTTTAAGAATATATTTATAAGTTTTTACTTTAAGGACAAATTCACAATCACTCCAATCTGAAATCTGCTCAAGAATGCAAATAAACTAATAAACACAGTAAAAAAACAACTAAAACAGAACTCGTCTGTTTGATTACATATACACATCTAATAATACAGTAATGTACTATCAGCCCTCTCCTATCAGAAATCCCTGCAGCATGACTGCTGAGACGTCAGGCTCCAAACTGAAACCCTCCAAACCCTTCAAAAAGGTTTTCCAAACTTTATAAAACTGATCTCACTTTCAGTGTAGTATACATATAAGATATTTTAGCCCTCTATGCCAGCGTTTGACGCTTCTTCTTCACTGACCCAGTGCAGTAAGATGTTCTTTCTTGCAGCGTTAGTACAAAACAATCTCTTATTTGGTAACGCTACATGCTTGGATGGGAGGCCGTAACACGAGAGTAGCTGCGTCCATTTCCCGTTTCTGATGCGTTACCTTTTCTATTTCGACTCATACATTAGACCAGTACCTTGGCAGCTTATGACATGACCAGACACAATGAGTTAATGTACCAGTTTCTGTCTTACTTGTAAGGTGGTTTTTTGAAGCCACTGCCTTCACTGGAGGACATCTCCAGCTCCCAATGCCTCCGCAGAGTCAAGAACGATATAAAGCACTGACACAAACTGTTCTTCTCCTGACATCTGGAAAAATATTCAGAAGCCTGAAAACACACACCAGGAGATCAAATCAAAAACCTGCTCTGCAGGCCTAGTGCAATATTTGAATAATTTACTGCGCAGCTTATTTTATTCCTCTGACATTACTTACTGACATGTTTTATATAATGTATTAACATTTTATGATTGTATGAGATCTGATTGAATATTTCAAACTGATCAGGCATAACATTATGACCGCCTTCCTAATATCGTGTCGCTCTCCCTTGTGCCTCCAAAACAGTTGTGACTCATCAGAGAATGGACATGGGTCTTCTGAGGGTGTTCTGTGGTGTCTGGCAACAGGATGTTGTTAGTGGGGGTCCTTTGGGTCTTATGGGTTGAGGGGAGGGGCCTCTGTGGATCATCCCACAGATACTTGATCAGTTTTGGGATCTAGTGAATTTGGAGACCAGGTCAACACCTTGTGCTGTTCTTCAAGTTTTTTTGAGTTGTTCCTAAACCGTTTTTGTGTATGTGCGTGTGTCAGGCTGCATCCTGCTGGGGATGGCTGCTGCCATCAAGGAGTGTCATTGCTATGAGGTGGGGGTGCCTGCTCTGGTCTAGGTGGGTGGCAAATGTCTAAGTAACATCCACATGAATGTTTCCCAGAAGAACATTGAATTGTCACAAGATGGTCAACGTTATTTAGTTCTCCTGTGAGTGGTCATAATGTTGTGGCTGATCAGTTATATGTTCTAATACAGTGACAATAAAGGCTCCTCTCTCTTTCTTTTCCCAGTGACTCTTCCTGCCGATAGCAATTTTAAAAGTTTTAGAGGCAATTCTTTGGTCAGATTTCATGCTTGGCCGCAAAGTGGGACTCGGGATCAAAAGCTGGTTCAGTTTCCTGGCAACAAGCTTTTCTGACTGAAGCAGCGATGTTAAAGCATATTAGTATTCAACCATAGCACCCATAATCTCCCCCTGCATCTCTGACTTTTGAATTAATATGAAATGTGGTGGGATATGGATGCCGTTATCAAATGTGGTCTACGGGTGAATGTTGTGTTTAAGTTCATGTAGATCCTGACAATATTTCGCAGAGGAGAACACAATTATGCTTGTAAAACATGTACTGGAGCTTTACATTTTGGTGTCCTGCAGGGACAAAGAGGCCTCTCTGTCCTTCTCAAATATAATACATGTCATGAACTCGTGACAGTCCTCATTCAAAGCAGTGAGCTCTGTGAGTCAACTGGCTGGAGCAGTTAGACAGTTTGCCACTTATACTCTCGGTTGTGGCCACATCCTGTAGCCTAGTACAGAGAAACCACACATGTAGTTAACAGAGCATTAACCACCAGACATTTCTCATAACATGTGACATTAATTTCCACTGTGCAATCCTCCACACCTCCGCTGCACCTTTCGCGTCAGCTCTCACCGCTCTTTCAAGCCATGAAACGATTAAGGCGCTGGTGCGGGGACAGGCTATCTGTTTATTTTATCAAGGGCGGTTTTTAAGAGCAAATATTGCCCGTGCTACTTTCTTTTATGTGTTTAACTTTTGTGCAATCGGGCAGGTCAACCTCCAGCAATTTACTGCGCACAAAGATGGGAGATGGCAGGAATTCAAAGAGGATCAAAGGAAAATGAGGAAGAGCTCATTTGTGAATATTGTGTTTGAGTTTCACCTTGCTAAAAGTTGGCCTTAGTTGTGGCATAAAGTGTCTGTGAAGGTTGTCGTCGACCATCCAGGTCATGGTATATCCAAAAAAATAAAGCTGAAAACGAGGGCAACTGGACTTGTAGAGTTTCTTGAAGGTGTTTCATCCAAGTAGCTTCTTCAGTTCTTATAGACTGGTGGGGAGTTGGGATTTAAATGGGTACAGCTGTGGGCGTTGTCCACATGAAACACACATGGCTAGTGTCTGTTAATGACAAGATACTCGGCAAACAACAACAGGAGGAACACTGCCACCTGTTATATAGTTTGCGTATCAAAGAAGCTCAGGAGACGCATCAGTGAACACCACATTCTTGTTCACTTCAAACCTGGTAACACCCAGGGCAATGAGGAACCTACAGGCCTGTACACTGGGTAAAAAAATACCCATTAATAATAATAATAACTTTATTTATATAGCACCTTTCAAAAACAAGTTGCAAGGTGCTGTACAACAACAACAGAAATAAAGGAGGTCAAATACAATTTCCTGGCAACAACATAATAAAACCACCAAGAGAAATAAAATTGGACTTAAAATTTAAAATCGCCCACCCACAACAAAGTAATCATACATCAATAATAAAAAAAAATTAAGAGAAGGCCAATCGATGAAAGTGAGTTTTAAGAAGAGATTTAAAAGAAGCCACTGAGCTCGCCTGCCTGAGATCGCCGGGCAGGGAGTTTCACAGCTGTGGAGCACGGACAGCAAAGGCCCGGTCACCTTTAGTGACAAGACGGGACTTCGGGACCGTAAGCAAGGCTGCACCGGCGGATCTCAGGCAGCGGTCAGGCTCGTATGGTAAAAGCAGGTCATGGATGTAGGCAGGAGCCTGACCATTCAGGGCTTTAAAAACAAGTAGTAAAATCTTAAAATCAATTCTAAAACTTACGGGCAGCCACTGGAGAGTGGCGAGGGTTGGAGATATGTGGTCACTTCTCTTAGTACCTGTTAAAAGCCTGGCAGCTGCATTTTGAATGAGTTGCAGTCTACGGATGTTTCCCTTGCTGATCCCAGCGTACAGAGCATTGCAGTAGTCAGTTCTTGAAGATATAAAAGCATGGACAACCTTCTCCAAGTCGGCGGAAGAGAGGAAAGAACGGATTCTTGCTAGCTACAGCTACCTGTGAGTCAAATGATAGCTCTGAGTCGAAAAGTCACAAAAGGATGCCTCAACACAATTCAGCAGTACACCTACACCTGAAGGACAGGGGACACTCCTTTGAAGACAACATTGTCCACATTTTAGCCAGAGAAGACAGATGATTTGAAAGAGAAGTAAAGGAAGACATCTATGTCCAGTTGGAAAACCCTTCCCCTTCCCCTGAACAGGGGAGTTTGACTGAGATACAACCTGTCATCAATTTACAACACAGTCTGAACATCTGTCCCCAAAACATTTCACCCTATTCACATCTCAAGACCCAAGTCTCTGGACCTTAATGCACTGGGCAAAGAAAACAGATTCCTCCTATCACAGGTAGGTATCTGTTCATGAACAGACCCTAGCCGTGTGAGGTGCCAATTCCAGGTCCAGATGCCAATTGTTAGTGGAGCTGGAGTTTAAAACGTAAATGGTAAATGGCCTTGCTTTTACATAGCACTTTTCTACCTATTGGTACTCAAAGCGCTTTTACAGTCAGAGACACATCTACCCATTCGCTCACACAAGCACGCACGCATTCACACACCAGTGCCACGCACTGGGAGCAACTGGGGGTTCAGTGTCTTGCTCAAGGACACTTCAACATGTGGCACATTCCGGGGATCGAACCACTAACCCTCTGGTTCGTGGACAACCCGCTCTACCTACTGAGCCACAGTCAAATACGTCAAATGAAAATGAATTCATTCATTAAGTGCAGCACTGGCGTAATTGTTCTCCTTTCACCACTGTGTACTGCTGCTGATAAGACCTGAAGAAGATCTTTATTAAATGTTGTAGTTCCACATATGGACAACACTCAGAGACACAAATCATCAGCTCTGGGGCATTATTTTTTTTTGTCTAGCTGGAGATGGACGACAGGAGCTTTCTGAGCTTTCTGGACCAGAGGGCTGTGACGTGAAAGGACATGTAATTGTTCATATAAACGAGCAGGAAGTTCAGTAATAAGCTGGATGGATTCACCGAGCTGACCTCTCCTTTTGTCCGTGTGGATGAAGTCAGGTAATCAAAGCTTAATGGGCTTTTAATATGGATGGGGACAGAGACGGCGGGGAGGCAGAGAGCAGAGAGAGAGGGGGATGGAACCTTTAAATACATTTATTCAAAAAGCTTAAAAATAAAAAAATAAAATTGTTGCCGTGGCAACACCAACAGTGCAAGACCTCCGGGGTCCTTGAGATTATCGGGGGGGAGGACATTCAGTTACGGGAAGCTCTGAATGTGACGTCCGTTCATAATGGGACAGGATGGCATTTAAATGCATCTTTAAACTATAAAGCGAGCGTGAGTCACATGTTTAATAAAGCAAATCGAGCTTTGGAAAAGTCAGGCGTGCAGATGTTTTTCTAGAGTGTACCGTAGGTGTATGGTACTCATTAACCTGTACATTGACGGGAGGCTCAGGGTCTGACCTTTTTGGTTTTTTACATTTTCCTCCACAACTAACTACTTGAATTACAATCACCAGTCAGCCATAACGCAGCCGCAGACCAGTCAGGGTGTCCATGCTGACCCCTGTCCGCCGCTGAAAGCTCCTGCAATGGACACATGAGCATCAGAACTAGACCACGGAGCAAAGGAAGAAGGCGGCCGGGTTTCTGGTGCAAAAATGGTTCACACAACAACTCGTTCACGGTGTTGACTTGGCATCCAGATTCCCCAGATCTCAATCTAATCCAGCATCTGTGGGATGTTCTGGACAAGGATTAAAGCATCTGTCTTGGTGCCAGATACCACAGCACATCTTCAGGGATCAAGCGGACCCCGACCTCAGACCTACAACCTATTAAACAGGCAGTCACAATGCTATGGCTAATTGGTGTAAGTCAAACATTCACTCTCCTTTTAAACCAGATTAGGTTATTGGTCTATTATGCTAAATGTTGCACGCTCTTCCAGCACTGCAGGATTATCAGAGATATTGTGCAGAAAACAGCTGTGGATGTTTCGAGAAAACCCAGGCCACAGAGCTGAGAGGAGCTGCAGAGGAGGACCACCTTTATTTATTCATTTATTCTATTTTTTCAGTAGATATATATATATAAAAACCACAACACTAAGCCTCTTTTAGTGAAACTAAGGGTAAGGTCCCTCTTGTACGGGAAGGAAAACCTAACAACCAGCATCCAGTACAAATACACTGACAAATATAGGAATTTCTGCCATGATCCATGAGGTCTGCAAGGGCCTTATTCAGAAAGAGGAGACTGGCAATAATAAAGGAGGATGGACTGTTATTTTTAGGTAAGGATAAGGAACGTATATACAAAAACGCCAAGTTTGTCAAAATGCATGTTACAGACTGAGTTTAAACAGTGGAACCTAAATATGTTAATTAAGAAACGAGAAATTCAAATGAATCTACAGGTCTTTTATCTAACATCTTGTGGTGAACTGAAACGTTTAGCCACAAGATGGACCCAACGACAAACACTGACACAACTGTGGAACAAGGAGCAGATCTGCAGCCTCTTACTACTGGTGTAATGACTCCCTCTAGTGGTAGAAAACCACTGCGTCATTATTATTATTTTACTGCACAGGACTGTACGCAAGAGGAAACGCTTGACTTTTAACATTTAGAGTCACTATTTTTTTTAGTTATTATCACATTCAGCATCACAGAGACGCATGTTTGACCGAACCGTCTCCAACATCTGACACATCTGGGCGGCGGCGGCCAGGAAGTGACATCCAGCTGCCCTTTTATCCCCACTCGTGTCCAAACATCTCCTCTGCATGTTTGCATAATTTGACTGGACTCTGATGTACTTACTCTCTATTTTACACTGTCAGGTAGGAAATCTAATGCAATCAAATACAAAAAAACCTGCAACAAATTCCACATTTAGGATTATTGAGGACACTGGTTCTTCCCGATTTTGATTCTTTGTGCAACTTTTTATAATATATATCTCACAGATGCACTGGGACGCATGTCAGTGATGTTTTTTGTCTCAAAAAAAAATCATACACCCTCACCCGGGCGACCCAGCCAGGGTTGATCAGGCCCTGACTAGCATCCCACCAGTATTTATTCACAGGTCCCCCTCTTTATCCAAATGCACCTGGAGGCTTTCTCAGCTGCCTCTGTTGAGGTCCTGATTGCTCTTGTCTCCAGGGACTGAGCACGGACCCAGCACGGTGCAAACTCTGTGAAGCGAGCAGCCTGCAAAGCCTCAGTAGCCCACCTCCATCGTGTAACAGTGGGTGCGCCATCCTCGTCCTCTGCACTCCTCTAGGAGTGCCTGGTACTTTGTCAGCCTTCCCTCGAAGCCTCCTCATTTGATCTGGCACAGTCTGCATTCATATTTACATTTATTTTTTTATCACAGAGCATGCCTAAAAAAACCAAAAAAACATTCTGAATCATATTCACATTTGTTTTGTGCAGAAAAAGGGAGAAGGAAAAAATCTTAGCTTCAAATGTAAGGACATTAATTCATTCATTCAACTTCTGTAACCGCTTGTTCCTGTGAAGGGTAGCGGGGTCTGCTGGAGCCTATCCCAGCTGTCATTGGGCGAGAGGTCGCGAGTCTGTCACAGGGCTAACACAGAGAGAGAGACAGACAACCATTCACACTCACACCTACGGCCAGTTTAGAATCACCAATTAACCTAATGAGCATGTCTTTGGACGGTGGGAGGAAGCCGGAGTACCTGGAGAGAACCCACGCAGACACAGGGAGAACATGCAAACTCCACACAGAAAGGCCCAGTCAGCCCATGGATTCAAACCCAGGACCTTCTCGCTGTGCTAACCACCTTTCCACTGTGCCGTCCCAAATGTAAGGACATTTTAACCACAAAAAAAAAAAAAAACATCTTTGGGAGAGATTTTCTTCATCTTCTCTCTTTTTCCATTTTTTTCAGAGACCAGCCGACACAAACATTTAGAGTTACAATTTTTTAATATAGATCATTCTTAGGAACATAACAACACATATCAGGTTACACAGATCACTGGCGATGAACAGTATCAACATTTGGAATTAAGATTTTTTTTTCTGACTTCCAATTTTACTTAGTACAATCAACTCACAAACATGAAAAGGGTATGTGACAAGCCTTGATTAGGGGCTGAAAATAAATATCTACGGCTTAACGTCTTTAGCAGGCCAATCATTTAACTGATAACGTAACTGGTAGAAACAACAAAAACGACAAAGGAACACGCAGCAGTATGCAAATAGAGAACAGACAGCGCTAATCCCTAATCCACCGGCTCCGGCAGGTCCTGGTAGCTGTTGACCTCTGGATGGAACCGATACATCTCAGACTGATCACCGTTGAGCTCGGCGTACTCCACTGAACCCTGCTGACACACGAAGCAGAGCCAGTACACATCAGGGCTGATCCTTAAAACCACGTCATACTTGTTTGTGACTTCTGGTTAGATTAAGCAACACAAGATTAGTTAAAAGCTGATTTTCTTCTCCGTTTTCATCCCCGTTTCTTCTGTCTGAAGGCTAACCAGCGTTTTCACTGGTGCAAAAAATAACAAGCAACTCCAAGACGAAACTTATTCTCGATTTAACACAAACTAAACATTTTCTACAGTTTCCTGAGAAGCGAGCGACCTCCCCTGCACAATCTGCCATCAAGGAGACACACTTTTAGCCCCATGATGTCACATCCTTAGTTTATTATTTCACATTCCTCAATCGAGCTGCCTCGGACGCCATGTAGGGGCAAACAGTCGCCAGCCAACCGTTGGGAGACACTAGGCTGGTCGAGATGGGCTTGGAGGTAATTTCTACCACGGCTGATCTGAGCGGCAGATGGGGAAGGAAGCCACTGCCCACACGCCCTTTGTTCATGTCTGGAAACTTTGACGTTGCTTTCCCCTATCGCTCTGGATTATCAGCCCATAGAGAGGGTCATTGTGACCGGGATGGACTCAGAGGGCTCAGAGAGCGATTACCGTATGACTCATTGGTCACGTTAATGTGGAAGAAGAAAAAAAAGGATAAGGCGTGCTTGGTGTGTTCCTTAACATGTACCATTTTACTCAATAATAATTTATTGGTTTGTTCAGGACATCCTGCAGATGCTGGACTGTACCGAGATCTGATGGGGAATCTGGAGGCCAAGTCAACACCTTGTACTTCCTACTACGTTGTGTTCCTCCAACCATTCCTGAACCATTGTTGCTTCGTGGCAGGGAGTGTTATCCTGCTGAAAGCGACCGGTGACATCAAGCTTTCCATGCAGCGTCCATTAGCACTCATCAGAAAAGCACATGGGTTAAAAAATGCTTAAATTTACTGTGACATATGTGTTGAGTATATGTGCAGGATATAAAGTTAAAGTAAGTAGTGTAATATAAAACATTAAAAGGAACCGAAGCCTAACGATGACATGACTAAAGAGTGAGAAGAACATTCACATGCTCGCTCGCGATAATGACTAACGATATCCGCGTGATCGTGCAGATTTTTACTCACATAGTCATGATGGTCGGCAGCACCTGCAGGGAAAAGGAATCAGCGGTTAAAAACGTGCGTTGGCTGCTCGCTCAGTGGCTGACCTCAGAGTTATTCAGCAGCAGTTATTTGGCAGCCGTGGCGGCGTGGCTGACCTCGCTGACTCACTTGTTCCTCCTGTGCGCAGGCCTTTGTTTCAGCCAGCAAGTCACGTCTCTGTCATCTGGATTTATATTAACAATATTTGTCTGTCTTTTGTCTCTCCCTTACAGATGCTTCTTGCAACAATTCTTTTGTTGCTGTTCAGCAGGAAACATTAGGGCTCTGATGGACTGCTTGATAGAGGCATCCAGTGTCTGGCTGCCGTTCTAATAACAGGAAGTTCCTGAAAGCAGTAACAGGATGGTCACGGTTGCGTAGCTGGGCTGGGCAAACTGTGAATCCGCTGGTAATCCAAACTTTTATCTTGGATGTGCTGTTTGCCAAGATTTGAAGTGTCTCTAATAAATAAATCATTTTATTTAAACCTGCACTGAGTGATTTTTCTGCCACTTAGGGGCAGACACGCAAGGTACATGAAGTGGATATTTATGGTACCGATCAGCCATAAAGTTTTGACCACCTGCCTGATGTTAGCAGCATTAAGTCCTTCAAGTTGAGAGGTGGGGCCTCCATGGGTCAGTCTAGTTTGCCCAGAACATCCCACAGATGCTGGATTGGATTGAGATCTGGGGAATTTGGAGGCCAGATCAGCACCTTGACCTTGTTGTTGCCTTGTGGCAGGTTGCACTATACAGCTGAAAGAGACCACTGACATCAGGGTTTCCACGAAAGGGTGGACCTCTTGACCTCTTCCCATTGTGCGTATTGCTGACATGTGTTGCCAAGGTAAGTAACACACACAGTCTGGTTGAAGTAGTTCATCTGTCGGACCACACAGGCCACCCTTTGCTCCCCACGTTCATCTGTAATCCTTGGCCACCTATGTCCCTGTCTCTGGTTCATCTCTCACTTTTGATAGGTACTGACCACTAGTTGCAGTTATGTCTGCTCTGACCCAGTCGTCCGGACATCACAATCTAGTCCTTGTCAGATTCTCTCAAACCCTTCCACTTGTTCATATTTCCTGCTTCTAACATCAAGTCTGGGGACAAAATGTTCACTTGCTGCCTAATATATCCAACCCACTGACAGGACATAGGTCATAATGTTATGGCCGGCCGATCCATTTTCGGTGTAAGAACATTGATCAGTGCAGCTTCAAAGACGTTAAACTCACCATGTGGAGAGTTCTGAAGTTCGCTGTACACCGTATCAGTGCCTTTTCTCAATGGAGCTGTAAAAAAAAAAAAAAAAAAAGACACACTTTTACAGATACCGCCCGTTTGATCCTAACCTAAAAATGTGCAGGTTGAGTCTCATTCTAAATGCCATCTATTTTAAGCAACGACCAGTGAAGATGAAGGAGTTGGTATCAGAGGGCAGGCTGCAATTAGCTCAGCCCTTCCTGTTTATAAGGACTGGAAATCCCAGCAGTTATCCCTGCAGTTACAGTAACCTGGAGGTGTATTAATTACGGGTAATTAGGCCGCACCCAGGAAGTGTTGCCCGGACTCATCAACTGTTAAGGAATGTGGGTAGAGCAGAGGGGAAAAAATGGGTTTTAGAGAAGAAGAAGGGGAATGGACAGAAGGTTATTTTAAATAAGAGATTAAAGAGGATTGACTGGTGACCTCTGGCTGGATCCACAGAGCTGGGATGCACCACTTCCGTATACTCCACATCAGGCTCGTTGGTCACCATGCTGCTCTCCTCATCGCCGACTGCATCAACAAAAAAACACCTTAAGACACTGTACATGACGCACCTATTTTACTGAAGGTATTTACAAGTCAGGGACCTCTCAGCCATGTGGCTACTTGTGGTTCCTAGAAGTTCAAAAAGTGGAAAGGGTGGTAGAGCCTTCAGCTATCAGGCCACTCTCCTGTGGAACCAGCTCCAAGTTTGGGTTCTGGAGGCAGACGCCCTCTCTGATTTTACGATTAGGCTTAAGACTTTCCTTTTTGATAAATCTTATAGTTAAGGGTGGACTGAACCATCCCTTAGTTATGCTGCTATAGGCCTAGGCTGTTGGGGGCCGATGCACCTGTCCTCTATTCTCTTCTCTCTCGCACCGAGCTCCTATCCTCTAATTTCTTCTCTATTACTACTAATGAATTGAATTGAATTAAAAGTAAACAATTCTGAGTGTTAGCGCAGTGTTATTACAGGTGCAACTACAACAGAGAAGGCAGTCAAACACTTTCCTCCAGTGTTATACACTCACTTCCCAGTTCATTAGGTACGCTAGTAAAAAACCATAATATAATAGTCCTACACCGAATCATATCTTCATGAAGGTTATGAGATTCAGCTTTAGTTTCAAATATCTGAGAGAGCTGAAGATACAACTGTGTGTTCATTGTGGACGCTGTGGTCTATAGTACTGTTGAATTGTGTTGTGTTGTGTTGTGTTGTACCGACACATGCTCTTATTATTATGACATTTTAGTCAGTGGGCTGGGCTAAATAACATAAGCACTAGTGTTTACTTCAATCCAGTTTAACAGCATCACAAACTACATGCTCCAAAATGATCATCCAGTTGAATTATCACCTTTAAATTTTGGGTTTGGTACTTCCTCTGTCGTGAGTTTGCGCTTCCAGTTGTGCAGGTTTCGTCCCTTGTCAACCTCTCCTGCCTTGTTTTTTTGTCTGTGAACTTGACCTGTTTCTTGCTATCCCATCAACACTTTATGTTTCTGTGCATAGTCTATGTCTCCTTTTGCCTTTTGCCAATGAGTCTGTTTGCTCTTGTGTGTATTCTGGCCTTGAATGTTTCACCTCCAGTATTCCTGTTTATTTCCTGGTGTCTCCTCGTTCCTTGGCCCTTGCTCAGCCTAGTTGGCCACATTCATGTCTCGCATAGACTCTTGATTAGACTACTTGCCTTCACAATGCAGCACTTCAATAAAAACATACTAAAGAGATAAAGTTGTTGTTTCATCTGGCCTCCTCCTGTCCTTTATTAGGGTCTTTCCAACCTTTTGTTGAAAATCAAACTTTCTGATACTGTTTCTCCGTAAACTGATAACGGTCCCAGAGCTATGATTCAGAGCAGGCTTTCACAAGTGAAACAAATATTTTTCCACGTGAGTGTACCTTCTTTATTAAATATTAATACAGTAATGATGCTATGAAGGCTTGCTCACCCGCTTCAGGACTTCTCTTGCTCCACACGCTGTCTTCAGCTCTGACCGCCATCGCTGTGAAACACAGAGACATCAGGTCATAAGGTCGCTGCCGAACCCGACCTTTAACTTGTAAAAAAGTCTCCACCAATCAGAATAAAGAAGCGTACCATCTAGGTGATGTGTGTAATTCTTGAGGAATAGCTTCTTGCTGAGAGCTTAATGATAAACACTGGTTACCTGAGCCAGGAAGGAAATGTGTGGCTCTGTCTAAAAGGTCAAATGATGTACCAAGATGCACCTCTGAATTCTGCTCACATGTTAAATCCTTTTCGTACTCATTGAAACAAGAAGCCATTCAGGATGACGACTTGTGATTTTCACACTTGTGCAGAGGTCAAGGGAAATGTATTACTTTTCCAGATTCTACGCTACGTATCTGCTTGGCTGTGGCTTTATACCTGACAGACAGGAATGAGGGAGTATTTCGTAAAAAGCCAAGATGAAAATCTAAACTCTCAGATGTCCTGAGCTATAAGTAGTAACTGCGGGCTACAACTTTCTGTGTCCTCGTCTTAGTGCACCAAGGCAGACTTTATTATTCCTAAAATAAGAGCGGCAACAAAGGAGCAGATTTTAAATCCTCATCTGGTACACGGAAATCTTCCGTCACCTTGTGCACAATGGGTTGTTAATTCGGGGACGGCTGCACACCGAGTTCTGGCAAAAACAACTTCCCAGTTGGTAATGTAATCTCACATACATCTCAACCAAGGCTTATGTGATTAATTTCCTCCACCTGCCGCATGTATTCAAACTCGCCTGCCCCAAAACAAAATAAGCCCCACCCTCCACAACCCTACCAGCTTTATCAGCACAGGGTGCTCCGTGCCAACATAGGAAGTCCCTTGCAGGCTCTATTGTTTCGACTTTTCAAGGAAGTCCCTGGATTCCTCTAGTTACGTCGGGATTCCTGTCTTGAGCCTGCGCATAACACTGCATGCATGGCAATAAAACACTTGATTTTACTTTCAGGTGAAACAGCACTACTCAAACACCTCTAAAATAAAACCAGTATCTTTATTTTACTCGTCCAGTCGACGGTGAAGGGAACAACCAAAATATATACACACATTTCCTGTGATCTGATGCAATAAAATGTATATACAAATCACTCAACCCTATTTTTAAACGTGCACATTACAAAAACAGAGCAGTACAACAATGAGGAGCATTAAGTCACGGACATGGCACACATTGAAACAAAGGACAACAAAGCTGTGTATAAAATCGAAGGCCATCTAGACTGCAGGAGGAGGGGAGAGGGAGCAGTGGGTCCTGGTTTATATTATTAAAAAACAACAACTTCTTTTTACTGAGAAAGTGTCTCAAGAAATTTTTTACAACATCATAAACAGGATTCCTCTCCAACAGTCTTTTTATCACAACTTCCTTTTCCTTAATAATGGGATAAGCGTCCCTCCCACTGTGGGGTGTCTCTACACTGTGGCTGGGATACTGTAGCTGCTCCTGTTGCTGAGGTCAGCGGGTAGCGACGCCGCGCTATCTCGCGTCCCATTGGTCACTCTCCCCTCCTTGCCATCATAGAACACGGCTGCGTCTGGAAGAAGATGATAATGGGCGCTCTAAGCAGTTTGCAACAATTGACAATCAGTGCTGACTGTTGACTATTAAAGCGACTTCTTGCTGCAGCTTGTACCTCTCCCTACTGCAACTGTATTCTAACATCCTGCTTCTCCTGCCTCTGCTATGTATATGCTGAGACACAAACACAGGTTGCATGCAATATAACAAAAAAATAGAAAGCCAGAGAAAGATAATGCACTGAAACACACTGTGCAGATAAAATATCTACAGCCAGTTCACCACAGCTTGATCCCTGCATGCATATTAGAACATGGATCATTAATGTCAGTGTAACAAGAAGAAGAAGAAACATGTAGAAGCTGGGGTTGTGACTGCAGGACTATAATGACTAATGAGGCCTGTTAGTGACACACAGGCGGAGAGTAAAACCAAGCTACCTGTGGGCGCGTTATAAACCTCTGTGTCGTGGGTTACAGTCACTCTGAAAGTGTCATCTGATTTAGGGCTCGCAGGCTTTCTGAGAAATGGTGAAAATAAAGTCAGCTCAGGTAACAATGACGTCAAGGAGAAATCAACTAAAATAAAAATCTAGTGAATGCTGATGACAACCATACGGGTAGTTTTGCATGTTGTTCGTTGTAAACCTGCATTGTTTATAACTGTGTTTTCAGGTTTCTTCTTTCCTGCATTTTGCTGAGTTTTTTGTTTCTTGGTGCATCCCAATGTGTCTTTGTGCATATTCACAACAAACACAGTAAATCAGTTTGTGGTTAAAACATCGCTCCATAGCACTACTAGTGGTCAAAAACTCCACAAGGTAGCTTTAAAGTATTCATGTACTTTTTATGGGCTGTGCTTTCCTGCACTTCTACTTTCTTTCTGTGTGCAGAAATGTTGTGTTTATGTGCATACATATATTAAATGTACAATCCTGTCCAGCATAAAGCGCTGATTATCTGACAGTTAATGTGTTGGTCATCATACGGTGTGTACTCAGCGCATGTCACGGCTCTATTTTTTGTTTCCGATCTCAGCGTCGCTGAACCTTTATTTGTTGCCTTCAAATAGATTTCACAATTACAACATGCGAAGTTGTGTACATAAAATGCTCGTCGAAGTTGTGAAAAAACTGCTAGGTGACTGCTGCCATCTAGAAGCCACTGAGGCTAACAGTTAGCAAGCTAACAACCAAGTACCTTAAAGTAGTTAATGTCAGACAACAAAAGGCACGCCATTGAAAACCATTTTCTTCAGAGATATTATAATATTAAAACTCTGTATGACTAAATTACAACTTGTCAACTCACCTCAATATTTCTGAACATAAATTTTCATTTATACAGTTGTGAATACACGATACACATGTTATGGGTTTTAATATTTCTTCTTTATTTTGTTTTTGTTTAAAAATAATTTATTCTTGTTATTTATTTTTTGTTTCATTAAGTAGTCTGTTTATTTAAATGTATTTTAAATGTACTGTTTCCAATGATAGTGTCTGCCATGTTAAATATGAAGCTGGAGTCTTAGCTTAGCATAAAATCTGAAAATAGGGAGAAACGGACAACCTAGCTCGGCGAGAAGGTTACTTAGCTATAACACGCTATATTGTCTTGTTTGTTCCATTGTGGTGAACCTAAAGGGGGTGGCTGTGGCTCAATAGGCAAAACAGGTTGTCCACGAACTAGATGGCTAGTGGACCCCAGAGCACATGTTAAAGGGCTCTTGGTACTGGTGTATCATTGTAACTGTAAAGCCCATTGAGTATCTCTACAATGGTAGTCTATGATTGTCTGTACATAAAGATGGTTGCATCCTCCATGATTTTAGTTTAGATGCTCAGTGTGGCGTCTCTGTCCATCTCCATGTTGGATAACTCCCAAATAATTGCAAAAAGGTCCAATTATAAAGTTGAAAACACCTCAATTTGTGGTTTTACGGGTTTTCAGTGTCTAAAATGCCCATCTTAATGACATGCTAATAATACGTTATACTGTATTAGAAGTAGGAAATCAAACTTCACACTTTAGCGACATTACAGTAATATGACGATTATATGGTTTGAATGGCACAAACATGCAAAACCACCAGTATGGTTCTATAAAAGCTAGAAACCAAACATCTAAGTGAGCCAATAAAACTAGATGCGTTGTCACTATCTTCCATCGTATCTGTCACATTCAAAAGAAGTAGTCAAGTCAACTCACACTGATAAATCAGTAGCTTCGCCTCTTCTACCTACAGTAAGAGAGGACAAGTGAGAGGTGCAGAGAGGAATAGGTGGAAGAAGACTTGGTTTTCATTCATAGTTGGAAATAAATGAGGACGGCAGGTCCTACCTCTCTTGAATCTGGCGTACACCACACACGCCAACACCAGCACTGACACCAACAGCAGAACAGTTCCCCCGATCAGTGCTTTCTTCCACACCGGCATGTATACTATAGAGACACACAGAAGTAAGGGAAGGTCAGTTATCAAGAAAAATATAAAGGCCTTTGCGTATTTAGTGGTTGCACTTTCATCCAGGCATGACCAGGACAAAATTTAATGCCCAAACATCAGAGGAACTGGAGACAAGCCAGTCGTTGGTAGATATACTTTACATGTAGTGCAAATTAGCAAATGCTATAGATGCTAACGTCCCAATGCCGACTGAATATTCAGTACAGCATTATGCACAAAATCAAGACTGTGAACATTTTTAAATTCATACCTTGGCCCAACGCCCCAAACAACTTCTTCTACAAAGACCAACATTACAAACAATAAGCTGCACACTTGTTGTCGGGACACTGTGTCCTGCCAACAAGAAGTCATTAGGCTAGTTGTTAAAGTACATAATCTAAGACAAAGGTAAACAGACTGGTTTGGGTCTTCTTGAAGAATTTGCTTTGAGAAGTGTTTTCCAATTTTACACACAGTAGACAAGCATTAAAGGGGAACTACTTTTTTTCACAACCTGGACATTATTTCTGGCATAAAATACGATCATGTACTCACCCATATAACTTTGGTGTTATTTGTATTGCTTCGGGAGATAATTAGATCAGCGTATATCCATGTAGTGGGAGTGACTGGGGCGCCGAAATGCAGCCTCTAAATAACGCATCATCTGCCGTGAAACTCATTCATTTCACCAATATTTTGTTATCGTACGCTAGTGCTATTCAATCTACAGACCCTGGATGATGATAACAGGTAACTCCATACTCAACGGGGAATAGCACTGGCGTATCATAACGAAATATTGGTGAAATGAACGAGTTTTGCGTCAGATAATGCATTATTTAGAGGCTGCATTTCGGTGCCCCAGTCACTTCCTCTATATGGATATACGCTGATCTAATTATCTCCCGAAGGAATACAAATTACACAAAAATTATATGGGTGAGTAAACAGTTGTATTTTATGCCAGAAATAAGGTCAATTTAAACGAAGAGAGAGGTGGAATGAGACAGAATTTATCAGCCATTTCCAAAAAACAATCTGAAACAAGAGCAACTGGACTTTCTTTCTTTCTTTCTTTCTTTCTTTCTTCTCTCTTGAAGACATTTCGACATGACTGAGAGCCTTCACGGACAATTTACAGGACACTTATTAACATTCCATCTCTCCTTAAAATGTTTCAGCCCCATTCACACCTTAATGGTTCGGATTCAGGGTGCTTTGTTTGTGACTTTCTTAACAACGTCCCCTAACTGAGGGTCTGTATTGGGTCGTCAACAGGCCCTAGTCATGTGAGATTTAGGGGGACACCGCTCACAGATGCAACTTATTTTAGATGAGATCATCCCCTGAATGACCAAGACATCAAGTCAGAGAAAAGAGAAACCGACGACTGATCTTCACAAACATATCACTACATTATTATTCTGTTTGTGTGATTATCCCCATATTTAAAATCTATAACAATAAGCATCCATAACGCTGGGAATGAATGACCTTTAATGACTATGAATCTCACCTTCTATGGTGACCTCTTCACTGTGGACAATCTTGTTGGCGTCGTTGACAGCCTCGCAGTAGTACTTGCCGCTGTGCTTTTTTGACACCTGAGGTACATCGTAGGACGCGAAGTTTTTGGAGGTGCTGGTGGTATTCAGCGGCTGTCTGTCCCCAGCCCGGTACAACTTAAAGGTGATCGGAGGTGTGCCATTGACGTTACATATGAAGGTGAGATGAACCCCCTCAAAGACAGCATTTGGTTCAGGGATGACGATCATGCTCAGTTGGCTCAGTGGCACTGATGAAACAAAATGTGGAGGCAAAGAGGTGTGATTAGTTAAAAATGTGAACCTTTTATTGTGGCTTTACAACCAGAATTTTAAATAAATGAACTGAAAGCCTATGTGCAAATCATGTCTGTATGTTAAACATAAAGCTACAGCTGCTGGTTATCTTAAGGAGTAGCTAGACTAACGTAATCCTCCAACCAGAACCTCTGAATTTCACTGATAAAACTGAGATATTAAAAAAGGCAGTTAGCAGCTTTATAGCTTGTCGTGTTCTCCTGAGAACTTGTCCGACACACAATGCTTGTTTATTCACAGTTAAGACAAACAAGATAGTGGCTAGTGCTGGTTGAGTTTTAAGAGAAAAATGAAACAAACACCAAAATCTCCCGTGCCCTGAATGGCCACTAGGGGCTTGCATAGACGTCCATTTTAAAATGTCTTGTGCTTTTGTTGCCAGTCGCTGCTCCAGGCTTCCCTCCACCTTGGCATCCTATCTCACCGTTTTTAAATTGGCTAGCTGTCAACCCACACTGAGCTTCAAAACTACAATGTTATGCATAGTTAAGGGTGTGGCTATATTGAGTGTCGCGTGGCTGTCCTCCCAGGCTGCTAGCTGTCTACCTCAGCTCCACTCATGCTGTACCTCTGAGACTATTTTGGAATTAGCCAGGAGTTATCCAAGATGGAGACGACCAGAGACACCATACTGAGCTTCTAAACCATGAATGGTGTCATGGAGGGTGCAACCATCCTTACATACAGACAATCGTAGGTTACCATTGTACTGAGCCAGACTGAAGTGTCCCTCTGTTTCCAGGATTCATGCTATGCTAAGCTAACAAGTGGCTGTCAACTATTCCTTTGAAATAATTAGATATAACAATAAGAAAATGTTAATGAAAGGTAGAAAAACAAAGTTGTTTTACATGCTTTCAGATTTCATTAATTACCTATAACATTCGCTTCGAGTCTGCCACTGGTCGGAGGCTCCCTCATACTATTCCTCGCCGTACACCTGTACTTCTTTATTTCCTCTGGCTTGCTAATGTTGATATTGAAGACAGCCCTTTGATTGGGCAGCTGGATGGTGGTTGTGGCCAGTTCCTTTTCATCAGCTAACAAGGTGTAGTTTATGGGCAAGGTGCCGTAGTCTGACCAGCAGTGGATCTGGATGTTCCGTCCCACTACTGCATTGCCATGGACTGAGATTTTTGGTGGGGAGACAGAAACTAAAGAATAGAAACAAACAAAAAACATAAAACATATTGGACGAATTTAATAAAGCCAAAAAAACAAGCCCTCAATTAATGACCAACGCATTAGTGAAGCTTACCTTTGGGACGGACAGTCAGGATTTCACTGTGCTTCACTATGCCCTTGGCTGTAGCTGCACAGGTGTAGTTGAAATCATACATGGGGGCTGTGAGGATAAATACTCCAGGGTCCGTCACTGTCACTGTCTGTGTATTATAGTCTGGATTCAGAGTGTAATTCAGGTCTGTCTTATAGATTCTTTGAGACGCATAGCTCTCACTTCTGCAGGTTAGCCTCATGGATTCATTTTGAAAGACTTCCGGTGGAGACACGGTGAGAGTGGGTGCTGAGAACAGCTCTGTGGATAGCAACAAAAACAAGTCACCATCTTCAACTATACATATTAATACACCGATCTGCCATAACAATACAACCACGGAGAAGTGAAGCGTGTAGCGCTGATTTTGGTTCAGTCTCTCATTTGTAGTCATTGCTAGATTCTGGACAGCCACAGAATCTGAAATTTTACTTAAAAGTTGATGAAAACCCAAACATAGTGGACCAGATGGTCAAAAACACAACTCATAATGAATGATCCATAACATTATGACCACTGACAAGTGAATAACACTGTTTGTCTTGTTGTCCTGTCAATGGGTGAGATACATTAGGCACTAACATACTCCTGATGGCCTCTTTCAGTAGAATAATGCGCCCTGCCACAAAGCAAAATGCTTGAGGAACACAGTGACTTCAAGGTGTTGACTTCCCCAGATCTCTTTCCAGTTACAGAACCTGTGGGACTTTCTGGACAAACAAGACCCCACCTCACATTTTGCAGGACTTAAAGGATCTTCTGCTAACGTCTTGGTGCCAGATACCACAGCACCATAGACTGTATATAAATATGGACAACGTGTCCCCACTTCCTTTCATTGACTAAACTGACGCTAGTTTCCCGGGGATACGGGCGGCCCCATCTTGCGAGTTTGAAGTCAGAGTCTAAGCAGTAGGGTCTGAGATTGGAGCCACGTGGAGCCGCAATATCGATGACCCGACCACACTTGTGCCAGACTCACTCGGGTTTTTGTTTAATTAATACTGCACTCTGCTCTTCCTCTGCCAGTTACGGGGAAACGTTGGATTATACACTGTACTTGTTTTTTTTGGTTTTCATTTTGTTTTTTTTTACATCTCTCATGGTCCCACGGGACCACTCTACGGAGTGGTTGGTATGGCAACTGGTAATCCCCATTATGACGTTTATCTGTTTCTATATAACTAAAACGAAACGTATCCAAAAAATTGACACTTGAACATGCATCAACATTATACTAACAACCTAAAATGACAGAAACCATCCTTGTTAGTTTGACCCATCCACTAACATGGGGGAGGTGGAGCTTATGACCTATACTGCAGCCAGTCACCAGGAGGAGCTCTACTTGCTTTGGCTTCACTTTTAAAGAGCAGTTCCGTCCATCTTCATACTGTCAATGCACAGCAGACCTTCAGAGGTCTTGTGGAGTCTATGCCTCAGTGGATCAGAGCTGTTTTGGCAGCAAAAGGGGGACCTACATAATGTTACGGCAGATTGGTCCAAGGTTTTTAGGGTTCTACAGATGTTGCCTCAACATGAACAGATGAAAAGATATACTCACCAGTCACTTGGATCGGCTCTGTGGCGTTTTTCACTACATCTCCTACTCTCAGTCTGCAGTCAAATGTGAGAGCAGGGGGCTTTGCTTCCATGCTGTAGTTGATTGTGGTGTTTTTAATGCCGATAAGCTTGTTGCCCTGGCTAAGATATATTTGCAGGTCTTCAGTGGTGTCCAGATGGTTGACTGTGCACACAATGTCGAGTCTGTCTCCTTCATAGACGTTGTCCTTAGGGGAAATCATCAGCTCAGGTCTGATGTAAAGCTCTGTGGAGACAAGTTAAGTTTAGAAGAGTGTCCAGGGATTTGAAAAGTTGTAAAATCTAACTGCTTACCTTTGACTGTAACTTTGACCGCTTCGCTTTCCTCTGACCTGATGGAGTCTATCATCATTCTGACAGTGTAGGCACAGCGAATACTGTGGTTGCTGCCACCACTGAGCTTGAGCTTGGTCTGTATCTTGTTGGAGGATGCTTGCTTCTCAAAGATCTCTTCGGAGTTATCATACAAGAAGAAGTAAATGGAGCCTGTCTCATGTGGAGCACTGCAGTCGACCGTTACCTCTTCCCCTTCAGTGACCTCAGCCTTGTCAATGCGGATCTCTGGCTTTGAGAGGCCTGGAGAGCCAAAGGAGGAGGATTATGCGTTGCAGATCACACATCACTCCCAGTGCGGACAGTGTTCAATGATTTCTTAAACATGGTAACATTTTCGGAGATCTAAGTTGTTTCTGCACCAGACTCCATTCTAACTGTTCAAAATTCATTATTTTTTTTTACATGTAACCTGCTGACTTTATCTGAATTTGTTACACAACAGCTGATAACACTTTATCCATAAGAACAAACTAACCTGTCACTGTGAGTTTTTGATCTTTACTCGTCTTCTCTTCGCCGTTGATGTTTATCATGCACCTGTATTTGCCGGAGTTGGAGACTCTAACCGCATACAGGCCATACTGAAAGTCAGCTGAAGATTGGGTGCTCTTGGTGTAGATAATGTTAGAATCCTTTATTATAGTGTAGTTATAGGTAAGCTTCTCTTGACCCGAGGTGCTGACAGAGGCGTGGCATCTCAGATTCACATCAGTGTCCCGATCCACATCAGCACGTGGCTCGATAACCAGGTTGACGCCTTTGAATATGAACTCTGAGGAAGGAGTTTTAGACAAAATTAATTATAGCTTATATTTAACATACATGTACACTGATCAGGCATAACATTATGACCACCTTGTGTCTCCAAAAAAGTTGTTGACTCATCAGAGAATGGGCATGGGCTTTCTGAGGGTGTCCTGTGGTGTCTGGCAACAGGATGTTGTTAGTGGGGGCCTTTGGGTCGTATGGGTTGAGGGGAGGGGCCTTTGTGGATCATCCCACAGATACTTGATCAGTTTGGGATCTAGTGAATTTGGAGGCCAGGTCAACACCTTGTGCTGTTCTTCATGTTTTTTTTGAGTTGTTCCTATAGTGTTTTTGTGTTTGTGCCTGTGTCAGGCTGCATCCTGCTGGGGATGGCTGCTGCTGTCATCAGAGTGTCATTGCTATGGGTTGCTGGTGCCTGGTCTGGTCTGGTGTGTGCTACATGTCTAAGTATCATCCACATGAATGCCAGGTCCAAAAGTTTCCCAGCAGAACACTGTGTTCTCAAAGTGTTGTCAAAGAAGATGGTCAAAGTTACTTACTTCTCCTGTCAGTAGTCATAATGTTGTGGCTGATCAGTGTATATGCATTTACATTTATTAATATATATAAAGCTAGAGTAACCTCCTGGGAGGCACTGGGGCAAAAAATGATTTGTTGGGCCCCAACCACTGAGAGCTCAAAGCAAGACGTTAACCCTCGTGTTGGAAAATGTAATTCAAGATCAGACCTTGGAACTGAGCCTTCCTCAACACTGTGGCCTCTGAAATCAAATATATATATATATTTATATATTTTCATTCTTGTTTGTTTTTCTGCTGTTGCTTTTGAGGGTGTCATAATTAGTTCAGACCTGTCTATGTGTGGCGCTGTAATAACAAGACGAGTGAACACAGGCTGAGTTTACATGGACACTAGTATTTTACTAATAATCAGAATATAACCGCCTCATGTAACCACCTCAGACTGACAACAGACTGACCTGGTCTTTCAGGAGCTTTCAATCAGATTGAGGCCTGGTGTAAACCTTTGAATCTGTTCAATAGGAAAATATGACCTCCTGATGTAAGCATGTAAACACCTGGTAAAACATGGAGGCTGCAAAACAACCAGTTGTTGGAACCAAGCTGGATAGCAACACTGGACGTGTGGAAACATCTCAACATCTAGTCTTCTTCTACTGAATCAACTCAGTATTTGTCAATAAAATTGGAGAAAATCCACTTTATCAACAAACTTCTACAGTGATTGATGTTTTGAGGCTCGTAAGCTCATACATATCTGATCGGACAATTTGATCTGGTGTCCATGGTAACCATTGAAATCTGTGATCAGGTTAAAGAAATAGTGTCCATGTAAGCATAGTCAATGTAGGAATAAGTCCGACTTCATACTCCAAAAGCAGAAAGCTGAAAAAACTGGCTATAGATTCTTCACGCAGGCCGTAGATATCAGTGCAGAAAATAATGAAGGTTTCAGTTCCCTTCAGTTTGTATTTACACAGAGTAGACATTTTATTATTTCCTCACCAGAAACCAACTATTACGCTTGTCTAATGTCAATACTTGGTTATTTTCAGTCACAGAAAACAACTGGTTGCAACCTCCTGTGACAGAATAATTCAAGCTTTTTATTAATTACTACACTCATGAAAATGGAAGCAATCTGATGAATCACCTTCATGACAAATGAATACAATTGGTACCAATGACGAACTAACTGAGAGACACGTCAGCCTTCACCTCCTTCCTCTGTTAGGCTTCTGAGTCACTGTTCAATCACTTCTCTCTCAAACCAGCACACCTGGAACATCTTTCTGATAGCACGTTCTAAATATCTGTAACAGCTGCTGTTATAAACCCAGTGTGGCGCTCGGGAAGCCGTCGTGTTACGTTGGGAATTCGTCACATTGGTACAAAAAATATCTGGATGCGAGAGTCATGGGAGAGACAAACAACAATGTGTGTATCAGTGTGAAACTCCATGGTGGTAGTTTAATGTGGAAAAACAAAAAAAACAACGGAAACTGGCACAGCTGACAGGAATGTCTTTTATCTAAAACCGCTCAGCCAAAACATTACGACCACCTGCCTCTTTCCCACTCTGCACCCTGGTGCCATATCCAGATAGACGATGCACACATACATAATACATCAGACCAGGCCATCCTTCTTCCATTGCTCCGTGGTCTAGTTCTGATGCTCATGTGTTGGACAGGGTTCAGCAGGGACTGCAGTCTGCAAGTCTGGACACCTGCAGACTGCAGCTACACAGCCACTTTGGCATGCTTCACAGCTGAAGACCCACGAAGAATACTCAGTAGATGATACACCTTGCATTTCATGGAAAAAGCCTGATCCCCGAGTCTCATCTGCAGTCTTTTAAAAGTGACAGCAGTGAGGTTTTCCACAGTGTAAAGAGAGACAGAAAGCATCTGCACGCGTACGTCAAGCCGCCCCGCTAGATCACCCATATGGTGGAGACAGCAGGCTGCTGTTGTGACTCAGAGTGGGCTGTAAACAAGCCCATAAGAAGGCAGGAAAAGCACTTTGTTACACAAACAGGTCGCTTGGGGGGCCTATTATCATTTCAGAGTGTGCTGATGATGGTCTACGCCCAGCATCCTTCAACAGGACATGGCACACTGATGATGAGAAGAAGCTGAGATATTCTGCTGGAGTCATGGAGTGAACACATTAAATTAAATACTTTTTAATATGAATATTTCCACTTCATGTTCATTTTTTCCTCACTACACATCAGAGGGAAATGTTGGTCTTTTGAATTACTTCTTTACATCTTTAAGTTCTAAGATTAAGACTTGACATTAAAGATAATTGTACAAGACATTATTAAAGATTAAACCAGCTGTTCAAACCTCAACACAACTCTTAGCAGGAAGTATTCAGATCCATAACTGACATACAGCTTGTTACTGAAGCATTTGGTTAAAGTATGTACATACTTTATAATCAGGAAGATGTTTGAGATTAAAAATGAAAAATACACAAAAAAATAATAAAAAATACAGAATTATTTTTTATTTGTAAAGTAAAAAGACAAAAGCAGATTAACTGGTGTAGCTGGTCAAAGTTATTTTCTTTGTTATTAATTTTTAATTCACTGATTAAAAAATAATTATAATAATTAATAAAAAATATATTTATTTTTTTATGTATTAATTTTGTTTGTCAGAGTCCCCACAATTTATTGAAATAATTACGAGGAAGAAGAAACAAAGAAAAAGTTGTACGTTATTTGTGAAATCTGGTTTTACTGGTATAGTTGGTTGAGATTTGATTGACTTTTTTTGTATTTTCTGTTTTTTTTCTAACGGAAATTCAAAAAAAAAAAAATCTAAACATATTTCCATTCATTGATTCATTTCATATTTATTTTAATTTTTCTAATTTTTATTTATTTTATTTTTTTCCAGCAATTTCTTGTAACAAATTACAAAGCAAATTCGTAAATCCTCTCATCTAGGAAGTTGGAGTTATTAAATACTTGTTATATATTGTACAAAAGAATGTCATTTAATTCACGTCCAGTAAATACATTTTTGGTTAATTATCTAATCTTCTACATTATACTTGAATGTATAAACAAATACGAACATATTTTCAAAAATACTAGAGTAACAAATGCTCAAAGATTAATTTATTATTATTTTTGTGAAATGTACCAAAGTAGAAGTAAGTAACACGCAAGTAGCTCACATTTGTACAGTAATGAGTGAACGTACTTCCACTGATTTCCTTTCTGAGCAAATCAACTAGTTTAATTTCAGGAAAAAATCCAAGTATGAATAAACACTTGTGTGACAGAATGTATTAATTATCATAATCTTTCTGCACGATAAGTTCCTTAACTTTTTCAACTGTTGAATATTCTTGTACTTTCACTACAGAGAGATTTGGCCTTTCATTGTGGTACTTCTTTAAAAGTGGACGGTGCTAAAAATATATATGTATTTCCTCTTATTCAACTGTATGACTGGGAAAGTTTTCGCCCGGAGGGGACTCTAAAATAGAGACTGGAAAGAAAACAGAATGATTTTATATCTCAGCAGCAAGAGCATCAATTAGGATTTAATTTTTATCAACTCCTTTCTCTTCATGCCTCTAAAAACATACAAAAAAAAAAAAAAGTACTCAAAGGCCACATCTGAAACATCAGAGGAGAAAAAACTATTAGAAAATAAACACGTCAAACCACTTAAAATATAGATTTCTATTTTTTTTTCCCTTCCAGCTGAACCTGCTAAAGGCTTGACCTCCATCTCTACTCCCACTGATCCGTGCTGACTCATGCCTTTCATCGCCAAAAAGAGGACGGGGAGGCGTGGGACACCGCTCACCAACAAGATCCCAACGTGTTCCTGACACAACTTTTCCACCGTGGCGTATGCCAGCGAGCAGAAAGCTCCGATAACAACCCAACCTGTTTCCACTGATTGGATCTGTCTCTCTCTCTCTATATCTCTTGGCTCAGACGCATCGATCATAATCCAAACTAAATTTGCTTCTATAGAAAGTAAACTCAACACAGACAAGGATCTTTTTTTAAACTGCGTCTGAACAAATCCTGGGGTTAACATCTATAATTTATCTTAAGATTATACTCACTTGTGTCCACCGTGCTCCCCGGATGGAAGTCTTGAAGCAAAAGAAGAAAGTATAGCACCAGGTTAGAGACAAAACTATCAACCACCTCCACAAAAGGAAATCCAAAGAGTTCCCGAAGGAGATAAAAAGTGAGGAGCCTTACAGGTGGAGAGGAGCGTGGCGGTGAGCAGCAGCAGGAGGCCCATCCTGTCTGAGGAACACCGAGGCTCCCGGGTGCTGCTTGCAGTCCAAGAGGTTAACAGAGTTGTGACTGGGCCGGCCGACGGGCAGTGTGTGGGTGGAAGCGGACACTAAGGTGGTACTTTACCTCAGCCACTCAGCGGTGAGCCAGCAGCCACGGTTATCATCCCAAGCAGCCGTTGGCTTGGCTTAATTTGACAGGAAGCGTGTTGCTTCCTCAGGATGTTCCCGCTACCCGGCTCTTTGCTGTTGTGGAATGTTCTCCTCCGGCCTTCTCCGTGTACGTATGTGTATGTGTGTGTGTGTGTGTGTGTATGGGGAATGGTAGTCACAATAATGTTGAATTGCCGTAGGAGGCAGCAGTCAGGCCCTTCACCTCTGACCTCGGCTGGCAGGGTTTGAGCAGGTTGAGAAGAACAAGAACGAGACAACACTCTCGTCGTTTCCTGAAGTGCAGATAAAGCTTGGACGGCTGGCGACTGTAAACAGCTTTCACTGACACAAATCTGAGCCCGGCTCTTTGAGGACACACAGAGGTGGAGATATTTTCACCGGGGCACATACTTTTTTACGGAGGCAGGCTGCGTCGGAGTGAACCAGCGCCGCCCCTCGTCGGTGATTCAAAGTGAATCTGATGATTTCTAGAAATGAAACCACAACGTCTTCTTTGCTCAATTAACAGATGTGACTTAATGAAACAATAGGAATGAACTGAGTAAACATACTTCAATACTTTATACACTGATCAGCCATAACATTATGACCACTAGCAGCACCTGTCAGTCAGTGGGTGGGGTATATGAGGCAGCAAGTGAACATTGCCTCCCTTCAAGTGGGGAAAATGGAGAAGTGAAAAGGACTACTATGGAGCATGGGATGGATTCAAGCCAGAAGGAGGCAACGTGACGCTTTGGGCAACGTTGTGCTGGGAGATGTTGGGTCCCGCCTTTCATATTGTACTGTGGTAGGGGCAGAGCTGGAGTCCCTGACATCGGTGGCAGATGTGAGGACCTTGAACAAAGTCCAGACCATCATGAACAATGTCCACCACCCTGCTGTCTCTGTCCTGCTCCACGGACAGGTTGAGAAGGTGGTTTGTCCTTCAGGCCATACGACTCTACAACGCCTCCCTGTGAGGAACCAATTGTCTATCTAGATCTATCTATCTATCTATCTATCTATCTATCTATCTTTGCTCACACATATGTTTAGATATTTATATTATTATATAACTTAATTATCTTTGATATCTTTTGACTGTGACAGCTGGGATAGGCTCCAGCCCTCCCCGCGACCCTTCACAGGACAAGCAGTTACAGAAGATGAATGAATGAAGATGAATATTTGACTGTTTCTTTGTGATGAAGCTACTGGACACCAGATGTCCCTTGAGATAAACAAAGTGTCTCTCTATCTATCTATCTAATAATAATAATTTATACTGAATTGCTTGACCAAGGCAACTTAGCCATGGCCATGTGGAGAGGTAAACCTGTGACCCTTTGGTCAAGGCTGCAGCTCTAACCACTACTACTGCTACCACCAGTTACCTCCTACCAAAGCACTGTTGCTGGACGAGCCTCAGATGTATGTTAGTAACTTTGTTTGTGTGTTGCCACACTAATTGTGATCATTGTCTGTGGGTGTGGCTTCCCATTTGTGCTTGGTGACCAAGCCTGTGTTAGCTGCTCTCTTTACTCTCAAAATAGCCCCAAAAATGACAGGAAAGACATCAGAGTGGGGGGAAAATGAATGACTCAAAGAGATCTGTGGTGGCGGTTGTTGTCTAAAACCACATGGCTCTGACTGGTTGTAGGGCTACCCATTTGCAAAGGTATTTGTTTTTTCTCTGTATCAATTGAAATTCATTATTCCCTGATGGCAGTGGTTTCATAAAGGTTTGAGGAACACAACAATGAGTTCAAGGTGTTGACTTCAGTGGCCTCCAGATTCCCCCACATCTCAGTCTAATCCGGCATCTGTGGGATGTTCTGAACAAACAACTCAGATCCATGGAGTCCCCACCTCTCAACATACAGGAGGTCTAGTTGTGTTTGAGTCAAACAGGGCTATTTTTATTATTGCTTTTAATTATTGGTATAACCTTTTAATGCACACAAAATGCACCGCTAACCACAAGAAGACCACAAATACAAATTTCCCATTGAACAAAGCCGGAAAATTAATTTTCATATAAACGTCTCATTTGTTTGGTTTTAGCCATTAATACTTGACTTCTAATTTAAGCACAAGGGATACTCTTTTGAGAACAGCAGCATCCGCATTTTAGCCAGAGAAGACGAATGGTGTGAAAGAGGAGTAAAGTTGGAAAACCCTTCTCTGGACAGGGGAGGTGGACCGAGACACAACTCATCAGCCACTTACAGCACAATCTTTCAACCTTGAGTCTGGAAGGTTTCTGTTCATTAATGTGTCGTTGGAGAACCCAGGATAATCAGAACAGTTCTTGCAATCGCACCAGAGTATCTGATGGCTAACAGACTCTAGTCAAGTGACTTTAAAGAGCCACCGCCCACAGATGTCTCAACACAAGTCTTTTAGAAATGAAGACCTGCTTGGATGAAACATCTTCAAGAAGCTCTACAATTCCAGTCGCCCTTGTTTCAGCTTTGATTTCTAGATTATACCATGACCTGGTACAAGTTTGTACACCGAGGAATATTTACTGACTCACAACATTGTCCTGATTTAAATACACATTCACACAAGATCCAGTGTTGTATTTGGTTTATTTCATTGATTTCATCTCCTGTTTTAAAAACCACAGTCGGCAAAGCAGTCCACTGTCACAGAGACAACCCTGATTGTATTTCCTTCCTTACTACCGTGTCACGGCCTTTTTCTCCAGATCTAAAATCTTAAAACTCGAAGAGGGATTCTTAAGAGATGAACGTGGTTCAGAGCCGAGGGCCCCGACGCCAGAATGTGTTCCAGTTGAGGCGGTTGAGGCCCGCTAAACCACAGAGAGCGCTAAAGAGCTCGGTGACAGTGTGGGGGACTAAACGTGTGGCGACTGCATTCATTTATATGGACTGCATGGCAGGTTCCCAGTTCGCTATCAGTTTACTCCTTCTGCGGGGAAAGCAAAGCTCGAGGGGGGGGCGTCTGGAGAGACGGGTGTGGTGGGAAAAGAAAGGAGGGAGGAACCGTCGGGGTGTGAGGCGATAAAAGGTGGGAAAGATGCAAGTGGAGTCTAAGTGGGAGAAGGCTGTTCCCACTTTTTTTTTTATTAGTATTCCCTCCACACAGCTGAGGCCAAAGCAAACTAAACCCTAAGAGAATTAAAAACATAAAACTAAAACAACAGAATTAGATTCATTAAAAAAAAAAAGCTAAGAAGGCAAAGCTGCAGCCCCAGAAAGAGCAAAGAGGCACGTCCGTGGTGATTCGGCACAACAAAACAAAAACGAACAAAAAAACGTCTCTGTTCTAACGATCAAGCAGCTCAATGACACGACAAAGGGGGACGCTGACCTCGCCTGACCCATCATGCTCTGGGGGAGGCGGGCGTTTGCTCGACGGCGGCTGGAGGTGGCTCATGAAATACCTGAGCGAAGTGCGGGGATGCAGACACAGTGGGGGGCGGTGACGCTGCTGCAGAGCTGCACAGGCGGAGGTCTGCATCCTCTTTACACGCGGCAGCAGTTAAACACGATCAAACCAAAGACGTCTGGCAATAAAAGCAAAAGTAAAAACTCAGAAAGAAACCTTAGAGAGTCAAAAAAAAAGAGCGCTGAAGGGAAGGGAAGGGAAGGGAAGGGAAGGGGGGTGAGGCGGCAGGAAGGAGAAGCTGCACCTGCACCTGGTTCAACATGCATGCAAGTGTCTCCTTTGTCTAAAAGGTTTATGAAAGGCTCGTTTGGACTTCTTCAGATACCTTAAAGCAGGGAATTTAGACGGTGATCAGAAACCAATTTAACTGCTATCTCGTCACTTATGAGGGAGTAAAACACACCAGTCTGAAGTGCTATGTTTGTATTGCTGTAATGCGGCAGCTCTGGGTTTCTGGGTAATGACGACCGTCTCAAACCTGAGCGCCGTTTTTTTTTTCTTCTTTTGTCTGAACCGGGACGAGCTCAGATCATGAGCGGTCTTATTGCTTTGCGGGGCATGTAGGCACGTACTGCGGTCTCCTGTTGGGACAGGGTGCTTTGCTTCTACCCATCTAGCTCACGGTGCTAGAAACGAGTGTGTGTGTCATCCTAACGAATCACCAAAACAAAAAAAAAAAAAAACACTCCTCTGAGCCACGATGAAGAGGCCTGCATGGAAATTATGATCATGTTTGGCACACTGGGGGTCAGGAAGCGAGGAGGAGAATTCTAGCATGGGAGCATGTGTCTGTTTGGGCATCAATTAAGTCCAAGGCTATGACGGCCCGCTGTAGGGCACATCTGTGCTATAATCCACTTTAACACATACACACACAAAGACAAACTCTCATCACATCTGCCTGGTAACACAACAACACAATCCGCCACCTCTGGGTGCGTCCGTCCTCACAGACGTCTTAGTGGGAAAGCTGCGGAGCTCTGTGTCCTTTGGCTGTGAGGCGGGGTGGGGAGGGAGTCGGCGTCTCCTGCGCCGGTGAACGTGTTTTAACGGTGTGTGTGTGTGTGTGTGTGTGAGTGTGTGTGTGAGATGTCCTCTGGTCGGCCGCTCTCTCGCCACACGTGGGCTGAGTTTGTTCAGGTAGTGATGCTCGCTGCGCGGCGAGGAGAAGCACCGGTGATGGGTGGGTACCACGTCTTTAAAATAGAACCTCTTCTTCTTCTTCTGTATATGCTATTTAAATATGCACACTCCTCAGCACAGCCAAGTCTACAATCATTAGCTTCATAATAAGAATATGAATAAACAATGATAATAATAATATATATATACGTGTATATATATATATATATATATATATATAGGGGGAGAGAGACTTGTTGGTAGCATGAGTTTTTGTCAGCAGCCATCACTAGAACATTCAGGGTGGTAATTGCATATGTACAACGTAAATGTCATTTACATCCCGGAGCTCGAGGCTCAGGGTCAGAAGTCATATGTGTTGGAGGGGAGGGGAGGTGACGGATGCTGGTGTGTTATCTGAGCCTCTTCTCTGCCGAATAGATGGACATGTAGTAGTCGTTGCTGCCGACCGCCAAGTGGGGCTGGAGGGGAACAGAGAGGAAGGGAAGGTTAGATGCACGGAACTGACAAACCTGCTAACAGCAATATAACTATAGCTAGTGTCTGTGAAGGTGTGAAGAAAGGGAGTGAAAACAGATTCCTCCAGTCACAGGTAAGTACGTGATTGTTATCAGAAGCTAGTCATGTCAGTTTCTATTGGACAACTCCCCACCAGCATCTTTGAAGAAGCTACTTGGATGAAACCACGGCTAATGCTAGCATCAGGGGCAATTAGCTGTGTCTGCTACATGAAACATTGCACCCGTGACGCTAACTAACCTCTAAGACTATCATATCAGGACAGTGGTGAAGACAGAAAACTTTCTCAGCTATTAGCGTTCACATAAACATTACTCCCGTGTAGGAGACTGGAACTGAGCGGCTCATGTTGGAGCTAATAAATGTTGATCAACAATTAGTGGAACTGAAATCACTGCGACTATGAGTAGGTGGACTGTAGGGCCTATTTCCTGTTCTTGTCCGGCCACTGAGAGACGTTTGGTAGCTTGGAAACAGCCCGACTTCTGCCGCCCACATATTTCTATGGCGGAAATTTGGTCTCGAGTCCGTCGAGGAGCTGATGATGCTCCAGCAAAGATCTGCTGTGTATGGGTTGAAAGCATAGACTGTATATAAATATGCACTTCCTTGCATTGGCCAAATTGATGCTATTTTCCTGGGGACATGGCATTAGCGTTCACATAAACATCACTCCCGTGTAGGAGACTGGAACTGAGCGGCTCATGTTGGAGCTAATAAAAGTTGATCAACAATTACTTGAACTGAAATCACTGCGACTATGAGTAGGTGGACTGTAGGGAGTATTTCCTGTTCTTGTCCGGCCACTGAGAGGCTTTTGGTAGCTCGACTTCTGCCGCCCACATATTTTTATGGCGATGCTATTTTCTCTGGGGATACAAGACGCGCCAATGAACAATAATTTGACACGTTGAAATGTTGTTGAAATATTTAAATAAATGCGAAAAAGCTGCAACTTGAGGCAAGTTTGGTGCTTCGTTGGCAAATAAACCTAAAAAAGAAAACTGAAATATTGGAAGCAGAGCTGAACAGAACTGCAGAGGCAGCGGTTCATTCACTGTGGGTTCACCACATTAAATGAAAGCAATAGTTTGATTGTTGAAGCAGCACCTGTGTGGTGTAATTTTGAGGTACCTCGCTTGAATATTCATTTTCTTTGTGACGTTGTTCTCCTATTTCACTACATTTCAGAGACTAATATACTTTTATCCGTGCACAAAATATAGTCATTCTAAAGGTGGTGATCACTCGTGTTTTACCCAGTAAGGATGGAAGGCTAAACAGCTGATGGCACCAATCCTTTGTCCCATGAAGCCATCGTAGTACTTTATGTTGCTGATCACGTCACCGTTAGCATTATACACAGCTATGAACTGATTCATAGATCCGCTGGAGAAACAAAGAAAGACAGGAGTCAGTTGTATGAAAGGTTCTCAGGTGTATAATTTAGTCACATCTGAGAAAAAAGGCTATGATCTTTACATTTAGTTTCCTGGACGCTACACAAAACCAACTCACCAGGCGAACAGGTTGGCCTGCGGGTGGATGTCCAAGGCCGTTAACCCTTTTACTGTCTGCAGGACATTGATGGAGTCCGGCGTCCGCGGTTCAAAGAACCTGACGTCACCGTTTACACTGATGGAAGAGCATCGGAGTCAGTACGGGAGTAAGAAAAACAGCCATGTTGCTGGTACGTGAATCTCAAACGTACCTGACACTGATAATATGACCGTCTGTCTCCTTCTGGAGGTGAGCTTTGACCACCCAGGCTCCGTGCTCCCTGTAGGTCATCACACGACTGCAGAAACAGAGTAAACGTCAACTAAGGTGACTTCTAACTTTCTTCAAAATGATGACCTGAAACGGGGAAATACTGGAGCTGCTCACAGGGCAGAAACTCCTCCTATAATAAAACTGAATATTCAGAAATTAGATGAACCAATAACCCAAAAAGAAATGGAAAGACCAGATTCCGTCTGACCAGTGTAATTTATACGGATCGATCGGTGGTTTGTTTGTTGTGTTGTGGTTGTCTGTCAGTCTTTGGCCTTTGAGGATATTGCCAATCAACCACTGGGGGGTGACAATGGGCACCTCATGAGTTGTGTATCTCCATGTCACACACTGACCCTTAGGTGTTAAAATATCAACTTTTGCTTTAGCATCCCTCAAGTGGTGTAAAGGTACAGACACACCAAACAGACATCAAAGAAAAACAGTAGCCTGGCAACTGAGGGACAGTTACCAATATAAAGTATGCAAACTTCAGACTTGTGCACTTGGTAGTCCAGACGTGACAATTTCTATTCAGAAGTACAGACTCTGGAGGACGGGAGGACACAGGACGGTCATTCTGGGATACTTGACGGTACCAAGTCCTCACAAGTAATCTTCCAACGCACTCTCAATAAATTTGCAGGGTGGGAAAACATCCAGGTATTTGGACTGTACTTGGTCAGATGGTACTTTGAATTGAGACAGTACTTGAACAGCGACTGATGATGTTTCTCAAGTCATCAAGGACACACAGCAAGAGCTACAAAACCATCTTACCGAGCTTCTCCTGAATCACGCTGATCGAGTTCATTCAAGGCTCTTTATTTTTAATCATCTACTTTTTATATGAAGAAGAGGGCATTTGCTTTTATACAAAAAAGATTATACATGTCTATAATATCAATTAATACATGAATTGCTTTTGATACAGAAATAGCAGATCCCCCAAAAACATATGAAGCCCCGCTCGGACCTTTGATGGCACCTGACATTAAAATGTGTTTCCACATGCGTCCCCAACCAGTGCTCAGATCCAATCTCAGCTTCGTGCTCTGTATCCAAATAAACGCCGACATCATTTGGGACGCAGTAGAATATTTTAACAGCTGCTGTCTCTAATAGATCTCTACTGAATGTTGTATGAAAACCAGAAAACAGCTGTGGGGACATGATATGAAGTCTCTTTATAGTTTATTATTACTTATTTATTTATCTCTGCCCTGACCTTAGTTATTCCAGAGACCTGCAAAAAGCACAGATTATGATAATTAAAATAATATTATAATGAAAGAATAACACACGCTTTACTTATAGCCTATAATTTAATTTGTTTGTTTAGATTTATTTATTATTTTATTAGTTAACAGCTACAAGTACAGCTTTCCTTTTTCTGGTGATCATTAGTAATAGAAGTTTTTTAATGATTGAATGAAGTAAAACTCTGCTTACACAAGAGCACCTCTGCTGAGTAGGAGGTCTCTGATGTGACTCATTGTGTGTTCATACTACCAAAGCCGTCCCAGACCACCTCCAAATGTTGTCTGAGATCAGTCCAGGCAAATGTGTCCTGACTGTGTTCACATCTGTGTTTTAAGCCGACCAAATTTGATCCAATTCCCCAGGGTGGATGTTAATGTAAGGTCTGAATGTATGTATTTATGTTCACGTGTCTTCAACCAATCCAGCTCCCACAAACTATTTTAAAGCTTCATTGCACTTCCTCCATGATTTAATGCTGACAAAGCTCTTCGCTCACAATAACAATCTCAACTCTTTCACTCTTAGTTCTGATACCACCACCACAATGGCACCAAATTAAATTGCCGACCTGAAGATAGTGCAGAAACTTCCTGATTATTTCAAGGTTTAGTTAAAAACATAGCAGACTGTCAGTTTGTTTAAGATGTTTGGATCACACTGTCAAGTTAAGAGTGGCAGCCTTGTGAAGCTGTGTTTGGAGCAGAGGGTTACTTTACAAAAAACAAAAGCTCCAGAGCAGAAAACGCCAGTGCACAGAGCTGAAGCCGTTCATGACGTTAAGTGTGCCACAAGGTGGCAGCATGGGATCACGACTGAAAGAAAACATCAACTACTTTCCGGAGAGACCAATTTACACATTGACTGTGTGTAGGGAGCTGACCACCCTCTAACCATAAAATGCTTTTTGTCTGACCACAGATGAAGAAGAAGATTCACCTGCTCAGCCTACCAAGAGTCTGAGGAAACTTTTCTCCCAGAACAAGAAGCAGAAGAGGCACAAATACTGCACAGAAATTAGCAGCAGCTCTAGAAAAACTGTAGGTTGAAGCCCGAACCACTGCTCTGTATGTTTAACATACAAACCTTTAAAACATTTTCCTTAAACCAACTTCTTACATGACCTGTATACGCCTGACTCAGCGGGCTGAGCGATGTAACTCCACGCTCGAGGGCTTTGTTTTCCCTTTAGGGACTGAAATTAAAATAATGTTTAACCAACTGAGGGGAACACAGTGTCACCAGGGTCCATTAAAAGAGGTGGTAACCCCGGAGGGAGATTTACAGCAGACTATATATAATAAATGTTGATCAGAGATGTAAATAATGTAGGACTCTGCAGGAGTTAATGTCCACAGAAACTGCTGTGTGTGTTTAAATAAAGTTGAGACAGTTTAAGTGCTGGAAAACCAAATGAAAGATTCATAATGGATTTGATGTGGAGGTATGTACCATTCGTTGGGACCCATCCTCCGGTCGAACACGCGGACAGATCCGTCGCCCAGGCCGGCGACGATGAGGGAACGCTGGGAGTCGCAGGACAGGCTGGTGACGCAGCTGTCTGCTCCGGTTGGGATGTCCTGGTACACAGACACACAGAAATCCTCTAGTAAAGGTTTGCAAAGGTAACGCTCATTTCACATGAAACCTCCTCTGAAATCATCAATCATGCGCTTTGCTGACTGTCGGCTGATTTGGCGCCGGACCAAGCGTCAATACGCAGCCAAAGGCGAGGCTGGGCCATTTGTACTTGTATTAGGTCCATCCATCATGACAATGATTAGCACATCGAGGAACCATTAGATGTGTGGGGAAAAAAAAAAGAAAGAAGAAGAAGAAGAAACCACACTAATGGTACAGCCCTGCCTCAAATTTCCATTAGTTTACCATAACAGACCGACAGCAGCAGCAGCAGCAGCAGCAGCAGTAGCAGCAGCTCGGTGTACACATTAAGTTTTAATGGGAATACTTAAAAAGCAGAGTCTTGCTAACAGGGTTGTTTTCATGTTTTTTTGCACCAACAGAGTAATCTGAGACATTTCTGAGGATCAGAATACAGTCTGGGGAATAGCTTGCAACAGTGATGCTGACAGTTACTATAGTACTGGTCTCTTGTCAAGTTAGACTCAAATCCAGATTTTTTTCCACTGATGAATCCTCTGTGTCACTTCCTCTGCGTCCCAGACTGGTAATAGCCACCACTTTAACTCTTTTCAGAGAGAAAGTCCACTTTAATAATTGTCACTCAGGAAATTACCACAATTAGCTTAGCTTCACTGCAGCAATTCTGAGTCGAGAGTGTAGCTTTTAACTAGACCACACAGCGACCATAGATGTAGTAACGCTCATTACGCAGAGAGGGAAAATGCAGTGAGAAAAAAAAGTTTAAATTAAAGGAAGTTCTGCTTTTCTTAAGCTCTGCTCTTAAACTCAGCTGGACGTCATCTTCTAGGTCGACTGACGGACAAACGTACCCATTTTTAGCAAGGTTGCTAGTGATGGCCGGGCTTTAACGCGTTAAAATCAGTCACCAAACCGACATCGAAGAACTACCGACAACGAAGGCTGACCGTGACGTCACTTTGTCTGTGTCTGGACCATAGACTGTATATAAATATGGACGACGTGTCCCCACTTCCTTGCTTTGGCCAAACTGATGCTATTTTCTCGGGGGTGCGAGCGGCGCCATCTTGTGATTTTGGAGCCAGAGTCTGCGCAGTACGGTCCGAGAGCGGAGCCATGCGGAGCCACGATATCGATGACCCGGACACACTTCCGCCAGACTCACTCGTGTTTTTGTTTAATTAATACTATGACCTATAGTGGAGCCAGACACCAGGGGGAGCTCTACTTGCTTTGGGTTCACTTTTGAGGAGAAGTTCCACCGTCCATCTTTATTTACATTCTATGGATGGCACATACAGTTCGTCCTGGGAATTAACTCTTCGACAATTAGCTTGGATGCTAGGAAGCTAGGGATACTTGTTGCAAAAGTCTGACTGTCGTCTTGGCTAGCTATAGGCCACAAAATCAAAAAAGCACACTAATTAGATCATTAATACTCATCATTAATTAGTGCAAACAATAACAATAAATTTATGTAGACCTTTAAGGGGGTCATACTGTTCTGTGCACAAACCAAATGAAAACATAGCCGACTAGGATGACGTAGAAACCAGAGGTAGGATCCAGCTAATTCCCCATCTGCCCAGACTGCAGGCTTTTAATTCAGCTTGCTCATTCGACAGGACCGGTTCATCACAAGGTAAGAAGTTCACTGTGACATGCAGAGCGGTGCACTGAGTACCTGGACCTTCATCTCTCGGTCAGTGTCCCAGATCCTGATGACTCGGACGTCTCCGGACGTCATGAGGAGTCCGGTCTCCTGCTCCCAGTCCACGACCATGCCAGCTCCTACAACACAGGACGACACCACAGTTATATCAGCGTAAACATGCGCGAACACGTGCACACTCCATAAAACACATCTGGTCTATTTAATGCGGTTACATCAACAGAAGGTGGATTTTTATTTATTTTTTTAACCACAGCTGCATATTAAATTACTATGAATAATTTGTAGAAAACATGTACAGTGCAGTTTGGATGTTCTATGTTTAAACAGGTAATTTCATTTAAAAGGAGCCTTCTCACACAAACACAGCTGTTAAACACACACAGCATGTGTCGATCCCGCCCTAAAACACAAACAGCACAATCTGTTGGAGGTTTCAGAAGGCTCTGGCTGCCACGTGTAGCAAGTCAAATGAAAGATTAGAGCAACAGCTTTCTGCATCAGTAGACACAACAAAGGACTGAACAAACCATAAAGACTTTAGCAGGGATTGCAGCTGCAAAAGAAATCATTTTTACGTCAGTGTATTATATTATGATTTATGTCAGTTGTCGTCACCAAGCTTTTGATAAATGCTCCGTATTTCCGAGCGTATAAATGTGGACTTGGAGCAGATTGAAGCGTGGTTTAGCATTTTGCACGCTTCCTATCAAGGCAACCACTGGGAGATTCAAACGCTGACCCTGGAACGGAGCCCGTCAGCAGATTTTGGCTCCGATGAGTCAAATGGCACTCGAGTGAGAAGGCGAGGAGGGAAGGAGCCGAAGACAGCGAGACTGTTCATATGTTGGCAGTCACAGCAGGAATCAAGTGAACAGTGCGACGCCCGCCCTGCTGGCTCGGCGATGCCTGGTGAAGGCCTCGTACTGCGGCCTGCGGTGAGCTAGGTGAAATGAGACGCTCACGGCAGCTTCACTCAGCTTCTATTCAGGTGTA
Source organism: Chelon labrosus (assembly GCF_963514085.1). Taxonomy (NCBI): domain Eukaryota; kingdom Metazoa; phylum Chordata; class Actinopteri; order Mugiliformes; family Mugilidae; genus Chelon; species Chelon labrosus. The sequence continues at coordinate 12,664,134 of NC_140338.1, forward strand.
TAGAAGTGAGAACGACGGCTGGATTTGAACTTCTCACTTGCTGTCTCTTTAGCTACTATTTGTTTGCAAAATACAATCCCCTCCTGGCTGGCATATACTGCAGATATACTTGCACCTCTCAGAATTTTAAATATTGTTGCATAAAGGTGTCTCAGAACATCAGCAGAGAACCCAATTACACAAATGAAAGAGAAATAAATTCATCATTCATCATTAATCATCTGGAAATCTGCAAAAGTAAGTGCAGCGCTACGATTACAAGTTAATTTCAAGGGCAAATTAGAGTCCACCTGTTCAGAAGTGTTTCCAATCAGTGTAACAAGACTCAGGTGTTGTTCAGTGCTCCGTGGTGTTTAAATAAATCTGAGATTTGTCACAGTCTGATGTTTGTGGAAGCGTGTGATGGCACGGACAAAGGAGCTTTCTAAGGACGGTTTCCGTATCAACAACAACTATTATTTTGGAGTCCTCAGAAATTTCCTTTCTGATATGTAATATTGGCTCATTTTGTTGAATAAATAAATACCAAAGCATAATATATGAGTTTCATTTGTTTGATTAGGTCCTTCGTGTCTATGTTTGTGAAAACCTGCTGATGTTTTGAGTCATTTTTATGCAGAAATGTAGAAAAATCTGAGCGGTGCAAAAACCTTTTAAGTGTCACTGAATATATACAGTACCTTCATGTGATTGGTTGGCCTGGAGCCACATATGCCCAAGCCTATCTTGCAGGTGCCGTATTGGCTACTATGTATGTTTGCATGTATATGATATATATATTTTTAATTCATACATTATTTAAAGTGCTGTTTGCTGTGTTTCCTAATGCCTAATTTATGACTTTATACCAAGGTGAAATGATTATAGGTAGAATAATGGAGTTCCTTGAGGTTGGAGGAATAATTGTGATGAAATATCCATGGAATTTGATGTAAATGAGAAGCGAATAAAAACCACAAGTGGTCTTTTGACATTGGCTTTTCCCAATTAATATTATATTGTATGTTAGTCTCTGTATGTACATGCATCCGTTTTGCTGTCATAGGTAGTTTGCTATAGATGAACTAAACACCTGTTGTACATGTCAGGTTAGCACAAACACAAGAAGCAGGAAACAGCTCAGTAAAGTTACATTTTTTTGACAAATTTGTCCAAAAAACAAGCAGTAGAGACTTGTTGTCCTTGGTATTTGTACTAATTAAAAAATATGTTAATTAGGGAGTTTCAGCTTTAGATTTTGCCAGCTCATTGCAGACTATTAAATACAGTAAAAACCTCAAACGCTGCATAAAATAATTGTAATAATAATAATAGGAATTAAAACTAGTGCAACATATTCATAGTTATATATTAGGCATTAATGACAGCAGTGTAACACAATGTCTTTGGCTTATTTTGTCAAAACTTAGGATTGGAACCGTCACTGGATCATATATTCAGTGTGAGCTCTACTGACCCGTACAGTGTGAACGGAGGAGTCACAGGTACCGGCTGCAGGGAGGCCGGTTCCAGCGTTTAATGAGAGGGAACATGTTGTACATGTTTAATACAAACTGCACCGTGTCCACCGGCTATAAAGGGATAAATCAGCTAGCAGGCTGTAGCTAATGGACAACAACTGGTGTGCTGCCAAAATGCTCCAGGTGGAAACGCTTGTTTTCATTCTGTCAGCGCGAGGATAGACATAAACAGATTAACTGTCTGGATCACAGGACGTAACGTGACAGATGCCTCATACCAAGTCGAATAAATGTTCCCTTAATACGAACTAGTCACGTAGGCTTTGGCCGGTGCACAAACATCCTGGAAGGGATCTGTGCAAATAGTTGCAGGCATGAGCAAATAATAAAATGTCTCCGCTCTTGACTTGCATTGTAAATTTCACTCTGTCTTTCCATGGAGCTTTAACCACATGATCATCTTCTTTAAAGTATTTTCAGGAGCGTCGGCCTTCTCAGAGAGCAGAGAGGTGACAGGAAATGCCAGGAGAGACAGTTGGAGAATGACGTGCACCCAAAAAATAATATCTAGACGTGGCCCATCAGCAGCAGATTGAGGACCACATTTCCCACGAGCCATGAAACTGAGAGGAAACTGGAAGCTCTTTTGATAATGGAGGGCTGTACAAGAACGGAGAAGGAATAATGGGACAGGTAGGAACTCCATTAGGACACTCTCCATCTCCATCTCTCAAGAAAGCTTTTAACACGGACGCTTCAGAAACGGCATCCTTTTCTGTCCACTTGAAACTCATCACGGCATGCTTCGTCTCATCCCCTTCCTCCTCTTTATTCTCTGAGTCCCTTCCTCCTCCTGCTTTCCCCCAATCAATAGCCATCTCCAGCTCACCCGTCTTTGTCACCACATCATTTCCACAATGCATCTTTTCACCGTAATTTGCTCTTTTCACAAATGTTTTGGAGATAGATACGAGCTCCATTACTCCTCTATAGCCGTGGCCATTTGTCTCCGTGTGCCTCCGTCATAGCTAAGCTTACTTCTGTCTATTGAATCGTCTGTTTAACAGCCCTACGCTGTTTTACTTGATTGTAAAATCTGAGCACCGTGACGTCACTCTGCCTGCCAAGGCGTCATGCAAGCAGTCGCGTGGGCACAATCGGGGATCCGGGGGAAACCGCTTCACAAGACCGTGCTCAGTCAGCGACGCGTTCACAGACGCTCATTTCAGAAGCCGTGAGAAGAGAAGAGGCATTCCCTTTGAAGCTGACAGCTGGGCAATGAGGAAATCTGGGTTACAATGCGAGGGGAGGAGAACGGAAGATTCCCCCACACATTAAAGCGTGTGCACGCATTTCTTTTGTGAAAAAAACAAAACAAGATAGAGTGCCAACACATCACCAAGCTTTGCTAAGATTTATTTGCAGTCTTATCCTTCTTTAATCATCCTTATCTTTCCCTGCGTGCTACATGATGACAAAACATTTGGGGATTTATTACATTGTGTGTGAGAGACAATCCCAAGCAGACACTGCTGTCGCTAAACTGTCTCTGTATTGTGGTTTCTAGCATAACAAGGACCGGATTCAGGTTCCAGCTTACCTCCAAGGGCCCCTCTCCCTATTAGATAGGCCTATATATTTTACAGTTCTTTACTCAGGGCCTTCTTCATTGTGGCAGGCTAACCTTCTGATGCAGCCGAAACCTACAGTGTCCATGGCCTACCCAGCCTGGAAGACTACACATTTTCAGTCTTTTCATTGTGATTATACTCCGGAAAAGATCAAATCGCTTTGGCGGGCGCATCATCGCAGTGATGAACATAAGAGTGACAGAGATGCAGTCATACTTGTCATTGGAGTACTGTTATTTTGGCTTGAGGGTTGAATTTGTTAACCCTAAAGCCAAAATGAGAATTAACAGCGATTAAGGCCTTCATGGCATAATGTCTCATATTTCATTGCTCTGACTGGTTGTAGGACTAACCGATTGCACACAGAGGTATACCAGCCTCATTCATTCACTCATTCATCTTCTGTAACCGCTTGTCCTGTGAAGGGTCACGGGGGGGGGGGGGGGGGGGGGGGGGGGGGGCAGGAGCCTATCCCAGCTGTCATCGGGCGAGAGGCGGGGTACACGCTGGACAGGTTGCCAGGGCTAACGCCCGAAACCATGTCCATGGCTGTCCATGACAACCATTCACACTCACAAACCTATGGCCAATTTCAAATCACCAATGAACCTAACCTAAGCTAACTCCACATAGAAAGGCCCAGTCGGCCCATGGATTCGAACCCAGAACCTTCTTGCTGTGAGGCATCAGTGCTAACCACTATTCCACTGTGCCGCCCTACCAGCCTCATATTCTGATAAGAATTGATGATCAATCAGGATATGAATGCTCTAGACTAGGCAATGGGCAACACCAGTTTCCTATCCTGAGGTTGACACAAAATAGGTTTAAGAGGCATTCAGAGTTCTGGTACACAATTCACCCGGTTGACAAATCCAGCCGTCTCACTTCTCTGTCGTTAGAACTTCCATCAACCTCTCTGGCTCTCCTTCCAGGTGCAAACTTCTCTAACCCGTTCTCATTTGCCAGATCTATCCCTCATAATCTCCTCTCTTCTCATTCCCTTGAGGCAGCTACACCCTTCCTGACACCAATCAAAACATTTTACTGCGAGTTCAGGGTTCAGAACAAACCAGATCTGCAGCTTTAAACCAGCTCCTTCTCTTGCAGACAGCTCTCAGCTGTTCAAAACGGGAGAAAATCTACCTTAGAGGGAACCTTTGTGAGCCTGGGCTGGTCTTACTTACCCACACAGAAATCAATACGATCATGGTGAATTGAGCTGTGAGAAGGAAAGAGTTGGAGCAAAAGGAGTGGGGGCAATGTTTTCTCAGCTGTAAATCTAGCCACCTTACAAATGAGGAGGCGTAGATCGCTTCGATGCACATTCTCATTTAAGCCTGATTATTTTGTCCTCTCTGCTTGAGATCAAATGTTCTGTCCAACAATGATATCAAATCCAGTAATTATCTTGTTAGCAGATGGCCTTGACCTTTTTGAATCTTCGACTGAGAGGGGGAAATTATCTAGTTTTAAAACCACTAACAGCTGGCCGAGTGGTGGTAGATCATCACCGCTCTGGCACAAGTCTGCTGAGACAACTCCTAGTATGTGGTCTATTCCTTTGCGTAAACATCTTTGTTTGACTCCTCTCTTTTCTCTTTGGAGAAGACATCTTTCTCTGCATTCTTGTCTACACCAGTATCTCCAGTGATTGCCTAAGCTATCCAACTCCTTTCAGCTAATTAAACCTGCGCCGCGGCCTTCCTGGTTCTTCTCTCCCTCAGCAATTCTCAGTCTCTTGATCCTGTTTGCTTTGAAAAGGTCCTCAAGGACTCTGGTAATAAACCTTCTCTGGGATTATCGGGAACTTGCTTAGCAGCGTCTTGTGGGAGCACTCTGACTGACAGGGAGACTTCCAAGCTGTGGCATTTGTTTAACCTTTGGAGACCCAGGTCCGGGATTCGGGGAGGTTAAAAGCTATGGTCCGCCCGGATGACGAAGACCTTGTGAAATGAGGCATAATCGACATGACATTAGCACTTGCTGACCTGATGACTCCGGACAGGAGGCTAACACTGATTTCTCAATTTAAATAATTCAGAACAAGAGAACTCCCCAACCAACTAAATGAACAGAGCAACCTTACAAAATCCATAAAACCACACGGAGAGTGGTGTGATGGAAGAGTCGAGCCTTTTAGATCAAACTCGACTGAAGCCGATTGTTACGCCCTAATCTTGGCCCTGAACCTGACCCACGACTGTGGCTGTACTTTTGTTATTTTATCTACAAAAACAGATTCAATCGCTGAATACATGATGTAGCATACACAAACCTTCTACTAGACAACAATATGCCATAGGTTTAGAGATGATACACCCATTGGCATGTAACCCTATATCATCTCAAAATAGTAAATTACCTCCCTTGCTAATAAACCAATGAGATGACTGTTTCCTCAAAGTATCATGTCATTAATAAAGAACAAAAACTTGGGATGGAAACAACAGCAAGAAGTTTTGGAGGAACGTTGGAAGTTTTTATCTGTTGTGACAACAAGGTCAAAATGTGCCCTCCTCCAAAATGACTCGACATTTTAAGAAGTTCCTGCGACCCACAGCACAGTGAAGACTGCAGACATGGGAACAAGGCTGCTTATTGAATATTTGGAGTCGTGAGCCTCTCTCCAGCTCCGCGCCGACTCCTGGGTTGTGGATTTAGCAAGTTCCCAGAGCCCTTAACAAGGCACCAGGCAGTGCAACCGAATGTAGAGCAGGACACAGCATCTGCCTCCCTAAAGCCAAAGAGGAGAGGGGTGTCCTACTTTTACTTATGCAGCCAACAGAAAAGGGACATATTATGGGGGAAAACTCAAATCTTAACAGCTCCACTGGGAAAGCAGGGATAGAGGTAAACGATGAAGATGAAACACTATGAACAGTATGTGGATCAGAACTTAATTAGATCGGCTCTCGGTCTAATCTGCCGAGATGTGAAGTCTGTATGCTTCACTCCTTCTGACTGCTGAACAAACGCTGACGAGAAACTCGTGTTCGCTTTCCTCCAGCCTTAGATAAACACGACCTTCTTTCAGACTCATCTCCAACTTTCCTATGTTTCTTTTCTCTCTATCCTCTTTATATTCCCACTGGATCCTCCACTATTTATCCAATTCTTTTAACCCTCCCTCTAACCTCGCCTCTTAAGAATTCGCCCATTCTCACCTAGAGACCATCTCCCCCTTGTTTTTTGCCCAAACCTCCACCTCCAGTGACAGCCTTTGCATACTAATGCAGCGGCAGTAGCTGCAGGTCTGCGGCGATAGTGCTGTAATTTCTCTGGTTCCTCTCGAGTTTAAGAGGCTGATCCCTCCAGAGAGACTGACTGGGCGGCTTTACTGCATGCTATTAAAATCACACAGCACTGACACACTTCCAATGAAGAAGTGACACCTCGGGGACCGGCTTAAATTAGTGTCTCATACATGAAAGAAGCCGTCTGAGGTGAAGATGAGTAATGGGGACAGTGACAGTTTGAGCTCGGTCTTAGCTCGGCAAAAGATTTAAGCAAACATATAAGTAACTGTTGTTTTGCATGTGGATTTCAGGCTAATATCCGCGAGCAAATTAGGCACGTCGGTCAAGGAAAGGATTTCTCCACACGTTAAAGTGGATGGAGTTGAAGTAATAACCAAAGGCTTTTACAGAGTTGTGAAGGGGATCTCTTTCCACAAACACACATTTATTTAAGTAGTACTTTTTAGTAGTACTTGCAGTCACAGCAACTGGACGATACTTCCAAAGACTTCCAAAGAGAACAAGCAGTATAGTATTTATCCACAGCAAAGGGTCTGGCCCTGGAAGCCATCAGACTTAAGTGTTTAACAAAACATATTGATCTTCTGGTGATATAATCATTATGGGCTTAAAGGTCACACTCATGTTTAATTTTAGACAAGTCACGACCAAATTGGAGGAAAGGGTGCAGAAATTACAACCGGTTTTATACACAGTCCTCTAGTTTTGGCGGCTCAAAGGTGATTGGAGTCAACTCCAATCTGTCTAAGGTGTTTATGTGATGAAGAAATAATGGAGTACATCAAACATCTGTCCATAAATCAGCTTTCAGCTTTTCAGCCAAGCATCCGACTACATTTCAACCCTTGAAAATAGCAGATTCTGCGTCACGGTGTGTCCAAAAACAAGCTGAAACGAGGACAACTGGACTTGCTGGGTTTTCTGAAGACATTTCATCCAAGAAAGACTGGTAGGGAGTTTAAATAGGAACATCTGTGGGTGTTGTGCCCACCTGACACTCGCATGACTAGGCATCTGTGGGCAACACCCACAGACGTTCCTATTTAAACTCCCAACCAGTCCTTCTTGGATGAAGAAATTCCCCACAAGTCCAGTCACCCTTGTTTCAGCTCGATTTTATATGGATAAACCGTGACCCCGGATGACTAAGAACCTTCGCAAATATATAAACGGCTGTATTTTCTTTTCTCCATTTGAGTGTTAATTCCCCTCAAATTAAAGATCTGCTCTCTAAGCCCACACTCATTATATAACCGTGACATTAATATTTTATCATAAAACATCACAAATTAGAAAACTAGCGGGACTAAATGATTTCTAAATAAATTAAGAACGGCCACAGATGCCGACTTTTTGTAGGTTTAACCTTTTTAGCGTGATATCAAGCAGCCATCATTAACTTTACCTTATAATACCTTATAAAGTAAAGGTGTTTTCGACCATATCCTGGGGCTACCGTTAAACTACTGCTAATATAATCCGGCAAGATCAACGGTCAATGGCCACAGCTTTTATTTATCTTATTTGTCTGAAATTAAAGACAATTTGTATTAAAAACAAAAGCAATTGACGTGTCTACAAACTGCAAAGCTCCTGTTAGAGTACGGACTATTCTAGATATTTTAAGAAGTGAGTTTTGAAGAGGGCATGTTTTTTATTCTTCACGGAGAACTGTCTAAACTTTGGACCGCCAGGGATGGATTGATGGAGCATCACGACACACATGAACGGACGATTGGGCAGTGGTCAGGAGGAATAGAAAAAATAAACCAAATCAAAAAGTGAGGCAAGCTCCCGGCTGTTTAGTGGTTCCCCTCTGCTGTGAGGCTGAGGGAGAATAGAAGAGAAAGGCGACACTCACCTCCTTGCTTACTCCTGTCAAGATAGATGGAGACCCTTCTGGCCAGACCTGAGAGCGGGGGGGAGGGAAAGGAGCAAATGGGAGGGAGGGAGGGAGGGGGAGGAGAGCAGGAACGTAACAAAGCAAGCAACAAATTAGCAAGAAACCCCTGAGCATGCAGTCCCAAACATTCACACTTAAAAGAGCCGTGATACTTACGAGGTGATGATTGATACTCATCACTTTGTAAGTATTACTCAACATGCATTCAGACAGCAGAGGGATGAACAAGGCTGCTGCGTCCCAGCGTGGCGTCTCCCCAGCGACTAACACCGACACAGCAGGACCAAAGAGTGAGCGAAGGACTTAGACTCCAGGCCTGCGGGACACCGAGTTTCAAATCCCTCCACCACAGCGGCATAAAAAATCAGGCAGAGTGGATCTGCTGCTGGATTACCGAGGGCCGTATTGGTCAGAGCATGAGAACTTAAGTTTGAGCGAGGTCGACATGAAAGTGTGACTGAATATTAATTGTGTTGGATGCTTTGGAGTTGCGTGGCGTCACCCGCCGCCTTGTTCAGCCTCTCTCTCAGGAGGGGAGGGAAACACAAAACAATATCAAAGACCCAGCAAAATAACAACGAGCCACACAGTCTGGTGAGATGGTTCACTGATGGAGAAACAGCACACAACGAGCGTGTTACTGGACGATGGGGATGGGATGGGTGAGGACAGGTCCTGCAGGTGTGTGTGAGAGTGTGTGTCTGCGAGCATTTGCTTGAGAAATGTTTACAGTCTTGTGGGAACTGCTTGCAGAGGTAGAGGTTGTTTTTCTGGGCAGGCTTGCGTAATATTTCACAGGATTTTACATTATTAACGCGGCTGAAGCAATGTTAAAAACCTTTTAAAAATCTTAAACACGGGCATATAACTACTGTGCTTTAGCTGAAAGATGTTCATATGTGAGAATGCAGGAGGGAAAACAGTCAGAGATATAGCAGAGTTATTTTTATTTTTTTTAAATCTCTCGCCAAGTTTAAGAATATATCGGAGCACCATAACTCCTCTGCAAAACTTTTTCTTTTAAAAAAGATCTCAGCTGTTTATATTAAAACTGATGCCTTCACTGTAGTCTGAACGGAGAACCTGTCACTAACGACACATCCAGGATAACAAGCACACCATTAAATGTTAAAGTCTTAGCGAAAACATGGCTGCGGCTCGCTGCGGGAGAGTCCTCCGCAGAGGACGAATCTCTCAGGGCGATTTGTGTTGCGAGAGTCAGACAGACAGTGATGTTAGTTAAGTGTGTCGTCTCTCTGCAGGTCCCTGCACAGCTCTGGCGAGTCTGCGGCTTTGTAATGATGGGAGACACATATGTGCGCGCAGTGTGAGGTCCACACCTCTGCACAGATATCTAGTCAGCCGGTGACTCAGCCAGTCACTCATCCTGACAGCTCTGCTCCTGTTGCTACCAATTAGCCAAATACATGTTGTATTCCTCATGACATGAGCTCTTTATAAAAAAGAAAATAAAAAATCTGAAAATTCTCCGCCCGCACAAATCCTCTGTCACATTTTTCTCACGCTAATACGCACGGTGCAAAAAGTTTTTCAAAGCAAAGCGTTGAAGTTAATTACTGCATTTATCAGGTTATCGAGCGTTCTGAGAAACACACAATCATCCCTGCAGCTGTCACAGTTTACCCCCCCCCCCCCCCCCCCCCCCCAACACCTCCCTGACCCAGAAATGGCTGCTGAGAACTGCTGGAGGCATTAAATGTGGAGCAGTGCGGAGAGTTTAAGAAGTGTTTGGCTGCCTCTGACAAGTGAGTGCTGTGGGAGTCTGCCCTGGTTCACATACTTGCAAACAACTCTGGCTAGGATATTATGGAAGTGCGTCAACACAGAAGATAAACATGGCAGCGGATCCACCAATGTCCATAGTCCCAGTTTAAAATGATCAATTGCCAAAGGGTAGAATGCATAAAACCCACCTGCTGCATGAGTGATTGATTTTGTACTTTTAACGTGGGCATCTCGACAGGCTAAATTTACCCCAACTCCTCCACATATGACAGGTATATATGATGGATATGGGGCATGTGACAGGGCGAGACAGGTGAGTCTGACAACAGACCTTAAGTTTGAGCTACATTTGTTTTGATTGATGGAACTAAATCTAAACTGCTGACTTACAAAACCTTAAATCTGCCACCAATGTGCCCCCAACAATCTACATATGAAAGAGTACAAGAGTTCTTTATTACTGCTATCGTTAAGACAGTGTGTGTCATCCTCTCCTGGACTCTCTCTTCTGGTCTGTTTGAACTCCCACTGACAACACTGACCTGGTTCTTATGACAGCACACTGAGCCCTGCAGAGTTTGACTTTTTCAGTCATTTCAACGAACTCTTCGGTTCGTTGGCAAAAATGAAATGACTCTGGGCAACTTCATAACAAACTTTCATCACAACTTTTTTTTTTTTTTTTTTAAATCAAACGTTTACGGTATTTACTGTGGCTGGGTTTGATGATCAGTCAAAACATCCAACATCGGACCTTTAAGAAGCTGGAAATGATGCATTTATGTTAAAATAGTGATAGAGATGGGTTCAACTTTGAAGCTGTTTGTATCTAAGCACAAATGTATGGTGTATTGAGGAGATTGTAATATATGAGTGAGAAAAAAATATTATTAATTAATTATTATTTATTTAAAACTACAACTTTTAGCTTCATTTCGGTGCAAATGTGACTATGGCCGCCTACAAATGGAACTCATGAGCTCATGGTTATGACACTGCTGCCAGGCAACTGTTGCCGTCCAGAGGCCACACAGTTGGCAACTAACGACATTTGACGTCTGCAAACACTGAACTCTACAAAAAATTCCAGTTACAAGGCTGGGAATACCACCAGCTTCACAAGAAGTTTACTCACGAATAGGACACCATTTGAAGCAGCTAAGTGCAGCTAATGCTAGCCTCCAACACCAAAGAGTGTTAGCTAGCAAAAGCTAGCAGTTTCTACGGCTATTAGCTTTTTCTTCTCAGCAAATCAACATAACTATTTAAACAGAGACTATATAACTTTTCAAGAAACAATTTTCAAGTGAACAGTTAATGAATAATTTCAGGATTGATATGTCTGATCATTAGCCAGCATTAGGTAGCTAACGTGAGCAAGCATTATGATGTTTTTCTTGTGCTAGCATTAGGCTAACATTAGCATTTAATATTATGTTGTAATTATCAAGTTACAAATGCTAAATTAAAGAAATTATTAAATGGGACACTTAAGAATGACTACAAGTGATTTAAAGTATATAATTTTAAAGTTAATTTTATATTTTCTGCTTACTGTTCATATGCTCCAAAAAGTTTTAAGACTCAAAACAGTCGCTGAACAAATGGAAAAACTATCATACCTGAGGTGTAGATGGTGGAAGTGTGACTGGGATGAGTGGGGTTGTCGGTGGCTGTACTGTGGAGTATGGGTGGGTACGTTGGGAGGGGGCGAGGGGGGGGGGCTGATAATAATATAACTTTTTAATTTACTGTGGGTGCTGGTGGAGGGCTGACCTCGCGTAGTGGGCAGCATATCAGAGAGGCCCTGCCACGCCGTCACCATCTCCGGGTTCTTCTGGTCGGCGAAGTTCTTCCAGATACGCAGCGCTCCGTCGTCTGGGAAGAGGGGAGAGGTAGGAAAATACAGAGTGAGGAAGAGGAACGTGGTCGAAGACAAACACGCGGTGTGTTTCACATGGACACTGCCTCAGTCAAGCACACTGACCTGATCTGAGGGACATTTCAATCAGATGTAGAGGGGTGGTGGAAATCTTTGATAATATGTTCGATAGGAAAATCTGATCTCCTAATGGTTTCTCTCTAGTTGGAGTACTTCCATTTTTTTCTGAGCATGTTGCATGCAAAACAACCAGTTGTTAAAAAGATGAATGAAGCTGGAATCCAGCTTCTTCTTCTTCTGTTCTACTTCCTGCAGATCTCCATGCTCCACAGCTGCAGAACCACTTAGCACAGTTCTATTCTAATTAACATTTACATCTTATCCCATCATTTGATATAGCATCCATGTGGACAGTTAAATTGGAATCTCAGAGTGACTTTAATCAGGCTTGAGAAATATTGTCCATGTAAACATAAACACATAGCGAGGAGCAGAGGCTAAGGACAGAAGGAGGAGCAGCATACAGACCGACATGTGATCAAATTCTTGTGCGTTCTGAACTTTGCAGGAGATTTGAAGAAAATCTCGACTCTTTTTTTGAACAAGCAGCGTGACTTGACCATGAACTCCAGAAAACTGGAGAGGCTCGAGAATGCAGAGCAGCATCTTAAAAGCATCTCAAACGAGGCAGGTGTCCAACCCTAAAAAGGCTCTGCGGCTAAATTCGCAGCAAAGACACCGAGCTGAACATAAAACATGACCATGAACTCTTATGAGGAAGCTATTACAACCCATGAATGTCTCTCAATGATTTACGATCCGTGTTTTACTTTTTTTTTTTTTTAACGCTGTATCTTCTTAATAACTGCCCTGGTATCCTTCAGAGCATGACTGATAGAGAAAAGCTGAATAAGTGCACATTACATTTTGATGAGATGGAATTTGAATTTATTAATCCATAATCCTTTTATCAAGGTTTCAGTAGGTGTGCGGCGAAACGCCGCGTTCATTCTTAAGTCTGTGAAGACAAAAAAAAATTAATGTGTGTTTGAGTTTTATACAGTTTCTGTGAAGATAAAGCCACGGAGGGTAATTGCTTTGTTGGGTTGATGAATGATGATGAATACACTGAAGTGCTTAGTGTCTGTGCGTCCATAATTGGGGGGTAAAAGTCAAATGTTTAACGCTCGTTGCTGCTACAAATGAGTCTCGCTGTGATTTGGGCTGTGCTGGTTTTAAATTGCATATTTTTTTTTTACTTTTCCGTGCGAGCGTGTATTCCAAACCTGTCGCAGTGAGCAGTAGCGAACAGTCGTGTCCGTTCAGGTACTCCATGGCCGTGATGCGGGTGTAACGAGGGTTTCCGTTGTAGAAATAGTCCAGCCGCTCGCCTTTCTCCCAGTCCCAGAAACTGTAACAGACAAACACACACATTAGTACACAGAGTAAATGTCTTTCACATGTAAAACGCGTTAAACTGAATCATTTGTCCAACAGTCCTCATCAGATATGAAGCCTGCCACGCATTCAACATTAGGTATATTCAGCTTGAGTGTGCCGTGTTCTCCGTCTCTGACCAGATGCTGTCCTTGTCGGCCACGGCGATGCAGGTGTTGAAGGGGTGGAACTTCACGACAGACGGTACTCCAGGGTTGCGGTTGATGAATATTTGATCATCCAGACGGGGGACACCTGTAAAGCAGCGGGGTGGAAATCAAGGACGGGAATGAGTGAAAAGAGGAGATGAATTTCTCATAATTGATTACTGCAGCAGGTTAACTCCCGCCTCCTTCTGCCATCGTGCACTTTCGCAGTGGAGCTACTACTTAAGTGCTGCCCCGGTGACATCGCCCTGTCCCCGCTGACTGCACATAAAGACGTCACAAAGGATTTATGAAGAGCAGTTTTGAAGCTCAGTGCGGTGTCTCCGGCCGCTGCCATTTTGGCAATGCCTCCAGCTAAATCCCAGATAATTCGAAAAGTAGCTGAGGTAGTCGGGTGATGCTAGAAGATAGCGAGGAACTTGTCACTCAAACAGGGCATGCTCACAGGGTGGGTTATATAATAATTCTTCCCGGTACAGATGTCGTAATTGGAGCTGGAATTAGCAATAGAGACCAAAACCGTTCTGCAGCAGGTTTACTCTGCTGTAAAGCTGTAATTTTAACAATTTTAATGTATCATACTTCATTGCTCTGACCGGTCGTAGGACTACCCATTTGCGCACAAATGCACTTTTCTTCTGTACTGGCTGAAAAAGGCCCTATAATGAAATTAAATCACATCGCCACCCGTTTGCACCCAGAGTAGTGTTTTGTGAGCTATTCGGTTCGGATTTTGTATTTCTCGTGTTGAGTCATGTATACGAGTCCTCATACATAATTTAGCCACGGGTTTTACTGCGGCGTCCCCTTTTATGTACGTTCTAATGCAGCAAAAGCTGCCAGTGGAGTAGTTTAGCCACTACTGTGATTTTTATTTCTTATGTTCCCCTAGAACAGCGTGCAGTCGTTCTAACCCCGCACAAGATCTCTCCATCTTCTGTGTGTTACCACTGATCAGAACGGGAGGATTACGATCTAAAGCGGAGATAAAAAAACTAAAAAACTTAGAAATTAGAAGATATGATACTCAAACTTGCTTAACTCTTCAGCAAACAGCTACAGCAGATGTTCCCCCCGCCGGTGGAATAATGCATTTATACTCATCTGGTGAGTATTTACAATAGACGGATTAAAAATGTGGGATTCATTTAAAGTAATCTACAACGTCCTACTTCGTTGTGGTACATGTCCTGAGAGTTGAGGCTCGTCAGTGATAGCATCTAAGTGCTGCAACAACAGAAAAACAAAAAAGATGAACTACAGACAGTCTGAGAATCAGCTTTGAGCGTAATAATGTATTCATAGTGTAAATAAATGATCAGCCGGGCTTCTGCGCTGCAATTTTAAAGCCTATAAAAAAGCTGGGGTTGCCGCATCGCTTGTGTGTAAAGCAAGAAAACACAAGTCTGTGGTAAGAGAGATTTGTCTTGGTGGGGAAAAAAAAAACAAAAATAAGTGTAGCTGTGAAAACCTGCTGGCGGAATATGATGCGAGTAACGCTAACGCGCCGATACAACCGAGAAGCTGACTGCCTGGCCGTGCGTTGTCATGGCAACAACACATGCCGGTTGGTAAGCCTGTCCTTGGCTGCACGGAGACTTAACTCTGGAGACCGGTGTAATGAGATGAAGAAGAATGAGGAGGGTTTGGAAAAAAAATAAAAATAAAAAATCCATCATACATGATGCGGTGGAAGAAAATGTAGTTGCAGGGAAGAGTTGTCGAGGCCTTTGGCTGCTTTCTTTTTTGTGTGTTGATGAGGAGCAACCGTAAAATCTGAAACTAGCCTTTAGAACTGCACGGTGATGCGTTCAGAGGTCTCATCAACAAGAGAAGAAAAAACGAATCGAACCAGGTTTTCAGGCTAAATATCGCCTTTTTCTTGCTTTTTATTTCCCTCTTTGCCGTCTCCTTCTCGACTCCTCCACCCTCAGTCCGTCTCTCCCTCCTCCCCCTCTCGTCTCACTTCTCTCTGGAGGGAGCAGACTGAATGAGGGCAGCCCCACCACTTCTATCTTTCAGAAAAAAAATTGTGAGGGGAATTCAGTGATTTAGCGAGCGGGTTAAAAGAGATGGAGAGCGTGCGTGAGCAAAGCCTCGGCTCTGACGCCAATCGCCTCGTGACTCTCTGTGTGTGTGTTTGTGTATTTATGTGTGGAGGGGGCAGCCTATGACGTTGGGAGGGTGTTAGATATTCTGTTTGAGAACTTTAACCGGGGGAAGGCTCTTGAACGTGTGTTTGCGCGAGGGGAGTCCTGTGGCTTATAAAGGCAGGATGTTTCCAGCTGGGGATTGATTTCATTGAACCCTCTCATCACCGTGAATCATCCACACTCTCACTCACATGTTTGAAACAAAGCACCAAAGCCGTCATTTCGGCGCGTCTCAATCTTTTTTTTATTTATTTTTGTATTTCCCCATTTTATGGTATTGAGGCACCATAAACCAAACACCATTCAACCGAACATGATTCAGGCCGGATTTCAGTGCTTGTGTGATCCGAATGCAGAGATCTGACGTCAGGGGCTAACTCATCGGTCGGGAACTTTATATTCAAGCACAGCAACTGTTGAGTCCCTCAAGGCTCTATTCCATCTTACTTTATAAAAATGTAATTGTGCCACACTACTCATATAAATAACTAAAGTAAATGAACAAACGTGGTTGGCGTCAAATCCTTCTTGTAGGTTAACATCAAAGTCTATCATTGTCTTAATTAGAGATGTTTTCCCACCCCCTCAACACAAGTGTGTCATTTTGGGATTGGTAGGTAATTGTGTGGTAAATGTGGATTTCTTTTGTGTGAGACTCTACAATATGTATTCAGGTCAAGTACTGTGTGTAGATATTAGTTGACTTTTAAAAATCGAAAGTCGTTCAACCCCTACTTGTCGGAGAAACACTCCTAGTTTGTTTCAGACTAGACTACGTCTACAACGACGTAGACGTGAAAGTACTCCAAGACATCCATGGGCCGACTGGGCCTTTCTGTGTGGAGTTTGTATGTTCTCCATGTGTCTGCGTGGGTTCTCTCCAGGTACTCCAGCTTCCTCCCACCATCCAAAGACATGCTAGTTAGGTTAATTGGTGATTCTAAATTGGCCGTAGGTGTGAATTTGAATCTTGTCTGTCTCTCTGTGTTAGCCCTGTGATGCTAGAGCATCCACGGCGACCCTTCACAGGACAAGCAGTTACAGAAGATCAAAGAATGAACGAATGAATTTTCTATATCCATACACTTTTCTTTACTTTAAAGCCAGCTGAAAAATGGACTCATTTGGAGGTTTTGCTAACTTTAGTTAATGGCTAGCTAACACACTTCCATTTCCACTTTCCTTTTTGCTTTTGGTGTCGATTGAGAAAAACGTCTTTACTTGCTAGCTATTAAAAACAATGGTCTAAAACTAGCTAAAATGATCCACAGACCTGTAGAGTTTGTTGTAACTGTGGAGGCTGTCACTTTAAGGGACCTATTTAACTTCAAGTTTGCTGATTTAATTCTCATTTGTTAGGCTTTATTGAACATTGTAGGCTGAGACAGGAAACATGGTGAGAGACGGCTATGAGATACTCTATTTTATTCCCTAAATCCTCAACCATACTGATTAGTGGCAGATCTGAAGCTTGTAGTTAGCATCCATATCTTACTGGCATATTACACATATATTTTTATAACTTCATTAATTCATCTTCTCATGCTTTGCTGACTTTATCTGCTCTGTGCATATATTAATCATTCTGTGCTGCCATATGTATAAAATTTGCTCCATAAATGAACCTCACTGCCTTTTTTTAAAGCTATGAGATGGGTCACCTCATGTAACGCCAATGTGATTAAAACCTGGGATGACATTTTGATATTTGATTTCATTTAATTGTCAGTAATCTCTCTCCAATTCTTCACTCAAAGCACAGTCCAACCAATAAAATCTTAAATAAGCGAGAAGGTTCCTCCTGCCGTGACCGAGCCGTGAGTGTGTTTTTAAGACTTTCTCCTGGGGTGTTATTAATGCTCATGTTTGTGTGGGACACTAACCTCTTTGTGTGATGCATCGACTCTGCCTTCTGACGCGAGCATTTCGCAGGAACCTCCACTGCCGCTCCATCCTCACCTGACTCTCCAGGTCATGCTCCTCCGGGATCTAACAAGGTGGATAAAAGAAAAGAGAGAAACGTTCAGCTGAAGACGTTACTAAAAATGTAAATTGCACCCTCGGTGGAAATCCTGAACCACAGTGGAAGCACATGGACTATTTAGCTATCGTTGACTCCATCTCACTGAAAAGACGTGCCACTTTTGCTTCAAGTACCGTTAAAGTCTTAAAGATGAACACTGAATTAACAATCTGTCTTGGTGATTTTTTATTTTTTTGCATGCAGAGGCCGCAACACCAGATAATGACAAATAATTCCCCCCTTTTTTCTTTTTTACTGGAGCAAGAACTCCTCTCTTGTTAATAACTGCTTATTTTTGGAGGCCTCTGACAAAAAACTCCACTGAATTTTCTGAGCTTATTTTCTGCGCGATATGAGAAAAAACAAATCATAAGTGGGAGAGAGCAGCGTTTCTCACTTGTGAACAGATTATCTCCAAGGCCTGATTAAAATGTATTTGCCTCGCATCGAACTTAAAACAGGATTTATGGATATTTTTTGAAGTCTGCAATATTTACAGAGGGAATGCGGAAGAACTGGATGTGTGACCGCCCCCTCCCCCCGAAATGAAAAACAGAATAAGCTTCTTTCAACTCATTACAATAGCACTGAAAACATGGATCTATGATCTGCTTTTCTAGCCTCTGAGAACGTTGATAGTCGTAATTAAAAATAATAATAATGATAAGAATTTATTGTTTGCAGTGGCAGTTTATGGAGAAAATTAGACAAAGCCATAACCTGGAAGCCAGACCGACTTCCCCCACACACAAAAGTGTTTTTTGGCAGAAAAGTTGGTCTGGAGTCTCTCTGTTGGGAACTGATTATGCTCCAGCAAAGATTTGCCGGGTCAGTCAAACTGTTTGGGTGTGCATACACGTTGCCTCAGTGCTGTAGAGTAAAACATTTTTTTTTTTTCACAAGAAAAAAGCTCTGATTGAGACTGTTTAAAGTTTAAATAGACAAATTTAAAATGGAACAGCTCCTCAAAAGTGAAGCCAAAGCAAGTAGAGCTCCCCCTGGTGGCTGGCTGCAATATAGGTCATAAGCTCCACCTCCTACATGTTAGTGGATGGGACATGGGCCGAAATATTTTTCAAATGAAGATGAGAGTGGGTCTTGAGGGAAGTGAGACAGACTCTGGCTCCAAACTTGCAAGATGGCACCGACCGTATCCCTGGGAAAATGGTGGCAGTTTGGCCAATGCAAGGAAGTGGGGACACGTAGTACATATTTATATACAGTCTATGTTTGAAACACGCTCAGTAACAAAATCCAGATGGAGTGTTACCAGACTCGCTTTCTGAATCGAGTCTGTCGAGGCCATAGTACAGTAAATAAAGATGGATGAACTCTTCCTGACATCACCAACAGGCTTGCTGAAGAGCTGTTTTCAACGCTCAGTGTGGTGTCCCTCTCCATCATGGCAGTGCCTGACTCCGCCTAACTCCCAGATAGTTCGGAAATGCTCAAAGAGGTGGTGCATGAGTGGAGATAAAATTGGGCAGGAGGCTGCCACCCACCTATAATTAAAATTAAAGGCGGCACAACCTTAAATCTGCATAACTTTAAGCCTGGATGTAATTTAAACAGATGAGATCTATACAAATTCTCCCCTGTACTGTTATGTTATGCATAGAGAAAATAGCTGTAGAGACCAAAACTGATTCAGAGCTCACTTTTCAAATAGACATTTGAGGAACTGCAACTTTTAGCACGTCTGCATTGGCTTCATTTTTAAGCACAACTCAATTGGTTTTAGAACTAAAGGTAAATTTTTATTGTAGTCACTACAGCAAACTATTAGCTATCAAGCTTCAGTTCACTGTTGAGATTCACGCTCATACAGGTCTTCCCTTTTTATCTGGTAAACACTACTGTTCAACCCTACAGTACAAACTGGAATTACTTTTGCTGCAACAATGACCTCCGACGCTCATGCAGTTACCGAGATAATGAGTCAAGGTGTCAAGTTCATTTTCTGTAATCACATCTAATCACCTCTATTGAGCAGAGGGACGAGACGAAAACTTTATTAAGCCTTACGCAACAAATTGGCCCCCGCAGAATTTGTGCCCACTTTATTTTAAGGGCACAAATATTTCATGTATTTTAACATGACATTAAATATAAATACTTTAATATAAAACAGATTTAAGGCAGCTACATGTATTAAAGTCATAAATTAAAAATGTGAACAGTGCTATTGTGTCAACGTGTGTGGTTTTAAATGTTGGTTGCCAGTGTGGCTTGCTAAGTAAACACTACACCGTCCCACATCACTATGGCGAGTCAGTGAAATGGAATAACAACCCACCTATTACCACCTCAGAGAGCAGCCACTGTATAAATAGATGTGTGTGTGTGTGTGTGTGAGAGACGTTGTATGTACACAGTGAATTTGTGTAGTCAGGGCAGGCTCAGGTAATTCAGTTTCTGACTGAGCCTTAAAGGAGGAAGATTTAGCAGTCAGACGAAGAAGTATTCCCACAGCTGAGAGGGAAAATGTGTGTGTGTGTGTGCGCCAAGGTAAGAGCCAGCTGCTACTGTTGTTCACGGTGTTGGGGTCCTGCACTGTGTCAGTTGCTAATGTAACGTATAATGAGACCCTGAGGTGATAAATGTATGTGTGTGTGTGCGTGTGTGTGTGTGAGAGAGAGTCTTACAATCCCCACAGAGCTCTGCACAGTGTGGATATAGTAACAGGAAAAACCAACAGTATGCTACGGCGGCCGAACATCACGCTCCTACGTGATTATTGAGCGTCTTGATGCTAAAACCCACTGCATTAATTTACAGCTTTGAAGGAGCGTACACACAGTAAGAGACTAGCGGTAATGTGGTGCCACGCCAAGTTGGAAATATTTAGTGTAGGAAAATAAATAATAGGGTTACCGGGGCAACTACAGCCTGGAACATCCACTAGCAACCAACCAACCAAAGCGAAGGGCGACCGATGAATCGCTTTATTGTGCACCAGGCTTAACACTCATTGTATGAAGCTCTGGTAACTGGGTATATATATATATGTATACACACGGATCAGGCATAACATTATGAACACCTTCCTAATATTGTGTAGGTCTCCAAAACAGATGGGACTCATCAGAGAATGGACATGGGCCTTCTGAGGGTGTCCTATGGTGTCTGGCAACAGGATGTTGTTAGTGGGGGCCTTTGGGTCCTATGGGCATTCCACAGATACTTGATCAGTTTGGGATCTAGTGAGTTTGGAGGCCAGGTCAACACCTTGTGCTGTTCTTCATGTTTTTCTGAGTTGTTCCTAAACCATTTTTTGTGTGTGTGCCTGCGTCAGGCTGCATCATGCTGGGGATGGCTGCTGTCATCAAGGAGTGTCATTGTTATGGGGTGCTGGTGTCTGGTCTGGTCTGGTCTAGGTGGGTGCTACATGTCTAAGTAACATCCACACCAATGAATGCCAGGTCCAACCCAGCAGAACATTGTATTGTCAGTGGTATTAATGTTGTGGCTAATCAGTGTATTTGCCAATTCACTAAATATAGGCATCTGCGGGCAAGTAGCTAGAGAAGCAGCTTCGTCGCCAAGGTGAGCAAGCATCTAATAACCCAAACTACGCCAAAGTTTAGAACAGATGGTGCACCTGGCTACTGGTGTAGGCCAGAACCTGAAGACTTGATTTATTGTTGCAAGAGCCAAACTAAACCTATAAAAATGCCAAACGGTATCCAAATACATTCGATCATTTAGTGCATCTGTAAGCTCCTCTGTTTTAATCTCGCACCAACGTTAACCTGTAGGTGCGGACATCTTTTCCATCAGTGTCGTCCTCAGGTTAAAAGTCTTCAATGCCCTTGCTCGACACATATAAAGCTACAGACGTGAACACACAGAGAAGACCACACATTTCGCTCATGTGCTGCTGACACAGAGATATGATAACCCGTGTGCAGACTTTGAGGCGTACTCACGAACACACACATCTTTGTCATGGAGAATTTTACAGCAGCACTCAGAATTTTGCAGACGTGGCGTTTTTGATTCACGTTACGGCAAAACCCCTCCCTCCCCCTCCTCCCCCTCCTCCTTCTTCTCCTCCTCCTCCTCCCTCTCACTCTTCCCATCCAGTCGTCTTCTCTGCTTTTCATCACCTTTGGTTGCCTCTTCTGCCTCTTTGTCTTCCTTTCATCCAGCTGCCGCGCTCTCCTAAATTGAGTATTATTTCACTTTCAACAGTCTTGTTTTTCCTCCTCGCCCACGCTCTCCTCCCACCTCTATTTACCCCCTCGATGTCTGCTCTCCTTTTCAAGTCTCTCACTTTCATCGCATTTTTCTTTGTGCTTTCTCTCTTCATGTGCTCTCTTCATGTGCTTCACAAAAACTTCCACTTTTCCCTCCCCGCATGATCTTACATTATATGTGGTGTAAATATTTTATTTTACTCTGATGCACACATGAAATTTAAACACCTCCTTTACTTTATTTTGCTTCTCCTCTGTTCCTCCCTCAGTTTTCTTTTTTCTTTTAATAATCCTCTAGTTCTTCTTTGAACATAAAAATCTGCTGATACCATTTGTCTTACTTGTTTTTGTTCAAGCAGACAGACAGCTTGACTTCAAGAAAAACTTGAAGGTCGACTTTCTTACCCAAATTTATTCTTCATGTTTCTCGAATATTATAGCGTTCACAGTTTTACAGATTTTTTTGTGACATGACAGCAGAGGTTCTGTTAAAAATGTTGGCGTTTCATCTTATTACATCACATGAGGGGAGTTGTCTCTGCCGAAGGGCATGAGTCTGGTGCAGCTGGACTCATTTCTTATGAGAATAAACTGAACTCTATGGCGCTCGAGTGCAACTACGACATTGTTACTCTTCTGTCCATCACCATGTAAAGCCCGACCAAATGATTTGATTGGCCCAGGAAAACTTTTTTAGTTAGACCACAACATTTTTGTGGGTGTGGATCATAGACTGTATAAAGATGGACGACGGAACAGCTCCTCAATAGTGAAGCCAAAGAAAGTAGAGCTCCCCCTGGTGTCTGACTGCAAGTATAGGTCATAAGCTCCACCTCCTCCATGTTAGCGGATGAGACTTGGACCAAAAACACTAAAGTACACATCAAATAATTTATTTTTTCATATAGAATATCTCTCATTTTAGGTAGTTTATATAATACTTAGGCATATTCAAGTATTAATTTTCTAAGAAGTGTTGTTTTAGTTAGTTATTTGACGTTACAGAAACATATTGAGACATCTCGATCACTGCAAGTTGCCATATTTATATACAGTCTATGCCATATACACCACATTTCATTTCATGATTTTGCATCATGGTAAAACTGTTGTGTTTATGCATGTTGCACCAACTCCAGCCTGTCAAGCTATCAAGTTCCCACTCGGCCGGAGCTAAATCTTGTGTCTTGTTGCGTGTCGTGCAGACGAAAAGATGGAACTTCACTGTTGAATCTGTAACCGTGGTCACTTGAGACAGGACGATTATGTTCGTGGAGATACAATTAACTTCCACCATGTCTGACTGACGGGTGGTGATGTTACTTCAATGCACAAATCTGCTTAATTTCCACCATCAGTAACGTCGAATGCAGCAGCAACAGGTGCTGTAAGTCGTCTGTTGTAACGTTTGCTTCCAAATTATGTAATACTCTCCGACTTTTCTCTTCAGTGCATACATTTCGTTTCTCTTAAGTGTCAATATACTAATACTCCATTAAACAGCTGCTAGATTTCTTGTATTCTGTGTTATGGTCGCCAACGTTACAGTACCGTGATAGTCTAATGCTGGTCGCTCTTTAAGACACCTGCCCTGTTCTCCACTGGTTCAGATCTCTTAGTTCGCCGGTGGCGGCTATCATGCCTCTACTTCTTCTGTTTCTGGTTTCTTTGGCACACAGCAGGCTGGGATGTTACTTGGAGTGTTTGTCCTTTGTGTTCAGAGCGTAGTTGTAGCCAGGAATACTAATCAACCAGTGACTGGACACAAGCGTCTTTATATTACAACAGTTTGAGACACATTCACTGCGCTCTACTAGCACCAATTGGCTGAACCTCTGTTAAATTATTGCAGTCACTTTATATGTGGTGAATAGTTATGCAATCACTTGTTTTACATATTATGCAATCGCACTAATGCAATCACATAGTTTTAATCAACAGATGTCACTTTCTAGAAATCTGTTGTCACTTTGACAAATTAGCCAAATTATATTGACCGTGATTCTATATTTAAAAGCAATAAAAGGGGAAAAGAACTTTTAATAGCCACTGTATACATTTTCTGTGTCCAATCTACCAGTATGATCCATATTTGTTATTGTTAAACCTTTATAATGTCAAGACAAAGTTCTGATCTTGGGTGTAAAACTTATTCTCAATGTTACTGTGGTGCATTTAAAAACATGACATGCGCTTTCTGCTTCATTTACCTACTCATAAAATCAACTACTGTGCTAATCTTCATTTTCACTCAGGAGGATGTCAAGTTACAGGCCTCCCCGAGCTCAATTACTCCGCAAACCCATCTCGTGCAAGCAGCAGGTACTCCCTCTGTCTGTGATTGGTCCCGTCCTTCCCTGCTGTTTTCCTTAAGGCCTTCATTATTTATTTTTAAAATAAATTCTATAACACAGAGTTCGTGTCCTCAGATGGCTCCGCTCCATCCTTAAACTGCTGCAAAATACAAAGATAAATGTGGCCCCTTGACACCATTTCACATAAATATGTGAAAACAGAAAATTACCTGTCAGAGCTGCACTTCTTTGTTGCCTGGCAACCACTGTAAGCCGCTGCTAAAGAACTAGATTGCTCAGCGGAGGAATACTCGGAAAAGGAATTGTTAAATTAATGATGGAATGAAGGATTTCTTTTTTTGTTTTTTTGGATTAATGTGTTGCATTTAATCGAAGCAAAAACTCAACTGACGAACACAACATAGTAAAAAGGAAAAATACAGATTGAAATTAAAGGCGGCGAGATACCAAAAAATAAAGAAAGAAGAGACATGTCACCTACCTTCATGACGGGCTGAGCGAAGTACTTGGCGCTCCAGTCACAGAGGCCCGTCTGCAGCGCAGCACTGATGTAGTTCCTGTGACCTGCTTGATCGTCACCGTCTTCAGCCGCCTGAGTATAAACACACAAAACACTGTCACTGATGTGAAGGGTTACACTACAGACACCATCACCGCCTCCAAAAAACTAATCAAGTGGCAGTTTCCATCCAGGTCTTCAGTCTTAACATTATGACCACCTGCCTAATATTGTGTAGTACCCCATTTTGCCACCCTGAGCCATCAAGGCAGGGGCCACACTTGACCTCTGAAGGTGTGCTGTGGTGTCTGACCCCAAGACGGCAGCGGCAGAGGCGGGGTCTCGTTTGTCCACCGATGCTGTATTCTCGTTCTGATGCTCATCAGTGGACAGGGGTCAGCATGGACACCCTGACCAGTCTATAGCTACACAGTCTCACACAAAACAAACTGAACAAATGAACTAAGTGACCTGACTGCTTTCAATCACAACGCCCAAACAAACTGAGCACAATCAGTTCCTAACGGAGCGACTCCAGACCAACTTTCCACCACAAAATATTTGTAAGTGGGAAAGTTTACATGACTTCCAGTCTAGTTTGAATCCAGGTGAATGTCTGCGCCATATTTAAAGAAATTCCCTCAAGGCGTTCTCTAGGTACAACCAAAAACATACCGCCTCCAGCCCCGGGTTGTTGATAGCTCCAAGGCACAAAAAGGAAATCTTCTACTTTTGCTCTTTATTTTTTCAAGATGGTAAAAACTTTGCTTCCTGTTTTTTTTTGCTCGTTTTGCAGGATGCGGTTGCTCCTCTACCTGCTCTGGTCCCTTGTCGAACATCTTGCGGGTGCGGGTGAACTGGTGGGAGTGGGGCGCCTGTCCACCCAGCGTTGGGGTGTACGGAGGCCGCGTGGCAGGCTGATCTCTGGCGGGGGGTTTGGGTACGTCGTTGGTCAGACTGGAGCTGCTGGTGCTGGGCATGGGCGGAGAACCACTGCAGCAACGGAGAGGGTGGAGGGAGAGAGTAGGATATTCAGCTGTGTGTTTAAAGGACCGTGTTGTCCAATAACACATGACGTTTCCATATGTTTGGAAGAGCTAGACAGTTGTTTAATATTTGAATGGATTACTAGTCTAACACTAGACCGAACCAATATGATTGCTACAATAAATGTGTAAATAATTACCTTTCCACATTAAAAAATCAAAGTCATTAAAGTCATTTCTTAAACATATTGTTTAGTGAATCGTGCACTTATCCTTCCAGAAATAACTCATGCTTTATTTGTACGTCATCAAATGCTAATGTTTTTCTCCGTGTGCCCAGAGGAAGGCTGAGTGAGCCGCACACATGATGCATGCGCTTCGGGGAGCTGTACTAATGAGTTTTCCGTGCACGTGTGTGAGAGAGATCAGCCCTCACCCCGCCTGGTGGATGTGCGTGCCCTTGCTGGTGGGGCTGGCCGGGGCCGACTGGGTGAGCGATCCCGAGTCCAGGATCCTCTGAGGTCTGGCGTTCATGGTCGCCTGAGGAGAAAGTCAGCCAGTAGTTCGCTGTTAATCGCACTTTATGAATCAAAATGTAGAAAGCCGTTTCCGCATTTTCAACCATTTCAGAGACAAACGGGAGGGGAGGACGGGTCAGGACCAGAAGCCCTAAAATTTAGATATTCTTCCAGCTGCAGAAAAAGACAAGGACTTTGCAAAGTTTACCTAAATTTCCAGAACTTTATCTCATTAAGGCAAGCGGGTAATATAACCTCTTCATTGTGAGATGTCTAATGGTTTGCACACAAGGGAGTGGTGGTGGGTGGGTGGGTGGTGGGGATGGGGGCGGCTTAATAAAGACAATAGAGGAAAAGCGCCACTGATGAATAGCGGAGCTGTTGTTTACTCGAGCCAGGTGGAGAGAAAAGTGCGCAGCGTAAATCTAGTTAACACGAGCAAACACATTTTACTACCTGGTATTGCCTTTGATTTGATTTCTATGCTAATTACGAAACTGCAGCGAGTGTCTTTTGTTTGTGTGTCTGAAAGGCTGATGGGGGGGGTTAGAGTCAAGTTTGCACGCACGTACACTCTGTTGCATTGGTGATGGGCGAAGGACATCCATTACAAGAGTTAGCTGTTACCGCTTTCATTAAGAGACAATTGGAAATGAAAGAAAACAGCAGTAAAACCAGCTGAAACTGTTATTATGGAAATAGCTAATGTAAGGTACTTACATTAGAGATCAGTAATCACTAATGTAAGTACCTTCTCCGATCACGCAAGACGAGATCAATGTGATGACGGGGACATAAAAAGAGTAGTAGCATCAACATGCGCACAACAATGAGCAACAGCGAGCACTAAATACCCTTTATCTGGTATAAATGTTAAGTTATGCAACGCCTTCATGGATTATTCATCGACATTTGCTGATCATCAACATGTGGTAAACAAACACAACGCTAACGCAGGAGGCCACATGCCATATCTGCTGACATGCTTTCGAGAAAATGCGGGAAAAAAAAGAAAAAAAAGAACAGTAGACGGGGATAATCGGTTTTACCAGCTGCTGCTGCTCCACGCTGGGAAACAGCTTGTTGTCCTGTTTCAACCTGTTACCCCTCACTTCCCTCCATCATTAATTGGCTGGAAAAGCGAGTCAACTGAGCAAACAAATTAGTGCGTGTACACACACAGACCACCGCTATTAGCAGGAGCCGCCGTAGGGTACAGCGGAGAAAGTGGACGACTGCCCAGAAGAGGGAATGGCGTGAAGGGGCTGAAGGTTAGAGGGGATGAGTCGAGACAGATGCTGCGAGTCTCGCCAAAGTCAATTCAGAT
Source organism: Chelon labrosus (assembly GCF_963514085.1). NCBI lineage: Eukaryota > Metazoa > Chordata > Actinopteri > Mugiliformes > Mugilidae > Chelon > Chelon labrosus. The sequence continues at coordinate 12,691,640 of NC_140338.1, forward strand.
ATTTCAGTTAAATGCAGCTATTTGTGAGGGGAAAAGCTTCTTTTCTCCCGCAACTCCACTATTGAGACATCTGCGGTCAAAAGTCTGGACACAATCACATGATTAAAGACAAACGGCCCATGACTTTCACCCCAGGTTCATCCAGCAAGAGGAGGAAGGGGGCGATTTAAAAAAAAGCATTTAATGCCTTCATCTTCTGAGAAGCCAGCACAATTTAATTAGCTGCTGACCTTGTTTGCTTTGTTACAAATCAATAACATTTGACATTTAAAGTCCTAATTAAAAGAGCAGGATTCCCTGTTAGGCTAATGTTAACACTTGTGAACTTCGATGAATTTCCTTTAAATGAAGCTGTCTCTGTTGTGCTCTTTGAGCGTTATCGATGACGGCTCGTAAACTTTAGGAAAGAAGAAGATTCTTCAAGGCGTGCAGATGACGCAGGTTCAGCTTCATCCGTCATCACCGTGTCCATGTGAGGATAATACTGTACGTAACACACATGGATCACTCAGAGTACGGTAAGTTATTGGACTTAATGCGAGCTGGACTATAATGTGAGAATATAGCCCAAGCTGAAGGAAAGTGTGCAACATCGGCTGCTTTAAGGTATTCAAACAAGTCCAAGCTAAGTCTCGTCTTGAGAAGCGTTCAAGTCAGGCTTCACGTCAGTTGAGATCATTTCAAGTCAAGTCTGATGTTGGTTGATGTGAATTAAAGTTAAAAAAAGTCTTGAGTCAAAGCCAGAAAAGGTCTGAATCTACGAGTCAATGAAGACTAAGACAGAGCAGTCACACGAGTCTCAAGAAAACCAAAACATGTCAGTGTCAAGTCTCACACAAGGCAGAGACAGGTCAACTGAGACAAGCTGGCGTTGAGTCTCAAATCAAACAAGGCTCAATCAGAGTTGAGTCTTGGGGTGAAGTCAGAAAAAGTATAGTCATCATTTTCAAGTCATCCAAAGATGTAAAATTGTACGAGTTAGTGGAGATAAGTCAGAGTCAACACTTGAAAACAAACAGAACAAGTCAGTGTCAAGTGACACTTGACAATCAGTCGAGCCTCGACTCAAATAAGAAATGTTTTCCAGTTAAGAAATAGTGAGGCAGAGTCAGAGTCAAGCCTCGAGAGAAGTGTGAGATGTCCTCCAAGTCCTGTTGTTTTAATGAGCTGCACGTGGCAGAGATGCTTTAACGCATTCAAGTCCAAGTCACATTCAAGTCAAGCCTCAAGAGTCTTGAGTCAATTGAGACAAGTTGGCATACAGTCTCAAGACAAGCCAGCCGAGTCTCCAGTTAACTGAGACATGTCAGGATTGAACCTCAAGTCAGCTGAGATCAACTCAGGGTCAAGTCTAAAGACCAGTGAGGCCAAGTCAAAGTCAAGTCTCATGTCAACTGAGATAAACCTGTCTTGACTCGTGAGTCAGGTAAAAAACTAACTTAGTGTCAAGTCTTAAGACCATTGAGACAAGTCTTCAAGTCTCATGCTGAGACTAAGTCCTCAATGAGCCCCAACTCAAACAAGATCAACTCAGGATCAAGTCTCAGGTCAACTGAGACAAGTTCAAGTCACACATCACTTACTACATGAGAAGGTCGGTTCAATTCTAATGAAACCAATACAATTTATGTTACGTGACGAAGTCCAAGACGAGTTCAGAGAGTCCCAACAGGTCTGAGGGAAGTCTCTTGCTGTCTCACGTATCTGACGTTAGAGCGTTTCCCCGGGTCAAAACTCGAAAATTAAAAGCCTCTGATTTCTTGTATCGCGTTCTGATGCACCGAAAGCTCGAGTCGAATATTCATTTTTTATCAATTAAGGCTCAAGTTTAGTGCTCCTAGATTTGAAGATGACACATGAGGTCTTGAACAGTGCTTGAGTGAACTGTGTAGGTTTCAGGTTCAGTCGCCCGTACTGGGAAAATCTGCTGAAAATCTGTCAGGGCGGTAATTTTTATAAATATGACACCGCTGTTCGCTGAGTGGACTTCTGCTGTGCTGTTCCACAGAAAATAATATTAAATCAGTGTGTTACAGCGAAAAATGTGCTGCGCATTATCTGGCCAAAGAAACTTCTATTGCATTATACTGTAAATTGTGTCCTGTTGTTGTTTTTTTATTGCGTCTCCAGGAGGAAGAAACTGCAGTGATGCGGCTTGTCTGAAGGTAACAGAGGGGACAATTGGTGTTGGTGGTAGAAAACAAGAGATATTATGCCTCCGGGTTAGAATGGGCGGTGGACTATAGCGGTTATTATAGCTGCTTAAGTTACGGCAGCCTCTTTGCTCTGCTCGGCTCTGCCAAGCCTGGGGGAGTCATTGGCCCTTAATTGCATTTGCACAAAAGTAATGGGCTTTTGGAGGCAGCAAATGCCAGTGGGAGGGAGGGGCATGTGTGCGGGGAAACTGATCTTTTTCACTGTATAACCATGTAGTGAAAAAGAGTTGACACGCGGAGATGCAGAGACAAAAAGTCAATTATAATACTCCCATTACATTAGACTCTAGGAAATTAGGCGATACTCCTCTTTGGAATTACTGATGATGTGGAGCTAAAGATTCTCAGTACCTGTGCGCTGGTGTGTCGCGTGGTGTTGTAATTACGCCAGTAAAACGCTAAGTGGTGACTAGTTTGCTGTGTCGAGTTTCACTCAGTACTTCAGACAACGGCGAGTGGAAGTGAGCAAACCATGTTGGTATTGAAGTTAATAAAAGTGGATCAACGTTGACTTTAACTGATGAGGATGGAGGGCAGAACAGCTTCTCAAAAGTGAAGCCAAAGCAAGTCGAGCTCCCCCTGGTGGCTGGCCGCAGTATAGCTCATAAGCTCCACCCCCTCCATGTTAGTGGGTGGGACTTGGGCCAACTCACAAAAGCACACGTAAAATAAATTTCTTTCAAGGATGGTTTCAGTCATTTTAGGTAGTTAATAAAATACTGATGCATAGTCAAGAGTCAAGTTTTCTGAGAAGTTTCGTCTTAGTTATCTGACGCTATAGAAACAGGATGTGACATCACTACAAGTTGCCATGCCAACCACTCCATGAATCGGTCCCATAGGACTGTGAGAGTTGGAAAACATCAAAATAAAATCAAGCACAGTGTATAAAGCATAATTTCCATGTAACTGTAAACGCAAGTGAGACTGTGGCTCTAAACTCACAAGATGGCGCCACCCGTATCACCGGTTAAATAGCATATAATACAGTCAGTTTGGCCAATGCAAGGAAGTGGGGACATGTTTTCCATATTTATATAAAGTCTATGGTCCAGCCGCTAAGAGACTTGAACAAGGAAATGGATTTCGGACCAATCCCAGCTGTTGTGGTCCGCGTCGCTGTGACGGGTAGTTACATTCCTGGTCAGGTTACGCTGTAGGATGTGTAGACATGATGAAGACGTAACATCTTGAGGAAACAAGGTCCGGGCGCCTTTAAACTCTCTCATAATATAACACACACCTTATAAGCAATGCTGTTGAGGACCTTCATGGCCAGATCGGACACTTCGGGAAAAGGGTCTGCGGCCAGATGTAGCAGCACTCTCCAGATCTGTGTGTAAACGCTGTTGAAGGACACGCCTGGAAAAGACACAGAAAAGCAGCAAAATTCAGACTGCGGACAATTTTAATTAACACAAATCTCGCTGGCGCGCACCCCACACCTCACGCTGGTATTATCGCTCGTCTGAGCACAGCAAAGCGAAGTGCTCATCCCTTTAGCTTCGTGCAACTGGTCATTCTCCTGTCCAGCAGTTGTTAGATGTGTTGGGCTGGCAGATGGAAAATGACCCCTGGTGTCAGGTAATGAACAACCGCCACACACAAACGCACACACTACAAACAGCTGGCTCTCCACATCGACCGGAGCTCTGTTGCTTTATTGTTATCATGAATATAAATGAATGAATGAAAAAATCTCTGCTATTATCAGTTTTGTTCTTCTCTTCCTATTCTGACCTTCTGCATTGCCTTTGCAGCAAAATACGACAATTTTCTCTCCAGTATGTTCATCATTCTCCCTCCTCTGACTGCCTGTCCTTCTCCTGTTGTCTTCTCGAGAGTTAAATCCTCACACCAGCTTGTTTGAGAGTTCAACCTGCCAGCTGTGTGTCTTTGCGTTATAAACAACCCGCAGTAATTCGGGGCTTTTACTTGCTTTAGCACGTTGCCCCTTCTCGAGCCTCCTCCCGGGCTGCTGTTGCTTCTCCACTCTGTCTTCCTTTAAATGTCCATTTGTCTGTCAGCTTCAATCTGTCGTCTTTCTCCTCTCCTTGGGCGCCAGCCACGGGGACACTTGGCGACAACCAACTGTTGCCGTTTCTCATTTTGCCTCCACCTTTCTCGGAGGCTTTCGAGCCACGACATTACTCACCGCCTCACATCCTTGTTCTAGTCCCCATTTCCCCCTGGAGCTAAGGAGCTACAAACCCTGAGAGGTGACGCCGAGTATTGGGAATGACTGACGTCTGGACCCAGTTATTAATGAGACTCCTCTCTAGAGAGTACGGGGAGGGAGGGGGTTTCAATGGTCCCATGCGTCAAAGAAGGAAAACCAATGAAGGCCATTTCCAAGAAAGAACTAGAAGACAAAGGACTACAGTCAGGGGGAAGGAGAAGGACGGAGAATGAAACAAGGAGGGGTCTACTGGCGGGGAGGTCAGACGGAGAATAAATGGAGATAAGAAAAAACAGTTCAAGGGAGGTTATTTGAGAAGGATGTGAGCTCCGACATGTGGAAGAAGCAAAAATGTCAAGAGATGGAGAGGGAACAGAGGTTAAACTAAAAAGAAACTCAGTGAAAGGCAGAAAAGTGCAGAAAAAATGACTGAGGAAGAGAAAGTGAGGGAGTTAAAGAGGTTATTAGGCCGTAGCCTGAGGGGCAGGAGATGATTAGCTAAAGCTAGCCAGCGTGCTAGCTCCGGCAGTAAACAGGCGGTTGATAAATATGAAACACAGCTCCTCTGCCGTTTAACTGCTGAGCTTCATTACGCCTCTGCCTCTGCAGAGTCCACATGAAGGAAGCTGAATAACGCTGCGACGGCACACTGCGGCTTATCAAGACTGGAGACTTGTGCAAAGCCAAATGGATGTCCAGTAGTAAAAATGCTAACCGTCGGCTAAATGAACCACTGCATCACTTTTTTTCTTCTTTTTTTTTTATTGCCTCCTCCAATTTTGGCAGACGTCATAAAACACCTTTAACGCCGCGCGGAGGCTTTCGGAGCCTCAAATGATTGAAACATAAAAAATGCATCAGAAGTTTTGAGAGCAGAGAAGAATCTCCTCCGTGAAGCACATTTTAAATATGTTTCACGGAGGAGATGTGAGCGGCGCAGGCAGCACCGAGTCAGATGTGCGATGCTCTTTAAACGGGGGAGCACCTCAATTACACCGACACAGGTGGAAGTGAACGGAGGACCTTGATGTGACAAAATAGAAATGTCAGCACAGATACAGGAAATGTCTGCATTCGTCATGGAGCATCTCAGATGAAAAGCATTCAGGCATCCGTGTCAGGGCTCTGTCGGTTCACCTCTTTAGTCTAGAGGAAAATCTCTCCAGTTTCTGTATGGATTGCTGTGGTCTTCACAATCCCACCAACTTGGGTGATGAGATCTTTTCTTTTCTTTTCCTCCGGCCCCATAAAAAAGGTTTAAAGAGCTTTTCATTTGTAGAGAATTGTCTAACAAGCTGACACAAGAATGTGTCACTGGACTGGTCCAGTATTTTGGACATTCATGGTCTCTACGTGATCAATGTGGGGTCATTATCGGGTGAAAATGTCCATTTGCCCAACACTTTAATTATTAAACATTCATTAATTTATTTTCTGTAACCGCTTATTCCTGTTAAGGGTCGCGGGGTCTGCTGGAGCCTATCTCAGCTGTCATTGGGCGAGAGGCGGGGTACACCCTGGACAGGTCGCCAGTCCATCCAGGCGAGGCTAACACAGAGAAACAGACAACCATTCACACTCACATGCACACCTACGGCCAATTTAGAATCACCAAGTAACCTAACCAGCATGTCTTTGGACGGTGGGAGGAAGCTGGAGTACCCGGAGAAGAACCCACGCAGACACAGGGAGAACATGCAAACTCCTCAAACGCCCAGCCGGCCCATGGATTCGAACCTGGAACCTTCTTGCGGTGAGGCAGCAGTGATAACCACCACTGCCACTGTGCTGCCCCAATTATTAAACAAACATGGAAAATTATTTTAGTGTTTCGTCTTATTTGTGCTGTGTATTTACTGCTAGTTAACACTCTAAGGACCTACAAAATGTCAACGTATTCATCAATTATATGCTACAAATATGTCAAATGTTACGTTTACCAGAGATATAGCTGTAGTAAATGAAGGTATCTTTCAACCCTCTATCCAGCATATACAGTATATATCTGTTCCACATAGCCACTGTATTGTATGTCTTATATTTCCTTCCAGATGAAAAATTTGTGAACCATGGCTCTGTGAAATTTATTTGAGAAGTATTTAAGCATTAAAGTCAAGTAAAGTCAAGTAAAGTCATGTAAAGTCAAACAGAAATGGACCTAGAAGAGTGTAACCATGAGCCAGACTGCTCCTACCACATCAATCCTAACAACTGTTTACATTTACTTTATCAAAGTTGCTAAAAGAAAACAAAAAAACTCTTAACCTCTATTGTCCTTTTTGATTTTGTTCCAATAACTTTCGTAGCCTCAGAGAGATGCCAGTGGTTACAGTGGTGGTGGTATGATTTGTACAAATGATAGTAGTAGTAAGTCAATAAATCAATACTCCAACTCTGCCCTCCCACACAGCTCTGTTATCTGGTTGTTTTCACAGGCCACTGTCCACCTCCTGCTGCATTCAGCATTTACAGCTGAAGTCGGGGAGTTCTCGTAAACTTAGATTTAAGTCATTCAAAGTGATATTTTTTTTTTTAAACCTCTCCGCAGATTTCACGTTAGGAAACTCAGCGTTTCCCCAAGGTTTACGGCTTTGAGGGGGCGGGGCTTGGGGGAATCATGGCGTTCATGTGCATCTCTTAGTGACAGCAGTTCTCAGTTCATTCTACACGTTTTGTCTGTTTTTCAGGGGGTGATGCGACATATTTACCCACGTGCGATCTCCCTCTGCTGGCGGGAGTGTGTTCACCTTGTGTCTGCAGGTATAGACAGAAATTACGTGCTGTCGCATAAATAAGACAAAATATCATAAAGCTATTTAGTTTGTTTAATAAAAGAACAAGGCACAGACCTGTTCTATAGGAAAGGCATATGACTTCTGATGTGATCTGGCACTGCACAGAAAATAACTGTTTTAAAACTGCCGTAAGAACGGCAGAGTCTGGAACTGTTTGGCCATGACAGCAAACACACGCAGGCTTGTGAGCTGTGAAGCACTTCAGAAAATAGATGGCTTCACAAGGAAGGACGATTATGTGGACATAAAGAAGCAACTTCTCGGGACATAAGACAGGAGGTTTAAGCTTGGAGAGTGACCTCAAGCATTCTTTGTTGTGGTCAAATTGCTTACGGACGATAAAACTGAGGTATTGGAGTGATGTTCACATGTCTACGGTATAAGTAAACTTCTGACTTCAACTATATGTTTTTTTACTTTGTTCCAAACTGTGACACTATAATACACACACCTGTCTGCAAATGGATATGCCGTAAACCAAAGAGAGAGAGAGAGAGAGAGAGAGAGAGCGAGAGAGAGAGAGAGAGAAAAAAAACAGAAATAAATGAATGCATTTTTTTTTCGGTGAGATGAGGAGCTAAGCCTGAGGGTTTTATGAAAAGAACTTCAAAACCAAACAAAATATAGACGCGTATGAGTGAAGAACAAATAAGTCGGGATGTCAGGGGAAGTTTCAAACGAGTTAGATAACTGAATCTAAGTGACAACAGAGATGTCAAAAGAAAAATCACATTTAAATAAATAAATAAATAAATATCTGGCACGCAGTCGTGTCTTTTCCCTCATGTCCCTGAATTACCAACATCCATTCATCTGCTCTGTCTGTGTATACATGTATACGGGGTGGGAGTTATAAACAAGCTCGCTGTGAATCTGCTCAGTTGTGGCGAGGGCGCAGCTCAGTGGGCGAGCGGTCAATGTGTCCTCCGTTTAAACCGGAGCCGCACGTCAGCACTAAGAGCCCACAAGCAGGCTTGAGAGAGGTTTAAGGGAGCACTGAAACGTTGGATTTGTTGGATAAGAGGGTAAATGGGAGCCTTTTAACCTCTTTACTGTGTTATTAACCATTTCCAAGCTTTGGTTTTCCCAACATACCGAGGTCCAAAAAACAAAAAGGCAAAGAGCTGATTGACATGACTGACTTTCACTTTGACTTAATTAGGATTCATTGACGAATCCCTGATTAGAAGATGACCTGAACAAGAAAGGACAGACAAATATTTATCCACGGCTTCGTCTGCGAAAAGGGAAAGAAAATGTGTCATTTAAATAGCAAGTGATTGTGTTAAAAGTTTGAAGAAAGGACAGAGGAAATCAGACCATTTCCTTGGAGGGCCGATATATGAAATGAACACAAAATAAAGTAACGCTCAATTTAGGAATTAAAAAATAAAAACATCACTAATTCATTATGTTAGTCACTGCATATCCTCTAGGGTCATGAAGGGGACTGAAGCCTATTCTAGTCATTGGGCGAGAGGTGAGGTACACCCTGGACAGGTCACACACAACTATTCATGCACATCTAGCTATGGCTAATGTAGAACTGACTGGCCTAAAGAGAAATGGAGCAATGTTTGTGGACTGATTAAAGCAGGATTGTTCTTTTTTGGGTCTAGGGGCTGCAGACAGTTTGTCAGATGCCACAGGTCATAGTACACCGTGAAAGCATTGAAGCATGGTGGTGCAAGCATCATGATATGGGGATGCTTCTCATTCTGTGGTGTCAGGGCTATTTATCGGATACCAGGGACCGTGGTAGTATCAGTTTGAATACATAAAAATCTTCAAAGAGGTCATGTTGACTTGAACTGGGTGTTTCAACAAGACAATGACCCCAAACAAACCAGTAATAGAGCAGAATCTTGGTACCAGACCAACGAAGTTAATGTTGTGGAGAGGCCAGCCCAAATCCCCGGACCTTAATCCAATAGAAAACTTGTGGGGTGACATAATAAACATGCTGTTTCTGAGGCAAAACCAAGAAATGCAGAGGAATTGTGGAATGTAGTCCAAAGGTCATGGGCTGGAATACCTGTTCATAGGTGCCAGGTGAAGTGGTTCTCAGAAACAGTGGTTATACGACTAAATATTAGTTCAGTGATTCACAGCAAATCTTCAAGCCTTTTTCAGTTTATATACAGTAAATATTTGATTTCCAACTCCCCATTGGTATTTTAGAGCAACTTGGATGAAACATCTTCAAGAAACTCTACAAGGTGCAGTAGTTGCCCTTGTTAGAGCTTTATTATTTGGATATAGTCGGTCAGTGAGAGTGACAAGTAACAATGGAAAAACTAACCAAAACAATGAGCTAAAACAAAGCTACGAAGCTGCCAGTTTATCTGTGCATTTATCATTTGGACTTTGTTGATAGAAAAATTGAGTGCAGCTTTAAAAAAATAAAAAAAAAAGATTAAAAATGACCAGGTTCAGAGGACTGAATTATTTTCACAGATTAAAGGGGACAATAAAGAACATTAAAGGCCCTTTTAAATTTGGGGAGAAAGAAAAACAGCAGAGGCTGGGGAATCCTAAAACAGGTCAAACTTATAAAACTGGATCCTACACCTGGATCTTTAACTTAGACACTCATGGTAAATGCCTTTGACTAGGGTTGCAGTTTTCTGTTAAAAAGTGTGCCATCTCCCAAGCTGAGGTATTCCTGGACTCGACAAAACTCCCCCTGAGTGAGAACATTACACGACTGTTTTCACTGGCTGACAAACACTCAACATAAAACACTTAAAAATCCCCGCTGTGTTGCTGTTTAAATTAGATTAGGTTCTGTTAGGACGCCACAGGCAGAGCTGAAGTAGTCTAGAGTAGTTGTTACCTATAAGGGAGTTGAGGGAAGAGTACGAGGACACCCGTCGCATTTTGTCGATGGTTTCGAAGGACAGGATGTACTCGTCGTTGTCGGGGCTCCCCAGGGTGCTGCTGGCGCTGCTGCTGGTGCTCAGGTTGCCAGGGGAGTAAGCCGCCGGTCCACCTGGACGAAGGAAAACAAGAGATCATAAGCCTCGTGAATGTAGTCAGCTGAAACGGAAGAAGAGGCTCCTCTTTTGTTTCGCACTTTATCGTCAGTACAGCGACAATAACCTGACATTTATGTGGATGTTACGATCGCACACATCACCACCTGAACATTTCTGCAGACCACTCACACCCCCCATGGCAACGGCAAGGGAGGAGTTCTTTTAGTCTTGGCGTCATGTCTTCCCCAAATAAGTGAAAATATGATCATCCATGTAATACAGAAGAAAATGTGATTCCTCAGACCAGGCCGCCTTCTTCTATTGCTCACGCTGTAGGAGCTTTCATCGGTGCATGAAAAAGGGTCAGCATGGTGCACCCTGACTGGTCTCCGGCTACACAACAAACCGTCTGCCTTTCTATCAGAACCAGCATTCACTTCTTTCAGCAGTTTGAGCGCACACACCTGTGAACCTTGGCTGTCGATGACCCCCCTCGTCTCTGCTTCACTTCTTTTCCTTTCTCGGACCGCGTTTGATAAGATACTGACCACTGCAGAACAGCTGCTATTCCGGAGATGCTCTGACCCGGTCGTCTAGACATCGCGGTTTGTTGATCCTCGTCGAAGTCTCTCGAATCCTTCCACTTACTCGCTTTCCCTGCTTCTAACATCAGCTTTGATTTGAGGAGAACATGTTCACTCGCTGACTAATATATCGCACCCACTGACAGGTGCCACGATAACCAGACAATCAGTTCTCTTAATGGTTATAAAGTTGTGGCTGATCAGTGCACATAAAGGTTTATCACGGCCGTTACTGCTGGAAAAAGACAAAACCAAAAACAAACGGCCTAATCAACGCCCAATAATGTGTATAAACAGCGTAGCACTCGGAGGCTGCGCGCCAACACGAGATCTTGCTCGTAACTTCATTCCAGCTGTCAGCTTCAGTCATCTCCCGCTATAACTCTCCTTATCGCCAAACATTACTCTGACTCATACGAACCCAAATGCCATACATCCTCCAAAACAAACTGCGGGCTGAGATGTGGAAATGAGATTGGTGGAGAATGGAAATACGCTCCGCTCTCTGCTTATTGATGATAAATGCCGCTGCACATTGGAATAAGCACAGAGCGTGTGAATTAGAAATGGTGTCAGCAGTAGGTTAGGCACTTCACCAAGTGCCGGTGATTTAGCACCACTCGGGGCTTATGCATTACTCAGTCTGGCCGTGGTAGACAGAGGGCGGGCAGTCGGCTTTAGCTGTTTGAATCGCTGAGCGGCGACACAAACAAAGGGTTCGGACAGAAGGTCGTGTTGCTTGAGGAGCTTTGGTTATGGATGTTTGAGCGACTTCAGTTATTACAAGTAAATTGAGCATGTTTTTTTTTAGCGATAAAGTAGTTTTTACTATCCAAGAAGCCAGAGCAACTTCCTGACCCACATATTACTGTGGAGGAAAGTTGGTCTGGAGTCTCTCCGTTGGGAACTGATTTATGCTCCAGCAAAGATCTGCTGTGCCAGTCAAATCATTTGGACCTTTTTTGACCTGAGTTTTATACAGTGATAGACAGAAGACTAAAACTTGTAACATACTGCGCAAAGAACAGAAAATTTTTGTTCTCTCTCCCAGGGCTGTGAGAGGAGAACGGCGTCATTCTTTTCTTCTCGCGGCTTGTTCTCGACACAACATCGGGGCAGAACTTTTTTCTCGTGTGGTGCCCGACAACTATTCTGCGATTTGTCAGAAATTGGAAGCGGGCGTGGTTAATGCGCCCTTTTCCGGTTGTGCAACGGATCGTTTTGAGGATCAGCTGGTTGAGACGGTGAGGAGAACCTGTGTGATAAATCCTGTAAGGAATATAAAGACACACGCACGGCTAATAATTCGTGGAGAGAAGACTTCCCGGGAGTTCTGCACTTAAGTTTCTCGTGAATTATAAATGACCTGGCTAGACCGAACTTTGTTCTTGTTCTTGCCACCTCGAGAAAAGTATGTAACCTATGTACGTAACAGCCCTAACAATGACACAGTCATACGCGTCATCAGAGCACCATGGAGTATAATTTGTGAAGTCAATGATTTTGACAGATTGTAGGACTATATAATTGCGTCCAGAGGTATTCTTTTCATAATGAAATCCAGATGGTGTGTAACCAGACTCTATCTGATAAGTAATGAGTCTGGCTAGACAAGGCTACAGCTTTACAGACATAAACTGGAAATACAGTCACGTTTGAGAACAAGAGACGGCTGCTCTGTGCTCGACAACAAAGACTCAGTTTCAGTCCAAACACACCAGCTCTGAAGACTGTCTCTGTTTCTGTGTTTGCCGTATCCAAGGTCGTGATCACTCAGCGGGAATCAGCGCAAGTGGACAATAAACTCACTGACTTAGACCCAAAAATAAATCCTCTCAGTGAAACAGACGCACACGAGGCAAAAACTAAGAAGACACCTCTGCAGGGGATTCTGTCAAAGGACAGATTAGCTTAATGAAACTGTCTGATCACTTTCAATCACCATGTGTATCTAGTAAAACCTAGGAACCTCCCCATCGGTATTGGGAGATTGGTATCCACACATTTTTGGAAATGTGGAATGAATGAAGTCAGTCAGACAGCATTTGTAAATAATTCGATGTGGATGTCTTGTGAGGTGGTAGTAGGAGACAGCCATTCAATACTACCAAATTGATTCAACTACACCTACAAAAAAAAAAAAATAATAATAATCACAAAACAGAAAACATGGTGAAAAACCAAGCTAAGACTGAACAACAAACACTGTGTTTAAAAGAAGAGAAAAGTGCCAAGACAGCGCCAAGGAGAAAAATATTACAGAGAGGGTTATGGAGTCTAGGGCTTTGGATGAGTAGAGTACACAGGTTGTTTTCTGTCTGCTGGAGCTTCTGGAGCCAAGGTATGAGCTACCCCCACGACACTACATTATCTCTGACATCCCTATGTATTGAACTTAATACAGTCACACCGTGCACATGTGATCTAGGAGAATACAAAACTTGATCGGAACATCCCTAACTAATACTAAGGCTGATAACAAGTTAATAACGAGTTAACACAACTTCCCTTTCCAACTCGATAAACACTGGCACATTCTGTTATTATGACCTCGGCTGCACCATAGTTTGGATCAGGAAGTGATCAAAACAGAAGAAAAGGCTGGGGAAAGCAAGCAGAATCTGAAGTGAGGTTGTAGTAAATCATTTTAAAAACAGTAATACACTTTGTAGCCAGATATTCACATCTCTTCTAATGCATTTTCATTATTATTTTATTTTCTTTAGTCTAGGAGAGGGTGCAGACTGCTTGTGAGAACTCCTGGTATGGCCAGGTATGACGGTAAAACTCCTGGTATGTCAGAGAGTAAATAAGGGAAGTGGCGGTACTTACATCACTGGCAGGTTTGCTCAAGCAAACACACAAACATACCCCTAGTGTAGAAATAACACCCGTAAATAAATAAACCACCTGATCTGGCGACACTGGCCGGAGCGTGAAAAGTGCCAAAACTCCCAAAACAAGAAGAAGAAGAAGAAGAAGAAGAAGAAGAAGAAGAAGAAGAAGAGGAAGAAGAAGAAGAAGAGGAAGAAGAAGAGGAAGAAGAAGGCAAGCACACTGGTGGTCAAGCACACATCTGAGAGCAGAGACTCCTCTTCCCCCTCGACAAGACAGACCAGACTGAAGAAACGCAACAGAGACGTTGCATATTTTTCAGTACCTTAGAGCATATTCTGAAGAATAGCCTGGACAGTATTTGTCATTGCGACGCAACATTAATAAGATGTATTTGCATAAAGCAAGCAGCATGTCCAAATATATCCCTTTAATGTTACAAGAAATATGGTTAACTTGCGCTGACCGTGCGTCAACGGTGGAAATGATGCATCAATCACGACAAAACATTTGATTTATTGACAGCCCTGATTAAAATTTTGTAGTAAATGCTCATTGTTTTGGAGGCGCTGTTCTACATCTACATGAAGAAACATAAGATGCTACAACAGCTCAGTGAGAAAGGCTGTTACAGCTACAGGCCAACAGTTCAGCACCACGGACAGCTCCCCGTGTCACTGCCTGAGCCCAGACAGAGGAGCTCAGCTGCCGAGGTGTTGTTCCTTTTTGTGCAGAAAAAAATAAAATAAAATATGAATAAATAACAAGGTCACTGTTAGAACGGTGTCATATTTGTGCCAAAAGCCATGACGTAAAATAAAATAATAAAGTGAAGTAGCTTTTGTGGGACTGAGTTAGAGAGTGAGGCAGTGGCGATGTAACACATCGGACGGAAGATAAATAAAAGTGCGGTTCAAGAAGCAGCAATGAAATATTTACAGGAAGCTTGATAAAGCAGCTCTGATCTTTTATAGGACGGTTGTTTAAGTACTTCAGAGGAGCTGGCTGATTGTAGTTTTGGACAGACGTCGACATTTTTCCCCATGCCTGAAAGGCTGCAGTTCGTTATGCTAAGTTAAGCTAATCATTCTGACGGTGATTATATTTCCCCAAAGGTCAAAGTGTTTTCTTTAGAACTCGGAAACAAGTAAAAGTGTTCATCATTGCTCAAAACAAACCCGAAGCACTTGGAATTCAACGGCAAGACACTTAGTACTTGAAATTTTTCAGGAGACGTCGGATAGTGGAAGAGTTTTAAGGTCAATATGAAGCAATAGCCAACAAAAACCTTTATTATAATTATTTAAATCTATTTCTATCAAAAGGCTCTGTGGAGAGTTCTCCACAGCTGTGATAGTTAATTTAGTGAAGGTGAATAATAAAGATAAATGTAGATAAAGAATTCTTTAGGAAACGACCATAGAAATCCACCACTGAATAACAAACATAGTACTTGGAGCAAAGTTATGATTAAATACAAATAAATTAAGCAACTGTGATAATTGTGTTTATTTTGGCATTGAGACTGGAATTAACTGTTGCCTCTACTGTCAGGGCAACAGGATGAAGAATTTAGACTGAAGACCAAGCGTCCGTGTTGTTATTGTCACATGATCGGCGACTGGTCGATTTCCTTCTTAAAGCGTCACGGTACAGCAGTAAAGTCGACTAGTCGAGCAATCCCTAATTCCTTGTTTTTTTCTCATCCGCCCACTCACTTTCCCAGAACTCCTCTCTTCCTGTCTCTTACCTTCTTCATTGAGGTTGAGGTTCTGCAGGCTTTTGTTCAGGTTGCGTGCAGTAGTAGCAGCTCGGATGTTGGTGTAGGAGTTGACCGATCGCAGCCGTGGGACGGCTGGGCTGTCCCTCACCGGGGTCAGGTTACCAGACTCTGAATGTAAGCAGGGGACACAGATCAGGTCAGAACCATGGAAATATCAAACCATCTCAAACTTGGCATTATTCTAATTGACTATAATGTCAGAAGGAGTAATAATCCCCAGATTAAAGCTTTTAACTAAATGGAGTTTCCTTTTAAAATTTTGGGCTTAGCGCCTCATTTAGTTTCTTCGGTATGAACAGTATTCATACATTTGCTATTTATTGCACGAGACTGCACAATACGCAGATGACCTTCTCTTGTTTGATTGTAATTCACAACTCCCTGCATTCTAGATAACCTGGAGCAATTTTGGAAATTGTGTACCTATGAACTTAATCTGAGTTAAACAAGTTAAACAACAGCTAACAACTGTACTCCCTTGTAAAAGTATAATTCCACTATTCGATCATTTGACCCCTTCCTTAAATGCAATCCGATACCTTTGACGGATAAATGCGGGACAGACATGGATGACAGGAGTATCCTTCCTCCTTTACAGCAACACTGTTAAAACCCTGACACATTGCAGGGAACCACATTCCCCCGATCACTCTTGTCGTCGAGCACACACCTGCAGTGTTGGCTGGCGACGGCACCGTGTAGTTCTTCTCTTCTTCTATGAACTGGAGGGCAACGGTACAGAAGTTGCTTTCATACTGGACCACCAGGTGACTCAGTGCCACCACCAGCTCCTGTCAAATATTAAAACAGAATCATCATTCAGTTGATCATTCAACAACTTTTATCAGTTCTTTTGTGATCTTTTCACGGTCTAATAAACTTAAAGAACAAACCCAAACAATAACCCCTAGGCTTGTTTTCCTTGGTAAGAGAATCCATTGATGGTTTTATTCTACCTTAATCACATACTGTATTATTTGAATATTTCTCTGGTTGTGTATTTCTTTCCTATCTGCTCACAACAACTGGTCAAAGCAAGTGGCTGAATTTTTCCTTCCACTGCTTCCTGCTGCATGAGGGAATTGTTTTGGTCTTTCTCTGAAATATTTTAAGCATTTAAAAATAAACTTTCAGTCCTGATTTTCTCTCCCGTATCCTGACGGTTCTCTGTATTCTATAGTTTAAAAGTGATGTTACATGTTGGTTGTCTTTTAACTTGTTATGCGTGTGCAGAAACATTTGAACAACTTGCAAAGTTGAGCCTGGCGACGCGGATTTCAGACGTGGTAGCGGACTCTAAACATCTCAACTTTGGAAAGTTTAGCTTCAAGGCTAATGCAACCCTCAATAACTGTCCCGAATGACTTTCAATTGCCTTTTGATAAAACTTATTTTAGTATCTTTGAAAGATTCTCAAGATATTTTTTTTTCCTCCATTCCAGAAAGTGATTAGCTTAGCTGGCTAAGTGCAGTGACTTCCTGTGTTTTATGCTAAGCTAACAGCCTCCAGAGTGCTGTTTAAGCTGAAACGTGTTTGATCACTATAATAAACTTGTCATTCCCAACAAAGACTCCCCTGGTGAACTGTATATTGTCTTTTTACTTTATCTGAACATCTCAACAGCACCAGTCTTATATTGGTCTTCCTGGAATTGCAGAGTAGAAGTCAATAAAACGCCTTAATAGTGTTAATGTCAATAACATCACGGGCAGTATACATTTTATGTGTGTGTCTGTTTTGTGTTGCAGTGACCTTGCGGACCACAGGGCTGCCATCGTTGATGAGCTGGGCCAGCATCATGGCCACGTTGTGGTCGATGGTGGTGGAGTGGTCCGTCCTCTCGGCGGAGTTCCCCACAAACGTCCCCAAAGCAAAGACGGCGGCGCACCTCACCTGCAACAACACACACATACATGTTATACTTCCTCTCCTCCAGGTTTCAGTCAGGTTGAGGATTTTCCAATGTGGCTGAATGTTCTGAGGTTTGATCCCCGCTGATCCTCTTTTTTAACAGAATCAGTGTTTGGCAATTTGCCTCGAAACTAAAATAACTGCTTGCCAAACAAAAAAAAGTTGGAATATATTATGAGGGCCAATAGATGAAAGCAATTAGAGGTCGTTACAGTTAATCTTTCTCGTACTGCTTCAGAGAGAAACCCAGAAATGATCACTGCCGAGTGCGTCAGCGAAACTGCCTTTTCGTTGCTTTCTCTACCTGCTTCACTGGATGTTTAATCAAAACCTCCCATCGCCCAGAAGGAAATTTCCTTCTGGGACAAGTTTCACAGACTGAGCCAAATTACAGCACTGGAATAAATATTTGCTTTTACTGTTTGTCGTGGCAGCAGAGCACATTTTTAGGGACAGGATCAGGATGCACGATCACAGCTTTTTAATCTTGGGATTCAGCTGTAGTGGCGCTACAGAACACAGATGTTACTTTGATATGGATCGCTCCACTCCCAATTAAAATGTTCACATGAACACATTGTAATTTATTCCCTAAAACCTGGAGGGAAAAAAAAAATAGTCATAACAGCAGTGTGATTTGAAAGTAAAATAAAGCACAAGGCCTTTATGGAACATCTTGGAACATATCAGCGGAACAGCTGGACAATCTAATGTCGTTCTATTCAACAGGCCTTCAGTTAATTCTGATTCATTCAATCAAACCCAACAAGATGTACTCATTCAAGTCTACGGCGTTATTTAAAAAGAAGCTAAAGCGCGTGAGAAAGCCTCCAAAGCGGACCTTGAAATGAACCAAGTGAGGAGAAGTAATAATAACATCCTGTCTGTTCATGCCTTCTGGACATTATTCTCAGTAAATATGTTCTCTGCTCCAGCGAGGCTGAACTGACTTTGTCCTAGCCCGTGTACACACTGTGTACTGTGAAGCGAACTAAGACTTAATAAGTGTCATCTCGATGCCGTCCCCTCAGACTCGTGTTTAAATGTAATTACATTCTCTGCTTAGTCACTTATCTGAGCTCCTCTTACTGCCATCTGAACAAGAAAAGGGAATATACAAAGAGCCGTGTTTCCATCTGTTCATACTTCTTGTGCTGAATATATTTAAATGGACAATATTTCTTCAACCTAACTCAAACTTAACCGTTCACATGGATGCTAAACAAAATGAGATAATCAGATATATGTGTATACATCAAAGCATCAATCACTCTAAGATTTTAGTGACAAATACAACAGAACAAAGTTTTTTCCCCAGCTTTACTGATGATACTGAATTGATTCAGTAAAAGAAAATGACCACGATCAACTGGTTGTTTTGCCACCTCCATGTTTCTGTCCCTCCTGGAAACTCAACACCTCGTGTTTACCCCAACTAGTAGTCGCCATTATGTCACATCCTGTTTCTATAGAGTCAAATAACTAACTAAAACAAAACTTATCAGAGAAATTGACACTTGAACACGCATCAACATTACACTAACTACCTAAAATGACAGAAACCATCCATGAAAAAAATATCTGACGTGCATTTTAATGTTTCAGTTCGGCCCAAGTCCCATCCACTAACATGGAGGAGGCAGAGCTTATGACCTACACTGCAGCCAGACACCAGGGGGAGCTCTACTTGCTTTGGCTTCACAAAACTACGGAGCAGACCACCCCTCTAAACCTGACTGAAACCTCCTGATCAAGTGAGTCTGTTCTAATTGTCGTGGTGACATGAGGCAGTTTT
This sequence comes from Chelon labrosus, assembly GCF_963514085.1. Taxonomy (NCBI): domain Eukaryota; kingdom Metazoa; phylum Chordata; class Actinopteri; order Mugiliformes; family Mugilidae; genus Chelon; species Chelon labrosus. The sequence continues at coordinate 12,710,717 of NC_140338.1, forward strand.
ATTCTGATTATTATTGGGATATTGGAAACCACATAAACTCAGCAACTGACTTCCAATCGCGTCCATTTCCTCTAACCACATCAACTCAAATTTATGATGATGGGGACTATTTTTTTCCTAATTGGGAGGAAATTCACAACAACGTGGAGGCGTGTAGAGATTAATGTCCGTACAACATGACTTCTTAATCTCACGGTACGTGCTCCCCTTAGGACATATTCTTAGGAAGGATGTTATGCAGATGGATGATTGCATTGCAGACTGGATGGCCTTAAACTTTCTGAACTTTAATGAGAGGTCATGATATTTGGACCTAGTGGTGCCTGCGAGGCTCAAATCAGGGTGTGATAATAGACAGCGATTTTAAATTGGATGATTTCTTCCAGCTGAGGATCTTATATATATGTTAACCTAAGTCTTGCTCAGCGGGTGCAGAAAACTGCATGCAAGGGAGAACACATATCCCAACGTGGCCTCGCTTCACCCTCTCCCAGTATGTTTTAGGAGCGACTGTAAGACTTTGCCCACGAATCATCTTTCTGATCTCCCACAACCACAAATCCCATTAAGGTCACTCAGGTCCGCTGACCGCTGGGCGTCTCTAGAACAAGGCCGAAACACAGGGGAGATCAAGTTTTGCAGTTGCGTTCCCCGAGGTTTTGGAACAGTTTGACTCGGCACGCTGGCTGGCCCAGACGCCGCCTGTTTTTAAATCCCGTCTCAAAACAATTTTTTATTCTCTGGCGCTGAATTTAGTTTGAGAGCTGCTCTTTTAATGGCAACAAAGTGTGTTTTAATTTAGTGCTTTTAATTCAGAATCTCCCTCTTCCTTATCTTTGTTTCTGTGTTGACCGTGTGGTGAGATATATTTCTGTTGTATACTACTACTCAGATTGCACAGCACTTTTGTCACCGTTAGTTGTTTCTACATGTGATTTATGAATGAAACTGACAAACACACAAAGAAACTAAATGTGTCATATCACTACATTCTGGTGCAGCCACAAACCTCGAGTCTCTAGTGACATAAAAATAATTAAAAAGTGAAGCCATGGATCTGTAACAGACCCACACTCTCAAGCAGATGTGCCTGCAGACCTCAGATTAAACCCTTTGACCAAAGCAGCTGTCTGTCCGAGATGAGGAGGAAGTTACTGCTGGAAACAGATGCTCCTCATGTGTTGGTCTGTGAGAGGGGGCACCGAGTGTCTTCCGGGTGAACTTCAGGGCAAACGTTGCTGTCCCTCTGGTCACCACACACCACCCAGTCAGCCTGTTTTTGTAACACGCTGGACCCCCACAGTTTAATGCACCGTCTGAAAGCGCTTGTACGGAATGAGTCCTATGAACAGACACTGTGAAATCTATGCCCCCCCCCCTCGCGCTCCCACACAAAATGACAATATGTCATCTTTGAAGTGTCACTATTTGCCCTTTCTGCAGTGCACGCCTCATCTCCTGATCCTCTCTCAGATGTACCCGATCCTCTGCATTCAACCTCTCACCTCGGGGATGGGGTCCGACAGCAGGGTGTACAGCTTCTCGTGGGCGCTGTCCCGAACACCACACCAGCGCGCCGGGTCAAAGTTCTGCCAGATGCGGCCCAGGCAAATGGCCACCCACTGGCGGAGCAGAGGGTGGGGGTCCGACAGCTGCTCCAGGCAGTTGGCTATGAGGTTGCCCTGAAGACAGGCCTCCTGGTGGGGAGAGAGGGAGAGAGGGAGAGATGCAGAGTGAGAGAAACGCTAAATTAATTTAGAGATGAACTGTGAGGGTTTTAAAAAGAGACGCATCTGCAAATTACACGAATATAAGAAGATAAGTAAAGTCCTCTGAGGTATAAAGTAACATCAGTCATTTGTATTAGACGTGGGCTTGTCGAGTACTTAACTTTGACCTACCACTTTAAATCTAATAACATGAGAATAGCTGCGCCGTAAATCAGTCTAATCCCACAGAGCAGCGCAGAGGTCTAAGCTCATTAGCCGGTTAATCGTCACTAACCTGTGACCTCACACCGTGTGATGGACGAAAACACTATGATCTCTGCAGGCGTACGACTTGATCCTTTGAACCCAGTCGGGCCTTTTCAATTTTTTTTTTCCTCAGGGTAATTGGTCCATCAAGGTTTCATGCAGTTTAAAGCCATGCCGGTCGCTTTATTCACAAATCCTTTTAAAAACATCTTTCGGGGCAGAAACTCACTCCTATCATTGTTTTCAGATGCCTTTGTGTTTCCTCTGTTCATGGACTATCACAATCCCAAAGCGCTTTAAGTGACAGCAAAGGACATTCGGCTTTATGAAACGTAAAGAAAAATAAAAACTGTACGTGAATCTACAAAAATAAAGTACAGTCTAGTAAAGCGCTGCCTGGAATTACTCCTGCTGCAGTGGCTCACGTGGCACAGTCAAATTCATGTGCACTGTTTATTAGGAACAAAATCTATATCAATCTATAACTACAGCTCAGTATGTTCTTCTTTTTGGGCTGTTAATTAAATAATTTTTGTATTACTGAGTTGTTCCTTGGACAGCAATACAAACCGAAGCACTTCTAATAGTCTCCCTCTTCATGTAATCCTGTACAACACTAGCCTGGAAGCCAGACAACTTCCCTGGCCAGGAACCTTTTGGAACTGATCATTCTCCAGCAAAGATCTGCCAGACCAATCAAACCGTTTTTGACAGAGGTTTATGTGGAGACGGACAGAAGGAGACAGTAGTCATATACGACATCTGAGCGCCGTGGGGTTGAATTTGTTTACAACAAAATGGATCTGATTGATTGGAGGACTATCCAGTTGACGCAGAGTGTTACCAGACTCATATTTTGAAAAGAATCGAGTCCGACCACGGCAGGCTAGTACAACACTACTGTACGCCAAAGATGTGCATACTCAGTAAGAGACGAGAACCAATGTGGAGACCAGAGGCCGTGAATGTTAATGAAATCCAGTGAGTTGTAGCAATGTAAAGGCTCATGTAGGGTACTGCAGGACATAGACGGCGTAACCTACGTATGCGAGCCATTTATATTTGTGCGCTCGTCAGTCTGGCTCGCTCTGTAAAAACACCACCCTTTTTTGCCAGTCGGATTAATTTTTGTTTCTACTTCTTGCTTCACTTTCAACGGAAACTTTCGCCAAAGTCGAGTCATACAAATGTTTGTATCTCTGAACCTCCTCAGTTAACCTTTCCTCGATGTGTTCCATCTTTGTCGATCCAAAGCAATCAGTTTGAAAATTGCGGCGGTGGAGAAGAAACCGGAAATGGTAAAGCAGAAACACGCAACTACCAAGCGGACCAATCAAAGCTCTTGCGGTCTGCATCACCACGGCGCGTAGTTACATTTCTGGGGAGGTGCACGTCAGCTATGGCATTAGGGTCTGTCATAGCTACGGCATCAAATTGACAAAGAAGCCTAAACAGCCTATTAGGAGGAAAAAAAAAACTTTAGCAGACAGAGTTGAATTAATCTCAACTTTTAAAGCAACGACCAATGGAGGCAACTCATACAGTTATTTGACATATTATCCACAGTTCCCCAAAATGTATGCACCCTCCACAGCTGGATGGAGTATGCTCACCATGCTGACAGCAGCCTTGGAGCGTTGGTTGAACCCAGATGGAGAAGGCTGCTGTCTTTAAAAGAGTCTCCATTGCCCTTCAGGTCAAGGTGGACAGTTGAGTCCTGACCTGAAGAGCTGACTGTCCTGTGCTGAGCCACGTGTTAGTTAAGTGGTTGTTTTGTACAAGTCTGAACTACATTGTTCTGCTTCTAACTGTGCGTTTTGTCCAAAAAAGATGTCTTATTAAACTTTAAACTAAAACCTAATTAAAATAATGGGAGAACTAACATGGATAAATTTAGTTCTCTGTGTCAAATTAAATGTTAGTAACTGTGTTATTTCTTTGTCACAGCTCAGCCCTCTGATGATGCCCCTCCCCAAGAAGCTCATCGCCTTTAACAAAGCACCACATGCCCGTGTGAAACGCAGCTAATGGGAGTGCAGAGAAACTGCCTTCATTTCTAATAAACTGAGGCATCGCAACAACAGATCCTTTTCCTTTGTCAGCAGCAACAGCAGCACTGTGCCTCACCCTCCTCACCCTCATGTGCGTCAGATCCCTCTACCAGAGCTGCCTCGGCTCTGATCGAGCCTCCCAGCTGAACCCAGAGAGCTGGGATATTAAGATACCAGCGCACTGTGACATGTTCGCAACAGCGATACTGCAGTAATGAGTGCTGTTGTTGAAAATAAGAGGGATAAATAATGGAGCTGTGGAGCAGGCAGAGAGCCTCTGTAATGTTCAGGTTCATCTATTATTTACACAGACCTGTGAGAGGTGGGGGCATTAAGTACACAGTGATATGGAAGAAGAATGGGTGTTTCTGAGCCAGAGAGCACATATAGCTTTTCTGATTTGTCACATTTATGTACTGTAATGTCGAGACAGAGAGGCAAGAGAAACACAAGAGAAACGAATGAGTCAAATAAAATTCACAACTAGACAGAAAAATAACTGCGGAGAGAAGCAGAAGGAGGGAAATGGAGTGAATATTTCTTTGTGAAATTGCGTGTCAAGGAGCGCGTGCGGGTGCCGTCCACGAAATGACGAGCTACATCAAACCTGCATCGCACCCTCGGACGTCTGATGAGCGTCAGACACAAAAGGCTTCTGGGATTTAACACCGGAGGCCAGGGGCAGGCTGAAGTGACACTTGCGGTGATTGAGTGTCACCGCAGGGGTGGCTGGGACGGAAGCGGAGATTGCAGAGGTGAGGTTTGGTGGCAGAGCTGCCACATAACCGCTATCTTACCGGAAATACACAATGGTGTGTACCTTTGGGGTACTTCCCTCACCAGAAAAAATACTTGGATATTTACACAAGCCCGTACCTGTCCTGTGGTGTAGCTGTTGACGATAACAGCTAAGATGAAGACAGCCATGGTCCGATGCTCGGCCTGAAACACAGAAACACGGGAGATCTTACATCTAAAGACCTTTGATAAGTTAAGAATCGAAAAATCTGCAAAACGACCCACTCACCGGCATGTAACTGTCGGCCAACACCGACAGGAAGTACTTGTGTCCGTTGTCTTTCACCAGGTCGGCTTGACATGACTGCAGACACAGAGGAGAGGGTTCACTGCTATGCACTCTCCATTCATACAGCATTCACTGAAGTCATGTCAGGTCCGATATATACAGACCAATTTGATCTCAAGCGAGCCGGACCAGTATCATAACAGCATAACAACCTATAAATAACACTAGATTTTTTTCTTTTGTTTTCGTGCCAAGAAGTGCATAATGAAAATGTTTACATGTACCAAAAACATTTTATGAACAACCTGAAATCGCTTGCGAAAACTTAGTCCAAATTTGGCGCTTTGCTGCTATCTACAGTTTGGATCTGGTGTTACACCTGTACCTCTGACTAAAACAGTGTGAATTGGGAATAGCAGTTAACAATTTTTTGCAAATTCATCCCGTGGGCCAGATTGGACCCTCTAGCGGCCCGTATGTTTGACGCCCCTGCTCTAAACCATGACTGAAAACTGATGCTAAATGTTATAATTAAAGGAGTGGAAAGAACGGAAATTAAAAACATGTCAAACATTTTTAGTCTGTTGTACTACGACACATACATTGCAGTTAAGTCACTGCCTGATTGAAATATAATAAATGCAGTCATCGGCGAAAAAAAGCACATTTCAGATTAAAGCAGTACTCTGTGTTTTAGGCATCGCAACAAGTTACTTGTCAGTAATACTATGGTACATTTACACTACTACATTTTAATGAAATTTGGGATAAAATGTCATGTGATGATAACTGTATAGATGTGAATACTGTGCTGATCCCGGAGAATTCGCGAAACCACCTGTCAGTATTTAAATAAGGTCCACCTTCACCAAAGTGATGAACACCTGAATGCACTGATGAATACAATTTAATTAAAGCAGTCAATAGAATAAAATATTTAATATCATACTTGCAGTGATTAATCGCATCATTTTCATAGTTAACTCAATCGCAATTTTTAAAATATCATTTTTAAATGTACCTTGAATGAATATTTTGTACATTTGTTTTCCTCTTATTGACACGTCAGCTGCTGAGAAAGCTACCTGCTCAGGTCCTAACTCACATCGACACTAAATGAAGATAGGTTTTGTTCTTGTCAAGAGAACCACCTGGCAGGACACCGAGGCTGAACTTGACATACGAGGTGTTTTACTTTCCTCTGCACGGTAAAATGATTAACTACGGCTGCACCCATGACTGCTTGCTTTCCATGGTGTTGCTGCTGCTGCTGCTGCGATCACTGGGATGATTCCCCAAACCATGGTTTAGACCGAGCTGTTAATAATCTAATACTTCAAAATACGCTGCTGAGCATATCAACTATCTCATCACCCTTCCATATTTCTCTCCTCTGATGGTTTTCAGCTTAGTTTTTCTTTGAATGGTTCTGTATTCTTCGGACTCTTCTTCAGTTTAAAAACTGCCAGTAAATGTGCGGCTCTGGGAAAAAAAAAAAGGTCTCATTACATGTTTAACAACTTACGCTGTCCACGGCGAGGATTTTAGCCCAAATGAAAACCAGCAGCGGCCGCAGCTCTCTGGCTGAGCTCTGGAGCAGCTTCAACACGTAGGGGAAGATCCCCACAGACAAGGCCTGCAAACACACACACACACACAAAGAGAGGGAGAACCAGGTTTACAAAGCAGTTTTGATAATGCAGTTATGTGCCAGGCACATCCAGGCAGCTGAATGTGACTCTCCAAGCGTGACAGCCAGAACACACCTGAGGTCTAAACATGTCGGTAAATAAACCATAACCTCTCATAACTGTATGATATGACTATGAAGCTACTTTATACACCAAAACACTGGAGGTAAAGAACGTGGATGAAGTTAAGTCAGTGGATCAACCATAGTGATATGTGATGATAAACTATATTGGGCCAGATAATGATTTGGGGTTTCCCTCATGTTATTCTGATGCTGGAGGTAAATCTTTGACTCATCTATGGCTGTGTTTACAAGGAGAATATCTCTTCAATCTGACTGAAATCACTCAGACCAGAGATTCCACCTTAACTGTTTCTATGGACACTAAATAAAATGATCTGATCCTCATGTTTACATACCCCAAAACATCAATCACCATATAACTCTACTGACAAAGTGGCTCTTCCTCTTTTGTAGCTTCAAATGTGCTGGAAATACAACAAGTAACAACACTGAATTTATCCAATAAAAGAAGATGTTGTCACAAACAGTTGTCACAAGAAACTGAAGTCTTTATGAGTTTTCAACAATTACTTTAGGCGCCAAGAACTACGGCCTGCATGAAGAATCCATTACCCCTGGTTTCTACTTTCGATCTATTAAGTCTAAAGCTTGTTACATACGCCGCGAGAAGCGAGAAACTTGTTCCTAGGGCTGCGGGAACAAGAAAAAAGTTTGTTTTGGCCTAGTAATTCATACTTTGTGTGAAACTCTGAGTGTTGAACTCCGGGCAAGGCCTGACAGGGTCCTCCCATGTGGGAGATGGACGACGAGAGGCAATTTTCTTATTATTTTCAGATGCTAGCCAGACGCTTTGACGGCCGCGTCCATCGGATCGCGCCCTTCATTCAGCACGCACCCACACACAGTATGCCGATCTCTACCCAGGAGACATTAGCGGTCACACTGCGAATATTAGCATTTGGGAGCTCAGAGTGGCCACCAGCATTTCCGCATTAACCACACCCACTCCATTTTTTGACCAATCACAGAATAGTTGCCGGACACCCCACAGGAAAAAAGTTCTGCTCGGTTGATGTGTGGAGAACAAGCTGCGAGAACTCCTAAATTTCTTGCTTCTCGCGGAGTATTCAGTATAACAAGCTTTAACTAGTTCTACAATTAAATTAACTAGTTCTGAATTGATTCAGTAGATGAAGATGACCAAGATGTCTCCACATGTTCAGCTTTGCTGTCCACATGGATTCAGGCTTCGTTCATCTTGTTTGAGCAACTGGTTGTTTCGCTACCTCCATGTTTCTGTCCCTCCTGTAAACTCATCACCTGATGTTTACCCCACGTGGAGCAAATATGATCAGAGAGAACGGATTTATTCCATCCAGAGAGAAACCAGCAGATCAACCTGGTTATTAGTAGATCAGATCGTCCCATTGAACAGATTACACCAGCCCTCTATATCTGGTTAAAACCTCCTTCTGATCAGGTCAGTCTGTTCTGATTGAGGTGGTTGCATGAGGCAGTTTCATTCTGATTACTGGAGGAATACTGGTATCCATGGAAACACAGCGTCAAACAGTGAAGGGAGAGCAGAACGCACCAGACTGACGGCCCAGGGTCCTAAATCCAGGAACCCTCCGAGCAGGTCTAGAGCTCGCAGCCGATGGACCTGACTCAGGAGAACCTGAAAGAGAGCAGAGGTCAAAGGTCAACTGTAACGCCTCCAAAGCCAAGAGGAAGCATGAGATTAAAAAAGGAGGGAGGATGGAGGATGGAGGACAGCAGGGAGGTGGAGTGAAGCAGGTGGCTCTCCCATCACTACAGCTAACACACTGGCACAAGGTTTGCTCGCTGTGCGTGTGTGTGTGTGTGTGTGTGTGTGTGTGTGTGTGTGTGTGTGTGTGTGTGTGTGTGTGTGTGTGTGTGTGTGTGTGTGTACATGAACCCGTGTGTGGGCGTTTGGGTGCGTCCTCTTGGCTGCCATTTGATGTCTCACTGAGATGCTGGTGTCGGATAAAATACCTGAGAGCGTGTGTGTAGATGCATCACGACGAAGCAGCTTTTGGCCAAGGAGGACTATTTTAAGGATGCATACGGTGTGTGCTAAAAATGTTTATGTGGGTAATTTGTGTAGCATTAAGCGCAGTGCAGCAGAAAAAGCCTGTGTGAGGGCTGGACAGCGAGCCGGCCCCCGTGTGGCTGTCCCACGGCGTGTGTGTGGGAGCAAGCATATGGAGGAACCCAGCTCCACACACACACACACACACACACACACATACATACACACACACACGAAGAGACATCTCCACCCATAATGTATTATTAGTGTCCTCCGTGACTTCGACCCAGTGAGCGTGACCACAGAAGCAGAAGGAGGCCGGGGGAAGACCGGCCCGGAGATGCCCACAGCTCTGGGGAAGAGCGTGGGAACATGGATGTGTGTGTGTGTGTGTGTGTGTGTTAGTGTGAAAAGCCACAGGGCACGAATCCTGTCTAAACCTCTCCTGATCCGCCACATAAACAAACAAAAATCCCCAGTTTTCACACTTTCTCTTCATCGCGATCCTTCCTGTCAAACCTGCTCGGCTGATTTTTTTATTATTTTTTTTCACTGTGAATATTTTATTTCCTGCTGCTACATCACAAAGGATGAAGGATGCGCCTTAACGTGCGACTCCACTCTCTTTCAGTGCAGTGAGTAAGCACTTCTCATCATCACGCTGTGTGTGTGTGTTTGTGTGTGTGTCGCCCTGTGTGTACCACCTGTTACCCCATGAAGTACATGTGCACGCTTTAATCACTTTCAAAAAAAAAACGCGTCGCCGCTACCGTAACTTGGAGACGTTGTAATCCCTTTGCAAAATTCTGCTAATCCTTCCTGGATGAAAGGCTGTTGTCAAGACAACGCAGCACTGAAAGCATCTCTCCTTCCCGCGCTCGGTTGTTCTCCCGTTTGCTCATTTCATTAAAGGGCATTATTGATGGATTACACTCCGCGGCCCATTTCTTGTCACTCTTCGCGTGTTGCAAACGGAGCCGGATTATAATTTTGGCATCGAGTCCTAAAATCTTCTAAGCGTATGCCGCTCTTTAAAAGTTCATTCTTATGCAACTGCGAGCTTAGCGGGGCGTAAAAACCTGCTTGTGTGTCCGTCCGTTACATCAGAGAGCGTGGAGATTACTTTGCCTTTGGGGTGTATAGCTGCATACTGTTGCGTGATCTTAAAGGCTGCTGCTGCTGCTGCTGCTGCTACATCAGAAAACACACACACACACACACACACACACACACACACACACCATCCAGTGCTTCCCAATCAGTCTGCCTTTTCCTCTGCTTTTAACGGGCCCCGACAGAACTGCTGTATGGACGTGCTGCTGCTGCTCGCGGTGCGCTGAGTCAGCAGGAAATTACTATTCAACGCGGGACAGCTTCACACCGCTACTACGCTGTGATATAATACAACACCACCAGTATACAACCCCGCGGGAGGATGGCGATGGTGGAGGGAGGTGCTGGGAGGAGGAGGAGGAGGAGGAGGAGGAGGAGGAGGAGGAGGGGGAGGAGGAGCATCTGACGGCCGTTACTCGACAGCCGCAAGGTTTTCACCTCAATTTAAGCACCGTCAACAAACACTGGTCGTGTCACAGGCCCTGTTACGTGGTCGTAACGTGGAAAATAGACCAGCCGCCCCCCCCTCCTTTTTTTTTTTTTTTTCCCCAAGTGTGAATTTTTAACTCGAAGGAAGGAGTGTGTGATGAATAAATAAAGAGAGAAGAGAAGAGGTAAGAGGTGACAGTGCAGAAAGTGCTGCTGTAACGGTAATATCCCACGCTATGGGGTGGACTCTTGGCAGGAGATGTGTGTGTGTGTGTGTGTGTGTGTGTGTGTGTGTTTAATCAGGACTCTTTTGCAGAATAATGTAAAATAAAAGGCTTTTGGTGCAACTTGCGACACTGACAGCTTCATCTGCCTCATAAAGCGACAGCATTCACTTCAGTCGAATCCGAGAAGCAGCAGCAGCAGCAGTTTTTGCACAATATTTGGCAGCAGGACTGTTTTCATTTTTTAATTTCGGTTGTCCCTTAATAATCCCTCATGGGGGAAATTCGCTCTCCGCACTTAATCCATCCATTTAAACACACAGTAAGTGAGCACAGTTTTGGGGGCGGTTTAGGTACTCGATCAAGGCGCCTCGGCTTCCCACGTAGGAGGCATTCGCAGCAGTGACCATAAACACTATTCCACAGCTCCGTACTCTCCCATATGGTTTTACTAATGGCCATCCTGTGTTGAAGGAACGCACACTCCAAGCTCTCAGCAATCAGCCCGGATACTCACATTCACTTTCTCTTCATCGTTTATTAGGCAAATCAGATTTGTACCATTAGGCGGAGGATGCTTAAAACTAACCGATGGTTTATGCAGATTTATCTGTATTCACTTCATTCATGGAAAGCTGAAAGTACATGAGACACATTAGCAAACATATGTCAGTGCTGTTCTGACTCAGACAGGGGAGCAACATAATAAAGAAGAGCTGGAGTGAAGTTAGTTTAACAGAGTAAAGAGTGCGTGGAGGCCGCCTGCATTAATGGATGTTTGCATTATTATAGAAAGCGCTTTCTCTGACCCTTCCATAAGTCAAAGACACTGAAAAACATCTCCAACAGAGTGCTTCATTCCAGTTGTGTAGTGAACAGAAGTCAGTGGGATCATCGGTGTGTGAGTGTGTTATCTTTTACACACATCTGTTTTATTTTGCCTCTGGCCCGTTTATGCTTTTTAATGGGCTGGACCGTAAGCGCAGCCGAGGTGAGAAGGGTGTCAAATATAGGAACTATAGGAAAGAAATGTGTTCTGATGTGGTCCCGTTGGGTTCCTCAGACCGGGACCTTCAGAGCAGTGCAGAGAAAAGTGTAAAGTTACAGTTTAGAAAAGGTTTGCAGGAGAGTGTGAAACTTCTGGGATGAGAGTGGCCGCCTACAAGTCTGGGGAATAGGAGGATTGTTTCCTCCAACTTGAGGGTGAATTCCTGGCCCAAGACGAGGAGTTCAAGTATCTCGGGTTGATTTGCACGAGTGATGGTAGAATGGAGCGAGAGAAGGACGGGTGGTTCCTCCATAGGCTGCCTAGGCTCAGCCTTAGAGATGTGCTTGGACATCTTGAGGGAGCTCGGAGTGGACCCACTGGTTTGGGCTTCTGGTTAATTTGGAGGTTTACCGGACAGCTGACAGAAGACCCCAGGGTTAGACCCAGAATTCTGCGAAGGGATTATGTATCTCGACCGGCCTGGTAACACCTAGCGATCCCTCAGGAATATGTGTTTCTAGGGAGAGGAACGTCTGGAAGTCCGTGCTTAGCCTGTTGCCACCGTGACCCGACCTCAGATAAGCGAGTGATCACGGATAGATTAAGGAGTTTTGCTGTTTTCCTCCAGATGCTTTAGCGATTTAAAAATAAAAGGGCAAAACTGCTTTGTGGGTTTTTGCTTTGTAAACCCGATGCTCCCTCTCTTGGTGTGTGTGTGTGTGTGTGTGTACCTGCAGTACAATCGGGAGCTGTTCAGGAGGGTTCCTGTTCTCCACGCCCATCGTTAGCCACACCTGAAACGCCGTCAGCTGCTCGGCGAAGAAGGGACTGTGCTGTGGACACAAAACAAAGATAAAATATTTATCACCACTGTAAAGAATACATCGTGCTTACTCATTGTCTCTTTCACACACACATACACACACACACACACATATACCGAGGCAGCCTGCAGTGACTAGCCCATCATTTCATAAAAGCCCTGTCATAACGAGCTCAGAAGTGACACCGCACTGCAGTAACAACATAAATCCTGATCTATCATGATCACCCCCTCCCCTCCCCTCCCCCCCCCCCCCCCCCCTCTCTTTCCTCTCTCCCTCTGCTCCCACGGCAGCTCGGGTGATTGATCGGTTGCTGGCCGCAGAGTTTTTGATCACGCCGAGCGTTGAAACTGCAGCGGGGATTACGGCAGCGCTGAGTAGACCGGGTGATGGATGTACAGAGGGGAAATATCAGCGCTTCGCAGCTGGATGGCCAAGTTAATTTGTGCATAATCAAAGCATAATAACACCCTATATACACTCACATGTGCACGGATATGTGGAGTGGAGTGTAGTGCATGCTGGGTAAAGGGCTTGCTTAAAGAGGCAGCTTCTGGACAACAGCGATGAAGGGGGCTAATTATTTTCTGCCCTTGGAGCTACTTGTATACTAGAGATGTTTAAAATAGCGCCACCCCCTAACAGCTGCAACAATAAAATAATCCAGTAATGTAACATAGACACATGTAGCTGCTAAAACTTTTGTGTTTCTAGTTAGGTGAAATGATCACTCCAGGGCTTTTCTTTATAATAAGATTTTTATAGATTTTTTTTTAATATATGGCACTGATTAAGTAAAGGATTCATAAGAATATTTTTTGCTTAATTCAGCTGATGGAAACACGCTAAATTAATATCAACCATCTACTCGCACGTTGCTGCCCTGGGCTAATACAAGCGTTTTAATTTTTACACGTTGTAACATCTCACGAGGCCTTCGATGAATCGAATGACAATCTGAAGCAGATCTGCTGCCGCAGGTTGGGATGCAAAACACTCACCAATAGGTGAAATGAATGACATTATTATCGGGTTATAGTGGCACCTGTCAGCGTGTGGGATACACTGGGCAGTGAGCGGTCCTTGAATTTGATGTTAGAAGCAGGAAAAATAGACAAGTGAAAGGTTATGAGAGACTTGGACAAGGACCAGGACAACGACTAGAGCATTTCTCTCTTGTTGGAAGTTCCTGGTCTACAGGGGTCAGCATCTATCAAAAGAAAAGAGGTCCAACGAAGGAAAAGAGGTGAACCAGAAAGGAGATCACGAAGAGCCAAGGATCACTGATGCAAGAGTTAGAACATTAGGGAGTGTGGATTGTGGTTTATTTTGTTGTTTTCAGCTTTAAAAAGTCCAACATTTGCCGTTTTTTAAAAAAAAAAATCGAATGGGAAACTGATTCTGATGAGGGCAAGGTGGCAATTATCAAGAGCAGAAAGCAAGACCAAGGAAAGAAGGTAAACATCTAAAGCACATCAGAAAGGAATTAAGGGCTCCCGAAAGACGGAGCAAGACAGAGTGGGAAGATCTCCTTTAGTAGTCCTCGGGGGCTTAATTACGGTGCCGGTAAGTGTTTTTCGGCCCCAGTGCAAGAGAAAGTAGAGGAGGACCGAGGGTGGAAAACTGCTCCAGGGGGAGCAATGGAGAGGATGCCCACCTCCGATGACCAGGTGGAAGGGAGAACAGTTGGGGATAAAAGGTTCCTCCGCTTTTAAACTTACCTGATTAGTTTGTATAATGTCGCTGCTCCGGCCTGAACCTAACGTCTGGGTGTCGCCTCTAACGCACAAAGATGTGCTGACTCAGATGTGTTAGTCGTCGTCATGCTCATACAGCCTCTCGCAGCGTGTCTCCATTACACTCGGCGTCTCCATCGCAGCCTCCTGCCGCGTCGGTAAATATGACAGTAAACGCACCAGCGGCTGAAAGCGCAGGGCCAGTGGTTTCTGGGATTTTATTTTATTTGAGTGATTAAACCTGACGTTTTACGGCGTCATCCACCGGGAGTGAGCGTTGGTGAGATTAATAGAGCTGCTGAAGATGCCGGTGAACGAGAGCCGTTTGGCGTTCACAAAACAACCAATGTAGCACCTCTCCGCCGATCGAGAGGTCTCAGAGTTTATTCGTTCCTCACACACACACACACGCGCACACACTTACTCTGAAGGCGGTGCCCTCCTCGATGATGGTAGGCAGCTGAGATAGGCAGATGTCCACGGCCAGGTCCCACGCTTGCCTGTAGAGAGATTAGAATTACATCATATGTTACGAGGAGCATCCCTAAAACCGGACACTACTGCAGCCTGACCGGTACAGGATGCCATATCTCAGGACAGTGGATTACAATTTTTGATGCACTGATCACTTCGACGCTAGCCTGGCATAGCTCAATTCTTATCAGAGTATATCAGCCTGACTCATTTATTGGAGCTACTACACATTTAATGAATCCACACTCTTTAGACTCTGACTCTCTGTCCCCGAGCAACAGAAAAAGAGGCAGGTCATCGCTTGGTCCTTGGTTGAGGTTTCCACCCAACCATTTACGCTCATTTTCCTCAGCTCGTGTTTTCCCCACCACACACACACATACACACACCTCTTTGAATTTCCAGCCCGAGGTCCTGGAGAGGGCAGCGAGGAGCCTTTAATCCCCCCTTCTAAACATCAGCCCTTCTCTCATGGCCATCATTTCTAATTCATGGGGTTACGTAACTCACATCAAACCTTTCACAGCTTCTCTATTCTCTCTTTCCACCTCTCTCTCTCTCTCTCTCTCTCTCTCTCTCTCCGTCTGTCTCTCTCCCTTCCACTTCCCGGCTCCTTTTTCTTGCAGCAAATTGAACTCAGGGCCTCGATGGGGCTTTTTCCTCTCAGTTAACATGAGTTAGGACTCGAGTCGCGTTCCCAGTCAATGCACAACGATGTAATGCGATGCTGAACGAGTGACTGCCAGACTCCTTCTGCAGCTTAAATGGCTTTTCCTATTAGCCCAGAGTGATTTAATAGAGCTGCGCGTCGGTGTTGGAAGATGTATCGGACTCACAGACGCATGTAACGCGACATGCAAACATGCAGCACGCGGCTAGGAAGCACCGCTGGCTTCCCGGGAATTCGTGTCAGCTGCTACAGACGCCAGCTAAATGGAGGAATTTATACACTCAGCCCAAACCTTCAGCCCTCGAGCAAAAACATCAACAGACATCGCTGCATTATTAAGAGCAGGTGGTGCTTATTTTGCTGCCATAAGGTCTGATTTGAAGAATCAGTTCAGTTCACACATCGGCTGAACTGAACAAAAACGATAAGAACAGATCTGCAGCCTCCAAACAAACGAAGCTTCCCAGAGAAGTTCTGGAGCTTCTGTTTTCTTCTAAGCGGATTTACAGACAATTATTCGCAAAGGACATCGGCAATGGTGATATTCTTGGGTAGCTACTCTGGACATAATGTTTATTTCATGTCTGCGCTCAGATTTGACTGAATTATGACTCTAGGATGCAATTTGCGGTGTGAAAGTTTAATAATCCGACTCATTAGGAAAAACTCCTGCACTGATTGTTTTTGCAGAGGCATCAGTGCAAGAGGCGTTTTTGTTTTTGTGACATTTAAAGTTAAAGTTTCTCGGTCGGGCAGGAACTTCATGACTTTTCTCTTGTATTATCACGTAAGTGAGGCACCTTGGTGCTCAGAGAAGCGGGACTCATACAGAGGGGTTTAAAGAATTGGTCTGGCGGAAAGAAAATGTGTTAGGATGAAATGAATAAACAGCTCTTTCCTCTCTACGGCTGAAGCGCCCAACTAATCCCTAAACTGCCTGCTGGGCCTTTATCCGCTAACAATAGTCACCTGTGGCCAGTTTTATGCCTCTTGGCGAAAGTTAAAGTGTTAAATATGTTGATTGGCACCAGTTTCAATTATTCAGTTCAGTCACTTATTTATATATCGCGAATAACAACCCATATTGCTTCAATATGCTTTACGGGACTTAGATATTGAAACTCCCAGAGAAAGCTTTAGAGGAAAGGCCTTGATTGCTGGTTAAAAAAAAAAAGTATTTTATTAAGAGGTGTTGCTGCTGAATATGATATTAACTTTTGCCATATGGCTGCTGCTAAGCTTATTTCAGAGTGTTAGTGGAAATCGGGCGAAGTTCTCTGTCGCTAATGTAATGTAATGTGATGTTATATAAGCTGCTTTCTTCTGGTTTTGGGGACTGGGTATTACTTTGTACCCCTTTTGTTTTAATCATTATCGGTTTATCTCATTTTCTTTCTTTTTTTTTTTTTAAGAATGCAATAACATGTGAGAGTAAGATTTTTTTTGCTACGGTAGTTGGAAAGTCTCTGAAACAGCAGATACTATGGCGTTAACTTAGAAAATTGGAAAATTAATGAACAGCTGTTTTCAAGATGGAATTGTATACTTTATTCATTATTTATGTTATATTTCATCTCTCCCCACGACTCTTAACAGGAATAAGCGGGTACAGAAGTACTTACACAATAGTTTAATTTTCTCGATTTTTTTTTTTACATACCTTCTGAAATTACTGATCTCCAACTGAAGTATAAAAAAAATAAAAATACTCACAAACAGAAGTTTACTTTCCAACAGACAAGACACAGTGTATTCTGACCATACACCCACTTGCCAATTCATCAGGCAACACACTATTAAAAATGAATTCATTCTAATATAACAGTCATCATCTTCTATACCCGCTTATTACTGTTAAGGGTCCCCTGGACAGGTCGCCAGTCTATTTTAGGGCTAACACGGAGAGACAGACAACCATTCATACTCACATGCACAATTTAGAATCACCAATTAACCTAACCAGCATGTCTTTGGACGGTGGGAGGAAGCTGGAGTACCCAGAGAGAACCCACGCAGACACAGGGAGAACATGCAAACTCCACACAGAAAGGCCCCAGTCGGCCCATCGATTCAAACCCAGGACCTTCTCGCCGTGAGGCATCAGTGCTAACCACCTCTCCACTGTGCCGCCCGTTATGGTATTCAGAATTTGTTTAATGTATTGTACCAACACATGTTCCTATTATTTTGGCAGCGGTCAGAGAGCAAGGCTATATAACAGAAACACTTTAGTGTTTAAGTCATCCTCCAAAATGATCATCCAGTTGAATTACCAGCGAGTGAGATTTAGCACAGAAGTGAATACATTATATCTGAATGCATTCCTTTCCACTAGTGTACCTAATGTTTTGGCGTAAAAGTAACGAAACGTCTCAAATTGAATGAGACTGTTCAACAAGTGAAATAATCTGATTTCTTTAACGGCAGTGGGACTTTGACGCTCATAAATAACAGAACAATTAGTGGTTTCAGCTGCTCAAAGGTAAGAACGTGGTATTATTCTCAGTAAGACATGCTGTACTTGAAGATGTTACCTCACCTTGGGAGAAATTATCACTGTTGTTACAATTATTTTGTGAGGAGTAGTAAAAATTAAAATAATTCTTAGTTATGGGAGGAAGGGAACAGCTTTGCTGCCCCTCGGCGTCCTTGGTAGGGATGTGGCGGTGGTGGAGGAGTACAAATACCTGGCCATCGACAACACACTGAACTGGAGTCTGCAGCAGCAGACTCTGTATCCTGAGGATGCAAGACGCAGGAAATCTTTTACCAGTGTGTTGTGGCCAGCACTCTTTTTTCCCGCTGTGGTCTGCAGCCAGTGACACCAACAGACTGAATGAACTGATTATGAAGGCTGGCTCTGTAATTGGCTGCAGACTGGGGACCTTTGGAGAGGTGGTGGAGAGGAGGACACTGAACAACAATGCTGTCCATCATGGATAACCCTGACCACCTTCTCCACCAAATACTGGACAGATAACGGAGCAAATTCTCCAAAAGGCTCAGACAACGTTGTTGCTTTGTTGTCTCGAAGAACGCTACGGGAAATCTTTCCTGCCTCCTTACGTCTGTACAACTCCTCACATGTGTGTGACAGATGACACTGGACTATTGTTACTTATTTTAATATTGTGTATATCCTTCATTCTTTCTCTTCATTCAGCCCATCCAGTCGTTCACACAGCAGTGTGTACACTCACAGTAGTGGGCTACCACCTGTGCAGTGCCCCGGCAGCAGTTTGGAGGTTAGGAGCTTGCTCAAGGCACCTCAGCCATGGACATAGAGGGACTTGAGACCCTATGGTCCCAAAGTTGCTTCTTGAACCACTACCTCAATGCCCCCATTTAAGGCTTGAACCCATTTACGCAAAACCACAAAGCAGTCCCCTAACAACCTGAACGGTGCGGCCATACGCATTGCAACTAAACTGGTCCGAATGTACAAGCAAAATCACATGTAAACTAATCATCTCTGAGTGAAATATGCTTTCCGTAATCAAAAATAAGGTAGAATAGGGATATTTTTTTTAGGTTGCATAACCTCAAGTACTGGGACTGGAGTCCGAGTAGAAATATTGGCACCTGGTATCCGTTCCTGCTGGTGTTTATGTAATTGAGCTGTGTGGAAACAAGCAGGCAGGGCAGTCTAATCATCGAGGATGCGCTCACAGTGAGGAGGCTGCTGCACACTTCGAGATGACAGCATTAGCTGGGATGCTGCCATCGAATACGAATGAGTAACTCATCACCAGCGCCTGTCTGTGTGCTGTGTGTGAGATTTTTTTTGGGTGGGGGTGGGGGGGCAACAGCAGAGCAGTGTAAGGGACCAGTTGGCGGCTGACTAGGCTCTTTTCTCCCCAGTAGCCTGCAGAGACTGGTGCAGCGACGCACAGTCACGAGCGCACACATAAAATAGACGCACACTCCCACATTGTAACTGCCCACGAGGGAGTAATCAGCCCTGGGTTTATCTGCTCTCCCTTATTCTGCTCCATTTGAATAACAATTGCTGTTTGCGTTCGGGCACCGACATCCATCAACGAGCCCCCAAATTGCTTAATTCCCCTTCTCCATCCTCCTTCCGCGCTCATCCAGACTTTTATTTTTCTACTCGCCTTTCATCTCCGGCACTTTCCATTTTTTATCGTCCTCTCAGTCTTGTTCGCGGCTCTCTTAAAGCACCTCTCCGTCGTTACTCTGTCCTGCTTTTAATACTGCATGTGCCGCCCGCGAAACAAAGTGCAACTCCCAATTTCTCGGGCCGTAAACCGCGCGATGCACCCGCAATCTGAAATAATGGGCCCGTACGAGCGAGGAAGAAAGCCCATCGCTCGCTGAAGGAGTGAGGAGTGGCGTTCTTTACAATAACTGATGCCTGCGTGTTACACAACAAGTTTCTCCTTGAGGCAAAGAGAGCGCGTTTTTTTATCCAGCCAGATAATGAGTGGGAGAGATGGAGGGAGGCATTTATAGAAGACCGAGAAGAAGAGGAACAATAGATGGTGGGAGAAGTGTTTGTGTAACTGCAGGGAGATGGATGATGAGACGAGGTTTCTAACACAGTGTGAGGGAGCAAATAGAGTCAATGGACAAAGAGAGGCTGTTCAGCACCTCTGTGTGTGCATAGCAATGGGAATACATGGAGGATAAATCAGTGGCATGGTGCAGATTGTAAAACACTGCAGCAGGCCTACAGCTAAAGTCTAACATTTAGATTTGTGTTGTTTTATCTTGTTTTTTTTGTGTGCTTTTCAACTTAAATCTGCTTTCAGTATCCTCAGAGACCACGGCACTGGAGAGATGTTTCAAATAAAGCGGCGAAACAAACGTGTGATTGATTTGTTCCGTCACTGCATCACTGAGAAAGGTTGAAGCCGGCTCATCTTCGATATGTAACGCGTCACGCCGACCACGAACATCGGCTTGTAGACAGTTACTGTTTTTTTCCAGCAGTCTGGACATGTCACTGCTGAGCTGCCTCCAGTCAAAGGTGGAATTATTTGGCCGCCGATTAAAGGCCGGGTTGACGACATGTTGAATCATCGGTGAAAAAAGACTGAAGTCTGATTCTGAGTACACGCTCACTTTCCTGGTTATTTGGTAAACTACTGAAAACAAATCCCTTCTGATATAAAAGCCCCACACTAGATTCATCAACATGAAGGTTGTGGCATTGAGCATTTGTTTAAAATAACTGAGAGAGTAATTACTGTGTTTTGTGTAAACACAACTTCCCGTGTCGTACCCACAGTCTCCTGAGTTCCATTTAAAGAAGACATGCTTAATTGCAGTAGTTTAAAAAAGTAGCTGCTAGCAGTCATTGGCTCATTAACAGCACCAGTGATGATAATACAAATACTGCTATCATACTGCAATGCGACTGATAGAAACTGAACGTGCAACGACTACTGAGCTCAATTTTGGAGCTGTTGGAAGTAGGGGTGGAGATCAAAAACTGGTTTCGACATCAGAATTGCGTGTCTCAGATGTTATCCCTTCTTCTATATGATGCTCCCGCTCACGACATGATGACACTCAAAGAACCAGGGAGAGAAGGAAGGGATCTAATGCAAGGTTTATACCTCCGCCTCAGCCCAGACCCTGCGCAGATCCATAGCCTGACGTGCACCTCCCCAGACCGCAAGACCTGTGATTGGTCCACTTGGTGGCAGCGTATTTCCGCCTTACTATTTCCGTCTGCTTCTCCACCTCCGCAATTTTCGAATTGAATGTTTTGGATCAATAAAGATGGAACACATCGAGGAAAGGTTAACTGAGGAGGTTCGGACATACAGACATTTGTATGACTCGTCGTTCGGTGGCCTTTTTACAGAGTCAGATTGACAAGTATAAATGGCTCGCATCGGTGTGGGCTACATGCGTAAGTTAAGCCGCCTATGTCCCGCAGTAGCCTACTTTAATTCAGCCTTAATGCTCATAGACTGTATAAAGACGCTTTGTCCATATTTATACAGTCTATGGCTCGTCTGCTTTCCCTAAACGAGATGAGAATGACGCCATTCGCAATCAGTGAAAGGCTCATTACTGGTCGAAGTCTCATAATCAGTCGGATATAGGTTTACACGTCTCAGTTAATCAAAATAATCTAAAACTCTGACAGACAATACATAAATAAAAGAGCTGGTTTGGTCAGAACAATATACTTCTATCACTTTCCACACAAAATTGACGATGGCATTGAACATAATGGCCCAAATATAGAGTTAGAAGGCACTATTGAATAAAAAAGTTGGTGGCTATAGTAAGCTAAGCTAAGCTAAGCTAAGCTAAGCTAAGCACAGAACCAAAACCTGTGCTTAATATACGTAGCTGAAGTTTTCTTTTAAGCTCTGTAAACTTTCTAGCAGTGCAGCTGCTAGGAATATCTCATTGTTACAAAACCATTTTTTTCTAATTACCATAAAAGGAAACAATACACACTCACATAGACACAATTTGCACGTTTACTGCTGTTTTTAAGAGCGCAGCTTTCATTTAATAAACGAGCCCATAACTTTTGGGGCAAATAAGCCTCGAGGCCGATTTGCCATTTGCGCATAAGAGATTGGCTTGATTTGGCTTCATTTTTATTTTTTTTTTAATTCCCTCTACAGATTTTAGTAAAGAAACCACTTATAATCATTAAATATGCATACCATACCATAACGAAACAGAGCACTGTCTTTTTAATCAAAATATGCATCTGTTAGAAGGTCTG
Source organism: Chelon labrosus (assembly GCF_963514085.1). NCBI lineage: Eukaryota > Metazoa > Chordata > Actinopteri > Mugiliformes > Mugilidae > Chelon > Chelon labrosus. The sequence continues at coordinate 12,732,717 of NC_140338.1, forward strand.
TTCAGTCTCTAATTGGAGTGTGTATCAACAAGCAGCAAAGCACTGAGGACGACTCTTTCAAGGCGCCCATTGCTCTACGAAGACATCTGTCATTTGTGCGCACGTAAGCGAGGACTGATCTCTGTGTCTTACCACATGGCGTGCATGTATGTCGGGGGCAGTCGGGGGCTGCTGACCGGTGTGCAGTTGTACGACCTCATTATCCTCTCCGCTAGCAAGAAGTTGCGGAATAAGCTGGCCACCAGTAGGTCCTGACGAAACAACTTCTGGAACAAATCTGACAGGAGAGAGCGAGAGAGAGAGATGACAAATCATCCATCACGCTGGAGACAGAAGAGGGGCGACGACTAGGAAAAATTAACACAAAGAAGATCAAAAGTGAGGAAAATGGGGCGCTGAATGAGCGGATGAACACAAACTATCAAAGTGGGTAAAAGAAAGAAGTTAAATTAGAGCAAAGTGGCCACTTTGGAGACAAACAGGCGAACTAATGTGTATGCTCACAGAATAAAGAGGACAGAGAAATGCAGATTTAACTGCCGCCGTTACATTTACATTCATGTATTCACTAATTCACTTTAACGGGGCCGGGTCAGTCCCATGCCAATCTCCAGGCTTATGATTATGAATCCTCTGTTTGTGTGTGGCAGATATTATATTAGAAACACTGTCTGGAAACTTAATGTTGGGCTGTTGGAGTGTCAGTGTGTGAGAGATTTGGATTAGGTGTGCAGTGCCTTCAGTACAGGGATTCTCTCTGATGTGTGCTGCTTCATTAACAGCAGAGCCCCGGGGGTTTAAAAGGCTTTGGCGGCCATCAGCGTTGCCACATTGCTATTCGAGCTGGGATACAGTTTGTCTCATGAGAGTCTGAGTGTGTGGATGTGAGTTGTATAAAAGAGACAGGTGGCCAGTGAGGGAACCTGTGTGTGATGCATGCGAAATATAAGCACATATAAGTCAAAAGAAGAGTTTGTGTTCTTCTGGGCGAACTGAGCCTGAGGGTGCGGCGTGATCAGCGTTGAATGTGGTTGAGTGTGTATACGTGATAGCCACAATTACTGCGCTAGACACTCTAAACACAATTAATCTCAATTTGAGGAGCCAACATGCACGTACTGCACTTCTGGCATTTACATCGACGGCTTCACTATTTCCATCCACTGGGGGACGTCCTCAAAGTTTCAGTACTGCTGATGCTTCGCTATTGTGCTGTTTTTATTAGACGCCCTAATTCGGGCTCCCTGAGCTCAGCAGCACATGGCTCATTTCATTTTTCATCATTGCCTGGACCTGTTCAAATAAAGATTTGAGCAAGCCTCAGATGCAAGCTTGCCTCTCCTCCATCTCCAGGAACCGGGGAGTATCCTGTAATGTTTTCCTGAAGATGATTCTAAGTGACTGGTGGAGAGTATATGTTCTCTGCAGGTGGTGCACACCTAAAACTCATGAAAATAACTCATGAAATAGAGCATAATGACCAGATACTCACCGGTAAATGGAGAAATTTGTTCAGATTAACCTGCCTGGTGCCCTTTTTTCCCAACAAGTGCAACTCTAACAACCCCTTAATGGTTAGAAACTACAGACTCATGATGTCAATAGGGGTGAAGCCTTTCTGGACAAGGACAAGGGACATCAACATCCACAAGAGAAGATAGATGTTTGAAAGATTAGTAAAGGAAGCCATCTATGTAAAACTGGAAATCCAAACCTGGGGAGGTGGGTAGATATAATCTGCCATCAATCTACAATACAGCCTGAACATCTGCAATCAAGAAGTTTCAATCTTGTTCATACCTTGAAACTGGGGTCCCAGGACATTAATGGGTCGTTAGAGAAACATTCACTGGAGAAGGAAAGAGGATCGAAATAGATTCCTCTAATTACAGGTGAGTATCTGTTAACAGAACCTAGTCATGTGAGTTTTTCCACCACTCACCTAGAACTGAAGACTTGGATGAAATATCTTCGAGAAAACTCTACGAGTCTAACCATGTAAACACTTGATCTAAAAATGTGGAGACATCTTGGTCATCTTCTTCTCCTGGATTGATTGAGCGTTGGAGATAAAGTTGGGGAAAACCACTTTGCCAATAAAGTTCTACAGTAGATTAAGTTTTGATGGTAACACATATATCAGATCAGATCATTTTATTTAGCAAAGTTGAAATCTCTGATTATAATGATTGATTGGGTTGAAACGAAACTGTCCACGTAAACACAGCCAGCGACCAACTTTGAGGATCGTATCGCTGCCGTGACTTGACGTGGCAAAGTGCGACGCCTCACCTCTAGGCAGCACGTTCCAAGCGATCGTGTCGGTGATGGCCGTGAAGATCCAGTTGAGCTCTCCGAGGGGCGTGCGTCTGTCGTTCAGCCTGCCAGGAATCCTGCAACACACACATAACACAGATTGCACAGTGTCAGCCGTGCCTCACTGTATGTCACGTCGTTTACTCAGAGCACAAAGTGGCAAATGCCCAGTACTATTACCACGACACGACTGAATACATTTACATTTGCAGGCTCTTACTCACAAAGACTAACTGAATATTCATGTGGACCCTGTGGGTGCACGAGAGCTACTGGAGGTCAAGATCCTAAACACACGACAACATCGTGACAATGTGTTTTCAGATCAAAACTGTGAATGTTATACCTCTAGGTACTTCATTTTGAAAGTGTATTGTGTATCCAAAAAGCTTTCAAAAAGGTAAATGGACTCGTAGAGTTTTTTGAGAAGATGTTTCACCACTCATCCGAGTAGCTTCTTCAGTTCTAGACGTGGATGACTGAGAACCTTCACAGAAGAAGTGTATTGTCTTGTACGGACACATGTTCCTATTATTTTGACACTTTAGTCAGTGGACTAGTCTAAATAACAGAATTAGTTCAATCTAACTTAACTTTCTTTGATGGAAAGTTCATAATAGACTAATAAAATAACTACATGTCCTCCACAACTGTTCCAATTTCAGGAGGTTCTCACGTTTATGCAAACAAATCCCAAAATAAAGTGTAGCAGGTCACTGGACAGAGGTTATCAATACCATATAGATAGACGAGGCTACTGGCTTGTGGCTGAGTCTGCACTCTTGCTAGGTTTATCTTTGGGTTGTCCAAACTCAGCAAACATTAAAACGACAAAAAACAAAAGATAGGAACCCACTTTGGACGATCAACAACATGAAAGTTCCTTTTACAAAGAAGCTCCAGCAAACATGTCCAGTCCCAACAATTTAAATGTGAATGACAATATAATTATACTTTAAACATAAGTGGACTGACCAAGATCTCACGTTCAGCAGTTGTCTGAAGAGAAACGATGAAACATCTTTCCGTAACGTTAAGACAGCATTACCAACAGTATAGAATTAACACAGCTGTGTATCTGTAATGTGCAAAACATCCATCCGTTTTCACAGAAACCTCTCTGCTCAAAGCCCAGCACACAAGGATGATTATCAATGACTGCCACGTGGGAGCAGCGTGGAAATGAGAGCAAAGAAATCTCTTCCAGACAGACACCAAGACGCCGTGACAGTAATCACTGTAGCAAAACTGAGAAAATTACCTTTACAACACCTCGCCGTCTGCCTCTTAATGAGCACTAAGTGAAGCTGTGAGGGCAAACACTGGCTGGTTCACAGATATCATAGTTAATGTGAGCGAGTGAGCCATTTGTGCGTGAATGAAGGAATACATTTTACACGATATGTGAGAAGAGCATTAGTCAAAGCACAGCACCTGAACCGTACATCAGGGGTTGTACAGCTGCTGGTCGACTAGACAGTCATGGCCATGACGCTTTCAGCATCACGACAGCTAATTACTGGTCATGTGACAATAACAACACGAAAGCTTCCCAGAAGACAAGTGAGGAGCCCAGCTTGTCATTGCACCAAACTAGCAGCATTAGTGTGTGGAAATACTTGATGAAGCCCATTCTACCGTGACATGCAAAATATGTAAATCAGTCCTGAAATACAACAAAAGTACTACTGTAATGCACACTCATCTGAAAAGGCATCCACTAACGCTAGCAAAGGAACGGTCTAAATCCTCTCGACAGAAGTCCATTAACAAGTTCAACAAACGTCCTGCGGTAACAGAGAGAAGGAGGCTGCAAATCAACAATTTGCTGGTGAATTTTATTGTCAAAGTTATTATCCCTTTAGCTGCTATACACGGAAAAGGCTTCAGAGAAATACCGCATTTTTTTAAAACCTGGCTACTCTATCCGACCTTACAACACGCTGTGGAGTACTATTAAAAGGTATTGATGGTGCTGATTTGCAGCCTGTTTTTATACAGGCTATACACATCTGCAGCTCACAGTATGTAGCGCATGAGCTGTTTGTTCTCAGCATATGTATTCAGGTCAAGAATATAGATTTCATTGTTGCAAAGCATTACTTTCTACTGTGTTTCTATTAGGGACGTCATCAGTGACTGGCTGGTGTCGACTTGACTTTCATCAACTAACAGTCGATTTTGAAAAAATACACACAGGACTGTGTTTGCAGGTGCTTTTCAAAGTTCTAGGGGCATGTCAGGGGTATAGCCGTCACTTATTTCGTCTTCAAAGAATGGTTTCCAATTCTGCCACAGATCTGCAGTGTGATTTCTGCATCACTTCACCACAGTACTTCCGCTCGGCTCATGCTGGAGTTGGATTGCTTCTCCGACACTGCACTAAATTGAGAGGCAAACCAATTTTGGTGGATAAACAATGAAGGCTTGGTATGACTGGCTCAAAAAAATGGTTTCAGTTGTTGCACATCTTTGGCCACCTGAGGTGTGTTCTTCCAATTTTCTAACGGCATTTCGCTGCAGACTGTCACTCTCCAACATTGTGCTCAGTGGAGCGCTGACAACTTCAGATAAGAGCATTAAACATGAGGATCGTTAAATATAATACATAAAATAACACAATCCTGCTCAGTGATAAAAAAAAAAAACAAAAAAAAAACAACAAAAAAAAAACTTTAAAGCATATTATAAGCGAAGTTTAGCCGGTATGTAAAGACGTTCAGAACACCCAAGAAATAATTTATAGAAGTCTGAACTTGTCCTGACCTAGAGCTCCCGTCTCCACCTCTAAGTGACAGATAATAGCAGCTGTGGAGCTCCAGGCAGGAACAATCCAACTGTGGAACCTCAGCCAACTCCTGAGCACTGTGAGTGCTTGCCAAAGGTGTTTGGCAAGTCAGCAGTCAGGACGAACACTCAGCAGTTCATATCCTCGTTCAGTATCTACTGCAATATATTTGAGGAGGGAAAAAGATGCTGTCACGGTGGATGGTTGGACGACTGATGGATGAAACCCTGAAAGAGTTGGAAAAAAGCCCTTTGAGGTATTAAAGCTCGTGTCATTGATCAAAGCCCTTGTAATCTGTCTCAATTCCTCGTTTTACCCATCTGTGTTGTGCTATATTATCCTATTTTACTACAGTAATACTCTTGTTTTTACGCCTCTGATAAATGCTCATCCACATTAATCTTTCTTATTAGGTAATAGCATACACTAGTCTCTATAATCAGTCCTATAGATAAACACATCAGATTTTAAAACAAAACGGGGCACTGAGTGATACCTGAGTCTCATTACATTCATTGGAAACGCTTTTGAACAGATGGACTCTAATTTGACCCCGAAATTTACTTGTAATACTGGCTCATTTTCCTGAATAAACAATTAAAAAAACAAGTAGTGACAATCCACTATTGTTCTGAGTCAATTTTATGTAAAACTGTAGAAGATTCTGAAGGACACAGAAACTTTTAAGCGGCACTGTAAATATAAGTTGAGTATGTTTTGATAAGTGCCTAAACATAAATGGACAAAGCTGCTGACATTGCTGACAAGCCTTAATCTGACAAGGGCAAGTTATATCTTCTTCTTCAACCGCTTGTCCTGTGAAGGGTCGTGGGGGTCAGGAGCCTATCCCAGCTGTCATTGGGCGAGAGGCGGGGTACACCCTGGACAGGTCGCCAGTCTATTACAGGGCTAACACAGAGAGACAGACAACCAATGAACCTAACAAGCATGTGAGGAAGCTGGAGCACCTGAAAAGAACCCAGGCAGACAAAGGGTCAACATGCAAACTCCACACAGAAAGGCCCCAATTGGCATGGATTCAAACCCGAAACCTTCTTGCTGTGAAGCATCATTGCTAACCACCTTGCCACTGTGCCGCGGCAAAGTTTTACACGGTGTGCATGTAGGGTGACCAGATGTCCCGCTTTGTGCGGGACAGTCACGCATTTTCATTACTTTTCACACGTCCCGCAAATTGAGACGTTGTCCCGCATTGTTATTGACAGTCAGACTCCAGTTTCGAAATGCATGTTTTACAATCTGGCATTTATCAAATAGCTGTTTGGAGAAAGCAGTGAGGGCTGTCATCAGGGGTCGGGGCGGGCTGTTTGATCATGTCAATCAAACTGGGACGCGGACGCAGGTTAAGGGCGCGCCCACCAACAACAAACAATGCGAATCAGATCAGAACGGCATGCAGCGCGAGACATGGAGGGAAGCACAACCCGTACGACTGAGAAGAGGAAATGCAGCTATAATAAAGACTGGGAAACTATCTATCCAATGCAAGGCGAGTCTGGTAAAGTTTGCTGTGAAGTTTGCTTGAGTCATTTTTCCGTTTCACACGGAGGTGAATACGACGTGAAACTTGGGAAATTTGCATTTAAGCAAGTTTTTATATATATTTATATTGTAAAATATATTTGTTAAGTTTTTATTTGCAGGCTGTTATGTCCTACTGAATCAATCAGATGGCAAAGTAATGCCATAAGCAAAGGGGCAGAATAGAAATGTTTATTTTTTCTCATAGTTCTTTTAGACTACCTTGATGCATTGGTATCTCACATTGTCCCACATTGTCCCACACAAACGTAGTCTTTGTCCCACGTCTGGCGAATTGGGATCTGGTCACCCTATGTGCATGTGTGCCAACGCGCGTTACCTGTAAACACTATTGTATTCCTCGAGGTCACAAAAAAAACCTTCAAAAGAAAGGTTTTGAAAGGCCACAGCACAGCACAGCAGGTGGGCTCATCTGTGTTGTGTGGGACACGCATCAGACGTGTGCATATGAAAGTAAAAAATAACCCCACAAAAAGCTGCCCTTCCACCGGCTTTGGTTGGCTTTAAGATTGACAACCTTTAAGCACAGCTGGGTCAAGAACTGCTTTGGATCTGTCGGATATAAGATACTCAATGTGAACGGGGTCGCAGAGTCCTCTGTAAAGGGAACATTATCTAAAGAAAAGAGGCACATCTGCACCGCCTCGAGGGTAGCTGCTGTGGTGCTCAGCTTTCTCATGTGACACCTCCGCGGAGCAAAGAGATATGAAGTGTTTCCTTACAGGATCAGTGTTTTAATTGCTGGTGGTGCAGCGATACGATTGCTTCGCTAACGGAGCGCAACTTCTGATACTCCCTGGTTTGAGACAGTGTCAGACACTGGGTAGGCGGGTCGGCCCTGTACAAGGGGGAGGGGGTGAAAGAGTCTGGGGGAGGCCGCGACGACGGATCAACCTACGAAACTTGTGCCAAAGCCGTTTGAGATGAAAGAGAAAGGACTATGTGCGACTGAGCGTGAGGGGAAAAACAGACACTGCAGCCTGAGAGAGATCGAGCGGGTGAAATCCACATGCACTGCGCTTCGTGACTCTCTTATGTAAAAAAAGGCCACTGGGACTACATACGGGCGGGAAAGTGTGTTGGATGTATGTGGGCAGCAGAGACAGAAGGGTGGACAGATGGAGCAGAGACAGGAGAATGATCAAATTAATAAATCAACAAACATGCAACTACTCAACGCCGCCGCCGTGAATACAGTCCGTCTGTTTGTGGGATCTCAGCGGCGATGAGTGTTCGCTGCATTGTTTCCAACTGCGTATGACCTTTAAAGGTGACAATACGAGTCCAGTGAGTGGTCAGCGTGTGTAATGCCCGCTAGCTGTTTGATCAGGTTCATCAACCACGTGAGGGAGGAAAGAAAAAAGCTCTGAAGACTATTTGTGACCAATCACAGAAGGCTTATTTTAAATGCTGAACAATGATGAGCTGTCCTGCTCCTCTCTGTTGAAATCAATGTGCGCTGTTGCTAGGATACCACAAAGTTAGCTGATAAATACCTGTCATAAGTGTAAGAGTTGAGTTACAGGAGCTATAATGAACACAAACTGTGTGAATTAAAGATTAAGATTAAAGATGGTAAAGAGAAAAACTTCCTTCGAGATTCCTTCACGTATGGCTGTCTTACTAAAAACAGTTTTATTAAAGAAAGCCAAAAAAGCGTTTGAAAACAACTTATTAAAAGTATTTATAGACGCCTGTGGGGGAGATCCTGGGCTCAAAATAATCTCTAGACTGTACAAACGCAATCTACATTAAGCGAAAATGGGACGGGGAAACAAATACTCTCATGTCAGAGGAATCATGGATGAAATATTGTGATTTTTAATAGAAAATAATCGGTTCAGCTTCATGGAGAGTGTATCCATACAGATTGTGAAATCACGTTACGCTCAAAAATGACTTTTAATTGGATTAGACTGTATACTGGATTTTCAAATTCAAGAAGTACTCATGTAAAAGCAAAACACCTATTTGGTTCACTGAGTGCAGCTGCTAGAAAAGCCATCACTAAGAGACTAGTGGCTTAAACCAGAGCGGCCTCCTCTGGACGATCGACACAAAATAATCCACGAAATTTAACGAAATGGAAAGAATTACTTTCTCAATGAATATGAAAACACGTGGAGGAAGTGGAAGAAATATATTTATCTTGGTATTTATCCCATCCTTGTACACTTTTATGTATATTAATGTTCTTTTACGCCAAAGCCTTTTTTCAACAAAAAATAAATAAGTCAATAAATGAATCTGTAAATCTGTACAGAAAAATAACAACTTCCTTGACAAAATTTGTTTGTGGTGGAAAGTTGGTCTGAAGTCTCTCCATTGGGAACTGATTATGCTCCACCCCAAAGACCTGCTGGGCCAATCAAATAATTTGGGCGGGATTTACGTGGTGATGGACAGACAGCAGCATCGTCATCTGTGCACCTTGGAATTGACAACAAAGTGGCTCTGACCAGTTGTAGGACAATCAAACTCCACACTGAAGGCATTTCTTATTTTTTGTGTCTTGGTTGAAACAGGTGTCTCAAGTGTCACAGTAGTGATGAGTGAACCACAGCTATATCCATGGTCCGGGTCATAAAACATTCAGATTTACAGCAGATGGGCTGCGGATATTGATTGCACATAAAGATGGATTAATCCTCCGTGACGTCGCCCGCCCAGCTTTTGATGCTCAGTGTCGGTGTCTCGGGGTGTCTTCATCCTGGCAGCGCCTGACTCCATCTAACTCCCAGTTAATTCAGAGGTAATCAAACGAGGTGGAACGTGAGTGGTGCAGCGGAGGTAGACGCAACCTGTCACTCAAGGCAACCACAAGGCAACCACACCCTCAATTAAGCATCACATTAAACGGGGAATAACACTAGTGTATCATAACAAAATATTGGTGAAATGAACGAGTTTCGCGGCAGATAATGCGTTATTTAGAGGCTGCGTTCCGGTGCCCCATTCACTCCCACTATATGGATATACGCGGTGCTCCACTGTAGCTAAATATCTTCCGAAGGACTAAAAATGACACCAAAGTTATATGGGTGAGTAAACGATCATATTTTATGCCAGAAATAAGGTCCAGGTTGTAAAAAACGGTAGTTCCCCTTTAAGTCTTGATGTAATTTAAACAGGTGATTTATATAAAAAGTGCCCCGATCAGTTGTTAGCTTGTTAAGCAATAGAAAAATTAGTTATAGAAATTTGGACCAGGCTGTAAACATGCAGCTGGCTGAAGTTTACACCACAAATGAGGAAAATGAGGAAAATATTAGCTGTCTGAATTCTGTAAAATATGAATTTTCAGTAGGAATTCAATCTTACAGCTTTAGTTCGAAGGGATTTGAGATGTCAGCCTGTGCTCCGGCTATTGTGGTTGTTTCTTTTTAATAAAATTTAAACCAACAAACGTCGTCATATTAACACCTATAGTGAGAAATAATCATTTATTATCTTGCCATCATTAGACCACGTGGCACCGTCCTGAACACTGTTCTGTCTGGTTGTAACACTCTGAAGTTTCATTACAGAGCATTCATTTGTCATTTGATTGATGGTTTATTAGGAAGAAATATGGATTAGTGCAGCTTTAATACCACCGGATTGTAATCACTCACTACTTTTAATCACATCAGCAGTTTTGTTTTTTGTTTTTTTTTCTGTGACGTTTCCGGTTTCGACAAAGTCTTACTCGAAAAAAGTTTGACTCTGACACGTTACTTCAGGATGCCGGCCCGGTTAAACGGAGCAGAAAGATGAGACGGAAAATGGGTTAAGTGCCATTTTTCTTTTATAAGCCCTATCCATTATTTAACCGCGATGGACATCAGCTGACTCAACATTTCGGCCTCCGTACGACACGTAGGACATGCAATGAATCAAAAGAGCAACTTCAGCATCGGGTCTGTCTCTATTAAAAGATCAAAAAAAGTCCTTCGGTGCTGTTGAAACTTTGCTGAGAACAAAGTACAGGATAAATAAGACAATTTGTCAACATTTCCTTGTCGGATTTCAGCAAATTAATATTTGATTTCACCATTTGTGCCGAATAAAAGCTGCATCGTCTGTGCCGTATAATGTTTTTAAATAAAATCCGATCCCGGTCGATTCCGTTCCGAGCTCGAGGTCATCTGTCTCATGAATCTGACATTTTGTCGCTGTTTTTCTGTATTGTTTACAACTGACAACATCTAAAATCCCATTTGAGCAGAGTGCGCAGGCTAAAACCGAAAAGGTCAGCACTTTGCCTCTGGGAGAAGTCTTCCTCTTAACCGCACCAGCTTTTATGAGTATACATTTCTGATGTGTACAGAGTGGGTCTGAGACAGGTAACACAAACACCGCAGCCTGGATTTCTGTCTTTGAAGGACGTTGTTGTTCTCTCTGCTTGTCGTGGCCGTACATACTGAAAGGCCGTTACAGGAATCAAAGCTATAAGACGATGGAACTGTACCCTGTGTGTGTGTGTGTGTGTGTGTCGTCTGTATTGTGTGTTTCTTTAGGGCACATGTTTTTCTTTGACAGAAACCACTTTGAATTTCATTTCGATTCGGTAGAAAGACTCTCACAAAGCATTTTTTCAGCCGTCACGGCCCAGCTGAAAAATGAGATCGGGTTCCCCAGCTCTATCTATAACGCAAACTAGACGCAAGCTGTCCTTACAGCTATCGGCTCGTACTTTCTCCACAGAAGTATTCTGGTGAGCAAAATTGATGAAAGACGCAGAGGACATGAGAGCCCGAGCATGAACAGAGCTTCAGTGCTGTCAAACCCGCCGACTGATGTTGGTGCGGCTGAGGAGGAGAAAAGGAAACACAAACGGAAAAAAAAAATAAAAAATAAAGAGTTGATTTCTTCAAAGGTGTGCGTCATCACTCTAGTGGTTTCCCGTCCTGCCTTGGGAGCCGCGCAGCTAGTAGCTGTTTCTGTACTGTACCAGAGCATTTCCTGCATAATTCGCATTCACTGGAGAGCCGTGGTGGTTGACGGAAGAAAAGGAACGGTGTGTACAAATGAAAAGATCAGAGGAAGACGGCAAGCAAGCAAAGAGAATCATTGTTAAGATGCATGGTGCAGTGAACATGTGTTACAACAATGGGGAAAAAAAAACTATTAATCTAGAAGAGACGAGGGAAGTTGGTCAACAAAGAACTTATAAACTTACAAAACCAGCTACCGAACAATTCGTACATTTTATTAATAATCCGAATAAAACTGTATCATGTAACCACCTCCTCTCGCCCGATGACAGCTGGGATAGACTCCAGCACCCCCTGCGACCCTTCACAGGACAAGCGGTTAAAGAAGATGAATGAATGAGTGAATGAATGAGTAACCACCTCAATCAGAACAGACTGGACCAATGAGAAGGAGTTTTCAGTCTTACTTTTACTCAAGGACACTTCGACATGTGGTCCACCGTGGATCGAAACTCCTAACCATCTGGTTCGTGGACAATCCGCTTTACCTACAGAGCCACGGCCACCTTTGGGATGGTGTAAATCAGGGGTATTCAGCTAAATTTTAAAGAGGTCCATTCATTCATTCATTCATTTATTCACTCATTCATCTTCTGTAACCACTTGTCAAGTGAAGGATCGCGGGGTCTGCTGGAGCCTATCCCAGCTGTCATCGAGAGGCGTGGTACACCCTGGACAGGTCGCCAGTCTATCACAGGGCTTAAAGAGGTTCAGTTAGAGAAAACCACTTGAAGCAAATATACAGATATGTATAATGTTCTCTAATTAACTAAAATAAAACTGAGCTTCATTTCAAAATAAATAAAATGTGAAAATTGTGCATGTTCGAATAAAGTGCTTAACTTTAGAAAGAGGAAAAGCTTTTCAGTTTCACATCTCGACTCAACAATCTCAACCAGTTGTACACCTAAGAAGATCTCAACACTTCTTCAACAAAAATGAACACTTGTCAATTTTTCTTCCTTCCTTTCTGCGGCTCATTCGTCTGTTTTTCTCTCTTTGTTTTCTCCCTTTGTTTTCTCTACATGTATCACTATCTTTCTTTTTATGTCTACTGATCTGGCTGTAGGTCCATATAAGACGGCTTCCTGGTCCGGCTATGGTGTAAGTAACTACTAACTACTGATAATTCATTCAACATTCAATGTAATCTCCTAATAACCACGTAAACCCTTAATCTGAGTGCAAATGTGATCTCTACGGTAGAATCCGCCAACTAAAATCAATTTAAAGAAATTGGAAATATGAACAAAAAAATCCTAAAGGGCTGTAAACTTTTGACGGACAAGTCTCACATAATATTCCTGTGCAGAATGAACAGACTGTATTTGCACTATGATGACATACAAGGTGAATTAAGTGTAATATACCGATGCAAGAGCGGTTATTGCATCAGTACAAGAGAAGTCGCGTCAGAAATTCAGTTTTCTTTCCCTGATTTCATCTACTGTATTATTTATTTATTTATTTATTTTTAACATGTGAACCAACGACATTGAACACTTCCTATAGATGTTTCAAGGGATTATATCCAGGCTGTAAAACTTCGGCCTGTATGCATAATCCAACATTTAGAGCAGAGCGCAATATTAACCAATAGGGGTTGTACCGACGAGTCGACTTTACTGCTGTCGCTTAAAGCAGGAAGTCGACTAGTCATGATCATGTGACAATAACAACACGGACGCCTCCAAGAAGACAGGTGAGGAGCCCAGTGGGTCATTGCAGCAAACTAGCAGCGGTTCATCAAGTGTGTGGAAATACTTCACTAAAGATGAAGCCCATTCTACCGTGACATGCAGAATATGTAAGTCATACAGCTAGAGTACTAGCGCCACTCAATTAACAACTTCACCTGCAGTAACAGAGAGACGGAGGCTGCAGAACAACAATATTCTGGTGAATAGACCTTTAGCTGCTATACATACGCTTTGGAAATACACCGCATTTTTTTTCATCCCGGCTACACTATCCTGTCTTACAACACGGTGCGAAGTAATATTAAACGCTACTCATGGTGCGCATGGTATTGATAAGCTCACGTGTTGATATTCAGTTCTGTAAACTCGCAGAAAGGCCTCCATAGCTTCCTTTGTGTGAGACGTTACAATTAGTTTTCAGGTCAAGAATACAGATTTCATTGTTGCAAGGCATTACTTTCTACTGTGCTTTTAGTGTGACGCCATCAACTATCGACTCTCACCACATATTAGTCGACTTTAAAAAGTCCTAACCAAAGTGGAGCATGCAAACGGTAAATTTGGATCGGAAAGAAATAGTGCGTCATTGAGGGAGTGCTCCTCCTAGCTGGAGTCCCACACACACAAGACAACGGTGAGCAGGTAGTAAGCTCACAGTGTCTCTTGCTCAAACCCTCGGCCAAAAACTAATTAGAGTCCAGTGGAGTGTACAGATGTTCAGTGTGTCCGCATGTGCTCTCAAACTGTCAGGTTGAACACAAGTTATTATTCACCTTAAGCACAGAGAACGTGACACACGTCATTAGGAACGTCAGAGCGAAGTCTTTAACTTCAACCCCTCAAGGTGATTTCTAACTGCTTGTAACTTACTTGATGGATGTCATTTTACGAGAGAAAAGAGAAAAAGCTGCGTCTGATGGCTCCACGAAACTACTAAAACTTAGATACCACATTTAGACGGAGCGCTAATATCAATCCGAGCGCGTGCCTAAGAGGGAGAGACGTTCCACCGCTCTGACGCTCTGCAAAAGTACTTCTAGTTTGTGAGGAGGAAGCGGCGGCTGAGAATTATACCTGCAGGATGGAAAACAACAGAGAGGGGGCTGACAATAAGGAGATGAGAGCAAACGAGACAGACGGGCAGACAGACAGGGAGGGAGGGAGACAAGGAAAACAGGATAATGATCTCTCTAGACTGTGAGAGAGGACGCTGTGGAGTGGCACTTACTTCTCAATGAGGTCTAACGTCACCCCTGGCACCAGCTTGGCACTCTTCTGCATGCAAAACCTGGGGAGAACAAGACAGGAAATGTTAAGGGCTGGAGGAAAAAACAAGAGATGTTCAGACTAGACGATGCCATAAAGCGGTAGGCCACTACAGTAGAAGTTTTACGACCTACGAGAGAGACAATCATTGGGTAAAACGCTTAAATGAAAAACGAGAGCGTCAAAGATTACAACCACCGAGCGCTGAAGAGGAGTATTTTGGCTGAGTTACAGTCAAAGGAGAGGCGGGCGGGCAGGCGGCGGGACATGCAGTCGTATTTCTGAAACGTCTGCCACGGGGGTTACTGTTTACTGTTCATGGTTAGCTCTGACAGCGCGGGCCAGCTGTAAGTCACAGCAGGCTGGCGTTCAGAGCCTCGACAGACGCGCGGCTCGGCGCTGGAGCCGACCGTGAGTCATCACACACCTGGAGGAGAGCAGGTGTGTGTGTGCGTACAAACGCGAACTGCAGGGAACATTAAATGGGGGGAGGTGATGGAGATCCCGCTGCAAAATATCATTAGGTGCTTTCAACATAAAAATGATTTAGCACCAAATGTTAGAGCCAGAAACTGCAGTTCCTCTAACGACCACTTGATTGCGGCTCCAAAGGTGAGTGAGTCCCCATAGACCCCGAAACATTACAGCAGAAATAAACATGTTTACAACCAGGTAGAAAAAAAATAAATGTTTTGGTCTCTATAGCTAAAATTTACTATTCATTCCTGATACACAGATCAGGCATAACATTATGACCACCTTCCTAATATTGTGTAGGTCTCCCTTGTGCCTCCAAAAACAGTTGTGACTCAGCAGAGAATGGACATGGGCCTTCTGAGGGTGTCCTGTGGTGTCTGGCAAAACAATGTTGTTAATGGGGGTCTTTGGGTTGAGTGGGGGGACCTCTGTGGATCAGGCTCGTTCCAGTGCATCCCACAGATACTTGATCAGTTTGGAATCTAGTGAATTTGGAGGCCAGGTCAACACCTTGTGCTGTTTTTCAAGTTTTTTTGAGTCGTTCCTAAACCGTTTTAGTGTGTGTGTCCGTGTCAGGCTGCATCCTGCTGGGATTGTCATTGCTACGGGGTGGGGGTGCCTGGTCTGGTCTAGGTGGATGGTGCATGTCTAAGTAACATCCACACGAATAAATGCCAGGTCCAAAAGTTTTCCAGCAGAACACTGAATTGTCTCAAGATGGTCAATGTCTCCTGTCATAATGTTGTGGCTGATTGGTGTGTCAAGGTTTTAAGATATGCAGAACTGAGGACATCATGCTCCCCCTCATCCTTTACATTCTTTACTAAACACAGCTTTCCAGACTTCTACCATAACTGTGTAGACACTGTAGGACAAAGCATCAGTCAGGTCTACTGCTGTCACCTCCGCACCTTCTGTAAATAGTCCCTTCTTTACACTTCTGGTTGGATGCCAACTGTATTCCACTGGTTAGGTACCTGAACTCTGCACAATGACAACAAAGATGAATCTAACTTAATCTAATAGTTCATTCTGGACGTGTATGTTGCTGTGAGCCAAGCCTAGCCCACTGACTAAATAAAACATGCGTCAGTACACTACAATTCAACAGTACTACAAAACACAGGCCATTTACTTTCATCTACTTTTGTTTGACTTGTAAATTTGTTTGATTTCTTGAAGTGCTTGTGCAACTCCTGCTTTTACCAGCCACATGTAAAATAAAAGGCTTTCTGCATCATGTACAGCGAAAGGGTAAAATGCATACTAGAAGCTTACAATGCAATAAGCTGATACTGTTTGGGAATGGTAGGTATAAGTCCATCTTTTTTAAGGTGTTAGTCATGAAAAACAAGGTTCTGAAATGTGCCAGAGCTTCACAGGTCGATGGACATTAAATTACCAGCAAAACTGATCAGGGTAAAAGTCAGATAGCTGGTTTTCCATTGTTATACACAGCTTCCAAATTCAGCCTGTCACACTCTACGATTGGTGATCGAGTGTTAGCGATTCCGTTTTCTCCGCCGACGTTTGAAGCAACCATCTCGCTTGCAAGTGAATTTGGCAGGAGCCATGCATGGACTGGGAATTTGCATCCAACATCTGATCCGCCCCGACTGTGACGGAAGCGACGGCACTCGAATTCAAAGGTTCTTCCTGTTGCTGGAGAATAATGAGATCCCACATGGCAGCAGTGTGACTTAACGTCTCTTTTAAAAGAACAGCACGAGTCCAAAGTGTGTCTGACACTGATGAAACGAGGAGGAAGGATGCAAAAAAAGGACGACATGTTCCGAAGTCTTAATGATCGGCAGCTTATTGACTGCAGGTCATGACGCGCGCACATCTCTATGGGTAGATCGGCGCTTCACTGTTTGTAGTCATCACGGCGTTACTCTGATTATAACACAATCAGAAATCGTTCTACGTTTGCTTTCAATATTTCATCTGAACCCGCAGATTAAATATTTTGTTTATGTTTTTCTCCGTGTCGGTTGCAGAGGGGATTCTGTGAATCTCCAGACACAAGCAGAGATGATTAAGTAAAAATGAAGTCTGGCAGAAACAGACCAAAGTAAACAGAGCGCAGACAGAGCAGGAAGTTGCATCAGGGAGTGTGTGTGTTTCCAGCCAACTCTGTTCAGGGAGATGTACGATCCCCCAGGCTTGGAAAGCAAAAGAGAGGAGAGATAAGAAAAGGAAAGCGTAGGAAAGGATAAGAGAGCACTCGGCCGCGTTGGATCACGCCGGTATCGGTGGTAATTTTATGGTTTAAGCTCTCGAAATGATCAAAAACAGATATTCCGGGCACGCACTGCAATCAGGGGAAAGTCTGTGAGTGTTTATAATCAGAGTAAATGAAATCGAATTCTAAATGTTCTCCCTCTGGCATATTTGGTTTTTCAAACTATGAATTTAAGAGTTTACTGCTTAGCGATGAGAAACAGGGGTCGAGAAATTAAAATGGAGAAGATGTGAGATGCTTCTGCAAGGAGAAGTGAATGATGAACGACACTGGTGTCTGGCGGGTAGAAGGGGAATCAGACAGTGAATCCTTGCTAGGGCTGGAGACTTCTACTGAGTTCCTCAATCGACAAGTTTACGATTCGCAAGGTGCCGATTTGATTCAATCTTAATTCATTTAGAGATATTTCCGTTTCAAAATGATTTTGCTCAGCTATGAAAGACATTTTCACAAAAGTGATGGCTTTTGCTTCGGAGTAATATTTTAGTCATAGTTTTACATCTTTCATATGTCTTTGGTTTTCGTCCAGCTCTTCTCTGCCGTCATGCTTTTTAAATCAAATCAGGTTTCAGGTCTGACGGTGCTATCAAGAGTAGTAGCTTCTGCCAAGTTTTGGATCTCAATCACAGGTCTCATGAGAGGGAAAGGCATATAATTGACTAATCGAACCAAGGACTTTATGGGTCCATATTGGATCTCTCAAATGAAGACTGATTTGAAGATTTAAATCCAACCCTGAATCAAAGTACATTATTAGTACATCATAGCCAAGACCCTACGGAGACCCGAGCACTGTAACTGAAGTGCACCTCCCCAGAAATGGAACTATGCGTCATGGCTACACAGACCACATGAGCTGTGATTGGTCCGCTTGGTAGTAGCGGATTTCAAAGGTATGAACCGCACTTTATTCTATAAACCATGTGCACCATTCTTTGAGGCCTATAGAAAAAATATGAAAGCAAGTCACAGAGAGAAGGTTTTAACTTTTCACGTCTCTCTGGCTCCACCTGAAACGTGCTGGTCTTTGGAAAGTACCTGCCAGAGACCCAAAGCAGGATCCTGTCAAACAAACGACAATTCGTCTGAGCCGTGAGAAAGTCATTCTCAGTCGGATGATGGAGGCGACGAGCACAGGCGGCTTTTAGTTTTAGCCAGAAATATTTCCTGAGACTGGAGAGACACGGAGGAAACCCACAGCAGCCCAGTGGCAGGGATGACATGTGTGGAGCCGGCGGTATTGGTGCAATATTGAAGAGACGAGAGCACAAGCTTGCCGAGGAGTTGGCTCAGCCTGCTTTGCATTCTAAAGAGATTCATCTCTTCGCTCTCTGATTCTCCTCTAAAAAGGCTGAACTGTGGAATCACCGTCAGCTCTGCCCACAAAAGCTACCGTTTCTCTGCTTGATACTTGCACATTACAACAGTTTCATCTTAGCAATTACAGTTATTACACTAATAATTCTTATTAATCTTCACCGTTTTGCCAAAGGACATCAAAATGTGCACGGTTAATTTTTCAACCTGAGGTAGATCTTGAGATATTTGAATACTTTGAATTCAATGTGACGGATGAGTAGTCAAGTACTGAGAAATACCTCAAGGTGTATCTCAAGGAGGACTATCGAAAGGTTATCTGTTGAGCAACATTTTGATGTCATTTTGCAAAATACTGAAGATTAATAATATAGTCTAGAAGAAAGTGATCATTTTTGACTAACAACCCTAAATCCATAGTCTTACCGTGACTAAAAAAATGCTGCCTCCAGATCAACAGTTTTGTGGAAAAAGCTTTATAATAACAATAAGCGGTTGAGACTTCTGCATTAAGCTGATGCAGAGGCTACAGCGACAACGCAGACCTCTACGCAGACCCTAGCCCCGTAGTTGTCGTGCACCTCCTCAGAAATGTAACTATGTGCTGCAGCTACCCAGAGCGCAAGAGCTGTGATTGGTCCGTTTGGTAGAAGCATATTTCTGCATCAGTATTTCCGGCTGCTTCTCCACAATCTCCACAATTATCGAAAGATGGAACACATCGAGGAAAGGAGAAAAGGGAACTACTGTTTTTTACAACCTGCACCTTATTTCTGGCATAAAATACGGTCGTTTACTCACCCATATAACTTTTGTGTAATTCGCATTCCTTCGGAAGATATTTAAATCTGTGTATATCCATGTAGTGGGAGTGACTGGGGCGCCGAAACACACCCATTAAATAACGCATTCACCATCTGGGGTCTGTAGGTCAATCTACAGACCCGGATGATGGTAACAGGTAACTCCGGAATCAACGGGGAATAGCACTAGCGTACGATAACAAAACATTGGTGAAATGAATGAGTTTTGTGGCAGATAATGCGTTATTTAGTAGCTGCGTTTCGGTGCCCCAGTCACTCCCACTATATGGATATACGCGGATCTAATTATCTCCCGAAGGAATACGAATTACACAAAAGTTATACGGGTGAGTAAATAACCGTATTTTATTCCAAAAATAAGGTCCAGGTTGTAAAACAGTAGTTCCGCTTTAACTGAGGGGGTTCAGAGATAGAAACGTTCGTATGACTCATCTTTGGCGAAATTTGGAGGCAAGGTCAAAATTTTTAAATTTTGGCGAAAGTTTCAGTCGCTGTTGTTGAAAGTGAAGCGGGAGGTGGTGGGAGAGGTTACTGTATGTCCTAGGGTTAACGCAAAAGAAAGACCAAGAGAAAGCAGGATTTCAAATCCACACAGAGTCAGTGAAAGACCCAAGAATTGTTGAAAGAAGTTGGAACGCACCAACAACTATGGCCGGGCGAGTTATAAACGTTCCTCTGACGCAAAGAACTCAGACAGATGAAATGAATGAAATGCAGAAGGTCTGGAGGGCAGAGGAAGATGAAGAGGAAATTGAGGGATTATTACCGACGGAGAGCAAAGGTGGACAAACTTTAATTGGATTGGCGAAGGAGAGAGAGCGAGTGTGCGGGCGCTGAGCGGATAGCGTAGGAGTGGGCATGTACATATTAAACTTTGAGCGGGGAAATGAAGTGGATCTTGTGTGTGGAAAGTACGACACACCTCCCAGGGCAAATAGAGGAGGAGGAGGAGAAGCGGGAATGAGCAGACAGTCTCCTCGGGTCCCCGCTGAGCCGGCCGTCTCCTACAGCTCATTACTCCCTCAATCAGCCTCCCAGTCCCCAGTCACCAGTCGCTATCAGTCATGTTTGAGAGCTACTGGGTGCTCTCAAACGTAATCTGTTCAGTCACTGACCCACAATCCACCTCAGATATACCAGTCTCAGAACTTTAGAAAACACCTTTATATGAAAATCCTGTTCATTTGCCAACATTTAATAACATCATGCCTGGTATTTTTCATGAGTATTATTATGAAAATGCATGCCGATGGCGAACATGGTCTCAGGATTTGCCATTTTAAAGGAAAACTTTTAAAATCTATTGAGTATGAAATATTTCTTACAGGTTTAAACTATTTGTGGTTTGGGAAATTTCTTGGACGTGAGCAGCCTTTTGACTCTTAACTTCTGGGTTGTAACTGGATTGAGTTCAACTGTTGAGTATCGAAGCTGTTCATCTGTTCAGATATGTTGAAAGTCGCCCAGACCAGCCACCCCCACCCCATAGCAATGACACTCCTTGATGGCAGCAGCCATCCCCAGCAGGATGCAGCCTGACACAGGCTCACACACAAACAGACAAACAGTCAAAAGACAGGATTAACAGCACAAGGTGATGACCTGGCCTCCAAATTCACTAGATCCCAAACTGATCAAGTGTCTATGGGATGCACTGGAACAAGCCTGATCCACAGAGGCCCCTCCCCTCAACCCATAGGACCCAAAGGCCCTCACTAACAACATTCTGTTGCCAGACACCATAGGACACCCTCAGAAGTTCCCATGCCCATTTTCTGATGAGCCAAAACTGTTTTGGAGGCACTAGGAAGACCTATACAATATTAGGAAGGTGGTCATAATGTTATGTCTGATCAGTGTATGTCAAATACAGAGGGTTAACCACGAGATACCAACGCTTCGCAAACCTGAAGACAACCAAGGCTAGAATAGACTTCATGTAAAAAAGCTCAAACAACAGCCAGAGCAGTTTTAGAGGAGGATTATTTGATTCTTTACAGATCAACCTGCACCAAAATGTCAGGAAGGCAAAAAAATCATCCGTGCAACAAGGTAGAGGTAACGTGAAGCTTGAGGATACATGGCTTCAGGATGACTAGTGTTTATCGATGATGTGACAGAGGACAGAAGGAATTCTGGAGAGCGTAGGAATATGCTGTCTGCTCATATTCAGTCAAATGGACGGCGCTTCACAGTATGGACATGGACAATGACCTGAACAATACTGTGAAAGCAACTCAAAGCAAAAGGTTCTTGATAGTAACCCGAATGAGCTGCATTTGAGTTGACTTGACTACCCAACAGAAAGACCCAACAACTGAAGACAGTCGTAGTAAAGGCCTGGCAAAGCATCACAAGGGTAGTCCAGTGCAGCCGCACTCAATTCTTATCAGAATAGGAGTCTGGTAACACTCCATTTCGTTTTAATTATGAGACGTGTTTCAACTGCTAGAGAAAAAACCACCTCAGCGCCGCCCAAATTATTTGATTGGCCCAGCAGATCTTTGCTGGCGCATAATCAGTTCCCAACAAAGACTACAGATCAACCAATTGTGTAGGCAAGAAAAGTCGGGTCTAGATTCAGTTCCATTATTCAACTGATTCTTAATTTCTCGTTCATCTCATTGACCGTTCTCTATCATCAACTTTATTTTTTTTTTTCTCACCGGACCATAGTCAGCTCTCAACGATCACGGACCAACTTTTCGCTGCAAAAATGGTGTGGGTGGGGAGAGTTGGTCTGGGGTCAAGGCTCACTGCATGAATTATACATTTCTGTAAGACACAACTACCTGTTGATGTCATTGAAGCCTGTTGTTCATGGATGTAGCTACGCAGTAAGCTAGCCACATAAAGTGTGTTTATTCTTAATCCTGACAGCTTGGCTGTTTATCCAGGCGGAGGAAACAGCTGTCGGAGAGCCCCAAAGCAGATTTATGGAACGTCTGAGTCTGTGGTACTGTGACGGACAAAGGTGCAAAACGTGCAAAGCCACAACTCAAATTAACCACAAATATTTGGCACTAAAATGAAAAGCATTCCTTCAGCAAATCAGCTTAATTCAACATCCTAACTTAAATGGCGAATGGTATTTGCGGTAAAATAGATTCTGCAGTAGAACAACTACAAAGACAGAGAGAAGACAATATTTTATTGTTACATAGGTTTCATGATGAGCAACTCCTTAAATGTCAGCAGCCTCTGAATCACCATTACAGCTGATTGTTTCAACCGAACATTTCAGATGATTCACTTTGATCAATGTGCTCCTTGTGATCACCAATAAGATGAGATAAGATAGAACTTTATTCTTGCGCCAGAGGAAGATTAAGGAGCAAACTACAGGAGCCTTTATCAAACAGTAAAAGTAGAAAGTAGAAACCAATGCTTAATCGAACACAGATAAGTACACAAATGTGACGATGTAGATGGTGCTACCTGATCAGCCTAGAAACATGCGTCATTAGCTAGCACTATACCGGACACACTAGGCAAATGAAAAGACATTTCCTGAGCATGTTGACCTCGCATTTAGCACCATAAATTGTAAACCTTAAACAATTCTCATGAGAATTCCTACAAGATCGCACTGGGACATTTTTAATCTGTACATATATTTCTTTTTTCAGTGGACCATCGCAGAGACAGAGAGAAGCGATCTCTCAGTGATAGCAGAAATCCTGGAGCAGCTCCGGCGGTGAATAATGGAACAGCTGTGACAGCAACCTCGGTGATTTAACCGGGAAAGGTTTTCTTACTCACAACAGTAAGCCGAGATTCAAATTCAAACTCGTGTAGCTGATGTACAGTAATCAGCAGATGTTAGAAAATGATATAATTATGTGGAGTTAGAGTGTTGAGTCTATTTGTAGAGACTGATTTTTAGCTCCCAGCTAAGGTTACGTCCGTCTTGTGATTATTTGCAGCTGCCAACTTGAAATCGCTTCATTTCATCCTTTAACATTTTTGTGAATTTTTGTCATGATTACAGTGTGACAAGTTGAGCCAGAGTTTTGTGAGATCACATTGGATTTTGACAAATAAACTTCTTCTTTGAGTTCAAATGAAAGTCTGTGCCAAATTTAAAGAAATTCTGTCAAGGTCTTCCTAAGATATCACGTTCGCCAAAAAAATCGAAACCCCCAAAAACATAACTCTTCAGGCCATGGCTGAAGCTTGGAGGCTGTATAAGAAGGTATAAGGTGGAAGAAAAGCTGGAAATAGATGACTGAAGAAACATATATGAGAGGTCGGTCATTAGTTGAGATAGTCCTCGAACAAATCGGAGCCATTATGTTGCAAACAAATTCAACTCCACGGCGCTCAGATGACGTGTATGACTACGTTACTCTTCTGTCCATCACCACACAAAACCCGCCAAAACGATTTGATTGGCCTGGCAGATTTTTGCAGGAACATAATCAGTTCCCCGACGGGGAGACTCCAGACCAACTGTCCGCCATAAAAAATGTCACAAATCCTGAGAGGATTTTCTCCAATTCCAGAAAACAAACAATATATTAACCTGAGTGACGATAACAAGAGACTGCAAACACAACCTGAGTAAACTTTCGGAGGTATGCTTAGTGCGCAGCGTGCATGTATAACCTAGATCCTTCAACACAGCGAACACAGCATGCTGCAAAAGGCAGATTATTTATGCGGTGCACAGAATCAGCCGATAAACCAACAAACATCAGAGAACCTGCTACTTTTGGGGACTCTTTTGGGGAGATCAGATAATGATGATGTTAAGCTGTCCCGAAACCCTCCTCCTGATCAGGCTCAAACAATACGGTGGGACTTCAGAAGAGGCAGAGCTCTCAGCCTTTGCTTTCAGCATGCACGGCAGAGTTTTCTGAGGTAAACCCGCTGCTCTCTTCAAATGCCCAGAGGGGTCTTGAGAAACTAGTAAGTGAAAGCATATGCAGCATTACGTAACCGTTTCCTCCGCGGTTGAACCCACATCGAGAGATAACAGGGGGGAGATGAACGTGTCAACGTTTTTACAAGTAATTTACATGTCATATATTAAATCACAGGCTCCAGAATAAAGAACACGGGGGCGAATGTTCTTGTGAAGATATGATTTTACCAGTTTCACCTATAGAAGCTGGAAACAGGAGGCACGGCCATGATTGTCGTCAATTAACATAACGAGGCTGTGCTACGAGTGTGCATCGGGGGAATGAAAGGAATCCAACATGTGGTCATGTGATCCCGCCTGCAGCATTTCATTAAAATCTCATATGTGCATACATGAAGATAATGAGACCCTGCCAGAGTTTGGCTGTCAAAGAAGGCTGTATTAACAACATACCTGCGACGCATAATTATTTACACACATGCAGTAAAGCACATGACCCTGGAGGCAGAGGTAGTGAGCCTAGAGCTGGTGGTACATATCTGAGCAATACTGGAGAGACCGGAGAACACACTGACCTGTGTTGACAGGCTGAATTACGCCCGTCAAGAACTGATAGTTCAGATCTCTCCCTGACCGTGTTTGACAAGAGTCTACAACCAAGCTCTGGAAGGCAGTGCTGCACACGGTGGTGGTGCTAATATTAGCTCACCCATTAAGAAAAGAGTTTCATGAAGATGTCTGAAGATTGAGGTGGTTACATAAAGAAAATTTATACTGATTGTAAGTGAAAAAAAATGTAAACGAGGCAACAGTCTGCGTTCCTGGAGAAAAATATGTTTCAGATTTCTTCTCTGTGCAGTTACACAGATTTAATGAAGAGGCGGAAGCGAGAAATGATTTTATTAGCATTACAGCTACTAAAATGAGTCGTTCAGTGGCTAAAAAAAACAAACCTGCCTGCAGTGATATTAACTACAAATGAAAACATATGATTTCAGGAAACGTATACAGCAGATTCATTGTTCTGCACAGCTGGCGCCAGATGAAAAGCCAAGTTAAAGGATCAATGAACTCCTTGGGGAAACGGGATGGTGAAATTTCAATGCAATCTCTACAATAGGAGCTGTGATATTCCACTTGACCAAGCAACAGACCATAAGACTAACTGACACAGCAGTCCCCAGGGCCACTCTTATAGCATTGCTAAAAATATGAGCTTTAGTCCATCCATGTTTTTTCTCTCTCTCCTTTCCTGTGTCATTCCAG
The DNA here is from genome assembly GCF_963514085.1 of Chelon labrosus. Lineage (NCBI taxonomy): Eukaryota > Metazoa > Chordata > Actinopteri > Mugiliformes > Mugilidae > Chelon > Chelon labrosus. The sequence continues at coordinate 12,758,322 of NC_140338.1, forward strand.
CCTTAAAGCCAGACGAACCTCTCTGGCTGCAGTTTTTTTGTGGAGGAAAGTTGGTCTGGAGTCTCCAATGGGAACTGATTATGCTCTGGTGACAATCGGCTGGGTCAGTCGAGTCGTTTGGGTGGGCTTTGTGCGGTGACGGACAGAAGAGAAACAGCGATTTAGTCATACATGTCATCTGGGCGCCATGGAGTTTAATTTGTTTACAATAAAACGATTCCGAATGGTCGTAGGACTATCGGTTGAAACAAAGCCCCATAATGAAATCGTAATGGCGTTTCTGATAAGAACCGAGTCTGGCAACACCAAGCCTCCCTCCCTCCCTCCCTCCCTCCCTGCCTCTATTTTCAGATGCACATCTCCTCCATTCCTCCCCATCCACCACAGCAGCAGCAGCGGGGAAATCCCTTGAAGATGGCGCTCCATCAGTAATGATTTTCTGCTCAGCTGAGCAATGAAAGGTACACATGCGCTCACTCTGTCTGGCTCTCCCCAACTCTCTCTCTCTTTCCCTCTCTCTCTCTCTCTCTCTCTCTCTCTCTCTCTCTCTCTGTGTAAACCCCATCATCCATCCCTCAATGCATCTCATTAAAGTTTTAAAGTCACGGTAAGCCGGCACATCAGCGAATCCTCCGCACACCAACCCTGCCAAACTCCACCCCATACCTTCCTCGCCTTCTCCCCGATTCTCACTCCGGGACAGTGTGAAATTAAGGAGAGGCCAGCTCGATACGCTTTCGTTTAGAAAATAATGAGCCAACGGGAAAGGAGAGCAAAGAGGGAGGAAGCCGAGCGAGGGAGCTGCAGCATCTTCGGAGGCTCGTAAAGATGCCCAGGTCTGAGAGCAGTCTGGTGCAGAGCAGCGCTGCAGCCATGTTTATTCTAGAGAGGAGGCCCTTAAGCACTGAGATGATTCAATAATCTCATATTCAATTCGATATCAAATAGTTTTTCTCTATCGCAGCTGCCAAGGGGGGCAGGAATTAGTGAAGTCCCTCAGAAGTACACAGTGTCTCCTCCAACAAGACTACAGGATTAAGGAGAGCAGAGGCTGACATTGTATTAGTAGGGGACAAATAAGTAAAAACAGTAATTAAATATATTTGTCATTCTCTATTCTCGTAGTTTTAAAGCTTTGGTGTTTATGTAATATTTATAATTATGTAATATAAGTGAGGACGTCTACATTTCCCCTGATTAATTCCCAGCCAACAAGTTAAACTTTATTAATACAAACCATCAAAGCTTGACCTTACTGAGCCTTTAATAGAAGAGATCAGACCAACTTTCCTCTGCAAGCCACAACATCCATTTTTGGAGGCTAAAGGTATTAAGGGGTAGTTCAGTCAATATCATCCAGCAGCCTTTTAGCAACGTGTTCTCTGAAAGGGAACGCTGGTACGGGATATCAATATTAATGGCATAACACTGAGCCCTCATTATGCTGAAGGTCACGGCGGGATGTGGATTTAGAGGAGAGGAAGACGAACGAAACTCTTCAACATTTATGACAGAGAAGGAGCATTTGGCTACCAGTAGGGCACCTCCTGAAGGCGGCCTGTCATTTTCACTCTCACCCATTAAAAAACACAAAAAGTTTCAAGTTTTCTGTGGAAAATCTTCCTCTTGAAAAATCATCCCTGTGACTTTTAGTGCGTGCAAAGTGAATTTGATCATTAAAATGCAAAAAACGGTGCAGGTGAGCGCTGACTTGTGGCACCAAAGGGAACCGAGCACTGTCGATAGAGACTGTATCTGTGCAGCAAGTGTAATGCATCAAAGATGAGGTGCTCACCTGCATTTCCAGATATCATGTAACAAGAAGTCTCTTTAAAGCCCATGAGTAATGACTGTGCTCTTTTCACACTTTACAAAAAGAGGAAAAAATAGAGTATTTTGCTGCATCCTAATGGTAATTTAAAAATTAAATACTCTAAATGAAGAAATTCACCTTCACATTTTGACAAAGGACACACTCAACTGTGTTTTTTCGACAATTCAGCCATTGTGAATTGTATTATTTTCCTATGATAAGTCAAAACGTTGTAAAGTAAAGCAGAGAAAACTCCAAGGGCTAGCTGGCTGACTACTGTGGGCTAAGGACCAAAGGCACCAAACCAGCATCAAAGAACATCCGTCAACAAAGGCTGACAGCTCCGCCGCTTCAATTCTCCTGTGTCTTAACCTAAAAGTTGCACTTGAACACACCGCAAAGCCTACAGCCAACGGCCAACTGGCACATACGATCTCTGCATGTGTGAGAGGAAATAACTCTTCACACCAGCAGGTGGAAGTAGTCTGTGTTCATCATCATTATCATCAGGGGAAACTCGAAGGTCTGGGACAGGGGTAGCCAAGCTGAAGTCTTATCAGTTTATGAGAAAAATACCTTTGCGTGAAATTGGATAGTCCTCCAACAAATCAGAGTCATTTAGTTGTAAACATATTTAAGCCAAATACGCTCAGATGACATGCATGGCCATGTCATTGGTGTCACTGGTTGGCCCGGTGGATCTTTGCTGGAGCGTAATCAGTTTCAGGTGGAGCGGTTGGAGACCCAACTTTCCGCCACAAAAAAGTTGTGAGGGGGGATGTTGGTCTGTCTTCCAGGCTAGGTAGATCTAGGACTGTGGATCTATAAACCGTCGTACAGCACTGGTCTTTCCTGAATTGTGTTGATCAGTTGGTCAACTTCTTTGCTAACTTGAATCTGATCATCCACTCACAGTGGTCTCTCTGACCAACGGGTTCTGCAGTTAAACATGCTCAATCAGCCGAAGAGCCGACAACCAATGTCCGATTAGCGCCAACGGTGCGGGACACACAGCAAAAGCTAGGGCAAGAGACGCTTGCCGACAACCCTACATTGGCCGAACGTTTTCTTGATGTGTCGCAGCCTTGACATGAGAGGTAGCTGGGAACATACCAGCACACCTCAGCTAGCTAGATCTCTGTAGGCTGTTATTAGGGTGGCACCAACTGACGAGACAGTGGAAGCTGAAAATATGTGATCTTGAGTGAATAACTTGTTCCTGGCTTCACAATTTGTACACAGAGGGCAGAGGCTTTAAATTAATTCAGTCTGTCAGTTTGAATATGGAAAGTAAATGGCGGGAATACTCATAAATTTAACATGAAGAAATGTTATTATCAGCTACAACAGTTGCAATGAGAAACTGAAACCTTTGTGGCATCAACAAATTTAGAGCATGGCTGCCTGTTTAGCAAATAAAAACTACAGCATCCACATAAAAAACTACAACGTCGTGGGTAACCTTACATCTCAAACCAGGCCTTCTTTTTTTTGAGTAATGCTTTTCAACAACAAGGGCCAACATCCAGTGTCACAACTCAGTGTTGAGTTTTGGTACTGAAAACGAACTAATTCTTCCACGTCTTCACACACAACTACATGAATGTCTTTCATAACCGATACCTTGCAATACCACTCCCCACTGTGTTTTCTAATTGGTATTAATAAGTTAACTGGCAAAAATGATATTCCTTGTGTGTGTGGCCACCTAGAGCGCTGTCCCTAATTTATCTCTTTTATCGGCTCTCCCACTTGTCAGAAACATCATCACCTGTAAACAGGATGTGGAATTACAGAGCATGAATGACATCTGTGTGTGAGCTGGCAGGGAATCGGGGGTTGATGCAATCACCATTGCCTGGGAGTGCAAGCCCCACGCACTCGGAGTGCCCCACACACTGTCTGATGCAACCCCAAGTGCTCCGTGGTTTAGCTTGACGCTCCATCGGCATCGTCGTCTGAATGATGCATCGTGGTGCATTTACATCAGGCCACTGTATCAGCCAAGTCTCCCAAATGAACTCATTTTGCCTGAATATCTTTCACCTATTTTTACCGACGCGTTCTCTGCAGGGATCATCACTCTCGCATCGCTGTGGATGATGTCGGCCTACATTTTTCATCATAGCTGAATATTGCTCATCATTGCTGAATACTGAGCAGGAGCTCAGAGATGTTTGCCCTTCACGCAGGACACATCATAATGTCCTCAAGGGGTCCGAGCGGCCGCTAACAGGCTTTACAAATACATGACTGAAACACAGCATCCTGTATGATCAAGGGGAAAATGTCTGCCAGAGATTATTAAAGAGAAAAAAAAAAGCATCTAGGAAGAAAATCCACACACAATCTTGAAACTATGTAATATGTAAATATTCCAGGGATTACAGCACAGGTAAGCCAGAGACTTACAGAGAAAGACCATTACATATAGCTTGTGTGTATAAATGTTCTTCCTTCTACGGCTTCAAACCTGTTTGTGCTCATTAATGGAAAACACTGTCTAAATGTTGACAGCGAGGTGACAATAATCCCAGCTGTCTCATTACTTCAGCATAAATTCAGGACATATCCTGAATGTACCATCTGGAGCAGATCTTTATTAAATCCTCCATGTTTCAGAACCTTAATGCGTAGTGAGACGCAGCATTTTGGCAGACAGAAGGAAAAAGAAATTGTGAGAGAAAGAAAGAGACGTTACCATCGGAGGGCGATCTTGATGGGCGTTGTGAGGCAGGAGGTGAAGAGGTCCGCGGGGAGGTCGGGGTTCATGGGCAGCAGCTCACTGGCCTCACAGGCAGCCAGCTGGATGCAGTTCTTCATGGATGGTGGCAGGGGCATTTGGGCGAGCGGGTGGCTGGGATTGATGGCCGCCACCTGTACGGACACAAAAGAAGAGGGAATTCTTTAGTGTACGTACAGACACAACGAAGGACGACTTCATGTCGTCTGTGTCTGGACCATAGACTGTAAAATAAGTGGACACCATGACAGCACCTCAAGTGAAGCCAAAGTATGCGGAGCTCCCCCTGGTGGCTGCCTAAGGTATAGGTCATAAGTCATACCCTCTCCATGTTAGTGACTTGGGTCAAACTAAAACACTTAAGTACATATCGGATACATTTTTTCAAAAGATGGTTTCTTGCTCCAGACTTGCAAGATGGCGCCGCCTGTATCCCTGGAATTCTAGGGGGAAACGAGTCAACTATGGTCTGCACCAAGAAGTTGCACAAGCACAGACTGACAAAAACTACAACCAACAGCCAGCTGTCGCATACTATACGCTACAAATCCGTGTGAATGAAAGTAACTCCTCATACCAGCAGGTGGCAACAGTCTGTATTTGCCACTGAAATGTGGAAACAGGAAGGGGCGCTATTAGCTGAACTCTCCTGAATCAAGCAGAACAGTTCATACATTCCAGGTGATCATGTTGACGTGAATGTATTTGTGTATTATGTAAATGTTCATATAAGATGAAGATTGAGAACAAAAAAAAAAGCTTTCTGTGTTTGCCTTTGTTCTTTTACTCTCGTCATATCAGTTTCTTTTCTCAAGTACTGGTTCACAGCCAATCGGAGTGACCTATCTGACCAACTTGTTTGTTCGGCTGAAGCCTCGGTCCTGATCCGATACCGAATCCTTTTGTTATTTATTTTAGGTCTTTCATAAACCAAAACCATGCCCTTGTAACGTCAAAATATCTTCTTCCTCCTCTGATTTGTTGATGGTTGGCTGGCGTCAAAGCTGCCAAAAATTAAAGAAGAACTAAAATCTGCTGTGTGAAAGTACTTTGATGTCTGGCTGACAGTATTGGCATCAGTATTGAGTATTGGCGAGGTGGAGATCGTCATTCGTCACTACCAACTTAATTTGCCGCCTACAAAAAATGGTTACAGAAGTTTACACAGTTCAAGGCGTTGGATGACCAGCCCATTTCTGTAGTGGAAAAAACACAGGTTTTCACCATCTGCTGGAGCTTCTGGAGCAACACTACCTTAATAAGCCTTTATGAATCTCCAGGGAAGGAAATGTTGTTTATTTAAGATCAGATCAGACTACACTCAATATTACAGGATCGGGGGCAAAAAATCCCTAGCTTAGGCAACAGGTAATGTGTGAAATGAGAGGGAAACTAAAGAGCAGAATCTCCAGCTGGCTCCATGAAAGTAGCTACATCACAGAGAGGAGGTAACAGCAGCAAGGAAAACCAGTGGGAATTTTAGCTATCTTGATACTTGAGGCAAGAACTGAGTAGAAAATGAATTTGAAGTGAGAGTTTGTGCCAATGTCCAGCGACTGCAACAGGTGACGGCTTTAGCGCCCCGTTACCACCTCCACAAGCCTGTTGCCATTGTTGCAAGCTGTTGGTGCTCATCAGAATTGGCTCTTGGAAAATAGCCTTCTTTCAAAACTTTGAGGCTGGAGTGAGCTCATCCTCATTTAATAAGTGTTGTACTTATTAGTCGCTGTACTTCAAACACTGCAAAGCTGCTTTTTAATCTTTATAAGACGCTGTATAATGCTTACCACATTGGACACTGAAAGATAAAATTGGGACAAACTTTATGTTTTGGTTATGGAGAGTGAGGGATGAGCAATAAAAGTTCTTTTTTTGTTGTTTCATCTTTCCCCTGATGCCCCAAAACAGGTCGAAGCTTGAATGCAGAAGATACAAATCACTGCTTTTATTCCCGATTTGCCACCTCAAGCTACGAGAAAAAAAACAAAAAAAAAAACAACATTACAACTGACGCTCTGACGCAGATATTTTGAGAGCCTAATGATAATGTGATAGTTTATTGATCCCGGTGAGGAAATTATCCTCTTGCTTGGCTTCTAAGCCGGTGGTCCATGGTGGTAAACAATCCTCCTGTCTATACTGAGTGCAGAATTAGCGTGTTATTTTCACTCTCTGGGACGGCTCAGTCAATATTCGCAAACGAGAAAAATTGAGGAGGCCTGCGTATGATGTAAAACTTTAATTATACTTGGAGCTCTTGACTATTTATGTGCTCATTGTGCTGTTGTACCGCTGATTTGTTAGCTGGGAGTTCAATATGGTTTCTGTCTTTTGCTGAGTAGACTTTAATGAGCTGCGGGTCTTAATAGAGGCAGCAATGCAAGGCTTCCCTTCATCATCACTGACTGACTGCTATGGTTTCTTGTTTCTTTACATTTTGCAGCCTTGCCTAATTTCAGCAAGGAATTAGTGAGGGATTATTATTATTATCTTCATGTTTTAAATGTAGGTAAACTTTACTTAAAGGGGAATTACTCTTTTTTACAACCTGCACCTTATTTCCGGCATAAAATACGATTGTTTACTCACCCATATAACTTTTGTGTAATTTGTATTCCTTCGGGAGATAATTAGATCAGCGAATATCCATATAGTGGGAGTGACTGGGGCACCGAAACGCAGCCTCTAAATAATGCATTATCTGCCGCGAAACTATGGTTCATCCACAACCTCAGAAAAGGAAAAATATGCAGCCATGTTGTAAAAAACGAGCAGTAGCAAATTACAGGTAAACAATCAGGTAAACTATTGGTGAAATGAACGGGTTTTCGGCAGATAATGCGTTATTTAGAGGCTGCGTTTCGGTGCCCCAGTCACTCCCACTATATGGATATACGCTGATCTGATTATCTTCCGAAAGTATACAAATCACGCAAAAGTTATACGGGTGAGTAAACGATTGTACTTTATTAGTTCCCCTTTAAATGGTTTCTTTCGCTCAGTGGCAGTAGCCGGAGATTCTCGGCTACTCTTCTTTCTGCAAATATGGTTTCTGCATGTTTACAATTCTCCACTGAACAAAGAGGTGCAAATCTAAACTCCACGGGCTGTGCTGTAAAGGGAATAACTCATTTATTAAAGAAAGTTTCAGCAGTTTGATTCTGAGCATCTCGGATAAACATGGTGCTAACCGATCATTTCATAAAACTAATATCCAGTGCAAGAACACTAAATTGTGTTATTGATATCTTGAAATACAGAATAAATTTAATATAGCCTTTGTTTTGCCCTTGAAAGAAGTATTACATCAGCAAAACATCTTGCAGACGTTTCACAGATGATAGAGAAAACTGAAAAAGGAAGGAAAACAATAGAGGCGAAGGTGGAGAAGTCAGAGATCTGTCTGTAATTTCTACCCTCTGACTGAGCAGCTCCTTGCCTGAAAAAATGAGGACACAGACCTTGACTGTGTCTTGTTGTCCCGTGTGTAAATTGTGTATTTGCTATATGAGAAGCATCTTCTAACTTCAATGTGTGCGATCCTCCTCTGTCAACAAGAGTAAATACAGCGCACCAATTTTTCTGAGCATCAACGAGTTTTCGAATTCTTAATGCAACGCATATGCATAACATTAGCATAGGGCGCAACGTGCCAATCCGGTTCAATCTGGGACGTCTGTGTGGGTTGCATAAATAGGCTGTAATTGTGTATTGCGAAGCCGGACGCGCTGGCGATAAATATAAATTACAAACTGCCGGAGTAAGACCTCTCGAAGAGCTGTAGACACTCGGAACAGCTGTTTACTGCGGCGGAAAATGTTGCTTGGAGCGCTAAAACTCTTTCTGTGTTTGCAAACACTTTTGGGACTACGAGCATGAAGGCTGAGGAGGAAGAGGGGTGTGAGGAATCCTCAAACTGTCTGTCACGAAGAAGACGCTAAAAGCCCTGGCAATCAATCCCTAGTGTTAACCAAACACATGCAATCATAATACACCAACAAATGATATATTAAGCACAGACTGACGATCAGTGGGTGCAAACAAAGGCCTCCTGAAACTGTGACGTTTTTTTGTAAACCTGGAAATAATGCTGACGTTTAAGTCGTCGGACTATCGAATAGCAGAGGTATTTGTTTTCTCTGTACCAGTTGAAAGAAGCCCTATTATGAAATGCCAGACTACGGCAGGCAACTACTCCCCCCTAAGCAAAACAAAATCTTTGATGTCTTCACAGCTACCACGCAAGCCACATAAGAGGATTCAATAAAGGCTTCGTACTGGGTTCACACTTGACACGGTGCTGTCAAAATCCATTCTCAGCAGCAACGAGACCACAGCTACAAAGTGGAATTCACTTCGTGGACATCCCCGGCTCGCGGTGCGCTGCGGCTCGGCAACTGACGCAAGTCTGGGTAAACCCACGCTACCTGAGGCGAGCACTGAGGGGACATGCTTGTCTTTCTGCGCCCTCGGGGTGAGCCGAATCAGTCAGAGAGAGGTAATTAATGAGACAAATTATCAACTGACTGTTCAGGAAGAAGAAGTAAAGAAAGCATCCAGGTTATACTAAAAAATACTGTCAATTGTCATGACCCGATTCAAACGTCCACTGCAGCTTCCTGCTAAGTTAAATCAACTTGTATGAATAAGAAAAATGTTGGAGATGAGGCTGCGTAGGTTTATATAATGACTCTCTACTGCTGTATATATTGCACGGCCTTCCTGCTCTCTGCTAGTCCAATAACTCATTAGCTGACTCTATGATAAGTGGGGGAAAAGGAGGGTGAAGCTCAGATCTCAGCAAGAGACATTATGTATTTACAGTGCTGCACTATAAGGAGCTCTGCACGTGCATGAATAAATTACGACATTAAAGATACAGAAGAATGGGCTTAATTAATGCAGGGCGTGTATGTAGCTGTGGATGCGTCCTCATCTTCTTTTTTTCCCCCTATTAAATGCATGTTTCATTTCTCTTTGAAAAGCTTGCAGCCGCGCGTGGGTGCGCGATCGGCTGCCGTTACGGACGGATCTGTGCCAGTCGTCCCGCGACATGATTCCCCTCCTCTCCGTCTAATGAGGAAAAATGTTGACTCGCTCGCGGAAAAGGGGCATCGCAAACAAACCGTGCCTTTCTAAAGCCTCTCGTTGTGTCGACCTAAGAGGAACATTGTCTCCTGAAAGAGATTTTGGAGTAAAAGCGATGCGACGCGGCGCGGCACTAATCCTAACCGTAAATACGACAACGCTGCCAGCAGAGGCTGATTAATGCCAAGCATCCACTGTAATTATCACATTAGCATATTGTAATCTCGCAAATTACCATGAAAATCATCATGACAGCTTTCTTTTCTTTCTCTTCCACTGGGGATATTAGGGTATAATTTAACTGTTGAGAATTGCTTTTTATTGTTTTGGGTTTCTTTTTTTTTTGAGTGTGACACTAATTTATGAGACTAATCCAGCACGAGAGGAGGATTTAAAATGTAACACGCCATAACAGAGCAGAGTAGCAGAAACCGCCTACCCCAAAAGCCGAGAAATGCATTTTGACGACCGTGCATTCATTATTCATTAAAATGATAGAAGGAGCCAGAGGAGGCCTAATGTGAGCATCCTGGAAACGCCAGCAACACAACGTCTACTTCACAAACACACACACACACGCAAGCTCTCACAGTCCAGCGTACACTATCTGCGAGCACTGCAGCGATTCTCTCTGAACGTCGGACACACACACACACACACCTCTCTCTCTCTCTCCGTCCCGCAGCTAATGCAGTGAGCCTGTTTGCTGAGTGCACACTGGAAGTGATGAGATATTTAAAAGGAAGCAGGTGGCCCTATAATAGAGCACTCAGAGTGGACACCCAGCTCACGCACACAGACACACACTGACTGACTAACTGAATGGACCACAGGAGGAGCTTGGTATGGGGCCACGGAGGAGTGAGAAAACACCTCCTCCTCCTCCTCTTTTCTCCCCTTCATCTGCAACACTGCATCTCCAAATAATACGGCCCCTGGTGAGAACAGGCCTGTCACTTCATGTGAGCCATGTGAGCCATGCATTTGTCAACAGTGGCGACAGTAGAGCCCACGTGGGGACACCGGTGTGCATGCGCAGAGCGGCGCAGAGAAGGGATGGGGGTCACATGTGTGGGGACTCCTCGCTAGGATCATCGCCCGCCTTCTTGATTAAAAAAGCTTCGGGAAGTCATCACCTCTCTTTATCTCCCATTACACCTCCCCATTATACACTTCCTGTGTGTGTGAGGGAGCAGGGCGAGCACTGAGGAGGAAAAGTGAAATTACTTATGAATGTTACGCAACTACCCTCGCATTGAGCCGAAGGAAATTATATTCTCAACTTATTTCCCGACTGAAACGGTGCAATTAAACCCTGAAGCTCGGGATAAATACTTCCTGTGGTTTGGAGCACACCGCGCGCCCTGCTATCAAATTTTTGGCCATTCTTGTATCTGTCAGCTTACGATGACCACAGCCACTTCACAAACTGTACTCTCAGGCTTTAAGGCTTCATTTGACTACAATTAGGCTGACAACTGACAAAAGGGAGCGCTGGCTAAACCTTACATCTGGGCTGTAGCCTTGGGAGAACCCCAAGTGGCCCATTACTCAGTAGCCCTTGTACAAACTAGCTACAAGAACAAGGAGTGTGTGTTCCCCACACTTGGGTATTTCAGCTGTGCTGTTTGATGCTAACTCGGTACTTCTTCTCCTTTGTGACAGCATTACATGCTCGGAATTTGCACAAGGATGAGCTTTCAATTTCCAAAACCAATAAGTTAATATAGAAAAAACATAAATGTGAGGACATGTGTCTCTTTGATTAAATTGTTAACCAGCACAGACACGATAAATTAAAAGATATTATTATTTTATTGACTCTTTATTAACCACATATGTATACTTGCAGGTCTAAAGTATGCCATTACCTTTCTCTCCTCGATATTTAAAGGTGCACACACACCAAACGACATCTATGAAATAGCATCAACAAAGCCCTACTGTGACATTACCTCCAGTCGCCTGACCAAGAAGTTGCACTTAAACACACCTTGAAGACTACCAATGACCAGCAGGTACATATACTTTGTATCTGTGTGAGAGGAATGAACTCTTCATACCAGCAGGTTGTATCCATTATTCAAAAGGGGAAACAGGAAGAGCTACAGCAGGCTAGGAAGCTTGGAGGGGCCACAAACTGTTGTACAGTTTATTCACTCTGGACCTGCTCAGACCTTGCATTAAGATCCAATGTAGGCAATCCGATCTCAAGTGGCCAGCTTTTACTACGTAGTGTTTCCCGGCTTTGAAGGGGCAGAACTCCACCGTGCACGACCATGTAGAGACAAAAATGACGTTCCACCGTGTAAATAAGATAAATAACATAAGGCTATTTGGTTTGTTTAATAAAAAGGAAAGGTAAACTTAAATTTCATCTGTTGTGCTCTGGCACGGTTAATAAAATTAACTTGACCGTCAAGTTGGGGCAAGGGTGCTGTTGGGAGGGTGGGGCGCACCCCTAATATAATGGTAGGGGACCCTGCTCTAGATGAAAATGTTGTTGTTTGAACTTCATAGTTCTAGTTTTATCAGAGTGATCTCTCAGACCGAATCATTTGAATGCAGATTCAACATGCTCAATCAACTGAAGAGACACTAAGAAGGGACAAACCACAAAAACGAGGGCCCCAGACGCTGACAGATGGCCCGATACAGGAAAATACCTGACTGTCGATTTGGTGCGTCACAGCCCTTGCTTCTAAAAAGCCTGCTCGTCTTTTAGAGGATCAATGATAATGAATTGCGAGCAGTTTGTGAAAAGCACGTCTGTGTTATTTATTTAGTCAAGTGTTTATCATGACCTCCACAAACTTAAACCAAAAAGAAATGAGTTTCATCCAAATGTTGCAGCAACTCAGTAGTTTGGCTGCCGCCTCCATCTTTACTTTATCTGGTAACGGAGCATTCTCAGCAGCTCTTCTTTACTCTCACTCTAGCTCCTGTCTTTTTCCTCTGTACCGTTCATCTCGAACCTTCCTCTCTCTCTCTCTCTCTCTCTCTCTTTCGCTCCCTCTCTCGTTTCCCAGCTAATCTACAGTCTAGCTGAAACTTCTCCATGAATAATTGAGATGAATGACAGCGCCATCTCATTAGGAATTCACATAACATGCCATAGCCGGGAGAGAGAAAGCGAAAGAAAACGTAATAAAAAGATGAAGAACTGAGAGAACTGGGGCTGGTAGTGGAGTGTATTTGTGTGTGTGTGTGTGTCTGCGGAGGGCGGAGAGTCGACCAAAACTCATTCAGATCCCGTCTGCCCATCTGAGGACATCCCGGATTTTTAATATAGAGGACTCCAGCAGAGAACCATGACACCAATTAGGTGTCCTCTACAAATGCTGTGTGCGAGTGTGTGCTCAGTGTGACTGTACCACAAATGAATCAGGTTGCTACTTATAACTCCCAACACATCAGCTCACCCTGTTTGCCTGCACATACACTACTTGTGTGACTCATTTAATCATTGAGGTGCTTTCTTTTCCAGTTACAAGCCTACTACTAATTCATGGTTGTTGTGATGTGACATAAACAATGAGTGTCTGTGTGTGATGCCCACCTCCAGCTCCTGCTCCCTCTGCAGGGCGAACTGTTTGAAGGACTTGACGATGATTCCCGCATTGGAGCAGTCGTACACGAAAATGGACGGACTGCCCATCCACGTCTGCAGGTCGTAGATGGAGAGCGGGATGTACTGGGTGTAGTTCTGAAAAGAGACGGACGCAAAATGAGAGAGAATACGTCAGAGTGAATAAGTGGAGAGGCGCCGCATCATGTTATTGCTGATAACTCACTTTTATGGATTTGGGTTTAATTATTAACCACTCATCTGTTTGATGAAGAGTGTGAGCGCAAGAGAGGGCGAGAGAAGAAGTGGAAAAGAGAAAATTATAATGAGTGATAGCGGGACATGCTGATGACGGGAACACAGAAAGAAGTGAGTAGTATAAATCTAATAACCAAGGTGTCATACCCCAAACTGAATGGCAAATTTGATTCTATACGTCTTCCCTGCCACCAGTTTCACTCAAAATCCCCACTGATGTCCCGTTTCAGCAGCCAGTGACACAGCAGCTTAATTTTATAGGGCAAGGAAGAAAATGTGGAAGAAAATGTAAAAAAAGAAGAGAGGAAGTTGGAGAGGACATCACGCCCGAGGGTGCACTGAAGACATGGAAGGTAGGAAGGTAGCTGCTAAACCCAGACAGCCATGGTGCATCATTGTAATTAGGTGCTTACTTATAGGACAAGGTGATAAACAACAACATTTTATGTCCGATTTGGTATTTTGAGTCTCTACACATCAGCAGAGCTCAGTGCTTGATAATGAAGACATCCTGGTGCTGAGTCTAGTCCGACTCCCTGGATATAGACTGTTGGGATAAAGCTTGCAACTAGGAGCATACCAAGAGTCTAGCATGGCAGTGCGACGATGCTGTGTAGAGACCTTTTCTGGCTATCCGCAACAGCCTGATGCAAGTGTTACAAATATGTTGAACAACCAGAAAGTTGCAGTGGCAAAAGTCCAGGCAAGAAATTCCAAATTGCTTAGCAACATATCCAAGTTCCTCTTAGGGTATCCCGAGGCATTCCCAGGGCAGTTGAGATATATAAGCAATCCAGCAAATAGGTCTAACTCTTGGTCTCTTCCCAGGTGTCCATGCCCATGTACCCTCCAAAGCGAGACGTCCAGAATCACCTAAACTGATCCCATATGACACGAAGGAGCATCTTTACTCTAAGCTTTAAGGATATTTGAGCTGCTCATCCTATCTCTAAGGGTAAGACCAGCCATTCTACGGAGAAACCTAAATCCTGTCTTTTGTATCCGCACTACAATTCTATCGGCCGCTACCACAAACTCATGACCATAGACTCTTGTTCGTGCTTCTTCATTCTGTTTTTTTTCCAAAGCTTCTTGTGGTAGTCTCTGCTGTGATGGTTCTTGTTCCAGATCAAGCCAACCTCTCGAGCCAACCAACCTCCAGGTTCTTGGCATTGTTGGCTTGTTGGAGAACAACTCTGAACTTCACATTGGTTGAACTATTACCAGAATCATTGTCTGTGAAGGTTCTCAACCATCCAGATCATGGTATATCAAAAAATCAAATCTGTAGGGTTTCTGGAGATGTTTCATCACTCATCCAAGTAGCTGTACTTGAAACTCCATTGACTAGGTTTTGTTAACAACCAGAAACTTACCTGCTTTACGCATTATTGGAGTGAAACTTCAGTTGACTCCATAGCTAGACTCTTCACCAGTCTTTCAGAACTCAAGGTGAGTGGCGAAACATCTTCAAAAAAAATCGTACCAGTTGTCCTCATTTCAGCCTATTTTCTGGATATACCATAATGCGGAAAGGGGTTTCCGTTTGTTTTACTTGGGCTCTGATTAGGGAGTAAGGTTTACTTACGAGATTTTGTTTTAAGAGAAGCATTAAAGATCTCTGTTTTGGTAAGTATTGTTTTACTAGTTTCTCAGATTTGCCAACACCCACTTGCCCAGTCTTAGTGCTGTTTGGTTTATTTCAATTAGTCACTACAACAATAAAACCTTCACCTCTACCACTACAACAATAAAACCTTCACCTCTACCACTAGCAGAGCTGGGCTGTAACAGGGATTGGCTCGCTTTTAGAGCCAGACTCAAGTAACAGCAGTTCTTTGGGAAATACAAGGGTGACGCCACAAGGGATTAATCGATCTTTATATGTGCAACAGATGCAACAAACTGGGCACATTTTCAGATGTAACTGACTGACATGTCTCAACTGGTGATAGCTGTTGAAACTGGTGAAAAAAGCTAGTGTACCTCTGTGACTGTGAAACCATATATTACTATTTTCTTGACTGTGACTATTTCCTAATCATATTATATATGTAAACACGGCCTCTGACATCTCAGCAACAGCTTATTATTGAAAGTCCTTCTTGGAACCTCAGTGCACTAAAGCTCCAGCACTAATAGCTAATGACTGTGGAAGGAGAGCACAGTCCGTTCAAAATACAAATCAGTGGATGTGTAATAAGTCATTGGTTTGTGTGTGTGTGGGTGTGTGTGTGTGTGTGTGTGTGGTACCTTATTAAAAACCCAGATCTCTCCATTGACTGTGGGTCGTGGAACTCCGTGGCCATTGTAGTGGAAGAGGACTCGTTCCTCTTTGGCGTTGCGTCTTAGCGACGTGCACAACTTCTTAACTTCATCCACTGTGGGGTCCAGACTCTGTTTGTAACGCGCCTGAAAACAAAAGAGGAAGAGAAAATGTCAACGTGATTGTTTTACGTCTTAAATTTAATTTACGATGAAGATGACTTTCTGTAGAGGTTTTTAGAAATTACTGATTTTCTATTTCTAATCAAACGTATAAGCCATTTCCTGAATGTTCTCAAATCTTGCTGAGATTAGTCAACATATGAAGGAGGATCCAGAACATGACAGAGGCTCCCTTTTGAATTGAAAAAGAGAGCCAGAAGAGCCTGCCAAATCAAAGCCTTGAGCAAGATGTGAAAGTAGGGGTAAAATATTGTGGAAATACCACAAATCTCCAAAACCAATGACAACATTAGTTTTGTAAAAATCTCTTTCAAAACTAAATAAATTAGTTTGAAAACTGAAATATGTATAAATGAATGAATATTAAATTGCCACAGTGCACAGCTTTCACTACTAGCAACCATGACAACTGAATTAAAAGGCTGGAAGGACAGCATGGGCTAGCCTTTGAATACCTGGCATGCTTCCATTTTGACTTTCAAATCCTGTGAATTCTGAAACGGACAGCAACCATGTTTACTGCTTCTTCTTCTTAACTGTCTGGTAGCTCTTTTGCACTCTACAGAGAAACAGATTTTTTGTAGCTTTGAACTAAGTCTGTGTGCAAAACCAAATTCTATCGCTGTATCTGACCGTCTGTCTGTCAAGCACCTGCTTCAGACCAGACACATCAGCCTACAGATCTCTCAACAAGGATACACTCAACACACACAGTTCCTCTTCATTCTGATAGCGTGAGCGGTTGTGAATCACCGCTATATGAAACGTAGACCAGGAAAGTGTATTGCGAACACATCTCTATCAGAATACATGGATAGCAATAAGGTACATTTAAGATTAATGTAAACAACCGCAACAAAAACCTCATATCTGCAAATGCTAAGATGTGCCAAGAGGAGAACATAACAAGCATTACAAACAACCACACATAATGTTAAATGACGCAATAGCTGCTGGTGTTGGTGCGGTCTGAATTAATGGAACAGAGCAGCCAAGTGACGTACAGTATATATGTTTATGAGAAACAAGACTGGAGGCCATGAGGGTGGCTATCCTGATGTTTTGTTTTTACAAGGCTTCACATGAGAAAACTGCTGAGGGCACCGAGTCAGGTTGATCCAACCGAAACTTAAACTCTTGCTTATTTTAATTAAAGTAATTTAAAATCCTACTAAACAGGCACGAGAACAATGAACACACTTCTTCGAGTAGCGGCCAAACAAATCCATCTTTCTAACTGAATGCTACAGCATGACATTAATCATTGCAGGTATGTCATAGAGGAAACTCCTCGACATGCTGAGTTGACCTCTGTGTAGCTCAGAAGATGTTTCCCGTGTTCATCTGACAAACTCAAGGAGACAAAACAATGACGGAGAAAAGCATCCGGAAGAGCTGCGCTGACATTTAAAACTAAAGAAATCTGCAGAACATACACGAAACATTTCCGTTTGTACAAAATGAACAACTCGAGTTCAAATCCACTCTTCAGACTAGTTTAAAGGATACAGATGCTCCTATACAGACATTAAGTACCCTACAGTTTTCAGTGTACCGTCCAAATACACAGAGAAACATCAAAGTGACTTCACCCTTCAGTGAAGCACCTCTAACTGGAGTGGTCTTTTTCGGGACGACACTTCACTCCAATTCACAGGGTCACTGAACAATTTGATGAGTAGGAAAATGATATGAATCATGCTCTATTATCACCAAGTCTCAAATCCCTTGAATAGACTGGGAGATTTAGGAGCGATATATCAGGCCGGATAGATTTGTGTGGTTTGAGTAATTCTAAGCCAAAATGTCGTCGTCCCTGAATAATTTTAAAATAGTCTCTCCTGTCAGTGTGGCTGTGACATGTGATCTTGCTCAAACTAGGAACAGTCTCAATGTCGGACTACTGGCGGTTTGAGAAGTTCTGCTATGTATTTCTCACATACCTGCAGTGAGGAATTGTATACTAACTGTAACTGTATGGTGGACATCTTGACATAATGTTGTGTAGGTCTCCCTTTTGCCGCCAAAATAGTCGTGGCTTGGACTGAACTAGACCTCTAAGAAGTGCTGCGGTATCTGGCACCAAGATGTTAAGTCGTGCAAGATGTGACGTGGGGTCTCCATAGATTGGACTCGTTTGTCCAGAACATGCCAGAGCTGCTGGATTAAATTGAGATCTGGAGGACAAGTCAACACTTTGAACTCGTTGTTGTGTTCCTCAAACCATTACTGAACCGTTTTTACTTTGAGGCACCGAGCATTATCCTGCTGAAGGAGGCAACTGCCATTAGGGAACACCGCGTCTATGAAAAAGTTTACATGGTCTACAACAATGCTCCTCATAGCGCATCCTGGTGCCATGTGTACCCTGGGCACAGCCACCTAGTCATCCATCCACGTTCTTCCATGTCTCTGTGGTCTAGTTCTGGTGCTCACATTGTAGGACCTTTCATCAGTGGACAGGGGTCGGCATTGGACATGCTGACTGGTCTGCAGCGACACAGCCCCAAACAAAACAAACGGTGATCCATTGTTCGTTCTGACTCCTTTCTATCAGAACCAGCATTAACTTATTTTCTTAGCAATTTCAGCTATAGTAGCTAGTCTGTTGATCGGACCACATGAGTCAGACCTTCGCTCCACACATGATCCTTGCCTAACCATGACGCTGTCGCCACCTCTTTTCCTTCCTTGGACCACTTTTGATGTACCGACCACTGCAGACCAGGCACAAGAGCTGCAGTGTTGGAGACGCTCTGACACCGTCGCCTAGACATCACTATCTGGTCATTGTCAAAGTCGCTCAAGTCCTTTGACGTACCCATTTTCCCTGCGTCTAATGTCAAATTTGAGGACAAAATGTTCACTTGCTTCCTAATATATCCCGTCCACAAATTTTACTGCAGAATTGTCCACATCTTCTAAGCTACTTGGGAGTATACACTGACGCCCAAACCCTATGCTGCTGCCTGACGGATTGAACCGGCACAAACTTTTTCGGTGCCCGAATGTTGCAGTAATGCGTTAACCAAGTATTTATTTCATCGGTTCTGCTTCCTTTCTCCAAACTTTCACAGAATTTTTGTCGTTCTATTTTCTTCCTTTCATTTTGTTTTAGATGTCAGAAGAAGAAGAAGAAGTCGTCATTCTTGAACAAAACTGATCTGACTTACTGGCCACTAATTCGAAACCTCATGAACATTCTCTTACATTTAACAAAGACAACATTCACATTTGAAACTATCAGCCGCCAAGAATAAAGATCTGAATCAGTTAAGAAGTGACTAACAAGCTGGCAGACCAGAGTGAGACATTTTGTTTGCAATGATCCAACATCATATTGACTCAGACCAAGACACCGTGCTTTGCAGGGTCCCAAACGTCCTTTTTTTCACATTTTCAAACGCTAATGGTTTTAGCTGGAACATTAAAGAAGCTGATAGAAGTTATGAGATACGGAGAATCACAAACCCTACACATAGAAATGTCATTTGTGGGCAAACGAGGCTTTTAAACCTCTATTTGTGAACTTTAAATATCGGGCCAATACCAGAATACTCTTTTGTAATGCTGTTTCACATATCAGGCACAGCAGTGCTTCTCGAGCGCATAGTCACAGGGTACAACTAGCAGCAGATATGACACATAAACAGAGTAAAAGCACTGACTGTTGAGTTTGAGATGGCGCTGCTGTTGCTTCACAGTTGTAAACTAGCCTTCTCTGCCACCTGTTGCGTACTTTAGAACATACTCCACTGGTCCGTGTAGTTTCACATGAGCAAACTCGGCGTGAAGCTCATGCTCGTACCCGTGCGCGTCGAGAAACTTTAAAGGCGAAAACAGTGGGAGTCAACAGGAGTACATGTGCATTGTTTGCTCTCCTTCGGTTCGTCAAATAAAGTGTTTGCGTGTGCGTGGATGGAAGGGAGACAGAGGTGTCAACTAGTTATGCAACAGAAAAGCACCCGTTTAGACTGGTCTGAATCATTGTCACACTCACCGAGGCCCTTCTGTTACATAACCAAACATGCCTTTCACTAAACAGCCTGCCTCCTGTCAAATGGCTTTGAATCAGAGAAGAAGCCATATTTCAACTTTAACTTCTCTCAAAACTTCCAGCTGACAAATATGACAAGGCGAAACGACGGCCTTAACAGGGTTTGGGTTTCTTTTTGTCCAACAATTACATCATCCTACCACAAAAATAAAACTGCAGGACTGTAGAACAGCCTGAATTTGAGATGTCAATACAACCTACACAAATTCCCTCTACGCCCACACTCGCAAAAACTCTTGTCAAGTCAACAAACGATAACTTTTCCTTTACAGTCAACGTTAAAGAATTGATGTGTTTACTCTAACAGAACAGACTGATCTCCTAATAACCATGTAAACACTTGATCTGCTGGTTTCTCTCTGGTTGGAATAAATCCATTCTTTCTGAGGGGGTAAACATCAGGTGAAGAGTTTCCGGGAGGGACAGAAACATGGATGCGGAAAAACAACCATTTGCTCAAATAAGTGTTTGAAAAGATGAACGAAGCCTGAATACATGTGGACAGTAACGTTGGAACATCTTCTTCTATTGAATCAATTCAGTGTTTGAGATGAAGTTGGGTAAACACGTCTTCTTCTGTTGTATCTCCAACAGATTTGACCGCAGCAGAAACCCTTTGCAAAGACAACTGACTTAACATTTTGTGGCAAGCAAACAATATATCTGATTAGATCATTTTTTATTGAGTGTCCATGTTCTCTGATCAGAACGATTTCAGTCAACTTGAAGATATAACTATGCTATATTTGTGAATTTACAGTATATAGTACAACTTCAACTAGTCAGTTTTTCTTTGAATGTTTAGAGTAAAATTCATATAACTAGCTGATAGTTTTAGATTATTTATGGCTATGCAGTCATTTTAATTTCTGTGTGTTTAAAGGCTACTGCTGTTTGATCTTTATTTAAATGATGTTGGAGGTTGTCGTCCTATTTATTAACTGCCGATTTGCAGAGCACAACCACCCCTCGCTCATTGCTCATCACCTCACACATCACACGCTGCAGTGGCCAAGCTAAACAGGTCCTTGATCAAAGACACCAATGTTTTCAGCTTCCCGTATCTGGAGTTTGAACCGCAGTGCTGATTCAATTTGGACATAATCAGATGAAAGCGTCTGAATGCCTAGAGGCGCAGCGCTCATCCCGATGATATCAAGTGGTATCTGAATGGCATAATGGTGTTAGCGAGCGACCTGCCGCGATAGAGGTATAACGTCTGAAATCAGAGCTCGTGCTGAAAAAGTGGAGAGAGGTATAATTTTGAAGGAAAGTGCTGAAATAACTAATGAAGGGGGAAACAGGCAGGTGGGATAAGTGTTTACACTTTCCTGCTTGTAGTAATTTCTGATTATTCCCAACTGTATTTAGATGCTTGAGCAAAGCTGTTCATTTACATTCATGACAGTCGAGAATATTAAATTCAAGTGGCATAGAGAGATTAAGAGGGATTCATATGTATGAGGACGACACCTAGGAGAGTCTATTTAAATACACCAATTACACTTCAAGGAGAGGGAGCCACGAGTGAATCATTGACCACCATGACCTGAAGGGGGAGCTCCAGCCTTCTGTGGGGACAGATGCTCTGCAGAGGTTGATAACAAACTGCAGCCGCCTGCCTCCTTACCACACGCCACCACAGTGAAACACATCCATTACGTCCATCAAGGCCACAGGATACAAACTCCTTATAAAGGTGTGCATTGTGCTGGCTCCGACGCCATTTATCATCGTGTCACTTCTTGAGAACAGGCGACCTTTTCAAAGTACAATAAGCATTCAGGATGCAATTAAACACGGACGGTTGAGCTGCGAGGTGCAGTAAGAGCTGTCACGCGTATCAGGACACATTTTAAAACAGCAAAAAAAAAAAAAAAAAAAGGCTGTTAATAAAGTTTTGTACATACATTTAATTTCTCACTAACACCAGAGATTCCCACGGAAGGTTATGATTTGAACAAAGTCCATTCATCAACATGACACATATCTACACAGTAACAAAGGGGCAATCAGCTGAATGCGTTTGCTGTCTTTTTAATCAGGGTAAATGTTGGGTTAGGTTGCAAAATGTGCAAAGAAAGGACATGACACGTCGGATGACGCTGACAGCAGGAACCACTAGTTGTCGGAGAGAGCAAATAAGCAAAGCCAACATCTGTCCTCTCAATCACCAATAAAAACCTGAGCATCGGGCTTGTTTAGATGTAAAGTACACCAAAGAAACAGAGATACAGAGAAAGAAACAGAAAATTTAAAGAGTAGGAGGATGAAAGGAAGTGTTGCTAAGGTTCATATTTGAGTATGAATCACTGCAGTTCATCAGTTCATCTTCCAGCTTTACAGTCATTTTTACTTACATTTGGCTGATTTGACCAGTTAGTACTCCTATTTTAATGAATTCAAATGATAGGACCATCTGAGATCAAATCTAAGGTAAATTTTAGTTTGATTTATCCTCCAGATTACCAACAAATCCAGATTGCACCTCGCTCGGTAGTCACTCAGTTCAGCCCAGATGATCTGGTAATGTGAGGTGTTTACAGATCCCCTCTTAAACCTCCCAAATCGCTCACAGTCTAATCAAAGATGCCCTGATTAATATCAAACTAGAGCTGCAAAGACTCGTCATCAAGGGCGTC
Organism: Chelon labrosus; assembly: GCF_963514085.1. Classification (NCBI taxonomy): domain Eukaryota; kingdom Metazoa; phylum Chordata; class Actinopteri; order Mugiliformes; family Mugilidae; genus Chelon; species Chelon labrosus. Next base: position 12,780,939 of record NC_140338.1, read on the forward strand.
GACTATACATTGATTTGAATGGAATACATTTGAACCTTGCATTAACATATGACCTGGGCAACCCGAACACAAGTGCCCAGCTTTAAGTACCTGTGGTGTCACCTGGTATTAAAATCCATCTCCACATTCCTCCCCAACCAGCAGTTGAGATCAGATCTTAGTTTCATGCTCTGTACGCAAATAACCACAGACACCCTTCCAGAACACCTACTATCCCTGATAGATATCTACCACTGGATCAGAACAACAAACAGCACTAGTCCAGTTGTAGTTCACTAACTGGTGGAAAAAAAGAGTTTTAACATGGACTCACAGGCAGCTCAATCATCGGAACATTTCAGATCCTTCAATAACAGAGCAACTCCTCAACACAAGGTGAAATGGCTACAGTGAATTTACTCTGACAGTAAATCATGCTGAACTTCACTGCAGTTGAAGGATGTATTTATTTCTGTTGTAGTCAGAAATGAGCAGTAGTCAAGCCTGTAACTGGACGTCATCTGTCATAAATAACGACCAACTAAGAAAAAGAGTGAAGGAGGAAATACATCATAGAGTGCAACATGGGGGGAGAAATGGTTTCCATGATCAGCAAATGGGATAAATATGTTAGATATCAGAGCCACAAATTGGTGTTGGACCATTTTTGGCTGAAAATATAACCTACTGTGAGATATTTGAAACACTCATTTGAAAAATGGTTGCCTTAATGTGGTTTTGTGAAACCATTTTAGGAAATAATGCAAGTCAATGAGGCCTGTAGGATTTTTGAATCAATGTAATCAAGCCCTTTGACTCTTTACTCCAAGGGTATTACACAAAAAGCTATTGGAAACACTAGAAATGCTACTTTTCCACAGATCCAGAAGTCACCTGAAAAGTATGATGAAGATCCTCTTTCCCACTTTCCTTATAAATGGAGTGAAGAAATCAGTCACACACATACAGTGACACTACACACTGTACACATGTATACATGTATGAGCTAGATCCAGAAAACATGACATTACTTCAGCAAACTATCCTCACAGCTTAGGTGATGATGATTCTCAGAGGAGGCTGTGGCAACGTGTACTGTATGTACAGTACAGAACATCCTGCACAACATCCTAGAGTTGGAGAAAGTCTTGATGTCATGTACTTCCAATATAGAGAACAACACACAAAGACGTGAAAAGGCCGTTACTGTACAAAATGTGTCAGATAAAAGAGACACATGTGGAGTGTAAAAGTGGACATAATGACATCAATGGAGGCATTGTGCAAGTCAGTCTAATCTAGGTCAAAGGAAAGAAAAAAAAAACGGAATCATCGACAGCACCGGTGGTGACAATTAAAACTAGACAGACGGGCAGCTTTTCTATAAGAGCACACTCCAGGAAATGGGTCAATGAACAGTGGGTAAGGGAATCAGGGGTCGTTATTAAAGTTACTTCTGTAAATCTCAGTTAACTATAGTGTCTGAACCGGTGACACCCTGGAGGGGGCCAACTCATTTCAGACTGATGTTGCATTTGTCACTTTTAGTTAAAGTGGAAGGAAAAAAATCAGATTTTTCTGTCACTGTTTCAACAGCTCATGGAAGCTTTCAGTGTTCATGTAAAATGTGTGCAGGCCTCTAAAATAACTGATGTCAGGGCAGAGATAAGTAATTAAATAATAACATGTGTGTTTGGCAAGAGAGAGACTTCACAGCTTGTTCCAAAATGTGTATCATATCACCAAGTCATGACGCACATACACACCAAACAGCTGTGCTTGGTCCTGATCATAGACTGTATAAAGATGGACAGGGGAACAGCTCCTCAAATGTAAAGCCAAAGCAAGTAGAGCTCCCCCTGGTGACTGGCTGCAGTATATGACATAAGCTCCACCCCCTCCACCCTGTTAGTGAATGAAACTTGGGCCAAACAAAAATAGTAAAATACACGTAAAAAATATTTTTTTTTTCAAGGATGCTTTCTGTCATTTTAAGTAGTTAATATAATGCTGATGCATACTCAAATGTAATTTTTTCTTTTAAGCTTTATTTTAGTTCACATCATGACGACTGCCAGTTGCCATGCCAACCACCCCATGAAGGGGACCCCAGAGTTGGGAAAATAATAAATAAAAAATAAGTACAGTGTATAATCCATCATTTCTTTGCAACTGGTGGAGGTAGAGCAGAGCGCAGTAATAGTGCGAGTGGGAAGTGTGGGCGGGTCATCAACAACGCGGCTCCTCGTGTACCTCTTGGACCGCGCTACGCAGACTCTGGCTCCAAAGTTGCAAGATGGCGCCGCCCATATCCGAAAGTAGCGTCAGTTCGGCCGATGCAAGGAAGTGGGGACACGTTGTCCATATTTATATACAGTCTATGGTGCTGCTACAGTGCAGTCAATTAAAAACAGCAGCTGTTACAATATTCTACTGCATCACAAACAATGTTGGTGTAATTTACATATAGAGAATGAATCAGATCAAGTACTGGTTGGTGACGTATGTGGAGACATGCCAGGCACATGACGCTGGATACTTGAAATCAGATGCTAATGCGAGGTCTGAACGGGGCCTCAGGGACAATGAAAATAAATTGAAATAAAGGCTTTGATCAACACAAACTACTCGAGATAGGGTATAAAAAGAGAAACCTCAAACCAAACTAAGATATGACAAGCAAAAAATAAAGAACATAAAAAAAAATCCCCCTGGGATTAATGAAATACACTTATTCAAATTGAGCTGAGAAAGTACATCCTGGTTTGATTAACAGCAGTGAGCAAACAGACGAGCAGGCCTGTGTGGCGATAGTCATTTCCCCAGTGACAGCAGTCCTGCTGGGGCCAGTGTGTCCGGGCTGAGTCAGTTCACAGCAGGTCGGATGGAGCGGAGGGAGAGATGACACATCACACCCGACTCTGCCAGCACACCCCTCCTGTCAAGACTTCATTACCTACACAACTATTCCCACAATGCAACTCTGTGGCTATAGAGGTGGGGTTGACGGCACCTTTTGAGTTTTTCAGTATAGATGTTTTACTGATTATATAGGATGGGTCTCAAAGACTTTGTCACAGCCTATCAGCTTACACTGTAAAGAAAGCTAACTCCATCTGACTGTGAAGTCAAGAACAGATTAGCAGTCATCACAAACAGTAGCATCCCTGTCTCCCCAACTATCTGCTCGCTTGGAGACTGATTACCTTAAACCCACCAACTGGTAATCAAGAGCATTACATAATGTGCAATGGCTTTATTTGCATAAAGAATACATTTTATGGATCATATTTCACTTGAACACCAACTTTCTCATATTGAAATAAGTTTGGAGCCCCTTTTTAACTACATTGCACTCATTTTTATTCCTCTCGCTGTCAGATTACTAAACGTAGACAGCAGTCATTTTAAAGGAGGTTTTTATGCCCATGGGCATAGCAAAAGAAAATGTCTATTTACTGCATATTATGATATTTATTTCACCATCTCACCTAATTTGTTGTATTCTTATTGTCTTTTACTGGCCTCGGCGTGTTTGCATGTGACCCGTGATGTTGATGCGTAATGTATTGGATGCAGTGCGACTGTGGACGGGGTATGCCACAAACAAACTGTCCTCCCTGGGATCAATAAAGTTTTCAGAATTTGTGTCATGTAGGAAGCCGTTTCTCGAGCACAACAAGTGACCCTACTGCTGTTGGCTCCACTCGGTGAAATCAAATTGTTGTGTTTATCCTGTTTTTATTGGCCACATTTCACTTCTTCTGCCATTTTTTAAATTTATAGTTTGTTCCTTTTTTACTGGGATCGGTGGGAGTGTACGGACAGACTTGAGATCAATGTTTTTTAATTTTTTGTACATTTCAAATTAAAACCAAAGTTTTCCTCCAATGAGTAATGCCCCAAAGTTTAAATGTTGTCTAGAAGGGAAGGAACTGACATCAGATTACTTATAACTTAATACATTATGTATTCCAAATGGCAAATAACGGATGGTACAGCAACACTCATCATTTGATATCTTCTTCATCTGCTCTTGTGTCTAAGACGAGTTTGATGCTGGAAGAGAGCAGCAGGAGTTAGAACACTGCTGCTGCAGCTGACTAAGTGACATGGGTTATATAACTGACAGAAGGTCCAAATACACTAAGTGCTGGTGCACTGTATGTCTATGAGGGTGTGATACAAAAGAGATCTCTAATAATGAGTGCTTCAAATACAAGACGTCTTGAAAACCATCTTCCTGTCTCCACCATGTGATTCTATGTATGGAACATGAGTTGGAAAATCAATGAGGCCTTCCCTCCTCTGATAATTCCTGAAACCTTTTATTACTTAGCAAGCTTTCCCACTCGCATCAGCTTTCACTGATAATTTATTGCTGCATCCAATCAAACATTTATTTGTTTTGTTTTCCCCCCCAACATGGATCCTCTACATCCTGGAACTTGTCGTTCCATATTTCTCTGTGGGAAGGCTAAAGTTGGGGTATCCCAATAAAGTATAAGTAAGTAGCCCTGAGTCATTACAGAAACTGAAATTGTTAAATATCATAAAACTAAAAGACACTCAGGCATGCTCAAATTAAGTATACGTGCTTGATTCAGTATCAGACCCTGTTCTAATAGGCTGCTGCATTAGATTAAACCTCTGTTAATACCCATGTTATGTGTTTTTGAGGAGCACATGCATGATAGGGAAGGGGCAGAGAGACCTCTAAAGTACCAGTCCAATTAAAAGCTGAGTTCTCATAAGACTGTGTTTTTGTGTGTGTGTGCTCTTGTACAGCTATCTCTCTGATAAACAGTTAGAGTTTTACACCACCGGAGTGAGGACATTCGTGCAAAGTGAGGACATTTTGGCCCTTACTTGTTTACAAGGTTGTTTAAGGAGTTAAGACTTGGTTTTAGTGTAAAGGTTACAATTAGGTTATTGTTAGGATTAGGGTAAGGATTAGGGTTAGGCACTTAGTGGAGCTGGATAGGGTATGGGTAAAGGGCTAGGGAATGCATTATGTCAATGAATGTCCTCACAAAGATAGCCATACAAACGTGTGTGTGTGTTTTCTGGTACAGCTATCTTTCTGAGGACCAGCTTTACACTGTCGGAGTGAGGACATTTGTGCAAAGTGAGGACATTTTGACTGGTCCTCACTTCTTTACAAGGCCGTTTGAGGATTAAGACTCGATGGTTAGGGTTAGGGTTAGGGGCTGGGGAATGCTTTACGTCAATGAATGTCCTCACAAAGACAGCCATACAAACAAATGTACAGAAAATTTCACAGCAGTTCCAGGGAACTTGGCAAAAGAAATAATATCTGTGAAGGTACAGAGATGTTTGATGATTAAGCAATATTTAGAAGTTGTGAAAAAGATCATTTAACAATCTGAATGAAACATAATTCTACACAACAACCATCAGATGCTCAATCTGTCTTAAAGTACCAGCGAACACACACACACAAAGAACCAGTAAGTCACAGTGACCCGTCCGTCTGATGCATTTGAGTATCTATTCTTGTCCCAAGCAGCAGGCTGCCTATTACAGCCCTCTCCTCTGCTCTAATCAACCGCTGGCCTCATTTCCAGGAACCTGTGGGGAAAGTTACACCAGTTGGTGATTGCGGAGGGATTGAAGCAGGAAGGAGTGCCACAGACCATTAGCCTGGAGGCAGAGTTCAGGGAATGCTGCTGACTTTGACTCTGCGTGATGTCATGTGTGCTTATCTGTACTTCTAGTTTTTGAACCTATTGAAATGTAAGTTTCAATGAAATGTTTTCATTATCACCTGGGGTCCTGGGGTGTTACCCAAGATGCATATTGTCTGTTCTTGTGTTCTGGAGAAGCGTAATGAGTCGCTGCTCAAGTACTGTTCAAAGTACTATCTGACCAAGTATGGTCCAAATACCAGGATGTGTTCTTGCCCCACCCGTTTTATAGAGGACGCATCAGGAGGCAACAGCCAAGTATCCCAGAAGTTCAGAAGTGTAGCCAACTGCAGAAGGAGTCTCATGTCAAGTCTGAACTACCAAGTTTAGCATAATGTCTAGAGTGTGTGTACTTGGTACTGATAAACAGACCTCGTTTTAAATGCCTCATGACCCTGCAGCCTAATTTGCGCTAAAAAAAACTTCCAAAGAAAGGAGGTAGGTAGTGAGTCATTAAAACGTCTAGTGTCCCTGTGCAAAACACTGTGATAATAATTGTTAGTCATGAGCGTGGATTGCTTGGAAATCATTTGTCGTGTTTTGCAGGATGCTTGGTCACATCACGCCCTACCAGAAATTACCGCAGTACGCAGAGTAAAGAGTTATTAGTATTGATCCGAAGGCAAAACAAACCCTCAAAGACATATTACAGTCATTTGTACTGTGTTACATGATGAATCCTGCTTAATGCCTCCTTAACAAGCAAGAAAAGAAACAACAGTCTATCAGGCCATTTCCAATTAAACTACTGTATATGTAACCTCTAACTTTCCGACTTCTTAGTAGGCTTGCAACAAATGACATTTTTTTTCCAATTGTTAACTATTAATCTTTCTTAGATAGTGAAATGCACATGCTGCATAAACAGCATAGAATGCAAAGAGTTTAAGAGTTTTGTGGTTTAAGATGAGTAAGTGTTTGACCACGTGATTATGACCTCATCACGTGTCTGGGGATTTCTGGCAGCAAAACCCAAATATAGATCGTATTAAATACAGTAATAGAAAAAAGCTGGAACCCTGGAAGTTGGAACATTTGCTGGTAACTTACTGATTACTCTTTCTCTAAATACAGCCCAATCATATGTACATCAGCATGTAGTGTTAAGAGTGCTCCAGTTGTGAAGAAGGAACAATTAAAACTTCAAATGAGTTTCTGCATTACAAAACTTTTATTTATTTATTTTTTTTGTAGTTGTGACCTGCTGCATGATAATAATATCATATCTTTCGAGTCAGGCAACTATCAGTAGCATTTTCTGTCTTTAAACTCAGTAAATAACGGCCGGGATCCTGGAGTCTTAGACATTTGACATTTCCTCTTGACCCTACTGGCTTCTCTTTACTGAAATACAGTCCAATCAAATGTCATATTTACACGGTTAAGTAGGAATGAAAGACTGCTCCGCCAATGGCTAACAACGCAGGATACGCTAACAGGAAGCAGGGTTCGGCGCAGTCCGGCCGTCAACAAGCAGCACCCGCAGTAGACAAATAAAATCTGTAGCTGAAAGTTGAATATTAAGTTTCAAATGTGAAGATTTGAGAAGATTTGCAGGTAATATGTCAAAGTAAGAACGGTTCTCTGATCAATCTGCCTCTAATCTTTTTTTACCGCATATTGGAATCAATGCGCACAGAAATCAAGTATCAAGTAAGTATATTCGAAGCGGCTTCATGTCAGCACTGGCCAATAGCGCTTCCGGCCGTCTGCAAATGGCTGCAAAAACGCTGATTTGCCTGGAATAAGCTAAATAAGTATCAGAACCACAGTGAAAGCAAATGAGGAGAGGGTGGGATTTGGGTTTTAGGGTTAATTTTAAAATATGGAGCAGTGGGGCAGTGAGTGTGATGACACACAAACACGCAGGTGTAATCGATCCACTTCATAAATAGCTGGTAACTGTGTACACGCAAAACATATGAATGTTATTTGAGGCATGCAGAGGATGTCTGTCGGGCCCATGCTCCGGTAAAGGATGTGCATTTATAGTCCCGGTGGGTAGCTGGAGTGGGGTAGGGTTTCCGTGACCGACCCACACACAGACACTCGTACATATGTATGGAAGGATATGTAGGACATATACTGTACATCTGCAGAACTCAACACACAATCGAGCGTCTCCCTCTCCTCATTTCTGTATTGACTGCATAAGCGTCTAATAATAACTCAGCAGGAGCACTGAGGAGTTTCTCAAGACACATTTATAACCGGATCAATAGATCAATATGCAGACCAGAGATGCATCTAACATACTGTGGCCATTCGTGAGTGTTTTTCCATTGCTTCTGCTTTATCGTTATTATGCATGTGTGTTTCCCCAGTCTCCTCATTAGAGCTCTCGCTCAGAATGTCAGCGTCTCAGCATGCAGCATGACCTGAGGAAGAAGACCTGGACAGAAGCCAGTGTCTGCATTCAGTTTTCTCCACTCATGCACAATCATCTGATAATAAATACTAGTATTATAACGAGGTGTTTTGTGGATCCTCATAAACAATGATGGGAATAAGGTATAGGGTCCTATGTATCTCCTTAATGGACTTAAATAAAAAAATAATTAATTGATGGTTTCTTGACTAGACTATAATTACTGTATGCTGAAACCACCTCCAGGAATCTTATTTTTGTGTCATGTTCAGTGTTGGTTCCACTTAAGAGTCATTTTCTACGGAGACTTCAAAATGAAATCTAAATAAATATGACGTTATTAAGACAATAAGGTCACGAGCAACAACAGATAAAATGTCATCTATTAGACGGAAACTTTGGTTAGCGAAGCAGAGAGAGTTATATGAGACCATCGTCAGAGAATGGACATGGGCCTTCTGAGGGTGTCCTGTTGTTGTTAGTGGGGGCCTTTGAGTCCTATGGGTTGAGGGGAGGGGCCTCTCTGGTCAGGTCGGTTCCAGTGCATCCCACAGATAGTTGATCAGTTTGGGATCTAGTGGATTTGGAGGTTTTGGATGTTTCTTTGAGTTGTTCCTAAACCGTTTTTGTGTGTGTGCCTGTGTCAGGCTGCATCCTGCTGGGGATGGTGGTCTGGTCTAGGTGGGTGGTACATGTCTAAATAATATCCACACGAATGCCAGGTCCAAAAGTTTCCAAGCAGAACATTGTATTGTCATAAGATGATCAATGTCATTTAATTCTCCTGTCAGTGGTCCTAATGCTGTGGCTGATTAGTGTATGAGGCTGAAGTCATTGCCTGTATCTGGTTACATTATATTGAGAATAGTTTTTGATAGTGTTCTGTCCTCATTTATGCAACTGACATGAAATAAATGACATGCAGACACTGGGTTATTGGAGATGTATTGGTATTGGTATACATGTCAGTCCATAAGAAACAAGAAACCGCTGCACGGAAACAGAACTAATGACCCATCCACATATAAAGTGATTCACTTGTCGTCCATCACTTTGTAGCTGACAGTCAGCCGCTAGTGGACATTCATGTCTATGGTGTGAAACTGGAAGTAGCCGACATCTGGAATTTGAGCCGATCAGCACTTGTGCACCACTCTGTTATGCATGGATCATTGTGACGACCCGGGACATGTTCTGCACAAAACGTTTGGATGCTTCTCGAGGAAAAATCTTGCGCTTCTCCATATTCAGAAGACAAACGCTAAGCAGCAATAAACCATGAGCACATCTGATTTCCTCTGCCAGAAAAAAATGCTGCTTTTTTGAACAAGAACATGTGAGATCTTCAGCTTGTGTATCAAAGCCTTTAGTGAGGCCTAAGCAATGCCTTCAGGTGGGGGGTTTTAATATATATACATAAATGAGAGATGTAAGAGTGTGGGGATGTCAGGTGAGCGCTCGTTGCTGTGATTAATGAACTAGCCGTGCGAGTTTGCGTGTGTGCTGTTGCGACTCTGGCCCTCGGGGCATTGAAGTCCATTGAGAATGCATGGAAATGACCTTCTTCCACTCTGTGTGTGTGTGTTTTTGTGTGTATATGTGTTTCTCAAGATGAAGCACACCTTCAGCCCACCACCCACTTCTTGTCTAGGGACTACCAGCACTGGAGAAAAGGCCGGAGGAGAGCATTTTCTACCCTTCTGTAGCCGGACTCCATCCGCATCAGAATATGAGTCTGATAACACATCATTTGCATGCAAATGGGTAGTCCTACACACAACCAGAGCCCTATTTTGTTATAAAGAAGAGCGCTCAGATCAGTCGGCCACAATCACGATCAGCTGACTTTTCTCCTGAACAAGCTGATCGGCCACGGCTATAACAGTCGATTGGAAAAGTTGATCAGATGATGCAAGAATTACAAGATAAATTCCAGGATTGCACCCAAAATGGAGTCCAACTCCGTATTTTTTTTTTTCAGAACAACAAAATATTCCAAGCAGCACAAGTCTACCTCTGAGCACTGTGCACAAATGGAGATACCTAGACGCTTTTCAGCATTGTAGGTCGTATTGTAGACAAGAAGAAGATTGTTTTTTTATCAACTATCAAGGTTCAGAATTCCAGAAACTAATGTACAAATAACTAAAATTAATTGTTAATTAGTAATTTCTTTTACTCCTTTTTTAAAACACACTGTGCATTGAAATTAGACAATACAAGTATTTTTCTAAGCATCTTCAGACAGACTCTGTAATCAAAAAATAGTTGTAAACCAATTCAACTCCAAGGCACTCAACGCCATGCTTCTTCTGTCCATCACTGCACAAAGCATGCCAAACAATTTGATTGGCCCAGCAGATCATAGCCAGAGCATAATCAGTTCCCAACAGAGAGACTTCAGACCAATTTCCCATAAATTGGGCAGCGACGTGTGGTCTGTCTTTATAAGCCCTCAGCCTTATTACTGGAAATCATATGAATGCATTTGCCTCTAAAAAACTATTTCCACATTATTAAGTCTTTCAGATGTAGTGTGTATGAGTGCATGTCTCTTCACAGAAAGAGGTAATGTTTGCACACGAGGTTCGATTCATATTACATTAAATGTAATGACAATTACCACAGAGATCCAGATGGCATTTCAGTCTCCAACATGTTACGTTGCGGATATCTCGTTGGGAAAATTGCGTGGTATTTTATGTCTTCCAGCCACTGGGAGGATAAATTACCAGTCAAGAACGTAATACATCAATAACAACCAATGCTGTGAACCAGCCATTAAAACATTCTCTTAACACACACACAAACACACACATAAAGTACATTAGTTTTATATTTCATCCAAATACTTCTGAATGTTTCCATCACATCATAAATTATGACTCACGTCAACAACAAGCAGGAAAACCACATCCTCCAACGCCATGACGAATATTACAGAAACCAAGCATTGGGTGAATAAGAGCTTAAACAGCTGCAACCAATGTGGAAGTGAAAGAGTCTATTCAAATCAAACAGACTGCAACAACAATGCGATAAAAAAGGAAGGACAGTACTGCCTAGTTTGGGATCGTGACTGTCATGGCAGTTTATAGTTTAAACCATAAATGTGTCACGCAGTACGTGGAAGAAAATGATGACAGAGCTACTAATAGCTTAAATTTGGCAGTAGTTGCTATTCTTATGGCTCAGTTACGCCAGCATTACAACTTTTTGTCATTCAATTGATAGCTCTGACAAGAAGATTCATTTAAAGGGGCCAAGGAAATGTGCACAGTGGCTTTGTTCAAATGTCTTCACAAGTGACTTGTTTGGGAATAAAATAAATATGTATGATCCCGGCAAGATGCCCATTAAAAAGTAGTCTTAGATGATAAAATATTAAAATGCGCTTCGCAAGTCTCTGTCTGATCTTAATGGGTACAAGTGGATCAGCAGTATCATTTGTCTACAAATGTCCATTTATGTATGAGTGCTACTAGACATACAGCACTTAGGACTGGGGAAAAAAAACTGTATGGGAAAGAAGAGAAAGTTTAGAAGAGGAAACCAAAAGGTGAAGAGGAATATTAAGGGTTGAGGGAAGGGAAAGGAATAACAATCATTCTCTGCTCCAGCACTGCAAAGAAGAAAGCGGATCGTCTGTGAGGAGGAGTTAATGCATTTAACCACAACAAAAGAAGTAAGAGGGAGATGGAGAAAAGGCAGAACCGTATTAGATGACGAAAAGCTCATTAGAGAGCTACGTCCGGGGTTTTTGTAACTACTCAAGTGTCAAAATCAACTCATTTATTTCCTTTTAAACAGGGAAAAATACTTTTTTTTCTCCTCCTAGTATTTCTGTGCACCACAAAACTCTGCTTTCTAGAGCCTCATAGCAAACCACCAGAGCAAACTACACGGATGAGAATTGATTATTTAATCAATATCACGTGTCAATGTCACTGTCAGTTCTGCTTATCGATCTCTATCAATCGAATTCTTTAACGATTCCCTTATCAGTTCCCGATGAGTTTTTTCTGCATGGGGGGAAAGAAAAGTAGTCCTTCACGGTTTTCAGCACCAAACCAGACGTTTGATTACCCTTCGGAAAAACAAACTCTTCCTGACACTTGACTTGAATATGAACATGTCCGACTCAGACACAACAACAAAACGCTGAAGATAAGTTAGACCTTGACAATCTTAAATTGCATTACAACACCTCCTCAACGTTGTTCACCTAAAGTGAAACGTGGGAGCGGGATCATCGTTCAGCGGAATCAATAACGTCGGACGCGTGCAACACTGACGGATGCGACAATACAGACAAAACATGTTGGGTGGCAAACCTTTGAAAGAGATACAGACACAAGGTGACAGTCTCAACAGTGTGTTTTCTATGTTGTGACTATACCACAAATAAAATGATTCAGTGAAATAGTCTCTGAATCAAGTTCACAGTTCAATGGGAACAGGGCTACATCCATTATTATTCCCAGGATTCCCAGGAAGATGTTGTTTTGTGTGTCACCTTAACTAAAAGGTATGCAGCAGTTATTAAAGGTAATCTGACAGACAAGTATAGTTAAGGGGTTTAAACGGTGAGATGTCTATGAAGGTTCTCAGTCATCCAGGCTAAGGTAGATCTAAAACAAAGCTAAATCAAAGGCAACTGGACTCGTTTTCGGTTCAGAAAAGAGGCCACACAGTGTGCACAACTGAACAAGAAATTTGAATGAATGGTGAAATGTCTTCAAGAAAACAAAAAAGCTTTTGTTTGCTCTGTTTTTTTGGATGTATGGCACAGGAAGATTGATCTGTTTGTCCTTAAAAAGAATAGGTGGTGTAAGAAACTTGGGAGGTTCCCCACATCAATTCAGCAGACAAGTTAGCATCTCGCTAACATGCTATTCTGTCAGAAACATATTCAAAAGTTGTCAGTCACAAAATTTCTCTATGCTACTTGTCCTACCAATTATCAGTTACGACGTTTGCTAACTTGATATTGAGCTACAGTAAAAATTACGCACATAAATGTTTCAAATCTACGCAGAGGAGGGTGTTGGAACTATTTAATACAAATATAACAGAACGTACTGTATTTCATGAACTAAAAGCTGCTAGTCAATTAAGGCCGGGGGTACGGACAAATTAAGAGTGACACATGAATACAGGCCAGGGAAAAAAACAAGGCCACGTTAAGTGGTGCTCGTCACACAATGCCCATGTCGTTTTAAATATCCAAGAATATACTTGTGTTATTTTTTTTAACACTTTGGTGTTCTCGATTACTCAAGCATTATTTTCATATTTCAGTCACGATGGGTGCATGCGTGTGCTTTGTGAAAATGTTGCTAAATAAAGGGACTGTACAGAAAGCATTTAAATCCATTGAAATGCGTGAGGGCTTTTCATTTAAAACACTTACAGTAAGTGTGTAACTTTAACAGGATGAATAGGAGTGGATCCAAACAAGGCTTTGTACCAAAATGCAATAAAATGCTGCAAAACATTATTATTATACTTTTCAAACGGAGGCAATTAGAAAATAAAGACCTGCTTCAAATAACAGCCTGTTATATTCAGCAGTTGAGGTAAATAAAGGTCACTATTTCAGGAAATGCTGTAATTCCAGTTTAACAGGTCAAGACAGCCTCCTCGGTTTCAAATTCTTGTTTCAACTCTCGCTTACCCCAAAGGTCAGGTTTTTCTACATCCGTGTTATTGTGTATTAAAGACAGACTGAAAGAAAACACATGATCTTATACTATGTGCACACATTTCATATACTATATAAATAGTTGGGATTGCGTAAAAAAAACAAAAAAACACCAGGGTCTTGCGAAATCTTGTGGGAAACACTGCAACTGATACAGAGAAATAAGTTTTAATCGCTGTTAATTATTCGTCCTATAAAGTTACTTATAATGCCTTTTACATCAGACGCAATAGTAGACGCTACACAGCAGCAACCACTTAGTTGTAGACAAATTAAACTCCACGGTGCTCAGATGACGTGTATGACTGCGTCAATGTTACTCTTCTGTCCATCAGCTTATAAAGCCCTCCCAGAGCATAATCAGTTCCTAACAGAGAGAAAAATGTGTAGGCGGGGAAGTTAGTGTGGCTTCCACGCTACCAAATACACGTAGAAGGTCATCTTCATTGATGGGTCATGACCGTTTGTTTTCATATTCACTTTACCAAAAGGGAGACGGTGACCTTTATGTCTGCGTCCCCTCGGCAGAAAAAGGTCAAAGCAGAGGGTCACCGCAGAGCAGCGTCCTTAAGCCGATGAGAAATTAAGTGTCTCGCCGAGCTCCATTATCCGCAGCGAGGCGATGAATCCCCGCCACCTCTTGAGACACTACTGTGTACCTGACCCTGACCTCTGAACTCCCAATGAAAGGGAGGAAATGTCAAAATAGAATTTTGCCATTCATGTGGATCAATACAGTATCACATGACACTGAGGACTCTCAAGGTCACAGAACACGACTACAGGATGAAAGCGTCTACTTTCTTTCTAAGATTTTTATTTAAGTCCTTAAGCATCGGAAAGAAAGCATAAATGTTTGAGTTGCGCAACTGCTGCTTTTATTCCAGTTACATTGAATAAATTAGATGAATAAGCTAATCAGCAGTAAGGACTGTGAAGGTGAGGGCCGCACACCTCTGATAATAATCCTACGACCTGGCAATATCCTCAGAGAGAACACCACGCTGAGAAGGAAGACAAGAAGAGATGCAGAAGGGAAATTTATTGAGTAGGTGAGCGAGGAGTTAAACCTGAGTTTTCCACTGAAGAAAGCACTATTTCTGCTGCTCTGACTGAGGCGACAAGGTCATCCGACCGCTGGGAGAGGAAAAACAACACCTGGTGTCAAACTTCAGCCTAATTAAGGTGTTCACCCAGTCTCTAAATGCTCCAGATCAATCTCCTAACATGTGGCCAATGTGTTCCTAATAGTGGGGCTGCTTAATACAGAGATAAGCTTCTCGTGTTGACAAGTAGAGGTACTATCTGTCTTCATTAAGCCGGCTGCGCTCGTGGATTGGCTGTGATAAATGGCTTCCTCTGTACTCTTCTTCTGTCTCTTTCTCCCATGCGTACCTCCTCCTTTTCTTTTCTGCTGCTTCAGTGCACACATTCCCTGTGAACATATGACAGTTCCTATGCATTTGGTGTTGATTAATTCATCCAACCTAGACAGTAACTTGGTATTTTGTATCTTTCTTTGCTCGTTTTATTTTGCCAGATGCAATTTATACTCTGGCGCTATGAGATTTGCCCAGTTTCCTGAGTCTACGATAAATGTTGAGTGCATCAACATCCGTCTTGGACAACCCGAACGCAACCTGGCTGGCCTTAGGCAGATGGGTCCCTCCATATGAGCTGGGTTCTGCTCAAGGTTTCTTCCTGTTAAAAGGGAGTTTTTCCTTGCCACCGTCGCCTTCAGGCTTGCTCTGGGGGTTTCAGGCCGGGTTTTTGTAAAGCGTCTTGAGACGATTTGTATTGTTATTGACGCTATATAAATAAAATTGAATTGAATTGAATTGAACCGGCCGGCTTAAAGTACAAATGTGAATACATCCAGGTGACACTGAGGACTCATTTTCCCTGATCTGATCTCAGACCACATTGGGTCTACATTGGTAGTGTGAACACACAATGAGTTCTGGGTCACATTAAAGACACTCAACATAGGTGTTCTTGTGTTGCGCCTGAAAAGGAAAAAGCACCGTAAGTGATGTGTGTTCATTAGTCTGAGTGTCTTTTAAAATATCTGATCCTTGGGTGTATGTGTTATGACCAACGAAATAATAAATATAAGTAACAAGAATAAAGATATAAAATTATTGAACATGGCTACACTGTGTGTCATTCTGTCATTAAATTCACACCTAAATCAGTTTGGCACTTGATTCTTAGGAGTAGTATTTAGGCACAGGCACACAAAAGTCTGACACATAGGGCCAAACTTTCACTGGCTAGCATGACACAGTTGATGAGACATCTTGCAGATGTCAACCATGTCCGTCCAATGAACAGGATTTGCTAAGGCTGGACAGGATTTCTCATATGCCACTGCCATCACGCTGCCAAACATGAACGCTGACAAACTGACTCGAGACAAGTTCTAATATGAGACGCTCTGTCACCTGTCCCTAAAGTTTTGTACGGCAAAAGCTGGTAGAGCTGCTCAGCTCAGATCCCTTTGGTCATTATTGCTGTGGAGTCAGAAGAAGGTCTTTTGGACTCAATATAACTTTTCAGCTATTTGTATAATTACACAATTACAAACTGAAATTGAAAAATAGTTTAATTTTAATGAAAGCGTCTCTATAATTATAGCAATAACATAAAAGCATGATTACAGTTAAAGAGTTTATTGGAAGAGATAGTTTTCTTCTAAAAATGAACTGTGTTGGGAAAGTTTTTTATTATTATTATTTTTTTGACATTTTTGTGGAGTCTGGACAGTATTTCATCCCTCCACACTCTGTGATTCTGTTTAGTGATCCTGCTGCTGGTCCTGTCGAGGTCCTGAGGCACCAAGAAATATATGAAGTGGAGTACAAACACATACACCATCCTGTCTCCACACTTATGTGGTCATTACCCAGTGGAGTGACTCATGGGCTGGTAACATTTCGACACCTCCCTGGCTGGTTCGCCAACTCAAACTACGAGCTGGACTCAGGCTGCAGCAGTCTTAAAATCCTACAAGACTTTGACATCAGGTTGCATCACACACTTAAGGAGAAACTTCACAGATATTCTTCTGTCTAATATTGAACGCTACAAGATTTTAAAATAATTGTGCAGCTAAATGGGTGTGGATGAGAAACTGTGTAGTACGTTGTGTAATATTGTTTTAGAAAAATGTATTTGTTTGTGGCCAATGTGGTGACTGGCTTTATTAGGTTTTGATATAACAGTCGTGCATCGCCCTTCATGACTGTTAAAATGTTCTAACTGATAATTTTGGAAGAGGTAGTTTGCGGTGCCGTTAAACTGGACTGAATTAAGTGTTTCTGTTATTTAGCTAAATGACAAAAATGGTCAAAATAATAGCAACATGTGTTGGCACAACAGCTCCCAGTTATTTTATAGAAATGCTCAATACCATAACGTTCATGACGATACGACTTAGTGAAGGACTGTGATATCAGAACGTGTTCACTAACTAGCGCAACTAATGAACTGACACATGATATTTCTTTGAGAACTTGAGTCCATTTCTTAGAAACAAAGTTGAGGCGATACTTATGTGAATTATGTTCAGCGACACCAATGAAATTAGCTCAAGAAACTAAAAACAGACACTTCACTTAATTTGAAACACAAGAACATCCAAACCCACTCATCATTATCTTTTTTTTCCCCCATAAGCCAGTGTGGTCCACAATTGGGTTGTTTGTACTGCAATTTGTGCATTGACTTAAATAAAGAAAAAGCTCAGGGAACCCTTCTTTATAAACATACTTTTGCCCTGTGAGGCTGCCGAACATCATTATGAGTAGTCCTAATGTCCTAAGGTAATGGCGTTTGAGATAAGACAGAGGAGGTGATAAAATGAGTTGAGTAGTCTGGGTGAGGAGGGAATAGGTGGGGAAAAGGAAGGACATGAGAAGCAGCGAACTGACAGTTTTAGTGTTGACATAGCCTAAAAGAGAAGAAGGGAAGGGAGGTGAAAGTGGAGTAGAGGAGTGTGGAGGAGATGCATAATGATCCGTTGTCCACAGCCTGTGGCAGGCTACAAAACCCTTTAATCCTGAAAAGACTCTCCCTTCCTTTTAATGATGCAGAGGGACGGGAAGAATAAAGAAACCCTGTCAAACTCTGCATGGCTGAGCTTTTATGGGGTTTGGAGGATTTTCCTGACTCTCTTAAGTTAAAACAAGCTGTAACACAGTTCACAGATTTGATACGTCCGGGCTCTTTGGCAGGGCGCCGTTTCTTTGTGTGGGCTACAGATTTTATCAGTTGTCATTACGGTACGAACATAATAATCCCGTACATGGTCAGCATAATGACCAAGAAGGGCATAGCTTGCCTGCTATCATGGATATACTGCAGAGGCGGAGGCTTAGATTAGCTGCTGGAGGCTGTCAGGCAAATCATGGCCATGCATGACAGTATTACAAGCTTTTCACTACTGGATTGTATTCAGGCAAAAAAAAATACCAGTGAGTCAGAGCCTATTCAACATTTCAAAAGTTCATCCTTTTCAATCCTCCTTAATCAAAATATGGGATGTGCTATACACTACAGTTGTGGCAGCACCAAATCTCTGACTTTAACAACAGATTAGAAGGACACTAATATGATGTGAGAAAAACAGTTCAACATATCTAAAATAAAATAAAAACATAGTTTGGATTTTGTCTGCCAGATAGGCTGCTTTAAATAAACCACAGAACGGATCTTAAAATGAAATTTCCTTATTAAATCCCAAAAGGTCAATAAATTATGACTGAATTAGCATTGAATTAGCATTGAAATGCAGGTTTTCTTTTGAATATAGATTGTGCTATTGGTCCATAAAGTCTCTGCAGAAATTTCCTGAATCGTGAGCGTCTTACATTTACATTTTTATTTTTGCTTGCAGGAAGCCAGACCAACTTCCGCACCCATAATTTCTTCTTTTTTGTGGTGGAAAGTTGGTCTGGGATGGGAACTGCGTATGTCCCTGCAAAGATCTGATGGACAAATCAAATCGTTTGAGTTGGGCTTTACAGAAGAGTAATAGCGACGTAGTCAAATACGCGATCTGAGCTGGAGGACTATCCAATGGCAACCAGTCTTCTAACTTCATGCCAGCACTGTGAATCTCATGGCAAGAACACATCCCCACGGAGACCCGCTAGTAAAAATGTGACTGCATAGCGCTACTATTCCTTACTTTTGAGTGAACGATGCTGGGTAGCAGCTGACTGAGCAGCTATGTCTCAATGTTTAGACATTAAGTCTTTCTGTTCTGCGCTAATGAGAACGGGGACATGAAGACCGATGTCACAATCTGCTGAGTGCATAATCAGAAACACAAGGACTCCGTTGCCATATGGCGCTTTGCTTTGTCACTATACTGCATCACCTTTTGGAGGTGCGTTCCTGGAAGTAGATCTCGGGGTCTGAAGAGTACATGGTGAATGGCAGTTTTACCCAAAGTGCTGGTGTGTTGCTGAGTTTGGTGTATGGATGACGTTTCTTGGCATGAAGGCAGTTACAAAGGATATTATTAAGTCATATATGCATTACATTCATCCAGGTTATAGATCTATAACCTCTATCGCATTTGAGTGTATGTGTGAGCGTATGTAACCTTACGAACATCATTAAAAACCTTTGTTATTTGTTAATCCATTTAGAAACATAAAGGTATTTCTGATTTGACCACAGTTAAGTGCGTTGTTTGGCCGTCTTCAGGTGGGATTTTCATTTTCTAAGTGATGGAGCAGTGCACCTAGATACTTAAGAGGTGATCCAGGTCTAATCCACAGTCTGTTCACTTCTACATTCTTCACCCAAACCTCTCTGTCTTCTGGTTCAGGAAAAAAAAATAATGATGCAGCAGGATGCTTTCTGAATAACAGAAGCAACAATGAACAGTAAAATTTTAATTATCTTATCTTACTAGAAATGTAGAGAAGGTCTAAAACCTTTATGCATGCCCACAAGGAGAGCCTCCTTGACAACCTGTAGCCTTTGCTTATTTCCTGTTTTAAATCCACAACATCCACATTAACATAAAAACGAGCAGCATCAAAGAATGTATTAAAGTGTGGCGTCGGTGTAATTAAAGTGCAAAACTCTCTGAGAGACTTGGAGTGTCAGCACTACACAAGCAGACTTGTCATTTAATTCAACATTTCCCAGACGGGTGTTTGATTGCCATCACCGGTAAAGGTAATGAAATTTACCCGAGATCAGCTTTGGTACAAAAAAAAAATATATATATATATTTAATATAAAAGAGTTAAGTGTAATCACACAGGCAGCAAGGCTGAAATCATGTTAAGAAAAGAGCCCATTAAAAGGCCACCGCTGGTCAGATTGGTGATATAGATATCCCACGGTGCCTTGACAGAAAGAAACCGCGACTAGAGAGCAGACCATTAGAGAGAGAAGGGGACAGGGCATTGATCGGGCCTCTATTTATTTAAACAGACAGACATCCAACTAATTAGAGAAGAGTAAGAGGTGCAGGTCACACCGATCTGAAGCAATCAGGACCAAAGCTAAAGACAGCGGCGTTGACTGGTAGCGGGACAGACATTAGAGCGACGGATGCTGGGTAGCAGCTGACTGAGCGGCTACGTCTTAGTGTTAGTCTTTCTATTCTGCACTAATGAGAACAGGGACATGAAGACCGATATCACAATCTGCTGAGTGCATAATCGGAAACACTCAATCTTTAATTGAAGCCACTTTGCGAGAAGAAAAAAAAAAAGACTTAATAATTATTAAACTGTTCCGCTTGATGATTTTAACCGTCATTAAAGGAACAAGGAGCTTCCTGCTCATGTGCTGTAGACAACAGTTAATGTTTACGATAAAAACACAATATCTACGTCAGGCTGACTAAACAAACAGCTCATTACCGACAATTCATTAGTCATGCTATTTAGAGCTCGAGCTGGAAATGAGTTTTTACTCTTTTCTTGTTGAAGGACAGAAACTATGAGCACTTTCTCTTATGTACAGGGAACTCTGTGTTTAGCTGCCAGAGTTATTATTTATCACTGTTTTACATGTTTTATTTACATATTTGGATGTTTTGTTCTTGTATTGAATATTGAAAATTTTAAACTCTGTATAGGAACAAAAGTCAAAAGTTGCACACTCACCTCCAAGAACACATGTGGAGCAGGAGAAGTTCTACACTATTTCAAAGTTAAGATTTTGCTGAAGAGTTTTCTTGGTTTTACAAGTAGTGAAATATGACTAATGAAGTAGTGAAAAATGTGTATTTAGGCCTTTTCATTGTCTATGTTTTGCTTGCAATTAAGTTTCTTTGGATTACTTTAGGAGGGAAATGGGGACACTGTGTATGCTAGGAGTTTGGTGATGGATTTTGTGATGGTGAAGAATGGTGTTAGCCCAGTAGCCAGCCCGAACCTCCCCTGCCTATAAAATCTTTGAGGAGGAAAATTGGGAGTCTCTCTGTTGGGAACCGATTATGCTCCTAAAAAGATGTGCCGGACCAATCAAATCGTTTGGGAGGGGTTTATGTGGGGAAGGACAAAAGAGTAACAGCGACACAGTCATGCGCATCATCTGAGCGCCGTGTATTCTAATTAGTTTACAACAAAACGGTTTTGATTGAGAGTCTGTAATCTTTGTATCAGTTGAAACACCCATCCAATCCATACCGAAAGGCATGTTACCATGCCCCCTTCTGATAAGAACGTGAGTTAACAGGTAACTCCAGACTGAAAGGGGAATAGCACTAGCGTATCATAACAAAATATTGGTGAAATGAACGAGTTTCGCGGCAGAGAATGTGTTATTTAAAGGCTGCGTTTCGGTGCCCCAGTCACTCCCACTATATGGATATACGAAGATCTAAATATATACAAATTACACCAAAGTTATATGGGTGAGTAAACGGTCGTATTTTATGCCAGAAATAAGGTCCAGGTTGTAAAACACGGTAATTCCCCTATTAGTTATCCCTATTAGTTTCTTGTCTTGTCCTAGGTTGAAAACCAAGAGAAACTGAATACTTTCTGTTGATGTAGACATATATATTGTGGCCACTTCTCAGAACAAACATCTGCGTCACTTGACTTATGTATCTTTGTGCAATTTCAGCAGAGACATACATTTCGGTTATCTGACGCTTTGTTGGCAGCAGAAATAAACTGTACTGTTGTAGCAAAAGGCAGCGTTTTGAACAAGAAAGAAAAAGTTTTAGGTTTTAGAGACCCATTAAAGGAATACAAATAACCAGAAACTTGTAGCCTACTCTTAGCAACCTCCAAACCTTTATGTTATGTTCTTTATATCAGCTTTAAAGGTGTGTTCAGTGGAGGTAAGTCGTGAATTGCTGGGGCTAGCGAGATAACTGTTAAAACTAGATACCTTTGTTGCTGAGCTAAAATCTGTCTCATAAGGTCTCCGAGCTGGCTTGCAAAACCCAGAGATATTAAATCTACAATTACAAAAATCAGCAAAAATGCAGCAATTTACTTAAAGACAAATCAGTTTGCCTTGTTTACTACAGATGATCTGTACTGACAAACTGCAGAGTTATTTCTTACTTCTTCTACATGATTAATTACACCTGTATTGTTTGAGGCTTTCACGGCCTGTTTAGGCATTTCTAATCACTGCTACTCCTTCGGGTCGATGAAGCATCGCAACACACACCGTTTACGAGGTGTTTACTGTCGGGCTGCATTCAGTACGTTATTTCTGGGATATCATTCCAGCCTCGGACCCATTGGGGCTCATCCACAGATCTCTGTAGGCAGTTCAGTGTCTGTATCTGTGAGTCCAACCCCTTCCACAGATGGATGTATGGATGAATAGTAATAGTTTGATCTGCCACGGTTTATGGTGTCAATGACAAGAAATGGTGATCGATGAGCTTTTTCACTCAAAACTGTACTTCACAATCGTTACAGACTTTCTTGATTTCTTGCAAAACTGTCTTATAAACGGACAAACACCATATGTCTAATTTATGGCGCAGTCTGAACAGGATCACACTGAGTATCGCAAATGATTTCTCCCAAATAAGATCTCAGTTTGTCACAGCAGATGTTTGACACATGGAGCTCACTGGAGGAGACAAATCTGACTGCCAAACACTCTTGAATACTGGCCAAATATCCGTTTAACAGCTGCATCATTACAGCTTAAAGAGTTTTTAATACTGTGCCGTGAAATACAACCGTCATAAGACAGTTATTATTCATAATGATCTGATGTTAAGGAAGCAGGAAGTTAAATGTTTCACCAAATATATTACTTCCTCCAGGGACAATTTCCAGAGAGAACAAGACAAAACAAAAAAATAACACTTTTTGAATGTGAAATTTCTGCTCTGGCTGGCTGAGTAGAGTTTTGTGTTAATAATAAGGAAAAGAAAGACAGCGATATGGGCTCTGGGTCATCAATGTGAGAAAAAGCAGGGTGCCAGGCGGTGAAGTGACTCAGATGACTTGCAAAGTCACAAAAATGTCTTCAGGGATGAGTGTTTTTTTTTTTGTCATTGCTTTGCTCCTCCACAGTCTGAATTCACAGAGGCCTATGCTGATTGGATCCGCCCCCAATTTGCACCATTGTCCTTCAACACACCAATGCACCGCTGACTACGCTCTGCCGAACTGGAAGCTTGTTGGATCGGTGACTAAATGTAATCACAAGGCTCTAAAGTAAAAAATAGCTGAATGAACGGTGGGCGGTGTATCTTCAGTCTCTGTCCGCTGAGTCACGTCCTGGCCTCCCATGTCGTCCCCTCCTGCTCTGCATCCTCTCCACACGTTTTATGCCAACACATGCACACATCCAGTACATGGGTCTTAAACACATACACACATGGGGTCAGGATGTAATAATAATAATAGTAACACACTCTTAGTTAGTCTCCCAGCACAGAGAGGTGAGTCACCGTGTTTGAAGTAGAATCGATTTATTACACTGCTACACATGCAGTACAGCTTCCATTCAGTGGTTTTTCTTTGTCTTATTTTCTGTCTTGTAGATTAATCCTGAAGACATCAGTACTATGAAAGACCACATGTGGAATTATGTAGTGAACAAGAAAGTGTTAAACAAACCAGAATATAATTTATATATTAGATTCTTCAAAGTAGCCGCCTTTTCACTTGGTGGCAGTGTTTTACACTCTTGTCTCTCCATCAGCTTCACGAGGCAGTCGCCGGGAATGGTTATCAATTAACAGGTGTGCCTTGTCAAGAGAAAATTTGTGGAATTTGTCGTGAAAACTATCAAACACTCTGATCAAACTGGCTCTCATGAGGAAAGTTAGACCAACGCAACATTAACATGTTCAGCATGTTCAGAGGAGACCGTGTGAATCAGGGCTTCATGGTCTTTACCATACCATCAAAAAAGCCACTACGGAGGAAGAACAACCAGAAAAAGAGAATTCCTTGGACCAAGATGCACCACGAATGGACATGAGAACGGTGGAAATGCGGATTTTGGTCTAATGGGATTTTTGGTTCGACTCACCATGTCTTTGTGAGTCGCAGAAAAGGTTGGTTTCTATGTGGTTGCCACCATGATGCATGGAGCAAGAACAACACACCTCCAGTCATGTAAGGGCTATCTAACCAATGAGTCAGAGTGATGGAGTGCTGCGTCAGATGACCTGGCCTCTGCAAATACTCGACCTAAACCCAATTAAGATGGTTTGGGACGAGTTGGACCAAAGAGTGAAAGCAAAGACGTCAACAAGTGCTCATCACCTCTGGGAACTCCTTCAAGGCCGCTGGAAAACCATTGCGGGTGACCACCTCATGAAGCTGACGGAGAGAATAACAAAGCTGTCATCAAATCAAACGGCGGCTACTTTAAAGAATCTAAAATATAAAACATATTCTGGTTTGTTTAACATTTTATGTTCACTACATAATTCCCTATGCGTCTACGGTATGAATCTACAATGTAGAAAATATACAAAATAAAGAAAAACCACTGAATGAGAATCTGATGACTGGTTCTGTATGAACACCAACACACTTTACTGACCGGTTACAGAAGGATTTGTTCCAATAACTGGTCTCCTTTTTAAGAGATAACAATTCCCTTAATATAAGAGAAGTTATGCAGCTTTTGTGCAATGGCCCAGTAAGATATGACAGGAAACCAGCATGTACAATCCATTTATAGAATAAAGTCGTCATTGGTGTTATCAATTACACCGGTGGGCCTGGTAGTCTTGATAATGATCTGAATTCTGAAGATTTGAAATAGTGACGCACAATTGCAAATATAATGTGCCCTGTGTGCCGTCTCATCCCGCATGCAGTTTCTTTTATTTTATCGAGAGATGATGGAGCTTTGTGGCTAGTGAAGACATAAAAAAGAGTGAGATATGAATGATCAGTGACACCTATAACTGCATCATGCACATCAGAACATTTAGGGTCTCACCTATTAGAGCCTATACTTGTCTATACTAATAACCATTCACCATAATCTAGCGACTACCTCAACCTAGCCATCCACACAATATGAATGACATCCCTATTGATTCTGAATGTCTCATTAAATGTCAGTCACTCGTTTAATGAGACATTCACGAGGTAATCAGCGGCAGCGGAATCGATCAATAAGCTGCCTCTCTCCGTCTCACAAGGACCCAGCAGCTGTGACCTGTAGCCTTCCTCATAAGCAAATTGTTTTTAGATGTATTGGTGGGCTATCCATAAGTCTTCCAGCGGGCTAATGGTTTTCTCTGTGGCTCCTACCGGACTGAGTGCATGAGGAAAGGCGAGGGGAGATCATTAAGATGGTTTCCGCATCGCGTTATTCACTCTGCAGCTTCCTGCACATGCTGGCCATCAGCTGAGCTCAAATGAGACTCAACAGATTTGGCAGCTGTGAGGGGACCTCATAGGGAATAATGTAGTGAGCTGAGTGGTGTTGGTTATTGAGTTGAGAGTGTGGAGAGGAAGCTCTGTAATCACCAAAGCTCATAAAAAGGGTCAATTTATTTTTTACTGGGTTTCTTTAGTTTTTGGTTTAAAATTTAAAACCCTAAATCGCTCGTGTTACTTGATAAAGATAAAAAATTCCACAGCTTTACAGGATTAGAAACTGGGCCAGCCCAATGGAGGGTCCCATATCGGACTTAATTTGCCCCAAAGTTGGCTTCGACTATTTGGCTTTATGTAATTTTGTTCAAAGATATGACCAGAGAGTCGAGTGTAAACTTTGCAGACATCAGTTTTCAAACCACATCCAATAACAACCAACGGCTTATCAATCTAAAAATGGTAGGCTAACTTGTTTAGACTTTAAGTGTGAACATATCAGAAATATGGGCAGGTGAATTTATTTTATATGCTGCAAATATTAGCTTTTTATGATCATTTGTGATGCATTCAGGCTAAAAATGCCACCATAGCTAACTTGACCAATGGATTAAAGTACCAAGAGTTACCTCAGTTGATTATAGCACTAATTACCAGATATCCTTACCCAGTATAGGCCTCTCTTTCCCCGACACCCAGTTAATTAATGGATCCATTGCTCGAGTTGGAAATTATCCAACATACACCCTGTCATATGAGGTATGCGTACTGTGTGCCTCAGGAATCCGCAAACTAGACAGCAGTTGCCTTAAGTCACATGGGTACAATACTGCTGGAAATTCCCTTGCCAGTTCAACGTGTTTGTGTCTTGGTTTCTGTTTGCAATGAACAGTGCTGCTAATTAACGTTTTATCTCTGTCCCTGTAGTAGTTTCATACAGGCGCACGCTGCCTCAACCTTAATTAAAGCTTGCATTAAAAAAAAATAAATAAATAAAAAATGCACCCTTCTGGCGGTCAAAGTGGGTGAATGGTGTTTGATAGCACTGTTCAGCCTGCACGTTCACACTGTAAAATAAGAGCTCATGTATTTGAGCTTTTGTAGTGCAGACGATCTGCCTTCAAGTCAAAAAAGTATTCTTTGCCTATACTCAACAAAATTTACAACAGTGATACAAGGACTGTAGGCCCTGTGCACACCTATACCAGGTAACGTGCATTGTCAGGTAATCTAACTGCATAGTTGATGTGCTACCCAGCAAATGCCCAATTTAATATGGCGTTGGCCCACCCTTTGCAACTAGTCTTCTGGGAAGGCTTTCCACAACGTTTAGGAGTGTGTTTATCGGAATTTTTGACCACTCTTTCAGAAGCGCATTTGTGAGGTCAGACACTGGTGTTGGACGAGAAGACCTAGCTCGTAGTCTTCGCTCTAAATCATCCAAAAGGTGTTCTATTGGGTTGAGGTCAGGACAGGACTCTGTGCAGGCCAGTCAA
Source organism: Chelon labrosus (assembly GCF_963514085.1). Taxonomy (NCBI): domain Eukaryota; kingdom Metazoa; phylum Chordata; class Actinopteri; order Mugiliformes; family Mugilidae; genus Chelon; species Chelon labrosus. The sequence goes on from NC_140338.1 coordinate 12,807,995, forward strand.
GTTCTTTCACACCAAACTCACTCATCCATGTATTTATGGACCTTGCTTTACGCACTGGTGTGCAGTCACGTTGGAACAGGAAGGGGACATCCCCAAACTGTTCCCACAAAGTTGGGAGCATGGAATTGTCCAAAGTCTCTTGGTATGTTGAAGCATTCAGAGTTCCTTTCACTGGAACTGAGGGGCCAAGCCCAGCTCCTGAAAACACAATCCCACATCATAACCCCCCCTCCACCAGTCAGACAAGTACCGTTCTCCTGGCAACCACCACACCCAGATTCATCCATCAGATTGCCAGATGGAGAAGTGTGATTCATCACTCCAGAGAACACGTCTCCACTGCTCTAGAGTCCATTGGCGGCGTGCTTTACACCACTGCAACCGACACTTTGCATTGCACCTGGTGACGTATGGCTTGGATGCAGCTGCTCGGCCATGGAAACCCATTCCTTGAAGCTCTCTACGCACTGTTCTTGAGCTAATCTGAAGGCCACATGAAGTTGGTGTGATTGAGTGGCTGAGTTGCTGTCGTCCCTAATCGCTTCCACTTTGTTATAATACCACTGACAGTTGACTCTGGAATATTTAGTAACAAGGATATTTCACGACTGGACTTGTTGCATCCTATCACAACACCACGCTGGACTCGAGTGAGCTCCTGAGAGCGCTCCATTCTTTGTCAAATGTTTGCAGAAGCAGTTTGCAAGCCTAGGTGCTTGATTTTATCCACCTGTGGCCATGGAAGTGATTGGAACACCTGAATTAAATATACTTGGATGCATGAGTGAATACTTTTGGCAATATAGTGTATCAATGCTACTGGTAACAAAGGCCAACAGTGAGTTTGCCTGTGCCTGCATGAGACACCAAAGCAACACGTTTAATCGCCCCGAAAAGCTGACGTCAGATGTCTGACTAGTTAATTGTAACAATTAACTGGTTAAATGTGCCACAGCCCTTACACTCCATGAACCAAACTATTTTGAAGACAAACCTGTCATAAATGTTAAGACTTCTAAGATTTTATAAAGCTCCCTCCAGATCCACATTTTCCACAGCCTGCAAAAGCAAAAGATCAAAGAACTAAATAAGATTTGAAATCTTGCAGCTATTTCAGAAATAACATGAATAATGTTCCTCTGTGATGTCCAATTGACACAACTGCCATGACAGCTGCCCCGCTGACTCGTGTTCATTAAGTCTAGGAGACTGTAAAAGTCTTGTAATGGACCTCTAAAATAACAGAATGATAAGAATGTTACATTGCCAAGGCACAAAAAAATAGGTTGCATCATTACCAAGAAACCCTTCACTGATACTGGTTCTCTGCTGTGCGGTTGGGAGTTTCCAGGGTGATAAAAGAAAACCTCAAAACTGATCAGCAGCAAAGTGTTTGAGGTGCAGCTCACTGATACATAATGCAGAGACAGTTAGCCAAGCGGACAGCAGGGGATTGCAGGCTGCAGCCGGGCAGGAGAGCTAAAAACAGAAAGAGATGCAGGGAAGGATGCCACGCAGACCCGGAAAAAAGCAGACCAAACCTGTTTGACAGCAGCAACATGTTCAGCAATTTAGCCACACTGTGTTATCTCGATAACAAACAAGCATCAGGCATGTCAAGAGGGGAGAGTGTCGAAATGGATTCGCAAACATATACCAGCGGACAGAGAGAAACAAACGATGACATGCACAGAGAAAATGAAAGCGAACAAGTGAGGCTTGAAAGAGAATAGCAGAGCAGTGGAGGCATATCGAGGCGTGAAAACGCGCTGAAAGCTAAGGTATCACAAAAACCTCTGGTTTCGCGATGACGTGTCTGTGAAGCATAAGCCGTCTTCAGCTGAATCTACTCTGAGCTCTATAACATAACACAGTATAGCCACAGTCAAAAAGAAAGTAACGACAGGAGACAAAAGAAAAGCTTGAAGCTCAGCACCAAAGATGGCTGACAAACGTTTTACAAAAAAGCATTAAAGAAACATTTTAAAAGACAGTTCTATTTTTTTATCATAAAGAAAGAACGGAAATTAAGTACAAGATCAAAAAGACTTTGTTATATGTACGTAATTACAGTGTGCTTACGGTATGAGCGACAAAAGCAACAACTCAGTCAGCGTTGCCAGCAACATTGTCGCGCGCTAGACTCTTCAGCTCATGCACTCTGTGACTTCATCAACAAGGTTGTGTGGCAAACGCATATGATTGGTCATTACATCGCCCATCACCAGCTTCATTTATATAGATCTCGTCAGTCCTGTAGCGAGAAGTTGTACGTCAGCGTTTCTCTACATATCACTACCTTCGGCTGAAAATGTGTTCTAGCCTGTTGCATGAACGCATCATTTCAGGCCCCAGGTACACCAAGCTGACAGTTAGCCTTTTTGCCAGTGTTGGGACTAGTTTGGGTTTCGCTTCCTGGCACTAGTCGGACCGCTGTCTGTGGCTCTTCAGCCGTTTAGGCATGTTGAACAGGCAACAGAAAGAGTAAACCAGAGAGGTCTCTCTGAATCAATGTTCACTGAGCTTTTACGTTTTACATATTAATCTAATCTAAATATTCAAATATGTGAATATTTTCTAGAATGAATCAAACGTAGACCTACAGGTTAGCATGATTTAGGAGAGGATAGCTCTGTGATTTAAGAGAAGATAGCTCTACACAACAGCTATGCAGCTCTTCCTAGCCTCCCAGCTAATCGTAGGCTATATATACGGTACTTGTCTGACTGCACTGTGCCAAGCTTGGAATGAACTGTTCAAAACCCACTTGAGTGTATGGAACACAATAGATGAGCTCCTAGAGCCAGATGTACTATAAGGTGGACGTCTGAGCTAATCAACGTTGGGTGTCAACACAAAGAGTGCAGAATAATCCGGATCTACTGTATGAAAACTGTCAAGAGGAGGAAAAAGTAAGGATGTGCACGAAGGGGCCTTGACTGAAAATCATATCTCTTTGAAGTGGAGTGGAAAATGATGATGAATAAAGTACAGAGAGAGAGAGGTTAAGAAAAAAAAAAATAACAGGAGGTAGTGTTGGTAGAGAAAACCAGTGGGCAAGATGGAGCTGGCCATGAGGTTTACTGTACAGAGGAAAAGAATTTGCAGCCGGAACAGCTAAACTCTCTGGGCAGCTCTGCGGTTTCTCCTCTAACACATCAACACCACAGGAAGCACGCAGGAAATGTGTTGGAAGAAATGTCGCTCTTATTTGCTTTTTTAAAGGTTTAATATTTACCTTTTCTGACAAAGCAGATAATTACTGCAGTGTAAACGATAGCTTTGTCAACACTTTACGTAAGGTGTGTTGGCGAGAGCTGCTCTCCAGCGCGGTGCTGCAGAGCGGTGAATCCTCAGGCTGGAAAAAAAGGAACAGCTTTCTCACCCTCCCACTCCTCCTACCATTTGCCGCTGACCTCTCAGGTCAACCGAGCCCAAGCCTACATTCCTTTAGCTGCGCTCTCTTTGGGACGTCTCTTCCTCCATCTCCTATTACCTCACGTGTTACTTCTGAACCATCTTACCCAACAGCCGCACGTTGTTATATTTTCACTTCTACCTCCTCACGATGAGACTGTTTCTCCACAAGACGATGTCCATTTTTAAGGCAACCCGCCGTCTACTACTGCACTAAACCTATCTCACTAACTTGCCTCATCTCCCGCCCTTCAGCTGTGTCTCTCCACCAGGCCCCCGCCACACCCTAAATTCATCCATCCTCCTCTACCCTCAGAAGCCAACTTCAGATTTTTCACTTACGTAATGCCAAACACACATTTTACAGCTAAGTCTCAACAATAATAACAATAAAAAAAGGGGGCAGAAAATCAAATCCAACAGATTCTGAGCAGATTTAAAGCGCATTCGCAGAACGCAATTTGTATCCAATACCTGCAAATGCGACTCACCTCAACCACACGGATCAGATTTTCAAGCGTGTGCTTATGTTACTGCACCACTCCCAACAGGACACAGAGTGGATTTCTCACAGCGGGACGCACAGAGAAAGATATGAGGAGAGTCAAAAGCAGCTAACGCTAAACCACCACGCACAGCTGTCAGCTCCTGGGTTTCAATTTTAAAATAACTACATGAAAGCATCTGAAATAATATTACGTTCTAAGTTTCTGTGGAGCTACCAGCACCAACACTGAAGCCTTATGTCAGAAGCATCTAAACACTATGGAAGCGTTCATGTTTTAACCTCTGTGGTGGTTATAACCTCATGGAGTTTCAGTTTCAGTTCTTCACCGTATAAACTGTATGTATGTATAAACATACATACAGTTATTAACATACATACAGTTATTTGAAATAAACCAATCATGTTTAACAGAAAAAGAGCAGGGTCGCCATGTGACACACAAAAAAATATGCAGTAGTTTTAATGAAGGAAGTTTTATTTTTCTTTCAACCACCAGTGCAACAGAAAAAAACTGATCATGAGACAAGCGGCGACTAATTTTCTTTGTTGTTTTTTTTTTCATTTCCCCTCATGAGGTAAAACAACTGTTGCAAAAGAAGTACACACAAGACACACATTTACATATTAAAAATGAAGAACAAGCACAAACAAAACTAACAGCACACACAGACCAATGACAGAAGCCTAACAGACAGGTTCGAAATGCCAGACAATCCTGATGGCACTGGGTTAAAGTGGTAATGGAGAACATGTGTGGGATCATTTATTATAATGACGCAGACTGCGTTTGGACAATAACCTTGGATGAAAAGATGTTAATTACACCTTGTAGCCAGGTCTTGTCCTTTGCACAAGTGATGCGTACAAATCAAAATTTGGACATTTAGGGCTGTCAAATGAACGTGATAGCACATTAACGCACGTTACTTTTACCCCATATGATTAAAATGTGACGCTGTGATAGCAGCATTGATTTGAATACGTTTGTCTCGGACACATCTGACCATACATTTCACTTTCACCACCACAACGATTTACTGAAACCAGTAACATTATTATTATTAGCAGGCGAATAATATAAAGGAGGGTTGACACTGCCTCCGAATGGCAAGTTGAGCTTCAAAGCTGATGTCTGATGGTTCTCTCAAGAACAAAGTTATCTGCATTTAGCATCAACGTGAATTGAGTACCCACCGGAGTACGTTGAGTATCAAATACATCTTAGTAAAGAGGGGACCCTGCTGAAGTGAGACAGCTGAAGATATTGAGTTTTGTAGGTTGCCAAGAGAAACAAAGATGGAGCGTAAACACAGTCTGCCACAATATTCCTCTGAAACCAGCGACATCACTAGTTTTGTGAAAAGCTCTTTCATAACTAAGCAAATCGGAAATCAGTCGCAAGGTCCAGCCCTGCTTATCAACACAGGTCCAGAACAACGACAAATACGGTCTAGAATAATTTCCACAATAACCTCAAAGGTACTGCATGCTCAAAAAATATGCCGCGTCTGTGTTTCAAATTATCCAACGTTGTTTGCCGAGGAGCTCTCTGTATCAACTGTGAGCCTAGCCAAGAGTTAGGCCCGAAAGAACCGACAACATCTTCAAAGATAATCTGGAGATAAATCTATAAAAACAACTTTTAGCACTTCTAAATGACACGAGTGACTTAACGGAATTTCATGCCTTTGAGAGACTTTGATTCATTTTATTTTTTCTGGACGTGTGACCCCACTCACCCTGGGCTGCCAGTTTTCATACTGCTTCTGCAGGTTGGCTCCGATGGTCTCCAGGGCTTTCTGTGGACTCATCGACAGAGGATCTGGCAAGAAAACACATGCAGTCACACACACACGCATCGCACAAAACAGTCATAACTGAGCAAAAGTATGCAAAGGCAATCTGGAGCTGACAAACCAGCCTTATGATCACAGATTTAACATTCAGGCAAAAAGATACAGGCGAGCTATGAGCGACAATCTGTATTTGTAGTTTTAATGTTTCAACAACAAAGGAATATTTCATATGAAATCAGGAGCGGGCATTGGAAGAATAGTCGCAGGCCCCTCTGGTTGAAATATTGATGAGAGTAAATCCATATGGGATGAAGAATAACAGAATATAGATTGAAGACGGATCATATTGTGCTCAGCAGGCACATACAAATGTATTGGCAAGTTTGTGGGAGATACTGATATGCTTTATGCATAGAATTAAATCATTGCAGTTCTGATGAATGGGGCCTTCTCACAATGCATTATCGTGAAATAAAGAAACCAAATATACAGGCTTGATGAGTCAAATGCTTCCCTGAATTTCTCCATTAAAATATAATCTAGTAATTCTATGAAAGCAACATTTATTTGTTGAGGCATCTAAAACATTTGCAAAGAAAACAATTATGGAAAACACAGGATACTAGCATGTAGCCAGACTCAATTTCATTATGGGGCCAGAGCATAGCCTGTATACAAATATGGACAATGCGTCTCCACTTCCTTGCATCGGCCAAACTGACACTATGTGCCTGGAGATACTGGCAGCGCCATCTTGCACTTTGGAGCCAGAGTCTGCGAAGAATGGTCTAAGAGTGGAGCCACGCAGAGCCACGTTATCGATGACATGCCCACACTTCCGCCAGACTCACTCGCATTTCTGTTTAATGGATTATACACTGACTGCACTTACTTATTCATACTGATGTCACATCCAGTTTTTATGGCATCAAATTACTAAAACAAAACCAGACAGAAACCAATCTTGAAAAAAAATATTTTACATGTATTTTAGCGTTTTAGTTTTAAGTCCCATCCACTAACATGGAGGAGGTGGAGCTTATGACCTATACTGCAGCCAGACACCAGGGGGAGCTATATTGGTCCAACAACCAATTAGAGCCATTTTGTTGTAACAAAACACATCCACAGTAGATGTCAATGAGTTCCACGAGTCTCATACAGCTAGCTATACACCACAGAGCTATTTATAAAGATATTTAAGTTTATTTGCTGTTATTTATTTTGCACAATAAAGAAGGCTCAATGGTTATGTATAAAAAAAAGGCAAATCTTGCAGAAATAGCTTTGGGTCAGATTTCTTTCTTATTATCCAACGCATGGCCTACATTGGATTGAATGACACGTGATCGAATCAGGACTTAGTATCGGCCGATACTCAATATTAAAAGGATCGGAAACAAAGAAAAACTCGTAGCTAGTAAGGCTTTTGTGTTCAATGCCAGTTTAAAAAGGGAGTTTTACTATCTGCAGATGGCTCAAGAATGAATAAGAGAATAAATACTCTTTAGGACAATGCCTCAAAAACCAAGTGGCAGGCCTGAGTGACAGTGACAGTGTCCTCAGAAGCCACTGAGAAAGTTTCTGAAACTTTAAGATCTGTGTTCCCGCTTGAATGTGCCTTCCTGACTCCTAACAGTCAGGCGGTCTCAGGGGGAAACGAACAGTGGTTTTGAGAATCCCATTCACTGGAGATGGCTCTTTTTGTTTTTGTTCTGCCACATTGCGTTGGTTCTAGTTGGGGGCTGACTACTTCATCATGACAGAGGCCCCATGGGAAAACGGTTGAAAATATCCCTAAACCCTGCAACTTAAACAACTGTCAAGTGAAAGTCAACAGCATTACTGCATGCCATATCGCTATTTAGCCATTTGGGCTCTTCACATTTTACGCAGCGGAGAAGGTTGTTTTCTGATCTAGTGAAATAAAATCCACTTCTGAGCCTCAGTAATGTCAAAATAACACTCTACACTGATGCTAGCAGCGCTCTAAGTTAAACGCTAACCCCCTGACAACATGCTATCTCCCATATTTACCACTGTATCCTAACATGTTAGCATAGAAAAGTTAATGGATCATCATGCTGAGGGGAAAACACTCGCTTAAAAGTTTATTAGGTACACTGGCTCCACATTAGTTTCAAATAATTCATAGTGCTGTAAATTCAACTGTTTTGATTTCATAGTGCTACTGAATTGTGTTATACTGCCACATGTTTCTATTATTTTGGCAGCCCTGTTTTGGCACCACTAACTACATCCTCCAAAATGATTTTACAGTCAAACCACCACCTTTCTCACTCTGTTTCAACATCAACTGAACATTTTAACAGTCATGAGGGAGGATTTGGTGCAGGACTGTTATATTAGGATGCATCCCTAGTGTGCCCAATTAACTGTCAAGTGAGTATAAATACTGGTACTGAACTTGACAGCAAGTCATCGAAACACGTCGAAACATTACCGTCTGAACAGAGTGACAGTGCCATATATACACACAGTATGGACCAAAAATTTTACATCTGTTTTAGCAATTTTTTCCAATGCCAATCATTTTTCCATTTACATTAAATTAACAGAAAACATGATTAAAAGGTTCTTTATTAAAACTACACTTCTTTTCTTAGTAATTAGACCTAAGCGTGTACAACACCACTAGCAAGGTTATTATTCTTGTACATACTGAAAAAAAAAACAAAAAAAAAACACTAGGAACATCTGTGCAACAATTTTTAAAAAGAACACACAAATGAGGCAATCCTCCCTAAAATACTTATGCCTGGGTGGTTCCTGCTTGGACCACTTGTTTCCTGGATCCTAATAAAGTCGGGTTTTATGGATATGTACATACACACCATATCTTTTCCAATTTGAATGTAAAAAGTCAACAGCAGCTAATGTTAGTTGCTTTCTCAGCAGAAGTTTTGACGTCCGACTCTGATGAAAAGCTACTTATTGCTCCCGTTGCGCTGGAACCGGTTTGTCCTGCTGCCTGCCACGTTCAGTTTTATGGTTTTACATATTTCTATTTGAGATAAACAACTGAATCTAACATAACGCCTTACGGTGACACATCATCAGTGATGTAATCTAGAGTCATCGGGTGTTTCAGTGCCTTTCAGCATACCCTCACCTAGGCGACCCAGCTAGGGGTGATCAGTCCCCAGCTTGGATCTAGGAAGCCTTTATGGTACATGGATCAAACATCCTGAGGCACGGACATCTTGATATGTTCTCCGCAGCATCAGTGGGTTTTAAATGTTTACTTGCATTCGTGATAAACAACAAACCGTTGTTGCGCATTGTTCCCTATGTCTTTCCTATATGATTTCCTAATCATCTGCTCTCGAACAAAGGCAGAAACACCAAGAAACAATTCGATTTATGAAACAGCTCTGATTGTTTTCTGTGCATCCGAGCGTACTTATAATCCTCTAAAGACTAAGGAGTATCATTTCCTTTAGTGTGTATATGATATCTGTGCACTACTATTTAATTGAGTTAGGAGTCTGAAGAAAATGCGATATCTTGGATGCATATTGTTCAAACTGTATTTGTGCATTCGCCGCGTTTATTTATCTGTCACTGCGTTCACACTCAGCAAAGTAAATTCCTGAGAATTCACAGCAGAGTGTGAGAACCTTAACTTGAAAACATGTGTAATTTCTTTTGTTGTTGTTTTTTTTACCTCATTATGAGCAAATCTTCGGGTTGTATGATTTATGTTCATGTTTAGGTGTCAGTGTGGACTCACTCACCTATCCAGCACTCCAGTCTGGCGCAGGGGGAGGTCTTGACCACATCAGGAGGGTCCACCCCGACGTTGAGACACAACACCAGCGCTACACTCACGGTCTTCATCTGGGGGGGACACAGAGAACACAACATTATCCACCAACAAATCTTCATTCATGAGCAAAGGTGGCCACAGCGAACATGCTTGTATACAAGTCCATCCTTTGAGTTTAAAGGGTCTGTCACTACACAGGTCATGTTCTAGGCATGAACTGGGTTCACTGTATGAATTTAAGGAAATAAATATCACACAGAGACAAAAGACTGACATAACACCAGGTAAGAAACACCAGCATAGAAAACCACAGTGGCAGGAAGTGAACGGAAAGAAAAACAGGCCATCGAAATAGAACAACCATCGATCCATGGATTATGTGGCAAGTCCTGAAAACAAACACATGCAGACAGGCTGGTCAGGCTGCAAAGCACAAATTAAACCTTTCAATAGCAGTAAGCAATTACTCCTTCTTCCCTTTCAGCCACTCAGTAACACTTTTTTATGTATCACAGCAGACATCAGGCTTTATGACAATGGGTGGTCCAATCCCATAGACCCAATGAGTTTGAATGAGGACACTGCCACAAAGTGAACTAAAAGGATGGGCATTAATGAAGAGCGAATGATCAGTTGCCTAAACTCTCTTTGTAAAAGCTGTTTTGGATACATCACCAAGAGTGTAGCCATATGAGAGTACTTTAGCTTTAAAAAAAACAAAAGGCAAACCAAAACAAGTTCTCCTCTACTACAAATTTCTATTTTTATCTTGCGTGTGAAATGGGATAATGGCTAAATGTGAAACTGGTGCAGAGTGGAAACAAGACAAGAAACTGCAATTACTTAATTACTTGGTGAAATCCCTCGAGTCGTAACCGTCAGAAAGCTAAAGCTACAGTCAGACAGGATTAATGTCATAAAGTGAGGTGTAGAATGAAATATTCATCATGCTCGTCTCTAATTAAGTGTATTATTCTGAGCGGGAGATGAAGAGGAGTAAAAAAAATAATAAAAATAGTAATCATGGTCCTTCTAGCTCAGTCACAACAAGACAAATAAAATAAACCATAAACCTCGGCTGATAATATCTTTCAGTGAGGCCTCCAGTGTTGACGAAGACAAAACGCCAACCGAGGCAACTCCTTTGTGGCTTTGGTCCCTTGAGGAGGAGGTAAGCCCCTCATATAACTGTAACTTGAACAAATTTCCTTTTTGCGCCTAAAACAGCGGTGATCTGTTGAGGCGTGGACTCCACTAGACCTCTGAAGGTGTGCTGTGGTATCTGGCACCAAGACGTTGGCAGCAGATCTTTTAAGCATTGAAAGTTGCGAGTTGGGGTCTCCATGGATCAGACTTGTTCGTCCAGCACATCCGACAGATGTTGAATGGTATTGATATCTGGGGAATATGGAGGTCAAGTCAACAACTTGAACTTGTTGTTGTGTTCCTCACACCATTCTTGAAACATGGTTGCTTCGTGGCAGGGAGCACTGAAGGAGGCAACTGCCACCGGGGAATTCTACGAAAAGGTGTACATAGTCTGCAACAATGACACTTTCGTCATTGGACAGAGGTCAGCATGGACACGCTAACTGGTTTGCAGCTACTCAATTTCATACAAAGAGGAGCAGTCTTTGCTCCCCACCAACATCAACAAGGCCTGTCTTTGGTTTACCTCTTTTTCTTACTTAGACCACTTTTGGTAGGTACTGATTACTGCAGACCAGAAACACCCAACAAGGCCTGCAGTTTTGGAGATGCTCAGACCAAGTTGTCTAGACATCACAATTTGGTCCTTGTCAAAAGTCTCTCAAAGCCTTCCAATTTTCCAGCTTCTAACATCGTCTTAGAGGACAAAATGTTCCCTTGCTGCTTAATATATCCAACCCACTGACAGGCAATCGGTGTTAATCTCTTCATCTGTCATCATTTTACGGCTGACTGGTATAGACAACAGTATGAGATGTAATTACTGTTCAATTTCCTTATTCTAAAGTGTGACAGCATCACAAGGGCAGCATTGTCAAAGGGACAGTTGTGTTCTATAAGCCGGTTGCTGTAACCAGCCTCCTAGCATACAACACTGTCATGTAGGTCAATGCAGTACTGCCTAGCGACCTTTAGCAGGTGGTGGTAGAATACAGTCCATGTGTGTGAGTGTGTGTGTGTGTGTATAGTAGACCTATAGCATGTGCCGAGTGTCTATTGTGGGTTATGTGATGTGACATGGCTGAGCAGGGTTAGGAGGGCTGCTGTTGTGAAAGTAATTAAGACACCCTGTGCTTTCCTAACAACGAAGTAAAAGGTCAGTGTGCCAGTGGGTCTCAGCAGAACAAGACTCGACACGTACATGGATCCTAACACACACACACACCCACTGCATCACATCACATCACATCACATCGCGTCACTTCTTTTTCACATGATCTCCTCACCCATCGCCCCATTCTCGCCGGCCTGGTGTATGTCATGAACCCATCCTCCTTTTCTGCTCGGATACACAGCTGTATTAACACAGCGCTCCAGCCGCTGAGAAAAACTAAATGAATGTGACAGCTCTATTACAGAACTGCCTGTGACATTTCCAAACAAGCCTCGGAGTCCACAGCTATGCTAAAGGCTCTTTGCAGTGGCACTAGATCATGCTTGGATAAGATCATCCTTTATCGATCCCGCAGTGGGTATATTTACAGTGCAACGGCAGCAGAGGGGACGGAAAAGTAGATAAAAGAAAATTAAAATTTTGTCCAGAAATCTGTGCTAAAGGAAAAGTTACCATATCTTTTCTTATTCCTCCAGAGGTGAACACATCAGCGTCTGTACAACATTTCCCTGAGGTACTTTAGATATTTCAGTGCGGACTGAGGGACAAAATTTGGCATCTATATAATCACAATGCATACAGTGTGCAGGCAAAATAACAGTTTTTTTCCCCAACAACAGGTAGTTAAAGGAGTATTCAACAAAGGTCTTTAAAACCAAGCAACTAAGCCAAAGATTTTAGCCAAAAATCAGATTTCAAGCATGGGTCATGGCATGAGTTTTCAACCCCACTAACAGCTCTGCAACGCTGATATGTGATAATGCTGAATGCTTGAACATGCTGACATTTGGAATGTATAAGGTTTAAAAACGGAGCCATCCGGGAGGCCAGCCCAAACTTCCACCACCCAGAAGAGTTTCGCGACAGAAAGTTGAGAACCGATTATGCTCCAGCAAAGATCAAATCGTTTGTGCAGCGATATGGTAATACACCTATTTTGAGCACCGTGGTGTTGAATTTGTTTAAAACAAAACGGCTCTGATTGGTTGGAGGACTGTCCAATTGTGTGCCAAAGTTTTTTTTCCCTCTGTATCAGTTGAAACACACATAACAATGATTGGCATGTTACCAAACTCACATTCTGAGAAGAATTGGCTACGGCAGGCTAAAACATTGCAACAGATAACTTCGAAACAAAAAAATCTGACGAAGGTGCTACACGAAAAGCAAGGTCCACGAAAGGCAGAATTTTATCCTGAGTGGATGATGAATATCTGTACCCCATTTTATGGCAATACATGCAACAGTATATTCAAAACCACAAATCCAAACCTTCTGGTGGACTCATTTGGCTTTATCTTTTGGGGAGCATGAATATATGGACAAAGCTTAACATGACAATCCATAACCGATCAGATATTTTAGTGTACAACAAAGTACACTAATAAAAAGGACTAAATATTTACTGCACTTTTAAGAGCATACGGAAAGTTGGCACGCACAAAGAGTTATTGTTTAGTAGAACATTTGTTAAGTATAAAGTTTTCTAGTAGGAAATAGGCTACCATGCTAGCGAGGCACTTCAAAAATATTGCATTTATTGTAATTGTGGAACAACAAAACCAATAAGAGTTGCAGTATGCATCGAGAAACCTCTAGGACACATTGAGTTTAGTGTCTGTTGTCAGTGTTTACATCCATGAGTGTGCCCTTAAATCCAAGGATACACTGAAAGTTGTTTCATGAAGACCTAAACTACACCACAGCCTCCCTAGTCGCCACATCAAACGCTCAAGTGTGGTATCATGGGATGCTCATTTCCTTCATCCTTAAAAGAAAAAGAGGTTTTTCCCTTTAAGAATGACCTCATTGTTCCTGACACACCGCTCAGGACCCAACTGACGAAAAAGTCAATGGAGACGGAAGCAGTTTGAAAACGATACTCCTACTCATGTGAACCAAATTATATATTATGACGTGTTTCCAGTTATCTTGTCCAAAGTCTGGCACTGCTGCATTTATGATAACGAAAGGTAGGATGACGTTATATCTTGAGAAGTCATTATTACCAGTAATTTTATTCTGTACTGGCTCAAATCACAAGAATGATCTTATGCAACACACAAGAGTGTCTGCCCTTTGAATAAATACACAATGCTCCTTTTTACAAAAACTGAAAGGGATTCTGCCTTATTTATTTGTTTACTTGAAATCACGGTGTACCTATTCTCTGTCAGCTCCGCAAAACATCCACACCAACACCCTGGGAGAAGACTTTTATATCTAAAACATTTGACAAGGACACAGACTCAGTTGGGACGAGCCAGATCAAGTTTGACCTTTAAAATAAAAGAGGTGAAATGGCAGCGCACTTCGGAGACACGTTAGTCTGGACACAAGGAAAAAAATGACGACGAAAAATAAACGGTTGTGTCAATTTTTCTCTATTAACATTTTTATATAATTTTTTTATTTTTTATAAGACTGTTATGAAATAAAACGTAAAGGTAACTCTGGACTCAACAGGGAATAGCACTAGCGTATCATAACAAAATATTGGTGAAATGAACGAGTTTCACGGCAGATAATGCGCTATTTAGAGGCTGTGTTTCGGTGCCCCATTCACTCCCATTATATGGATGTACGTACGCGGCGCTCCACTGGAGCTAAATATCTTCCGATGGACTCCAAATAACACCAAAGTTATATGGGTGAGTAAACGATCGTATTTTATGCCAGAAATAAGGTCCAGGTTGTAAAAAACGGTAGTTCCCCTTTAAATAAAGTAACCTGGACATTAGCCTGATACTATTAGCTTTCTAGACCCGGTGTTCCCATGACTCTCGGCTGATGTAATGGTTCATTACAGCATTATCACACTGGTGTGAAGCACAATTGCAATCCAGTGACTGCAACACAGCAAGATCATTTATATAAACGGCCACAATGACATAATCTGTTTCAACGCTGTGTCCATCACAGGTCATTAACAATGCATTAGACATTCATCTGCATGAGAATATAATACAGATGAATGAGGGATGGTGTTTTCCTGTTGCAGCGCACCATGGCGATGCAAACTGGCATTTGAATGGGATGGTACACAGAAGTGCTGCTCAGTCATTCTTATTGATTCATCTGCTGGTCTATAACCACACAGAGTTCACACAAAAACGCCGTCCTCCATCAGACAGGTTTAGAAATTACTGTCTGGCCATCAGCTATAACGTTGGTAAATATTCACGGCTTAAACAAATTAGTTTCGACCCCGGGGGAAACTATCAGACTTTGCATTTTGTTGATTCACCGTATGGCCCACTGTGAGATGACAGAATACCATGATCTTTTTAACATCGGATATTTTAAGATATTGGATCTGATCTGATTCTTTGATTCAATACTTTCTCAAAACATCAAACACTAGTTGCAGCCCACCATCAGTCCTGATTGAGAAATTTTAATAAGGTTAAACAATTAATACAGCTTGAATCAGTGTTTAAACTGGGAGGTTCCCGCTCCCACTCACTTATAAACTAAGCTGAGTTCTGACACAGAATTTAAATGCATCACTTTTGTTCCTAGGATATCAACTTGGGACTTTTTTGGGCAAATTGTAAAAACTTGATGGAAAAAAACTGGGGTGATCCAATCAGCACTCAGCGGATCAACGACGGCTGATCTGCGGGATGCGCTATTGGCCGACACATGATCTGTCTAAAGTCATGTCAAGCCTTGTATTTTGACTTTTTTTTTCGACTCATTTCTATGCACAGTGTGGTTCCAATGAGAGCTCAATAAAAAAAAAAAAAAAAAAAAAAAAAAACACTCAGAAACACCGAACTTGGATAGTTGACAGAAAGCAGTTCAGCGTACACATGAAAGATGAAAGCAGAACAAATATAGCTCTGCTTTCTGTGGAATAAAATATTTTTATAATTTAAAAAAAAAAAAATGGAAGAAAAAAAAAGAGTGTGAAAATAAATTAAATCATACTGAAACGAGAAAAATATATTCCAGTAATAAAAGGAATAGAAAAAATGTTCATTATCCATTTACTCCTTTAAATTCCAGCATGCTAATGGAATGAAAAACAATCCTCTCCTCTACAATGTGACCTATCTCCACCTGTGCGCGGTGCTCAGAGGTAGACTCCTGCTGCTTTGGCCTTTTGTTGCACTGATTAAAAAAAAACAAGCGTCTGTCCACTTTGAGGGATGACTAGCTCATAGCTAATAGGTAGACGTTCATCTGTGATGGTGCTCTGGGGGACCGGGGGCCGTTACGTTCTGCTGCTCTGGTCCAGCGGTCAGGACATCGCAAAGCACACCACGTATCTTGAGATGGGTCGTCTGTGAGGCCGTTATAGAGGTCACAAATCCAAATATTCGGGTGGAATATGGGCCTATAATGATTGATGGCTGAATATTAGATTAACGGATGATGATGAGTTAAGACCTGAAGTGAAAATTCAAAGTATCAGAATTAGTGAATCACAGGAAAGTAAAAGCAAAGTCATAATAAGAAAGAATGAAAGCAGAGCAGGTTCAAGGAGAGCAAGGAAAGGAAAATCCTAGCTTCCCAGCTGTGTACAAAGCACCTTTTGACCCAGAAGAGGTGACTGGTTTATCTGATATTGTGTTAATTTGCCATTTAGCACTAATCTGAGAGGAAAGCCTGACAAAATGAGATTTTAATACGGGCATGCTGGACCTCATGGATTTCCGTTAATCTCAGGGATCCCCCGTCCGTTTGAGGAGGGAGAGGAGAATAAAGGAGGATGTGCTTTCACAACACTTTCCTCTACAACAGTCTGTGATAAAACAAAAGAGTGATGAAACAGAAGAACAAGTGGAGAAGGAGAGGGACAGAATGAGACGGATTGTGCGACCACGTATCTCAGTGTGTGTGCACGGCTTCCTGTTTCAGGCCCGTCCATGTAATTGGTTGCCGTCCTCCTCTCATTAATAACTGCGCGGGACTCCAGGGGATTTTCCTGCTTTCTCCCTCCGTGCTCTTTCAAGACTCCCATACAACCCTCAGCTTCACTGGCTACGTCGATCAATGGCCCCTGATTAATACATTTGTTAACCCCCACACACACACACACACACACACACATAAATGAAGGTTATTAAAACGGTGGAGAGCATCGATCTCCGCCGGGCATGCCACGCCGGCTAACTGGAAGCAACGCGTCAGGTATTGGACACTTAAGCTGAAAATAGAGAAATATGCCAATTGTGCTGCTAATTGTTTTACTTTTGAATTATTGAGAGTCCTGGATGTCTAAACCTAATCTACGTGTGGAAAATGCAGTGCAAGTTCATGAGCCGAAACGGAAAGAAGACAAAAAAATAAATGGTTTTCTCAGTTCAGCAGTGAGATTTTATAGTTTTATGTTATAGCAGTTTTATGCTGTTGCAGTTTCAGTCACAATTAACCACGATATGGATTGGAGCCAGGCTAGTTACTCATACCCCACGTCAGCCAGCCGAAATCTCTGTCCAGCAACCAATGCCTCAGACAGCACATCAATCCACGGAGGTACAAACGATAATGACGTGCGGACCGTGGTTATTCTTCATGTAGGGCAAGCCGGGTTATAAAAGTTCTGTTCAATAACATGATGATTTGCGGGAAGGTAGAAGAATAGTTTATCCTCAGTGAAGAAAATCATTAGCGAATTCTTGCGAGACGCGGATTACCGTACATTCATTATTCCAGTTTTAAGGGACGGTGAAAACACTCGATGCCGACTTCATTAAAAGAAATGTTAAAGGTTTTAGGTCCAAAAAATAAAATAAAAACTACCTCACATACACATATTTAGTCCTGCTGCTTTGACCTGCTTATTACATTTTATGTCTTATTTGTAACATATACTGTGTGTTTTTTTTATGCCGTCTTCATTTGCTCTTAAACAAACCACATATGAGATGACTTTAACCTCTCGTTGTACGGCGTGCAAGGACAATAAATTCTGATTCTGATAAAATGAAAAACTAATGATGAAAACCTTTTTAAAACTTCGCGCTGAGAAAAGTAATCCTCACACGTGTCTCACTGAACTTCGACGGCAATGTGTCTCAGGTGTGGGTCTCATAATTTGGCCAATCCTATTTTTTTTTTTTGTGATTTTAAGTCATTTCAGTAGCTTTTAATACATTTTAAAGCCCTAATTTGCCCGGGCGCACAGTCGAAGGTGTTTTTAAAGATCTTCACTGAGGCATCTTTTCACATGTCTTTGTACAAGTACAAATTTCCTATAAGGCAGAAAGCTCACACAGTTTCCTACATAATAATGAGCCACAGCCTCAACATCCATCTCATCCACAAGACAACAAAAAATAAAAAAAATAAAAAAATCGGCATACTCTCAGCACGAATTGCACAGATTCAAAGAGGAAATGACAGATCATGTAAAGCATGACAGAGTCATACTGATGCAGCGAGATCCACCAAAATCTAGGAGATGCGCAGGTTTTAATTTAGCCACATCCTTTCACTTTCTTCCTTCACGGGTCAAGGCCAGTGCCCCGAACTGCACTCGGTATCATGCTCAGAGACACTTGAGCAAGGTGGGAACTTGCTCAACGACGTGGTCTTTAATCTGCCGTAGTTGGCTTAAGGGCAGCTCCTAAACACTGAGAACGAAGAAGCCGCTGCTATAACTCAGCGCAGATGTGAAATCATTAGTATGTAATTATTTTTAGTACCTTGCAAATACATTTAGGTTTCATTCCTCAGTGGCCGAATGTCTATATGCTGCCTAATGAACTGCGTACATTGATTGAATTCCACTAATGATGCAGAAGATCAAGCGGCACAGACCCCCTGTCTCATTTGCACATTATTACAGTGGGCTTGGATATCGATGACTTATTGATTTCATTATTCCTATGCACAAAAAGAAAAAAAAATAACTTGCCACGCAGGGAAGATATGAGAGAAATTAAGGATTATTTTGATCTGTCGGTGACCAACAGCTGTTCAAAAAGTTACCGGTTATCTGGTAACCATCACCATCAACTACGATGCTGTCCAGATAATGAATATGAGGCAACTTGTGTTCAATGTACTAATACAGTTAAGATCCCAATTTCTCTAAAAATAAAAACCCAAAACTCCTGCTAATATCCCTTCAGTGAAGCATGGTGGCGGCAGCATCATGCTATGAGGCAACATTTTGCCAGCTAGGGACAGGGAGGCTGGTCTGAACCAACGGAAAGGTGAAGCACAAAACTAGATTTCACTGAGGATCTTGTAAGTAAAGGTCCAAAAGGAAGGTCAGATAAAGTCTGGGTAATAAACTTCAGGTTGTGCTATTGCATTTAAAAAAAAAAATGGTAAGATAAAAAGTGTACGGACATCCTCCAGTTCTGATTCTTATTCTGGGATTGATCATGGTCTGAGACGTGACGCAGAGAAACCTGTGTTTTTCATTTCATCTGATCCAACTGAAAACAGGGAGGAAATAAAGATGCACAGGCACGCAACATGGATACTCGAAAAAAAATCTGATCCTAACCCGGATATCAATACTGCATTTCAATGGGCTCAGGCCAGTCTGATTTCATCTTCCCAAGACATGCCAGGCTAGATGTAAAAAGCCAGGGATTTTAAAGCGTGCTCAGTACTTCTGTAGCTCGTAACCGACACCAAAGTTCATCGAATCCACTGTTTACCAAGCGCTTAATGCAAGGTGTGTATTAGAATAAGCAAAACTTTGATAGCATGAGTAATCTTTTGTTCTTTTTTTCTTTTTTTTCTAAGGGGTTTGGGGATATTGTGTTTTAATGTGGAAGCTGACAGTCAAGAGATCACCAATATTTTGTTATCGTATGCTAGTGCTATTCCCCATTGAGTCCGGAGTTACCTGTTAGTTTTTTGCAACATATTTTTCAGATTCCGAACCACAACAGTAACAAATTACAGGTAAAAAAAGACGACCGTCGCAGGCGTGTGCGCCGCTCAGAGATGATATCATCCAGGTCAGAAGACATCATCCAGGGTCTGTAGGTCAATCTACAGAGCCCAGATGATGAGAACAGGTAACTCCGGACACCAAGGACGCACTGAAGACACATCTGATTGATCCAATCCCCGATCACATTTGGAGGTGTTCATGGTCACCTCTTCTGGGTCAAAAGGTGCTTTGTACGAAGCTGGGAAGCTAAGGTTTTCATTTCCTTGCCCTCCTTGAACCTGCTCGGCTTTTATTCTTTCTTATTATGCCTTTACATTTACTTTCCTGCAATTCAGTGATGCTGGTACTTTGAATTTTCACTTCAGGTCTGAACTCATCATCATCCATTAATCTAATATTCACACTGTCACATTGAAGACAACCTGCTCTACAAGGGTACTCTTGCTTAAGCAGACTTTTGCGTCTTAATTCAAACACACAGCCACTATTATAAATGATCTCGTGAAGAGGAAAAAGCACCCTGTTCATTAGTAATGAGAGCCTTTTAAAATATTCAGTCCTGGCAGCTGTTAACTAACTAAATAATAAATAAATCTAAGCAAGAATTAACAAATGAAATCATTTTATATGAGTACACCATGTGTGATTCTGTCCTTAAAAAAAAAAAAAAAAACTGTGGTTAATTATTGGTGCGATCACGTTGATGTAAAAGCATGGAGTTACGTTACGCATTTCCTCAATATAAAACTTTCTTACTTGACTTCATTAAACTTTACTACTTACAACTTTTCTGTCACTGCTTCAAACAGCGCAGAAGTGAAATTACAGCGCTTATGAATAAAAATAATTTCCTCAAGTAATGAAGCAAACACAACAAACAGCTGTTCATGGTTCTGAAACAGCGGTAGGTGGAGATCCATTAGAGACGGCAGCTGTCATAATATTCTACTGCACCCGTGTTGGTGTTTTTGCACAGAGTGGGTGAAACGGAGACTGAATCTCATGTCCTGGTCGGGGACACACGTGGAGACACATTTTAATGACTCAAAACTGTCCACATGCATTTGTATTGCCCCGGAGGGATGTGAATGCAAGGTCTGAACGTACGTTAACATGTTGGCTGAAGGAGGTAAGCGATCAAGATAAAGTTAGTAAGTAGTTTGACGCTATTTTCAATATAATAAAGTGTAAATTTGCTTAAGTTTTTTATTTTTGAAAACACAAAATGGTGGTTTAGTGTTCACCAACTCCCCATGTCCTTTAGTTATTTAATTCATTCTCATCCACATTCAGCAGCTTCCATGCACATACACAGTCCTAAAAATAAACATCAGTAAGAACGTTTATCTATGACCGATGGGTTACCGGGGGCGAGACATATAGTTGTCATCACATC
This sequence comes from Chelon labrosus, assembly GCF_963514085.1. Lineage (NCBI taxonomy): Eukaryota > Metazoa > Chordata > Actinopteri > Mugiliformes > Mugilidae > Chelon > Chelon labrosus. Next base: position 12,829,092 of record NC_140338.1, read on the forward strand.
ACTCTGACGTCAAACAAGCTTACAGCTCTACAGGGGATCGTGAAACATAATAGGTAAGGGAGAAAGGTTTCCGTGCATCATGCAAGGCAGGTCAAGTGCAATGCTGCAATGAGACAGTTTACTGTATCTGCCGTTCAAAATAATGTTGCTGTCCCGGTGGTACTGGGGGGGGGGAAAAACGGCATAACACTTTCCATAAGGCCTAGACTGACTGCATTATTTTAATACATGCACAGTGTTCAGAACACATTCAGTCCTCTTATCACAACGACTGTATCACAGAATTTTAAATGAACAGATTTGACATTTTTCTCATATAACACACAAAGAGTAGTCAAATACTTTGCTGTGACAATAAAAATGTTGGTCAGGTGCATCCGATTTGTTTTTATTATCGTTGAGACGTCCGAAATTGCCCCTTTTTTTTAAAAAATTAGTGGGCTAACAGAAAGCGGTGTGCATGCAATGGATGTGGCTTTTTTGGAGCCATTGTAGAAGTTTTGAGGGCACTATTTAGTGGATAAATTCAGACACAAATAAAATGACATAATGTAAATGACTAAAGTCACTATTACAGAGATTCAGAGGCGTTCTGCAGAAATGGAAAACCTGTCAGAAGAAGAACTATCTCTGGTCACACTGTTCCTTCGGTAAAGCATGGTGGTGGCAGCATCATGCTACGGGGCTGTTTCTCAGCAGTGCTGACATGGAGACTGGTCAGGACCAAGAATAAAGATGAAGCAACCTTTCATCTTCATCTTTTACACATGTTTTGTTGAACAGCTCACTTTTCGGCACGACAGTGAACTGAAACCAAGACAATGATGTTATCGAAACTTGCGTTGCCTTGAAAACAGACAAACTTTGTGGCAGAAAGTCATCTCTAACCGCTCAATTGGGAGCAATGAAATCAGAAATCAGATCAATCAAATCATTTGGACGGGCTTTATGAAGTGATGGACAACAAAATGTCTCTGATTGGCTGCAGGGCTATCCAATGGGATGCAGGCAGTTTTTTCTTTTTCTTCTTTACATCAACTGGAATGCCGCTTTATTAAATCCCAATGGCATGTTAACCACACTAATATTCTGATAAGAATTTAGTCAGGATACGCAGTTTAATTAGTTACAACTCATTTACTTTAACCTTTGAGATGTTGGTTGTTTTAACCAAACAAAGTAACCGTCACCACAGGCTCATGTGCATATTTTTGTCTGATAATTAAAAGTAACAGACACCGTGAAAAGAGACTCTTCGGTGCCTGAGCTCAATGAGTCAGGGTAATGTAGCTGACCAAGACCAGATCCTAAATGTCATTGGACCATTAAACATCAATTACGCAAGTACATCGATTTGCATAAAATACGTCTACGCTTTGCAGCATTTGTTAAAAAAGCCCAAACTTAAACATCAAAAGTAAAGCAATTCATTAAAAAGACTCCCAGATGCTTGCTGTTGGTAATATTTTGGGGTCTTTCTATGTGGAGTTCCCATGTGTGCCCTGTGTTTCCTCTCAGATTCATATTAGGTTAATGCAAGTATGAATGTTGACCTTCTGTAGGATAATAAAGATGCATTTCCAATTACAATCAGTAACAAGTCACTGAAGTTAAATCATATTAAATAAATGTTAATTAATGACAGAATGTAGTAAAAACATGTTTCCTAATTACACTCAATCAATCTGAACTTATCAGTTCATAGTATCATTTGGTAAAACTTCCAAGTTTGAAATGAAAATCATGTTTGAAGAAAATTTATTTATAACAAAAGTTCTGTTATATATATATATATATTTATTTATTTTTTTAATTGACTAGTCAAAAAATAATGGTAAAAAAACTGTCGCCGCCTTGGTTAAGATGCATCATGCAGGACTCGATAATTCATTGGATCCAAAGAACCTGTTACAGTTTTTACCTAATTTAACTCAAATTTGTTTGCGAGCTGTCAGGCAAGAAACAAATGCACCACCCGAGGATCAATACCAGCCTGTGTTGCAATCACTTATCTCATTAGGGTTGAGGTTCAGGTTTGCTGATACAGTTGTCATGTTCTACATTCAGTGTGAAGACAACAATAAAAACAGATCTAAACCGACAAAATTCAGTCAAAGGGACTGTTCACCAAACACCTAATTTAATTCATTAACACCTTGTCAAGCCGCTGCTTCTACTCCACACTGCAGGTCTTGGAGCTCTTGGAGTAAAGGAAATGCAATACTTCCACCAAATCTAATGCTCCTTTTTCCAACTGTAATTATTATTAGTAAAAATAAACAGTCAGTGCTCTCTTCGCAGCTTTCTAATCACCAATTCTACGGCATGCCATTAGTTAAAAAGAGCAACTTGACATCTGAGTTAGCCCCGACCTTGGACTCTACTGATAGTGTTCACACAGTATATCTGAAAACTGCTATCAGGATTCCACTTGGCAGGCACAGCAACGGTACACACAAGCATGCTTCACTGAGTCGCACACATACAGCTGGGCACAACAGCAAATACACACACAACTCAATAGCTGTCGTTTGCCCAACGGGGGAATAAACACACCATTCTGACCAATGGGCCCAGTAATTGTACAGCCTCCCTCTCTTCAAACTGAGACAACACTGTGTGTGTGTGTGTGTGTGTGTGTGTCTCCAAGAACTAGACCTCTGATTTCCCACAGTGTCCAGCACCATTTAAGGCCCATTCATAAGCCTGGCGCTGCACGCTTCTCTCACCAGGCCGAACTTTTCGCATACCGGCCCGCTCGATATCCCGGCTGCTGCAGATACTGTCCATCAGCTTAAATCAGCCACAGCAAATTAAATGAAAAGGACCGCATGTGATCTAAAAAAAAACGAAAATAAAGAGTATGCAGCTGTCTCATCAGGAGGTTTCCACCAGAGCACTCCACGGTATCATCACCTACTGGGTAAATAATACGACTGTAAAACTCATTGACAAACTACCCCCGAGAGGTAGCACTGCCTTTTCAGAGAGACGTTCAAAGCCAAATTCTTCTTATATTTAAAAAAGAAAGAGAGAGAGAAGCTCTTTTTACTCGCAGCTCTCTGAGCCCAGGAATCTTAAAGGACACATTCTTCTTCACTTTACAAATGAGGTTCCACAGCCTGAAAAGCTCTGAGCAATGACAAATGTTACACAGTCGATTTAGCACGACTTTCTAATAGGAATGCCCATTTCAGCCGGCCCATATTACCTCTTTTAAATCAATAGCAGCCTCACATTTAACGATGTCTTCATTTCCCTGCAGCTTAACGCTTCTGCAGGCGCCGCGGCGTAATTCAGCTCGTGTCCTAACAGCAGCGGAGTGTTAAAATTTCATTTGGGTGAATTTCTACAATAGGTGCGGGGTTTGCGAGAGTTATGTATGACTAAGTGACATTTGCCATCATTATAATGGTAGCCCTCTGTAGCCGCGAGGCGATGAAATAATCAAGCCGGCAACGCTGCGATGGCCGCCAACGACAGCTTTACGAGAGCCGAAACGCGCAGTGGCCGTTCATGAGGGAAAGCTTTGAGGTCCCCCTCAAAGCAGAGCAAGGGTAGCCTCCAGCAGAGTGAAATGAAGTGAGGCCGTAATAAAAACGAATCCAGACACTGATTTGGTGCGGGTTGTTTAAAGACTGATGTCCTGAGGCAGAGTGTGCTTATCTTTTTGATAACTTTTTGATACCTGGCTTTGTGAAGATGTGAAAAATCCCAAGCACCACCCTTTCCTTTAATCCACCAAACACAGCAAAGCACTACAATACTCCATCAGGGCCCGCCCCCCTCTATCTAACCCATGACAGATTTTGCTAGCTTGAACTTGGGGAATAACAACACATGTATGTCTTTTTCTGCCCCTCCCCCAATCTAAAGATCATACCTGTTCACACCTCAGATGCGAAGAAGCAAGATTAAAGCAACTAGACATTAAAGTATATTTACTTTCTTGCCAACAGTTAGACAAGAAGGTACCACAATCTACCATAGCCGTGTGCTAAATAGGAAGCTATGGTTAATAGCAATAGCTTAGCATAAGGACTGGAAACAGTCTGGCTCCAAACCATGCTATTAGTGATCTTGCAATGTGTTCATGTGTCTCTTTTGTTACTGTTGAAGACTAGAGACTAGCGGTTTCCTCATGCTAAGCTAAGCGGCTGCTCATTGTAGCTTCACATTTGTGCACAAACACGAGATGAATCTTCTCATCAGGCATTTTAATCTCAATGCAATGTCCTTCATTTCATTTAATTCTCCAGCTTGTTTTTTTTTTTTTTAGATCATATGTTCTTACATATCAAATATCAAATCAACAATGGCCTGCCTTCAAAAGTCAAAATCATCAAATCATCAAATCATCAAATTCCCTGTGTTATTAGTTTATCAGAGTTATCCCCCGAGTCTGTTGTAAAAGATATTGTCAGCAAAATAACTTTAAAAGACGAACAGTTAACAATGATTATAGCATTTATTGACAAACGCCTTAAAGACATTCTTTGATTGATGCAATGTCACGCACTTTGTTGCTCTGGTTGGTTGTGGGACTATCCAGTGGCGTGCAGAGGTTCCCGTAATGAAATCCAACTGCGTTACCAGACTAATTTTTCATTCATTCATTCATCTTCTATACCCGCTTATTCCTGGAGACTATCCCAGCTGTCCAGACTAATTTTCTAATAAGAACTGAGTCTGCCTGCACCAGGCTATCATGGTGCTGTTAAGACCGTATGGAAAACACACAAGTGTTTCTGTTACTTAGCCAGTCGCACTGATTAAAATGAGATTGTCAATATAGTAGGAACATGTGCTGGTACAACGCAATACAACTCAATAACACCACAAACCAGAGCCTTCAAAATGAAAGCACAGTTAAATCAACAGCTCCCAGGTATCTGAAACTAATGCCGAACACCAGAACCTTCATGAAGAGAAGATGTGATGCAGGACTGTTGTGGAACGCATTCATTTTCACTATTGCACCTAATGTTTTGTGACAGCGACAGTAAATGAGCAGAATAATTACCCTGTCCTTCATCCTCCAGCTCTGCGCCAAGGCCTTGGAGCCCTCGATCTTCTCCGAGTGCCTCTTCTTCATGAAGGCCAAGGGAAGTTTCCAGTCATTCATGTCGGCCTCCTCTTCCTCGGCGAGGCCCACGGCCGGTGAATGAAGCAAGTCCGAGTCCATTTTCATCAGGGCCCTGCGGAGGAGAGCTTGCGTTAGTGACACAGACTTGAGTCTTGACGTGCAGCCACAATCAGGAAACGAATACTTGCGGTAATAAAAACGGCGATTTTGATTTTTCTGAGGCTCAAGATAAATCATCAGCGGACATTTCTGCTTAAGAGTTGCTACTACCCCTCCGAACTTGAGTGTGCTGGAAACATTAGGAAGATGGCGCAATACTGGAGGAACCAAATAGACTGAGTCATCCACCACAACTGTTTCTTAAATGCTTAAAGGAGACGGTGAATTATAAATAGTGAATCAGACGGAGAAAACTGAATATCTACACAATGGGGGTGAGTACTTCTTAGGTAACAGCGTCCACAGAAAACCTAGCCTGGAAGCCAGACGAACTCCCCTCGCCCTCAGTTGTTTTGCAGGAGGAAGCTGTTCTGGAAGCCTTCCGTTGGGAACCGATTATGCTCCGGCAAAGATCTGTCGAGCCAATCAAATAATCTGGGCGGGATTTATGCGATGATGGACAGAAGAGTGACAGTTCACTTCAAATCTATGTATATAGCCTCAATAACAATACAAATTGTCTCAAGACGCTTTACAAAACCAGGGCCTGAAACCCCCAGAGCAAGCACGAAGGCGATGACGGTGGCAAGGGGAAAAGTCATTTTTTAACGGGAAGGAACCTTGAGAAGGACCCAGCTCATATGGAGGGACCCATCTGAGATACACACATCTGGCTAAAGCGTACATGTAGAATGTAATCGTGACACAAATACAAGATATAGCTGATGCATGTTACATTAGAGTCTGATAGTGAATGTGGTCACTAACATAATCATACATATCATCTGGGCATCGCTGAATTTGAGACTATTCAGTTGCATTCTTTGATTTATTTAATATGATCTGATCACATATATGTGTTGACATGCACCAAAACAACAACCACTCTAGAACCGTTTTAAAAGTTTGAAAACCCTTTACATCCATGGCCCTCTCACCGGGCACTGAGTTTTCACTACTCTGTTTGTGTACAAAAGGGTCAAATGCCTTCTAATAAAACGGTCCTGCACTAAATCTCCCTTCATGACCTTGTTCTAATCTTCAATTGACGTTGAAACGGCACCAGAAAGGAGGTAATAGAACTGGACGATCATTTTGGTGGATGTAGTTTGTGGTGCTGTTACACTGGATTGACCTAAACACTAGCATGTTTCTGGTATTTAGCTCAGTCCACTGACAAAAATGGCAATGTCGAAATAATAGGAACATGTGTCACAGTACAACACAATACAACAGTACTACAAACCACAGCCTCCAAAATGATAACACTTTTGAATCAAGAGCTCTCAGTTCTTTGAAACCAATGCTGAAACCCATAACCTTCATGAATACACTAGTGTACCTAATGAACTGGCAAGCGAGTGTGTGTGTACATATATATATTTATATACGGGCCTGTGAAGTGGATTTGCAGTATTTTCAGATTTACATTTCGCTATGGAGAAAGGTGTTTTTCCCGCAACTTTATGTGCAACATTGAACTAATTCAGTATAGGAAGATGCCCAAGACGTCTGCAACGTTGCCGTCCGCGCGGATCCTGGCTTCGTTTATCTTTTCAAACACTTGTTTGAACAACTGGTTGTTTTGCTACCTCCATGTTTCTGTAACTCTCAGAAACTCTTCACCTTACGTTTACCCCATGAAGAGCAAACATGATCAGAAAGAATGGATTTATGCCAACCAGAGAGAAACCAGCAGATCAAGTGTTTACGTGGTTATTAGGAGATCAGATCATACTATTGAAACAGATGATCAAATGTTTCCACCACCCCCTCTCTCTCTCACATCTGACTGAAAACACCTTCTGATCACCTCAGTCTGTTCTGATTGAGGCGGTTACACGAGGCATTTCCATGTAAACACAGCTGGTGAGTTCACCCTCAGTAAGCAGATTGTCAGTTCATTAAAAAATGACATCAGTGAAAACTCTGCTCTGTTGTGAAATCTGCATGACTGAAAACAACACCTGAAACTAAACGCAATCACATCTGGCTAGATCCAAGTCAGCACTGAGCTGTCCTTTAAACCTGCTAGCTGCTTCACTAGCAGCAGCAGCAGCAGCAGCAGCAGCAGCAGGTTGCCCTCACAGAGCAACACCTGGATGAAGGCACCATGCTGGCTGTGTGACTTTTTCAGCAGTGTGTTATGTGCACTGTAGTCTTTGCCCAGGAAAGCTAGCCGAGCGCTAGCGAGAAGTTAGCACAACAGTTGGGCTAGCTGAGGGCTAGCTGAACTAGCGCGGCTGATTTGACAGCTCTCCCGTAAAGTGGCTCCGACTGTCGCTGTGAGTTGTCAAACTGCACGAGAGGCTAGCGCTATGTGAGGCTTTTCCCAGGCTCAGAGTGAGACTACGTGATCAGAGACATGGGTGAGACAGAGCAGATATGCAGAAATGGCGCTAGTGGCGGCAGCGAAGCGTGCAGATGCAGACCTTGGTGCGGTGGGATTATCAACCCTGGCTGGGGAACCTCTCCGTCTCCGGACGATGACAGACACGGTGGCACAAATAATCCTGGTCAGAAAATTGTAGGGCAGCGTCCACAGCCGGTATAGTATGTCAAAGCCGTCAAATCCGAGCTGGACGGGCGCGTGTTTGCAGGGGAATCTGCGGCTCCTCTCCCCACGGCTCTTCGCTATGGGAAGGGGCTGAAGACGAGGCCCATCTTCACACGGACAGTCTGCCACAGCCACACGAAGCGCCGGCCACACTTATCGATGACTGCGGTCGTGCGGTCCTCCTCCACACACCAGCGACCCCGGTGGCTCAGTCGGTGCGACGGTTTTCGCGGAAATCACAAGCAATCCCGAGAATTTCTCCGGCGAGACACTTCTTCAGCACTTCTGCAAGGGCGCAGCCATATTGGGTTGGACCCAGAATGCACCGTAGGGGCGGCGGAGCTGTGGCGAAACGTCACAGGTTACGGTTACTATCGCAACAAACTATAAATAAATTATTAAATATAAACACACTAAAATAAGTAAATATAAACACACTAAAATAAATAAATATGAAAACATCGAAATAAATAACTTAACTATATCACAATAAAAAATAGAATATAAACACGTTAAATAAATAAATATAAAAACTTCAAAATAAATAGGCCTAACTAACTATATCACAATGAAAATAGAATATAAACACACTAAAATAAATAAATTTAAAAACATCAAAATAAATAACTAAACTATATCACAATAAAAAATAGAATATAAACACACTAAAATAAATAATTTAAAAACATCAAAATAAATAACTATCACAATAAAAATAGAATAAAAACACTAAAATAAATATAAAAACATCAAAATAAAGTAAACTATATATCAATAAAAATAGAATAAAAACACTAAAATAAATAAATATAAAAACATCAAAATAAATAACTAATTATATCACAATAGAAATAGAATATAAACACACTAAAATAAATAATGAAATATGAAGACACACACAATAAATAAATACAATTTAACATATAATCATTAAAAAAAATGTCACATATAAGGTTACTATCACTCCGAAACACAAATAAATAAAACATGTCAACACACACAAATAATAGAATGTTTTTTTTTAAATATTAATAAACAAACATACATAAATAACATTTGACTAAAACAATAATAGAAATATAAAAAAAAAAGTGATTGAGTGACTGAGTGAAAGTCTGCCATGCATCAGTGAGTTCATGAATAAATGAGGGGAGAAACTGTGATGTGAAAGAGCAAAACAATCAATGAAAAATAAAAACATGAATTGAGTACAAAAGAATCTGAAAATTAAATACAATAGAAATCATATGTGTGTATGTAAAATAGATCAGTGTGCCATATTGCACATCAGGGAATAAAAATATGTAAACATATTATAAGTTATTGTGCATGGTGTTGAGGTTTGTGTTATGATTGTCCATGTATTAGTCCATTGTGTGTGTTGAGCAGGCTTGATTGTACAACCAAGATCAGACAAATCAACTGTCCCACTTACAATTTTATTTTATTTTTATTTTATTTGTGAAAGTTAGTCTGGAGTTGCTCCGTTGGGAACTGATTATGCTCCAGCAAAGATCTACTGGGTTACTCAAATCATTTGGGCAGGCTTTTTGTGGTGATGAACAGCGACGTAGTCATACATGTCATCTGAGCACCATGAAGTTGAATTTGCTTACACCAAAATGGCTCTGATTGGTTGAAGGACTTTCCGGTTGCATGCAGAGGTATTTTTTCTCTGTATCAGTTGAAACCATAGACTGTATGAAGACGGACAGCGGAACAGCTCCTCAAAAGTGAAGCCAAAGAAAGCAGAGCTCCCCCTGGTGGCTGGCTGCAGTATAGGCCATAAGCTCCACCTTCTATATGTTAGTGGATGGAACCAAAACATTAAAATTCACGTCAAATTATTTTATGTCAAGGATGGTTTCAGTCATTTTAGGTGGTTAATATAATACTGATGCATATTCAAGTGTCTGGAGAAGTTTTGTTTTAGTTAGTTATTTGACGCTATAGAAACACAATGTGACTTCACGGTCACTACAAGTTGCCATGCCAATCACTACGTGAAGTGGCCCTGTAGGACTGTGAGAGTAGGAAAAAAATAAATAAATACAGTGTATAATCTAACATTTCATTGTTACTGTTGGAGGTAGATCAGAGCACAGTATTAATTAAACGGAAAAATTAGTGAGTCTGGAGGAAGTGTGGGCAGGTCCTCAATATCGTGGCTGCACTCTCAGACCATGCTGCTCAGACTCAGGATCCAAAGTCGCTAGATGGCATTGACCATATCCCCAGGAAAATAGGGTCAGTTTGGCCAATGCAAAGAAGTGGGGATGCATTGTCCATATTTATATACAGTCTATGGTTGAAACACGGCCTATAATGAAATCCCTATAAAGTGTTACCAGAAACATATTCTAAAAGGAATTGAGTCTGTCTACACCAGGCTAGCTGTAAACAGGTGCCCATTTGGGCAAAAAAAATAATGCTACAACAATAAAATACAGTTGGGGAGATAACTTTGTCACTATGCACTGTCTCGTTGCTTTCACATTATCATTTGATTTGCAGTTATGATTTGAAGACACAGTCCACCTTTAAAAATGAAAACTTGTTTTATTTGTTCTTGTTCAACACAGTGATGAGGTCTGCCACGTACCTTTCTCGTCACCTGCGTGAGTCAAGTGAACAAAGTGTCTTCACACATGATTTGTCTCAACATCCTTTGCTGTCAAGCTTCACACTCATTTCTCAAACAGCAGGAGCCAAAGGTTTGTTTTTTTGAAAGAAGAGCCGTGGAGAGAAAAAGCTGTCCCATCTGTCCCCGAGTCAAAATCCAACAGCGGCCTGCGTGTACTAAGTGAGGCAGTGGGTCGTGACATTACTGAGAGCTGTTTAATTGAGGGAGTACAATCAACATGTTTACCAGTTTGTTCTTGGTCAACAAAGAGATTCGCTCAAAGGCCTCGATGGCTTTAATCAAGCGCAACACGGCCTGTGTTGGGCACAGAGGGCAACGCTGCGCTGAGATGACTAACAGCTTTCTTTGGGCTGTCAGCTCATCAGAAAACATGAAAATGCTACAGCAGATGGATGAAGCATGAAATTATCCCCCTCAGTGCATTCACCAGCGCAGCAATCACTACTGCAACCCCTCGGCTTGACGCACTAACAGCGCCGGAACAATCTGGTGTGTAAGAAACTCATAGGTATATGTGGCTAAATCTGTTGCCTCCCGGCCTCGGTGTCCACTGCAGGAGGGAAACCAATCCAATCTCCTAGGTGTGATAGAGGTTGGGACCCTGGAATGGCTGGAAACTTACAGAGGGGAGAAGACAGAGAAGATTAGTCTACTTTTTTTCTCCTCATCCTCCCTTCTGTCATGTTGGGAACAGCCTGACATGATCAACTGGGCTGGATCCTGGAAGCTGTTGCCAGATAAGACTCGGGATGGAATATCTTGCACTCAGATTGATTGCTAAACAAGACAGAAAAGAGAGTGATGAATGCATGGATATGTGGAAGCGAGCATTCGTAGGAGGAAGATTTGCTGTCATGTGTTCTTCCAGTAGGAAACCAATACCACCGACTCGTCCGAGACACAAGAGCCGTGGAGCATGAATCATTTGCTCTTGTGGGATCATATTTTAGGCCAGGGGTGTCCAAACTATGGCCCCGTGCTCCAAGTGTGGCCCAGGGCTTTTACTGTAGGCCTTGAACACTGCAGCTTCTGCACAAAACAAGATTAATCAAAGACGACTTTTGACAAAGGTGACAAAAAATGGCGGAACTAAAGAAATGCAAGACAGCAAGTGATTGCAGAAAATTTCAGACACAGTGGAAAAAGAGGGGGTCTGTTTGATATGCAACGGAACAGTTGCTGTGATGAAAGAGTATAAAAAAATGCCTGCCACCATGAAAAAGGCCCCCTCAGACCTACACCCGTTGCCAAACAAGAGCACAAAGTTAAGCAAATGCCAGCTAGTCTCCAAGCTCTACAACTGTTTTTTCTTCCCATGCTAACAAAACAGAGGAAAATGCCACAATGGCCACAAAGTTCCAAGCTCCTCAAACCAACACAGTGAACCCTTCTCAGATGGTGACTTCATCAAAGAATGCCTCACTAAAGTCACAGGATTAATGTGTCTGGAAATCATTCAACAACGTTAGCATGTTCAAAAACAGGGCAAAATTAAAGGGGAATTAGCGTTTTTTACAACCTGGACCTTATTTCTGGCACAAAATATGATCGTTTACTCATCCATATAACTTTGGTGTTGATATTTAGATCCGCGTATATCCATATAGTGGGAGTGAATGGGGCACCGAAACGCAACCTCTAAATAATGCATCATCTGCCGCGTAACTTGTTCATTTCACCAATATTTTGTTATGATATGCTAGTGCTATTCCCCGTTGAGTCCGGAGTTACCTGTTATCATTCAGGGTCTGTAGATTGACCTACTAACCTCTGACCTGGATGATGTCACCAAAGTTATATGAGTGAGTAAACGATCATATTTTATCCCAGAAATAAGGTCCAGGTTGTAAAAAATGGTAATTCCCTTTTAAAGACTTATCAGTTGCATGTGATGAGCTCCAGATTCCAAAGACATCACACAGCTGGTATTTTTTATTTTTTTTTATTGGGAAGTCAATGATAACTTTCTTGGACAGAAAAACATCTATCTCTGTGATGTCCTTCACATCTCAACCACCAAACTGACTCCTGCCGTGCTAACCATCCTTCAGTCCAAAGCATCACTGTTCCCACTGAGTACAACAAATAGTTACTGAATATATTCCACAGTATTCAGGTGCTAATAAGTCCAATTACTTATTTGCAAAACGAGCTTGAAATATACATGTTTTTTTTTTCCTGGCCAGCCTTAATCGTGCATCCCATTGCTCTTTTCCAGCCAAGTTTGCAGTACATCAATAAAAGCGCTGCTGCTGCAGTGATTAATGCTTTGTACTGCATTGCATAATGATGATCAGTATTTACTCCCTGAGCAGCTCCAGAGAAAGCCTCAGCCTCAATAATTCAGGGTTGACTGAGAATATGAATTATAAATCCATCAAGTTCCCAACTGAAAGTTGGAAGACAAGGCCACACTGGTGGCTGCAGTGTGGGCTTTGAGTTATAGTCGCAGTTGGATGTTTAAATAGATACCAGATTATTATTTTTGGGTGTTCAGGAGCTGTGGAAAGATTTTAGGTTATTGGAGCTGAAGCTAAGTGATGGAGGCAGTCATACCTAGAGCTACAACTATTGATAATTTCTATTTAATTTTTAATACTGACTTCCCATGACGGAAAATGTCCATCACAATGATTTAGATGGAGTCATCCCACATCTTGTTTTGTCTGATGATCAGTCTAACACTACCAACCAACATGTTCTGTTTATGACTGAGGAAAAACAGAATTCTTTGTTTTAGGTGGAAAATTGTTTTCTAAATGTCGACTGAGCAGGCAGACGCTACAAATGTGAAATCCTATTTTCTTCTACTACTTTGCACCTATAACTTGTTAGTTATAATCTAGAAGAATAATTGGATATGGAATGAATGGATATGTCTGTGAAGGTTTACAGTCAACCAGGTCAAAAGGCATCTGACATTTTTGGGTTTTGTGAACAGAAACTCTAGAGAATTTTCATGCACTTCAAGCCCAGTAACACACTGAGGGAAGAACTTGTTTACCCCAAAGGCAAAACACAGCTTTTCAGGCCAGGAGTCCACTGACACCTGAAGGGCAAGGGACACTCTGCTGATGACAATAATGTCCACATTTAGCCCGAGAAGACAGATGGTTTGAAGGATGAGTAAAAACCTGAAAACCCCTCTCTGAACATGGGAGGTGGACTGAGACATCAACAATCAGCCACTTTCACAAAGTCTTAAAATTTGTCCCCAAAAAGTCTCACTCCTAGTCATACCTTCAGGACTCTGTGGCTATCAATGTGTCATTGGTGTGTCTTTCATTGGGTGAAGAAATACAGGATCTAAACAGATTCCTCCAATTACGGAATGTAGTCATGCGGTTTTCAGGTGGACAACATCTGCAGATGTTCTTAATAAAAACCTAAACTCCCCATCAGTCATTTAGAACTGAATGAGTAATGAATTGCCTCTGCTTCAGGTGTATTCTTTTGTATAACTACATAGACATAGGCAAACAACATCAACGTTGAAACAAAGGCAACTGAACTTGTAGGTTTTGTTGAAGGTGTTTCACCATTCATCCAAGTCTTCAGGATAGCAAGCTAATGGTTCATTATAGCCCCACTCAATGGGAAAGGAAAACTGAACCAAAGCAATTTCTTCCAATTACAGGCGTGTATGGAGGAGTACGTGATTGCTAAGAGACCCCAGTAATGCGAGTTTCAGTTGGGTAAACAGCTGCTTCTGGCTGCAGGAGACTGCAGAGGGGGGCTAGTACTGCATTGCTGGATCCTAACATGTTTGACATATGATTAAGCCTGCAGCCTCAAACCTAAGCCTATTGCTGTTTAATCCTCCTGTTTGAACAGTCTTATTCTGTTGTTACTTATTCTTCTCTCGTGTGCAGTGCGTGTCTTTTTCCAGTAGCCTTGCGTTTCTTTTATATCCAGTCTTAACAGTTTTTATGTGAAGCACTTGGCCTTGTTGTACCAATAAACCTTCCTCGCAAACAAAGGTTGAGGCTGCAAGTCAGTCAGCAAAGCCTGGCTTCCAAATACAGCCGTCTGAGTAGAAAGGAACAGAATTGAATAAAGAATTCAAAACAAACTCAAACACATGCACATGCTTTATATATGTTGGTTGCAGCCATATATTCAACAAAGGAGAGAAATGATTGTAACATAACATTTCCCAGTGGAATCTCTGATAGTTTACCTGATTATTTTTCTAGGTGGACATGACACATAATCTCTCTGATCTGTATGTGTGGGAGGAAGCGAATCATTCAATTTGGGTAAAATAAGCCTTTTGGCCAGCAGACAGTAAAATGCCATCGTGTTTATAATGCACCTGCTGAGAGAAACATCCACTGGGGTCACAGCCAACAGTGGGATTAATGGAGATGGGTCAGCTGTTTTCCCACATATTCAAGAAAGGATCTAAAAATAAATAAATAGATTGTCAGTATAGACACAGTTTGGAAATGTTGGACTGCACTTTTTTTTAAAGCAAAACTATTATAAATTCAGACTTTTGTAAATGCGACCAACTGATTGTTGACTTTGTTTAGTGTTTTTTTAGTTAGCTAGTTAATTACATTCATTCACTTACAATCTCACAAAAGTTTAACTTACCAAAATAACTGCAAAGACTACTCATTTAGTAGGTTTGAAATAGTTATTTGTCCGTTCCTACTCTCACGGTCCTACAGGACTGCTTCATAGAGGAGTTGTCACTGGTGACTGTCAATCATCATGATGTCACATCCTGTTTTTATAGCATCAAATAGCTAGTTAAGACAAAGGCTATCAGAAAAATGGCACTCGAACAGACATCATCATTATATTAACAACCTAAAAAAGGCAGAAAAATTGATGCACATCAAATAATTTGGCCCAAGTCCCATCCAATGACATGGAGGGGGTGGAGCTTATGAGCTATACAGTAGTCAGCCACCAGGGGGAGCGCCACGTGCTTGATCTTCACTTTTGAGGAGGTGTCATGGCATCCACCTTTTTTACAGTCTATAATTGGTACTCAAAGTACTTTACAGTCAACAGTGACACATTTGCCCACTTGTTCACACAAGCACTGGCACTATTGTTCAAGGACACTGCAGCATGTGGTCTACTGGGGATCAAACCACTAACCACCCACTCTACCAACAGAGCCACAGCTGCCCCAATGTCTGTCTTAATGTTGGATAATTTATCTTTGGACCAATGAAGCCTGTGTACAATTTTAATAAACTGGTTTACAGTGCCAGATTGCCTCTGACATTATTCAGTCTGGGTCTTTTCCCCACGTTGGCCAGGTTATGTGTGTATTTTGCTTATAGTTTACTTTGAGCTGCATTTAAGTATTGTGTCCCGCAAATGTGTCCAGTTTCGTCCCTCTGCACCATCCAAGGACACTTGCAGTGGTAGTGCGTCTTCGGATGGTGCATGGGCTTAATTAACATGATTGAGGGTGTTGGAGTTTTTAATGTAAATAACAAAATAAAATTTATTTTTGTTCTCATCTCTGCTTTATGTTGGCCCCTCGAGCAAGGTTGTAACAGGACACAAGTAGTCTGAATTAGAAATCTGACTTATGAATTTCACAATTTTTAAATTGTAATGTCAAGCTTTTAGAGCTACCAGGGAGACAGACTCGATAGATGCATCGTTCAATATTACAGCTCTAGTTTCTAGTTGAATGTAGATGAGTAGCAGAGGATGCAAGCTGTATCAGCATCACCTCCCAGGTATCCACACAGAGGCTGGAACCAAAGCCAGCTCTCCAGAAGATGGAAGATGTTTTTTTTGTTGTTTTATTTTTTACAGAAGGCTGCAGGTGGAGGTGGGTAGCCCTGAAGCTTGTTACATACTCCCCAAGAAGTGAGAAATTTGTTCTCATCCGTAGGGTTGCGAAACCAAGTAAAAAGTTCGTTTCGGCCAGGTAATTTATACTTCACAAGAAACTTAAGTGCCGAACTCCGGAGAAGTCCTCATAGGGCCCTCCCAATGCCGGATACGTTACATGATCTAAGTCATCTCTGGGACCCCATAGAGTGGCTGCTAGCATTTCCACTTTTCCGCATTAATCACTGCCACTCCAATTTCTGACCAATCACAGAATAGTTGCCGGACACGACACGAGAAAAAAGCTCTGTCCGGTTGATGTGTCAAGAACAAGCTGTGAGAACTCCCAAATGAGTCCTCACAAATGAGTTCTCACAGTCCGAGGAGCGAGAACAAACTTCTGGTTTCTTGCGGAGTATGTAACAGCCTTGAGCTGCCAGATTTATGAGAATATGAGTCTGATAACACACCATTGCGATTTCATTTTAGGTGTGTATCACCTGGTACAGAGAACAAATACCTCTCTGTGCAACTGGAGTCTGACAACCAATCTGGGCCATCATGGACTTCCCTTCATGTCATCCTTAAATCCATTTGATTGGCCCGGCAGATCTTTGCCGGAGATGTTCTCAACGAAGTGAATCCAGACCAACTCCTAGGCTAGGATTTGAGTACTGTGGTACAGAAACAGTACAGCTGGATTTCAAAGGCATTAAATTGTAGGAGAGCCTAGTTTTGGCTATTGGTGGTTTGTTTTTTTGATACAGCTTGTCAACAGGTTAGTCAGGCAGCTGTTAAGAGCCCCAGGCCAGTAATGGGCCCCGAGGGCTGACATACTACACCACTGGCAATGTGCTTTCATTTGTTTTCAGTAACAGTAGGTGATGTCCCCCCGACACAACTCTGCACACTACATGTCCGATACATGACTCTTTAAGGTAGTAAAGTTTGACAACGGCTCCCAAAGAAAGTAAAAGAAAGGGAAAGAGAAAAGTGGTAAGTGAGGCAGATAATGATAATTATTAATAATACTACATGTTTGCCTTGGGCTCCAATGGACTCCAGACTCACCTCTGCTTTTTGAATGCTGAAACTCCAGGTGAGGGGCAAAGCTGAGATTTCCTGCTGAAGGGTTTGTGCAAAGAATGAGGTGGAAGCTGAGCTGGCTGATCAATACTGTAGGTGGTAGCTGGGAGTTAAAATGGAAGCAGCAGGTGAACACACAAACAATGTGTTTGCTGAGAAAATCCGTTAATTGCAGACTGCGGCTCCCTTGGCTGTCAGGCACTACAGGTGGTCACTTGATTCACTCAAGTCTGCAGGCTGACTCTGAGGCTGTGTGTCGGCTGTAGTCAGAGGCAGACGTTGCAGCTGTGTGCTTAAAGCTGCAGGTAGAGAAACGTCCGGGAGGTTGTTTTTTTTAACTGTTTAGATTGGACAGTCGGTGCTGTAATACAGTAGTATAGTGGGAGGCAGATGCAGCAGCTTGTTGCCAGAAAGTCTTTAGCTTACAGTCAGCAGCTGCAGGTGGAGGGTGAGAATCATTTCTGAGGCTATCAGTGTTGATTTGGCTCATCAGACTCTACAGCTGGTTGTCGGATCTGCGCTGGTTGTCTGCCAGATACTGCAGGATGCTGGAGTTGCTGCTGACAGGCGATAGTTGCTGGTTTCAGCTGGAGCCGGCTCATCTGTAGTATGTTGTTTGCGTCAGGCTGTCAGAGGGTCAGAGCAGGGGCACGGGTCAGGCTGCTGGAAGCAACCAAATGATGTTTGTTTTTTTTCTGACTTTTCTGAGGCTTGGACTGCGAAGCTATGGCCGCTGGGGTTGTGGCTGGCTCATAGCCGGATCGTTTAACGGATGCATGTGTGAGAACGAGGAGGCTGGAAACTGGAATCAGAACATATGGTGTCTGTTTTTCAGGACGGTGTGTGGAGGGAGCAAAGGCTACAAGTGGAGGAGGACTGACTGACGCTGGGAGTTTTAGCTGCTGGTGAAGGTGAATGTTGGAGCTTCTGTAAAGTGCATTGTGACATGAAAAAGGTAGTAGCGTATTTCCGCTTTAGTATTTCCAGCAGCTTCTCCATCTCCACAATTTCCAGATTGTTTGTTTTGGATCAATAAGGATGGAACACATCGAGGACAGACTGAGGAGGAGGTTCGTAGGTACACACATTTTGTACGTCTTGTCTTCAGCTATTTTGGTGAAATCTCTGCAAACGAAGCAGGAAGTCGAAACCAAAATGAACCCGACCGGCAAAAAAAGACACAAAGACTTTATTGTTTAATTCAATCCAGTTTAACAGCACCACACATTTCATCCTCTAAAATTATCATCCTGTTGAATTACCAGCTTTCTGAAGCTGTTTCAGCATCCACTGAACATTATAACAGTCAGTGCAGGACTGTTATAGCCTGGTTTAGTCATATTTAGTTCTTTTCATCAGAATATGATACTGCTAACACATTTATACTTCATAATGGGGCGTGTTTCAACAGATACAGAGAAAAAACACCTCTGCACGTAACTGAATAGTCCTACAACAAATCAGTGCAACAAAGGCATTCTCAACAAATGCCTTAATCCCTGTTAATGGTTTCTCCTTTAAAGCTATTTATCTGTCAATATCTTTGACAACAGACACTCCACGGAGCTCAGATGACAACAATCCTGCTACTTGTCTGTCCATCGCCACATAAACCGTTTGATTGGTCTCTGGCAGATCTTTGCCAGAGCGTAATCAGTTCCCAACAGAGAGACTCCACACCAACTTTGTGGCAGAAAGTTGGTGTGGAGAAGGTTGTTCTGGCTTCCAGGCAAGGAGGTGGGCAGTGTGGTGTACTAAAAAGAGCAAGGTTGTACACAATAAACATCACAATCTAAATTACACCTTAGTCGTTGCAGGTGGAAATTGAGGCTGCACATCAGAGGTGACAGCAGAAGACAAAGCTGTAATTTGCTCCTGGAGGTGAGGCCGTTTGTGAAGGGAGGGAGAGGGAGAGCTTTGACTCCCGGAGGTTTGTTCTGCAGGTGGCTTTCTGACGGAGTCAACAGGTTAGATTAGAGTGCATTCATTTTCACTAGTGTGCCCCTAATGAACTGGCAAGTTAGTGAAGTGTAGCTTTTTTTCAGTGGTCAATAAATTGCATCCCCGTTGGAGTTACCTCAATAAAATCAATGTTAAATTTCATTTTTGTTAACATACACATCTTCATCTAACACTATAACATTAACATAGGTTGTTGATTCTGGTTTCAATGCAGAACTTTCAACATTTCCTTATCGGAAAACACCATAATAAATAAAACCTCGGTCAATAATTAGCTTTGAGAGATGTGTGAATTACCTCAGAGTTCATGCAATTCCTCTGTTATCGCCAGCGGCTTGTCCTGACAAGATAATCGATAGCCACTTACACAGGTACCTACTCGTTCATGAGCACATACAGGCATCATGGAGCTCACAACCTCCAGACATGCCTCCTTTTACCCTTGATCAATGAGTTCCTAAGAGACCAGACGTCCCCCACCGGTCAACCGGATGAATGTGTTGTGTGTCTTCCTCCCAGCAAATGAATTTGCTATTGCCGGTGTCAACAGTTGACTTGTTTTTCTGGAGAGTTACCGGATAGGAATGGTTCCATGTTTTTTACCGAATGGACAAACATGTTAACACACACACACACACACACACACACGTGTGAAAGAGAGAGAAAAATCAACAATGACAGGGAGTAGGGGGAGGAATAGAAGGGGGAGTAGGGGGAGGGGGGCTGACCTTGGGTTTTGAAGCGATGTCTTCAATAATGGTGATGTCACTTTGTATTTGACGGAGCAGGCAGTGGAGGGATTCGTGGCACTTCAGGCTCGGCTCTGATCACACACACACACACGGAAGAGGCTGTTCTCGTTTTAATGAAACTGTGAGGACCATAGTCGGGGAAGAAAACTAACTTTGAGGGGCGGGGGTGGGGTGTTGTCCTTGTGCGGCCTCAAACTTGGAAGTTGAGGGATAAAACCTGTTTGTCTGAGTATGGCGCGGGCCGAGGGAATTAATTAATTATGTTACGGAAACACAAGTCCAGAGACGAGCCACGTGTTTATTAATTGAACAAGGACGGACAGAAGGATAGAGATCTCTGCACGTTGCTTCAACATTATAACTAATTTAGACGCCAGAAAAATCTACCCAGCGCAAACCTGAATTATGAACACTGTACTTTAACCGTCTTTATCATCTCTCATGACACTGACATGTAGACAATAAAATATTTCACTTCCTTCTTGAAGACACGCCTGAAAAGGAGTCAAACTAACACACAAGACATGAAATACGTGACAAGAAACGAGAGCTGCGAGACATTAGACTTCTTCTAATTCGAAAAGAATTCAATAGTAATGGAACAACAAACAGGCAGCACAGTGTCTGCCATGTTTTTCACCTCGGAAAATCAAGAAGTCTGAAGTGCTGATGAAATTTCCTCCCCTCTCTTCCCCTCCTCTGTAAACTGGGTTCACTTCATCCTCCGTCAAAATTTAATCTCCTTTTTGAGAGAAATATCCGCATACAAAGGAGGGCTGAGGCAGAGGAAGTTGTATTTTACAAGGAGATGCTTTGGTCACTTGATGTAATTGAGAGGGGATGTGCACAGAGCTCACTCTCCCTATTACTCACTTCCACTTCAGACCCTTCTGCTTTACAGGGTTTCATCTTCACAACGTTATTGAGTCCTAAAACACACCTGCTCCCACGGAGCACCGGCCTCGCTCTGCCACTAAACGCTAAGTGCTTCGTCTTGTCTTTCAGGCTGCAGGCTCTGTGGGAACCGTTGCTCCATTATGGCACCGTGTAAAATTTTAGAAGGTTTAATGTTTATTTCTGTCCGATGCGGCACCTGAAAATGGCTTAGGTTGTCATTTGTTGCAGTCGCGCATTGTGAGTACAAACAGTGGCATTTTAAGAAGTGTAAGAAAGGGTCCTCGAAGAAGCAATATCGAACCTGGTTCACGGATTCTCCCAGGCTTATTATAGGTTTTTATGAAACATGTCCGTAAACATTTAAAGGATCAAAAAGATGTAAAAAGATATTCCAGATATGAAAAATATAGAAAGATTATCTGCACAGATAAAAGTTAAAGAGCTGCCTGCTGTTAGATCCTTTTGTAATGGAGCTTTACTCGAGACAAATAATCCAACAATCACACCTACGTTTTTGGGTTTACGGCCGTCTGTCCTTTGTACGATTCCTTGCATGAAGACAGAGATTTAAAGGCATTTAAAGGTCTCCCTTGTGTCTCCCTTGTGTCTCCTTGTTAGTGGGGGCCTTTGAGGGGAGGGGCCTCTGTGGATCATCCCACAGATAATTGGTCAGTTTGGGATCTAGTGAATTTGGAGGCCAGGTCAACACCTTGTGCTGTTTTTAATGTTTGTTTGAGTTGCTCCTAAACCGTTTTTGTGTGTGTGCCTGTGTCAGGCTGCATCCTGCTGGGGATGGCTGCTGCCATCAAGGAGTGTCATTGCTATAGGGTGGGGGTGCCTGGTCTGGTCTAGGTGGGTGTTACATGTCTAAGGTCCAAAGGTTTCCCAGCAGAAAACTGTATTGTCACAAGACAGTTATTCACTTCTCCTGTCATAATGTTATGGCTGATCAGTGTAAATATACATGGTCATAGGTTTGCCTGTGCCCCGTGTCTTGAGCAAGCACCCGGGTGCTACACAAGTGGCCGCTCACTGCTCCGACTGCTCTGAGTGCTGGCGTATTTCTACAGCTGCTCCATCAAGACTATCGACATGTGGCACGTCAGCAGTTCAGCAGTAAACAGCAAACTAGAAGGTACTAAAGAGAGAATCACCAACCCACAGCTGCTTAGTCTGAACACCATCTACATGTCTTGACGCCTGCAGAAGGCATCCAGCGTTTTAAAGGACTCAGCATACAAAGCGTTTTCACCCCCAAGCATCACAACGCTGAACTCTGCATCACTTCATAGACAGACCTGGGCCTGTTTATTTAACAATATGGCACATATATTGTGTATGTGTGAGTAATGTGGGTATGGGTGCATGCTAGACATGTCTGTGCTAGATTTTCTTTCGTTCTTTCTTTTGTAATTGATCACCCTTTCAGGTAGAGCACCTGAATTTCATTGTATGCACCGTGCAATGTCAATACAAGGAATCTAAATCAAATTAAACTGTCTCCTTCTTTCAGTGTTTGTATAACACACGCTTTCTGAAACCCCTTGGACCCAGAAACTAGCACTGCAAGGCCAGTGGCGGTGCAGAGGGACGCAACACAAACAGAATCAAGCGAGTCTGTCTTCTTCTGGACACCACTTTGGCCGCAGACCCGTCGATGCAAAGGCCTAATGCAGAAAATGTTGTTTCTGGAGGGAGTCCAATGAGGCCAAAACAAGCAGCTTGATGAACAGCGCTGTCGCGGCACAAGCGTTAATGTGCAGGCTTTGGAGAATTATGATGAGATTAGCTCAGCGCCCAGCAGAATGCGGAATGCCACTGGTATTCGTTTATGTCACTTTGGGTTTTAATGAGAGGGGAATAAGTTGGTGAACAGCTCTCCGCTGCGGCTGGACGTCGATAAAACAAAGCCTGACAATTTATGAGGAATTGATCATGAAGTTGATGGGTTAAGGCCAAATCATTTAGTCCTATCGCTCATCTACTTGCAGCCATGCCAAGGCAAATATGAATGTCTCGACAAGGAGCTCTTTATCCTCTTTATTTGTGCATGACTCAAAACTACTACTCATAAGACTGGGAGAGTCTTCAGCTCTACTCCATTCCCCTACTCTTCCCATCCCTTGTGGGAATACATGCATGGCAGCAGACTGCTCCACAGAGCACGCGTCCCATTGGACAACGTCCTCCCGACTCCCCCTTCACCTCCCTCTCTGTGGGATAGTTGAAATGGAGACATCACTGCAGCAGCAGCAGAGACAGCAGAGCTGCCGCGCCGAGGCTTCAGTTACCTTACAGCACGTCTTAATTCGCTGCCTTCAGAAGTGGAGTAGTGAAGTGCGCACAGAGGGAAAAGTAAAGCTTGCTTTGTGGAGGCGAGGAGTGAAAGTTAATAGATTTAGCGTTTGAAAATACACTTTCTTTGAGCAGTGAAATGAGACTGAAGAAAGAAAAGCGGGGAAAGCTGTATTGAAAAAAGGTTCAGGGGCGAAGACAAACCTCTGCACCGACATGCCGCCTCTGGCCTCACTGCAACCCCTCTTTCCTTCTTGTTTTGTTTGTGCTGCACTGTCAGTTTTACAGTCACACACACACACACACACACACACACACACCCCACCCGCATCTTCTCCCAGCCCTGCTACTGCAGATGCTGGATAAATAAGCAAGCAGTTTGCTGCCAGCGTGTGAAATGGTTCTTATCTGTCTCTGCCATTAGAGAGTGGGTTCTATTATAAACCTTTGCATTATTCAGTGAGCCGGAGAGACTGATCATTTTGGATTTCAGCCCTTTTTTTTTTTTTTTTTCTCCACACCAGCCCCTGGAGTCCAGCTCGACCTGCTGGCTGAGGCATTTGCACATCTGACCTTGTGCTCTGAACACGCTGGAAGGAGAAACGGCTCAAAACTGTTCGTATTGCTGGCCAAACATTTAAGAAGAGAACGCCAAAAAAATAAAAAAATAAATAAAAAATGGCTGCAAAATACAGAGTCCCGCCAGCATACCTTGCTTTTGGAAGGACAGAAAAAGAAAACATGCCTGCGTACTTGCCACTGACTGACGTATACTTAATGCAATTTTTTTCAAGTGCTGCAGCAGACTAGTAGCAGGCACATGGTGAGAATGAGAGGAAACCAGGCTGAACATATGGCGCTGCAGCACTTTTTTTTATGTGTAGGAAAGGAGATGAATATTGAATAGATAATACAAGCTCTCTCCTTCCTTACTGTAACCTCACTGTATCTCGGTGGGAATCCCTGCTTGGCTGTATCATTAAAACCAGGCTTCTCCAGTTGCTTCCAAGCATTTCCTCTCTGCTGGTGGCTGAAGATTCTGAATGAAGCATTACTTGTTGACCCAAATATGAGCACTAATGGGACACACTGCTTGCTCTTTAATGAGCATGTGCTGAGATAGGGAGGATTTGTTACACGCCTGTCCTGCGATCCGGCAATTAGACTCTGCCATTAACCATTTGTTATATCCGCCGTTTCCCCGCCTTCCGTGTGGCACCTTGCTGATTACAGCTCGTCGGATCGATAATTAAACAAATTAAAGCGGACTGCTGGGTCAATTTTGATCCCCCGTAAGGCAGCGGCGGCAGCGACGCGGTGCACGTGTCTGAAACAGGCTCCCGAAACGCAACAGAACGAAATGAAATCCGTGATTAAAAAATAAATAAATAAATAAAAATGGAGCGCGGATTGGTTTTGGCGTTTGATGGCACGGTTTTACGCAGCGCTCTGGTGCGCACTGGTGAGAGGGGACGTCGTTTGTCTCGGAGCAGGAAGTCCACGGCTGACTTTTATGTAAAGGCTCCATTCTGCGACACCCGGTGCGGTGGCTGATGGCTGTGGATGTAGGCTGCTGTTACTTTCAGAGGCGGAGAAAGACCACGTTTACTGGGCGTTCACATGTGAAATCTCATGCGCAACTTTTATTCAAATGGAGAATTACACATGTCCACGTGAAATTAAGGTGGCCACTATTTAAATAGTGAGCTTCTAATGGAAAAAAGACATAATCACAGGCTTATTTTAAATGACTGCAACACATAAACTTGAAGATCGTTTTAAATTACTTAACAAACAAAATTTAATACAATTTACGTTAAAATACGTTTAATATTTCGCCTTTTACAGATATTCACACCTGTTCTCACGCACATTTGGCTAAAAGTTAACCTTTCTAAGCCATACGGGGGTTTGAAGAAGTTAAACTATTGCATAAAAACTTCATACAAATGTATTTTTTCGCATTATTCTGTCGCTGAAGGAGAAACGTTGATGTTGGATGCGCAATTGTGCAGATGATCACATGGTCCTTACCCTCAACGCATCACTGGTGATTTCTTATCCCCGTATGGTCTATGTGCCAAAGCTCCTCCATCACTGCGTGTCTTATTTATTAATGCGGGAGCCACGGGGGTAGTTACGTAACACCCCGTTTAATTATTTGGAAATATTTTACTTTCCTTTTAGCGCCTCCGCTCTTGTAGCGGTGGGATTTAACATGACCGCTATCAGCGTGTCACGCGAGCCCGGAGCGTCTCTCCCAGGATGCTGCTGACTTAAACTAATACCGCTGATACACTCTCCTCCATCGTGTTTTGGGAAACAGCCTGTTGCGCTGTAGCCTCAGTCACAAGCAAGCGCACACTGGAGAGCCTCTAACTTCAGCCACGTTTTGGCCGCGAGGCTGTTGGGTGCTTTAAGGTGTGCGATAGAAGGCGAGGGAGATGGAGAGGGTGAGATCGTGGTGGGGACTGGTGTAGGAGTGATCCCTCTGATGGATGGGGAGCGGCTGTCATTTAAGGTGGACTGATTATTTCGCCAGATTATCACTGACGCGCGTACGCGGCGCGTAAAGCGCAGCGGTGGCACATGGACGGCATAACGCTGTAGCAGCAAGACCCCTGAATGGGCTGAACTCAAATGAACTGATTCACTCAATCTCTGAGCTGAATTCAAGCTTTTTATCATCATTATTATTTGTACTTCTACTTTACATTTCACAGGGAATATTTTACTATTTTACACACATATGAACTGAAATATTTAGTTGAACATCCCTCACTTGTCTTTTTTATTTATTTAACTGTAAAAATGACGCTGCATTAAATGAAAATGACTACTATATTATTACTGGACTGCAAATTAAGGGTTTTAAGACCTTCTGCCTAAATATTCAAATGTATTTTATTTTATATGTGTCCTTCTTGTTCACATTAATGTCCTGGGGACAGTTTCCTGAATTACTACAATGAGACACAACTAGGGACTGGCTTTAACTTTCATTTCACACTATGTATGTGCAATATAAAGTCACTTCACATGTCTCACAGTAGACTAAAAGCTTGAGTAAGCCACTTCTCCCTCCGTCGACTGAGTCAAGCGAAGGTTTTTATCTAAATCACTTTTATGATGGTGATAATTGGCTCAGTTCTGTCTATTTCTTCTTCCTACTCATCTTCTTTTTACTACTGTACTCTCTGCTACTGTAATAATGGCCCGTGGGAAACAGTGAGTACGACCTTAAAGAAGGGGCTGGACCCTGTAGCAGAACTCGCTGCCTCCCCTCAGTGATGCAGTGAATCTGCGCTGCGTGATGTCCGCTATATAAACCTCACACAGCGGCCAGAGCCTCACACTTTCACTGGACAGCTCCGTGGTGCTGAAAACTCAAGAGACTCCACTCACACACACACACACTTTAGAAACACGACCGGAACCATGGGAGGTTTCTCGTGGAAACTTTTTCTACTTTCTTGCCTGGTTGTTGTGGAGAGCTCCGCGCAAAACTTCGGACAGACGCAGTTCATTTGCACGTCGGTGCCCAAGGATATGGACTTGTGCACCGCCACGATGCAGAACAGCGGGCCCGCGGAAGACCTGAAGACCACGATCATACAGCTGCGGGAGACCGTGCTGCAGCAGAAGGAGACCATTGTGAATCAGAAGGAGACAATCAGGGAACTAACGTCCAAGTTGAGCCGCTGCGAGAGCCAGAGCCTCCCTGCGGCGGCGGGACCCGGCGGGAGGCGGCCGGGGTCCAAGAACACCATGGGGGATGTATCTCGGGGCACCACGGACACTCTGGCTCAGCTGGGACAGACTTTACAGACGCTCAAACAGAGACTGGAAAATCTAGAGGTAGGCAAGCAGAGGGGGTGCGTCGCAGAACAGGTCAAAAAAAGTTAATTAAATTAACCTCACAGGTTAATTACAGCGAGGGATAACTCTGTCATGCTGTGTTGTTCTGGCTCTGATTGGTGTTTTCTTGTATCTTATCCCTGACAGCCGGGGAGAAGTAGAAGTAAATCTGGTTTCTGAAAAATGTGCCGCAGAGCAAAAAGAGAAAACAAAAAAAACAGGCAGTTAAATAACACGGTTTGACTATAAACACATAGGGAGTTTAAGAGAGAAAGCCTTCCTGCCCCCCCCTTTTAACTCCCCGTTTGTCTCCTTCTGTCCGATGCAGCAATACAGCCGAGGGAATAACACCGTGCAAGCGAACAGCCTGAAGGATCTGCTGCAAAACAAGATAGACGACATGGAGAAGCAGGTTCTGTCCCGGGTCAACACGTTGGAGGAGAGCAAACCGGGGTCGAGGAACGACACCGAGCAGCGGAACAGAGTGGAGTCCACGCTCACCTCCCTGCACCACCGGATCACAGACCTGGAGAAAGGTGCGTTTGGATCTCGGGGGCGCACAGGGACTTAAAGCTGTCCGGCACCTCGGTGCTAGGCAGCGAGTGTGGAGTTTAAAAAGAAACAAGAAAAATTTGGTGTAATTTAATAAGCTCTGAGAGAGCCCTGAAAGAAATCTTACAGCACTCGTATGAAACCGATTACAATGCCGCAGCCATCACGCTGCGCACAGATATCAGGAGGGAGGAGAGGAGGGGGAGCTGCATTGCTTTGCATATCTCAGGACCTGTTAGCACTTTTGCTTCGCTGAGATTTTCCACCGTCAGAGCCTGACTGTTTAACAAGAGCTTATATGAAATGGGGATTTTGGTTTTTATTTATTTTTGCATGAGGTCAGAGGTGCAGAAACACGTTTCAATGTGCGTGGATATGGTGTATGTGAGAGAGAGAGAAAGAGAGAGGGGGGAGGCAGGGAGGAGGTAGATCCATCTCACATGTCACCAGAAATCAGAAAATAATGATAAAAAAGAAAAGATTAATTCTGTTGCAATTGTGTTTTTTTTCCTATCATGTGTAATCTATAATGTTTAATATGGACCGTTTTTGCCTCACTTTACTCTCTCCCCCTCTGTCTCTATACATACACAGTATATATGACTGCTCCTCTTTAACTGGCATCAATTTCACCCACAGGTAAAGACACCAGACCAGCAGATAAGTTCCAGCTCACCTTCCCCCTGAGGACCAACTACATGTACGCCAAAACCAAGAGGAGCCTCCCCGAGATGTACTCCTTCAGCGTGTGTCTGTGGATCAAGTCCAACGCCTCGCCCGGGGTGGGGACGCCTTTCTCCTACGCAGTCCCAGGTCAGGCCAACGAGCTGGTGCTGATCGAGTCGGGGAACCACCCAATGGAGATCCTCATCAACGACAAGGTAGAGCCGTCACAGCTACATATTCTTTTTTTTAACCTTTGTAGGGGGCCACTGTTGCTTTTTGCTTTTAACACGTTAAGACTATGCAGCATAATGTGCAGTGGGAGCAGCAAGGAGGAGAAAGACAAGCTACTCTGAATAAGTCAGAGCAACTTCTCTGCACCAGAACTGGAAATAGAACAATTAAGAGGTGATAAGGTGAGCAACAGAAACATCTTTTTATAGAAGGAGGGATATCTGATAGGGGGAGTGAGTCAGCAGGGATGAGGGAAGGTGTGGATTCTTTTTTTTTTTATTTATTTTAAGCGGGGAGTTACTGCGAAACTAAAGTGTGAACAAGAGATTGTTAAGAGACGAAGTCGTAACTCACGAGATGCCTCTGCCTCAGGTCGCGAAGCTGCCGTTCCTCGTCAACGACGGAAAATGGCACCACCTCTGCATCACGTGGACCACCCGGGACGGGATGTGGGAGGCCTTCCAGGACGGAGTGATGCGGGGCAGCGGGGAGAACCTGGCTCCGTACCACCCCATCAAACCAGAGGGCGTGCTGGTCCTGGGACAAGAGCAGGTGGATATTCATATTATTTGCATATCTGGAAATAGTCCTCAGACAATTATAGGCTTAATTATTAAAGACAGTGAAGACAAGTGTAAGTTTACCAGTTCAATTACTGTGTTTGTTACAGCAGAAAGACATGTCTACTATACTGAGACAACACTGTTACATAAAATCATGCCACATAAGTCAAAGATACGAGTTCAGTAAGACAGGAAAACACATGTTCTCCTAACTTGCTGCAGGACAACATTTTTAAAGCCTGCTCAGGTGGTGCTATACCTAGAACAGGACTGACCTTCATGCAGTCATATTTAAAGGAGTCAACTCTTCAAATGAATGTGCAGTGACGGTTAACGCTTCTCGTTCCACAGGACACGCTGGGGGGAGGCTTCGACGCGACACAAGCCTTCGTCGGCGAGCTGGCGAACCTAAATATGTGGAACAGGAAACTCTCTATCGCCGAGATCTACAACTTGGCCACCTGCAACAGCAAAGCCCCGGCCGGCAACGTCTTCTCCTGGACAGACAGCAACATTGAGATATTTGGCGGGGCGACCAAATGGACCTTCGAGCCTTGCCGTCCACTCAACTGAACTGCACCCGCCCCCCTCCCCCCCCCCCCCTCTACAGTTCCAGAAAGGCCTCTCTGTATTTCTGAGCTTTTTGTCGTTCTTGTCTTCATTTTGACGTTCGTTAGAGACTTTCTTGAGTTGTTGGTAAGCTTAAATCTGGGATTTCTATCATTCTTAGGTATTCATGCGCAAAAACAACACTTTTCATCTTGAGGAAAAAAAAAAAAAGAATCATCTTGGAAAACCTCAGTGAGAAAGTATCGCTATCTGTTCGCCTCTTTTCTTTCTTGGATGTTACGTTGAAAGCACCCCTAAGCTTTGGCTTTTTTTTTTCTTTTTTTTGTCTTGGACTGGCAGCTGGCAATCTGCGCCTTATGTTTGGACAATTCACAATCCAAGTGAGGAATTACATAACCGCTCCGGCTCCTCCTCCCCTCCCCCACCACCGCCCCCCCATTCCTTCCTTCTGGAGTGTGGGAGATTACGCTGTCCGTCCAATTCTTGTCAGTGTTTGGCGCTGTGAAGTGATGTCTGATGCGGTACAGCTCCCTTCGACCCAACCCCCCTCCACCTCCACCTGCCTCCTCCCCCACCTCCCCCACCTCCCCAGCTCCCTCCTTCACTTCGCCCTGCCCGCACCCCCCTCCCTCCGGAACTTGCACTGTGACTGAACGTCAGGAGAGGAGAGCACGCTGAAGGACACTGCAAAGTCAGACCGTGGTACAAGTCAAATTGTAATCATTGTTCGCTTCAAGTGTTTCTGTAAGAATGTCGTTAACTTGCCAACATTGCTACGAAGCCTGGGTGCCTTGGGCTGGTACAAATATTCAGCACATTCGGTATGTTTTTTTTTTTTAGTTTTAGTTTTTTTTCAGTTGCGAATTCAATGTTTACTGGTTTTCTTTTCCTTCTGACCTGGTTTGGGTTTTCTTGTTTCTCTGGTAAATGTACTTTAATTACAGTTTGTTATCTGACATGACGTGTTTTTGGCAGGTGTTTGTACTACTCTGTATTAGGAATGTTACGGTATCTGTATAGTAACAGCATGAATGACAGAGTGCTGTGGAAGCATTGTTGAAATCTGCTTTACTATCTTCTCTGGGTCTGGGTTTTTTACTGTATTGTTATATGCTCCAAGCATGGCAAAACTGAGAGATGAAGAATTTAATTTTTGTAATAAAATTGTGATACTTAATGTCACAGTGCGGTCCTGGCTTTGTGTGCACGGAGAGACGGTGAAAGGGTGGAGGTTGAGGGGGGGGGTGGTGGAGGGGGCTAATTGGTAGATAAGTGAAAATGTCCAGAGGTGGCGAAGGTCACCCAGCAAGCAGGCAGGGCTTCAGAAAAGAAATACTGTGTTGCTACCTCTCCGCCTGTTTGTGTGCAGTGACTCTCCTCTGCATAAAATCACCCACTTGCTGCTTCTTTTTTTTGTTTTTTTGTTTTTTGTTGTTGCTGCTGCTGCTGTGCGGTGCCTGCATTAAAAACAGTGGGATGTGAAAGAGCCTCGTCATAGCCCGAACTAAAGCCTTCGTTGTCGCCTTACTCAGACGACCAAACAATCATCTACTGTTTTAATTAGACTCTTAATCTGCAACTCGAGCGTCAAATGCATTCAACCGCAAGTCGTCTTATAGACATTTCAGAAATATTTTTCTTCTTATTAAGCAGCCGTTATCTTTTTTGGGGGGGTCCTCAAATGTTCATCACAGCATGCGGTGCTGAAACACTTCTGTTCGCATACACACTTTCTCTATTAGCCACATTGCCCTCGTCAGTATTCAGCTTATAAATGAACTGAATGAGCTTGAATTAGTTACTATGCGAATCTTGACGCGACCTTTCTTCAGCTTTAAGAGTTTTTTTTTTCTTACAAACTTCAACTGCCAACATGACTTCAACATAAAGACACCTTAAACCCTTTAAGTGCTACTGACGCTTCAGCTGCTTCCTCTGCTCTTCAGCATCGCCCATGAAGTGGATGCTCTTCAACTCCTGGAAGGACTGCATCACCTTGAAGTGGCTCAATCTCAAAGACGGTTATTTCAGTAAATGTCAGACGACAGTTCCCTACCCCAACCTTGAGTTTGGCCGCAGTGCACTTGTTCAAATTCATCTATCTCAGATGATAAAATCTTCAGTAATTTCAGTGCCACAGAATCAGTGGACAATAACTGACACTTCAACTGCCTGCGCGGCTTAAGACACCTTAAACCCTTTAAGTGCTACTCACACTTCAGTTGCTTTCTCTATTCCTGGAAGGAGCCTTTAAGTGGAAGCCTCAGAAGATTTCTGTTCAAATAAATGTATGTAGAGTCACAATCTGTCAGCAAAGGAGGCAACAAAAAGGTGAATTAGCCCATAACACGCTGATGAAGTCACATGAAAGTCCTTGCATTTACATATTTGTACTTGACTGGGTATCTGTTGAGTCTTTCCCGCCAAAGTCACAAGCCGCACACAATTAGCGATGCGCGATCCTTCACCCAGCGGTTGTGTTTGTGCCAGACATGGCAGGTGGACCTAACGTTGACTGACTGACGCTGTCATGCAGGAAACACAGTTTGGATCTCTGGGAATGAGTTTCAAAAACACGCCTGAAAAAGGTGTCGCCAGAGAGAACAAAACTGGGATCTTCACGACTGCCACTATAAATAAATACTTCAACTTCTACATTTAAACCTCATCTGGTCTGTCAGCAACTTTGAGCATCTGGATGTCAAGATGAGTTTGGCCAGAATGCGATGATATAATTTTTTTTTTAGCTGATGAAACTAAAACTTTTAGTGGCTTTCAGCAAATAACTGGCACTTCAAATGCCTACATAGCTTAAATATATATACACAATCTGTCCCCAAATGAGGTGACAGAGCCTAGAAGAAGGACTGATGCAATAATATAAAATTGTCGCATCTACCGGTGTCTGTGGAGACATTCCCACCAAATTCCCACCGTTCAGCTGACTGAAGTTTCAAAAACACACCTGCAATTACCACTTATTGCCATAGGTGTCGCCACAGAGAACAAAACTGAGATCTTCAGGACTGCCACTTTACAAATACTTCACTTTCTACGCTTGAATATCAGCTAATATTTCAGCTACTTTGAGCATCTAGACATCAAGTGAGAGTTTGACCATGATGCCTTCGAATGAACCTGTCTCAGTTTGACAAATTAAGCACAAAATAAAACTTTCAGTGGCTCTCAGCCCATTTCAGCACTCCAACATTTTATTCTCCAAATGACTGTTCCTCTTTGATACTCCAGTGACATCCAGTGTACGCGCTTCAAGCATCTCAGCCAATTTAACAGAAGTTCCCTTTTCATATTTATAATTTAACTGAAATCCTAGCCGCTTCAAAGACAGTTCAACTGCTTTCATCAGGCTGCGGCCCGTTTCACTGTTTAAAGTTCAATCAACACTTCAACTGCTTTCATTGTTCGTGGTCCGGTGTTCACAAGTCACCTGCCTCCGGGGTAAAACGTAAAACAGAAACCTCAGCACCTTCTCACTTCTTCATATTCAGCCGACACTTCAACTGCTTTTAAGAGCTTCAGTTTAAACTGCAAATTCTTAAGCGCAAACGTTTATCCGGACTGATCAATCTCAGTCTGTTGCCAGTGCTTGTACTTTCAAATTTCAGCACAGAATACATCCTTTTCATCACACCGTGTTTTATTGAATTAAGTTCCACTCCTGAGTGCGGTTGGCTCATGAATAAATTCATTGAGCCTTGACAGAAACATTATTCGGTTAAGACAAAGTCGCGGGTCCTCACCGGTGTTTCTGCTCGATACATCTTTTGTGTTAAACTTGACCTTGAGGTGGATTTTCTTTCTAGCCGAGAGAGAATGTGAGTAACCTTAATCTCCCATGATGCTCAGCACACAGCAGCGAGGGTTAAGAGTTTGCTACGAGAATGACAAAGCATTAAACAAACTCCTTAAACAGCATTAAAAAACACGTAGGCCACTCTTTATTTAAGTGATGAATTAGACATGTCCTTGAATTCAGAGAGGGCAGCCCTTTTTAATTATAAATGTAATAGAAATCTTTGAGACTTGCAGGTCATTCTACGACTCGCTGAGCAAATAGTGGCTCAGGCTTTAGCAGGGGGTTGGATGAACCATGTCCACTTAAGGCTGCCTCATATTTTGACGCCACTACAGATAAAACCTATGAATGTAATCAGTAGGTCTGTTACATGCAGCTAATACCCTGTTGTTGTTGTGGTGCTGCTAAGCCCTGACAGAATATATTGCTGCAGCGCATTTGTGCTACAGACAGTGCTGCTATGTGCAGAATTCAAAGTGTACAGACTAAAATAGATCAGCGCTGACTAAAGGATGATGTTGTACCTTGTACGCGTAAGACACAAAGATAAAGCCATCTGTTACATGAGCGCTGACAACTTTAGATGATTGAATAGTCGAAGTTTCACCTCCGTTGGCACAGAAAGTCCATTGATGACAATGCAACTGAACTATAAAGCCTTGACATAAGCACCAAGAAGGCCACGTGACCGAAGGACACTGAGGACAGAGCAACTTCTGAAGGAAGAACATAATGTTTCGCTTGGAAAGCACATATTCTCGAGCGCCGTCTCACCTGGTAAATATGTACCGATGCTGTGGGTCAGGTAAGGAGAAGGTGTCCTGCGCCCTATGATGCTGTACTTCTGCAAAGCAAACATCAGCATGCTTGCCTACTCATTCATTATCTATTACTGCTTTTTCTCTATCCTCTTGCTAGGGGCTATGGTCTATCCCAGCTATTAACAGGCAACAGGCGGGGTACAACCCTAGACAGGGTCTATCACAAGGTTCATACAGAAAGACTTGCACGCCTACGACCATAGAATCAGAATCAGTCAAGCAGGTACAGGGAGAACAAGCAAGCTGTATACTGGCCCGCGGGTTGGAACCCAGAATCTTCTTGCTGTGAGGTGTCAGTGCTAACCAGTATGCCACTTTGCCTTCAGACTGAACTTGCGAGCTTGTGGTTACAACATCAGAAAGCTCGACTCCTCCCCCCGCTCTCAGTAGGTATAGCAGGTTGTCCATGAACAAGAGGGTTAAGGGTTCGATCCCTGTTACATGGCCCACATGCCGAAGAAAGACACCCGAGGGTATATGTGGATAGATGAGTCACTGTGGCTGTGAGGTGCCTTGAGAACCAATAGAAAGTAAGAACCATTGAAGTTTAGCGCAGGACTAATTAAATACAAGACCTTTTATCACCTCTGTACCAGCCACGTAGAGTCTACTTCATAGCCTAGGCGGGTGTCTACGCTGTTGTAAGCATTTACACCTGTGTGCTGATGTGTTGGGACCGCTCTGCAGTGACACCCCTAATTCACTTATTCTGTGGCTAGTCAGCTTTGTTGAGTTTCTCTGTGAACTTCAAACAATGGCGACCGGTACTGAGCGGATCATGCTGGGCTTGATGTTGATAAATGTTGAACAACAGCTACCTTTACTGAAATCACTGCAACAGAAAAGAGAGAAGACGTCTGAGTAGGAGGGAGAACTGTCTGTGCAAGAGCCGGAAAGAGCCCCTGAGAGGAAAAGCATTTCAGACCACTTAATGTTTTTGGAGTCTGTATTGTGAATTGTGTGAAGTAGTTGTATTTCTGAGGTGGTGCACGTCAGCAATGCAATGCAATGAAATCTATAATTAAACATATTGTAAAATTACAAAAAAAATCTCATCTCCTATCAGCTCAAGAAGGCCAAGTACCAGGACCTGATTGATGAGGCTGGCATCAAAGGATGGCACGCAGCCTTATTCCCAGTTGAAGTAGTCTGTCTGTCGAGGTTTCCCCGCAACATCAGCGCGCCACTTACTACAGAAGATCGGCCTCAGTCCCAAACAATTGCGGAAGGCCACTGGGGAGTTAGCCGAGACCTGCTCCAGGTGGCTGTGGCCCGACAAGGAACCGCAGCTGGAAGATGCAGAAGGGGTTCCTGCGTGCATGCTGACCACTCGTCCAGGGTTCCATCATGAGAGAGATCTTCAGTTGCCACGTTCTAAGTTGCTCCTGCAGTCTCTGCTTGTAGCAAAGCATTTTCAATGTTTATTTCATCTTGTCTTGAAGTAAAGCAGATAATGTTTTACAGGTTGTACTGGACAAAAAATAAATTATATGGTATTAGATAAAAAGTCAGGGGACCCAAACTGATTCATCCTCTGAGGAAAATGATCTAATTGTCATTGCAGTACATGTCCAAAAATAAAGTGAAAACAAAGGCAATTGGACTTGTTTGATGTTTCTTGAAAACGTTTCATCCAAATGGCTTCTTCTTTTTTAAAAGACTGGTGGGAGTTTTGGTTTAAATTAAGAGTTAAAGTTTTAAATCTCCAACCAACTATTCTATAAACACTTTTAAATAATTATTTAATACCAGCACTAAAACAACTATAAGCTTCACCTAAGAGCTGGTACGTATGCTAACCCTGTGTAAGAAATTAAGGTTAATTTGGTGAAGCAAACTCTGTGTTTTAAAGCCACATCTCATAATATTAATGCTAAATGGAGCTAAAAGTACAACCAGAGCTCTCAACAACCACACAAGCTGTTACACATCCAAAGATGAAACCAAGTTCAATCCTGATTCCAAACTAAGTGGGTTCCACTGATTTATTCCAGTTTCTTTAATTCCACATGCGTATCCGTCACAACAAAACAAACTGAAGGAGTATTTTTAAAGATGAGGCCCCCAGAGGCAAGCCACCCGAGTCAGAGAAGATTCATGGCGCTACGGTTATATCAGTTCCTCTGTTTGGGTAGTTTCTTTTTTTTTCTTTGGGAGAGATTGAGTGGATAAAGACGTGACATCTCTGCTGACATCTCATTAATTCATAAAGCTGTCCCCTGTGGCAGAGACAAGACAGGAATAATGCTTCAGTTCACAACTGCAGCAATTGCTCTTGTTAACTTTGGGGTGACAAAGCTGCTCCGTGTAATGAGACTTTTGGTTGTGCCACGTTCAACAAATTAAACTAAGAAGAATAGTCAAGTACCAGCACATGCTGAGGCCTTCATTTATGACACTGGGGCCGTTTCGTGTCGAGCTCCAGGACATGAGACGGTCAAGGGGATTTGACGCCGGAAGGTAGACTAACAGCATCAAGCGTTCCCCTCGTATGAGACTGAAACACCGCCTCATCCTCCTTTCCTTTCTCCTCCCATGGTGAGAGCTTCCAGAGACAGCAGGGAGTGAAACTTGTGGCATTTACCGATCAGCAGAAGCTTCCAGGAAGGATGCAGCGAGGATAATGAGGCTTCCCGGGCAGCCTGGGATCAAGGTGGATGTATGCCTCCTTAGTTATTGAGCCATTTCGAACAAGTGGGGCATAAATCCTCTTTTTATATAACCTGAATAT
Source organism: Chelon labrosus (assembly GCF_963514085.1). Lineage (NCBI taxonomy): Eukaryota > Metazoa > Chordata > Actinopteri > Mugiliformes > Mugilidae > Chelon > Chelon labrosus. The sequence goes on from NC_140338.1 coordinate 12,866,147, forward strand.
CACACACGTGTCTCAGTGGGTTTTCACAGGTTCACAACGGCAGTGGTCTGTGAACAAGCCCAAGAAGACTAAGATGAATTCCCCTCCCTAAAAACTGCTTAGAAAGAAAGTTGTGGCAGCTAAAAGAAAATACAAACTTATATAAAAAGCACAATATAATATAAATAGTTAGATATCCTCACTTTTTGGCCTTTGTGCAGTCATGTTTATGGTGTATATAAACCTGCAATCATGCATTTTTGGATGCACAAATTATGAAATGTTGAGTTGTGTCACAGCCTTCTGTTGAGGCGCCCACTGAATTGCTGACTGTATCATTGTGTTAGCAGTACGAAGAATACTGGGACCCCAGAACATTTTGGTTATGCTCCCTCAGAAACATGCCCCAAATATTAAGTATGAAAATGAGATTAAAATGAGAATTGTACCAACATGAAAACTGTGTTTCATTTAAATTTCTAAGTGATTAAATTGGAGTAAAATCACATTTAAGACCATCAGGAGGTTGGCTCAGTCTGTGCACAGTACGCTAGCTACACTGCTAATTTTATCTTTGAACTCAGAGCATTTACTGTTTTGACTGAAGTTCGGATTTCAGATAACTACAAAACGCTGCACATGGAGGCGGTTGTCATTTAATGATGCAAAAGAATATTTTCTGAATGAGAAATATAAACGTCTTTGAGATTCACAGTTTGTGGCCAGCTTAAAGTACCACTTGGCGTCAAAATGTGTCTCCACATGCGTCCTCAACCAGCAGATCTCAGTTTAATGCTCTGTATGCAAATAAACACCAACATCATTTGGGAAGCAGTAGAACAATATAACAGCTGCTGTCACTAATTGATCTACTGTTGTTTCATAACCATGAACAGCTGTTTGTTGAGTGTGCGTCATGACTTGGGGAAATAATACATATTTTGGAACAAGCCGAGAAGCTTCTCTCACTCTCACTGAAAGCACACACATTATTCATTCATTGATTTCCGTCCTGGCCTTAGTTATTTTAGAGATGACAGCATAATTTCCCCGCCGTGCTCTTTGAGGGAGTGGCAAAAAAAAAAAATCTCTGTTAATAAAGTTAAATAAGAAAACATTGGTCATCATTGAGAAAATATGTTAACTCCACGTGGCTCCTTATACATCAACATGATCACAGTGTACTCATATTCAATAATTTAATTTGTTAAATCCGATTTGGGTTTATTTATTATTTAGTTAGTCACAAGGCTGCAACGTCAGACTAATTTAAAAGGCTCTCATTTCTTCATCATTTGAGATGCTTTTTCCTTTACAGACGATCATTTCAAATAGCGGTTGTGTGTGTGTTTATTTTCTTTTTCAGAGTGAATGAGGCAAAACGCTGCTTACGCAAGAACCGCACTGTTTAATGTGACTCTGCACGCATTGTGTGTTCACACTGGTAAAGGAGTGCTGTCAGTGTGCCCTGGACCACCTCCAAATGTGTTCAGAGATCAGAACCTTCAAATGCGCCCTGTTCTTCAAAGGGAAATTAGTTTTTTTTTTTACAACCTGGACCTTATTTCTGGCAGAAAATACGATGGTTTTCTCACCCATATAACTTTGGTGTCATTTGGAGTTGTTGGGACAATATTTAGATTGGCGTATATCGATATAGTGGGAGTGAATGGGGCACCGAAACGTAGCCTCTAAATAACAAATTATCTGCCACGAAACTCGTTCATTTTATCAATATTTTGTTATGATACACTAGCGCTATTCCCCGTTGAGTCCGGAGTTACCTGTTATCATCATCCGGGGTCTGTAGATTGACCTACTAACTGAGGTTAGTAGGTTAGTAGGCTTGTTTACCTGTAATTTTCTACTCCTAGTTTTTAGCAACATGGCTGAATATTTTTCCGATTCTGAGGTTGTGGATGACGACTTTGTTTATGATGGACGTCCTTACTGTTTTGAGCCAGAGTATACGGATAAGGAGCTTGCTGAAAGGAGGATGCGGAGGCAGAGAGAGGAACAGTTGGCCAAAGAACAACAAACCACTGCACGTCCGCGAATAGATAACAGGTAACTCCGGACTCAACGGGGAATATCACTAGCGTATCATAACAAAATATTGGTGAAATTAACAAGTTTTGCGGCAGATAATGAGTTATTTAGAGGCTGCGTTTCGGTGCCCCAGTCACTCCCACTATATGGATATATGCGGATCTAAATATTGTCCCAACGACTCCAAATGACACCAAAGTTATATGGCTGAGTAAACGATCGTATTTTATGTAAAAAATGGTAATTTTCCTTTAAGCTTGCCACTTGCTGTAGGACTCCCCAGGACAGATGTTAATCCAAGCTCTGAGTCTAACTGGGCCTCTGTGAGCTTGTTTGCGTCCCAAACCAGTGTGGACAATCCCAACAATCCCGGCCTGTCCTTTCAGAGGTCTTTTGAAGAGTGTGTTTGATCTGACTCTGAATACCCAGATCTCCACAGATGGACGGTACTCAGGGGGCTCTCAGGTGTTCCCTCACTCTGTTGTGATGGGGTGATTCCACATTTCATCTCGATCCCTGTATCCCCTTGTTGTTGTTTTTTTCCACAAACCAGTGCTCCCTCCTCCCCCTCATGTTTAAGTAGCTTTTCCACCAACAAACACGAATGACTGCGCAATGTTTTTAGTTCAAGGAAGCATAAAATCAAAACAACCCAGTGCCCTAACAAAACAAACTTTGAATAAAATCATACCACGCTTTAGATCTGCTGTGGTTTATTAATGGGCCTGGCCTCGACCTACTGGCACTTACCCCTCGCTGGATCCTCCATGAAATATGTATGGCTGACGCACGGCAACAGGATGTCAAAGAGGAAGCTGGGGGAACGCCGGGGAACCTGAGGGGGAGGAGCAGTCCCCACCAGGAGTCCTGATCTCATCTAAAAGGTCTCCTCGGGTGAACTCCCCTGCGGAAGGCAGACGAGAATGACATTCCTCAGAGGAGATAACAGACACATCGCCTTTTTGAAAAAATAATTAAATAAATAAATAAATGAACATGCACTGCCTCCATGCAGCAACTAAGGAAGATTAAAAATGAATATTTTTTGCTAAACATTCAAATGCACTGCCTTTGAGCGGTGTTCACTAATGATCTTAAATTCAGTGATGTCATACTAAGTAAAAAAAACATCTCTTTATAAAATGTAAGCTTTTTATTGATCTTTATTCTTACAGATGTTATGTCATGACGACTATACACTGGATAACCAGTTTAAATTATTAAAGTTTGGTAAGAAGCCAAACAAAGTGAAGTAAGTAGAGTTAAGTGGAATAACTTAGCAGACGCTCCAAAGACAGTGAGTGTAGTGGTACAGGCCAGGTGCACACAGAGCGACAGAGATGGATGAGTCGGATTAAATGCAAGCTGAGGTGTCTAGTATTTCTGAATGCCAACCTGCACCAAAGACTTTTATCCAAAGTGCCATAATGTTAAGACTTTGGCCTGTTAAATTGAATTACTGTGGATTAGTTTTTAATTGAAAGCTTTGATTAAAATGTTAAACAATAGTAACTACATTTTTTTGTAACAAAACAATGCATAGAAATGACGTTTTTACGAAAACACAAATGAAAAATTAGGATAAAATCGAAGAGCCGTTTGGGAGCCACTTCTAAGTGAGCCGAGTCAAAAGAGACGAATCTTGGAAAAGAGTCATACTTCCCATCATTATCACATTCATAGGTTTCATAGAGGAACAAATCTCTGCAGATATACATGTTAATTAGACTTTAATTACTGCACATCTTACTCTTTAATAATCCAGTAACACTGCTGCTGCTGTTTATGAATTCATGAATGACAGCATTTAAGTAATTGATAGAGCTTTTTTTTTTTAATAATCTATTAGTTCTGATAGATCTAATAGTTCAACTAATAAATATCTAACAAATTAAGACATTAACCAGATCTTCCGTCATCTTGGAAGAAGATTGTTTCTGAACCTGGCAACACAAATATTACAACTTTTTTCTCCTTTCAGTCTAAAATCAGAAGTCTTAGATTTGCCTGTAGATATGTCTGTGTAAGGATTAAAGTGGGCACAGCTGGATTGAGAAAAAGCAACTTCACACAGTTTTGTGTATCAGTATTATTATTCCGTAACTTTGGTGATATTTAGTGATGACTACTTTTTTCCACATGCATTAATTGGTCTATAAAGGACAATAAATGATTTATTAATGCATAATAAATTTAAATTTTCATTTAAACGTATAAACCATTCATGAAGGCTGCATGAACACATATAAGTTCACAGTTTAGGTCTAATGACATGTTGCCGCGACTTCTACCAGATATTCCCCTGCACTGCACTTTCTCTTCCTCCTCCTTCGCCTTTTTTGAATTTAACCAGGCAGGAGAATATGTTACCTTCTTTATTTTTCCCTCCTGCAACCATGCCCCACGCATCCTGTTCAATCTTGGGTTCTCACTTTCCCTCCCTCACTGCCTTCCCGTCTCTCTCTCTGTCTCTCTGGGGAGGGGGTGAGCTCTCTCACTGGTCTGCTGCATTGAGAAAACCTACAGGGGGAAAATAAAAAAAGGTGGGGGCAAGAAGATTATGAAGGGGGAGGTAATAATATAGAGGAGACAAGAGGAAGAGAATGAAGTAGCAGGAGATGAGGTGGAGGTCAAGAGGTGCGAGGGTACTTTTTAGGCTATATATAGGTGCTGGTCGTATGGCACCCACAGGGACAAGTGAAGCGTAGGGGGAACTGTAAATGGGGTGCTGTGTCACTTCCCACGGGGGGTTAAGTATAGTCGGGAGTGACCTTATATTCAAGGTCAGCAGTAAGAGCTCTGTGGAGTGTCCTCAGATGAGCTTGGTGGACATCGACGCTGCAACTTGAGACCCTCGAGTTCTGAGGACTCTAATAGTTGTGCTCCGATCAAGACCTGGAGGAGGAGGGGACGGAGGGACGGTGTCACATACAGAGGGAGAGAGCTGTACATGAAATAGATGGAGAGCAAAAGGAAAAAGGCGGGGGGGGGGGGGGGGGAGGTGTAAAAACAGAGGAGATGGATTAAATGAAGCAAAAAGGCAAAAGATATAAGGAGAGGAAGCAGAAATAAGAGGCAGGAGAGCGGGGACAGTGAAACTGAGTCGATGCTGCCACTTGGTACATACATATTCCATCTCTGCTGCCTTTCATAGAATACACCAACTCCTCCCTCCCTTTCCCTCTCCCTCTCCCCCTCCCTCTCCCTCCCTCGCTCTCTCTCTGTGTGCCAGAGCGCCGCAATACCAGTATGAATAATTGAACGAGCCTGAATCGGGATTGAGAATTTCTGTTGCGGCTGTGTCTGCTGGTGAGGCGGTCAGGCGTTCGTGACAAGAAATCCCCAAAAAACTAAAACCAAAACACACAAACACAATTCCTGGCTTCCCCGTTTGCCTCGGCGCGAGCGCCAGAGTAACCTTGAGCGCACACAGACTTACACGCTTGCGGAGTGTTTCCGTCTCCCTCCGTGGGGATTTGAGTAAAGGAGAATATTTCGGCTGCAGATGTACTGGAGCCTTGAGCAGCCTTGTATGACATTGAGCTCTTGTTCAGAGTCTGAGAGAAGGACGATGTTTGATATGAATATTCCCGAGCAGACGGCAACGGGAGGGGAATCTGTGCAGAATGGGATCATTCAGCTCTCCCAGTGGTGAATGAGATTGTAAAAATAAAAAAAGCTAAAAAGCCTAAAGAGGCCAAAAGCTATAAATGTACCGCAGCAGATATGCATGTGTGTGATACTGTATGTGATAGGGAAGAGGAGACAGGAGTGCTGCAGTGTCTGTGTGTGTGAATGAGGGAGGGACAAAAAAAATACACCGCAGTGGATGTGTTTGTTTATGTGGATAGAAAACAGTACCTGCTTAAGTGGCTATGAGATGTGGAACAGAAGGGAAACGTGTCTCTGTGTGTGTGTGTGTGTGTGCGTATGAAAGAGCAGGAGTGTGTATCCTCAGGGTGTTGTAAGGCCAGGCCCGAGCTACACCTACATCTGCAGCATGTGTGTGTGTGTGAAACTGTGTATATATGCTCCAGCTCTGGTTTAATTGGCCCAAATCTGCCATTCAGCGAAGCCGGCTCCTCGCCCCTCCACGTGGCCACCTGGGATTGAAGGAACATAAGTGACATATTAAATGAGCACACACACAAACACGCTCCTCAATCTTGGAACAGCGCCAGCGGCAAAGTAATTAGGTCAACTGTGAACCGTTTAATGCATATTCACAGGTAAACAACACCCACACACACACACACCTTGTTGACATGACATTATACTTGCACACTGTACATCTGAAGCCCTCTGGTTTACAGCGTTTATTATATAACGGTCCGAGGACTGAAGAGACTAGCGGTGTGCAGGATCATTCGATCATTTCCCAGTTGAGCTTTTATGGCATTAAAAAAAAAAGAGAAAACTTTGTGATGATTATTAAAGTTAAAGAGCAGCAATCCTCAAGGTACAAGCTGGCGGGGAAGTTATTGGCTTTGCAGATAGCGTGTCTTTAGTAGTGGACAAATTAAAACAGAGAACTTGAAGGATCACTGGAGTCATAAAAGTTTTCAGCTGCAGTAAACCGATACATCAACAGTATATTTTTTTATTCCTCGAACCAGAAAAATCCTGCTTAGATTTATTCTGTTTCTGGTTGATTTATAAATCTACGCCGCAGAAGGCTTCGGGTATTTGGTCTGAGATTTATGATGCTGGCAATATCCTCTAATAATCAGAAAAATACTGGACCGTGTTATCGCTTACCTGATCAGACAATCTGTTCAATAGTAAAATCGTATCTCCCAATAAGCATGTAAACATTTGATCTGATGGTTTCTCTGTGGTTGGAATAAATCCATTCTTTCCGAGCATGTTTGCTCCACGTGGGGTAAACATCAGGTGAAGAGTTTCCAGGAGGGACAGAAACATGGATGTAGAAAAACAACCAGTTGTTCAAATGATGAAGAAAGCCAGAATCCATGTGGACAGTAATGTTGAAAACAGAGAAACATCCCGGTCAACAACTTCTGCTGCATGAGTTCAGGGAAAACCTTCTTGTTCTGTTCTGTTTCCAGCAGATTTGACTCTCCACAGGAACAAACCCACTTCGTCAACAACACTCCGCAGTGATTGATGTGTTTGGGCATGTAAACACATATATCTGATCAGATCGTTTTATTTTGTGTCCATGTAAACAGTTAAAGTTGGAATCTCTGATTAGAGTGATTTCAACCAGGTGGAAGATATATTGTCCACGTAAACGCAGACAACGAGAACAAACTGTCTACGGTTTCTAAAGCACCGTGGAAGAGAGAGCTCAACTCAGTGCAACACATGCAAATAGACAAGCTAAGTAAGAAACTGTCTTCATCAAACAAAACCTAAGCTGCAAACACAACACCAGCAAATACAGAAATGTGCTGCATGCAGCACAAGTGACAAAGGAAACGATTCCAGTTAATTCCGTCACAATTCCGTCAAATTAATTACTGAAAAAAAGAAAAGCAAAAGGCTTATAAGTAATCATGCAATAAGGAACAACAAAAAAAAAAAACTATTTCCAACACAGCTGACTGATGTAAGCAAAGTAGCAAAGTCAAAACCTTAAACACCAGTGCGTCACTTTCTGGGATCCCTTGGAAAGATTTCCCTTGTTGTTTGCTGTACTTGCAGTGTATTTCTGTAGTAGATTGTATTGGCATGTGTGTGTTTTTTTTTGTTTTTTTAGTTAAAGTGCATTGAGTTCTATCAGACACTGCACCAAAGCTCTAAATCAGCCAGAGGTGTTATGTTATGTTATGTGGTAAGGTAGGACCCAAAAGCAGGGTGGGCAGGTAAAATCCAAAAAAACAAAAACAACCAAAAACAACAACAACACAAGGGATGAAGGATTGAGGAGACACAGGTGAAATAAATGAGCAAACGAGGAGAAACCAACCAAACAATCAAAGAGGGAAAACACAGGAAGCAAGACAGGAAACACCAAAGAAGAAGCTTACAAAATAAAAAAAAAACCCCAAACAAACAGGGAACACAAGAATAGCCAGAGTTGCAGAAAACATTCAAAAGTTCATACCATGGACTGTGTAAATGGTAAATATGGACAACGCGTCCCCACTTCCTTGCATTGGCCAAACTGATGCTATTTTCCCGGGGATATGGGCAGCGCCATCTTGCGAGTTTGGAGCCTGAGTCTGCGCAGTACGGTCCATGAGTGGAGCCACGCGCAGCCGCGTTATCGATGCCCCGCCCACCCTGCGCTCACTCGACTTTTGATTTGATTTGATTTGATTTGATTTGATTGATTGCGTTTTGCTCTACATCCACTAGTTACAAAGAAATGTCGGGTTATATTTATTTATTTATTTATTTATTTATATGGCAGCTCGTAGTCAACATGAGGTCTCATCCTGTTTCTATAGTGTCAAATAACGAAAACAAAACTTATTAGAAAATGTACACTTGAACATGCATCAATATTATATGAACTACCTAAAACGACAGTAACCATCCTGTTTTTAATGTGTCTGTTTAAAGCGTATTTTAGTGTCTTAGTTTGGCCCATCCACTAACATGGAGGAGGTGGAGCTTATGACCTATACTGCAGCCAGCCACCAGGGGAGCTCTACTTGCTTTGGCTCCACTTTTGAGGAGCAGTTCTTCCATCCATCTTTATTTATACCATGACATTTGGTGAACATGTCTCCCAGTGCGATCTAGAAGTATCTTTTGAATGGAAGACTGAAGATTTCTGAGTGTTTCCTCACAGCTGTCAACCTGCCCAGGGGACTTATGTTAACAATGGCAGCAGAGAATGATGTCCCTAATCCTGGATCCTAATGTTATCTCCAAAGGCTGTAAACTCGGCCTTGTTTTACTGAAATGTTCGAGCCCAAGCTCAAACACCCTGACGATATCACCAGGTTATTTTTTTTAGACTAGCCTTTTCCTCAGATGTGTGCTTCTAATGTAAATCCATTCTAACTGAGCAGAAGGTGTTGCGTTTAACTGTGCGCCTGCATATGAAACTCTAAATGAGGCATCTGTTGTGTTTAAATGGTGGGGCAGTGCCAACGATGAGGGAAATGAAAGCAAAGTCTCTGCGGCTGAGTGAGCTTTGGTCAAAATGCAGGCTACATCCCAACAAACTAAACCAGCTAGCTCACCAGCATGACTATTATACTTGACGGATGGCTTTATAATAATAACCAACAGTTTGCCGCTCATTATTCAAGACGAGCGCTGGATTTAACATGATTCATCACTGCACAAAGTCTCACAGGCAAAGACATTGTTTTGCTGCAGCAGCAAAAAAAAAAAAAAACATTACATAACAAAACATATAAATAAGTTGGAATTACATAAGCTAGCGGAGAGAAGCAGCAACTTTTTCTTGGATCAGCGACTGGGGACTGAGAGCTGCCAGATGATGGAGGGAAATAGTCAGAGAGAAGCGAATCAAAGCGATGATTCAGCAACTAAGTGAGAGCCAAGCAGGAGGAGGAGTGTGGCCGCGATGCTCACGATGACAGGACAGAGACAGAAGAGACTTCAAACGCTACCGGGAGGATAAGAACCCAGGTTCTCCAGATAGAAGAGCTTCACGCTGAGGCTCTGATGGAACATGAGAAGACAGAGCATGAGGAGAAATGGAAATGAGTGGGGAGAAACCTGGATAGGACAATCTGTTCTGCTGGGCTTCTAACGACGTGCGTTCACTTTTACATGTCGCCTTGTAAAAAAAAAAAAAAAGACAAAAGACATTGATGTAGGCTGATAGAGGTGCCACAAAACAGTCAGTTGGTGATGGAAACTATTACAGGATTTTACAGTGAGCTTCACAACATTGAATAGATTTAGGAAGTTTGTGTCAATCGATATTTTTCCTGCATCTTCTGACTATTTCAGAGAAATTCCATCTATCCTGCTGTCGTCGCACTAAAAAGAGGTCAGCGGCATTGATTTTCTGCTTATTGTCTCGTATAAATTGCGAACACCAATGCATCTGTCCTAGCGTCTGTGCACCCAAGGCCTGATGTTCCTTCTCGGTGCTATCAAAACTATTCGTTGCACTGTCAAACTGACCTACACAGAAGTGGATCTAAACATTTTTACATGGGATGGAAAGATGTTTTGGTGATGAACAAGGGCAACTTATCCATAGATTTCTGTTTCTATAGATAAAAATGTTTGGTCCCTTGTGGGGAGAATCTTTCCCTGCATTTCCGCCTAAAACTAAACGTAAGCTCAGAGGTGACCATGCTTTTGCTGTTGCAGCTCCAAATCTATGGAATGATCTGCCCCAGCACATCAGACAGGCCTCCTCTCTGTCTGTTTTTAAATCCCTTGTTAAAACCCACCTTTTCTCCTTGGCTTTTGACACGTAGCAAGATATTGGACTCTATTTTACTTATTGTTTGGATTGTATGACTGTTATTTTTACTCATGTTTTATGATTTTATTTCTTTGTACAGCACTTTGGTCAGCTGTGGTTGTTTTTAAAGTGCTTAACAAATAAAATTGGATTGGATTGGATTGGATTTAACCCGTCCATTCGTTCGCAAAGCAGTGTGTATACTCAGTGGGCTGCCGCCTATGCAGGTTCAAGGCACCTGTTCTCCATGTATGGACTAAAATTAGGCTTTGAAACAACAGCAGCTTAAACACTAGGCCCTCCACAAGGTGGGGCCTCATAAACACAGGTATGAAATTACTGTTGTTTTGGATTGGGTTAAAGAGCATCTTGCTTCTAGCTGAGCACAAGTGAGAACTTCTGAGGAAGTACCAAAAACTGTAGTTCCTCTAATGTCCACTAGAGGCTGGTTCGCAAAGCAATATCTTCGTGTTAAAATGTCCAACTTTACAGCAGAAATAAACATGTTTACTGCCTGGTAGTAGAACTCACCTGTTTAAATTATATCAAAGCTTAAATTTATGCAGAATTTAGGTTGTGGCTGTTTTGAGTGACAGGTGGGTGTCCTCATAGGTTGCTAGCTGTCTGCTTTGGCATCATCTGCACGCCTCTCCTCCACTGACTCTCCACTTTTTTGACACTGCCTAGATGGAAACAGCCATGGGCATGGGGGGATGCAAACCTGTGTCCTTAGAGTCCCGAAGCTGCTTCTCTAACCACCACTCCATGGATTCTTTTCTAATTTTCTTTCCCCTTCTGATTTCCCGACCTCCTTTTTTGTATTTCTTTTAAATTCTGTTAAATCTGAATGAAAATATTGCTTTTTTAAAATGTCTGTGATGGTTGTCTGTCATCAAGGTCGTAATAAATCCAAAATAGCTGAAAACAAGGCAGCTGGACTCGTAGAGTTTCTTGAAGATGTTTTGCCACTCATCTTGATCCAAGTACTTCAGAATTGAGGAAGCTACTTGAGTCCAGCTGTCTCGTTTTAAGCTTTTTTCTATATTTCATTTTTGGCCAGTCCCAACACTCTGGCCTGCGTCTCTGGCCGTTTCCATGTTGGCAGTGTCAAAGAAGTGGAGAGTGAGTGGAGGAGAAGCGAGCAGATGATGCCAAAGCAGACAGCTAGCAACCTATGAGGACACCCACCTGTCACTCAAAATGGCCACAACCTTAATTCTGCTTAACTTTAAGCTTTGATATAATTTAAACAGGTGAGTTCTATAAAAATTCTCCCATACAGTTTTCTACCAGGCTGCAAACATGTTTATTTCTGCTATAAAAGTGGACATTTTAACATGGAGGTCTATGGGGATTGACTCGCTTTCGGAACCTCTAATGGACAATAGAGGAACTGCAGTTTTTGGGTCTTCCTCAGAGGTTCTCACTTGTGCTCAACTAAGAGCAAACCACTTCTATAATCTGGAACAACAGTAATTTCATACCCGTGTTCGGGAGGCCTCACCTTGTGTTAAATCTACTGTTGTTTCAAAGGCTAATTTTAGTTGTCCATACATAGAGAACACAATGTACACAACTGACCACTGGAGCGTTAATCCACACCTGCACACGTCTGCCGGGGCTGACTGAATCTTGACTGACACAAGCAAACGCCAACCTACTTGCAACAAACATTTTCTATTGCTTGAAAAGTGTTTGTGGGAATTTGGGGGTCAACCTGGAGCAGAGCCGGAACAACCCTGGAGTCATGAAAGACGCTGTCTTCAGCTGGACCACAAACTGGACTGGTCGGCCAACATAGACTCAGTACACAAAAAAGGTCAGAGCCGTCTCTATTTCCTCAGGAGGTTAAGGTCGTTTAACATCTGCCAGAAGCTGCTGGACATGTTCTACCAGACTGTCGTTGCCAGTGCCCTTTTCTACGCTGTTGTGCTGGAGGCAGCACTAAGAAGAAAGGCACCTCGTGGCTGAACAAGCTCTGTGGTAGGGGCGTAGATGGAGTCCCTGATATTGGTGGCAGATACAAGGACCTTGAACAAAATCCAGACTATTAAGAACAATGTCCACCACCCTCTACACGACACCATAGTCAGACAGAGAAGCTCATTCAGTGACAGGCTGCTGTCTCTGTCCTGCACCACGGACAGGTTGAGGAGGTCATTTATCCCTCAGGCCTTACTGACTCTACAACGCCTCCCTGTGAGGAACCAACTGGACTGTGGCCATTGCTGCTACTGTATATTTGAACAGCATTTTATATATATGTATATGGACACTGAATTTCCCACGGGATAAATAAATTCTATCTACCTGTTCCATTATTTAGTGGATTTTGGTAATTCACGTTTTATTTTGAAGCGTTATTGGACCTTGTCTTTTAGTTAGTTGTACTCCCTGTCATTGTTTTTTCTCCTCCCCTGTGATTGCTCTCACCTGTCTTGTCTTGTCTTTTGTCCATGTGCTCCTCCCCCCATCGGATTCACAGTGTTCCCTGGTGCACTTTATGTTTTTCTCTTGGACTTTGATTGGATCAACCCTGCCTAATTTTTTCATTAAACTCAACTTTATTTAATTCAGCCTCATTCGTCTTGTGTTTCACACTTGGGTCCTCCCTTGTCCTGCTACATTGAGACAGAAACAGTCCAAGATGAAAAATGTTCCCCGTGCTCTCAGAGGAGCAGAGCATGAACAACCTTCGAGTCATGAAGGAAACGGTCAAATAGACCCAAAGATTTTGAGTCAGCAGGTCTGTCTGCTTATTATGGTTTTTAAAAATACAGTCTTCTTCACAGCAACAAAAATAAACAGACTTCATTCAGCCTTTATTGTTGTGCAGAGTCCAGGTACAGCGCCAATTAAAGGCAGTATCTAACCAGGAGTGCAAAGAAGTTATTTATATGAAGTGCAGAAAGAGTTGTTGTGTGTTGTGTACAGAATGTACAGGGTTGGCTGATTGTTTACAGGATATTTACAGAATACGGACAGTGTGTGCATGGTTGACAGAAGAAGTAAAGATTATAAATAGTAAACTGACTTAAGTATGTGTATTAATGACAGTTTGAATAGAAGTAATATACAAAAAAAGTATGCAGCATTGCAGCAGCAGCAGACAATCTAAACGAAGGAAACAAAATTTTAGTACAAAAATGTGAAAAAATAAATGTAGAGATCAAATGTATGTTGAAGAATAGATGCATTTAACAATCATATCAACACATCAACAATCAAAGATGCTGGAGTCATAAAAAAACAACTAAAGTTTCTGCTCATCTTCATGTAAAAAAAGGAAATGATTTTGATGCTCTGCAGCAGAATATGACCTCGTGATCCAGAGACAGCTCCACTTGAGGCAAAGGCCAACCGATTCCCCGTCGGCCTCTCTCAGACTCCCTTACCAATTACTGCACTGATGTCCCAAAGAGAGACATCTCAAGCCCCGTGCACGCTGCAAAAATCCATCGTCTCCCTCTAACCACACATAGGTGGCTCAAAGACTCATTAAAATTTGCCCGGGTGCACACTTTCCCCTCAGGAATTTCTTTCTCTATTCCACTTAAACATGCGTCTGACTGACCTTCACATAGAAGAACAAGCAAAGGAGTCTCCTCATGAAGGTATTCGTCACCGTCCACACAAGCATTTTTTTGTCATGTTTTCCTGCAGCTGAGTGCACTCTTTGCAGAAATGTGTAAAGAGTCTTGGCAGAAACTTCTTACAACAATCACCAAAGAAACAGTATTAAAAAGTAAAATGAACAGAAGGGAGAGTTTAAAATATTAACCTTGGCCAAAAACATTTAGAATTTAAGATCTAAGATTTAATTTAATTTAATTTAAGATTTCTAGTCAGTAAAATACGTCCAAAAGGCCCATTTTACAGCTTTTACATAGTTTTGACATGCCATAGCATAAAACACAGGTGTAATCAGTAACATTAATAGGATTCTGACATGGATTATTTTCCGGGAAAGCACAGATGCATTAATAATGGTCCAGTCTCATTAAGTTTCCTGCTAAGTCATGACAATGAACCAGCATGCACAAAGGCAGGGCTTCCCCTAAGTGGAATTCAGCCATCGTTAATACGCCTGTGCTTGATAAGACAAGAGGTTTGCTGTGAAAATATCCTGTTGCTGCTCTCAAATGGGGTCGCGTTTAAAGGGGAATTACCATTTTTTTACAACCTGGACCTTATCAGAATCAGAATCAGAATCACTTTATTGTCACTGTACAGAATAGTGAGTGGGGCACCGAAATGCAGCCTCTAAATAAGGCATTATCTGCCGCAAAACTCATTCATTTCACCAATCTGTTGTCCATCACAAACAAAGTCTTCATCTACAACCTCAGAATAGGAAAAAAAAAAAAAAAAAAAACTAGCAGTTGCAAATTACAGGTAAACAAGCCAACCGTCTCTCAGAGATGACATCATCCAAGTCAGAAGTTAGTAGGTCAATCTACAGACCCCGGGTGATGAAAACAGCTAACTCCGGACTCAACAGGAAATAGCACTAGCATATCATAACAAAATATTGGTGAAAAGAACGAGTTTCGTGGCAGATAATGCGTTATTTAGAGGCTGCGTTCGGTGCCCCAGTCACTCCAACTATATGGATATACGCGGCACTCCACTGGATCTAAATATCTTCCGAACGACTCCAAATGACACCAAAGTTATATAGGCGAGTAAACGATAGTATTTTATGCCAGAAGTAAGTAAGTTGTAAAAAACAGTAATTCCCCTTTAAGAGATGTTTTCATGAATAACCTGGTCAGTCTGCTGCCCTCTGGAAGGAGATACAGGAGGTTCAAAACCAGAACAAACAGACTTAAAAATTTTATCCACAGGCTATCAAGACACTCTACTGGCATATGTGTCACGTTTCGGGGTGGTGAGGTATGACAACGTAGGGCCCAAACGTTTGATTCACTCTCATTCAACAAACAGTTAGCAAGCAGCTAATGAGCACACTGGAACAATTAGCAGCCAAGAAGCCTGGCATTTCCCTCTGGAGATGGTGGAGACCAAATTGGAGCAGAAATTAGATTAACACAAGTCAGATGGCCAGAAATAAGATTTCAATTAAAATATTTAAAAGAGTGCAACAAGGTCAGATGGGACCTGCAATATGGTTATGGCAGGGTTACATCCGAGCACCTAAAAGACCTGATTAAGGGTAGAGTAGGAGCATTGCTATGGTAAATGAAAAGGTGTACATTAATTGTAACTTACATGTATGTCCTGTAGGCAACCCTCAGAATATTTACATTAATTAAAATAGGACACTTCATCCTGCATTAGATGTACATATCGAAGTAAAGTAAGTCAGTGTTGAGAAAGGTTTAATTCTTTATTAATTAGATGAACTACATGAAAAGGGATTTACGTGCTTCTTTGTTATTTCGTTGGCCTTTTTATTTTGTAGTACTAGTGGAGGGAGACAGATAGTAATGGGATGAGAGGGGCGTGGGGTAACATGCAGTGTCCGCTCAACCAGGACGGCTATCAGCGCGGCCCACTCCTTTTTCATTACCATATATTTCAAGCTAATTGGTGCCCACTTTTCCTCTATCATCCTTAAAAACCATGGTCACAGATTACAGCGTGGTTTCATTATCATGAAGCTGACAGCAGTGGCAGCTCTGCAGATGAGAAAGGGGAGACCACCAGGGGACAGGCACGGAGAGGACAGATGAAATCCTGCACATTACCTCAGGGCATTAACAAACACATGTCCACCTGTACGTTAGTATACAGTGTGTCCCTAATGCATCAAACGGTGTTACCTTCCATTAGAAAGGCTCGTAAAGGAGGAGGCATGTTCTTTCTCTTCATCTTCTGTGCAGCTCTGTATGATAAGATTTCTATCTCGGCCCCTTTAATCTCCATCCAGCTGAAAAGCGCCAGGTATACTGCAGCAGCTGCAGGAGGGAGACACCAATATTTAATATTTCATGGCTGCAGACTCTCAGCTCAGGAAGAGCTGGGGACCACATGAAACACTGTTTGATGGTTAAACCAAGTAGTGGGAAATCAGCTGGTTGAAACCCTCGGGATGAAAGGGATCGAGAGCACTTTATAACGTCTGTCTCTTGGAAGTCATTCATCTGGGAGAACCGGATATTGTTTTGGCTCGGGAAAAAAGGCAAAATGTTAATCTGAACCCAGCCCCTGTGATTCTGCTCAGTTAAGTATTTGTTACATCAGTGTGTCTGCTTACATAGCCTCCAACATGTCACGTCTGTGTTTTATGTCAGACCTATAGAACCAAACTTCATTCTGTTGCACAGGCTAAAAACTCTGGACGTGTAGAGACTCAGACTTGAGTCAGATTTCTTGTCCTATGATTTAAACCATAAAGACTTTGGCCTTTAGATCTTGTAAAAATCCCAGAACACGATCAGTCTGACCTGCAGAAACACACACTGACATTTAAGACTTGCTCTGGAAAACAAGACTTTAGGCTTGACTTAAAATTGTTTCAGTTGACTCAAGAAATTACTAGTGTTCACTGACCTGAGCTTTCATCAGTTCAAAGTAGACTCAACTTGAACTTGTGTGCCCTGACTAAGACCTCATTTGGACTTGAGTTGTAACTAAGTGCAAATGATTTGTTTTTCTTCTGTACTTTGACGCATGACTTGAAGTTCCGTCGACTGACTTAAGACCTCATTTGGAGTTTATTTATTTTGTACTTTGACTCAGACGACTTGATTTTGAGTTGTTCTTGATCATTTGACATGACTTGAAGTTGTGGTGACTGGTTAAAACTTGACTTAATTGATTACAGACTTGAGTTGAGTTGACTGACTTAAGAATTAACTTGGACTTGTCTCAATCCTTATCGTACTATTGTGACTAAAGACACACTGGACTTGGACTTGAACTTTGCTAAACTGAGACTTGACTTGAACTTGTGTTGACCAACTTGAGATTCACCCTGGACTCTTAAATTACTTGAACTGGTTTCAGCTGACTGCTGACTGGAAACCCCTGACTGTATGTAGAGATAGACAAATCCTCCAAAGAGTCATTTTCAGCTTTCCTGATGGGGTCAGTTCAGAAGCTCGGTGTGGTGTCTCCAGCCATCGCCATCTTGCCAGAGCCTGACCCCACCTAACTCCCGGTTAGTCCAAAAAAGAGGTGGAATAGAGTAGAACTGGTTGATGCAGAGACAACAGGTAGAAACATGTGAGAACACCAACATGTCACCTAGAAAGGCCATACCCTTAATTCTTGTTGTGCAGTTGCAGACAGAGACGTATCATTATGTCTAGTATTTGAGAGACCATTGAAGGAAATGCAAGAAATCACAGACAATAGCAGAAATAGATGAGACATCTAATACTCAAAGAAAGCATATTATTACATTATTAATTAAAAAATAACCTTCAGAAATGTTCTTTCTTAAGTCCTCTTGCTCAGTCTCTATAATTGTTTCCTACGTCTTCAGCAGACGTGCAGACGTGGTACTCTTCGGGTCAAAAGAGAAATGAATTACTCATTTCTTCTCTTCAAGACCGCTTTGGCCTTCACATCTGTCTCAGTCATAGTCCTTTGTTTGGCTTTGCTGCAGTTCTGCTGAGAGAAACATCTCAAGCGGCCACACTTTTGATCATCTAATCATTTGTCCTTGATGTTAAACCCAAGGGGTTGACACATTATTTCTCCAGGTCATGGTACATCCAAAAACAAGCTGATAAGGAAAATAGACTTGTATGGTTTCTTTAACTTTCGCAAATATCCAAGTTCTTCAGTTCTAAATGACTGATGAGTTAGAGTTAAAATCATCATCTGTGGGTGTTGCCCACCTCAAACTCACATGAATAGAGTCTGTTAACAACCAGATACTTAAATGAGATTGGAGGAATCTGCTTTGCACATGTTTTCCTTCCAAGTGAATGGTACTCTAATGACCCATGACTGGCCAGAGACTACAGACCTCATCCCAGGAGTTTTCTGTTTCTCCTTGTGATGCTCCATGTGAAACATAATGAAAACAGTTATGTTCCATTGCTGCAGTGTTTTCTACAGTTTAATGTTTTTGGTCTTACTCTAGGCCATGTTTTTTGACTAACGTGTTACAACCAAGCCAAAATCATCTACCTACTTTATGAAATTATATAAATATATATACAGTATAGATAGATAGATACCTGGAAGGAATCTACTGCTACTTTCAGACACAACAAGCTGATGGACAGCCTTTTGCCAGTGTCGGGTCATTGGTGAACCTCTGTGGTGTCGGTGCGTCTGTGTTATCAACGTGTTAACACAAATTCCTTTTAACACCGTACATTTTTTAAATGCGCAATTAATGCACACATCTTCTGTTATTATGACTTTACCGCAAACATAGTTTTGGAAACAAGGAACTGATCCAAGCAGCAAATGGCAGCGAGTGGAAAGCAAGTAGAATCTGAAGTGCAGTCATAGTATTTTAACCTGGAGAAGGCAGTAATGTGTCAGGACTGCCAAAAATCCCAAAAGGGGGAGAAGAAATCTTGAAACTTAAAAAAAAATCTCTTTAAGGTACACTTAAAACTGAATTTTAAAAAAGTTGACGATAGTTCTTTGACACCGGCTTGGTGTGTTTTGGTCAAACATGGAAGTATTCAACAACAATTTAATCTCACTGACAGTCAGTTTATAAGTGTGAACAAGGTCATAGTTGACGGTACCCCAAAAAAGAAAGGCTGTTGGGAGAAGAGTGGCAGAGCTGCCAGTGGAGACTGCCCTCAGGCTCCAAATAACGAAAAAGCAAAGATGTCCACCCAAGTTTCAACTGCTCAGGACCCCAGATACTCAAAGTGTGAGAGAGGACTGAGTGATTGCAGACGGGAAAACTGCAGAGCGAAAACTGAACAATTGCAGGAAGCTGTCAGATTCTTTATCTAAATGTCCTCACAGCTCAGTGAGGTTGAACTGGAACAGAGATCCAAACAAAAAGTAGTACTTTGATGGCATCATTATGAGAGACTGAGAGGGGCGCTACATTATTATCAGACACCTCTGCACGCAATTGGATAGTCCAACAACCAATCAGAGCCATTCTGTTATAAACAAGTTAAACTCCATGGAACTTAAAGGGGAACTACTGTTTTTTAAAACGTGGACCTTATTTCTGGCATAAAATACGGTTGTTTACTCACCCATATAACTTTTGTGTAATTTGTATTCCTTCTGGAGATATTTAGATCTGCGTATATCCATATAGTGGGAGTGACTGGGGCACCAAAACGCAGCCTCTAAATAACGCATTATCTGCCATGAAACTCGTTAATTTCACCAATATTTTGTTATCGTACCCTAGTGCTATTCCCCGTTGAGTCTGGAGTTACCTGTTATCATCATCCGGGGTCTGTAGGTCAATCTACAGACCCCGGATGATGTCTTCTGACCTGGATGATGTCGTCTCTGAGCGCTGCGCGCACCCGCGCCTGTCGGCTTGTTTACCTGTAATTTGCTACTGCTAGTTTTGAAAATGATTTGATCAGCCCCACAACTTTTCTCTGGAGCAAAATCAGTTCCCTGTTGGGTGGTTGGGTCTGTTTGATCCGGCTTCCAGGCTAGAGGGCTGGTGTAAACCTTTGACAGTATGTTAAATAAGAAAATATTTGCTCTTAATGTGATGATTTCTCTCGGGATGGAATAAATCTATTTTTTCTGAGCATGTTTGCTCCACTTGGGATAAACATCAGGTGATGAGTTTCCAGGAGGAACAGACACATGGAGGTAGCAAAACAACCAGCTCAAACCAATGTTTGGAAAGATGAACGTAGCCAGAATCCATGTGAACAGCAATGTTTAAAACATTTAGACATCTTGGTCATCTTCTTCTACTGAATCAGTTCTTTGTCAGTAAAGTTATGTAGTGGTTGATGTCTTGGGGCATGTGAACACATCTGAGTGTCCATGGAAACAGTCCAGTAGGAATCTCTGATCAGAATGATTTCAAACGGGCTGACATAATATAGTTTTAATACCAGACTAGAATGAGTTTTTTTTAAGGTGCTAAGAGGTGAGGCTGAATTTCATCCATGATCTCTTGACCAATCAGAGTATGGTGCACCCCAACACTGAATATTAATGTACTTATATAAAGAAGTTGCCCCGGGAGCATTTGTGCTGCAGGTTGTTTCTGGGGGTAGCTTACGTGGGCACCTCAGATGCAATCTTGACAACAGGCACAGGGCACTGTATCTTTATTGCTTCTGCATTTCTCCCTTGTATTCTGCAGAGAGACAAATTCAATTTTGTTGCTGTGGTACCATTCCTGAGACTCGTAACAAGAGCAAATACTCCCACTGTCTACTCTGTCACCGAGCATCTCACCTGACTTCAGCGCTATGTTTTACTGAGTGCAACGTGCCCTCCTCTTTCAAATATCACAATCTGTCCACTGTGTTCCCACAATATACTTGCCAGGTGTCCTATGATATGTGCATCGCTCCGACCAGTCAGCAGTCTCCACCAGCTGATCCTCTGACCCCTCCTGCTGATCAATACTGCCCCATCTGACCGCTTCTATTCCTGGCCACCATCCCTGCAGAGTCAGCCCCCTTCCCCCCTTCTCTTCCTTTCCGATTGCCTCGCTGGGACCAGCCTGGCACAGCGGCGCATACTGCCAAGTCTGACTCATTTAAAGAGAGACGCTCGGTGCCAACGTACACAGTGTGGACTGTGACAAAATTCAATATAAAGCACAATTAGAACAAAAGATCGGAACAGATGACCAGCGCTCTGTGGCAGTTCGGGGACGTTTATGATTTATTTACAAGGCTCCCGGTGTAAAAAGCTGAGTGACCCAAAAATTTAATGGGAACAGTATATAAAAAGAGGCATTCTGACCCATATCCAGTTTAAATATGGGGCAAGTGCATAAAAAGAGCCACTTAATCTGATGTTTTCTTTCTGGCCCAGACAAAAACAGCAGTGCTTTTAAAATTTACTGCAAACACACACACATATGGACTTTTAAAGGAGTCTTCTGTCGTTGCTGGTCTTTATCCTGAGATCCTTTGCTGCGTCTTTTGCAACCTGCCACAAGAGAAAGGGAGACAAAGAACAAACCGCTTAATAGAATACATGTGATACAGACTCTATTAAATCTAGTCCACTGGATCACTTGTGTTTAAGGAGGAAAAAAAGAGTCAATCTTTTAAGTCAGTGTAACTGATGGTCACCTGAAGAAGGCAGTCATTTAGCATTCAGAAGCCGCTGTCAGCTCAGATTGCCAAAAACCCCAGAGATATGCAAACTCCAGCCTGAGACGGTGTTTATCAAGCACTTCTGAATTACTCCTGGGAATCGCGCTGAAAGTTAACCTCGGTCTAAAACTCGGAGTAGGACGTGAGAGTTATTCATGACACGTCTTACTCTTACCTTCAGCACCAGAAGAGGACTGCTCCTAGGAGAGACAGCAACATCGCCGTTTTACACTCGGCTGAGATTCCGATGACATGCTGACATGTCAGTAATAAAATCTGATGTACGGATGCCGCCGTCACTTTATCACGCGGAGCTATTACATGCACAGGTTTGTTTGCAAAGATATGTTTGAGAAAATAATTATACGGTGATATTTATATATGCAAACAAAGCCACTCAAGTGGCTACAAAAATAAATGTCACCTATTAAGTTAATTAATGACGTGACTTTACTTTCAAGTTTTAGTTTGCTCTCGCTGAGAACTCTCACTTTGTAAACTGTGTTTGATTTATGAATCTGTGCTGATGAAACGATCATTTATTTAAAGGTTATTTCTTGCCATTCCGAGGAAGTCAAGAGAAAAGTCAGATATTAAATATGAGGCGAGTGAAGAGGATAAAGCGTTTTGCCAGTAAAGCCATGAATTCCAGCTAGCAATAACACTAGTAACCACTAGATGGCAACGTAACATGACGATTTCTCCGTAAGCTACAAATATACAATATTTCTGGTCTATGCATGAGTTTGGCTTCACAATAAATACACATTCCTCAGTGACCAACATATGGGTTGTCATTTATCAGTTCAGCATCTTTGGATGTACAAGGCAACTACATTAGTATTAATATAAAATCAATTGGGTCGTTACCAAACTGACTTGGCAAATACCCATCAAACCAAAAGTAGAAGAAGAAGAAAAACTGTGAGATAAAACAAATGGACTGAACGAGTGAGAATGAGAAAATGTTTGGGGAGACTCAGTCAGCAAGAAATCTGTTATATCTGCCTACAGTAGCATGCTAGCTAACGTTAGCACAGAGGGCTAGAATGTTCACTGTTGCCTGACAACACCGTTAGCTGCTCCATGTCCTTGTAGATTTGGTTTCAATTTTAGATCCAGATTTTAAATCAGAAGTATTAAACATGTTTGCTAAGTTTGCAAGTGGATCTCCTCCAATCGTCAGGTTTAATTGGGGGAATAAATGGGCCTAGTGCACATTCTTCCATAAACCCAGTCAGACACATTGCAGTGTCTGCAGTTTTGAAAAAAAAAAACTTGTCTTGATGTGAAAGTCTACAAGAATGATCTGGGCAATTTGCAGACAGATTGAAATCTCCCAAAAGGGACAAACCAGCAGTACTCCGTGGTGCACAGCTTGACCACATCCCCCCAAAAAAGCTGAAACAAGGGCAGCAGGACTTGTTGGGTTTCTTGAAGACATTTTATCCAAGACCGGCGGGAAGTTGGGTTTTTAACCCAATCTGTGGGCGCTGTCCTCCTGAAACCGATGGGTGTTACAGATATAAGGCATTAACGATTCAGCTACAGAGGCAGGAATCATCATTTTTGCACAACTGCATATCCACATAGAAAGGAGCAATTTCCCAAGTTTTAAGAACTGAACGATTGCATCTGAGAATTTCTTTCTAATAAACATAGGCCTTGCTTTGTTATAGAAGGGGCAGTTTCACTACGAGGTGGGTTTACACCAAGGGACTTCATCATATAGTACTGAACATTTACACTATCATACCCCAGCTATATGTGCTGTAGCAGCAGAAACTGGAGCCTATCGGCAAGGTCCATTAGCAGTCTCTGTCGCTATTTTTTACCCTAACTGCAAAGGCCTCCCCAGTCCAGTTAGTTTGGGCCCTATAGCAACACAACAACAAACAATTTGCTCTGAATAGCCACCCAGGACATTTTCAGTCCATTACGGAGGCAATCAGCATCCGCATGTAGACGGGAGGAGAGCAGCACCCAGCGACAGCGCGGCAGAGAGAGAAGACAGAATCAGAGAGTGTGTGAGAAAGACTGATAAAGAAATAGAAAAAAAGGAGACCCTGGTGGAGAGCTGTTATCATGTTACTGGCTGGTCAAGGTGCTGAATGAGCCATAAAGGGACAGCGTAATAGTCGTAAAAGAGCAGACATTACATGAGGTTGACCCGGGGTCTGTGACTGAAGAAGATGAGGTTGTGTTCACATAAGCTGGAGGGGCTTAAAGTGGATGTGATGTTAATATACAACAGCACATATTGTTCATTATTAGAGGTATCATTAGTTTTGTTGGTGGCCATAGTGTTTTCTGCAAAATAATCTCTGCAGGTCAAGATCTGGTAAAGACACACAACACCTCTGTCCTTGCCGAATAGCACGAACAGAAGGGATTGCATCTCCTCTTTTCTTGCAGTTAGGGTTAGGGGAGAAATATTTACTAGTACAGATTTGACTTATTCTCTTACATTTTATATTTTTAAGAATCCCCAGCCATTTATTCTTAGTCAGCTTCCGACTTTGGCAGAATCTGTCTTTCATGCTTTTTTTCAAATAAAAATGAAACCGCTTTGGATATTTCATAAAAGGTATTTCAAGTATTTTGTTTTGCATGGCACCTCAATGGCTTGATGTGGGTGTAGCTCCCTTGAACCAAAATGGTGTTTCTGCAAACTAATCCAGATTTACTTACACCGAGTCAAAATCTGTTGCAGGTTATGTGATGGTTTGTTTATGACACCAGACTGCTGTCGAAGAAGTGTGACAGAAATTCCCAAAATGTTTTTCGGCGGGTACAAATTTTGTGGCCGGGTAACGTTAGAGGGGTAGTGTACACCTTTGATAATCCAGTCAACAGATCTTCTAATAACAACCTGATCTAATGATTTCTCTCTGGTTGGAATAAATCCAGTCTTTCTGAGCAGGTTTGTTCGACATGGGGTAAACATCAGGTGACAAGTTTCCAGGAGGGATGGAAAACAACAAGGGACAAGCATAATTTCCTGAACTATCTAATATACTGTATTTTATGTGAATGTAGGGTTTCATAGAAGAACAGAAATTCTGGGTTTGCCTCTTATGTCAGTATATTATAACAGATGCTTGCAGTGATGCATTTTGACATTGCGTGTGTCACCTATCAAAAGCTGACTAATGATAAAAGACAAAGAGAGAGTGTTGGAACTTCCTTTTAAAGTAAAGCTTTGATGCTTTATGACAACACCGACAATCAGAGTTGGGGAGTGTTACTCTAATAAACTGTGTGGCTCTTTACTGATTAGACACAAGACATGATGGTACATGAAGGGGGTATTACAGTGGTGCAGCACTAATTGTAATGATTATTCTAAAGATGATGCATGCATGATGATGATGCTTTTACAAACACACATATATGTACAATGTTTGTTTGAGTAGTTGTTTCATTTCGAAAAAAAAAAGGTCAGCAACCAGGTAAAAAGTAATTGTCTGCGGTGTCTGTTCACAATCAGTCAATAGCCTTGGGTTTGTTTCCTCCAGCCCTCCTTGCTGTGCTGCCAGACACTCCATGAGCTGTGTGTCAAGCAACAATGTACCATCCTTCAAAAAGGAAAGCTCCAACTTCTTTGAAAGATGAAGAAAGTGGAAATCTACAGAGTCCCAAATTATTGATGTTTTAGCTACAGGTAAACTCTGAAATAAAAATACAGACTCCAAGTAAACAAGTGATAGAAAAATACAAAGCTGCTGGGCCATATTGTCCTGGCAGAGTTTCACATAACAAATAAATTACTCTATAAATTAATTTGACTGTGTGCAACCTGCAGCCTTGTCACTTAATTGCGATGAAAGAGAGAGCAGCAGATACAAAATGTTCTGAGCCTAATCAATTATAAACACAGTTATCAGTAACAATGCCAGGTTTATATTATACAGACATATACATGAGAAATGTTTTTTTTTGGTAATGACTCTCAACTTCATCATCCAGTTTGGTGAGTTTTACTCTGATAACTGATATGTGGTTTGCACATGGGGTTCCACAGGGATCTGTTCTTGGACCACTCCAATTTATTCTTGTGCTGGTGAAAAAATAACCAAGAAACTTTTTTTTGGTTTTGGGGTGTACTATGTAACTTTGAGTCCAACACTGAAAAATACTCTAATTTTCTCACCCTGTATGTGTTGTTTATCATTGTCAGTGAATTTAGTATACTCAAAAACACAGGGAAAAAGGGGAATATTCCCAGAATCCAAAGACACAAAGTCAGTATAGCAGTCAAACTTCCCAGCACTGATTTATATGTACCATTTGAATTATTGTATAAATCTCTACGCCGATGACAACCAACTATTAATTGCATTGTCCCACAATGTAACAACAGTACTGTCAGATTCTCTGATCAGACTTTACAACAGGAAATACTGTCATTTTAAGTGTGTGACCAGATTCAATGTGTCGAGGTTGCATTTTCATAATCACAAGAAATATCCGATGTATCTGAGCTTTTTAGCCCCAATCTTACTAAGAAAACTCACAACTGCCTACTTACTGACTTAAAAAACATTACATACAGAGATTTAGACTAAAGCTGGTTTGCATGTACAGTACACATTTCAATTTGCCAGATACTGAAGTTTTGTTAATTTAAAAGCAACTTTAACTTTTTAATTCATTGTTCTGATAACAATATGGTAAGCATTATCCAAAGAACAAGGTGAAACAAGGGCAACTGGACTTGTAGAGTTTCTTGAAGATGTTTCATCAAGTAGTTTCTTCAGTTCTAAATGGCTGCACTGGTGTGGAGTTTCAAACCTCAACTACTCACCAGTCTTAAGAAAAATTGTAATAGCTATTTCTAAAAACAAATCTTAATAGGGGAGGTGGACTGAGACACCACTTGTCAGCCACATATAAAAGTGTTTTAACATTTATACCCACAAGGTTTCACCCCAATTCACACCTCCAGTCTGAAGAGTCTCCGGCTGTCAATGGGTTGTCATAGAATTACTAATTGTGAAAAAAAAATAATAATAATGGATACGACACAGAGTAATCAGAACAGCATCCAGGTGGGTACGGGGTCGTGAAGAGGCCTTGGTCATTTGAGTTTCAAGTGTGCACCACCTACAAGTGTTCCTGATAAAAACCTGAACTCACCACCAGTCATTTAGACCTCAAGTAGATACTTCAGGAAAACTCAAATAAGTCTAACATCTTTTCTGACCTTTTTGACGCAGTTTAAAAGAGAAATACAAGGCATTTAATAATAAGAAAACATCTTAGCAAACAAGACACAATACAGTCTTTGAAAAGCAAAGACGACGGCAATCGTAGACTGAAAAGTGGAGTTGCCTTTGTTTTTAGATATATTACAACCTGAATAACTGAAACTGAAAATCTTCACAGGTGTAATAATTACTATTTACCTATTTTATCATATGCTATCATCAAATTCTAATTTCTAACAATGGGTTATGGCCAAATACTTGGCACATGAATGAATGCTCACAGAAAGAGGACAAATGTGAAGAAATTGGCCTCTGCACAGCTGCAATCACAGCAACTGCTCGGAGTACTTGTTTAAAATCTTCATTAACTCGTGGAGGCAGCTAGAACTGAGAGCAGTAAATACCCGGCGAGTCATTAGGAAGTAATGACGCTGACCTATAATTTACATGACACGTGCAAATGGGCTTTCATTTAGACTAGCACATTAATCAGCTTCCCTCTCACTGAGCATTGGTGATAAAATATAATACAGGTTAAAAAAGGACAACATTGTGCACAGGCTTCAACAAGAAGCGGCTTCTGGATTTATTGATGTGCAAAAATAAATCTAATATATGACGACAAACCAGCGGCTCCACAAACACACACCACGGGTACTTCTGCAAGCGCACGCAGGCAGAAACATTTGCAAACAAAACCCCCTGAGGTCAGCACATTTCTAGGCGGTAAACAAGGCGGCTGGGAGCTGCTTTGCCATGCTGGTCAGGCTCCAGGCATTAACCAGTGCACATAACATTAACCCACACACATACACACACACACACTCAGGGCTGTAAACATTAGCAATATTTTCCCGTTTCCTCCGCAGGGCAGACAGGAGAGCAGTAGATCTTCAGGCCTTCAATGGTAATAATCTCCCTTACACTTCACACTGCCAGAGAGATGAATCACTGTGGATGAGGTCACTGTGTGTGTGAGAGGGAGGGGAGCTGTGATGTGCCATGTGAAGGCTGGCCTTTATGGTCCTTAGGTGTTTGTGTGTGTGTGTCTATTTAGGAGTGTAGGCAGAGGCCAGGGATTCTGTTCAGAAATTGTCATCAGAGGTGCTGCGCTGCTATCGCTGATCCAGATGAGGTCACACAGTGAACACTTAGATGCCGCTTATTAATTTAAAGTTGGCTGCACACGTAATTACATTCAGATTACTGTACGTTTTGATGAGTTAATGTGTTTCTGTTGTCTCTGCAAAACACACACGTCTTTTCCTTTGCTGGAGAAGATGCTACGCAGTGATATTAATGACCCTAGTGGAATAGAACTAATCTGAAATATATTCACATCCCTGACCAGTAAATATGAAGCACCTGCCAGAAGTTGGTTTGCTTAGCATCAAAACAGACGTACTGGCACGAAAGACGCCCACGCCACAAAAGCTCATGAAATTACATGTAGTACGTGGCTATTTATAAGATAAGATAAAATAATCCTTTATTTATCCCACGGTGGGGAAATTTTCAACAGTGGTATTTCGTTGCTTGTGTTTACACAGACTAATGCAATTAAATATAATACAGTGCCGTTTGAATGTTTTTGCACCCTTATCACTTTTCAGTCCTTCAAGTCCTGACAGTAGAGAAAAGACAGAAGAGATAGTGCAAACCAAATGAATTCAATAGAAATGTTACACCTGTACATTTATCTATTCAAGAAAATTAATCATTTCTACATACGTGAGTGAGTTGTAAAAGTCTATGAGCCCCTGTTTTCAGTATCTGGTGTGACCCCCTTTTGCAGCAATAACAACAGCTAAGCGTTTCTGGTAACTGCCGAGCAGTTGTCACGTTTGTTCATTCCTTAGTACGGAGTTATCTTTTTTTGTTTGCCCACTCCTGTGAAGGGTAACAATCATCTTAAATTGTTCACGATCAGTCTGATCCCAGAATTAATTAAACAAAACGTGGCACTGAATGACACTTGAGTCTGATGACAATGATTGGAAGTACTTCTGAGCAGATGGACTCTAATTTGACCTTGAAATTAACCTGTAATGCTAGAGGTGCACTTACTTTTGCAGGAAAAATACTTTCAAGCAGCACTGTACAAACTGAGTTAATGACGCTAGTTGTCTCCAGTCTTTGTGCTATGCTAAGTAAAGCTAAGCTAAGCTAAGCTAAGCTGCTGCTGGCTGTTCTATATTTATTCACTCTTGGAAATATATATGTACTGTATATGTTACAAAATGTCAAACTATAACTTTAAAGCTACAGGGCAGAACTCTTTTCTCTCCTTTCTGGCAGTGAGAGTAATTACACTGTTGATGTACTACCTAAGTCTACAGTCCCTCAGTCTCTACTTTCAAAGCTGTCGAACAAAGAAAGGCTACACCGATGGTAATCCCTGTTTGTCCTCGCTATTGCTCACTCTGACCGTGATCCTTCCTCTGACCGCCAAGTTCCTTTTGTATCTGGAGAATCGGTAACTTTTCTTGGACGCTTTCGATGTTTTAATATCGTGACTCGAGAGCCCGTTGACAAAATGAGCACAGAATCATCTCAAAAGTTGTTCTTGGAAACTGCTCGGAAAACTTCAGGCACAAAATACTTTGGTAACTGGATGAATCATCTGGCTGAAACTGTCAATCACAAGGTAACGTCAACGAAGCAGAAGAGGAAATATGAGCAGACAAAGACTGGTGGGGTATGAAAGCTAGTAAGCATTCAGTGTAATCAGCGTAGTAGATGCTGCTTGCTGTCTTCATGAGGAAAATTTGCACATCATCACAACTAACCCCCCATGTAGCTGCTAGTAGTTCCTTGTTGGATGCTTTTGGCCTGCAGCTTAGAGGATCAGATAGAAGTGCATAACCTGAAACCGTATGTGATCTCACAAATTATGCAAGAAATTCTTCTCCATCGCTACCTTAGTCTTCAGCTCTTGCAAAACAGTCATTGCTGACTGATGCATTGTTACTGGTGAACGAGCACGGAAATGTTCACCACAGACTCCAGATTTAAAACTAAATCATGTGAACTGTGGGAAGGTCTGAATGTGACAGAAGTTCATTTACAAGTAAAAGTCCGGCACTCCAGCTATGAAGAACTACCAAGAGGCCAAAAATATTGTTGCAATTGTGCAAAGGTGCATAATAAAAAGTAATTAAATGAGCAGTTTGTTTTCTCTAGGAATGAAATTTGAATGCGAGGCTTGAATATTCCATTTAAGATAATAATATTGTTGCTGTTATTACTTCTACTCTTGTATTTCCTTTGACCAGTTTGACTATCTCAAATCCACCGGACATTCCTCAAGTTGACTGTGCAAACCAGACTTTGGCTCGGCTGCACACCAGAATGTTAAAGCTGCATCTTCTTTGGATTCACAAGATCGAAGCACCAACAGCAACATCTTACCTGCATTTTAAATAAGATTAGTGTGTACGCATATTTTCAACAGTTTGAAATGGTGGATCCATACAAAACTTTTAAAAATGTGCTCTCACGTACACACACCAAGGTTTGGCCTCAAGTTTTTTAGACTTTAGACCTTTTCCAACGTCATCAGAGTTCAGACTTTTTATTCTCTCTAACTAACCAAATGAGTTGAGTTAACCATACTCACACCGAGTCCCCTGAATATTCTCTTATTCAGGAGTCTGATGAAACCGAATCTCATGAAGACAGCTGGATTGGTTTAAAATCCCATCTTTTCATAATTTTGTTTTCTGAATAACTTTATAGCATTATCGTAAAGTTTTACCCGCTAAGAACAACATCAAACGTACTATTAGTTTTGTCATGAATGCATAAAAAAGGCAGGGTATGAAGAACACTTGACGCCTTTGAAATGTCTAAATCAAAGCGAGGGGCACAACTGAGACGTCAGCCATAGATGAGTTGGAATTTGGATTAGGTGAGCTGATGCACAGTCAGGTCTCAGACCTACGCTGTGTGACGCTAGCAGTGACCTGACTGATGAGGACATGGCAGCGTGACAGAGAATGGGACTCTTGCCACCGAGCCAGGCCACAGGAGAAGATTGGTACCCACGCAAACCTCTGACCGAATTATAGAGAGAGAGGAAAAAAAAAAAACGAAACACAATATTTATGGCCGACATCTGCGGTAAGGCGACGGGCCACAAGTCAACAGGCTGAGGCTGACTTTTTAAGAACTTGTGCCACCGTGATTCAAAATGACACCAACAGCACATTTCACAGAGCTTGACACTTTCGCCAAATATTTATGACACACCCGTGTAGTAGCAGCGACTGTACAATTTCATTCATAGCTCATACTGATTGTTGCATATTAGACACATTAGAAAAAAATTGATTTGACTTGATAACTGAATCCAATATTCCTCTACTCAATGAGGTCATTTTGCTGAACGTCTTGTTTTTGCTGACCTCTGATTTTTTCCCCCGTTCACATTGCTGCAGCGATGTAGAAGAGCACTGAAGTAGTACGTCCCAGCTCGGCTAGAGTAAAGGGAAGCGGCGTAAAACCTGATGTATTTCCTTTGGTCAAGTCATTTAGTGCTCAGCAAATTAACAATGGAATGAATGAGACAAACTCTTCAAAGAGAAAAGGGCCAAAGTGAACTATAGAAGAAAGAAGTAAGACCTAAATCGTCCATAGAAAATAAAACCACTGACAAATAAAACATTGGTAGTCGAACCATAGACTGTATAAAGATGGACAGTAAAACTGCTCGACTAAAGTGAAGCCAAAGCAAGTAGAGCTCCCCCTGGTGGTTCGCTGCAGTATAGGTCATAAGCTCCACCCCCTCCATGTTAGTGGATGGGACTTGGACCAAACTAAAACACTAAAGCACACGAAAAATATGATGGTTTCTTTCTTTTTAGTTAGTTAATATAATTTTGATGCATATTCACATCGTCTCAATTTTTTTGGATAAGTTTAGTTTTAGTCACTTATTTGACACTACAGAAACAGGATGTGACATAATGGGGACTACCAGTTGCCATGTCAACCACTCTGTAAAGCGGTCAGGTGGGACCGTATAGTCATAAAAAAAAATATTTAATTACAAAAAAACAAAAAAACAGTTTACAATCCAACATTTCCTTGTAACTGGTGGAGGTGGAGCAGAGCGCAGTATTAGTTAAATGAAAACGTGAGTGAAGTCTGGAGGAAGTGTGGGCGGGTCATCGATATCATGGCTCCACATTCCGTACAGCTCAGACTCTGGCTCTAAAGTCACAAGATGGCGCTGCCCGTATCCCCGAGAAAATAGCATCAGTTCGGCCAATGCAAGGAAGTGGCGACACTTTGTCCATATTTATATACAGTCCATTAGTCAAACACGTCATCTGAGCGCTGTGGAGTTGAATATGTTTACAACAAAATGTCTCTGATTGGTTGGAGAAATTTACAATTACATGCACATGTTTTTTTCTGCATCACACTCCATAATGAAATCCAAAGGGAGTCTGGCTACACCAGGCTAAGTAACCACCAGGAAGTAGTACGGAAAAACACAAACACAACAAGATAACAGTAACAAGAGACATAGAGGTGAGTTAAACTTTAATCTAGAGAGTGCGGTTTTTAGTGTCTGTATGAGTTAAGGGTAACGAATTAGGGGATCTATTTATAACTTGTACGGCTACTTGGAAATGTTTGTTTTATTTTGTCTCACATAAATCAACATGCGGGTGCAAGCACCAAGAGGTGGAGAAATGCACTACTTGAAAGGCAGGGAAGAAGAAAACTCCTCCAGAGTAAAGAGAATGTTAAACAATAGAGGTTTTAAATTTTCAAATACCTGAAGAAGGAAATGCATTAAACATGTTTGTTGGGCTTCAAGGTTTCACTGTGAGGGAGCTATTGTTTTATTCATTAAGTCATCTTGATAAAGTTTGCCCTTCAGAACCTTTAGTCACCCAAATACACGTATATAAACAAAATAAATATTTTAAGGCTGCATTTTACTGGAAACACAAATGTTTGATCAAGAACAAAAAGATGGAGCTTTTTCATATTTGAAATAGAGAACATTGATTGTTGTTTCTATATATTTTCCCCCTCCAATGCAACTTCCCCCCATGTACTTGTTTGTGTACCACTCTCAGTAGATAATGAAACATTGTCAGGAAAATTAGATAATGGATCTGAGGATATTGGGATTACCATAGTAGAATCAATAATAGCCAGCGTAATGGTAAGCTATAAGTAATCGACGGATGAGTGACTCAGTATTTCATACTGACAAACCAAACTCAAAGTCAGCATCAGAGACCGCAGGCTGTTCCTGGCAGCGGTAAAATCAACAGCTTGCCTTCTGAAGCCCACTGGCTTCTTACCCAAGAGAAATTATTTGCAAGAAATCTAATACTGCCTCTTATTACGCCTGTGGCCCAGTGAAAAGGAACAGTCTACTATTGTAACGGACACTGACAGTTTGTACGACACACTTTTATGTAATATTTCGGGAGCACAGAGGAGACCAGCAGCGATGGGGCAACAAAATGTGAATAAAAGTCAGCCAGTTATAGCGGCGACCGGGGAAAGAACTTTTGGTTTACTTGAACTAATGACGATTTTGAGGCAGCGAATGACTGATTGCCAAGTGAGGTAAACATTTGGGGTACACCGTCCACAACTTGGGCTCCCACCACCAAATTCACCATGCTGACAGAGAGCTTGGAGCACCGGGTGAACCCAGATGGAGTATCGCCGTCATTGACAGGATTTTATTTTGAAATAGAGAGCAGTGATGGCAAGAAGAGCTAGCTCCATTTACACATTACCAATATTTTTATGTTCTGCCCGTTTCACTCGGAAACATTTGGGACTGGAAACGAGAGATTTACCAGAGTTGGAAATGTCCACTAACGACCAACTGTCAGCTACAAAGAGATGGACAGTGAGCGAATGAGAGGGGCTGGACTGTATCCTAGTGGCAGGGTACACCCTGGACAGGCCGCTAGTCTATGGGTTCGAACCGATCCGGCATCAGTGCTAACCACTACACCACTGTGCCGCCCAAAACTAAAATCATTTCAGCCACAACTCTTACTTTAAAACACACGCACAGCCTTTAGACTGCAGAGAGAAACAATGAACAGTGAGAGATTTGGTCACGATTGTCTATCGCTATATGGTTTCTTCTCGAAAGCAGATGCTCACCAATGACTGACATCGCTTTAAAGAAAAATCTCCTTCACGCTGAATTCATATTGCGAAGGTGCGACCCGATCCACTGCCATGTCTGACAGCGGTGTACCGGAGTGAGAAGGTGATGGAACGGAGGCAGAGGTGGGAGGGGTGAAATGAGAAAGACGAAGGGAAAAACACACACACACATAAAAAAAAGAGCGAGGTGTGATGACAGGCAATAACGGACAAAGGGTGGAGGTGGAGCGGAAAGCAGAAAGCGTGTCCAGAAAGGGAAGAAGTCAGACAGCAGGAAAGAAAGTGAGAGACACCGGATGTTTTAAGGTGCATGTCTGACATTAAAGCACAGGCTTTGTGAGACAGCTGAGCCTTGACACTGATAGGATGGTAGGATGAGGAGGAGAAGGGATGAAGTGTCCCTTTGTTACACTCCACCGGTGTGTAAGACAACTGACATGAAGAACAGTACAAATCTGTGCACCCAACAAGCTGCACCACTGCTCTTCAACAGCGAGGATTTACCGCAGTATATGTTCTGTAACTACGCAGCATTGTGTCAGCGTGTCTGATTCATCACGTAGCAGATGTTCACATGCACAGAGAGAACAAAAAAAAAAAGGAAACACACATTTGCGTGACATTTGAGCGCGAAGTCAAACATCCACCTCTCAGATTCACTGCTCATCTCAGCGACAAATCACACCCTCGCCTCGCCTGTTGTAAAACACCACATTACCTCGATGCAAATGAGCCGTAGTGGGTGTGACGCATGAAACTGGCGGCAGTATCTTTTGAGAAACTCGCAGGCGATACGCGCCGCTACAACTCATGTTGATTTACTTCACCAACGTCCACATTCGGGCTTATGAATGATCTCGGAGACGAGGCATTACAGTGGGCTGCGGTGAAAGAGCCCGGAGGTCGTGGGTTCTTTATAGTGAGTAATAATGTGGTTGTTGAGCGAGGGGATTTGTGTGTGTGTGTGTGTGTGTGTGTATACACTGCTTTTTTTCCCACGGTAAAGGAGGAGGCGTGACAAAAAAATAAATGAATCTAAAAGAGCGTGAGCTCCAACGCATACATGCCTCATACATACATACGTACATCCTCTCAAGGGAACTGCGAGTGAGCACATGTGAGACGGAGACCGGAGCCGCTGATGGGATGTCGGGGACGACATGAGAGGCTGATGCTGCAGATCAGCATGTGATTGTTTCAGGGGCTTGGACCTGCAAGCTGCATCCATTATTACCTCAGGGGTTGTGATGATGAGTGTTTGCGGACATGCAGTAGGTGAGTAAATGTGTAAAAGAAAGAGGATGTTAATGAAAGCCAGAGAGTTGTAGCAGTGGTGCTTCGTCAATACCTTTGGCGAAGTGAAGTAGGTGAATCAATCTCAACTTTGAGGCAATGACCAATGGAAGCATCTGATACAGTTGACTGACATATGACACAAACACTGGGTTTACCTCAAGGAAACACCGTCCCCAACTTTGGTTCCCACAGACAAATTCGCCGTGCTGATAGATGAAGCCAGATAGAGCGGCGTCAGCGTGGACGGTATTCTCTTAGAGAGCTATAGAGCGATGACAACTAAAAGAGCCACCTCGTCCACACACTACCTATATTTTAATGTTCTGCTTGTGTGATGTTGGAAATATATATATAATATAAGAGGATCACCATGGCAACCAGCGCCTTGAAGATCCACTAGGGACCGTCAGTCAGCTACAAAGAGGTGTACGAAGAGCATCACCAGGATGGAGGCTACCAGAAATACTGAGGTTCTCCAACTGCACGAAATAATTATTTAACCTTTTCATACGTACGTAATCCACCTAATCATTTTTGGCAGCCAGGACTAATTACTTCAATATCTGTGGCTCTTGGGAGCTGACTCAGTCATAGGCTCGTACAAGGCCTATTCACGTATGAAACAGTTGGCTTGCCGGCCATCTTTTCAGAGCTGCAAGTTGGTTGCTGGTGGACGTTCCAGGCTCTGTATTTTCAAGTGACATACATGCCAGTTAAGTTTCATTTCCACAAACCTGTACCTTCAAAGCTTTTTTCCAAAGACCCAATATTTGTAAAAGTAGGTTGTAAAGGACACACTAAACCAACTTCAAAGAACTGCTGGCAACAAAGGCCGACGTGAAGTGACGTCACAAAAGACTGGCAAACTGGAAGAGCAACTAGTAGCTGGGAGGCTTGGAAGCTGGGAAGAGGTACAAACCGCCGTCAGAGCTGCCCTTTCCTGAATCTTGCTGATCAGTTGGTCCACTTGATCCTCGGTGATCATGCTGTTGTGACAATATTTGTGGATTTGAATGTTCAATGATAAGATGTAAAACTAGAGAAGCCCTCTTAATAGCGGGACACACTAAGAAAATTAGGGCCACCTTCATCAACAGCTCGACTCCGGCAAAGAACTGACCGTTGGCTTGGTACATCACGACCACTGAGAAAACAGAAGCCCTACAGGTGGAGACAGTGGGACCTTACTTCATAAACAAATGTATTGAAGTACAAACAATTTTTTAATCCTCTTTTGCGCTTTGTCATTAATTATACATACATGTATGTGTCATTTTTTGCCTCACAGCGAGAAGGAGTTTGCATGTTCTCCCTGTGTCTGTGTGGGTTCTCTCCGGGTACTCCGGCTTCCTCCCACCGTCCAAAGACATGTTCTTTAGGTTAACTGGTGATTCTAAATTGGCCGTAGGTGTGAATGTGGGTGTGAATGGTTGTCTGTCTCTCTGTGTTAGCCCTGCGATAGACTGGTGACCTGTCCAGGGTGTACCCCGCCTCTTGCCCGATGGCAGCTGGGATAGGCTCCAGCAGACCCCCGCGACCCTTAACAGGAACAAGCGGTTACAGAAGATGAATGAATGAATGACTGACTGAAGCTTTGTAGATTTATTGACCGCTGGCTGCCACTTTCCATAAGTAGGACTTTGAGGAAGCCTCAATCATGGCATCAATCACAAAATGTATTGTCTGAATATTCTGAGAAAAGTTGAGCGAAGGAGGCAGGCAACTAAATGCCAGCGTAAATTGTATCAACTAATACTCCAGACCTGCTAAGTCAACCCCTGGGACTTCAGTGTTCATTATGCACCGCAGTGATATATTACCTTTTAATAAATTTGTTTGTTTAGCACATTGCATGGAGTTGAAGTAATTCAAAGATGAATAAATTAATAAAAATGCAGGGAAACATGGAGGATATAGAGGGAAAATAACAAAATAGAAACAATATCAAAGTCCTTGTAAAAATATGCAACAAGCCAAACAAACTTGATTGAGTAATTATTTTTTTAACAGGTTGCAAATTTTCATTTTCTAAGACAGTCTGAGGACATTTCATCAAAAAACAGTTGGCTACTAAGTTGTCTGAATCTTGAAAAAACAATTAAAGAACTTAAAAATCAAAAAGAAGCTTTGATAAAACTAACAATTTAGTTTTTTTTTGTTTTTTTTTCAAATGTATTTGTAGTAGTGAGTAAAATAGGGGATTTAATAGTGGCCCTGACACTAGCAGGTTAATCCAGCTGTGGGAACATCCTGCTCTCAATCCAAATACTGAACGTGTGGACTCAACAAACTGCTGGGCTGGCCTGTATGTACACGGACATAATGAATTTCTACAAACGTATTTCTCATTGAGATCATGGATATTACAGACCTTCGGTGATATATTCAATAGTTTAACTCAGGAGTTCAATGTTACATAACAAATCTAAGGTGGGAATCTCATTATTGTCTAAAACCTGTAATCAATGGAAAATGCTGGCAAGAGAATTAATCCCACTCCAGACAAAGCCGAGCATTGTTGCTGACTAAAGCACCTCACTTGCGGGAACGCGGCGCCCGCTGGCACCAGGTATGAAGTTACTAAGCAAGGGAGGACTTCACATAACAGCCACTCAATGAAAACAGAAGCCCTAGCCCCTTCAGATGAGCCTCTTCGTCTCGTTCGAAAATCTAATAATCGCTGTTCTCTGAACCTCCGCCTCCTCATCCGAGGCCGACTCGTCCTTATTACAATAGCTCGGCTTCAATTGATTTGTCTTTAGGAGCCTCAGGGCGCCATTGATTATCTGGTTTACTGCGAGGGCATGTGAGAATTTGGACTTGTGATAGAATGGTTGGCATGACACCCGTGTGGCTTGGGCTAAAGACGCACGGGTGTGTGTCATTGGTGTGAGTGGTTGTGTTTGTGCTTCTATCAGATATAAACAAGGCCATTTGTCTGATGCTGCAGCGGCTCACTTGTCATTATAACTCAAGTGGCAGGCGGTGTCACACCATCTATCAATCACGCATACATCAGGATGCCACAACACAACAAGAGGCTGCAGACAACGGTGGAGATACGGTGCAAGGCCAAAGGGACGCTTTTAGTCAGTTTGACAGTAAGAAAATACAGAAGGTTGGAATTTAACCTCCAAGGAAGAAATTCAAATGTCATTATTAGAAGTGGACGAATAAATGCTCCGCCCTATATGAATACACCTTCTCTCCAATGCGGCTTCCTATTTTGACCCTGAACACGACAATATGTGATAATGAAAGGTGGAGGTGAAGGGGCAAGGTCGATCACTGCACAACAAGAGTCAATCTCGCTTAGTTTGTTCAAGTCTAAAGTCACTCTGACTTTAGGAACTCACATACCTAGTAATGATTTCACTGTGGGCGAGGTGGTTAGCACTGATACCTCACAGCGAGAAGGTCCCGGGTTTTGTTTCCCCTATGAATGGTGCTGTAACAACCCATTTTCAGGCAGAGGCTCCAGTCTCAAGGCCTGGATGGGGTTGAAACTCTTGGGGACAGAAATTTGGACTGTATAGTAAGATGATGGCAGATTATATCTCAGTCCACCTCCTCTGTTCAGAGAAGGCTTCCTTTACTCCTCTTTCAAACCATCTGTCTTCTTTGGCTAAGATTTGGACGTTGTTGTTTTCAAAGAGTGTCCTTTGTCCTTCAGGTGCAGGTGGACCACTGAATCGTTTCCTGATGAGCTGGCTCTCCTGTGTTGGGACATGTGTTTTTAGATGGGCCTTATCCCCTCTGAACAGATAACTGCATACCGATGCCGAACACTAAATCATTTGCTCTTCTCAGAATTCTGTGACCTGTAATATTAAACCTTGTTTGCTGCGACCACCAGTAACCAAATCATCACAGTGATTTGTGTGGTTCACCAGTGCACAAACCTCCGGCTCAGACACGATGCCTTCACACTGACATCATTCACCGGGAGAGAAAAGTCACGGGAAAAGGTCGAGGCGCGATGGCAGTAAAGAGGGATTGATTAATTCGTCGATGTGTCTTTCCGCATCATTGAGTCACCTCCTGCCGTAGCAGGACTCTTGTCACAAAGCTGCATGAACGGCGTGACTCATTACGTCCAACACAACTGCCCCTAGATTTACAGGCGCACATCTACGGGAAATGAAGACGTTGTTACGACTGTGTGTTTTATGGGAAACAGGTAACTAATTTATTGTTTGTTAGCATCCTCAGGCAATCACACTCAAAGCTGATGAGCAGGTAAAGAGACATTTTAATCGCCCTGTGACACAGCTTTAACAGTATCTGATGGCTGGGTACAGCTGTTGTACAATACTTTATTCAACTAAAATTCTTTGTCTCCTCAAGTATGGCTAGAATGATGTATTCACAAATATAAATAGTCAATAATGTAAATAATGTGATACATGGACTTGCATTAGGGCTGTCAATGGATTAAAATAATCGATTAATCGCAATTAATCGCAATTAATTAATCGCATTACTCTTGTAACCTTATTTTAAGGATATGGTTTTGTCCTAATAATTTATGTAATGCATTATTATTTTGCGGACATTGCAGGTTTATTATATAATTATTTATTTATCAGCTCCAGCACTTTATTTGTATCATTTCAGTAGTTATCTGATCCTCTTACAGAGAGAGAGTAATTTTAGTTTCTACCTGTCTTTGTTTACGGCGAGACAGTTAAGGGTGGGACGGTGTGTAACAGAGGAACAAAGTTGTGTGTTTACTGTCCTGCTGTGTTAGTGTTGATTAATGAAGATTCAGAACTGTAACACGCATAACACCCATAGCCCAGAGAGTCTGGAGAACGCCGTTTAAAAGACCCATTACTTTATTATACTATAATAATACTACTATAATACTATACTATACTAATTTCCACTCTTCTCTCTTTCCACTTGTTTTCTTCTTTTTCTTTAGGGAGCATCAGCAGTTTTATCGCTACAGGACATATTACTGACCTCCTCAGGTTAAAATGATTTACTATATATGCACTATATATTTTATTCAATCATAATTAATGTTAAAATATGTTATGAGAAAATAAAATATGAATAAAATCTTCATGCTAGAAGTTATGGCTATTATGTAATGGCGAGTTAACCGAATGATCCATCAACTATACTCAGTCATATATCATTGACAATCTGTGTCTCCACCTTTCTGTTAAAAAGTAAATGAAGCAATGTTTGCCGCTGTTGTTTTTTTTTCTTATCCGTCACCTTCATCGATCCCACCGACTTGTCCACCTATCTATTTGTCCTTTCTCTCCGTCTCCTCATCCCTCATTCCTGGGGGCTCAGCAATTGTTCTTGTTATCGCTGAGGAGCGTACGAGGGGCGGGGGAGGGTGGGTGGGGGTGGGGGGGTTGTGTCAGTGTGTTTGACGATGAGACGGCTGGTGTGAAAAATGAGACAGGTGGTGGCAATTTATCAACACTCGAGCGGCGCGTGGCGGCATTCTGGCGGAGGGCGGCGAGGCGGCGCAAAACGCAATGCTGAGGGTTTTTCTGTGAGGGGCCAGGCGTGATGAAATGAATGCGGTTTCTCCTCCACTGCATCAGATAGACAGGAGGGAGGATGAAGGGAGAGAGAGAGAGAGATAAGAGAGAGGGGGGAGAGGGTCTTGCCTCTATCTTCAGAATTCCACATCAAGGATCAGCCTTTCTCCTTCAGAAACTCCCCCAGCATCATCCTCACCTCACTTCCTCCTCCTCCTCCTCCTCCTCTCATCCCAGGGAGTCAGTCTTTGCTCCACTAATGTGCATCGTACACTTACTTTTTTTGCTTTCCCCCTTTTCTCTTCCTTTTCCATGTGCAATTTGTATCTCTGTTGGCGTGGAAACAGATGACAGAATGCCGATAGAATTGGGAAATGAACAGGGAGAGAAACTCTTTCACAGGCCAGTGATGCCATGTCAACCCCCAACCCCACCCCCGTGCGCCCCACCCACCCTTTAACTTTCAAACCATCGCTTGATTTATCTCCCCCCAGATCATCTCCGCTTGCAACCCCCCCTAAATCAGCATGCACAAAACAAATCCCAGGCCACCCTCACACATCCTGACCTTTCTGCAATTTCTCTCCCTCCCTATCATCTCTTTTTTCCCAGTGCCCCACTTCAATGCATAAACACGCACATACACACTGACGGTGTACACGCACACACACACACACAAAGTTCCTCTACTATGCCAGGATAGCTTCGATGCCTGTGGTTGCCTCAGGCTCACTGTGCAACTCTCTCCACTGGGAGAATTGCAGGAGGGGAAACACGCATCAAGGCATCTCGGGGTCAAGTAATTAATAAAAGACAAGACACCAAAAAAATGCCAGAGAGTCGTGTAATTAAAACAATTTTGGGCGAAAGTCGCACTTCACTCAAAATTACCAACAACTCCATCTGTTAATATCTCCACAGTGTGCCAGCATTTTCATCCGAGCGCCAGATAAGGAAGGAGTCACCCAAAACAGATTAGAGGGAGCTAAATATATACAAATAAATTTTGATGAACCCGAGCCGGTGCGACTTGCACAAATGAGAGAAACAATACGTGCGGCTGAAATGAGGCCTAATGAGAAGAGGAAACAAGAGGTGGATGGAAGAAATGCTTACGGGGATTCTAAGAGAAAAAAAAAATATTCTTTTATAGTGCCAGCTTTAATTTCCCCAACAAACTGAACAGGGAGCATTTTCTGTGTTGTGTGTTTTTTTTTTAATACTTTCTGCACACACACACACCCACACACACACTTTCCACAACGGAAATGGAAACACAAATTATGGAAGAAAGAGCAATGATGCAGGGGCACATAAATTTAAAACAGTTTCAGTTTGGATTCAGGAGCGCTTGAGGAAAAAGAAAATACATATTCTAGCTACTGCTGCCTCACTGCAGTATGCTAATGCAGCACATAGAACAGGCTGACTGGACATTGCAGGAATTAATGGAGTCTCCAGATACTACTTGTGTTTTTTTACTTCTTCTGTTGGACGAGTGTTTGGTTTTACATTTGTCACGACAAGCTTCAACAACAAGAATGCACTCTTTGAAATTTTTAATAGCAGTATGGCGTTTGCTCTTGGAGACACAAGAAGCTTATTGTCACACATTTTTAGCTGTTTCATCCACCAGCAGAAACAGTATCAACATTATCTTCTTTTAGCTCCGCTTTTGGTTCTGCTTTGGTCTCCACCTGCGTTTAAACGTTCCTCTGTGTGCACTAGTTAATAGCTAACACTGCCATCCTGCAGTTTGGTGCGAGGCAGGTGTAATACACTCTGTTTATAAGAGCCTTATTTCTACAGATAGAGAAATTACACTGTAAAACTGTGGTCAGAACAACCAAAACACTATGCTGCAAAATGATTAAAAATGCTGCAAAATGCCAGTATGCAATGCTGATATAAAGGGAACTCCAGCGTTAACTGATGATTCTTTGTGGGTTTCTTACTAAATGCGACATCGATCACATTACACAGAGTCATCAAATATTGATTAGTTCTGCTTAAAGGATTATTCTGGGTCAATACAACCAAAATAGAAGCAGAAACGACGGCAATTGGACATGTAGGGTTTCTGAACTGAACTGTGTAGTTTATCCAGTTCAGTTCAATGAGGAATGAACCGACTTAAACATTGGGGAAATAAAACAACCCATTTACAAACGCATGGCTCAGCACAAGTGAGCTATAGCTCTTCAGGCCAAGAGTTAGCGGTCCAACTTCAGTTGAAGGACAGAGGACAACAATGTCCACATTTGAGACAGATGGTTTGAAAGAGGAGAAAAGAAAAGGAAGCCATCTATGTAAAACTTAAAAAAGAAACCTTCTCTGAACACGGGAGGTTGTTATGACCCGGCTCGAGGGCCACAACATAAAGTGGAGACACACAATGGAGTTACAAAAATAAGGGTTTATCTCATTAAAAAAGAAGCCAAAAAGGCGACAGGTGAGACATTGTGAGCTTCTGCAGCTGAAAAGTGGTCGTCTTAGGCCTCTTCAACAAGGCCCTTTGTTCAGTCTTCTCAGATGCGGCTGGTTGAGTGATAAAGCACCAGCCAAAGACACTTGCACAGCCACTGCAAGGCCAGTAGAGGTATTTCTGTGTTAAGTTGACGCTGAGGCTACAGCGACAACGCAGAGCCTAGCGCTGTAGCTGACGTGCATCTCCCCAGAAATGTAACTACGCACCGCGGCCACGCAGAGCGCAAAAGCTACGATTGGTCTGCTTGGAAGTAGCGTGTTTCCATTTTAGCATTTCCGGCTGCTTCTCCATCGCCGTTATTTTCGAATTGATTGTTTTGGATCAATAAAGAATCTGTAAGGTTAACTGAGGAGGTTTGGAGACACAGACATTTGTATGACTCGTGTTCGGTGAAATTTCACTGAAAGTTTCAGTAGCCATTGTTGAAAGTGAAGCAGGAAGTGGAAACAAAAATGAACTTGACTGGCAAAAAAGACAGCGGCGTTGTTACAGAGCAAGCCAGACTGACGAGCGCACAAGTGTAAATGGCTCGCACCGACGTAGGCTACGTGTGCGGGTTACGGCGTCTAGGCCCCGAAGAGGTATAAACTCCGCTTAAGGTTAACAACACAGTCCGAACATCTGCCCCCAAGAAGTTTCACCCTCATTCACATCTTGAGTCTGGGGTATCTGGATCAAAACTAATTCCTCCATTTACAGGTGAGTAGCTGGTTGTTTACAGATCCTTGATGTATGATTTTCAGGTGTGCAACACCCACAGATGTCCTTGATAAAAGCCAAACTTCCCACCACTCTTTTAGAAGTGAAGAAGCTGATGAAACCATATATCTCCAAGAAAATAAAAAATCAGACTATTTGCCCCGGTTTCATCTTGTTTTATGGATATAATATG
The DNA here is from genome assembly GCF_963514085.1 of Chelon labrosus. Taxonomy (NCBI): domain Eukaryota; kingdom Metazoa; phylum Chordata; class Actinopteri; order Mugiliformes; family Mugilidae; genus Chelon; species Chelon labrosus. The sequence goes on from NC_140338.1 coordinate 12,910,304, forward strand.
ACCTGGATGACTGGAACCTTCACAGACAGGGGTTTTCAATACAATGTAAGTCACTATTTGTGTCTATTATTACGGTGAAAGGTGAAAATAAAGCTTGGCTCAGACTACACCTTAGGTGAATGAGACATGGCAAAGAGTGAGGGTTTATTCTAACCGTCGGTTTAAGAGCAGATCTGTAAACACCTCACATTGACAGAGCAGAGCAGAGTCCAGACTGGATTTCTCCCCCTGCTGTCTGAGAGTAGCTGAATTAAAAAAAAATATATATATCCTTACGTGCACAAGAAAACTGCTCATTTGTCTCTTATCCAAATGCTCCCAGATCTCTACAAATAACTTTGGTGAGTACAGTACTATTATTAGCGGTATGACTTGTCTGCAAAGCTACCAAAATGAGACCCAAGGTGTCTCAAGACCCAGCATTAACCTTTAATAGTACAATGACAGAGGTCTCCTGCCCCTGTGGGGACGGTGTTTGTGTTTCTGTGAGAGAGAAAGGATGAGAGTGAAGAACAGAGATTGAAATTCAAAGACAAAACATCATTAAAGGTCTGTAGCCCAGTCACCCAAGCATGTTTTATTTACTGTCCCGTAGAGGACACAGGTGTCAGAAGTTTTGGCTGCACAGAGTCTGGGTTAGTCTGGAACTGACACACAACAGCCAGAGGCTACAGTCCTGCAGGACACAACTCGTCCACACACACTCACACGCTATGATTTAACACACTTTGGGATATTGTGTCGATGTGCTGCTCCATGAGGCTAAATTCACTCTGAAATAAGAAACAACATGAAGTTGCTCTTTTGAATTATTCCTTGAATTTTCCAGACAGATGTTGCCGCTACAGTCTTACTGGGTCTGATATGACTAGAAGTGGATAGCAACTAAGGATAGCAACTAACAAATTCCCACTTATTTCCACTGATCGTTTACAGTAAACAGGCGGCACAGTGGTGTGGTGGTTAGCACCACAGGAAGACGGTTCTGGGTTCAAATCCAGTGGCCGACTGGGGCCGTTATCCCTGTGTCTGTGTGGGTTCTCTCCGGGTACTCTGGCTTCCTCCCACTATCAAAGACATGCTGGTTAATTGGTTATTCTAAATTGGCCGTAGGTGTGAGTGTGAGTGTGAATGGTTGTCTGTCTGTCTGTGTTAGCCCTGCAATGGACTGGCGAGGTCCAGGGTGTAACCCGCCTCTCAAGAGCTGGGATAGGCTCCAGCCCCCCTGTGACCCAGAAAATGAATGAATTGACAGTAAACACGACATCTGCAGTGCTCAAATTACTTAATGTTTGTGTATAAATGAACAATTATGATTTAAAAACCTTTTAATATTTCAAATTTCTTTGTCCAAAACTTCTTAAACTGCATTAATTTCTAAAACTTTCACACAAGTGTAAATGTCTTAGTCCCTCCCGACTGATTTTGTAGACCTCAAACAACTTAATCCTTGCATGACGCGGCCTGAGCACAACAATTAATCAGCCCAAAGTGAGGTGGGACAGAGTGATGGTGTTTAAAAAATGTCAGGCCGACAGCGGGTGATGGACGGCGGAACTTGTGTTTCTGAAATGGAAAAAGAGGAAACATTACCTGCCACTGCAGCTCAGGCCTCCAGTTAATACTCACACTGAATAGTACCTCCAGCAACAAGCCGTGTCCTTGTAGCACTATAATTTTTTAATGAGTGCGGCTGCTCCCAACAGAGCTCATCGGCCCAACCTTGGGCCGAACGCCTCTCCAACATTCTCCATGACATTTCAGAAATGTTTTTGTAAAGGGCAGCAAAATTTGTGTAACAGCGTGAGGTTGACTGAACCAATCTCCATAATTGAAACTAGACTTAGACTATAGTCTTACGTTGGTGTTAAAATCCAGGACAATTAACCCTCGCAACACTTCAAAAAGCTTTAATGAAAGTTAGTGTTTAAGCAGGAGCTGTAGAATAAGACACAAATCTAATCACAACGTTCCAGCTGGAACATTTGATCGCCTGATTTCAAACTTTATTTCACTGACAAACAATCAAACAATGGCAAAAATGCTTATATTTATACTATATTAAATTGAAAAATTCCTGCTTTGAAATTTGTGAGATGCCACAAAGTGTTCTTCAAATTGACACTGCCAGTTGGAAACACTATATTTCTGATAAAAAGCTTAAGATGAGATAAAATCAGTACGTTTACAAGGTATGGAGGAGATTTTTTTTCAGTAGATGTGGGGGTAAAGCCTATTAGACAATAAAAGCAAAGCATTTCTTTGTTTGTCTTTTAACTGAAATGAACTTAAACCCAGGGGAATTGTTGACAGTTGCTTATTCACACATTCAGAAATGTGTAAATGACATTTATCTGGAGCTGATTCTTTCAGTTTCAAGTTGGTCTCTAGCAAGGAAACATTTGGTTATATAGCTGCTGTCTGTCTGCTGTTAGTGGTGGGATTCTTTACAGCTTCTAGTTGCAGCTAAAATGACCAAAAACTACAAGATAAAATTTGCCACAAAGCCCCATATATCCAAATTTGTCACTACCGGGAACCAAAATTAGCTTGGACGCCAGCCCGACTTCTGCATAATTCTTGCGGCGGAAGGTCGGTCTGTCGGGCCAATCAAATAATTTTCATCAGCTTTGACGGAGCAGTGACGGAGAGAAGAGGAGCAGCAACGTAGTCGCACGTCATCTGAGCGCCGTGGAGTTGAATTTGAGCTAAACCAAAAACAACAAGAGTAGCTGAATGTTTAAAGGGTAACTACTGTTTTTACAACCTGGACCTTATTTCTGGCATGAAATATGATCGTTTAACCACCCATATAACTTTGGTGTTATTTGCAGTCGTTACATCTGTGTATATCCATATAGTGGGAGTGACTGGGGCACCGAAACGCAGCCTCTAAATAACGCATTATCTGCCGTGAAACTCCTTCATTTCACCAATATTTTGTTTACCTGTAATTTGCTACTACTATTTTTTTGCAACATGGCTGAATATTTTTCCGATTCTGAGGTTGTGGATGACGACTTTGTTTATGATGGACGTCCTTACTGCTTTGAGCCAGAGTATACGGATGAGGAGCTCGTTGAAAGGAGGATGTGGAGGCAGAGAGAGGAACAGCTGGCCAAAGAACAACAAACCGCTGCGCATCTGCGAATAGATAACAGGTAACTCCAGACTCAACGGGGAATAGCACTAGCGTATCATAACAAAATATTGGTGAAATGAACAAGTTTCGCAGCAGATAATGCGTTATTTAGAGGCTGCGTTTCGGTGACCCAGTCATTCCCACTATATGGATATACGCAGATCTAAATATCTGAACGACTCCAAATGACACCAAAGTTATATGGGTGAGTAAACGATCATATTTTATGCCAGAAATAAGGTCCAGGTTGAAAAAAAAAAACTGTAGTTCCCCTTTAAGACGACTGAAACGACAAAGGTGTTCACGAAGCTATGGATGTTTCACTTAAAAAATTAGAGTAACAATCCAAAAAGGGATAAATAACTACTAGAAAAAGTAATGGCTGTCGTTTCAATTGTCACACCAACTATTCTATGTCAGTGAAGAGTAAAAACGTCGTTGTTCATTTTTCGCTTTTATCAAATGTTCTGCAGTCTCACCAGATATTTTCACTGAACATGCAAATAAAAGATGTGGATTGGACGCACATTCACTGCACTAAAACTATCCCTTATAACAACTTCATGAAAGATATCTCTGCTTGGACAGTTTTCCCATCTGATTCCAGTCTATATTTTCAGACTTGTATAGTCACAATACAATGCATTTCAGTTAGTTTTAGCTCCATGTTAGCTCCATGTATGTCCATATACAGTCCAGTCTTTCCCCAGTCTTTTGTCAGTACTGTTGCCCTTCATGTTTTTTATCCCTGAGTCTGTGTGCCTTCGTTTCACTTCCTGTTTTGGATTATCCTCTCTTTCTCTCTGTCGAAATTACAACCTTTTGTGGGATTTATGTTTTTTTGACCTGTGCTGCTTTACCTCTGAAGCGCCTTTAGTTCTCCCTGTACGTTAAACTGACTTTTCATTATTTCCTCCTCCTGCGTGTCTTGCCTTTGTGTCCTCCATTTTCACTGCTACATGTGACAATGACTGGTTTAGTTTTGATGAAGAAATAATACAAATGAAGCCGCAAAACTGCAGAAATAGAAGTGGAAGTCAAGGCAGAACCTTATTTTTTCAATAACAGAGCACTACCATCCATAAGGATCTGTAACGGTGCAATCCAGAAAAAAGCACCATATCGCTCCTCTCTCTAAACACTGATGAACTCTTATCCGCTTGCTCCGACTCTTTTCCTTGTCTCTGGCCATTGATTTCTTTTCACTGTCTTGCTCTCCCTCTCTCCCCTGTTGTTTCCCCCTCCGTTGGATCTCCTCATCTCCTCTCCTGCTGCTCTGTCTTTCATGTCTGTCTTTTCTCTCTGACAGAGACAGAAACTATTTTTCTTCCTTTGCCACCCGGGGACACAGAGTCCAGCCTGCTGTCGAGCTCCTCTCTGCCTGAGAAAATCTACTGGAGGGAGTTCATTCAGACAGCCGTGGTTTTGGCTGAATTTTTTTTATTTAGTTTTTTTCTAGAACATGCAAATCGTGTCTGAAAAGACAGACTTCCTTTTAACTATGGCTGTGTTTACTTGGACAATAGCATGACATTAACTATCGGAATAAAACTGCCTCCTGTAACCACTTCAATCAGAACCAATCAGAGGGAGTTTTCCGTCAGATGTAGAGGGGTGGGGGAAACCTTTCATAATCTGCTCAGCAGTAAAATCTGATCTCCTAATAACCATGTAAACTCTTGGTCTGATGGTTTCTCTCTGGCAGGAATAAATCAACAGCCTGGAAGCCAGACCAACTTGTGATGAAAGTTGTTCTGTATCGGCTGAAACGCGTCCAACAATCAAATCCGCATGACATGTTACCAAAGTCATGTTCTGATATTGAATCCGGCTATGCCAGGCTAATAAATCCACTCCTTCTGAGCATGTTTGCCCAACATGGGGTAAACAGAAGCGTTCCAGGAAGGACAGAAACACGGCGGTAGCAAAACAACCAGTTGTTCAAACAAGCCAGAATCCATGTGGACGACAACGTTGTAAACACAGAAAGATCTTGGTCAACTTCTTCTTCTTCTGCTCTGTTTCCAGTCGATTTTATGCTTCACAGCAGCAGAACCACCACAAACCTGCACAAGGTTTGGTTCTGTTTTTGCTTGTGTGGATTTCATTGCCGCCTTTTGTTCATTTGTTTGCACAATTAAAGTTTTATTGCAATACTGAACAAAAGTAATAATGCTTTTGTAACAGAATAACTTCACAAAATGAGACAATTATTAGACTTCTCATAAAAACATTGAATGCAAAAGGGCTTCTCAACACACAAACCGTATGTATTTGCTGTGCTGGGCTAAGATATTAAGCTATAAACGAGGCTAAATAAAGAGCCGCTCAGGAGCAGAGAGAGCCGGCTCTTCTTTGGGAACTGTGGCAAAAGAGCCGGCTCTCAGAAAAGAGTCGAACTGCCCATCACTTCACGAACTCTGCCGTCCACGATACAAGGTGCAGAGAATTGTAAATGCGCGACCATGTAGAGACAGAAATGACATGCTGTGGCGTAAATAAGATAAATAATATAAAATATAAAAAACAAGCCAAACTAACTGCTACTGGAATGATGTGCCCAAATTTGAAAGCTGTTCACAGCTGAATTGCATTGTGGGTGATGCAGGTTACCACGGTTACAACAAGGAAGAAGAATTCCTCAAATTAAAAAAACTCGATCGATTTTCTTTCTTTGTCAGCCGCGAAATAAAAATTGTGTGTCTTTTGTAAAATCTTTTACGTATTATTTAAGATCTTGAACAAATGTTAAATGATCACATGGTGCTGCTATCTGCCCACAGTTTAATTAGACCACCTTTAATCTGTGGCCTCGGTACATCACACAGTAAAACCCTACCTAATTACTCGTGTATCCACCAAATGTTCAGCAATCCATACACACAAACGACACTCCTGCTACACTGTTAATGAAGGCATCACTTGGTGCTCGGGAGCGGTGTGCGTCCAATCGAATGTGTCTGTAGCCTGTTGAGTGAGTTTGAGGGGAAAGCTCGGTTAAGGCCTAGAGGAACCGGCTACAGCCCTGCCTGCTCAGCACAAAGCCTCTCTCCCTGTCTCAGTCTCTTTGTAGAGAGGCTGATCAAAGTGCAGCGCGCGCTCAGAGGATTCACAACGTCAGGGAGCGTCTGAGCGGATGAGCGCGGACATCACATTATACTTCCCAGTGGGATACCGATGGATGAGAGTGCACACATCCCTGTGTGCGCTGGTGTGAGCCCACGTGAGCATCTGCACTTCGGTCCTGAAGGTTAGATTCCACGCACGACTGAAAACACTCGTGTTTGGAGGGTGAATGATGAGATTCTGAAGCATCTGAGTGTTAACGGCCTGCAGCTTTGATGGGTAATGAGGAGGGGAGGGTCAAATTCAGCAGCACTGCCTGTTATTTCAGATGAGAATCACAGGATCAAAGGCTTTTTTCTCTCCTCATTCTTCCTTCCCTCTCGCTGCCTGTGCGTCTCTGCTTAACCTCGGGCGTCCTTGGCTCACCTCGGCCTCATCCACTACCCTCTGAAAATGCAGAGAACCTGTCACGGGCTCTTAAACTCTAAACTCTTCCCCCTCTGCTGCGGCAGTGTGGAGTTGTTTACTGTCACCGAAACAGAACAAGTGCAAGCTGCAGGGCTGCTGCTCTGCAACTGACCTCTGACCTTCCTACCTCCCTGCTGATGAAGGATAAAGCCAAAAAAAAAAAAAAACATATCAGGACCTGTGCAGACTACAAATGTTTAAAAACCTCTGTCCCTCCTGTGATGGAGCTAATTAGGCAGCGAGAAAAATAATTATCCGCAAAATTCAGAAACTGTTTTCATTTCAGACACCTCCGCCTTGTGTTTATCCTCCTCTACAGTAAATTAACTTAGTTTAGGCAGCATATTAGATCAGAGTGATTCTGATTTCTACCAACAAGCCGGGATTTACTTTAGGATTTGAGGAGATTCCTTGATCAGTCACTTGCTGCGACTTTTAAGCCTATTTTAATCACTCCACTGCACTTGAGAGTTTATAGGCGTGAGTGTGTGTGTGAAAACACAGCGCGTTGAATATTTTGTCACTTACCTCATTCTCCGAGTCACATATTTGCAGTTGGGAAGCGTACGCGGAGGTATTCTCTGGAGCGGCAGTCGGCCTGTAGAAGAGGAGAGGGGAGGAAGAGTGGGCCCATATTTAACAGGTTGTCACAAACTGTTTTAATTTTCTCTCAGGCGCGATCAGAGGTGAGCAGGAACACTCTCGCGCACACGCTGAACACGTTCGCCTGAAGTCTGAAATTAAAACGAAGCGTCTCGCTGCTGACTTTACGCAGAACAAACTCCTCTGTTTGCTGCCAAATCTGACAAACAACGCGAGTCACTGTTTGAAGCGGCTGGCTGTTTGCGCACACGTTTCTGAGGCAGTCTTCATCTAAACATCATTAGATGGTAGAAATTGCTCAGCTTAACTGCTTTAATAACTGAACTTTAAAGAACGTAGCACTGAAGGAAGTCTTGTCCCTTCTCGTCCCTGTACAGCCACTCCTCAACCTCCATTTTGGCGCACCGCTGCGCTGGGTTCAGATGTTTTTACGATCCGCTGTAAGATCTCAAGGTTGGACAGAGTGATCGCTGGCTTGTCCACTTTGCGTCTACTGCATAAATGATTGATAGGGTTGAGTCGCTTCACCGCTCAGACTCGGAGCCCAACAAAATGCGATGCACTGGCGTCCTGCAATCACCACACTTGCACGATAAACATTTTCTCTTAGTGTCTGCAACAGTAATTAGGTAGAGTGAAGTTTACTCAGTGTTACACAATGAAGAATATTTGCAGGATTATGAAACTGAAAGTTCTTGATAAAAGAAAATGAAGGAGAGATGATGTGAACTGAGGAGCCTCGGACAGGAACTGCTTTCCTTCGGCCAGTTTTTGGCAAGGCTGGAATGCAGAGGTGAACAGATGTGCACGGCTGGCTCTCTGCAGGGCCTTTAGGTACATCCAGGCCCCACACACACAACCCAAGCAAAGTAATGGCTTTGGTCCAGTGGCCTGGGGCAGGTCTTTATCCTCCAACCCCTTCCAAAGGCCCTTAAGCCCTGCAGCTATGCCCAGTCTGCTCAACCCAGTCGTCCTTTCTATATCCATCCTTCCTCTTCCAAATCTTTTTTATAATTCTCCTTCTCCCTGGAATTCACCCTGCCTCGCTTTCTTTTTTTTTTCAAGCCAAATCCCTTTTATCACTCTTATCATACTTTTTCCTCCAGATCTCCGCCCCATCCCACCTCTCTCTCATCTTCCCTCTCCACCTCTTTCCCTCCCTCGTATATCCACCCCGGGGTTGCTCTCACGTCTCTTTCCAGCTCTCCTCCAGTCTCTCTGTGGAGGGCCACAGTCCAGTGGCTACAGCACCAGAATGTCAGACAGCCATATATTAACATTTAGACAGCCTCGGGGCCCGAAGGGGAGCTCCGCTTTAAATCAGTCACATCCTCTCTGCACATTCAGGAAAGTTGAACAATCCGACTTCATACAGCTGGCACCAGCGGAGCTCCGGTGTCAATCTTCACGGGTATTTTACCCTGTCAGTTGTCCAACGTGACTGTTTTACGCCCGTGTAGGCTTCTCTTTTTCTCTGTTTCTCCTCTAAGGCTTGTCTGTTCCCTTAAAATTTGACGAAACTCATTGTGTTGCGTTGCCGTCAGTGTCAAGTCAATGAGACAATGCAGCTGCTCTACAGAGGAAGGCTGTGTCTACCCATCCCATCAGTGTGCCTAGTCCAAGCAGCTATTGGTAATCTTGTTTAACTTGTTAATAGTTTTTCAAAGCCCAGAATGACATTTAAAGTCTATTTTGTCCAACCAACAGGCCAAAAGCCAACAATTCTCCATTTATACACATACAGTAAAAGAAATCTGACAACTGAGAGGTATTCACAACCTCATGAGTGTACATTTTCTTTAAGAGGTCACGTGTTGTTTGCCGAGTTTCCTTCGTAATATAATAATATCTCTGCAGAACATTTTCATTTTCCCAACAGCCTCATTCTCTTTTTCATTATTAATTTCCTGCATTAGATTACCCGGTCATTACCTTGTTAACCGTTATCCTCTGTGGTCTCAAGACACCAACGGTTGCCTAGAAGTGGTGTTTCTGGTTTCGAACACCAAGCATTTTGTGCACGCCACGCCCCATGTCATAACCATGAGCTCACAAGTTAGATTTGAAGGCAGCACTAGACTCTTAGAACATGCCGCACAAATATTCAGTTCAAATATAAATGTACGATATAAATATTGATTATTATTATTAGATGCATTAATATCACGTTATTGCAAATTTTTAGGGCACGATTTTGTTGACTGCCCCTTGGTTTGGGAGATCAGGAAGTGATCATAGGAGCAGTACCGCTGTGGAAAGCAAACAGAATTTGAAGTGCAGCGGTAGTAAATATTTCCATCCTGCAGGGGGCCGTAATACGCCTTGTAGTGTCAAAAACTGCCAAAATGCCCTAAAGAAGCAGAAGAAGAAAACTAGTAGAACTGGATAAAGAAACAGGTCTACTGAGCAGCAAGTTCAGCTTCTTGCCAGATGGTTCTTTCAACAAGAACTTAAGTCATCTGCATTTACTTAACTTAGTTATAAGCAGAGCAGGGAGCTGAGATGTTGATGGGAGTAATATGAACTTGAAAAACATCCCTTACCGATACATTTAAACAGACATACAGTAACAAATCTGCGATTAATTTGCATTAACGCCCGGTAAGTATGGAAACCACGCGATTAATCGAGATAAAATATCTTAATCTATTGATAACCCCAATTATTATATACAGACGATACATCAAAAAAGATTATCTCTAAAAATGGATGAACCATTGTAGGTTACATGGTTTTATCTTGGCCGCCTAAAAAACAATACAGTAACTTATTGACTGTTTGAGCTCACTAATCAATATTTTGATGAGTAAAAACAACCAATCTGACATGTGATAAAAATTATTACCAAATTTACACACTTTTAGGTCTGTCTATTTTGGTTTGTGGTTGAACTCTGCTCTGATCAACATCAGTTCCTAAAGGAACAGGTAGCTGCTTTTACTTTCCCTAAATAACAGGGAGGTAAATGACTGGCTCCAAATAGTTTGATCTGCCAGTGGTATGTTTTTTGTTTGGCACTGCCCATTGCAGAATAGTGACATGAAAATCATGTCTAAACAGAGGGCAGAGGGCAAGCATAGTTTCATTTCATGAACAAAGTGCTCGTTGTAATGTTCTTGTAATGTATATAAAGAATCCTGAATCTTGAATATTTAACACTGGCACCACACAGAAAGGCTTTATTACAGATTTATCCTTTACGATTCAAGACGCAAGGTTTACCTTATAGTCGTTTCTCATAGCGCCTCTCATTTGCACATAAATAAAAAGATAAAGTAGACAAAACTACCATAATAAAATGCTTCTTCTACAAATGGTTTCTCATTTCAGCTGTTTAAGATGATGACAGACAGATTGTTGCTATGGCTAGCTCTCAGCTTACAACAAGCCCGAACGTCATCTCCCAGTGAATTTGATCTGGAATCAATAAAGGGACCGATCGATCCCTTCTCAATAAGCTTTGATGCACTGACAGGATGCTAGCTGCGCAGCACCAAACAGCAAAAAGAGGGGTTAGCTTGTTGGTTAGTGAATAACTAGCAACTACCTCTGAGAAGCAGGACGACTCAGGATTTGGTGGAGACCAAAATGGAGCTCACAGGAGCGTGACTATTCATTCATTCATCTTCTGTAACCGCTTGTTCCTGTTAAGGGCCTCGGGGTCTGTTGGAGCCTATCCCAGCTGCTATCGGGCGAGAGGCGGGGTACACCCTGGACAGGTCGCCAGACTATCGCAGGGCTAATACAGAGAGACAGACAACCATTCACACTCACACCTACGGCCAATCACCAATTAACCTAACAAGCATGTCTTTGGACGGTGGGAGGAAGCCGGAGTACCTGGCGAGAACCCACGCAGACACAGACAAACATGCAAACTCCCTGGCCCAGTCGGCCTATGGATTCGAACCCGGGACCTTCTTGCTGTGAGGCATCAGTGCTAACCACCTCGTACCTTCACACTCACACCTACGGCCAATTTGGAGCGTGACCAGTGGATTTAAATTAGCCATGACAACCAGAACCACAATGAAGGAACACATTGAGTATCACGACTAAATAATGGGTTGTCGACCTTTCAGATAGTTCTGGGTGAAAGAACCGTGAGTCACTGCAGCTGTAAATGTGGAGTATGTCCTTTTGTTTTATTAAGTGGTGTCTGTGAATTCAAAACTGGCCTTTCACTAATATGCAAATGTGCTGCTGTCTTCAGCAGATTTTACACTTTGCTTAACGATACATTCCTGATCTCACAGGACTAATGAAGACAAATAATGATAAAATGAATAAATCCAAAGCTCGTAATTTATTCCTAAACTCAAAACTCAACACATGCAAGAAAACGGAAGGGAAACACACATAGCAGTGGAAGTGTGTTCCCTCACACGTTAGTCTGCAGTGTTTGTGTAACTAGAAGACACAGAAAAGAGAGACGTATTATTATTCAGCGCCGGGACACTGGAGCATAGAAAAGGGTGGAGCACAGTCATGGTGTGAAATCGCTGTAAGGACAATTCTTGGTAGTTAGCAGGTCTCAGCGGCCTCACCGAGTCTGCCGCTTTCTCGTCACTGTTGTCAGCCCCCGTTTGTGTGCATGTGTGCCCTGTTTGTGTTACTGCGGAGGTGACAGCGACCAAAAATACACCGGCTCTGCGGGCCTGAATTATTCAGAGAGGGGAGACGGAGCAGCGGGTGGTGGAGATGGATAGACGGGTGGATGAAGGAGAGACAGTGGCTGAAAAGAGATGCGCAGTACAGTGGGGATGAACAAAAGCCGGTGAGAAAAAGGGGCGCGAGACAAAGTTGAAAAAGTGGAGAGTCATCAAAAAGGAAGACGCACAAGCTGTGGTGACACATGAGAGGACACACACACACACACACACAGGAAAACATACAGGTACAATGTGTTATGGTCTGACAAGGAGGAGGAAGAAGCTCTTACGTCTGAAGACTGCAGCACTAAAACAAACAAACAAAAAAAAACAATAAAACCAGAAACCTTTGCTTCTTATACACAAATATATCCCGCGCCTCAATAACTGCACACAAAACGTGCGTCAGCAATATCTTCCCATCAAACACACGCTGCACATCTCCTCCATCTCTTTTATTCTATACACGCAGGCATCACTCACATTGAAATTCCATCTCTTTCTGCAATCTACCAGCACGGCTGTGGAGCCTTCCCCGGCTCGGGGAGGGACGCACAGAGACCCAAAATGGACACTGAAGCGTGGAGACACATTTAGCACTGAAACTGTACTCATCCTATATCCAAAAGAGCCCGACGGGACTGTGAGAGGTTTTTAGGCGTTTCAGTGTGGCCATGCATAAAGTACAGTGCTCTGCAGGAATAGACAAAAACCTTCCAGGGCACACGTTTGGCAGGAAGTCAAGCAAACTTTAGACTACAGTGTGACTTTGTACAGCCGTGCAGGAGCTGATCTTACAGCGCTGAAACCGGGGAAGCACAGAGAGCCAGCCGGCAGTGTACAGGTGACTGCCGGAGAGAGAGAACGTAATTAGCGACTTCCGCTCTGCAGAAAGCACTCAGACAGAAAGGAGAGGCCTGCAAATAGGCTGTTACTGTACATCTTAGCCAGCTCCTCAGAGTCCCATTACCAGCGGATGTCTTCCCATCAGCGTGTGGAGGAGGAGGAGGAGGAGGAGGAGGAGGGACTGGGGGAGTAATGGATTTTAACCCCTTAAAGTGTGAGATAGGTTTATGAAATTCCCACCTGAAAAAAGGTTTAAAAAAAACACATCCGCAACGTCAGTCGGTAACACCTCCGAATCGGTGAGGCAAAAAAAATGAATTCAGTCAGATGGATCAGAGACGCTGATCAATTTTAGTCAAAGTTGTACCAGACGGCCTATTCGCTGAATGTGCAGCCTCCCAAAAAGGTTTGCTTTTTAATAAGAGACACGATCAGGAGCATCAGATCTGCAGGAAATATAACAGCATGACCCTTTCTCTCAGGTTTTAATCACAGTTGATTCAGAAGTTTTTTCTACGTTTTCTAGAGTTGTTCACCTTAACTTGACTTGGTTATTAGGAGATAATGTTTTCCTACAGAACAGATTATCAAAGGTTTCCACCACTCCTCCCAATCTGACTGAAAACTCCTTATGATCAGGTCAGTCTGCTCTGATTAAGGAGGTTTGTTGCCCCCGATACATATTAACCTGATAATTAGTGGAATCCGTGTAAAAGCAGCTATTGACTCAGTTGAATCACTGTATATGCTTTTATTAAAAGGCATTATTACATTATTAAGCTCAAACTGTGCGGAATACATTAGGTTAAGAACAGACCTTTCCCTTTCCCTTTAATTTCTTCTTTATCGCGAACTGATTTATTGAAAAGATGAATCAATTATTAATTTAGTTTGACAGAAAAAAATATTTTCGTGATTAGCTCCCGCTTATCAGACCTGAACCTACAGTTTTTTATTGTTTTATATTATTTTAACTTAAATGCATTTTAGTTTTTGTAGTGCCTGCTTTCACCTCATAGCTGGCTGACATGACGAATGGAGTGATTAAATGGCAGATGCAATAATGGACCACACTCATTAAATGATAAACGCTGGTCATTTATTTTCATTGACCTACTGTTTTCTCTAACTCCTTGACATTTGCTGAGTCCGGAGTGGTATAAATGTCCCTGCTCTGCGTGGTGAAATAATAATATAATTTGTCCGAACTTTCAGTTTCTGCTTTTGTGACCGCCGTCAGTGGGTTTAATGGATTCCTTTAAGACCATGTGCACCTCATGAGCTGAACGTGTTTGTTTGCTGTGCTTCATTTACGAGCTGACCTTCATGTATTGATTAAGATTCTTTTGACGCTGAGTCAAGCTGTTATCCTTGCAGATGTTTTACCGCAGTTTTTAAAGGACATTTCTCTGCAAAATCAAACTATAGTGACGGTCTCTAAACTTTAACTTCAGTTACCACCAAATGACACATTTTTAAAGAAGTTACTTGAAACCAGGAATTAAATCGTTTCTTCAACAGGATCCATGATCATGTATGTGCACTCACACCGGCAGACGTTTCTCCTGCTCCTTCTTCCTTCCTTCCTTCTTTCTTTTCAACAGTCAGTTAAAAGCCTTAATGGACAGCGGTGGACAACTGAAACCTAATTTACTTTGAGCTGACGTTCCTTGACAGACACGCTGGTATCTGTCTGGCCTGAATGTTTGTCTGATAGATAAACTGCTAAAAAAAAAACAAAAAAACCAATGGACTATAAATAAAGATGGACAACATGACTGCTACTCAAAAGTAAAGCCAAAGCAAGTAGAGCTCCCCCTGGTGTCTGGCTGCAGTATAGGTCATAAACTCCACCTCCTCCGTGTTAGTGGATGGGACTTGGGCAAAACTAAAACACTAAAGCACACTTTTTTCCCAAGGAAAAAAAAAATGCGTTTCTGTCATTTTAGGTAGTTTTAGTCAAAGTTGTACCATTCGCTGAATGTGCAGCTTCCCAAACATGCCCACCAGGTTTGCTTTTTAATAAGAGCCACGATCAGGAGCATCAATTCTGCAGTTAATTTAATACTGATGTAGTCCTAGTCCTACACTTAGCCGCTACCGGCTAATAGTGGGCTTGAAGCCACGTGACTCAGTTTAAAGAAACAAATAAACCAATAGTCCGTTTTCCGTGATTTACTTAAAATGTCCTTCTACTTCTCACGACGGTGCTTTTGGTTATAATGAAAACAAGTAGTTCAAAAAATAAACTCGAGCACAGTCGAAAATTGTTAGGCTCCTTCCACTTCAGCAAACAAACACATAATTAACCCAAACTTAAACACCTGAAGCCACATTCAGTCCGCATGTTATTCAACCACTGCATGACATTTCGCTGCCCCCTGGTGGCGCGGAGGAAAACAACCCTCTTACAAAGAATATGTGGCTCTTACAACTGATGTATGTTCAAGTTTCAAAGTTTTTAAGTAACATGAAGGTATAGAAACAGGATGTGACCTCAGGATGACTACCAGCTGCTAACTGGTGGAGGTACAGCAGAGCGTAGTATTAAACGAAAACACGAGTGGGTCTGGCGGAAGTGTGGGCAGGTCGTCGATATCGCGGCTCCACGTGCGAGCTGTACTGCACAGACTCCGCCTCCAAACCTGGTGTATTTTCTACTTTTAGAAATGTATATATTATTCATATTGTTTATTAAAATAACCTGTTCCAATGTTATTTGCACATATTTATTCTGTATATCACATAACCAATTTGAATGTCGATACTTATTCTTAATTCAGTATACTATATATAATCTATTTAAACACTGTCAAACACCATCAACCGTGTACATACTGTCCGTATTCTGTATATATCCTTGTACATACTGTTCCTCAACCAGCCTGGCACATCACCTTTCTTTTAATAAAACCTTCTTAGCGCTTCTGGTTATATGCTAACTGCATTTCACTGGCTCTGCACCTGCACTCTGCAACAATGACAATAAAGCTGAATCTAATCTATAATCTGATCTAATTTGCAACGCACGTAATGACAAATTGATGAGTTTGGGCTCTCTCGGCCGCAGTACTTCACAGTTCAAAATCACGCACGAAGATCAGAGGAAAATGATAAATCAGTTAAATAAACGTTAGAGTGAAGCTGCAGCAGATGGCGTGGTGTCAAACAGGAGCCGTGCGGGAAAACAGCAGAACCATGAATGTGAACAGATCTTAACGTGGAACACTGTCTGCTCCTGCAACTTGAGCACGAAGGAGCCGAATTTCCTCCATTTTTCCTGCAACTTGTGCTCTTGTGACGCCTCCGTGAGCTTGATGGCAGCTTTGAAATCAACAGAGCGTCAGTCACACCTCAGGCAACAGCAGCAAAAACACTCGATGAATACCAGCTCCTGTGAACTTCTGAGACAATGAACCAGAATCAACTGAAAGCCTTTAGACTCGTCATTTCTGATGTATGACGTCCCTCTAATAAGTCAGCTTCCTCAGTCTGTTATTGCGTCGCTGTCATGGTGACCGCAGAGCTGAGGCAGGTGCCTGTCTGACTTTTACCTCCACCACATGTTCAGGCGCGGGATTCGGGAGGAGTGTGAGAATTTAATGGTGTGAGGGAGCACGGCGGAGACGGGGCGTGAATTAGCTTCCTGTGGGAGTGTATGTGTGTTTTAATCTCTCCCTGTAAGATTCTGCTGCAGTGCATTCACTCGTCGGCCTTCGATGCTGAATCCAGCCATGACGTCATCTTCCCCTTTCAACTCTCTCTTTGTGAATCGCTCACACTGTGGAAGGAGGAGTTTGTTCCACTCTGGATGTGAGAGGAGAGGATTTTATTAGACAGCAGAGGAGATCGGGAATAGGAATATCCATTGAGAGTTAATATGAGTTTCGAGATGAATGAATGTCAGCCTGCTGGGACACCTATCAAATATTAATACACCCGATCAGCCACAACATTAAAACCACTGACAGGAGAAGTAAATAACCTTCTGCTGGGAAACTTTTGGAGCTGGCATTCATGTGGATGTAGCACCCACCTAGACCAGACCAGGCACCCCCACCTCATAGCAATGACACTCCTTGATGGCAGCAGCCATCCCCAGCAGGATGCAGCCTGACACAGGCACACACACAAAAACCAAACTCACTAGATCCCAAAGTATCCGTGGGATGCACTGGAACAAGCCTGATCCACAGAGACCCCTTCCGTCAACCCATAAGACCCAAAGGCCCAAACTAACAACATTGTGTTGCCAGACACCACAGGACACCCTCAGAAGGCCCATGTCCATTCTCTGATGAGTCACAACTGTTTTGGAGACACAAATGAAACCCACACAATATCAGGAAGGTGGTCATAATGTTATGCCTGATCGGTGTTTCATGTTCACTTTTCTCCAGTTACTCAAGTATGAGCAATATGAGCTTTGTGCCTTTACCGGAGAGCGTAGCGTAGAGAGACAGGACGTTCCGGGTGAAAGAGGTGACGATGTGCGGCAAAGGGCCCACGCTGGACTCAAACCTGCCTCCTAACGTC
The DNA here is from genome assembly GCF_963514085.1 of Chelon labrosus. Taxonomy (NCBI): domain Eukaryota; kingdom Metazoa; phylum Chordata; class Actinopteri; order Mugiliformes; family Mugilidae; genus Chelon; species Chelon labrosus. The sequence continues at coordinate 12,927,617 of NC_140338.1, forward strand.
GTTACTGAAACGCTAACCTCATTTGAGTAGGGTTATTGAATCAGTTTTATCTTTTGCGTCGCTATTTGGTTTGGTAATCTTTCTGTTTCCAGTAAGAACAGAATTAAGAGTCTTGTTAAAGTGGCAAGTTATATTCCAGCGTGAAATCAGAGGAGGGCTGGTGGACAAAAAGACTGCAGATGAATGTTGAACGACAGCAGCACTTATTGTGTAGTATACATTGTGTAGTGTGTTGGTATTTATTCCTTGCACTGTCTTGTTATGAGCTGTCTGTCAGTGTGTTCTATATGCAAAACTAATTCCCCCCTGTGGGACGATAAACTAACTTTCAGCTTTGAATAATAACAGTCAATGCAGCACCGGGAAAAACAAACTCATAGACAGCATCACTTTTAATGTAAATGTTAAACGTGTTATCTCTCTATATCTGATACATGATCCCGAGTCCTCGGCATCCTCAGTCAAATCAAACGATACGGATGGAAAATGAGGAGAAAACCTGCAGATGCCTCTCATGCAGGACACAAAGGCTCACTTGTGAATCACAAGCTTTGGCCTTCATTGCGCGGCATAGAAACCAAACTGTACACCTGCGGAGAATTCAGACATTGTTCATCCTTCCAGTAAAGCTGCCTTAAAAAAAATAAGGAGCATTGTGTTGGAACAATATCTTGCTGATATGAAACCTCTATCAATACAAGCTTTATGCCTGTCTGCATGTTTGTCCTCCTGGATGAAATATCTGCAGCACACTCAGATCTCCCTGGACGCAGACGCTGCCTTTTAACGCTCTTTCTTTCTAGTTTAAACCTTTTTTTTGTGCCTATCTGACAACCCCCACCGCTCCTCTGGCGGTGAACCACAATTCGACACAAACCACAACACTAACTGCAATGAGACCCCGAGACCTCCTCTAGTTGCCTTGTCCTCCTGACAACCATGCACAAGTATGTGTGTGTGTGTGACTGAAATTTGCACTTATGTATAATCTAACCTGCGTCTGGTTCAGCTGTTGTCCGTAATATTTTGCCTGATATTGTCCTATCACAAATACATCAGTACACAGAAGAAGTCAAAAGTTTGGAAACACCTTCGCATTCTGTGTTCTTTTTCTTTATTTTGATTATTATCCTAGCCTTTTCTGAGTCTCACAAAGACGTGCAACCAAACATCTCATCAGAACCAAAGCACAGATTCCCACTGGTCTAATGTTTAATGCAGGGGGTGTCAAACATAAGGCTTGTCGACCAGAACTGGCCTGCGGGATGAAGTACAGCAGGACATAGATGCCATAACCTACGCACGTAGCCTACGTTGGTGTGAGCCATTTCTACTTATTTATGCTCTGTAATAACGCCACCCATGTTGTGTCTTTTTTGCCAGTTGCCACCTTTGCTCGATGTGTTCCATCGTTATTGATCTAGAACAAACAATTTGAAAATTGCAGAGAGGAGAAGCAGCTGAAAATACTAAAGCGGAAACACGCTACTACCAAACGGACCAATCACAGCGCGTAGTTACATTTCTGGGGTGGTCAGTTACGTTGCTATAGGGTCTTCGTATACCCTGCATTGTCATCGTAGCGTCAAATTGATGCAGAAGCCTAAACCGCCTATTAGTCAGAGTTGCGGACATAACGAAACACTGAGAGCCAGAACTGAACGGCAGATGGCAGCAATGCAGTAAGACATTTCTTGTTGTTCATAAAATGTTTTGTAAAAAGAACAGTTGAACATGAAAACATTTTCCTAATGTGCTTGTACTTCTTTAAACTAAAAAAAAGGGAAACATCTAGATCTGTCGTTATTTATAGGTTATCATGCTGTTATGTTACTAGTCCAACCCAGTTCAGATCAAATTGGGCTGTATGTGGCCCCTGAACTAAGTTTGACACCCCTAATGTCTAATGGGCTTCTTTGCAGCCTTTCGACAATGAAGGCCTGATTCAGTCTGTCTCCTCTGAACGCGTTCATGTTGAGACATGTTTTTCTCAAGCAGGTAACTCTGATGAACTCATCCTCTGCAGCCGAGGCAACTCTCGGTCTTCCTTTCCTCACGAGAGCCAGTTTCCTCAAAGTTTTTGACGGTTTAAGTTACCGGCCTCCTCATTTGAGGATGCATTCAAAGTTCTTGAACTCCTCCAGGTCGACCGACCGTCATGTCTTAAAGTTATGATGGACTGTTGTTTCTTTTTACTTAGCTGAGTCATAATATGGATGAGAACAGCAGATGAAGAGAGAACTGTGGACCAACCCTACCTCTACACACACAACTGATGGTTAAGCCTTCATAGTTTTATGTGTCTTCAATATTAATCTACTAGAATTTAAAAATAACCTTTGGCTGGTGCTGTATATTATAATAATTTCACTGCTGTATGTAGCACACTGGGACTTGAAGAAGCAGTTTTTCGCAACTCTGTGTGTTTCCATTGTGGAAGTAACACAACTTGATTCTTGAGGATATTCACAAAGAGACAAGTCAGTCTGTTTTCCAAAGTCAAACTTCAAAGAGACAACAGTTACGTAATCCAGACAGTCGTCCTGTCACACTGACGCGTTTGATTTGACTCTGAAAGAGAAACACGACTCTCGGCAGTCGCCACAGCTATGGGGGTTATTTCTGTGATCGAGACTAGAAAGTGAGGCAGACACAAACAAAGAGACAGAGAAGTGAACGGACGTCAGAAACATGAAGGGGTAGAGTTGGACAGAGGACGACGGAGAGCAGCGATTGGACGGTGGAGGGTCAGAGTGTCCCTGGTTTCTTTTTGATGTCCAAATTCAGTCTATTGCCTTCCCCTCCCACTACACATCATCCTCACACTTTGATGAAATAAACACACATACACAGGAGGGAGTGAGTTAGATGATGCTACTGCAGCTCCCCTGGCAAAAAATAAATTAATTAATTAAAAAAAAAAATAGATTTTGAGATGTGGATGTGTGTTTTCTGTGCAGTCATGGCGAGCAGCAGAAGCACAGCGCAGCCTAGTGGTAGAATAAAAGAAAAGAGCCTGAGGCAGGAGGAGAGACTTTAGGTCAACATGCTCTTCTTTTTCCCCAAAAATAACAGACACAGTGTGTTTTTGAGACTTTCAGGATTTTTTTTTTAAACAATGCAAAATGCTGCTGTTAACTTTCCGTGCATACTTAAAATCCCAGCATGCACTGAGTAGGCGGCGAGAGCATTATACCTGCACAATATGAGAAAAGAGACTAAAAAATTCATCACCACCACAGATCATTTCAGTTCACTATGCCTCTTAAACTCTTGAGCCTGAAGCGAGAATATTTTCATATTCTCATCCCGAAACTTCACAATTCACTTGTTTCTAACCAATGAACACACGTGAACGTCAACCTTATGAAACAATCCAAAAAGTTGTCAGCGAAGTCGTCATTTCCCGCGTGCAGCGAAATGATTTTTAAATGATTCAGCTTACAATACATTCAGCAAGATTCATCCAGTCTCTTGTTGTTTTGGCGCCGCGCTTACTCATGAATCATCCTGCAGCATGCTCAGAGTTTAAATTTGACTGCGTGTGTGTGGCTAAACAACAACAGATGACACACAACAAGCTATTCCCACAGCAGTTGTGTAATTGGTCTTTTTTTAATTTTTGATAATGTTGTGCAAACCTGCAGTGCCTATAAAAAGCAGTCACCTCACTAGATCTTTTCCTCTTTTATTTCTTATATAAGCACATAATATTAAATAATTTGTCCATTTCCTTTGTACTACCAAAGTGAATTTCTACAAAGTAATTCCAATTAAATAAAAGTCTTCAGTGTAAAATAAGGGTATGCATGTGTGTTAACCTCCTTCAAGTCAGTGTTTAGTAGATGCACACTTGGACACAATCACAGCACTGAGTCTGTCTGGATAGGTGCAGTACAGATCAGGTGGTTTCCCACAGTTTTGAACTTTATTTTGCAGATTTTCCCAGGTGAACAAATTTTTTTGCTGGACCAAGATCATTTAGGACTGTGTTTAAATTACTTTTTAATGCTGATTTGAAATAGGTGTTTTAAAGTCGAATAATATGTGGTGAAAGTTGAGTCGACGTAGACTAGTCGATGACGTCGCTCATAAAAACACAGTAGAAAGTAATACCTGAATAAATATTGCAGCGTCTCACACAAAAGAAGCTACAGAGGCTTTTCTGCAAGTTTGCTGAAGCTTGAACACGGGATACTGTCGGCTGTAGCACCGTCAGTCTGACACTAATAATATGCGGCTCTCGCTCAGCAAACTCTCGGCTCTACCATAACTTCGGTCTCTCGCGTGGTGCATTAACTGACATCGAGGACAAAAGACATGCCGCTGTCCGAAGCCTTTTCTGTGTATAGCAGCTAAAGGTCTTAAAACTTTGACAATAGAATTCAGCAGCAAATTGCTGATTTGCAGCCTCCTTCTCTCTGTTACCACATCATGTTTGGTGAAGTTGTTAATTGATTGCTGTTGAGAGGATTTCAACCATTCCTCTGCTAGCATTAGCATTGCAGTAGTACTTTAGTTGTATTTCAGGAGAGAAGTACTGTATTTCCACATACTTGATAAACTGCTGCTAGTTTGCTGCAATGAGTCACTGGTCTCCTCACCTGTCTTCTTGGAGGCATCCATGTTGTTATTTTCACGTGATCGTGACTAGTCAACTTCCTGCTTAAAGTCTCATGGCACAGCAGTAAAGTCGACTAGTCGGTACAACCCCTAGTTTGAAACAAATCAAGACAGGTCTTGGAAGCTATGTGTGCGTGAGCAGACTGAATGTGCTCTGCTTGTGCAATGAGGAAGATGCCTATTGTCAGTGCTTTCAGAAGGCCAGGAGTTCTCACAAGCAGTCTGTACCCTCTCTTGTCTGTCCTTAATGGCACTTCAACTGCAATACTCAAGGGGGCACTAAGACCAGATCAGAAGGAGTTTTCAATCTTGGACTCGGACTACATGGCGTCATCAGATGGCTTCACAGTAGCCAGATGTGAGTAGTTGTAGTGACTGGCTGCTGCAGTTTGTTGCTGGATGATTGCTTCAACTGCATTGCTTTTCACGCTCGGCTACGCTTAAACAGTCTCGGTGGGAGAAAATACTTTAAATGGGCGGTTTTGTGTGCGTTTTAGTGATTTTTGAACAGCTTTTGGGCTGGAAACCATCAGCTGTATCTGGTAACACTGGATAGATCTCAGTCACATTTGCACATCTGGATACTGAAATTTTACTTCAATGGCCTTTGCAAAACTGTCAGGTTGCACGGGCGTTAACAGCCCTCCTCAAATCCAGCCTTCAACTTGTGTATGTACTGAAGAATAAACATAAGAAGCAACGTAAGAGGAAAAACAACAGTCTAATTTAAAGACCATCACATTTCTGTTTGTATTTATAGATATACCTGCTTCAGCAATGACCATACACATAAAGGCAGTCCTTTATGTCCTTGACAGCTAGCATCGTATTATTGGTGGAAACCGTCAGCACAGTTATCTGTATAGGTGGTGGCATGGTGGCAAAAACTCCAATCTGACTCTATACATTGTTCCTTTTATACTTCCTCGCTTCACAGCAGATTCACGCTACTGTACAGTTGATGAGCGCTACTAGCTCCACAAAACAGCGTCTTTTCTCACAGCTGAGAAGTCCAACTTTTCTATGCGTGCTTTCTCTGATTGTCCTGCAGTCCAAATAATTGCTTGCTGGTTATTCAGTAATTCTTATTGGTGTGTGAAAGGTCGTCTTTTTAGCCCTGAGATGGGCTAGGGACCTGTCCTTTCTCCCAGTGTCAGCTGGGATGGGCTCCAGTGACTCTCAGAGAATAAGGTAATAGATAATGGGGAGAGGATTAGGGAAATGCTTCTTACTTTGCTGCTTGGCTTTACGGTCCTGACTGGTGAACATAGTGTGGTCGTGTTTCAAGTAGTGGGGGACAGATTTTTGATGGACTTATTGAGGGTTAAAAACTTTTAAGATCTGGCCTTGAAAGCCACACCAACTTCTGCACTTCCCCAGTTTGTTTATGGCAGAAAGATGATCTGGGACCCCACCGTTGGGAACTGATTATGTTCTAGAAAAGATCTCACCTGGGCCAACCAGATAGTTTGAGTGGGCTTTATGTGGACAGAAAAGCAGCTGAGTTAGGTTTTAGGACTATTTAGTTGCGTGCAGAGGTATGTTCTTCTCTGTATCCATTGAAACATATCTAATAATGCAATTTAAATACAATTAGAGTACAGATAGAGTTAAGGTAAGGGATTAAGGGATGCATTATGTCTAGAAACACAGTTTTGTGTGTGTGTACCTGTCTGATGGGCTCAGGTATTCTGTAGCGGCAGCAGGAGTGCGTGAGGCGGACAGCCGTGTCCAGACTGATCTTGTGGCCAACGGACACGTAGACCGGCTTAGAGCTCTTGTCGGAGCTTCGCAGCGCCTGGATTCAAAGAGAAAGGTCTCAGCAACATGTTCAGCATTCACCTCTTTGTCTTCTCCATTCTGATCATCCTAAAAAATGCTCTCTGACTTTTAGCAGGGTGGTGGTTCTCTGAAGTCAGCAGCAACAACAACACAACACTTTTGTTAACAGCATTTGATTCCTTTTTGTATTTTTTTCTTTTTTTTGTCCTTCGCCGTACCTTTCCAAGCACTTTGCCTGAGGCGGCTGTGAGTGGGAAGCTGTCTCCTCCTCTTTGCAGAGCAGCAATCTTCGGAGGCAAAGACACAGAAATCAAAGTCAAAAAAAGACGAAGAGTGAGCACAGACAAACGTAGTGTGGAGGCTTCACACTCTCTTTAACCACGGTGTGACTCGGCCTCAGGTCCAACCAGAGTCAAACTTCAAAGTGTTGACCGATCTGCCATAACGTAAGGACCACCTGACTAAAATTGCTTAGGCCCAGCTTTTGCCACCAACACAGCCCTAACCATTCGAGGCTGTGACTCCACTAGACATCTGAAGGTGTGCTGTGGTATCTGGAAACAAGATGAGAGGTGGGTCCTCCATGGATCAGACTTGTTTGTCCAGCACATTACACAGATGGTGGGCTGGACTGAGATCTGGAGAATTTGGAGGCCAAGTCAACACTTTGAACTTGTTGTTGTGCTCTTCAAACCATTATTGGAAGATTGTTGCCACAGCCATCAGGCATACTGTTCTCATGAAAGGGTTTCCATGGTCTGCAACAATGCTTAGGTACTTGGTATAGATCAAAGTAACATGAATGACAGGACCCAGGACAATGCTGACCAAAGCATGACACGGCCTCAGCCACCTTGTCTTCTTATCACAGTTCATTCTGGTGTCATGTGTTCCCCAGGTAAGCGACTTTCAAAATAATATTCAAATTTTTCTGTCCAAAATTGCTGACAACAAGAGAATTAGGTTTAAATATTTTATCAGGCAGACATTTCATTAAAAAAAACATCAAACTAAAGAAAATATTTTTGTTGGACCTATTTGGAACTAGTTTTTCCTCAATAAAATGTTCTATCATGAAGACGGCAGGCTCAGTGAAAAATAAATGAACGAGAAGTCTGGATCAGTAAAGAATCAATAAACACAGATTCACTCAGATCTGTGCAAAAACAAAAATAGGAATACACTGACAGAGAACCAAGATATAGTCGTTCTAAATATGTGTGAGACATCGTGTACTGAGAGGCATTATCTCTTTTGAGGCACGGCTCAGATTCCTTCGTGAACATCCAGTGTTTCTTGGGAAAAAGAGAAGAAAGACGTGTCATTCCTTTTTATTCTTATCACAGACGAGATCAAATTAAATCAGGACACTACACAGACTCGGTCCTCTGAGGGTACTTCCACTGAGCCTGAGAAACCTTAGCGTCCACAGAGGCTTCCAACTAATTATGATAATATTATATCAGAATAAAAATGCCTCATGTAACCACCTCAACCACAACAGAATGGACTTCAGACATCAGAGGGAGTTTTCAGACTGATGTAAAGGGGTGGGTGTAAACCTCTGACAATCTGTTCAAAAGGAAAATATTAGCTCCTCGTAAACAGGTAAACACTTGTAAACACTGATGGATATTTTTCGCTTATATTTTGTTGCAGCACAGTAAGTAGACTTTGATGCCACAATTAAAAGAATAATGGATAAAGGGTAAGAAAGATCTGGTTTGACTCTAGACAGCATAGAAACTGGATTGTGTCTTCTTTCTGCCAAAACTGGAAGAGTTTTGAATATATCAAGTATTTTGTTTTCCGAGGCAGAGACTGGATAATCTCTGATCAGGACTTTTTTCCAAACAATATGACCTTTCTGTTTATTTCTACAGGAACTAAAGTTTTGCCCTCACAGCCAAAGACACGGCGCAAAGTCAGACAGTAACGTAGGTCGCTGTTGACAGGTGCGTTGTGGGTTATGGGCCAGAGCGATGAAGGGAGTTTAGCCTCCGTGATGGATGGAGTGTCTAGTCTACTATGACTGATTACAGCAAGCAGCCAGCATGGAGACAGGAGGGGCGGCACGGGGCCTCCGATCCAGGCTGGGTCGAGGCCAATATTGTGTATCTGAGTGAGTGTGTTTGTGTGTGCGTGGGTGTGTGTGTGTGTGTGTGTTTGGCTCCCATGAAGCGAGGGCAGGACTGAAGCCAGAATAGCAGAAGTCAGAAACACAGAGCAAGTCATCAATAACACACTAGTTTGACTTAAAGCCAGGCTATCAGTGAGAGAGAAGACAGAGAGACAAGGAGGGGATAAACAAAAAAAAAGAGAGAGATGAAAGTGGAGAAAAGTGAGCAGAAGGGGACGAACGATAAAGTGAAGGTTAAAGAAGAAGAGAGGGAGGAAGTATAAGATCTGAAAGACCCTGACTCATCCTTTCCTTTTTGTCTCCAACACTCGGGACACTCAGGCCGTTAAGAGGCCGTATGTAAAGAAACACCATCTTGACGCCTGGTCCATTATGTGCTCTAAAAAGCAAGACAAACCCCTTTTCTTCATCCATCTCATTTAAAGGATTGTGCCAATTTTCCAATTTATGTGTGGAGCCTGATTTTTTTATGTGTTTTTCCTGACTTGAGGGCATCCTCACAGGTTGCTAAATGTCACAGGGTATCTATAGCCTCACATTGTGGATGCGGGACAAGCTGTCTAAACAGAGAGTCAGTTGTATCTGTACTATACTGATCATCCACATAACCCAAGAAAGTTTTATATTTTCCCCATAATCCCTTAATGGAGCTGTTCACTTGCATCTGATGCTTCCACCTCAAATTGTGCAATGGAGAGAAAGTTCTGCAGCCTTCACAAGCTGCACATTTGGGGGTAGCCTGATGCCTGTGGACTGTGTTTTGTGGATTACTTTGCAGCTAAAGTGCTCAAACGCTGTTGAAGTGAGGCCAGTAGACAAAATCAGACGGATCCCCAGAGAGGAACAATTACACCAACACGGACGGGAATGGAGTTCTAAAATTTCAGCCGCTGCGACTGGTCCGAAGCTAATGCAGCATGGGAGCGTAACGGCAGCGCTGGTGTTCGGACACAGATTGTATCATGTGTGACTCCGTCCTTGATCTGTGTAAACAAAGATCAGATTCCTCCCTTCAGCTGAGACGGGATAATATTTTCTGTCGCCAAAGCCACTAGCGCTAATTGAGCGAGATGGATGCACTACCACAGAGAAGTGAATTAGCAAGTTATACTGCGATACCGAAATGGACAATGTCTCGCCTGCTAACTGAGTTAACTAGAGCGCTCTGGTTCGGGCACAATTACTGTGAACTCACACCAAAAATAGGCTTGTTCAACGAGAAAAAACATCAGGAAGAGATCCTCAAGCATTTGCAATTTAATGACATCCATGTGGACAGACGCGTTCAGCTCCATTTAGTGTCCTTGTAAACCTCTAGATGTCCCATTCAGACCTCCCTATGGTTCCACTCTCAGACCGTACTGCGCAGACACATAGCCGCTTGTATCCTGTGGAAAATAGCGTCAATTTGGCCAATGCAAGGAAGTGGGGACGCATTGTCCATATTTATATACAGTCTATGCTTAACACCTGTATTTTTAACTGTCCACTTGTGATCATATCACCTAGGATGGATGTTACTGCAATGTCTGAACAGGGCCATAGTTACACTTCACCACTGGTTCGTTCAAGGTTTAGATCTTGAAGCAGTTCTTGGTTCATCTATATATATTTGTTAATTATATATATAAAAAAAAATACTACCAGAAAAAGGCTCCGAGTGGCAGCAACAAGAAGCAAATGACATTAAATTAAAAGAAAACATGTCTGTGTGTCATCTTGTCTTTAGCCAGTTCATCAAGTAGATTTTTTACTTTAAGTTGTTTATCCCACAACGTGTCACTTGTGAGGCTCCAGACCAAAACAAAGCGAGCAAAGCATTTGCACGTTAATGAAATCCAGATTCTGCTGTCCCGCCGGTATACTATGACCGCTCGGTATTTGTTCCAGCTTGATTTGTATTCAAACAGCCACATTAGCATTAGCTACACACGGCGGACCTGGGCTCAGATACGAATCAACATGCACGGCCGCACACTCACTGTCCACATCTGTCCTTTGCCTCGTCCCTTTGTTTCTTCGGCGAGCAATAAACGCCAGAAAAGTCATTACACTTTGAAAACTGAAATAATTCATCTACTGTCAAGGTCAGCAGCTCTTTTCTAGGAGAACTGTGCAGTATATAGAAAGCGGAAGAAATACGGCTAAACATTGAGCAGCTTTTCATTATGTTTTCTACATCGATGTGTTCTGTAAGCCAAACCACAGGGTGACAAGGCTCTGCAGCACAGGAAGGGAAACAGATGCGTCTAAAACTCATCATGAACAGACAGATTCTCAGTCATTTATAACCCGATTTACAAAATCAATTGAGCTGAGGACACGCAGGCCATAAATCACTACTGAATGTACAAGTTTTGTTGTTGTAAAGAGGAAGCTCAATAACTGTAACGATTAAATCTGTGACTCATCAAATAAAAACATTGATTTGTTCATTCAGCTTCATAAAACGTCGCTTTGGGTTAGGTGCCAAAGACAAATTAATAAAAGAGGTGACGCTCTCACTTGTGATTGGTGCTCGTCGCTCTTGCACACGCCCTGCACCCGGAGGAGGTTCTTGGCCACGCCCACACAAGGAAGCCCCGACTGCACTCCCAGATGACACGCCAGGCCGAACTCTGCAACGATCCAGACATTGACGATCTCAGTTTGCAGGCTGAGGTAAACTCGGAGCAGAGGCTCAACAAGAACCGCTGGGTTGAACTCGTAATAAATAACACGCTTCTTTGTCCGACAGAGACAGACTGTGAGCTGAACGGGTTTCCTTGAGAACACTTGATACTCTGCAGGGTTGTTCCCCTGGTGAAAACCCAAATATCTTGCCAAATTTATGCAGTTATACAGCTTTGTTGGTCTCTCATTGAACTCAAGCTGAGTTTTCAATCAGATTTATAGGGGTGGTGTTAACCTTGGAGAGTCTGTTCAATTGGAAAATCTGCTTTGCCAATAACCACGTACAACACTTGGTTTCTCTGTGGTTGGAGTAAATCCATTCTTTCTGAGCGTGCTCGCTCCACATGGGGTAAACATCAGGTGAAGAGTTTACAGGCCCGATCCATGTGGGCACCAACGTTCATCTATTAAATCATTTCATTTGATGTCAACTTTGTTGGGTTAGAAACATTTTATCACCTCACCTCTGTAGTGGAAGAGACCATTTCCATCCACAAACACCACCTGTTGAGAGGGAACACAACACACACGTATTTACTCGTTTATCTATAGTCTGTGACACCAGCTGTTTTAAAAGTCAGATGTGCCGGTGTGAGACAGCCAAGAGTCTTCAAAAAGCTGAACTAAGATCCTCTGACTGATATTCGAACACTCGGTGCCAAAGGTGACTCCAGACATACTTCTGTCATGAATCATAAATACCCAGAAAAAAATTAAAAAAACTCACTTCAAAGGTTGGAGATAAAGGGAGCAGAGACTACATCTGTCCAGAGCTAAATGTCAGCCGAAGTAAATCCAAGTGTGTGCGTGTGTGTTTCTGCACACCTGTGCACATGAAGACAGAGTGGGAGGAAGAGCGGAGGAGGCGGGGGAGGCATGTGAGCTGCTGCTGCGTCAAACAGAAGTGAGTGGGTGAGGATGAATTAGAGGCGACACTTTGAGAAACAGCCAGAGAGGAAGAACAGAGGAGCTCTGTCACCGAAGCTGAAGTTCATTAAACGCGCACCACGTTTGCACTTCTTAGCGAAGCTCAGTAATGTCAGAGAGCTGTCGGTACATGAAGCAGGACGAAACCACGCTCCTCGCTCTCGTGGATATGGGAAATGTCATTAATAAGTAGTAGGTTATTTAACATCAGCCTTAACATTATAACCACAAGCCTAATATTGTGTAGGTCGCTGCTTTAGACGCCAAAGCCTTCATGAACCGTCGAGGCTTAGACTCCACTGGACCTCTGAAGGTGTGTGGCACCAAGACATTAGCAGCAGATCCTTTAAGTCATACAAGTTAAGAGGTGGGGACCCCGTGGACCAAACTTGTTTGTCCAGAACAAAGAAGAACAAATATAACACAGATGCTGGATTGAATTGAGATCTGGGGAATAAGTCAACATCTTGAACTTGTTCTTGTGTTTTCCTCAAACCACCCCTGAATCATTAGGGAATACCGTTTCCATGAAAGGGTGGACATGGTCTGCAACAATGTTTTGACACATGATGACATCCACATGAATGTAAGGACCCAAACATCACACTGCCTCTGCCGGCTTCTTCTCATCCTGTTGCCATGTGTTTCCCAGGTAACTGAACACCTGTAGGAGCTTTAATCACTGGACAAGGGTCAGCATGGGCATCTTCTACAGCTAAAACCTTTCTATCAGAACCAACATTAACTTTTTCAGCAGTTTGAGCTACAGCAGCTCGTCCGTTGGATCGGGCGCATAGACTGTATATAAATATGTACGACACGTCCTCACTTCCTCCCATCGGTCAAACTGATACTATTTTCCAGGCGGCACCTTCTTGCGAGTTTGGAGCCAGAGTCTGGATTTAAAATCCGAGAACGGAGCCAATGCGTAGTGGTTGGCATGGCAACTGGTAGCCATCATGATGTCACATCCCGTTTCTTTAGCGTCAAATAACGAACTAAAACAAAACTTTACACTAGAACATTCATCAGTATTATATTAACTAGCAAAAATGAGAGAAACTATCCTTGCAAAAAAAAATTACGTGACGTGTATTTTAGTGTTTTAGTTTGGAACAAGTCTCATCCATTAACATGGAGGAGGTGGAGCTTATGACCTATACTGCAGCCAGACACCAGGGGGAGCTCTACTTGCTTTGGCTTCACTTCTGAGGAGCTGTTCCGTTCCATCTTTATACTGTCTGTGATCAGACCACACAGACCAGCCTTCAGCCCCTTGTGCCCTTGTCCTGTCTCTGGTTCGCCTCTCTTCCTTCCTTGGATCACTTTTGTTAGATACCAACCACTGCAGACCAGGAACACCCTATAAGAGCTGCAGTATTTGGAGATGTTTTGACCCAAACATCTAGACATCACAATCTGGTCCTTGCCAAAATCTCTCAAATCCTTCCCCTTGTCCATTTGCCCTGCTGCTGAAATATTAACTTTAAGGACAAATTGTGGTCACAATGTTATGGCTGATGTAGTGTATTATAGTTTGTCCAGAGGAATACCTGTGGCATAAGTGCGGGCTGGTTCTTCTTCAGCCGCTCCAACGCCTCCAAGAGGAAAGGAGTTTCTCTGAAGGCCAGGAAGCCAGCTATGTAGGGAGCCATCAGTGTCACCATCTGACTGTCCTCGTACAGCACCTGGCAGGAGAGAACATAAACTCTGATATAAATTATGGCCAAGCGGCTGTACACTCCCATTCATCGTGATTCACCCTGAAAAACAGCGCACACTCACTGCACTGGGTCAGGACACATTCTGTACATCTGTCTACAGACTGTGACACTGTCAGGGTTCAGGTACTTTGGTCAAACGTATTTATGTAAAGGCGAGTCCACGGACACACACAAGCTGCACAGAATAATCACCAACATCCTCCATCTGCTGCAAAATGAAACATCTGTTACTGTCGATTAAAGGCTGCGATCATACTCTGAACATCAGACGCTTTGTTCTGTGCAAGTCACCTGCTCCATTAAGAGGCGGACACTACAGCTCTGCTTTACAAAGCCGAGAAAACAACAAGCATGAAGAAAGGTTTTCATTTTATATTTTTGGGCATTGCAACATTTAAGTGGCTCCAGCTCTTTGGCAATTGAATGAATTAGCTGAGAAGTCAGGTGGAGTCAGGCACTGCCAAGATGGAGATGGAACTTCAAAACCACTCTCCAGGAACCCTATGGTGCAGGTCATGGAGGGGTTGTCCATAAAGTCTATATCGCATAGGCACACCTTCATGTTGCACCGCACCAACATCCACTGATTAAGACCATGCAGGGATAAAGTGCAGGCTGAGCAGCATCAAGGCTGAACCTGCAAATGTCACCAGTCAGTTTAGAAGATGAGAAGAGGAGGGAAATGTTCTTCTCCTGCTGCTTCTACACTTCCCTATACAGAAATTTTCCTTAATATATATTTAATGAGCGTAAAGATCAGGTGGTTTGGGTCTCTCTGCAGTTTTCTACCGTCATTAGCTGTAACAGCTCGTCCTCTATCCCAGCTGTCACTGGGCGAGAGGCGGGGTAAGCCCTGGACAGGTCGCCCGTCTATCACAGGGCTAACACAGAGAGACAGACAACCATTAACATTTATTCACGCCAAATTAAGAATCACCAATGAACCTGACGAGCATGTCTTTGGACGGTGGGAGGAAGCCAGCTGGAGAAAACCCACGCAGACACAGGGAGAACATGAAAACTCGGGTTTCTACCGGCAAATTTACTCTTCTTCTTCTCCTTCTCTATTTCCAGCAGATATGACGCTCCACAGCAGCAGAACCATTCATCAATAGGTTCTATTGGGACGATGTTTCTGGGCATGTAAACACATACACTCCTGCACTAAATATTAGCTTCATGAAGTTTATGGTGTTTATTTGTCTGAAATAACTGAGAGAGCTGTTGATTCAACTGTGTTTTGAATTTGGAGGCTGTGTTTTGTAGAACTACTGAATTGCATTGTGTTGTCCCGACACACGTTTCGATTATTTTGACACGTCCATTTTAGTCGGAGGTCAGGGTTTAGAAAAAAACAATAAGAGGATGAGCCAAGGCCTTTGTATCAAGGTTCAGAGGAGAGGTTAAAACTATATGAAGGTTTCAGCTGAGCACAGAGATTTTTCTCCTTTGTTTGCTTTTAGAAATGCTACCTACCACTCAGGTCATATGTCAGTGTCATAAACAGCAGTGATGAAACACCGCTGCTCGTCATGTGGGAAAGTTTTCCTACCTAGAACGCTGAGAAGCAGTTTGAAAAGTGCATCAAGCTCCCGTTTTGCTGAGAACCGAACAAAAGCGCGCTCATCGTGTTCTCATTATTGTTTTGTGTCACACGTGGCCTTAGGTGGCAGCGCTGGAGCAAACTGAGAGCAAGCAGGGAACATAATCACATTATCGGACGGCGTTTCTGAGCAACATTTCATTAGCCTCGGTGGGTCCGTGTATAAACAGCGCACGGTGACAAATGCCATTAATTATAATGCGTGATGTAATGGGAAGCAGCGAGCGAGGCACTTCAGCCAGAGCCGGTTTAAAAAGAAAAGACTCAGCCTTGAACAGTGCGCCTCTACTCTCCTTTTATAGTCTGATCATGGGGCTTTGATTTATTTGAACAAATTGCCTCATTTTTTTTTAATCCTGCATTGCAGAGGTGTCGTTATAAAACATTTAAATGCCGCTTTAGAGTTTGGATTTTTGTACGCTGACACAAATCATAAGAAATAACCACTTTCTGATATTACACACGTATTTGTTCAGAATAATTTGCAGATACAGAAATTGCCCGAATTTGTTGCAGGACTATCCAACATTGTGCAGAGCTGCTTTATTTTACAGATGCAGGCCCCTATAATATCTGGCTGCTATTAAAACATATTCATAAAAAGCTTTTTAATGATCTGAGCACTGTGGAGTTGAATTAGTTTTAAACAAAATACTGCTGCTGCTGCTGTTCCTCCTTGTCACCACTAGATGTTGACAAAGCTCACATTTATTTATTTATTTATTTTTTTGGTTTGTCTAAGATTGGGCCAGCTCACCTCCAGGTCGGGGTAGCTGAGCACGACGAGCTGGGCGCAGGCGTTGACGTCATCCCCTTTGATAAAGGACAGGTCCACCCCACCGACTCTCTCCAGGCCTGAGAAATCCGGGCTCTTCTGCCAGTCCTCGGTGTCCTCCTCCACCACCTGCTGCCTGAGACGGGCCTGCTCACTGCATCGGCACACAAGCAGACACGCACTCACATGAGAACTTTTAAAGGAGGTCTGAAACGGCTGCAGATTTGTTTGTTGTCAAGTCTCTGTAAAAGAAGTTTGCGGTTGGCTGTAATGACCCAAGGAGGAGCTGATGTCTCTTTAATGTATCCCACAGTGGGGAAACACATTATTCCACAGATTTTAATTGTGTATTTTGGAATTTATTATCTGACTAAATGTTTTCAGGCGTTACAGTTCAGAAATTCACCAGAATTATGTGCCACAAGATAGAAATTGCAGTAAGAACGATGATTGAAATAAACAGTTCTACAAAAAGGAAGGCTGCACTTCAGCAACAAAATCTTCTTTTCAATTTTCCCAAATCAAGGACTCACATCTCACTTGTTTATTTAGCTCTGAGGAAGACTCTGCACCTAACACGCATTAGCATGAATCTTTTTATTTTTCTTTATTTGAGCCAAATAAACATAACACTTGAGCATTTTGTCCTTGATTGGTCAAAGTTTGAGAAGTGCAACCATTTTACATTTCTTGGAATTAAGAGTGTACTATTTGTTAATTCTAAGAAGTTGTAGAGGGTTTGGTTGGTCAAAAGAAATTACACTGCCTGGCCAAAAAAAAAGTCACCATCAAAAGAAGGTTTGACCGCCTTTAGCTTTGATTACAGCACGCATTCGCTGTGGCATTGTTTGGATAAGCTTCTGCAATGTCACAATATTTATTTCCATGCAGTGTTGCATTCATTTTTCACCAAGATCTGTCTGACCACTGCACAAAGCCTTCTCCAGCACATCCCAAAGATTCTCAATGGGGTTAAGGTCTGGACTCTGTGATCTGAGCCCCATGAATCCTGGCATTGTCATCTTGGAATATGCCCCTCCCATCAGGGAAGAAATAATCCATTGATGTAATAACCTGGTCATTCAGTATATTCAGGTAGTCAGCTGACCTCATTCCTTGGACACATAATGTTGCTGAACCTAGACCTGAGCAACTGCAGCAACCCCAGATCATAGCACTGCCCCCACAGGCTTGTACAGTAGACACTAGGCATGATGGGTACATCACTTCATCTGCCTCTCTTCTTGTCCTGATGCCCCCATTACTCTGGAACAGGGTAAATCTGGACTCATCAGACCACATGACCTTCTTCTATTGCTCCAGAGTCCAATCTTTATGCTCCCAAGCAGATTGAAGCCTTTTTTTCTGGTTAGTCTCACTGATTAGTGGTTTTCTTAAGGCTACACAGCTGTTCAGTCCCAGTTCTTTGAGTTCCCTTCTCATCGTACTTATGGAAATGCTCTTACTTTCATTATTAAACATAGCCCTGAGTTCTACTGTTGTTTTTCTGCAATTTGATTTCACCAAATGTTTAATCACAATCAATCAGGATTTTTTTTCCGATCACATTTCTTCCTCAAAGAAGATGGTTCTCCACTATCCTTCTAGTTTTTAATAATGTGTTGGACAGTTCTTAATCCAGTTTTAGTAGTTTCTACAATCTCCTTAGATGTTTTCTCTGCTTGATGCATGCCAATGATTCAACTCTTCTCAACATCTTTTCCACTACCATGGGATGTGTCTTTCAACATGGTTGTTTAAGAAATGAGAAGCTACTCATTGCATCAGTTGGGGTTAAATAACTTGTTGCCAGCTGAAAGATAATCACCCATGCAGTAATTATCCAATAGGAGGCTCATACCTATTTGCTTAGTTAAATCCAGGTGGTGACTTTTTTTTTTGGCTAGGCAGTGTATATTATGTAATAATAACAAAATGCAAATGTGTGCTCTGCTTCAACATTACTTATTCTTTCATGAATTATGATGTGTGTTTCCTCTTAAGGGCTGCAGCTACCAGTTATTTTATACATCGATCAAACGCAACAAATTTCCCATTTAATTTCCCCAAGTGGACTGAAAGATGATTTTCGCTGCCCAAAGAACTGAGACCGTTAACGTCCACAGCTGGAATGTAACTAGTGACACACAAATAAAAAAGTCAAAGCTTATAAACCATCACTCCTCTCTTGGTTTACACTCATGTGTCCTGACTTGCACAGTTATTGTGTTTCCACTGGACTCTAGCTGCTGTTGTTGACTTTCTTCAGATAAGTTCATCAGTGGTGGGAGCGACTATGTCCTCAGTTGCAACCCGATTCAACCGCATTGAAATTGTTCTGTTTTTGTCCCAACTTTATTGACGGGTTGTTGTTTTTACATTTAAAACGAGATGCACTACCAAGCTTTTCTCTTATAACACACAATACACAAAAAAATAATAATAAAAAAAGTTAGTTTTAACTGCTTTTTTCTTCTAAGAGGCTGTATTTATAGTTTGAGCTATACGCCATGCATAAACATCTCAAGACCCCCAAACGCCATCGCAAGGCTCCTGTTTGCAGACATCTCTTCTGCATTTAACATCATGCAGCCACATATCCTCACTGAGAAATGAATAACCCACTTATGTCAGACACCGGCTCTCCTCAGGGCTGTGTCTCATCACCTCTGCTTTATATCCTTTACACCGATGACTGTAGGTCTACACAGCCAAATTGCCCTTCTTTCCCTGCTCTCTGCCCCAACACTACATCACAGCACTGTTTTGCAGGATCTTATGACCTGGTGTGAGTATGCCCATCTCCTGCTCAATGCAAACATGATCATAACAGAGACAGTTGGCAGAGGCAGTCATTACCACCATACAAGGGCAGCCGGTGGAGATTGTGGAAGAATACAGGTATCTGGGAACCATTTTCGATAGCTCTCTGAGGTTCTCCCCCAACATAGAGGAGATCCTTAGAAAATGTCATCAGAGGCTTATCTGCTCAGGAAGCCGAGATCCTTTGAAGTGAGCCCACATATTCTTATGACATTTTATCATTCTTTTATTGAAAGTGTGGTCAATTTCTCTTTTGTCTGTCTCTTTAGCCGGCAAAACCGGCCACGGCTACATCACATCACCAAAGTCTGTGCTAAAATCATGGGACATCCCGTTAAGAGTTCTGAAAACAACCAGAACCGTTCACAGGATCCTACCAGACCCCTCACACATACTATTACATCCTGTGTTTGAGTGGCTTCCATCAGGTCGTAGGCTGAACTGTCCACCCTGCAGGACCCAAAGGTGGATTGACACTTTTGTCCCCACAGCGGTCCAGCTCCTGAACTCTGACCCCTCCTTGCTCAAACATCGATCTGAAGCTTTAATCATTTGCACCTTAATCTCCTTTGTCTGTTGTTGTTTGTTTTGTGTTTTGTCGCCTGTCATGTGTATTTTTTTAAATTTCCCCTTGTAAATAAATAAAGTGCTTGAATTGAATTGAATTGAATTGAATTGATTTGAATATTAAAGTGAACAAAGCGTGGTTTTCTGACGACAAATTTATACTTATGAACGTTAAACCGAGCCGATATGACACTAAGATTAACTTAGAATATATGAGCATTACTGACAGGAGATAATGAAGTGTGTGGTGTAGTGTATGTATTCATGGGTCTGACCTTTCCCACTGTTCGACCAGATCTTCTGAAGGACGAGCGGACATCTGTCAGTCTGGCGATGGTAACACTGTCTTTATTAAAGAGACTTTATTAAATACTGTGGTGGATCACTTGACAGAATCAACGTGAGTAGCAACCAACCAGGTAGCAACCGTTGACTGGACTTCCGTGTACATCAACGTCACCGTTAGGGCGGAGTCACGGGTGTCACTTCCTTGTAAATGCTGCCATCTAGCGGCCAATCAGGTGAACTACAACAACACGTTTGTCTCATCCAAAAAAAAAAAAAACGAGCTGAAACAAGATCAACTGGACTTGTAGAGTTTCTTGAAGGTGTTTCATCCAAGTAGCATCTTCGGTTCTGAAAGACTGGTGGGAAGTTAGTGTTTAAACTGGATCATCTGTAGGTGTTGTCCACCTGAAACTCTCACGTAACGACCTGATGCTCACCTTTGATCCATTAACGTCCAGAGACTTCAAAAACTATAACTATATATTTATATTACCACATATCTTCATATCCATGTTATTGCATTATATACTGTACATACATATATTACTATATTTTTATATATTCATTCCAGCTGCCATCAGGCTGTACAACACCAGCCTGAGTCAATAAAAACTGTACTTTTGCACAAATTAATCTGCTTTTTTTGCACAAACCACTACCTCATCAACTCAGTTTTTTCTTTTTAAGCAACTATTTATTTGTAAAGTTTATTCCACCACCACACTGTATATACAGAATGTCTTTATATTTCTAGTTCTTTCTCTCTATATTATGAGTATTGTTATTTTTTGTATATATTTTGTATATATTTTTCAAAATTTTGTATTTGTGTTTTTTTTTTTGGTAACTTTTTCCCTGTCTTAGTTGTCACTGTTTTCTGTATATATATATTTTTTGCCAAATTTCATTCTACTGTGACAAGGAAATTTCCCATACGTGGGATTAATAAACATGTCTTATCTTATATACCTTTGTATGATTCTTTTTTATATACATATATATTTTGTATTTAGTTTGTATATTTTTTTTATACACTTTGTATATTGTTTATACATACTTGTATATATTATACATACTTTTTATGATGCTACTGGATACCACATTTCCCACGAGATAAATACAGCATGTATTGGAGTTTGTCATTATTCATGACATTCATGAATGTCAGGATGTGTATCCAGCCTCCAATTTAATTTTGGTTGTTTTTTCATGAAACTGTAGTTACTTAAACTTGATGCAGTCTGTAAATGCAGTATTTTGTGCCCTTAATAAGTTTACCCTGTTATTTTTTTTTTATTCTTGCCTTACTCTAGTTTGTATGCTGCCATAAAAACTAAAACTCCCCACAGAGATCAATAACATCTTCTTTCTTATCTTGAGGTACTGATGATGCATTATACTGTAGCTCAGTCCACCTCCTCTGTTCAGAGAGGAGTTTCCCAATTTGACATAGATGACTACTTCTACTCCTTTTTCAAACCATGTGTCTTTGTTTAAGAAATAACAAAATCTGCCATTTGGAATACATTTCATGAATGATAATCATAGTCTAAAACCTGACTCTACACAACAACCTGCTTCTAAATTCTGGAAAAAACACAGAGAAATGTATTCAACAGTGTTTTATGACAGTGGTTTGTCTCCATCTACATAAACACTGATTCTACTTCAGCCACAGCACACCTGACTGGATCTAATATGCAGCTTGAAAAATCATTTTCTTTGTGGACATGCAGGTCCTCACGAATTTAATCATCTCAGTTCTCATCAATTATCAAGACATTAACAGATGACTGCAGCCAGGAGAATAGCGATTATAAAATGCAGGGAGACGCATCAACACCACATTCATTCGTGTGGACAGTCAAATAGATAAACGACAAATAAATGCGACACACTCGTTTTCTCTCATAGTTCAAGTTTAATGTTTTCCAAAAAAAAAACAAAAGTAAAAGGCGCCGTCTTCTCATTAGTCCAAACATTGTACATAATTTCTCACATCAAGGTAAAAGATATGTAACGACGTCAGAAAAAAGGAAGCAGAGAGACAGACAAATGTGTTGGAGACAAACAGTTATAGCCCTCGTTTGTCAATGAGATCTTGATGAAAAGTGAACCCACGGCAACAGAGAGGCGAGCATGGAAGTTCTCTGGTAACACTGAAAATAAAATGTAAATGGAACACGGTAGCATCTGATCCGAGCACACTTCGCCGTGCCTATGGCTTCAATCGAAGGTCCACACTGTTCCTCTAAGATAGACACAACGAAGAGCAAAACTGGAGTGTACGAGTGACACAATATGAGAGTAGTTAGACTGTGAACTGGCTCTACTTGTTGCTTCGCTGCAGAAATGGAAGTCAAGTCTCCTGAAGAAAGTGAAAGTTTGTAGAGAAACAACGCCTGCCGTCATGGTGCAGGCTTGTCTTTTTATTTCCCACCGTAGCTAACGTTCATTCTTTCAAAACTCCATCACACACACTCTCTCACACACACACACACACACACTTGTAGCCCTCATTCCGAGGAGGTCCATTTTTTTTTTTTTAAACTTTTCTTAGCAAAGCATTTCACGTTATTGCAGTTAATGACATGTAGATACCACAAGTTAACCGTTAAATAGTTTAAAACAAACAGGTAGGGCCAGTATTTTCAGGAAAACAACAACAACAACAACAACACCACCACTCCTCTGTCTTTTGTTTTTGCTGTCAGCTGCACTCAGTAACCATGGCAACAGCGTCCGACGACTCTTGGCAAACCACGTTGAGATCTATGTGAAGTCACCGGCGCTCATCACCGACATAAAATAAGAAACAATTACAACTGTTGCATGGATGTGTTGCATTTTTTTTTTTTCTTGAAATGTTCATTCAGTTCACAATCTCTCATCTATTACAGTGGTGAGAAAAGAAGCAGGTATGTTTTTCTTTTTTCCTAAGTGGTGCTCACGAAAGGCTAAAATGGTATTCATTGACACACATCTCTTAGAAAATGGCTATATCTTAATTCTTAAATAATAGATCCGTAAACCCCGGTCACCGCGCGAGCAGGCAGTAAACACGCCACACCGCTCCACCCATTAAGTGCTCACCTCCAAAACACAGTAACACACCAACACTAGAACACATACAGTATCAATGTTGTCGACTGGCGCCCCGTCAAATGATAAACCACGAAGAAACATTCGTCTCTAGTGCACGCCGAGATCACGCTGGAGAAACAAAACAAACAAACGATGGCAGCTCCGTCCAGTAACGCCGCAACGCTCCGACATCAAGCATTTCATTGGCCTATCGGCAGCACGTTCACCGATCACCGACAAAGGGCGCGTCGTTGCCGATTTGGATTTGTGCGGACAGAAAGCGAACCGACTGTGCGGTCATTCTCCGTCGTGATTACTGAATTTTTCATTGTACGAAGATAAAAACCCAGGAGGAAATTGTTTTTTTTTGCTGCTCTCCTGGTGGAATTTCGTTGTTTACTGGCTCAGTTTGCCCGTCTGCCTGAGCACAACTTACTTACAAGAAAAACCCCAATCAGCACCCACGACCCTCCGCATACACCTCAGTGATAAATAGAAATATTTCACACAGTAGAAAGTCAAACTCATGTTATTGCTTCTGGTGGATTACTTCTCCAAGAGTCGAGAGCTGGGTCGAGTATTCAAATGCTCCTCACGGTGTGATAAAGCCCTCGTGGGATCGACGGGTGGGGTTTGTCACACAAGACAGTGCAGTGAATGTCAAGAGAGCTCAGAAGGAAAAGTGAATCCGAATGTCTCTCCTTCAGATTTGCGGACATTATCTGTACTTTTGAGATTCAATAAGCCCCAGGCAGTTTCAAAAATATATTATTTGTAGACCGTACTCAACCCAGATCTAGTTAACATATGTTTACCCCGCCCGCCCACACCGCGCTTGACCTATAAACAAACGAACCCATCCAGTAACGTGACAAACACTGTCGGTTTTTGCACGTTCGCAAAAAAATGTGTGCGCGTGTGGTGTTTGTGTGTAACAGCACGTCCAGTCTCGTCAGCCAACACACATGAATGAGGTACCCGTCACCTCAGTACTGTGTATCAGGGAGTATGTAAATGCATATATATATGTAACAGCGACTCCAGTGCCTTCACCCGGTCTCGTAGCTTCCAGGGTGAGAATATTGCTTCTTTCAGCTTCCGGACCTTGAACCTTTCCACCCTGCTTGAGACGCCATGCAAACAAACATTCTGCTAATGGTCTGACTCAAACTGCTGCCCGGCAGAGACGCCGAGCCTGAAAAATATACGACCTTTGTGCAAAATATCAGCCCTTTAAATTCTACATGTTTTTTTTCTTTTTGCACTCATTTTTTTTTTTTGTTTAATTCTTTGTCTTCTGTTTGTGCAAGCATGCATCAGTCCCAAGGAGACTGGCTGTGCAATAGGAACAGAGTCCAAAGATGACACGGGGGCGAGGAAAGAGTTGACCTGGGTGTTCGGTAAGGGCAGTGGAAGTGGGGAAGGGGGGGATCTGTGGATTGGCGTCCTCCTCTTCCGGTTTCTACCTGGAGATCATGGAGCTGGACTGGGACTGGTTAGAGGAGGTGGTGGCGGCGCTGAGCTGAGAGAAGCCGCTGTGGCTGGACTCCAGGCTGGTCATCGAACCCCTGAGAGAAGAGACAAGAGATCCAGTGAGCATGTGAGCAGACACAGTATTCACGTGTATGTGACACCTGAGCAACCTCAGTCTGCCAGGGACTAACTGAATACGCCGCGGGTGCACGACTCGTGCTCAGGATGCAGAATCATGCAGCCAAATCAAACCTACAGGAGAAAGATTCACTCTGTGCAGCTCACAACGCTCAGGCTCTGCCGTAAGCTTTGACAACAGTCTGTAATGCCAAATACTGAGCCTAGAAAGTATTCTAAAAACGATATTTGTGTCGAGGCCACAAACAGATCAAAGATGTTTAAAGATTAGCCCTCGATGGCAGAGCATGAAAGTATTTGTTCTGTTTTGTGTTTTACCTCAAGTCCAACGAGTTTTTAATCCAACTATATGTATTAGCATTTATTTGGATATACCCCAATCAGCCATAACATTATGGCCACTCAGAGGTGAAGTGAATACTAATTATCACGGCACATTTTTGTCCTCAGATTTGAAGTTACAAGCAGGAAAAATGGACAAATGGTAGGATTTGAGAGACTTTGGCAGGGACCAAACTATATCGGTGTATATAAGGTAAATTTTAGTTTCTAATGATATAAAGTATATACCTGCGTAATGCATAACAAAATGCAGCAGAAGGAAATACTCCAAAAAGACAAATATGACAGTTTCTCATAAGAACAGTCCCCACTTTGCATGAAAGGCTGTTAAGTCCTTAGAGATGTTTCATAACCTTTAATCTTTAATGCAAAACGGTTCAAGTGATTATGAACAACTGTGATAGCTGAGTAAAGTATTTAATTTTGAGGAGGCGCACATCAGCTGTGAGTTACAAGTAAATAAACTGTAAACGCATGTCATGTCATAAATAATATTTTTTTTTAAATGATGTTTACATGGCATGTACACATTACAGACATGACAAAAAAAACCTCTAAACTTTATATTTTTAGCTCAAAATGGCATTTCAGACACTCGGACCTTTAGCAACCAACCAAATGTGTCAACTGTTAGAAACAAACATCTTGTTAAATACGACCAGAGAGAGTTAGATGATGTTTTCTCAAGTCTGTTTTAGAAGATAGAATAGAATGAAAAGGCAATGACATTAAGGTAAATTGGAGGAGTAAATGGATGAGTGTGAAAAAAACAAAACAAATATAAAATAATTTGATTGTGCTATTTTTGTACACTGTTGCATGTGAGTGTGTAAACTTGAATATGCAGGAGTTGAGAGGGTGTCTGCTGAACCCAGCCTAGAGATCCTCTTATTAGTCATATTGTTAGTCATGCAGGCGGGGTAACTAAAGCAAGTTAGAGTGTAGTCTTAGTGCAAAAATATTTTCTTCAGCACGAACAAAGCAACAAAATCCCGTTAGCCGACGCTAACGAAAGTCAGAAGCGATAAGAGATGCAACAAGGGTCACTTTGCTGCATCAGAAGCGTGATGTAAGGCCTCTCTGATCAGCAGCCAGAAGCAGCAATGACAATGAGCTAGTGCTAAAAGAAAAAGGGGCAATCACTGAGCCACTTACAAACTCTGCACATCACAGCAAGCCGTTCTTCGCAGGAAGAAGACAGAGCAGGAGGAGGAAGAGGAGAAGGAAGAGGAGGAGGAGGAAGAGGAGGAGGGGGGGGTGAGCGACAGAACAGGAGTGGATTGGACAGAAAAAGCGGATTAAAAAAAGTCTCCAGGGGAGAGAAGCATCCTCATTTCAAAACTCTGGGCCTGGAAAACTCATGATGCTCTTTGATAATCTGAGCAACATTACAGACTTAATTCATTCATCAAATGTCATACGTGGCGCTATGTGGTAGCTTGTAGAGAGGGAAAACTGAAAGAAGACAGGATGAGAAATGAGCAGCGATAAAGGAATAATTCAAAGGAAACGGTCACAACATCATGGTAAAACAGTAAAAATATGGATCCATACACGGCATGGAGACAGGTATGTATTTTGTCTTTCACTCACTCACTCACACACACACACACACACACACACTCACACACCGAGGTACCAACCTGAAGTCCTCAGAGCCCAACACCTCAGTGTAGTACATGACTTTACACTTGTGGGAGGAGACCTGCAGGGTGGCCAGCACGTCGTCCACTCGGGGCAGGTTGGTAGCCGAGCAGGCCGGCATGCTGTGGAACTTCCACTGGAGGATGTAGAAACCTGGCCAACGCGTGATATGGGAGCCCTGAAAAGAAGATATTCACAGAACAGATGAAATTAGTAATGAAAAACTAAAATATAAAAACCCAGTCCCGGCTTGTAATCGCTGATCCTCACCTGCACACTCTCGCCCTCCTTGCAGGTGAGCGGCGACTCCACCATGCTGTAATCTTGACCCAGCGTCCAGGACTTGTCGATAAGCTGGACGTTGTTGCCTCCCGGCGAGGTGATGCCGTGGGCTCCCAGGGGGTCTTTACGCGGCGGCTGCGGGGCCCGCTTCGAGTGGTAGATGTTGAAAACGACGTCGCCTTTGCACACGTCAAAGTCCCAGGTGATGACAGAGGAGGCGTCAATGATCTCAATTAGAATCTGGTCGGAGAAAAGAAATGGAGGGGAGGTTTAGGTGGATGCAAGAAGTAAAGGCAGTAAAGACAAGGAACAGGCAGAGCAAAGAAGAAATCTGTAGAGGTTTGGTTTATAAGGTAAACACGGAAATCAAATCTATTTCCAGAAAGGCGATTACATACAACAGTGCATCTGTCTCTGTGATGTAAATGAACATCTGTCTTAACACTTTACTACCACCAGGTGGCAGAACCTTCAATAAAACTAGCAGAGACACTGCGCAGCTCTCTTGCCCTACATATTCAGCCAACACTTCCACCATTACGTCTCACCGTGGCCCCGTGTGCTCTGCCTCACCTCATGTGGAGCTCCCTTGAAGATGCTGGCGCTTTGGTAAATTGTCTCGGTCCACAGGCGGACGTCCTCGTTCTCGAGCTCCTCGGCCGTGCGGTACATCGACTTGGGAACAAGGCCGCCCTCCGGTACCTCACACTGCAGAGGGGAAAATGTGCACATAAAACACACACACAGAACTGGGTCAGCAAAGGAGATTTCAATGGGTCAGGTCCAAGAACATTCTAGCCTGGTGTGGCCAGATTAAATTTTTATCAGAGTGTGGATTTCATTACGAGGCAAATTTCGACCGATACAATGAAAAAGAAACCTCGCCGTGTAATTAGAAAGTCCAACAATCACAAATGTGGACTCTAAACAGCTCACTTCTATGACGGCAGCCATTTTGTTATACACAAATTCAACTCCATGGCTCTAGCATCCGAGGTGTATGACTATGCCGCTGTTACTCTTCTGTCTCTCTGCAGATTATTTGCCAGAGCAGAAGGATTTTCTAACAGAGTGTCAGACCAAGTTTCCTCCACTCTAAGGAAGTCCATATTCAGATTTAAATCTTCATCCAACACTCACCATACACTCTCCTCCCAGGAAGTCTGGGATGATCTCCTTGTCTATGTAGTCCACAAGACCTCCAGGACCCTGGTAGTCATTGCCTGCATAGATCAAGAACTTCTTGCGGGTGTTTTCATCAATGAATGGACTGACCTATGGGCAGAGGAAGAGGTGGACATATAAATTAATGACGTACAAGTCTGTATGAACTTACCACAACAGCATGAGAATGCTTGTGTTTGTTTACATTAACACTTTTCTCCTCACAGTTCATAAATCTGAAGTACTAGGGACGAGAGACTTTGTTATTTTTAAGGCCAATGGTGCTGTAACACATTAATATTTATAACAACACCTTTCAAATACTGCACAAATAAAGTGCTACTTCTAAACCACACAGTTCGTATCTCCTCCTGGTCCTCACCAGTGTCCAAAGAACAGGGAAGACTCTTGGAGCTCTCAAGATAAGCAGCCGTCCCAGAGTCTCAGGGTAATTAGCCTCCACGACTTCAATGATCCTCAGCAGCGCCTTGACTCCCGGCCGCCACAGGTGACGCATGTTCAGCCCCTCCAGGTCTACCAGGCACGTCCAACAGCTACATAAGAGGAAGTGAAGGGATTAGTGTCTGGATAAACCCGTGCCACAAACACAACTGGGCTACAGCCTCTCTCTGCCCATTAGCACCTGTCACCCTGAAGTGAAGCTTAAGTGGTGATGGCAACGGTTGCTAATACTGGATCCCTCCGCCCCGCCCACATCCTCCTTTCTCTAGTGCAGCGAGATGACAGCCACTCATAGTTCACATGCCTTCCTGTGTGGCTGTTACCCCAGCCACCTACAGAGGCCTGACAGATGACAGAAACCATATCGGTTGCCACCCTCGCACTCTGTCCATCGCCACCTAAATGAGTGCACTCACAAACAGGCCTTGTGCATTCTTTCCATTCTGCGGAAGATAATTCTACAATGGACTTACTCATATCTGTGTGTGCACCTGTGTCCAGGCTTACACAGCTGAATTGTAGCCGAACAGCTGGTTTGCTTTTAAGCTGCTTGGTGGACAAATGGGAGGACTAATGCCGCCTAATTTTTTTCATCCTTTCCACTTAATCCGACGTTTCTGCTCATTCACATTTAAAGCTTTTACTACACTTTTAGATAAAAAAAAATAAGCACAGATTGAGACCAGATGCTTGCCGGTGAGTTCCCATTTTTGGTCTGGCTCCAAGTAGGGGCATCGGTTTCCCTATTTGAGGTGGTACAGGCATCTGATGAGGTTTACCGGGCATGTCCAAATGGGAGGAGATCCCAGGCTAGACCCAGAATTCAAGGGGGGGACAATATATTTCGACTAGGGCTGGGAACTGGAATGTGTTGCTGAGTAGAGGGACGTCTGGAATTCACTGATTAGCGTATCAGGACATTCTGATCTAGCAAACAGACCTCCGTAAAGTGTATTTGCTTATTTTATTTTAGTTTTATTGTAATTCAATAACATACTAATACCAATAAATCAACATATCCACCCATTTTAAAAGATGGAACATGAGTATACCGTATATGACAGTACACTGGTTAATCGGATGGCTATGGCTCAGGCGGTAGAGCAGATTGCTCCATGACTGTAGGGTTGGCAGTCTGATCTCTCGCCCTTTCACACAAGACACTGAACTACTGCCACTGGAATGAGTGGGTGAATGAAAAAAGTTGTAAAGCCCTTTCAGTACCACTAAGAGCGCAGACACAATAGCCCTATGTAAATGGACCTGCCTGTTAGTGTTTTTTAGATCCACTATCTAGATTTAGTTTGCTTCTGTACTAGTGGTTTACCTGATGGGTCGACCAAACACCTTGGTGTTCTCCTCACAGCGTCTCAGGCCCTCTTCATTGATGGACAACACCTGAAAGCAACAGCAGGCAATTTATACATGTACTGTACATAGTGTCATTAACGCATCTGTCAGGACATACAACTCCAACATCATTTATTCCCTCACCCTCTAATCCAACCTGGCCTCTAAACACCAGTACACGCAAACCTGAATTTGCATTGCATCTTGTGTTACATACATGTCTGAGTAGAGACTCCTCCCCGAGAGCGCGCACCAGTCCCTTGGTGTCCATCTGGCCCAGCCTCAGGATGTACAAAGGACGGCCGTCTGGTGGAACAAAACAAATATTTACATGATCCATCACAAGCACATTTACATTCTACAAGACAGCATGTTAAGTGGAAAGCTCTGCATTGTCTGCCATCTGCTCACGTAATGTGCAAGACAATACACGAATGAGTACACAGAGTAAAGCTTTAATGGTTTGTCCCCGTCCATCACATACATAATGTTTGCAGATATTTTTAAATGAGAAGATTAAACACACATTGATGTGGGCACATAAGAGGCAGATTTGATTTATACGGTCTTGATTGTCTCCAAATAAGGAATCCAGAGTCTGCACCCAGATTAATTGTGTGGCTGTGTGTTTGTGAGTGTAACTTGACTCCGTAAGAAACGCTTAACAGCAATAGCACAAGTATAAGCAGCTCTGCAACAGCCTGCACAAAAGCGTTAGCGTCTATATGCAAAATATTTTGTATAAATGTATGCCAGAGCCTAAATCTGTTTACTACATGACAACCTACCTCTGTCATGATGGTGCCAGCCGCCAGTGTAGTAGTCCTGAAGGACCTGTGGAGAGCTCCAGGTCTCCAGCAGGTAGTCCACCTGGTGTTGCTTCCTCCAGGTCAGAGACTGGCACAAGATCTCTCGTGCCTTGTCCATGTTGAAGTCCCTGGCCCGCAAGAAACGCAGGATGTGCTCGTCTTTTGGGATCTGGATAGCGAGGGGAAAGCATGAATTAATATTATTTGCTTCTGTATCTACCTAAAGATAACACTGTTGTTGTTTTTTTTTTGTTGTTTTTTTTTAAACAGCCCATTACCTTTCCCTTGTGTGTCTCCTGAAGCCACTTGCGAAGTCTGATCAGACAGCTCTCCTGTAGCGGGGTCAAGTCTCCCAGGTAACGTTTGATATAGTCTGCATCCAGTTTGTCTGCAACACAGAAGGTCACAAGATAAATTCCTGTACAGCATATTAATAGCCAATAGAATCTTCCTAGTGGAGTACATACAATTTTAATTTCTTTCGTAAATGTAGAATTAACCAAATCAGCTTTTCTCTTGCACAGGAATCTGTACAACTACAGTGTGGTGTACCCCAGGGAGCCGTTCTCGGGCCACTATTCTTCATTTATTTAGTGATTAAACATATATACCAAAGCCGTTGTTCCTATGATGTTTGCAGATTACACAACCCAAATTATCAGTCATCGATTACAGCTGTTAACTCTATACATAGCTTTATTTTCTTTGCAGAATAAATATCTCTAAATATTATATAATCTAACTGAATTATTACAACATAATATAAAACTCCCCAAAATCACACAAGTTTGTGTTCCTTAAAGAAATAACAACAATTTGAGTCAGACTGTCATTAATATAAAATAAGGATAAAATCCATCAACTGCAGAAGCTGACCATCAGGTGTGCCCGCCTGGGTTTCCGTGAGGCTGTCTGCCTGAAGTACGGTGCCGTCCTGCTTAGCATCCTGCGAGGCGCCGTCCTTGCCGTCGGTAGCCAGCGGGATAGAAACAGCTGGTGTGGCATCAAGTTTGGGGAGGACGGCTGGGCTGGTGGAGAGGCTGGTCGGCCTGGTGAGAGGCAGGGAACTGGAGGAAGGAGTCCAGCGGGGCATATGAGTAATGCCCTCGTCTTCTAGCTCCTTCAGGTAGTACTCTATGATTTCCTTCCCCTGTGGGGGACACCAGTAAAGAGAGGAGGTGTGAGAATGCCAATGCCCGAAATATCTGTTTGTTATTTCTGACTTAAGTGCCAGGTTATAATAACAGAGAGAGCAGTGGGAATCCTGCCTAAATAAAGTAGGATGACTAAGTAGGCCGTCAACGGAAGACCCAGTCTCGGCTGATTCATTTATGCAAGCTCATTTATGTAATTGAGCATCCATTCTTTCACAAACTAGTGTGTACACGCAGATCACTGGGTTGGGTCCCAAAGCTGCTTCACTAACCACTACTCCACAGCTCCACCCAGCATGCGCATGAACAGAAATGACTCGTGCTCCACAAAAATCAAACAGATTGACCACACTTCTGGTTATTTTACACAGCCAGTCATTAGGTTGTTGTGGATAAGGGTGCTCCGGTCAATCGGCCGATATTCCACTTGAATAGTTTGATTTGTGACGCCTGCAAATTGCAGATGAGATGACGCATGAACGTGAGATCATTTCCTGGCACACAATCAAAATGGACTCGGGCCCCAGATGCGTGCTTTCTGTTGCCCTGGTCACTGGACAGGAACATAAAAATGTAGCGCCCCCAGTGAAGGTACCATTAACAGGGTCCTTGCATACTGTAAATGCTGGCGTCAGCAGCCAAGTATCATGACAGATGAATATCTACCTATTGGATAGAGTTGGCCCTCAAACTGGTAGAGTTTAGACAAGAAGACGACTGTTTTGGTTTCTTCCATTGTTCTTCCTGTCAGTCTACTGGAATTTAAAGGAGTCAACTGATAAGATTGTTTTCGGTTTCTTCTATTACACTACTGGAATTTATTTTTGAGGCTTCAGTTTATTTTATTTATTTTCGAACCTGTATTCTTAGCACATTTTTAATTTTTTTTTAGATTTTTAAATAATAAAAAATATAAATTTTATTCCACAGGAAAGCCGGGGCTACATTTGCTCTACTTTTATGTGTTATCAACTATCCAGATTCAGAATTCCTGAGTAACTGACGGAGACACATTATCCTGCTTTTTACGCCCTTATTGGAAACACGGAAATGAGTATTTTTTGAAGCAGCTTCAGACGGACCCTGTAATAAGTTGGCCAGCCAGTAACCCTTCCCATGATGGGCTGCAATAATCCTGGAGCACCCCTAGTTATGCGTTTTTGTGAATGTAGAGAAGGGAAGTGTAATGTAATGACTGGATTTAACAATACCTTCTTGATACTGCCGGCATACTGTTTCATAGCGATCTTTTCCACGGTGCTTTCGAAGCCGAAGAAGGACTTGATGTCCAGACTGGCCGTCTGCTCGAAACATGTCCAGTCCTCATTGTCCGGGTGGACCTGCACCAACGCATATTGTATTGTTATTATTATACTGTATACACATGCAGAAGCAAGATGACCACGTTACTATGGTAACCACACACCCAGCTTCACTAGGTGATGACGCAGAGAGAGAGAGAGCAATTTTCACACTGTGCTCTGTGAGTGGGAGAGTGCGTGTCAGTCTGTCCATGTAAAATAAGCCAGCATTTTGCAGATGAGCAATTTGGAGTGTTGCGTAAATAACTGAAACAAAACATCAAACGAACTAGTCGGCATCTTTCACAATACCTGTTTCAGCGGATTCTAGCAAGCTCTGTGGGGGTGGCGCTTAAGATGAGTCATACAAATATTTTTCCGCCCTCGTTCTGGTATATTCCACAAACTTAATTTCACAAAAATAACTGATTTCTCATTGGATTTGGGCTTCACATCATTCATTTTTGTAAGGAGTCAAGAGTTAAATGCTTTCACAGTGCTGGTGGCTTCATCACCCTCGGTGACCAAAATATTTCAGCTTTAGCTAGGACAATTAACACTAACTGAGCTGTACATCCTGGTTACTATTAGCACAGCATGCTAAAGTACACAGTAAGAACCTCTGTGCTGCCTTGGACCTAAAATTAGCACACTAGTTGGTTGGAGGCTAATACGATGTGCTTGACCTCATTAACTCAAAGACTAGCCCGTCCAGGCAGATCTGGAGTCAGTGTTGAGTGCGCCGAGTACAAAAGAGTGTGTGTGGGAGAAAATGGGAGACACGCTGATTCCAGATCAGTATTTGCGAGTGCTCAGACTGCATAACTCAAAGAGAGCCAGAGATGGGCAGAGATAACTGGAAGCATGCTCAGTGCTAGTCTAAACGTGGCTTTTTTTCTGCAGGGAAGAGATTAAAAGGGGCACAAACATTAACATGGAAGCGCTTGCTGCAGCTTGCCATTCAGCAGCTCAGCGTCAGCCATCAGAGCATCAGTAACCACTCATTTGTCTCCGTTAATAAGAGAGTCTCTTGCAACAAACTACCATGATCATTGTTTGAATAATCACTGTGCTAAGTATACACCGATGAGCCGTAACATTGCTGATTATCTCGTCATCATGGCACATGTCAGTGGGTGGGATTCAATAGGCAACAAGGGAACATTAAAAGGATTTGAGCAACTCTGACATGGACCAAATTGTGCTGGCTGTGATAATTGTGGGGTGTTCCTGGTCTGCAGTAGTCAGTGGTCTTAAAGTTGTGTTTGAGCTGTGTGTATTTACTTGCGTATAACAAGGTGCTTTTCTTTCAAAATAAAAAAAAAAGAGGCACATGCTACTGACCGAATAGCAGCAGGTCTCGTGGATGATGACCCTGTTGGAGAAGGTCTCATTGTGGGACTCAATGTGCAGGGTCCTCTCCTTTCGGTTCAGTGTGTTCTTCTGGATGAAGTAGACGTAATCTACGCCTGCGATCTGTAAACCATACACAGTAAGTCACGTTAACAGAAACGAATCTACAAAAACAACTTGATACTAGGAAAGACAATGATAAGAAAAGGTAGATCACAATCACGCCATGATAAAACATTATACTTGTGATGCATATCTGGATATTGGCTTAAGATCTCAAGTGCAACGCACCCTTTTGAGAAGGCGTGGGGCGTCCACATCCAGGGCACAGCGTCTCTCGACCTTGTGGGTGGAACCGTCCTCGCTGGTCTCCTCATCCACCACGTCACTCGCCACAAACATGGGAATGAGGTGGCAGGTGGGGAAGCGGCGCTCGTAAGCCTGAAAGAGAAGCAAGGTACAGAAACGTGTGTTTACGCAGCAGTTTTTAAACTCTTCTACATCATTAGGAGATTTTTTTTTTTTTTGTGGAGAGTTAAGTTATATAAACAGCGTTATTCACATGGAGTTCTTTGTGTGTGGCTTCAGCCTTTGTAAGCATGGAGTTCTTTTGTTAACTCTTTGGAAAGAGAACGGCTATTGATGTTTGTTTCTGTAAATACAATTGAAAGGCTCAGGATAAACTCGGCTACAATGGGTCTTGTATTTGTCAGCTTACATAAAACCTATTAGAAAACACTTCACATATTCTTTCAGAATGCAAGCACTGAGCTGTGAGGGACTGGAGAATTTAAAAAGGTGGGCAGAGAACAGCCTCGTGCTGCAAACAAGTGAGAGGCCAAACAAAAGCTCCTTCAACTTTGTACTGTTCCAAACTTCTCACTTGTGCTAATCCAAAGCACAGGAATGGCCCAGACTCAGCTGAAAACTGTTTTAACTGCTTTACAACACAGGGTTTGATACGTAAGACCAAGCTCTGTGCCCAAGAGCAACACTGTGTCTCCAAAATGTGTGTGCTAAGAAATGCAAAGCACAGGCAAACTCTGCTTTAATGCAGAGGACAGTCAGTGGTTATGCAACAAGGCTTTGGTACCACAATGTGCAACGCCCATTTCCTAATATTTTCCCCAATCCACACCCTCCTGCCATCTTAGATCTGATTGGCGTGCTTGCACAACAGGCAAGTCTAGCCAGTAAACCTAGATGTCTATGATAACATTTGCTGGAGATGATATGATAAGTCATAATACCGAGACCAGTCTGAGCAAATGAGTGGATGACACAGATTTAGAAGGCGCTGGAGCGTGAAGAGAAAGAGAAACTAGGTAAAATACTACGATGTGTGGGATGTGGCAGTGCAATCCAGTCCAGTCCAGCCAGAAATTCAGCATTAATTTGAAATAACAGAGAGCTGTTGATTCAACAGTGTTTTAATGTTAGAGGCTGTAGTTTGTAGTAGTATTGAACTGTATTGTACTGACATTCGTTCCTATTGTTTTGACATTCTAGTCAGGGGCTAAATAACAGAAACACTTCAGTGTGTAATTGAATCTAGTTTAATGACACTCCTCCACAATGATCATCCAGTTGAGTTAGCCCCTTTCCGATGCCGTTTTAATTGGGGCTGAACCAACTCATGGCAAGGCAAAAGGTTTTTTGCGTCATTTTTCCTCACATAGACATGCATGTTAGGTTCACTAGTGATCCTACATTGGTCGTAGGCGTGCAAGTTAGTAATTTCCTTTGCAGGAAATTACATCTGCATTTCACATTACAATCTACACAAGTCATTGAGGTTGAATCGTACTCCACGCTACTAATAAAAGTTTATTCTCCATTTATTATTTAGTGGTTAACCAAAAAATTAATGGACTTAGACTTTATTGATCCACAAGGGAAATTGGTACTTGGTCACAGAAGCTCAGATGCACAAAAACATCTCTTGAAAACCCCTAATAAAAAGAAAAATAGATAATAAAATGAATGCATTAATTAAAAAACAGAAATATAAAACAATTGTTTGTTTGATGCAAGCCCAAGTTTCAACATAAACTGATCCTTATTAACATCCATGACCTCACTTGTGTATGTCATGTTTTGTGAAGTGAGTGCACAGTATGCGTGAAAATGCCTGCTGAGAGAGATTCAAGTCTAAAAGAGAGAACAGGAAAAGACTACACAAGATAAACCCTTAGAACAAGTGCTGCTTACAAGACTTTTTGGGCTGGCCGAGTGTCAGCTAGTGTCAGCTGAATCGCTCTGACAAACAAGCTGTGTCTGGTGGAGCACAGGACAACCTGTATGTCTACGTGTTCTTTTGAAAACCCTATGAATAGAAGATTTGCGTGAAATCTGACTGACCTTAATATTCAAACAGGCTCAACAGGAACTCTAAAGTTTTTTTTTATCCAGGGCCATTTCTGGCTCATTTACTGTGTTATCATAAAATGTCAATCTTTATGACGAGCTCTTGCAAACCTTCTCTCCCATATCGAGAAACAGGTCCAGTGTGTTTGCTGTGTTGCTTTGTGTTAAGCAGGCTATAGAGTTCAGCAGCTCAGGGCATACTGCTGCCAGGCCTGCAGATGCACTCGGCTGCCCACTGTTCAAGTGAATGCTGAGCTCTGTTATTCAGCCCTGAAGCTCTGGAACACTGGGCGCACGGCTTTCTACTGTCGTCAGCACAACAGCAACTGACTGTAAACATCAGTTTCACCCGTTAAAACTGCCGACGACGAACGCAACCACAAATGACACATGTACTCAAAAAACAACACTGCTTTCCATCCCAACAACAGGCTTTCATACTGTACAACGTTTCATTATTAGTCATTTAGAGGAGCAAAAATCCTTCCTCAGAGTCTTGTTCTGCCTCTTGTGTACTGAAAACAGATTGACTATTATACAAGGGAGCAGGGAGGTCATGATACAAGGTTATTCATGGAAAAAGGGGAATGTAAGGAGATGCTGTTAGCCACTGCTGATGTTTTTTCTTCCTCAAAACACTAATCTGGTCTCAACTTGTGAAAGTTAGTGTAGCACAACGGTAGAAACTCTTTCCCTATAATTTAGAGATTTCCAACCTTGTCGCCTGCCTTGACAATGTTACATGTGAGGAACAAAACTGCAGTGGCAGGTTGTTCCGATAAATAAATGAACAATAAATTTCCATGTTTGTTTTATTTTTACGTGCCAATGCCTAAATGTCAACAGGCTTCAGAGCACACAGAAAATAAGCGCGTTCTTCCGGGTGTCATGTTTCCATTGCTGACGATTATTGCTGCCGAATTCAGTGGAACAAGAATGACTGCTGATTGTGCTAGGGCTCAGATTCCGGCCTATTCAATTTTGAGCAAGTCAAGTGAAGGCCACAAATTATTCTGTACTTTGTAGTTGTGAATATACCAGTGGAAATGAATCTGCAAGTGAAATTCCAATTTGTTTCTAAAGAGTAGAAAAGAAGGACTTGTGAACATGTATATAAACTCAAATCAGATGCAAAGCAGACAAGCACATGAAATTCAGGACTTAAGACTTCCACACAGACAGTTATATTTGAGAAGTTTAAACACAAAGCTTCTGCTGCCTTCACATCCGCTGTCACGCGACATTTTCACAGTCAACAAACCTCAAAAATGCAACTCATCCAGGATATGTCAACTCAGACCTAACAGGATCTGACCCACATTCATCTCCTTTGCGCCTCGCAGAAAACCTCCAGTCACATCTCACGTGATGAAGCACACTGCAGACGTGACTAAAAATACACCGCTCAACAATAACGTGCCAAAACATTCAGCCAGGTAATATACTGACCTACAATTTAATACTTCGAAACAACAGGCTATGTTATACCTCGCGGGGTTTTCCCAGTCTCTTAGTGTGTACAAAGCATTTCGTGCATGTTTGCAAATCTGTAAGTCTACACCAAAGGGAGTTACTCTCACCCACAGAAAATACAGTTCCTGGACTGTCTTTACAGACATGTTTGTAGTTCAGCCTTTTCTTCCATGGCTTATCTGCAGTAACGTGTAACACATCTGAATTATACCCACGTGGTGGCTAGTAATAGCTTGGCAGATGCTTTAAGTGGTTGACCGAAAATAACAGAGAGGACTTTATCTCCACCTTGATGCTAGTTTGAAACAGCTCAGATTATAACTCAAACTGTGGAAGCGTCCATACGCAGCGAACTCTCACGACTGCACCGTTTGCAGCTGGTCATTATTAAGGAAATATGTAACTTAACTCCATGTGGCTACTTTGCATACATGAAAACATCACTAATTACCACATGCCAACACAGATTCAACCACTTTATTCGTTACTTCTTGTTTAGATTTATTTATTAGTTTAGTTGGTCATAACCATGTGTTCTGAATACAAAAGTTATAGTTCAAAAACAAATAAGATCAGTCCAACACCCAAAACAGATTTCCATGTAACTTCTTAGTAAGCAGCACAAAGCAGAACTACAAACAATGACCAGTAAGGAAAGGGCACAGATGACACATCAACCTCAACAGACATGGAAATCTAACTCTTCCAGTAAATCTTCACTTTTCCTTTGCCACAACTCTTTCCTGGAGCATATTTAAATATGTCCTCCAAGTTTCCGAACTAGGTCAAACACCGGGGACGTCGAAGAAAGAGAGCAAGAACATTGTCCCTCAGTCTCCATAGTGACAAGTCTTGTTCGGACACACCTCAAGAAGCCAGGCTATGAGTAATGGTTCGTGGAATTTGGCTGGAGGTTTTATGTGCCTTTCTGGGTGAATGAGAGAAAATACAAAAACAATACATGGTTACGTTCCTGCATACACAGGAAACTGTTTAGCCTTTGGCCAAAAGGCAACGTGGATAAGGGCACGGGTGTGGAAAATAAGATCTATTCTGCTCAGGAAGGGAGATTCAGGAAACCCATTTTTTCCGAGGGGATACACAATACACTTGAAGGCTATAAAGGGTTGCATGGTGCATACCTGTGTCATACTACAAGAAAAACAAGAGTGCTCAAGAAATTCAAGACAATGAACAAGACATTTTTAGGAAAAATGCCAAAAGCCAAAGTTCAGATGCACTGTTTCTGTCTATTCACAGCTGCAAGCAGGAAATGATCTTGCACCAAACGTTTTGGATGTGTTGTATATTTGATAATGCCATTTTCTCATCTAATAAAAGGCTTAAAAGTGAGACGAGGGGTCAGCGCGTTATGGGCAAGATGACAATACTTTGATTATATGTGTTATAAGACCAACATTAACCAGAAAACACTTCCCCAGTAGCAATGTCACACATTTCTACAGCTTATGAAAAAGGTTGTGTAATAGAGGCGACAGCCGCCCAGAGGTCAGCCTCCGCTATTTATATCAGCTGGCCGGGAGAGTGGGAACATTTTGGTCGGGGGCACTTTTCAGATTAAGATATTTGATGAGGAAAGCTTAGAGATGATGTAAAAACATACCAGCGAACACAATACACAAAGCTGACAGACAGCCAGTTGATGTGGCCACAGAGGAAATCCACAAGAAGGAGGAACAGTTGTATAAGAAACACTTGAACATGTTGTGTTTGGAACCTCATGACAGTGTATACATAGCAAACTGTGACGTTTTTTTCATTTATAACAAACAAATGAGTCAGGGCGACAGTTCACAGAAAGGATAACAGCAGCAAAGGCTTCATGAGACACTAAAACTTTCTCTCAACCGCTGAAGTATTGTTCCAATCTCAAATAGAGTGTCGTCATATTTTACCGTTTCTCTTAAGCTGCTGTCAAATATATATATATATATAATATATATATATATATAAATAAATATAAATATACGCCACCCTTGACGCAAGATACAAACAAAACCTGGCTTTGTGTGCGGGCCACTGCCTGGAGTATGACGTCAATTAGTTTCATTTGGCGTCAAAAATCATTAGGAGTTCCACCTCAGGCAGTCCTGGGCCTTGACCAGTCCTGGACATCATTACGTGGGTTGAGACAATAGATTAGTCAAATATTTGTACTTGTCCACTATATGGATGCCAAATAATTAATTGGACTGGGTGGGTCGTGACCGGTGCTGCTTCCAAAGAGGAGGCCTTTGTCTGGAGAATTGGTCGTCACAAGAATATATGGAAAACTATTAGGGATGGTTAACAGCACAATACCAACAACGCTAAATGACTCACAATGTCATGTCGCATGGCACACAACCTGCTTCTGGAAATAATGATCATGAAGCACAAGTCCTCACTGTTTAAAGTAAACAGGTGAAGGAGGAGGTGGTGTAAAGGATGGCATATTAAGAGGAAAAATCCTCAAGGGTTCATTTCACAGAGTGAAGCTAGGGAGGCTTGGAAGAAAATCAATTAAAATGAATCTAATGTGTAAAAATTACTTAAATTCTGTGGAATGGCACCACTCATGAGACACTGTCATTGAGCCACTTCGTCCAAAAGTCCAAATACTTCAGTGTATTCTGTGTAGATGCAAATTTTTTAAAGCTTTTAAATCTTTATTTAAACACCGACATGGACCATACCCAAGGCACAGCCTAAGCAAATTAGGGATTTGAGGAACAAACAAACACAAGCAAAACCTAAATTAAAGGAAATGCCTTCACAGGAATACTTGCTCTCGCTCGTCGGTAGACAGCAGGCGGTCAAACAAGACCTTTCTGCTACGTGAAGGGTTTACTCGCTATTTTTTAAGTGCAGTTATGTTTCTTTATTGAATAAAAACCATAACTGTGATTACCTGAATACCATACTAGTTTATAGAGCCCAATTATTTCGGTCAATTAAGGTTTTCAACAAGACTGGTTTTATAACATTTCCACTGGATCTCGTACACTGGTCGTACACAACTTGAATTGTGAGCTGGTTTTGTAAGGCTTAGTAGGTGAAAACGGTGTTGGGAAAATACCCTGCAGTGTAGTGCTTCCATGTTCCCGTTCTCCGTAGCTAGGCCAACCGGTTTAACAGCTTTAGACTTAACACAACAGGGATGGCATGCCTACAGCATCCCAGGTTTACATTGTGCAAATAGTCTATTTGTAGAGTACTAAAGGTATTATTTGTCATGTAACAGACTTAAATGTTTTGGGCTGCTTTTGAAAGGAGAGAGAAATAAGGACATAGTGAAAAGGGTCATTACGGCAAATCAAGCATAATCATACAATCATACTCCGATGTAAAGACAGATAAAGATAAGGATTAATTTTTTCCCCCAAATATGACGTCCAGAAGTTTCCGAGCTTAGGTGTAGACTTTGATAAGGGGTAGGAGAGGGAACAAGTTCCTGACTGAAACGATATAACAATAGAGCCTTTGGTCTACGCATGCCATACCACCCACTTCTCTCCTTCCACTGATCTCACTGCTTCAGTGTGCATTGTAATGACAGAACTGCCTGGAACTACCAACTCAGAGCGAGGAGGGGAAAATCTTCCAATTATGCAGACCTTACATAAATGTAAGGACCGTGGTGGGCAGGGTAATTTGATAAACTGTAACTGGTTATGCATGTTTAAATTTATGCAGACACCAAGGAACAGAAAGCAGCAGGACAGCCATCTGTTGGCTATCAAGAAGTAATCGCAGAAAGAACAAGACATGCTTGAATATACACATTTTAGCCGATGTAAGGCTGACTGTGTCAGTGTCAGCTACAAAGTGGTGAACACTTAGTCCAGCTTGATTAAGCAACACCCATAGTTAATAGTAGGCACAGAAAATCTGGTTTAATGATACGGTCGAACATTAGCAGTTGTGTTATTTGCCTTCTTACTTCAACTTGTAGTGCAGCGTTAATGGATCTACATCGTTGAATTTTATATGCTCTCTACAGCATCTATAAAGCATCTGCTCTAGGGAGACTTCATTGTGGAGAAACAACCATTAAGGTTGCAAAGATGAAGTGATTGTTCCACTGTGGAAGGCTATTTAATTTTTTGCAGAGCATCCATTTAAGTACATCTCCGTTTAACGAATTCTTTCTGACAATAAAGTCTCATTTGTCAGGCGGTGCTATAACTGTGGATGAATGCGTTCATTGCCACGCATCGACATATACCAGCACATGACGGTATTTATGAAATCAACAGAAATCATGTTGACGTATTGTCACAGCCTTCATGTTGATATAAAAATGTTGTTCCCAAAATGAAAGGATTCAACTTCAGAGGACTCATATTAGAGGGATTCAACAGCGTTACATCAAATCCCAAATCTGCGTGAAATCTAGGCCAAATAACTGCACACAGGTTTATGAAAACTCCTCATGGGCAATGAGCTGCAGGAAACTGGAGCACTAAGAGCATCCAGCTTTACAGGAAGGGAAAAAAAGAGGTGCTGGCCAAGCATATTCGCTGCTACCGTTGGTCGTTCTGCCACCGTTGCAAGATTCAGCTGAGAATATCCTGAGCATTTGATTTCTTTTAGGACAGGTTTTCATTTGCGTTTTCATTTTGGAGGCTGTGATCTGTTGTGCTATTGAACAGTGCTGTATATCGACACATGTTCCTATTATTTTGACAACCCTTTCTTAATCAGTGAGTGAGACAGGCATTAAAAAATCTAAACACTTGAGTATTTAATTCAACTCAGCTTAACGGCACCACAAAATAGATCCTCCAACGTGATGATCCTGCTGAATTACCATCAACTACTGAACATTAGAATAATCATGCAGGGAAAGTTGGTGCGGTTTATATTTACAGTCGAATTTCACTGGTGTACCAAATATTTTGGCAAGGGAGTGCATATAAGTTACACATGAGAAAATGACCTTCATCCAGCCCACACACACACACAACAGGAAAAAACCAGGCAGCAAGCAGACGCACATTTAAAAAGGCCGTCACGGTTTACTGTACACGTTCTCTTTACGTCACATAGCTGCCGCATAGGTCTGAGTCACAGCCCACTGCCACACCGTAGGATAAATGCAGCGTTAAACCCACTAAAGGGTCGTTGTGTAAGAGTATGTGTGCACACATTCATCTGTGTCTTGCAGAGACACGCAGGGAGGGGGGGGAGGGAGCCGTCGGAGCAGCATCTCGACCTTGCAGCAGGAAAAGAGGGTGAATGAGTGTCCTGCTGATTTGTGAATGAAATCAGCTCCAGAATTTTCTCATAGGCTCCCACCGTCACGTGGTGGAGGCGGTACAGTCCTCTTTTAATGCGGTTTGAAGCAGCACGGCCGGACGATAAGC
Organism: Chelon labrosus; assembly: GCF_963514085.1. Taxonomy (NCBI): domain Eukaryota; kingdom Metazoa; phylum Chordata; class Actinopteri; order Mugiliformes; family Mugilidae; genus Chelon; species Chelon labrosus. Next base: position 12,971,307 of record NC_140338.1, read on the forward strand.
TCCTCTCCCCAATGCGGGCCATAACTCTTCATTGTTTTTTGGCCAACATTATCAAGCGGAGTTAAGTGAATTAGACGCTGCAGGCAAAGGTCTGACAAGGTCTGATTTAGAGGAGCGGACGGAAATTCTCTGAATCAGAACAGACAGGAACACTCCTGGGAAAAGCTAATGATAAAAAAACACCCCATTAAATAGCTAAATAAGCACCGTTTTCACCAGAGGAGGCAGATCACATTTCCTTCTTGGTATTATAATTCCCTTGAGGAGCTTGTGTGAATGATCAGTATGAATGGAGTGTAATCGGGTTACATACGAGTATCGTTTTACCAGTGGATATGTGAGAAATGACCCAGTTCAACTCATGTCCGACATGAAGGAGAATCTCTTAAGCGTGAGACTGTTAAGTGACGCAAGCCACGGACAAAACCAATAGCTCAAAAATGGATTACAATAGCACAGATAATCGCGTAAAGGGCCGCAGAACCCTTAACAAGACCTGTCCATAAGTAGGTCAGGACGTGGTGGGACAGCATGTCACCCTGGCAGGGCCGCTGAGCGCCGAGCCAGGCCAGACAGAAAGAAGGGGGACAGCAGGATGCGCCAAGTTTAGAAACACAGCGGTAAACAGAAAACAATGCGCTTGGCAAGTCAACATCTGAAAGCGTGCTCGGATGACCCACATATAGACAGTTACATGAAGCACAAGACGCTCACATTAGTTCACAGGGTAGAAGATTTTAAGAGATAGGAGCGCCTCATTCTCACAGTAGCATGAGATATGTAAGCACTGTTATCTTGAACAGCTGGGTTTTGGTTCCATTATCTATCTAACCAACAGGAAAAACAGACTCTGAGGCACAGCACATGTTCTTGTATAAAATGTTCTCGTTTCTGTTTTGCATGATGGACTCTTTAACTGATTTAGATGCTTCCTGTATTCGGCCATAAGCCAGGGAGATATTTCGTCTCGCGTGTCTCGTTGGCAGATGTTACATGAACCAATTTTTGAGAAAGGCCCGAAGAAACAAACAAAGCAGAAGAACAAAAGCAGGGTACAAGAGAAAGAACAGAGCGAGGATAGGGTTCAGGTGTCAAATGCGGAGCTGGTAACGTGTATTCAACGGACACAGAAAGCAGAGTGACGCGATCTAAGTGTTCACAACGTGAGGACTCGTCTGACATTACTAGTTTTATTAAAAGGTTAAATATGTTAATGTATGGACAAACTGACTGACTGGCACGTAGGCCGACTGCAATATCCCCTCACAACATCTTCTACAGTAAGGTAGGAGGAAACTGGCCTGAGCAAAACAATCAAACACCAATTTCCAGTCAGCTTATTATAACAACAAACTGTCTACAAAAAAAAAAACAATGTGAGACGAAAGTGTGAAGTGCACACACTCGCAAACCAGCTTTGTAATTGCTGACCACAGTGTACGTGTGTGCGAGTACGTTTTTACTTTCATTTCCCCTTTCAAAGCAATTTAGCCCGCTCGTCAAACCTGGCTGCTGTATTGTATATCCGATTTTAATTGTACCCACTGATGAGGAGGACACATTAAAGAAAAAAATGTCCCCTTGTTGTTGTTGATGATGATACAAGTCCAGCAGGCGTTACACTAAAACGGCACATCCTGTTCCTAACCCTGCAAAAAACTCTCCTGGGACAGGGGCAGGCGCTTTGTACTCGTGGATTAACTAGAGACCTGCGTTTCCATGGAGCAGGTTTGGACGACAATAGTTTCACTTAATACCCTCTTTCTCCAGCATGTGTTTTAATCTGGGGGAGTTTAGGGAGAGTCGTTTTCTTTTGAGCTCAACTACAACGGCATAAACAAGGTGGTTATTATTTGGCTCCACGTGTTATTCCAGGCCCATCCGGCTTTTTATTGCACTTGCAGCTACTGAAGTTCATTCTTCATCTGCGGACTTGTTCTAGAAACAACTGTCCCTGCAGGCCTAAAACAACAGTGAGAGGGGTATTGTGTTGTGCTATTGACATTCCACCGTGACTCCCCGAGGATGGACTGGAGGCTCTGAGACTGGACTACTGCGATAATGGCTGCAGCAGCACCGACAACATTTCCTGTTATTGCGATGCGGCAGTAGAAGCACAGGGGCCACTGGAGCCGAGGGCTTTATAGAAAGAAAAAATAATTGGCTGATGTACTTCCTTACTTTAGTGATATGCCCCAGCCCCTCTCTAAAAAAAAGGGCTAACTTTGTGAGGCAAGATAAAGGCTATCAGGGCCAATACTAGTGTAGACAGACCAAACAAAAAGGATGAGAGCGCTGATAACAGAGTTTACTGTAAAGACAGGGGAAGTTTCCCAATTTCCTATTTGGGTCCGTGGTGTGTCTCACTCTGTTGCTTTTTAAATCTTTAAGGAGCTAGACTTTGGAGTGATCAACAATCTTCAACACCATAAGTCTAGCGCTGCCAAGTTTATCTGGATAGTCCCTAATAACAGCTGCAATCAGCTTCACATTAAACAGAAACCAATTTAAAAGAGGTAAAAGAGACAAAAACAAACCTGAGAGCTATTAAACTCTGCTGGATTCTGGACCGAGTATGTCATAGTTGTTGCAGTAATATAATACAGATGGGGAAAAACATCAGATTGGACTTTTCACTGCCAAGTTGCGAGAAGACCGGCAGATTTGCCAAAAATCTGTCAACACTGGGAGTACAGTGTTCAAAGTTGGTATAGTAACCACTCCAGAACAAAAACAGCTGAAGGGCATCTGAGAACCAAGCCTGGCTTATGCAATAGTATACTCATGCCAGAGGTTGAAAATTTTTGCTAGCACCTGTCAGCGAACTGAGCGGCCCCTCGGAGAGCAGCTGTATTTCATCTAGACTAAAGGAATGCATTTAAAGGCTTTAGCGGAGGAATGCAGAGTCCTGGTTCTTAGCCTCAAATGAGTCGATTGGTATTTTTAAAGAACTGACAGTATCCAAACAATGAGTCAAGTGGAGGGAGAACACCAAATTCCTCAAAGCAATATGTCAAATATAATCCCCCCAACACACGAAAGAGGAAAGCCACAACTGCCAAATAGTTCAGGAGCCTCTGACAGAGGAATAACACAGCTGAGGTGAGCTATGGCCCAATATAGAAACGCTTACATTAGCTGGAGCTACCCTGGATAATGCAAAGGTCTGTCTAATATGTAACCCTTTATCATACGTACTGAAAAATGATTAGCAGCCCTTTCGCCAAAGGACTGCTAATCATTTTGGCACATTACAAAACAGTATCCGTGCTGTGTGATGGTTTCCCCACAAACCCAGGATGTTGCTATACTGGTCTGCTGCAACGCTGACAGCCCTACTATAGAGGAAGCGAGAGCGGAAAGGTTTCACTGGGTTTTTAATAAAAAAAGAGCCAGCAAGTGTTGTGACGCACCATTAAGTCTGCTCTGCAGTGTCTGCAAAAACACTCACTGCAGAGGAAAGTCACTGGAAGGGAAAATGCACCAAGAGCAACAAACTGATTTCCACTTATTAGCCACAGATCATATTGTCCCACTATTATATCACGCAACTTCAACATTTTTCTACATCCAGCCTTTAACATCCACCTTGTCTGGAGCCGTCATAGTTTAAAACACCCAGGATTACGCCATTACTAAGCCTGTACCATCTAGAAGAAGCCTACAGGGTGGGTCATCGCTAGTCTACAAATCATGCAAGTCTGGTTTGCCATTACAACTCTTCCCCCCCCCTTTGGGTGCATGTGTAAATCAAGGTGTAGGTACCAGCCCTCTATTTATAGCCATCTGTTTGCCCACAGCTCAATCCAGGCTATGCTAAGGAGATTTAGTCTTCCTGCATCCACCTTCTCGCCTGCATAGAAAGCTGATTTCCATTTAAAGAAACTAGCACAAGCCTGGAATCAGGTAAAAAAAAAAAACAAATGACAGAATGCAAAAAGGGAAGTGATACTGCCAACACAATCCGTTGTCATCCGTGTTCACTTGCATCGCTGAAATCATCTGCACGGTCAAGACAATTTGGCTGAAATTGATGGTTGTATAATCAGGTCAGAAGTCTGCTAATACCATGCTGCAGATAAACGGCAGCTGAGGTCAAAACACTGCTGAGTAAAGCGTCCATCCACTGTGTGATTATAGTTCATAGTGCAGTGTCTCATTATGTTCTAAACCACTGGGCTTTAGGAATAAAACGGACCTCACTTTAATGATGGAGGTCTATTCTATTGTCTTTCAGGACCTGTGTTGTCAGGAGAGTTTCCCCATGCATGTTATGCATAATAAAACAGACACAGAAAGTGCAAAATTAAAACAATTTAAAAAATTGGGCCAGAGAACCTAGATAGCACTGGGTACGGTGCTTCTTAAAGTGAACAAGGAAACGGGACGAATTCAAAACAAATCCACTGTCTGTGCCCTCGTGCTCGAGAGGGGGGTCAAAACACGCAGCAGTGCAGTCGCTCGCTTAAAGCACTGAATTTTTTACACCACAAATGGGCTCACTGCGCGTAATCTGCGGTGGGACCTCTGTCTGACATAACAGCGCACCAGTGTTGTACATTCAGGCGCCGAGTGAGCGAACGTACAGCGCCATGGGTTAAAAGGAACAGACTGTAAACCTCGAGATGACAGGAAGAACAAGAAAGTGGGTCATTTGAGGGCCACAGAACATAAGGGAGCGTGATTTTGTAGCAGGGATACAACCTTTTATGTATATCTTTTATTATAATAAATAAATAAATACATTGATTTATTTTATTTATTAAGTTATCAAGCTAGCTAATCATTGGCTTATTAAAGTCTGCTGTCAGTGTATCCAAAACTGTAGATACAACAACTGCATTCATTCCCGTCTGCCTTCTGGCACAGCATCTTCCAGTAATATGCAAGTTATTCAGTCACTGTCTGCTGCGCGTGACCTCTGAAGCGCCCACCCCCAGCCCAGCAGCCCCCTCCCTTAGTGGTGCCCACCTGAAACTCACAAGACTAGGGTTTGTAATGGCCAGATCCGTTTTGATTCTGTGAGATAAGCAGCGGCATCAAAACAGATCTCAGTCATTTAGTACTGATAAAGTTACTCGGATGAGCAGCGAGATGTCTACAAGAAATCCAGTAAGTTCGTTGTTTCAGATTTGTTTTTTGGATCCAAGTTAAGACACTTACCGCCATCACCAGCTCGAAGGGGTGCTTGTACACCCGCACAGGCGACTGGTACTTCTGCACCATGATGGGGATCACGGCAACACCGACAACCTGAACAGAAACGAAAAATATTACACATATTTATTTGGAAAAGAAAGAATACGCAGCGATCACCGGCACTTGTGGAATAAAAGAAGGCTTTGATGCACCGCTGCTTCTGACTCACTCCCGGTCTCAAAAAAATCACAGTATTACAGCTGCATCTGGCTCCAACAAGACTCCATGTGCAATTACTTAAAGCCGTGTTTTGGCTGGTTGCTGGAATGACACCAGGCGTGCATGTATGTATAAAAGTGTGCAAAATAACGGGGCAGCAGGAGGGAACTCTCCTGAGCCGTGACCGTGGATCTCGCTGATCAATGAGTGCACCATGCCCCGCTCATTTATCACAGATCTGTGCCACACTAATAGCTTTTCACTGCAATCTACAGGGGATATAAACTAATTTCAGCTGCAGTCTATGCAGGAGCTTGGGCCACAGCTACACATGACTTCAACATAATGATTTAAAAAAAACAAAAACAAAAGACACGCTCTGCTGATTCTTTGCAAAGATAAACAGCACACTGTACAGGTTTCGGCGCATGAACAGAAACCAGAGCACAGAATGAGGCTGAGAAAAAGGACGCACTGTGCCTCAAAGTTTTGGTAATTAAAAGCATGTTTACAGAATGTGCTGTGCCTTTGCTCGGCGAGCTACTACATGCCCGCAACTCCAGCTATGCCGAGATGGGGAACATGTCTGCAAGGAAGGAGTGTGAGCTACCGTTCCAGCACTACTTACAGAGGGATCAGGGCTAATAATAACCAAGCTCGGGGAGACACAGGATACAAACAGGTCGCCACAGTCTCCCTCTCTAAAAAACAACACTACCGCTACACATAATTACCGTCATTCTTCCAAGATCTGTGTGCAACTTCAGAGGCACGTTAAAAGAAAAACAAGATCATTAGGTATTGCCACTGACACACAGCCATGCAATATATACTGCTGCTGAAGCATTACATTTAATTCAGAGTGCATTTCCTCCTGATTTGTGTACGCTTTCCTCATATTTTACCGCTGTCCCCAGTTAGCTTTATCGCTAATGTTTAAAAAGTGGGTTTGTCTGAGCCACAAACCTTCCCCCCAAAAAAATCCCCCAACAATGTAAGAACGTAAAAATGAAAATGAAACTCTTATGTTTGCTTTTTATTTTTCAAACAACCGCCTCGACTGTGTATATTATGACACATTAGCTCCCTAGACAACAGTGGCTAACCGAAACTAGCTCGCACGCTAGCGCTAAGTTTACAAAATCGCCGTTGACTTTGACGTAAATATCACACTTGGTACTTACCGGTGACACAGTGAGAGAAATAAATCTGGGCTCGTTTAGTCGTGTTAGTCGTTGTTTTTGTTGTTTTTTTTCTACAAAAGGCTATCCGACACAACTCTTTCCATTCCCCAGCTCCTCGGCTTTTCACTTCGCCGGGTCCCGGGTTGCCAAGCAGCTAACGACGGTTAGCTTTGTTGTGCTAGCTGGCCATGTAGCCTCGGTGAAGCAGCCGAACAAGCGAACCGTTCTCCCCTCACAGCCGGGCAGAGACGAGCACAGCCAGCGAACTAAATACGCCAAACCAGTCCACCGTTAAATCTGAGAAGATGAAGTGGAGGAAGGTACCCTCTCTCGGTCCTCTCCTCCTCCTCCTCCTAGTCTCTCATGCCTTTGCTGCCGTCGCTCCTCCCCCTTTTGTGAGCTCGTTTTTTTCCACGGCTCCGTGCAGCGCCAGAGCAGCGCCGCCTTCATAAGAACAAGAACATCTCCTCAGAGAACACACGCACACAGAGGACACACGCATGGAAATACATGGGCAGAGAAAAAAAATATAATAATGAAAAAAATCAAAGTCACTGCAACATTATTTTATTTCATAGAAAATGCCATATAATTCATTGGCGCAGTATTTTTATGCAATCACCTCATCAACACACAGATGAATGTTTGTGCAGGGAAATGGTACCAGAAGACCACAGACCAATGATGTATAGGCTGCATCTGTTTTTATTCCCACTAGAATAAATCCACCCTTACAAAATACTTTGTAATTTAGTGTATTTTCGGCATTTTTTTTTGCTAAAAACGTGTTCTTGGAAAGGTCAAAACAGGTTGCTTATCCTGGTTTGATGTCTTGATCTTCATTTCTGCAGCACTTTTCAAATCAACATTACCAAAGTGCTTAACAAAGAGATAAAAATCTGCATTTTTTTGTTTGCCCAATTGTTTAGATAATTTAATACCAGGAAATTCTCTCCAATAAAAGTATGTTTTAGGGAGAGATTTCAAGGAGAACACAGAGTCAGCTGACCTGATTTCCTTGGGCAGATTATTCCTCAGTCGTAGGGTAACAACTGTGAACGTCCTGTCCCTTCTTTTCTTGGGCCAGATAGTAGATCTCAAGGTACATACTTGCACATATGATGCTAAAAGGTCGGTGATATACCCAGTGTAATCAGTAAGATCTTAAAATGTGCTCCAAAACACAGTGGTGACCAAAGACTTGCTAAAAACAGAATGACATGATCCTGTTTCCTAGTTCTAGTTAAAAGCCTGGCAGCTGAATTTTTGAAGCCGTGAAATTGATTAATTATTCAAACAGGTAAAGAGGCTATTACAGTACTCCAGACGCAAAAATTAAAAGCATGTAAAAATGGTTTCTGACACAATAGATCATTTTTTGGAAATGTTTCTGAGACTGGACTAGTTTAGTAATGTGGGAGTCAGACCCTAGATCAGTGTTAAACCAGACACCCAGGTCTGTCACAACAGGACGGATGTTGTAGCAGAGGGAACCAGCCGAGGCTAGAATTTGCTTTGTCGACTGCCGTGGTCCAATCACAGGGATTTCAGTTTTCAGTTGTTAACCCATCCTTTTTCATTATAAAGAGGAAGCTGCATAACCATCCAAGTGACTGGTGGGCAGGGTTACCACATACAGCTGTTTGTGTATAGACAAAAGGAAGAATTCCAAATAACTTGGTGGGGAGGATTTTGTCAGAAAGCAATAATGAGATTATGAGTCTGAGCATTAACATACACTTGACCAAAGCAAACAGCAGGGCAACGGTTTTATTTATTGCCACTCCAACACTATATAGCAGATAAAATACATTCCCAACGCTTTATCAAGTATAAATACTCCTTCACACTATTGCACTGTTGTTTTCACCCTTGCTTGCCTTAAGACTGTTTAACTTGTATTGTTATTTGTTAGATTTAGTACATATTTTGTTGTTTCCTTATTATTGTGTTGTGACTGGACCGAAGTACTCCTTAAGGACCTCATGTTCTGGCACATGACAATAAATCTTGAAACCTTGAAACCTTGAAACAACGTCCCTCAACCAAGACAGAGCAACACGGAACCAAGACATCGCTACATAAAGCAGAAGTGTACAAAACACAGAAGACAGCGCAACAGTACATTGAGACAGACAGGAGAGCAAGAATATACCAGAAATGTAACCATAATCACCATCAAACATAATGATTTGAAAACCTTAGGCTTGATTGACAATGATCAGTGAGCGTGACGATTATAGCAGCAGATAAGTAAAGAAATTTGATTATGTCTGTCCGTCGGCTTGGGGATGGAAACCGTTGCTTCGTCTGGTTGTGAGGGCCTGAAGGCTTTGATATCTTTAAGGCGAAGAGTGAATGAGGTGGGTCTGTGGGGTCTCTCACGATTTTTGTTCACTGCTGAAGCGCAGACAGAACCTAAAGAACCAGAAAGCTGTGCAACGGGCAGCAGGAGGGAACGCTCCTGAGCCGTGACCAACGATCTCGCTGATCAATGATTGCAGCACGTCCCGCTCATTTATCACAGATCTGCGCCACAGCGATGACTTTTCACTGCAAACTACAGGGTAGAGAACTAGTTCAAGCTGCCGTATATGCAGGAGCTCAGGTCACAGCTACACACGATAAAAAAAAAGACAGGTGCTGCTCTATCTTGTAAGATAAACAGCACACTGTACATGTAACAGCATTTGAATAGAAGCCAGAGCACAGAATGAGACTGATTAAAATCCTGAATACTGATTGTATGATGAAAAAGGACGTGCTGTACTCAGAAGATTGGCCATCAAAAGCATGTTTGCATGAGCCAAACAAAAAATACCATCTAGACTGCTTACTCCAAGTCGTTTAGCAAAAGTGAAATGTGTTGCGCCTTTGCTCTGCGTGTTCCTATACGTCTGCAATTCCAGCTATGCTGCGATGGGAACACGTCTGCTTCCGAGCAGGGATCAGGGCTAATAATAAGACTGTGGAACTGTGTGTAAATACTTCACTGCTGAAGAAGAGAGAGTGGTGTGTCTTTACCATTCCCTTGTAAATGGAGACGCTGTAAGTTACTTTAGGACACAGGTAATCAAGGCCGGCGTTGCAATCTGATAGTTGCTGTGTCGCTGGCATGTACCTTAAGTTCTGTCACAAGCTAATTTAGAAACCTGAAATTCAAGACCTCTGTTGCTGTAAATGGTTAAAGAGGGTTTATGTAAATGTGAAATGAGCAGCTATATGTGAGCTACAAATAGCTGTCTTCCCTTCTCCTCCAGGGGATGGGGTTGCATATTTTTGAATGTCCTTGAGGCTGCACAATCATTTTGAATCGCCTGACTGCATCAGAAAGTATTTGCACAGACGACTGTTTTAGATACAGGAGACTTACATGCTTGGGGTTTATTTTTGCTCACCTTTCAGTGGCGCATTTCAGCTTGAAGGCTCACTATTGCCACCTGTTGGACCAAAGGAATAGTTACAACCTACTGACTGGAATAAAGTCAGTGGTGTAAAAGTCTGAGCATTTGTTGTGTGCAGATATATATCTGGTGTTTAAGAGCCAAGATTCAATATTTCTTTATTGTCAATTTCCCTATATGTTCACGGCATGAAAAAAAAAACGTTTCTCTCTTGCTCTCACACAAGAATAAAAACAGATTTGATTAAAAAAACAAGATAAAAACTGATACAAAATAGACATTTTGGATAAAGAAAAATATAGCAAATAAATAAAATCAGCCTATATACAACAGTGGAATGTTGCAGCTTGAGTTTATCCAGTAAGATGCAAAAGCTGTGGCTGCAGTTTACAATAAAGTGATTGTCTCTAAAGTCTAGAAATGTATGTAGCACAAACATATCTATGGCTGTTTTTGCTACCACCATGTTGATATGAAGTGATCAGCGCTGTTGCCTCACAGCACAAAGGTTCTTGTGCAAATCTGACAACCTCCCTGTCCTCCTTGTGTCTGTGCGTGTTTTCTGCAGGTGCTTAATCCCACAGGCCAGTGTGTTAAATTAATTGGTGATTATAGTTCAGATTCCAGATTATAGGCGTGCATGGAGTGACTGGTGATCTGTCCAGAGTTTACTCCACCTCATGACCTATTATAGCAGCACAGGCTGTGGCTGTCCGTTACCTACAGCAGGGGTGGGCCAACTGGGTTTTAAAATTTGACAGAAAGGCCGGGCCAGTAGCATCATATTGTTTTGCAAGGGGATTATATTGTGTAGATATTTTGGTTAAGGGGAATTTAGCGACATAATGTTATATTAGAATTCACTGGTTTGCACTGATGTACCTAACAAAGTGGTTGGTGCGTGCATATCACAGACTGTATGAAGGCGGACAGTACACAGAACAGCTCCTTACAAGTGAAGCCAAAGCAAGTAGAGCTCCCCCTGGTGGCTAGCTGCAGTATAGGTCATAAGCTCCGCCTCCTCTATGTTAGTGGACGGGCCAAAATTAAAACACTGAAATACACATCAAATAAATTAGGAATTAATATAATGCTGACACATAATGAAGTGTCCATTTTTGTTGTAGGTTTAGTGATTTGACACTATAGAAACTAGATTATGATGACTACAAGTTGCCATGCCAACCGCTCTGTGAAGCTGTCCTGTAGGACTGTTGAGAGTTGGAAAAAATAAAAAAATAAATAAGTACAGTGTATAATCAAACATTTCTTTGTAACTGGTGGAGGTAGAGCAGAGTCTCCACTCCAAGATGGCGCCGTCCGTACCCCTGGGAAAATAGTGTCAGTTTGGGAAATGGAAGGAAGTGGGGATGTGTTGTCCTTATTATATATACTGTAGTCAATGGTGCATATGTATATTTCAACTAAATATTATTTCAGAGCTGCTTTTTAATTTAGCTTCATTTTCATATGGCGTGTGCAGTCTGATTTGAGTCTGGGGACTGAATAACACTGAATGCCCCCTGCCTCAATGCGAACTACCTGCCCTGCTGCCCCTCTCTGAGTCTAGTAACTGGAGAAGCAGTATCTGTTATGTGGGAGCACATAACATTGTTGTAAATTCTACTGTTGAAACAAAAGCCCATGAATATCTATGATGTTATCGCAACTATTAAGAACTATTTATACCATATATGAAATATCTGCACGTCACATAGAATAAGATTTGTTACAGTTTTGTATCAGTCTGTCTTTAAATTATATTACGGTCGGTGATAACGCGGATATTGGATTTATCTGACAAACAGCAGTAAGCCAGCAACACTAAACATAATGCTGTTGAGACAATCTATGGACAGAGTAAATCGAATTTACTGTAAACAGTTGGATAATCAATTTAACTGTGTCAGCTCTTATAAAGTTTAACTAGTTCACATTACATCTTGTCGTTTCCTCAGGGTTTTTACAGACTCTCGTAATAATATTAATAATAATTGTAAATCTCCATGGTCTGAAAAATCAAGAGCACAAACATTGGACTTGCAGTAACAGCGGTAACGTAATTTGTATTAGTACACAATACAAATGACTTAGCGTTAAGTGACTCATGTATGTTGTCTGAGCAGTTTTCTCCATCAGGTTCAATTCTGTACAGAGCGGCCGATTCATTATGAGACCGCGGAGCAAATTGGCCTCTGGTGGGCTGCCATAGTATTAACTATGGGAAACCCTGTTTGGCCCTCAGTTGGTAAAAAAAGATTTTCCTTTTTCTTGGCATCATTATAGAGGTAGTTTTCGACATCACAGCTTTACAAAATAGTACTTCAGACATATTTGTGGGAAGTATTTCACACGTGTAGGCGGTTTGGAACTTTGGTAATCGGCGCCAGTGGGCATGCAGCAAGCCCGCCAGGAAGTCTCACAAATATTAGAAATGGAGACACTTTGCTTGCCAAACAACCCTTTCACTTCCCTTAAAAAGCAGTCAGTTTTTTGTGCCGACTTCCTGAGCTTCCTCAATATATTGACAATGGCCTTCTCAAAAGCCACATCAACAGATGTGGCTTAAGAGAGAGTGGATCTCAGTTCTTCCGTTGTCCTCTCAGTCAGACGTATCAATAACCGTTCAAAGTTCAGGATGCGTACTGATGCGTTAGTGGAATCAGTGATCCACCAGGGACGCAAGAAAGGCGGTGAGAATGGTCCTACGTATGTGTGGAGGCTTCACATCAGGACTTTGTCAAACTCTTAGGACTCAACGGTACTTTCCACGAGGTGCTACAAGTTGATAAGTCAGAATAAAGGGGCCCAAATTTGCAGAGAAACGTATTATCAATACAATTAATGTGGCCATTTGCAAACTTATCAGACCGTTTTACCATTTTTTTAGGGATGTTTGCAGGAGGCATGGCTTGCTGTCAAAATAACTGGTGGAATATACATATATATACTGTGTATATATTTTTGTATTTTGTTGTATTTTTATATTTATATATCTGAGAGCAAGTTTCTATATTTATTCTATAATATAGTTTCTAACAACACCAAAGCAAATTCCTTGTATGTACGATCATGCTTGGCAATAAAGTCTTTTCTGATAACCAATAAGTGTGAACCTTTCTGGAGGTTGGAGCTGTCCATTACAAAAAAAGTATTATCAGGACCACCAAATCATATTCAGCACCACCAACAGAGTTTGATATATCAAATATCAAAGCCTTTCTCCTGTTACATCTTCATTCAGTTCAACTCACTATCCCAAAGGGATTGTATGGCCCAGGGAGTTTAGAATTATATAACACTTAATCTTCTATATTTTCCTACAGGATCCTCTGTCATGACTGCCTTTGAGCCAGTCATTAGTATGGAGCATGAAGCAGTAATCGGAGGCTTCAAGTGCCTGTATTGGCTAGCTGTTGAGCTTGGCCCAACTTCTGAGCTGTGACTATTTCTTCAAGTTCAAAGTAAGTACGTTCCTGTGCTCAGCGCTTACACTGATGCAAAATTCTATCCCTGTGGGGATAAAAAAGCATTTCTCATGTTCCTGGTTTCAAGGTTGATCAAAGAGACAACTACCACTCTCATTGCATAATTGATGATGTGTTAGAAATCATTTCCCAGGTCACTGAGAAGCCTTTCACAAAGCAGATGAATGCATTATCCGCCAACAGAGCTAAACGTGATGAAAGCGTAGATGTTTCCCTGCTTCATCATCTTGATCTACACATCAGGTATGACAGCACTTGGTCGACCCAATTTACAGTTTATTATTGACTTTCTGCAGGAATTATGCAAACTCATCTTGCTTTTCCCCATCATGCTATACTTAATGTTGTTTTATCTGCTATTATGGATTGGCTTTCCATTTTACTGTTATGATGTAATCTACATGGCAGATATACTTGCCAGTCCTTCCAAGACATGCCACAGTAGATGCTTCTACACACAGTCTTTCTACAGTGAAGACAAATCACACAAACCCACACAGAGTAGAGCTCAACAGCCGCAGACCAAAAAGTACTATCTCCACGGAGTTACCACAACCACCAGAAGTAGCAACAGATGATCCACACCAAAGAGTTAATTCTTTTCTACGAGAAGAGTGGGAGTGGCGATGTCTTCTTTAGCCGTTTCCCGAAACACTTTTATTCACGCTAGGGCCACAACAAACGGTTGTTTTGTCGATTAGTCAACTAATCTATCGATTGTCTGTGAAGATTCTCAGTCATCCAGGTCATGGTATATCCAAAAAGCATTTTAAAAAGGCAACTGGGCTTGTGGAGTTTTGAGAAGATGTTTCACTACTCATCCAAGTAGCTTCTTTAGTTCTAGGGGACCAGAATCGACAAAAAAGTGTCATGTTGTGTCATGATGTGATATGTACCTGCAATGCCTGCCAGATGCCAGATTTGGTCCTTTACTAACCAAGATCTAAAAACCAAAGATCAAGGTCAAAGGTCAGATTGGTTTTTATTGTCATTTCAACCACATATAGCAGGAGCAGTACATAGTGAGATGATAGGACGTTCCTCCAAGAATGTGTAGCTACATGAAGACATAGGGCTAAGCACAAAACAAGGGACGGAGCGTAGAGTGCTTATGCAGACAGTACAGAAACTGTCCAAACTGTACGCACAGTGCAGACAAACAGTGCAAGAATGAGAGACAGAGCAAGGACTAACAATACAATACAGACAGCACAAAACATAGCGCCTGTACTTAAAAAAAAACCACAACAACAGGGGGCAGACTAACGGATATGTGGTGTGCATTTCTTACCTCTGATGGAGGTTATCGGGTCAACCAGAGACATGCCACTCACAGAACATTAAAAGTGCCCATTGCCAACATGAGAAACCAATAAAAAGGACTATTGTATTAAACAAAGGCAACAGGTGAAGCAGCAGCCTCTACATACAAGCAGCTAAATAATGAGTTCAGGTACTCCTGCCCACTTTCAGTAATCGAATGTAAACACAAAAAGGCTTTTAAAAAAACGGAAAGAAATGAGTGTAGAACAAAATAAAATATTTTTAAAACCACATGTTGCGTCCGCAAAATCAAGGCTGTTTCCATTATCATTCAACATCAAAATCAGAGCCAAAATGCAGCCACCAGAGGGTGATGGTAAAACAAGACAGAGTGACTTCCAGTGGTTTCATCGATTGTTTTAAAAAGGGGAACATGTTTTTGAATATTACTGTATAAAGATGACTCTTGAACAAGCATTACTCTGAAGGAACTTAAACCAGACGAGGCCCAGGTACAGCTTTAAATTTTGTAGTTCATGGTCACTGTTTACGTGACTTACGTGCTGCCACCTGGCAACAATTTACAGGAGCAGAGAGATCTCAGAAAAATCCTGCAGGTGTGTGACAAGCAGAGAGTAGCATGAGAGCAGGAAGTGGTTTTCAGAGCCTGACAAACTGATCTCAGCAGGAAGTGCAGTCTCGCTGTGACAGGAAACTGATCTCAACAGTCAACATTTCTAACGCCCACAGGTGGATTCTCATTTGTTCTAATGGATATATAGTTATTGATTAAGGTCTGGAGGCAAGAGTTGCAATTATCATACTTCTAAACAGATCACATTGCAGAGGGACTACTGTTTTATTTGATCAATTCACTCATCAAATGTCTTGGTAAATTCACATTAAAGACAGAGTCCGTCCTTTCATTCAACTTGCCACAAGCCACATGTGTCATTATCACAATGTGAATGACGAAATGACTCAAGTGGTGACAGACAGCAGGTTTCTGTTGAAGTGGAGCAGTTGACTATCTGCAGCAGGATTACAGTCTATACGTTGCCCATAAAGAGTATTCATCCCCTTAGATATTTATCCTTCTTATTGCTTTCTTTAAACAAAGAGAGCTTCAATCGCCCTATAACTCTGAAATCACAGGAATCACAGTCAATATAATTCATAAATCTTATTTTTTTGTCATTTAATTAATAATGAGTGGCCGTATAAGAACTTTTGTTTGTGCAGCTGAATCTCAGTCGGGCTGGAAGATGCGGTCAATTTTACTCAAAGTTGCTTTTGCAAAACTGCTCAAGCTCAAGTGTGAAAAGTAATTTTCATGTCCAGCCACATATACTCCACTATATTCACCTTGCTGCTTCAAACCATGTCTATGTAGATTTTTTTTTTATTTTTTTTTTTTAAGAAAATCATTAAAAGGGGGGCAAGTCAAATGGGGTTAATGTGTTTTTTAGACATTGTGACCTTTGAAAACCGCAACTGTACCCACAAACAAAATGTTGTTTACTGCAAAGTTCATTTGAAGAAAACAACATTAAAAGCAGAACAGGAAGAGAAAACAAAAGGAACTACAGAGTGAAAGCAGGCACAGGCCCAAATAATGAATTTTCAGTAAATAGGTGAACTTCTCTGTGACATTTCATGAGGAAGTAAACAGCCTGTGAGAAAGAGGAGTTTAAGCGCCGCTGCAAAGCAACCACAGGCAGAGCAGCTAGTGGTAAGTTGTTGCCGGATAACGTTTTTGCAAGACAGGAAACGAGAGAAGCACAAAGAGTAAGCCGGAGAAGACTCGGACTACTTTCTTCGTACCTTCGACAATCTCCAGGACAGCAGTAAATCTGTGGAGAAGTGTCCTGTGAAGTTACTGAATGCAACCCTGAACAACGAGAGCTCCCCTAAAAACCTGAAATGGGCACTGAAGAGAGAGATCCAGAGCATGTCGCCGAGCCACAACTGAAGGAGCAGGAGACACCAGAGAAAGAGAAGGAGTCCCCCATGGAGCTTTCTCAAGGACAATCATCTGACACCACCGACCCCCTCAACACATACAAGTGGCACACCGGCTCGAAGGGAACGCTCAATGAGCTGAAAGAAGGAGAAGGCGGCACAGCTTCTCCCACATCTACAATCGATAAGATTCAAAAGGCCTCCAGCACCAAATGGAGCAAGATGCAAAACTGGCGCAAGGCCATGAGTGAAGACCCTGGAGAAAAGAATCCATCGGCTGGGAAAGGAGGTGAGGGAGCCAAGCCTGAGAAAGGTGCTGGAAGCAGAAAGAACCCCTTCAGGAGAGCCCTGTCCGAGCCTCCCGGGTCACTGTTTGCAGCCTTGTCCTCTTCCTCCAGCGCTAACAGCTCAGCACATGCAGCTTCATCCTCAGCTGCTCCTGCTACTGCAGAGGCCTCAGGAGTTTCCCCCACTGACCCTTCCCAGAAAGGAGGTGGAGGGGCGCTTTTAAAGAAATATGCCAGGATTGTGTCCCAGAAGCTCAAGAGGCCCAGGCTGCAGAGTCGAAGCAGCACGCCATCGTTACTGCCAGGTAGTACCACATCTGAACACATGATCACTCACAGACAGGATATCTTTTTATTTTCTAAAAATAACAATAAAAAACTGCGATTTTAAGAGAAAAATGTGGAGTTCTTTGTAAATGATAGCACTGGGCCCATAGTTTAGTGTTTTCTGAAGTTGATCTGGCTCAGACCATCTTTGTCAGTGCATTCAGACTCTCACAGTAGTCATGCAAAAAATATCACAAAACAACACCTGCACTCACCCACAAACACCCGCACATACCTACAAACTTCCGTGTTGCTGAAAGGAAATTCAAAGATTAAGAAGTATGGGCATGCTATTTACATGATGTACATGGCTCTTAAACCACTTGTGAACATTGTAGAGTGTGTTTCAGTGGTAGCTCCAGCCAAGTCTCTCGGGGAGGCCGAAAAAATGGTTGATGCAATAATCCCTTCAATGGATAAATTAACTGCAGAGTAATTAGCCATTTTTGCATTGAACAATTGATTCATAATGCTAAACTCGAGCAGTTGTCATCAGTAAGCCCCCAGATGGCTTAAGATGGGTTTGGAGCCAGAGTCAGTGCAGTACTGTCCATGAGTGGAACCACGTTGTCGATGGTGTGCCCATACTTCCATTGGACTCACTCTGGTTTGTGTTTGGTTAATACTGCGCTCTACTCTACCTCCACAAATACATTCACAATTACAATGTTCCATTATACACTTCACTTTTTTAAAAAGTAAGCACCATTATGGATTTAAACTGTTGTTTTACTTAGTAGCTAGTAGCTTAGTAACTAAGTAGCTAAACTAAAGTTTAACTTACTAAAAAAAAACAAAAAAAAAGATCCCTCAGATCCTTGAGGTCGGTTAGCACAGTTTACAACACAACTAGTCATTTAGTAGGTTTTAAACGGGCAAACGGTTATTTATAAGTTCCTACGGGAACGCTACATGGAGTGGTTATCGGTGGCAACATCATCATGATGTCACATCCTGTTTTTATGGCATCATATTACTCACTAAAATGAAACGTAAAAAAGGCATGCCTGAAAAGACGGAAACCATTTATTTTAATTAATTAAATTATTTGCAGTGTTTTAGTTTTGCCCAAGTCCCATCCACTAACATAGAGGGGGTGGGGCTTATGACCTATGCAGCAGTCAGCCACCAGGGGGAGCTCTACTTCCTTTGGCTTCACTTGAGGAGCTGTCATGGTGTCCACTTTTCTTACAGTCTGTGTTTTAAACATACTGACTGCATTGCGGGAAGCCATTTGCATACTAGCGGATAAGCACGCACATGTCACCAGCTAAGGCTTAATGAAAACATGCTACTGTTGTATGTTCTTAGAGCGTTGAATACGGTCAGCTTACATATAGAAAATAATAAATGGGTACGGTTAGCATCTATTGTTAGCATCACATACTTCTTCTGCTCTACATGCGGTTTACACCGTGCTCTGCTGACTAGTCAGGCTTTAACCAGAATAACATGACTCACTCTAAACACACCCATTAAGAATATCTGCTGTCATATAGGCAAGTGTCCCGACAGTTTCTTTGTGTTTTCAGACCTCATATTTCACTCAGTTTAAAATTTTAATTGATATTCATTTGTCTTTTTAAACACCCAGTGTCACATATAAGCCTTGATATATAAAAAAAAAAACAGGTGATATTAAAATTCTCCCGTACAGTTGTCATGAATGGAGATATTAGCTATAGAGACCAAAGCAGTTACAGAACAACTTTAGTCCTCAGGCCTAGACAATAGGCAAGATTTTATTTTTCATAACCAATAACAAATATCACTTCCTTTGTGTTTTTTAATGGATGTTGTTGAAATATTTTACTGTCTATTCCGCATTTATCCTGTCGTAGCATCCGAGAAAAAAAAAACTGTAGAGAAAAAAAATGCAAATACAAGCTGAAGGACGTGTACATACGGTGAAGCACTGAAGAGAAACCACAGGATGTGCGCAGTTCAATTTGACGTGTCATAAAAGAGACAGATAGCATCGGAAACGCTGGCAACATCACAAATGGGAGTGGCAAAACGCTGCAAGAGATAAGTGCCATCATCCTGTAATTACCACACATGAAAAACAAACTAGGGCCAGCGTGTGCCTGCAATTATGCTGCTGCAGGCATTTACTGGTGGGGAGCTGTGGCCTAGTGGTTAAAGGAGCAGCTTTGGGACTGTAATGTCACTGATTCACTCCCCAATATGTTCATGGTTGAGGTGCCTTGAGCAAGCAACCAAAACCCCTCAAGCGTCTGGTATGGCTTCCCACAGCTACAGGTGTGCTCACATTAATGGGTTAAATGTAAAGAACAGTTTTCTTGTATGTCTATAGACGGCAAATAAAGCTTTATTTAGCTTTAAGTATTTAGATCTTAGTATGTTAAGAATACGCTAAGCTAAGAAATACAGTTGCTATGTGTGTGATGTCCCCCTGCAGATGTGGGTGGGACTGAGCCGACACCAGCTGCACCACTTGAACTCCCAAGACTGCAATGGGCCCCGCCTCAGGAGGTCCCCCTGTGGGACATCAACTGCTGTATCCTCGAAGATGGACAAATTCTCATTTCCCCAGAGGAGGAGGTATACACCATTCAAAGCAGAGTTGTCTTATTGTTGAAGCGTGACCTAATCTGTGTGTGTGTGTGCGTTTGTGTTCCTTCTTAGCCGACCATGTGGACCCGAAACCGTGTGAGCAGCTGTTTGTCCAACCTCAGCATGCAGAACCTCGTAGATATCGACACAGGTCAATACTCACACACATTTAAAGTATAAATGTATGTTTAAATGCAGGAGGCATCCAGCATTAAAAGTTCCGGACATCCTAGCTAACTACTGCAGACAGTCAGAGAGGAAATAGCTGACTGTTTATTTGTGAGAATGACTGTCAAATTGCTTCCTCTAAGTTTTCTGGGGAAGATAGCATCAGCGTGTTATAACAGCCTACTGAAAACGTAGAGTGTGATAGAGAGAGAGACAGAGAGAGAGAGAGAGAGAGAGAGGGCAGAGTCTGTTGCTTAGAAGAAGCTCAGAGGCTGCACTGATCCTGCATTAATTCTGGCTGTTTGACAGCAACACATGTTCACGAAGACAGGAAAGAAATGTTACAGAGGCACAGATCAGAGGAACAAGAGTGTGGCACACCTTCGGACTAAATGATGGGATTTAGACGCTGGATTGTTTGTGGTGGGGCTTTGGGTAAGGAAAGAGAGAAAATCTACTTGACACCATTCTCCAATCTTTGACTTCAAAGATATCTTAAAACCAGACTCTTCGAAAGTGACTTTAGAGATACGAATAAGGGGAAACCATGTTGGAATATTGAAATGTTTTTCTCTGCGAAGCTTTAGAAGAGTTTGTTAGTGAAGTCTGTACAAGTAATCAAGTTTACTCTGTTGCTACAAAATGTGTTGATAGCTAAAGCCACATCCTGTGTGTCCTAACCTGAACCTATTTAGTAATATTACAACCCAACAGCCAATGTTTTAAGAGTCTTTCTTGAGTTAACACGAAAGATATGTGGTGTGGGAGCAGAAAGGTAGGCTTTTCGTAGCAGGACGAGCACAGAGGAAACAATGTTTTTACTGTTTTGACAAGTCAAAGAAAAAAAAAATCTGTTTGGTTATCTGATCAGAAAAGTGTAACAGGAAGATAAGAACCACAAATGACGAATACACAAAAAGTACATGTCTATGTATATAATTGCCTTTTGTTAAGGTAACACAAGCAGCCAAGAAAACCAAATTACATATTTTTGTGATTGGTTTTAATATTAAGATGCTCATTTAATCTCCATCCTTAGAATGCAGCCCCGACCACGTGGGGCCGCAGGGTGGTCCTCGGCGAAAGATCGACGGTGGCGTGATGGTGAGTGTTGTACACACCAGAGATAATCCCTCTGCTAGCCCTGCATTTCCTGTTGATGGGATACACGATTGCCTTACTAATGCACCACACTCTGCTTCATTCACCCTCAGGGAAGGATCAAGAGACGCCGCGACAACAAGGCCAAGAGGAATAGCAACTCCCAACAAACTCCAATGGGACTAAACAAAGGAAGCGGGTAAAGTTATGCTTATGTTATGTTATGTTTTTGACGGCAAAGACAGTAAAGTCTGGTGATCAACAAATCTGTGTCCACATATTTTGTGTGTTCCCAAGAGGGAGAAAAGATGGTGAAAAAGCACCTGTTACCTGTTTTTACTGAGTGATTTTTCCCTGTGTGTAATTTTAAGGCACTATGGATCTCGGGAGTCTGTGTCAATTCCTGTCAGTGCAGTGGGGAGTCTAGATCTGAGTGCAGACACCAGCACTGTAATCAGGCCGGTCCACAGCTCCATTCTGGGAGAGAAGTACTGCTTTGAGGTAAATTTCGACTTGTGCATTGATTTGCCAGAAAAAAAGGAAACGTCGTGTCCCAGTAAGGCTAACACAGTCCTGTTTGTTTCACCATTATACAGGTGATAAACTCCGAGAACACCCACTGCTTTGGCTGCTCCTCAGCTGCAGAACGTGACCGCTGGATTGAAGACCTGAGACGGGCTGCGCAACCCAACAAGGTGAGCCACTAGCCATTTGTCCCAAAAGGTGCGTCACTCATCATCAAAATGCAAATAAAAACATCTGATGCATTGATGTCTGCAGGATAACATTGAGCGCACAGAGAACTCCTTGAGCCTGTGGGTAAACGAAGCAAAGGATCTCCCACCCAAACGGCGTTATTACTGCGAGGTACACCTGGATGGGACCCTGTTTGCTCGCACCAGCAGCCGAGCTGTCGGCAAGCCAGCTAACCGCTCCAGCTTGGCAGCGGACGGCTCTATGGGGTCTTCAGGGGGCCAGGGGGCCAGCGGAGGTGTTGCAGGAGGGTGTCAACTATTCTGGGGTGAATTCTTTGAGCTTGACAACCTGCCCTGTGTGTCCCAAATCAGCCTGCACCTCTTCCGAGAGGAAGACCCCAAGAAAAAGCGCCACTCCCGAGATGAGTTCAACATGCAGCCACTGGGCAGCGTGACCATACCTTTAGCTGATATTCGAGGAAGGACCTATCAGGAGAAATGGTACCCCATCACTCCACACAAGGCATCAGGCGCAGCAGGGAACAAAGAACTGCTGGGGCCACAAGCTTCTCTCCGCATCAAGGCCCGTTTCCAGAATCTGAAAGTGTTGCCGATGGAGAAATACAAAGAGTTTGCAGAGTATGTGACGGTGGATTATGTGGAAATGTGCAGAAACCTGGAGCCACTTCTGAATGTGAAGGAGAAGGAAGAGCTGGCGGGAGCTCTTGTTCATGTACTTCAGAGTATTGGCAAAGCCAAGGTAGAGAATATGTACAAGCATAAATGCAGTTCAAGCTTT
The DNA here is from genome assembly GCF_963514085.1 of Chelon labrosus. Classification (NCBI taxonomy): domain Eukaryota; kingdom Metazoa; phylum Chordata; class Actinopteri; order Mugiliformes; family Mugilidae; genus Chelon; species Chelon labrosus. The sequence continues at coordinate 12,993,920 of NC_140338.1, forward strand.
GTAATCCCAAAGTTTAAGTATAACCAAATTTAAAAATACCACAAAAAATAGTAATGATACATGTTTTAACTGATTGTGCTTCAGGAATTCCTCATTGATTTGGGCAGCGCAGAGGTTGAACGCCTTGGAGAGAAGGAAGCGTTGATCTTCAGAGAGAACACACTGGCCACTAAAGCCATAGATGAATATATGAAGCTGGTTGGCCAGAAGTACCTCATCGACACACTGGGTGGGTAGGGTAGTTCAGCAGTGACTTCAGCAGCCGGCTACTAATATTGACTGATGCTTCAACTTTACCAAAATCTGTGCTTTCCTTTTCCATGCAGGGGACTTTATCACCCGTCTTTATGCCTCGGCGGAGAACTGTGAAGTTGACCCTCGTAAATGTCCCCCAGCTGATCTGTCAAACAGCCAGAAGCAGTTGAGGGAAACTTGTGACGAGGTGGTGCAGAAGATTGTTGAGAGCCATGGGTAAGAAAAGTCAACATATATAAAAAAAAGTTTGTGCCCGACCTGATTAAACTCACAGAGCTGTTTCCCGTCTTCAGACCGTTTCCTGAAGAGTTACACAAGATCTTCTCCAAATGGGTGGAGGCGTGTGAAGACCAAGGCAGGGCAGAGATCGGCCAGCGTCTCATCTCTTCTTCCCTCTTCCTTCGCTTCTTGTGTCCTGCTATCCTCAGTCCTTCTCTTTTTGGTCTGACACAACCCTATCCAGAACCAAACACCCTGCGTACTCTGACCCTTACTGCCAAAGTCATCCAGAATCTGGCCAACTTCACCCTGTGAGTGGCTTCTCATGTGCTTCAACAAGGTTTATCATCTTAATTTACTTGAAATTACATAAGTATATAAGAAACCTTTTGGCCTGATGCAGGTTTGGAGAGAAAGAGGAGTACATGCTGTTCATGAACGAATTCCTGCAGCAGCATTGGGACGGAATGAGGGGTTTCCTCCAAACGGTGTCCAATCAAGACACGGAAATCCCAATGACCTCCTTCGACGGCTATGTGGATTTGCCTCTGCGTTTGGCTGTGCTCCATGGCCTGCTGGTGGGCATTATCTATCAGAAGGACCAGGTATGACGAAAAACAAAAGTCTAGTACATTTTCTAAGCTTGTGTATGATTGCACCGGTAGATGGTTCAGTGTGCCGTATATTTTCTTAGAGTCCATGCAGAAATTTCACACACACAAATAAAACTGCGACCTCCATAATTTCATTCAATTATTGGTTCTGCTGCTGATATCCCCTGACAGTTTGACAATGTGTTGTCTAACCAGCATTTGTAAGAGCCATTATGGACGGAGTTTCCTTAGTCGGCCCTGAAATATGCCTGTATCCTAACCCTAGTGGTGATCCTAGGTTTTGGGGGGGCCACAGGCAAAGACATACGTTAGTTAAGTGAATAAAAAGTGTGTAAGCTTCACGTCTCTCATGTCAATATCTTTTACAGCAGACAAGATAGTTGACTCTCAACAGCTCACCTCAAAATTTTCTTACATATTCAACTCAACAGTGCTCAGATCACGTGTATGACTACTTCCGTGTTACTCTTATGTCCATCGCATGTCCACTTTTTTCTTCTCCATAAAATGTGTCAAGATATAGATCATATGTATTCTAAGTGAACCTAACATGCAGCTTGTTTCCTCTTCAGGAGACGATTGACAAGCTGCACCCTCTGCCATCGATTCTGAACCAGATCACAGAGTCACTGGGCCCTGAGGCACCTCGTATCATTATCAACAGGTATTTTACTTTGTTTGACTCGTCAGAAACTTGCAGCGTATTCCCAAGTTGAACACGTTACTGAAGCAGCCTCTTTCTTGCAGCCAAATGGGACATGCCAAGCCAGACTATGTTCCTCCTAAAGACCTGGGCAAGTACAGCCCTCTCCAGTCATCCCTCCAGCAGCTTCCTGTGGATTGCAAAAGCACACGAGACGGGTATACAGAGTCGTGTGTCTTTCACAACTGATTTCATGAAAGCATAATTTTCGGACTGTCTCCAGATGTTTTGCTCAATGATTCATACACTGATTCTTTTATATTTTAGACTGAAGTGTTAGATCTCGAGGAATGAGGTATTCCCAAGCTGACCTCCTGCCCATTAGTGCCTCCTCGATTAGACCTGCCGAAGATACATACACAGGAATATGACAGTGAAGCATCCTAACCAGATGCCCTAATAATACCCAGAGCTAGTGACTATACATAGAAGTTAGACGTAGATCACGTGGTAAAAGTGCGAAGTCATGCGAGAGAGAAGTTTCAAACCAGAGAAGTTAGCACTGATGATGACATGATGAAAGATGACAGATGCAGACTGATTATCTTACAAGCACCTAATCATCCTAAACTATACAAGCAGTCAAGGACTTTCCTGAAAAAAATCTCAAGAGATTTAGAATATCATAGGAACCATCCATTTTCTTACGCTTATCCAATTTCGGTGGCAGTAGGCTAAGTAAGGAATTCCACGCGTCCCTCTACCTGGCAACACATTCCAGTTCTTACTGGGGGATTCCGAGGCGTTCCCAGGACAGATGATATAATCCCTCCAGTGAATTCTGGGTCTTGCCCAGGGTCTCCTAGCTGGTATCTGTGCCCGGTAAACCTCTAGTCAGGCACACAGGAGGCATCCTCACTAGATGCGTGAACCACCTCATTTAGCCCCTTTTGACGCAAAGGAGCTCCTCACCCTATCTCTCAGGGTGACACTCAACTGAAGAACCTCATTACAGCCACTAACGATGCCATTTTCACAGTCACTACCCAAAGTTCATGACCATAGGTGAGGGTTGAAACCATTGGAACGTAGTACTAGTGGTAAAGCTTTACCTTGTGGTTCAGCTCCTCCTGCACCATGACAGTCCAATAAAACACAGCTGCGGCACCAAACCATCTGTCCATCTCTGTTCTCACAGTGTGTAAAGAAGTGTTATCTTATTAACACTTCTTTATGTGTTGAAGTGTTAAAACAATGAGCAGATTTTTGAAAAGCCATCATAAATAGCTAATTCACTGATCTATTTGCTAAGGAGGGATGGCAGGACTCGCAAGAAGCCACTATCCAGGACTCAGAGTGCTCCTCAAAGACCGCGTGTACACAAACCTGAATTGAAAAGGCAGACGAGTTCTGAAGCTCTGCCGACGTCTGATAATGAACAAGATGAGGAAACCAACCAGCCGCTTATCTCAGGACCGAACACTGTGAGTACAAAGAGGAACTGTGTTGGTCTATTTTAGAGACTGAGCACAGCATGACATGCGCTCATGCCAATGCAATGAATATTTTTTCTTGTCAATTACAGTAGAGGTGTGAAAGCTCGTAATCAGCATGTTTTTGTTTTGTTTTGTTTCTGAGCAAGGATATTTTGTTAATGTTGTAAAGGTTAATTAAAAAGGAATCAGAGAAAAGACTCATCTTGTTTTTCCAGAGTGCCAGTGTCAAACGTCCACCTGCGCCCGTTCCCTGGATTAAAATCACCCAGAACAGGGAGTCATGTGAGATGAAGACTGAGAATGAGGAGTTCAGCGCACTGGACAGGGTATGTAAGACCTGCTGCCCCTAGAGTGGCATAGAGTTACTCTGGCTGTAAGGTGTATGAGTTATTATACTTTATACATAAAACTTGTATATCTCACATGCCAGCATGCTCAAGAGCTGTCAGAGCTGCGTCTGGGGATAGAGCAGGTGACAGAGCGAGAGCTGGACATGGCAAAGCGCCTGGAGGACTTCATCATCCAGAGCCAGGACCAGAATGCAATGCTGCAGGCCGAGGTTAGCGAGCTGCGGAACATGCTGGCTGTGAGAGAAGAGCAGCTCGCCAGTGCCACCTTCAGGTAACTTTAACAGTGACGCGTGTGTGTTAGATCTTAACAGCAAACATGCTCACCTACCAGTTCATTGGGTACGATATTGAATCTTATGATGAAGGTTCTTGTTTAGTTTCAAATAACTGAGGGAGCTGCTGATTCAACTGTGTTTTCATTGTGGATGCTGGGGTTTGTAGTGCTGTATTGTGTTGAACTGACATACAGTCCTGTTATTGTGACATTTTAATCAGGGGGCTAGGCTAAATAACAGAAACACTTTAGTGTAACAGCACCACACACTACATCCTCCAAAGTGACTATCCAGCTGTACTGACACTTCTCGGATGCTGTTTTCCACATAAACTGAACATATGAACAGTCATGAAGATGCAGGACTGTTATACTGGAATGCATTCGTTTTCACTATTGTACCTAATGAAATGGCCAAGGAGTGTAGAAATGTTTGATCTGATTATAGATGAGATCGCAGAGGCTCACTCATAGTATGTTTAAATTATTAGAGACTAGGTCAAAGGTTCAACATTGTGAATCAAAATGATATTTTAGTGTTATATATTAGTCATTATTAAATAGTGTCAGTGTCTATTAGATTATTACTTTGACAAACTTCCTCAAAACTTGCACTTCCTAACTTTGCATAGAAAGGATTACGCTGGAATGTAATTTATCAGTAAATTATTACGTTTTACCATTTCATTTGTTTCTGAAGCACTCTTCTCTGAGCTTCTCTTCTGTCCGTCTGCCGCAGGCTGGGTGTGATCGAGGAGGAAAGGGAAGAAGACGAGAGGAAGCTAAGTGTTGCCATCGCAGCAGCTGAGAGAATGAATGTGCTGGTAAGAAACACAAAGAAAGAGATCCGTTCAAGTATATAAATATATATGCATAGACAGTCTCAGTATTGGATGTATCTGCTACTGTGGAAGAAACCCTGTATAGTGACAGTATATTTATCATCATCATATCAATGGCTGTTTTGGATATGCTCACAGGAGGAACAGTTTGCAGCCCTGATGAGGGACCTTCAGCAGCTGACTGAGGCCTACAACAGCACCCAGAACAACTCGCAGCATCCTGAAAAGCCACTCATCAACAGCAACTGATCATAAAAGTGCTTCAATTATACAGTTTTGTATATAGAGATGGTGGGGAAGCCACTGCCTAAGGTCACATTTGTGATTTCCTGATTTGACATGAGTTTATATTATAGACATGATAACAAAGGACTTTGTAAACTCCAGCAGAGGTGAACTTAAAACCTGCAGGATTTGTCCACATTTCAGCTTTTACTGTCGGTCAGCTACGGACGTGTTGGACTTGTAATCTTTTATGATAAATAAAAACTGCAAATGTTTCTTTGGGTTCATTTACAATGTGTCTAGTGCACCAAGGGTACAACGTACATTGATCCTGATGCTGTACTTACTATAGTTTTGCATATTGTGCACATGACAATTAACTCTTTGAATCATGAATCCGCTCTTGGCCCCATGGCTGTATGTTTGACAGCCCCCGTCTAAAATAACAGAAAATACACAAACCTGTTTATGGATACGTTGATGATGTTATGTCTCACACACACACAGAGACACACAATATGAGACGAGGATAAGACAGGACAGAAATTTTGTGTTGTGGTGTCTGTGCTGAAGGTACTCATTCTAAATGTCAGCACTTTTTGTGCAAATGATTTCAGCTGCACTTCTACATTTTATTAAATGTTTAAAAGTTTAAAAGGAAGAATATTCTTGTAGATGAGTGAAATGGACCTGGTTAATAGTGCCATATGGAAGGATCGGCACTTTGTTTTTGTACATATTCACTTGCAGCATATTTTATCACACATTTTGATAAATAAATTCACTTTTAAAAAGTATATATGATCTGTCATTTCAATTTAATATATTATTACTGCTAAAAGGACTGGAAATGAAAAGTTTAGGCCTATAGGGATTTGAGGACAAAGACTTGAGACTTGCAAAACAATGAGTTGGTCCCATCTCTGGGCGCAATGGGCGATCCACACTGTTCAGGTCTATCCATGGAAACGTCATTCCTCCTGTCCTATAGTGTTCTAATTCACCCTCTACAATCAACACAACATGGTATGAAGACATGTTGTGAGGTTCTGTATTGACCTCTGGAGGCTGAGGGTTACTTTGCATTCCCTTCAGCTCAGTGACTGAGGAGAATTGATAAAAAAAACAAAGTGACCACCCTGTGAAGGTACAAGGCCTCTATCGGCCAGCACTCACTGACTCCTCCAGAGGACACAGCAGGGGGAGCTGACACTCCAGAAGGAGCCTATGGGGTCTCTTTGGGGGGGGGTTATTGGACTCGGCCTGTGACTACGACTACTGGACAGCGATGTCGAGACCTCCCTTGGGCTTCCATCTCTGCTCCCTGGCAAGTACAGCAATCTGAAAAATACATAAGAGCACAAACATGAAGGAAATATGAAGACATGTATAAATAGGGGAAATGACATACCTGGTGTCTCCACCGCAGATCCGGACCCTGTAAAGTGAGAAAGGGAATGCAGAGTGCATTCACCGACTCCTTCAGAGGGGGAGCTGACCGCCACATGGGAGCCCATCGGGTCTGTGTCAGGAAAGGGGTGACAAGCTTCAGCCTGTGGCCTCTCGACGCCACTGGTCAGCTCTTCAGCTGGCCAGCGGCGTAGAGATGTGGCCCCCTCGACACCGCTGGCCAGCTCATCAGCTGGTCAGCGGCGTCGAGATGCGGCTCGAGCTGTCATCTCGCCGGTACTCCCTGGCAGGTGCAGACATGAGGGCTTCCCACACGGCGGGGCTCTCCGTCCTCTGCGAGGGGAGTGGATAACGAATGCCATGAGAGAGCCTCTATTTGAAACCTTGCTTCCTTCCAATGTGATGTCATCATGACGTCATCTCGAAAAGTCTAAGGAGGTCCAACGTGACGTCATCATGACGTCTTTGAACGGTTATGATGACGTCACATTGGAACGAAGCGATGGCGGTGACGTCATCATGACTGTTAAACGGTCAATCTCATCCATTTTGATTGTTTCCACAGCAACTGACAGAGGTTAGCAACTAACACTTTAATTTGACATTGGACTCGACTTGACAAAATGTAAAAAGACTTGCAACTCCACCCGGACTTTAACACCTCCCTCAGTAAAACGACGCAGTCCACCTCTCTCTCCACCTATAAACAAAAAAAAAGGTCGCTTTATAAATATGATACCAAGGATAACTGCATTCGGGTACAAACACTACGAACTGGTCAACTTAAAACGAATTGCAGTTTGTAAAACATGCTGGTCTAAGATTGCAAACCGTTGCGCATATTATACTTTTTTTTTTGTGGTTAGCTTGAAGTTAGGGTTAGACACTTAGACACTTAGTTGGGAGGGACAGTTAATAATGATTAGAGAAGCATGTCATGAAACAGAAGAAGAAGAAAGAGAAGCGCTTACATGAGATGAAACAACTGCTGCGACCGAATTCAAGTTTCAATGTTTCGATGTGGTCGGACTTTAAAGGTAATTTTAGCAAGTATTGTTGCGGTTCAGCCGTTTAGCCTCCAACACAGCAGGTGGCTGTAAAGCGGCCTGAAAAAAATGAACGAAGAAGAAGAAGAAGACGTTTCGTCACTTCCGGTTACGGTGAGATTTCAATAACGCCAGGCGCGAGAAACTACAGTCAACGGCTCTAAGGGTAAGGGTTGGACTGTATTTAACTAAGTGTGTTTTAACCGGTCGCTTTAGAGAGGAAGAAAACTCACAGTGTTTGGTGTACGACTTAATCAAAGGTCTGCAGGGTCATTCATGTTTTATGTCTGCTTCTGTGAGATGACTGTAGTCTTGTCTTGTCCATTTCTGAAGGGAACCATGGCGGACAGTGGAGAAGTAATCGTCCTCAGCGATGATGACGACGACTGTGAAGATGACCTGTCCTGCCTCATCCTGGAGGAGGAGGAGGAGGAGGATGTGAAGAAGCCTGGTAACTATAATATTTTCTCCTTCACCTCTGTGTGAGGGTTGTTGATGTTCTAAATAACCACCAGCCGCTCCTCCTCCTCATCCTCCTCCTCCACCTCCTCCTCCTCTGTGTTTCAGACTGTGTGTTGTCCCAAAGTTCTCTGGATGAAGACCTGGTTGTCACCTTCTCCCGCAGTGCCGAGGTGCTGCCTCACGCCCGCTACGACTGTCCCATACACCCTTTCATGTGAGCGTACTCTCTTGACACCGGTGGGTGCTCTTTAACGCCGTCCCGCAGCTTCAGCCAGTCACACAGCTTCTCTTCTGTCCTGCTCAGGGCTACAGACTGTGAGACCGGCTCTCCGTTGGCCAGTAACCAGCTCATTTGTGACCAGTGCTTCTGCTACATCTGCGACAAGCTGGCGTCATCGGTACGTGCTGATTTCACCTCTAAAGTGTATACACACATTTCACAACTCACCGAGGACCACAATAAAACAAGAGCAATCCCCACATCATATCAGTCTTGAAGAGTCAACAGAAAATGAGCAGATAAGAATAAAGATAATTGACTTTTGTGCGTGTCTTGGTTTATAACCAGTGACTGACGGTGTTTTTCCAGTGTGAATTCTGGTGCCGCAGCGGTGCGTGTCACTGCAACAGCCACAAGAGGAGTCCTTTCTGGTACAACCTCAGAAACGGCTCGCTGCTGGGGGGGCTGGCCGCGTTTGACCTCTCTCTATTAGAGATTGATTCTCACCTCCGACAAGCAGGTACAGGGATCGCATTCACACCTGGAAAAAAAACACTTAGAACAAACCACCTGTTACATGCCCATAGTTATGTTATAGGTCTGTCATATATATTTTTTTGTGTTCTTCCCCCTCATCCAGAGGCGATGCTGCAGAGCTTCAGACGAGAGCTCTCCGCCATGTTCGTGGCCTTTACGAAGGGAAAGACGCTACAGGAGTATGGTGTGACCCAGGAGAACGTGCAAGGCCGTATTTTTGAGTGAGCCATTTATATTTCTTTTGAAATCTCATCTGTAAAAAGTTCCCATCCATGACAACTGTGAGACAGTAGCCGTTAATGTTGTCGCTTTCATAAGGCAAGCAGCTGATGTTTCAGAGGGTTATAGTCAGGTGTCTTTGGAGACTTGTGATATTCCTTCGCAGTAAAACCATAAAACTTGGGGTAACATCATGCAATCCGTGGTTAATTGATAACAGGGTGATTGTTCTCATGCTCACATGTTTCACTTTTAGAATCACCTTGGGTGTGACCAACTACTGAAGCTTCAGTGCCACTATGTTTGTGTTTGACAGACCGATTGACCCCGTCTGTTGACCGACCCCATCCCACTTAGTTTAGTTTTTTTCCATGCCTACACAAGGAGAGACACGCTGATGAACCACTTCACTGTCTTAACAAAAAACCTGGGACCCTAAGTTCATTTTCTAACTTTTGAAGACACTATGGGGGTTATAGTTCTCTCCTGGACTGCATCAGCTCTCTACAGCTTCTAAACTGACTTGGAAGTAAAATTGATTCAGTCGTTTTTGTTTTCTCTCCAGTTACACGCCGGTGTACGAGTTCGTGTCATCGTTTCTGAACAAAGCCGACAAACTGGACAGCAGAGCCGCGGCCATCTTGAATCTGGGAGCAGCGGAGGACTTCATCAGGCATTTCCAAGTGTCGGGGTACACGACGCAGCATTTCCTCTGCTGGACTGTTTTCTGCAACTTTCAATATTCCATTTGTTAATTTTTCTCTTTTTTTATGCAGGACATTGGTCTTGCCGTCTCCCATGGCTAATGCTGCTCAGGCTAAACTAGCGTTACTGCGGAGGTAAACACACACAGAATCTCATCTGGTGCCGTCTCTAATTAACTGGAGTGTTTACGGTTTTCTTCTACGTGTGTGTGTGTCTGTTTCCAGAGTGATAGCATCCGTGCAGAGACTGATGGTGATGGCAGGTTTTACTCCAGACTTCATCAACAAACTTCAGAATTTTTACAAGAAACTTTATTTTTCGCCTGAGCTGAAGAACATGAGAAACAGGTGAGTTTGTTTCCGGGTGGCCCTTCCTTTGAGTTTCAAAGGTCGCACGTTAAATCCTTATTTTTCTATGAAAATAACTTGACGTTCTTGCGCTCCAGCCTGTGTGTTCGTCCCTGGTGTGACGTCCTGCTGGTGTCTGTGCTGAAGGGGCAGAACGTGTCTGGGGTCCGTAAGGAGAAAGGAAAGAAGGAAGTCCTGATTGAACCCTTTCCTGTGATTCTCCAGAGGACGGAGCTACTGCAGCGCCAGCGCAGGTTCACATACGTACACTCGTTTCATTTTACCTAATGTAGACAGACACGCACACAGCAACAGAGATCACAACGTGTGTGTGTTTGTTGCCGCCTGCAGGTACAGAGAGTTGTGTCGCTACCTACGTGTCGTTCAGACCGATGACTCCAAGCTGTGAGTTGACAGGTTTTTCCTGATTTTACTGCACTGTAGCAAGGAGGGTGTTTGGAGAGGGAGTTCAAGCCCTCTATCCATTAATGTATTTAGATGTGACGCCATGTTGTTGACTTGCTTGCCGCAATGGATTTGTTTGTCTCCTAGCTTCCAGCAGGTGCAAGACCTCATCCCCTACTTCATGTGCTTGGAGGGCGACTTTACGGCTGCTCTGACGTCTTTCTTTTCTTCAGTGAGACCCACCGCCTCCCACCTCTCTCCCCACGTCTTCCTCTTCTACCTCGGCGTCTTTAAAACGGCAACGGCACCGAAGCTGGTCGTCACTCAGCCGGCGCAGCTCTGCATCTCTAACGTGACGTGGGAGGCCATTAAAGGTCAGACAAAGATGCCGTTCGCTTTCACTGTGTGAGTCTCCCAAAAAACGTTTTCCGTGAAATTCAAACTCCCTGCCGTGTGTAGACGCCGTTCCCCTCAAGTGCGCTGAGGTGGTGAAGTTTGCCCTCAAGGTTCAGAGATACTGCTCGGCTGTGTACGCTGATGTAAGTCCAAAACTCTTCATGTCAGAATGTAGAAAAGAAAATCTGCTTTATATCCCTTGTAATGTGAGAGGCTTCTTTGAAGAGGCTTTTGCAGTCTTGTAGTCTTAAGCACAGGCTCCCATGCTGGCTGTGGTCTGTGTTTGTGAAGATGCAACCTTCAAAACGGATACGGCCTTCATTTACATATATCTCAGCTTGAGTTTCTTCCTGTGTGTGTGTTGCTTTATAATTTTACCATGTTCCATTATATGACTGTGTGTCTGCGACCTCTCTGATCCAGTCTCACTGTTGGGCCTTCTTACTCGCCATCGTCAACACACCTTGCCGTTCCCTCACCGTGCCCAGCCCTCATTTTCTACAGGTACGTATTTATCGTGCGTTAGCAGCTCTTTGTTTTTATCATCGCCTGTTTTATTTATTTATGCTGTCGTCGTTGTTGTCGTCCTCTGTTTTCCGTCCTCCGTGACCGCACAACGAAGGAGGCGCAGGATGTCGTGACTTCTCTCCTGCTAGGACAGCACGGTGCCAGCCTCCTGATCCCACGTTCGTTTCAGGAGGTCGGTATCTTTACATTTGCACGTCAAACTTTAAACTTACGTCGGCTTCAATCAGCTGTCAACATGCGCGTGTGTTTCCAGGTGTACCCGGATCAGGCCTTGTTGCTGCTGGTAACGGGAGCTTTACGTTTGAGAATCCTGAAAGCTCCTCTGAGTCCAGCGCTTCCTGTGCTTAACACGTTTAAGGTAACGCGCTCCTTTCTTCCTCGGATGCCTCACCACTGTTTGTTGTTTCTCTAATAAGTCTACAATATTTGCCACAACTTGCCAACCTCACACAGGACTCGGACAACTCATAAGACAGGAGACAGTTTTACTTACTTGGGCTGCTTGTACTTGTTTATTTATTGATTTTAAGTTTGGTGACGTTTCCGTCCTACAGGAGAATGTGTGGGCCTTCAAGTGGCTGTGTGACAGTTTGTCCAGCAGCAAAGAACGCCACGACTCCTTCGTCGAGGAGATCAAACGTGAGGTGGAAAACGCGGGTATGCGGACATCTTCTCTTGCCGGTGAACTGTTAAATCATTATTGTCACAGTAAAACCCTATTCGCATCAGATTACGTAAGGATGTTACGTGATTGAGATTGCATTGGCACGAGATAAGCCAACTCTCTTTTATTGAATCTATTGATAATATCAGTAAATATAGAGGTACCTTTTACACCACTACACATATTTAACAGCTGAAGCTACTTTGAGTTAGCTATAATTAGACTGTATCCAGCCTGGAGGAGAATGTGAACAGGACCTCTGTGTTTGGAGAAATATGCTGGGACGTGGCTGGTTGACACTGGACTAAGTTCAAACTCTGTGTGGTTTTAAACAGCCTGCTGAGTCTTTTCATCGCACCAATCTGTGGAGCTTAACAAAGCACCTCTTTGTCTTTGTCAGGTGGAGAGAATGTGCTACCCTTCCTTCACTGCATCTTACCCTCCCCTTCAGAGAACTGGGAGCAGTGAGTTCACTATCTTGGTTTTGTTTTTCGATTTTTAAAGCTGATAAAGGATGAGGACGTGATTCGTTGCCTTTTTCTCTTTGTGTTCTCCTGATGCGTCATCCTGCTCGTATGTGTGTTGGACTGATTTGAACTTTTAGTGTCTGTCCCTTCTGCAGGAGGTCATCTGGCTGTCAAACTTGACTCCCACCATGAGTCCTCTGTAAGTGCAACATGTCGGGACAGCTGATCGTTTTGTTTGTTTTGAGTGGATGTGTTCTGATAGTACTTTCCTCCGTTAGGGCCGATCTCCCGCCACAGTATTCGCACCATTTGCACATAAGACGTAAGTGTTCCTCATCAAATGTGTAAGCAGGGTCCTGTAATGATTCCGGCAGCTGACCCATGTCGATGTATTTACTGTACGTTTTATGTTTGCCGGTTACAGAGTATCCCTGCACATCCAGGGTCGAGGACTGTGAACGGTTACCAGCTTCACAAAGACGTCAGACTCCACCTGCACAGATCAGCTGATGTCAGTATGAGGCAAAGACTTCTGGGATTTATTCTTTATTGAATGTTGTTTATATTGATTGTGTTCTGTAGATACCTCTGCTTTCTTTTCTCTTTTTTTTTTTTTTTTTTGTTCAATAAGAGGTACTTATGTTGTGCTGGTAAATAAATTACTACTCAGGTTGCAGAACAAAACTTGTAAAATACGACTTTATTTTCAGAGTAATCATCCAAACGGTAAAACAGGCTCATATTAGCATAAATAAAACGGTAAACAAAAGTACAGCATGTTGTTGCTCTATCATTTGTGTGGCTGCAGCCGACGCCTTGAAAGCCAAGTTATTAAATATGTGACGACAGGTCGCATGGTTTGATTTAGATTGAGGTTAATTAGACTGCTAATCAAACTTTATTAAAAAATGTGACCATTTATATAGTGTGACGAAGGCACGTAACACAAACAAAGGCTGAAGCAAATTTAAAATATCAGAGACTAGAGGTTTCTTCTGACAAACTGAAAGTGGTTCCACTGCCTATTTTTTTTTTTTTTCAAACCGCATAACAAGAAATTAACATTGTTCATTTCATCAAAATGCTGCACATTTACCACGAGTCACATGAAAACCTATAGGAACAAAGTTATTAGAACAATGCATCAACACTCCCAGTTCACTGTGTGACTGCATCACTTCCTTATCAACAGAGGACGGTATACGCCACAATACACGCGACATAACTGCCATCTTACTTCCTCTTGTGGCGATGTAGCATGTCAGTGAGTCTTAAATACGAGTGAACAGAATTTGTTCTTTACAGTTTACCTGTTTCTGGTCTTCATGCTCAAGTAAGCCAGCTTAAAACTGTAGCTTCTTATTTAGTGTGGAAATACGTGGAGGTGCATCGAAGGAAAGACGGAAACGTCGCTGTAAACATTTTTAAAGTTGACCGACTTCATTCAATCCTTAACACATTAAACTGTGTTTTTCTAGCCTGTGCTTGTTTGTACGTTTTGAAAAGTACGCCAAATCATCTGTCAAGTTTCTTGTTGGTTTGTACCTTCGGTTGACAACTATTAGTGACTTACATTCCTAATAGTTGTCTGTTATTATCTTGTCATCGTGAGGTAGTTTTGACAGCTGTCAGACGGGGTACACCCCGGACAGGTCGCCAGTCTATCGCATGGCTAACACAGAGAGACAGACAACCATTCACACTCACACCTACGGCCAATTTAGAATCGCCAATTAACCTAACCAGCATGACTGTGGGAGGAAGCCGGAGAGAACCCACACAGACGCAGGGAGAACATGCAAACTCCACACAGAAAGGCCTGGATTCAAACCCAGAACCTTCTTGTTGTGAGGCATCAGTGCTAACCACCACTCCACATATGCCGCTACTCTTTACATGAAGGTGATAAGTGCCTTTCCCATGAACCTCAGTGTTATCAATACTACTAGTGACATTAAAATGAAAAAAAAAAAAACATGTTTTAAAAACGTCCACTTTCAGCGTTTCAGTTAAACTGGGATAAAAACTAAAAATGACAGAGCAACAAGTTTTTAAAAAGTAAGTTCCAGTCCATCTCGGTGTAGAGGAATAAAACAGTACTCTCTATAGAGGTCATTGCTTAAGGTCACACGTGTGTCGTAATTATCTTAAATTCACATTTGATCGAGTGATAAAACATAATACAGCTATATGAGACTGCCAGCGTGTTTTCAGTGTTCAGTGCTAGTAAGGCACTAGTGCACTTACGTCCAGTGTTCTGAAATATGTGACCCACATCGTCATTATTTACCACTGCAGAGGAAAATACATGTGGTTCATTTGTTCACAGCAGCAGCAGCAGCAGGTGAGATACTGTAAAATCACTGAAACAAATCAGACATCAATGTGTTTTCTTATATTTGAACAATCCTTTGTTCATCCAGTGTTTTTTTTTTTTTTTAACTCTTATGTTGCATATGTGTTTTTGTGGAGATGCACTGAGCTGTAAGAGAATCTTAAAACCGGAGGTCCACGGCCCGCGTGGCGTTGTTTCATGAGGTCCGACAGAAACTGCACGACTCTCAAATCGCTTTTACTGCTGCATAATCCCCGTGTGCGCAGGAAGTCCTCCTCTGCGCTGCCTTTCGCCCCGGCAGTGGCGGCGGTGGCGTTTGGACGACGGGAAGAAACTGCGAAAGTGTGCAGCAGTACCTGGCTGGTCAGAGCGGTCAGGCAGCTCTCCAGGTGCAGCAGGTAGGTGATGCCACGTCGGAAACCGGACTGAGGGTCGGTCATTCTACCGATGAGGGAACCCGTGTACGTCGGACTCCGCAGTGTCCTCTGGTCCAGGTCCAGAAGAGACAAGTAGCGACTGTAGCGGGTCAGAGAATGAAGGATGGTGGAGGAGGAAGTGGAGGATGATCTGGTGGAGAAGGAAAGTAAATGATGACATGGATGAGACTTGACTCGGTTTACATTTTAGAGATGAAGTGGGAAAAAAAACAGTTGCAGCATATTAAGACCTGCTATTTTAAGTTAGTCTAACTTTAACATTATTGGCTCCATGCAAACTGTTTCTATTATTCTGTCTATAAGCCGGTAATCATCACCTGTGTATTCCTATCAGCCTCCAGGTGAGCAGGTCGGTCAGCTGAAGGGGCGTGGCCAAACTCGGCATCACAGCAGCTCCATCGGGACCCGGAGCAGGCAGGAAGAGTCTCAGAGCGTCCACCAGCTTCCTCAGCAGGGTCTCGTCTCCCCCGATGACGACCAGAGGACGGCCGCTCAGCAGGCAAAACACGGCATGCTGGGAGAAGGAGTTCTGCTTGATGAACCTCAGGGCTCTGAGCCCGGACTTCCTTCTCGTCTTCTTCTTCTCCGGGCAGATGATGCTTTTGATGTTCTGGGTGGGGGAAGGCGGGTCTAAGGAGCCGGTGAAGCTGGTGCAGTCGGACGCCTCGTCGATGCTGAGCAGTCTCAGAGGAGGGCCGGGCGGAGACCACCGGTCCACCTCCGTCAGGGAAACGGCACGGGTCAGGTTCACGTGGAGGTCAGGCTCCAACTGCACCGGCTGATGGACTTCAGAGCAGGGTGGTGTCAGCTCTATTTTTATTTCAGCTGTGTAACAAAAACAGGTTTTGCTTGTCATTTACAGTGAAACTGGTAACTGGAGTTCGCCTTTAAGGTCGTGACCTCTTTTAAAAGGGATTTACTGACACTTAGTGTTGAGATTGTAGACCTGCTCCCTATGGAGATACTGTATGATGAGCTCATTATAAGCTAACAAAGACATAGGTTTTTATTTGCACAATAAAATATCTGAGAAAAAGCTGGATTTATGGCACCTGCTACCACGGTGCATGGAGGAGGAAAAATAAACGGCAGGAAGGTCAAGAGTCCAGCAGCACTAAGTATCATGTGGAACAACTTTACACGGAAACAAGGTTGTTCGATATATACTACAAGTGCTGCTGGAGTCTAGACCAGACCTTTCACCCCCACCCCATAGCAATGACACTCCTTGATGGCAGCAGCCATCCCCAGCAGGATGCAGCCTGACACAGGCACACACACAAAAACACTTTAGAAACAACTCAAAGAAACATGAAGAACAGCACAAGGTGTTGATCTGGCCTCCAAATTCACTAGATCCCAAATTGAACGAGTATCTGTGGGATGATCCACAGAGGCCCCTCCCCTCAAAGGTCCCCCCACTAACAACATCCTGTTACCAGACACCACAGGACACCCTCAGAAGGCCCATGTCCATTCTCTGTTGAGTCACAACTGTTTTGGAGGCACAAGGGAGACACAGTGTACATTCACTCTCTCTTTTTTCAGTCTCAGCCGACCTCAGACAGATGACCTGGGTTCAGTTCCAGGTTTCAAGTTCCTGTTGCCTTAGTGTTTGCCCTGATGTTTTCAAGGCTCTCGGTTCAACAGAGATTCTCGAGGCGATTTGGATTGGTGTTGAACTGAACTGGAAAACTTGAATTGTCCAAACAAACGTTCACTAAGGCCTGTTTGGATGGTATTTCTTGTGCAAGTTAAGGTTTAGTTATGTTAACACAGCCTGGACCACATTTAAATGTGTGTAAATAAAGACAGTTTTTTGATTTATTTGTTGACGCCTCCTGACGTGAAACCTTCCTAACAAGCAGCTTCTGAATGAAACAACATCCACTTGTTTTTTTTGCTTTCCGCTGAACCTATTCTCCCGACGCCTTGTATTTTGTCGCATTCTTATCAGTCCTGAACATGTGGAGTGATTTTTGTTCACTTGAATTTTTAATTGTTTATTGCACGAGCATCTTCTCCTCTGGAGTATAATTTGTGCTGCCAAGGAGCCTTTCAAAATGTTGCAATGTGCACTGAGTTGAACCACA
This sequence comes from Chelon labrosus, assembly GCF_963514085.1. Lineage (NCBI taxonomy): Eukaryota > Metazoa > Chordata > Actinopteri > Mugiliformes > Mugilidae > Chelon > Chelon labrosus. The sequence continues at coordinate 13,011,109 of NC_140338.1, forward strand.
AGCGTAATTTCATTTCCCCCTGTGATTTGACAAAATAACATTTAGACTCGCTGAGGTGAACAGGAAACATCTATTACAGCCACAATGAGACAGCTACTTTGAGAGATGCATATTTTTCATATTTTTAAGATTGATTGAGCTTTATGACAATAATCTCTTCAGAGCAGGAGTAGACAGACAAAGTGTGCAGTTGTTTCAGAAAGCTTTCAAGGACTTATTCGGACTGTAAACAAAGCTCCACAAAAAGTATAGTTGATGTATCACCTTTCAGGAGTTTGGACGTCTTCTCTGCAGAGCCGTCTTCATGGACGTGATTGATCACGACACCAGCTTCATCCGTTAATTTCACCACACATTCTTCTCCGTCAACACCATCTTCATCTCCCCGTCCAGGCTCTCCATTCTCATTTACCACAGTACCTGCCTTCAGTGTGCTCTCCTCCTCACCGGTCGGCGGGTCCTCTTCGTTCGCAAACCCGTTAGTCAGAGGCTCTGCTTCCTCCTCCGTGATGGCGGTGAGGTCGTCAGGAAAGATGGACTCCGTGGTGCTGAGCACCTCGATGCTGTCCTCGCTGTTGGCCCGTCTGGCGTACGCCTGCACACGCTTGATGCCCGTGTCCGCTGCTGCGCGCCTGACCAGAGTGTCAGTCACCCCGACCGCCGCGTCTGTGGAGGAAACAGGACTGTCAGCTGACCAAGTTCATTATTTAAACGTTTGTTTTCTTTAATCCTCAAAACGATTTTATTTTATAATGACCTACAACTTAGAAAAGCAGCAAATGTCTGCATTTAACAAGCTGGAACTGGTGAATGTTTTTGGATAAATTACTTAAAATTATTAATTGATCACTGTGGTTAACTGAGAATTAGTTTCAAAGTTACAATAAATGTCTGAAGTCAGTTTATTTGCTTGTTCAGAAATGATACTCGCCTATTTGTGTCCTAAATATAAAGCTGCAGCCAGTTAGCTTTACTACGCACAAAGACTGGGAATTAATGCAAACCATAAGCGATTAACAATGTCTTGTTTGTCTAAACCATGCATATATAAATGTAAAAATAACAATAAACCATTTGAGATTAAGTTGTGGATTGTTTCTAATCTCGGAGCAGTCCGAAGGGTGAAATCTGCAAACTGAAAATGATACGAAAGAGAATAAAACAGCACATCTTCATATGTGAGAAGCTATAACCAGAGACTGTGACGTACCTCTGCTGTCAGATCCCGTAACAGCACGCTGTGTCCGATAAGACTTCTCAGTCCCGAGCACTTCGATGCTGTCTCCGCTGCTCACACTCTCCGTCATCTCTGCGGCAGCACTGGGGTCAGGGGTCACTGTCCCGGCTTCTCCTGCCTCCAGCTTGATGGCGATCTCCTCCACGCAGGAGTAGAACGACTCCAGGCTCGGCGGTTGCGGCTGCAGCGTCTCGTCACACCTCTTGCCGCCTGCGGTTCTCTGCAGCTCCGCCTCAGCCCTGTCTTCCTCCTCGACGTCCTCCGGGCTCCACGGCTCAAACAGGAAGCCGGTGAGCGTCAGTCTCCTGGACAGCGAGCACACGAGACGAGTAGTTCGCAGGACGCTCCTGTCGCCGCGCAGGCGGCGCTCTGTGTCCGCCAGCTGCTCCTTCATCAGAGTCAAGAAGTAGGGGTTGCAAAGCTCCTGGAGCGGCTTCAGCCGGTGATCTAACCTGCAGGAGGTGAAGGTGGAGAAGGAGGAGCAGGGCTCAGGAGGCTGCAGCGCTGCCGGGTCAGCGAGGGAGTCGGCCGGGTCGTAGGGCAGGAAGTCGGGCTCTTTGAGCTTCCTGTTCGGGTAGGACATGATCTGGCGGAGGAGGTCTCTGTGAGTCAAGATGGAAAACTCCACGGCTTCGAGCTCTTCCCCTTTTTCTTCAGCTTCTGTGAACCCATTTGGAGTCCTCTGATGGTCTGTCTCCTGGAGCAGATTCAAGCGTCTGTACCTGAAACAGCCAGAGGGAGTCATATTTAGTCAGAGACCCGACAGCGATGAAGATCACTGCAGCAACATACGGTCAAACTCATCATGATAGGATGAGAAAACATGGACACGAGCACATAGTCATCACTTTGTCATCTGCCCATTTTGACTGGAGACAAGAATCGATGGGTACACAACCAAAGCTGTGAGGAAAACAAATCTCCATATGCATTTGCCTTTATTTTTAATTAAACTACCACAGAAAAGATCATCTGATTAATCATGTTGATGAGAGAGGAGGCTCGCTGTAGGAGCTTCATCTCTCAGTGAGAAGGAGCCGCCGTGTCATTTGTGGAAGTATTTTTAGCCGACGTGATGCACGAAAGAGACACACAGCTGGAACGTCATGCTACAGGGTGAACTGAATTAAAAGTAAATCTATAGTATGTCAAGAGCACCGTTAGGACCGTCACGAGTCCAAAGCAATAACGTCTCATTATCCTCGCGTCTCTTCCGTCTCAGATGAGAGGGAAGAAGATCTGAGGAAACGAATTGAGGATGTACAAACCGAGAAATGAGACCACGGTCAGCCTTTTTCACTTGGCTCGGGTGTTTTGAAGTCCCAGTGAGCCATGATAGTGAAACTAAATGCACAAAAGTTCAACCCCTGATGTCTCATACACTCTTAAAAAAATGTTACCCTCTGAGCCGGGAGGTCTTGGAGGCCAAAATGATTTCCTTTAAATTTAGATCAAAGTTCCTGCCGTGGAAACGCACCAAACATCTCCAAAGGTTCCTAGACCCTGGAGAAAGTTTGTAGGAGTCAAACGTCCAATTACTCTTGAATCTTAAAATTAGTCTATATCTCTCACACAGTCCTTCCACATTAATGTAAATGACTCAAATTAAGGCTGAGACCTGGTGTTTTTCATGTAAGGTTCATTATTTTGCCTGAAGCTCACAGCCTGAAGAACAAATGTCCTGGTGCAGATACGGTTACCAATTACTGATCTTACTCAAGCTCTTGCAGTTTCCTCTGCAGCTCCGAGGAAAACGCTTGTCTGTTCCCCGTCTTGAGGCTCTCCGACGCCTGAGAGAAGCGCGTCGACAGCTCAGAAAAGTTCTCCACCAGCTTCGCCTGGTCCGAGCACACGTAGGCCATGCAGAAAGGGCGCACCATGCCCCGGGCCTCCAGGTCGTACAGGGTCACGTGGTGGACGTAGGCAAAGGCGTCCTCCGCTGAATCTCCCAGGATTACTTTGGAGTCCTCGCTGAAGTTGAGCCGGGGGCCAGGCGAGGGCGAAGGGGCGTGGCCGGGGCCGGACGCCTGGTAGTCCACAGACATGATGCGAACGGAGAAGTGGTTGAGGTCAAAGGAACCAACGACCCTGGAGTCGTCCGGTATCGTCAGCACGGGCTTCGGACCCACCTGGCATTATTAGAAACATTTGGGATAATAAAGTTCATTTCATTTAGCTATTTTCAGACATTTTAATAAGAAAATCTGACATGCTTCGCCTTTGAAAGTTGAGTCAAATGAATCAGCAATGAATATACGCATTTATAATAACAGCATACACACCGATCAGGCATAACATTATGACCGTTCCTAATATTGTGTAGGTCTCCCTTGTACCTCCAAAACAGTTGTGTCTCATCAGAGAATGGACATGGACCTTCTGAGGGTGTCCTGTGGTGTCTGGCAACAGAATGTTGTTAGTGGGGGGCTTTGAGGGGAGGTCCCCCTGTGGATCGTCTCTAAGATACTTGATTAGTTTGGGATCTAGTGAATTTGGAGGCCAGATCAACACCTTGTGCTGTTTTTCATGTATTCTAAGTTGTTCCTAAACCGTTTGTGTGTGTGTGTCTGTGTCAGGCTGCATCCTGCTGGGGATGGCTGCTGTCATCAAGGAGTGTCATTGCTGTGGGGTGGGGGTGCCTAGTCTGGTCTAGGTGGGTGGTACATGTCTAAGTAACATCTACATGAATGAATGCCAGGTCCAAAAGTTTCCCGGCAGAACATTGTATTGTCACAAGATGGTCATAATGTCATGCCTGATCAGTGTATTTCTTATTTTCAGTTTTTTTAGTTTTGCACGTGTTATTATTCAGTTTTCATTTACCTCGTTGTGTACTTGTTGTTTGTGTTGTGTCTTATTCATCTATCATCATCATTGAACCCTTTAGTAACATCTAGAAGACATCATCATACCTGACCTACTGGAAGTTAAGGTGTTTTGACGTATTCTGTACTTTAAAAATTTCCTTCTAACAACACTGATGCTGTCCCGTAAAGACACACCCTGTGATATAGGATTATATAGGGTCAGGGTTAGTGAGCCTGTGTGCGTGACTGACTCTTTATCTTGTGAAGACTACCATCTGTAGTTTAGCTGCACTCCCTCGAAAACAGATCACAATCTGACCTCAACTTCCTGAATAAAGCCATCGGTTGCGCCACCGGTGGCATGCACAGACAAAACCACAGACATGTACTTAAAATAATCATTAAGATTTGAGACTCCTCGAGTTTTTATGACCTTCAGCGAATTGCCAGAGTGGAATAAGTCGTTCCAGACGTCAAGACATCGAAACAAAAGAAGCGATAACATTTTTATAAATGAAACTAAATGTGCAGCGCTCATCACACATATTATGACTACACTGCAGAAATATGACTCCACGAGACAGGATCTCACTGCATGGCATATGTGTGTGTTGTGTTATTTAGTAAAACTATTTACATGTCCAAATGACAGAATAAATATTAGAATAAAACTTATTCTGTCATTTGGGACATGAACATGAGGAAAAGGCATCATTGGCTGAGGTCTTGTTTTTACATATATGACAAATTAATTAAAAAATGCACATACCCTGGTCTCAGGTGTTATTTATTTTTAAGTTTATTGTTAGGTATAGTTTTATTTTCCTCTGTTGATCTGCATTATGGCATCTCTTCAACATCTAATCTTCTCCAGGAGACCAATTAACTCTTCAGGTAGCCTATCAAACTGATCTATTCTCACTTTTTAATCCAAATAAAAACTCACACACCTGCTCAGAGAATTCAGCCACCAGTATGAAGTCTCTGTGAAACTGGGCTGATGAGGTCCAGGGGTGACAGGAAGGTAGCAGGGGTACAGAGAACTCCTCGGGTAGACCCTGAGCCTCCCGCTCCTCCTCTCCTTCTCCAAAGCCCTCGGTGCCGGTGAAGGCCAGCAGGTCCGGTGACCCGATCATCTTCACCCAGCGTGGGGTCAACCCATGGAGGATACACGACCTCTGAGCTCCGATCTCCTCAGCGGGCGGATCGGACTTCGGGGTCACGCTGCGCCATGTCCCGGTGCCGCCCGGCCTTCAGTCACTGGGTGAGTCAGCTGTTCACACGGGACCCCACGACGACAACAACAACAAGAAGAGAGTTTAAACACTTGTTGCGCAGTTGTCTGCAGCCTTTAAACGATGTAGCTGCAACAAGCTGAACCAAGCAGAGACTTCGCTTTAGGTCCTACTCGCTTCCTTTCTCCAACAGAGCAGTAAACAAGCGGCGTTTTCAGGAACAGAGATCGGAAAAAAGTTAAAGGAGAAACGAAAGTTCCCTGGAGGCAACTCCAGTCACACGGTCAGCCGAACTTTGTCCCGGGATTTTGTCTTCCTCTTTCTGGCAAGAAGCAAACAGTCCTCCAGGCTAAAAACTTTTGCCTCACGTATTTTGACGACCCGAGGCTCCTACCCCCCACCCACCCCACATATTTAGCCATGTGACAGACACATGCAGGGTCGAGGGTGGGCCGCCGCTCGCTCCGGTTGCGAAAGCGACGCTTCACGTGAGACCCGGCAGGACGTCCAGAGTCAAGTGAGACACAGTCATGAACACTTCCGGTCACCTGTGTCGAAGAAAAATGCTTCTGCTGCTGGAGCAATAAAAAACTGTGACTTTGACTCCAGACATCAATCAACGAATTATATTGAAACCAAATACACTGCCTGGCCAAAAAAAAAGTCGCCACCAAAAAATAAAGGTGACACTCTTATATTTCTTGGATCTGGCATTGTCATCTTGGAATCAGGGAAGAAAAAAATCCATTGATGGAATAACCTGGTCATTCAGTATATTCAGGTAGTCAGCTGACCTCATTCTTTGGGCAACATAATGTTGCTGAACCTAGACCTGAGCAACTGCAGCAACCCCAGATCATAGCACTGCCCCCACAGGCTTGTACAGTAGACACTAGGCATGATGGGTGCATCACTTCATCTGCCTCTCTTCTTATCCTGATGGTTCCCCACTATCCTTCCAGTTTTTAATAATGCGTTGGAAAGTTCTTAAACCAATTTTAGTAGTTTCTTCAACCTCCTTAGATGTTTTCTCTGCTTGATGCATGCCAGTGATTTGACTCTTCTCAAACAGACTAACATCTTTTCCACGACCACAGGATGTGTCTTTCAACATGGTTGTTTAAGAAATGAGAAGCTACTCATTGCATCAGTTGGGGTTAAATAACTTGTTGCCAGCTGAAAGATAATCACCCATGCAGTAATTATCCAATAGGAGGTTCATACCTATTTGCTTAGTTAAATCCAGGTGGCAAGTTTTTTTTTTTTTTTTTGGCCAGGCAGTGTGAGATTATGATCAATCTGCAAGTTGACCCTAACCTAAATCCTCAAATAAATGTGGTGGAGTTTAAAAAGTAGCAGATTTCCCTGTGGATCAGGGGAAAATTCAGTTAGCCTACCTTAAGATTGTACCCACTGTAGGCTACTTGAGCAAATGTGATGTTTTTTAGAGCCTGCTACCACCTAGTGTTCCAATTCACCCTCTTCAATCAACACTACATGATATGAAGACATGTTGTGAGGTTCTGTATTGACCTCTGGAGGCTGAGAGTCACTTTGTATTCCCTTCAGCTCAGTCACTGATGAGAATTGATAAAAAAAAAAAGTGACCAGCCGTCAGCCACCAACAGTAAGAGCTGACACTCCAGAGGGAGCCTATCAGGTCTCTTTACTGGGTGAACAGGTGACCTGGTGTCGCTTCGGCCTGCGACCGAGGCAGCTGGTCAGTAGTGTTGAGACTGAAGAGTTCCGGGCTTCCCTCCTTCCTCGTTGTCACTGGGGGAACTTTGGTTGTCCTCTGAGGAAGAGTGGACGTTCAAGGCCATCGGACAGCCTCCATTTAAAACCTAATTTCTTTACAATGTGAAGTGATCACTGACGTATGAAAGGGATTCTGACCTTTAAAGTATAGATGGTGAAACCGGGTCAAAAAAAGAGGTCACACCAGTGACGTCACCTGTCAATATGACGCACTTTGTTTTCAATAATAATAATCAATATTAAAAATACACAGAGCACAATGACTGGCAAATCCATCAACAAGCTGAACAAATGAATAAATGAAATATATGAAAAATAATCTAATGTTGTCATCTACATTTCAGCACAATGAGCGATCCACTGTTCAGGTCTATAGATGGAAACGTCTGACTCTGATGTATGAAATCAGAAGAGATGGGCTAAAACTCCTCCAACTTAGTATAAGAAGCTTCTGAAAGGCTACATTTGAAACAAGTTAAAATATTTAAAGACAATGCTACCAAATAATAATTATATGTACACCTTTGAGCCACTGGGAATGTGATGAAAGAGAGGGGCCTCTGTGGATCAGGCTTGTCCCAGTGCATCCCACAGATACTTGATCAGTTTGGGATCTAGTGAATTTGGATGCCAGGTCAACACCTTGTGCTGTTCTTCATGTTTTTTGAGTTGTTCCTAAACTGTTTTTGTGTGTGTACCTGTGTCAGACTGCATCCTGCTGGGGATGGCTGCTGCCATCAAGGAGTGTCACTGCTATGGGGTGGGGGTGCCTGGTCTGGTCTAGGTGGGCGGTACATGTCTAAGTAACATCCACACAAATGAATGCCAGGTCCAAAAGTTTCCCAGCAGAACATTGAATTGTCACAAGATGGTCAAAGTTATTCACTTTACCTGTCAGTGGTCATAATGTTATGGCTGGACACAAGGAAAAACTACAGCGACCAATGACTCTTAGTGTACATACAGACATAAGACGCCTAATAGTCTGTCACATGGTAGAACCACACAGTTTAATTGCTTAATTGCAAAACCCTTTAACACTGTCTGCTGTAACAAAACTAGATTTGAGAGTGAATCTAAACAAGTGCTTTATTTGTTTTTGTAGTTTCACTGCTCAATCACAGAAATTGCATTTCTCTTACACCCACAGCAAATTATAGCTGAAACGTGTCCACAACATTCATACGGCATTTAAAAGCAGGTACATTAAATTATCAGGTAATTTAAAGGGTTGATTTACCCAAATATATTGGCAACAAAATGAACACGTAACAAGACCAACAAAAATGCCTCAACCTTCAGTATAATAAAATACACATGTCGAGTTAAATAACCACCTCAGACGGACTGAATAGCTTAGCGCAGCCCGACGATTCTCAGCAGGTCGTTATTATTGTTCAGCACAGTCAGTAGATTTAGGAAGATGATGGAGAGCACATACGGTCAATTAAAGGATACAACAAATGTTAAGCATTTAAGCCGCAACCTGTACCGCTCCTCTGCTGTTAACTAAACTACTGACACATGCGGCTGAGTTGACCATCACTGACTAAAGGTGAAACATAATCACGCAAGTTTGAAAGCAGGGTTGGTAGCACACGCACATCCCGAAGCACCGTTTCAATCATCAGCTCTTTTCCTTGGCACGTTGCGACGCCTTCAGCTTGACTGACTCTCAAAACCACCGTCTCTTCGTATCAGACAGACAAACAAGGAGGCTTGAACCACAGACATAATGGATGATGAGATTTCTCCATTGATCTGCACATCAGAGCTTGAGAAATGTCAAGTGCTGAGCGCGTGCAGGGAGTTAAATGAGCAGTATTTCAGGCTCTGACACGGCGCAGTAAAGCATGAAGCCCATCTGGTCCACCTGGTCCTCTGACAAGCTGCTCAGCAGATTGACGGCCGGTTTGAAGTAACTGTGTAGCGCCCCTTGTTCGAGATAGCCAATCAGCTCTGTGATGCACTGCTGGAACCTCACATCCAGGCTGTTCTCGGACCAGTCGCCCTCACTGTCGCTGAGGTGCAGGATGAGGTTGGCGAGCGGGGCGGCTTCGAGCGGCCGCAGCGCGGGGTTCAGTCTGCACGCCGCCTTGAGGATTTTAAGAGTGTGTCTGCGGCAGCCGCCGTCGGCTTTGTCGAGCTGAGACAGGCGCTGATTCTCCCACGGGTAGAGGGAGAGGTGCCAGGCGTTCACCCAGGGAGAGGTGAGCTCAGTCTGGGCGGTCAGGACCACGTCCCCTTCCCTCAGCAGAGGCAGTATGGTGATGAACAGGGGCTGATCGCCGCTCTCTGCTGCTTTTTCATCGTCAGGCCTGGAGCATTGTGAAAGGATAAAAGTCCATCAGAGAGGGCAAACACATCTAGTTTAACACACACATACAGTATATTATGGGTTTTCAAGTGATTTTTGGCAGTACTTTATAATTTATTGACCTCTAACTGAACCACTGAGACTTTCTTGGTGTCCAAATTAATAATAATTTACACACTGTATATAAAAAACTGATATAAGAACAATTAATTTACAGATAATCTAGTTAATGCCAACAGCGTATTAAATATTTTAACATTTTGCACAACCAGTGTGGCGTTAATTCATGAAACAACAGTGAAAACAGCAAAGCATGGACACGCACCGTATCTCCAGTCTCAGGTCTGGTCCTCCCGGGACAGGTCTGACCAGACAGTCCAAGGTGCTGCTGATTGACAGCCAATTCATAGTTTCCATGATGGCCTTACTGAACATGTTCACCAGAGCTTCTGCAGACAGATAACCTCCCACCAGGTACCTACAGCGCACAAGGAGAGACTAGAGTCAGTTTCAGACGGCCTCTCACCTCAGAATATATATAATCTATTCGTGTTGCTCCAATATCATGCGCTATAAGGTCAGCCTTCATGTTCACACTGCTAAATTACGATAAGTGATTTCTGATTGAACTAATAGAGAAAGAAGTGATTACAAAATTCTACTGTGCTATTTATTTGCATAAAGTGTGTAGGTGTGACCACAGGTATTCAAAGCTGTCAGATTTCCCAGGTCAGATGTCAATGCAATGTGTGAATGTAAAGTGTAAGTGACTCCATATACTGTATATGCTGTATATGAGTAGGATGAGCTTGAATCTTAATATAAAAATACATGTGTGGATTTTAATGATTCTAATGCATCTGTGTGTGATCACCTGTCCCAGTAACTGCGTCCTCTGGGAAAGTACTCCAGATTGACCCGGCGGACCATCCAGTGCAGAGGGTGTGTGAGCAGCGTCTCCTCTCCTGGGATGAGACGCCACAGAGAAGCCTCCAGCTGCAGAGGCACCAGCAGACAGGCATGGTCTGCGCTGACCACCTAAACACACACACACGCCACACAGTTTAACATCTAACATCTTGCTAGACGACATGATAGACAGATTACAGTAAAGCGTCTCATCGGATGGAAAAGAAACGTAATTTATTTCTCTCCACCTGCAAGTCGTCCAGTAAAGAGCCTCCGAGGCTCATTTCTCCCAGCGGCATGTCCGGGTGACGGCTGTGCAGGAAGCCCTGGATCTCGGTGCAGATGTCCAGAGCCAGAGACTGAGCCCTCTGGACCTCAGCTGGAGCGAGTGCCGCCCTTGTGTGATAGTACTGCTGCAGACGCTCCTTAACACAGTTTGTACAGTGTTCAGTTAGTCACAAACTCTGAGTTGCTAAGAGAACAACTGAACATGATGCATATGAAGCAGCTTTTATAGCCCTACGTGTTGAACCATTTACTGAACAAATTATGCCATTAAGTTAGGACGCGTCGACGCTCTGCACACCAACTCGGAACTGTTTCATGCTTGTTTGACTTCCTCTTCATACTTCCAGCACAGTGTTTTCATTATGCAGGTCTCTTGGGGCACTGTGCAGCCTAACAAGTTCTCCAAGAACTGCACTTTACAAAACACGTTTCACATGCGCACATGAATGAACGCTGAGCAGAAGTCTCGCAGAGAAGCCGCCGACACTGAATGTATAATATCCTCAACGGTTCAGAGTGTACCTGCAAACTGAGGACGCACAGCTGGAGCCTCTTGGATTTAGACTCTGGTTTAGGCTGCACCTCCAGAGGGGACGTCTGAGGTTGTTGGCAGAGATCGGCTAAATGAGAAAGAAAATCTGTCACAGAATAGTAGTGGTCTAGAATAACGATTAGGTTTGAACACATACAGTATAAATTCTTATATATGTGTGTCAATCCTTTGTTTGATCACTTTCAGTCCTTTCAACGTTTTCAGTACCTTTTTGCTGCCTGGTTGCTTTGGCAACATGCTTCATCACAGCGCCCTCTATGCCCTTCCTGAGGATCGTTGGGGAAGCGGAGACCAAACTCAACTCCTCCCAGCTCTCGGCCATCTTCTGCTCCACCTTTTCATCGTCTGCTGCACGGCCTGCGCGCTCTATCAGCTGAACAAAAGAACACAACATCACACTTTGCATGACACGTAGACATGTGGGGGTAAATACTCGATGATAGTCGGAATTGATTTTAGTACTTTTGAACCAGTTATTAGCACTGCCTCCTCTACTGCAACCAGACCCGATATACTGGATGCTATATGAGCGATGTTTTTCTAGTTTTAACTAGTTAAGAGGCAAAAATGTTCAATTTAAATGCAGATAAATGTTACAGAGCATTTCCGGCCGTATTTCAGGCCTCGGGGTACAGATACGTTTCCACATTCAGCCCCAACAAACTCAAAAACACTCACCCGTTTCACTGCCAACGTAGCAATGCCTAGCAAAGCTGCTCCTCCGACGCCCAGAACCAGCCGGGCATTAGACAGGAGAAAATCGATCACCATGGCGACGCCATCTTCTCCCCGCCTCCGACTGCCCTGGAAGTTCATCGCTTCCTTTTCCTGGTTAGCCTTCGGAAAAGAAGTGCAGAAGCGTTGAGGAGCAGAAAGTCAACATTTGTAGATTTCCCTTTCTCTATAAATGATGCGACTGGAGTTTTACATTGAATTTAATCAAATAAAATAAAGTGTCAATTCATAATATTTGTCATCTCATGGCAATTCACGCAGTTGGGACAAGACCGTACATCATTATAGAAAGGGAGCCCAACAAATCTCTGTTGAGTTAGCACATACAATAATATCATACAGTCAGAATAATCCATGAGAGATGTTAGTTATCAACTGAATCCCCATGCATGCATAGATCATCCTTTCCTTTGATTTAGAAACCTGCTCCGAATCCTGCACCGGGGAATTTAAATAATATACTGTAACCGAGCTGGTTTTAAATAAACATTTAAAGCATTTTTAGTAAAATGTCAAGAGCACGGACGCAGGCTGACATCTTTAATATCTTCAAAGTAAAATTAAGGATGTCTATCTAATTAGTGGCCCACGTGTTATTTCACCCACCCTCAGCCTATCCACTATTAATGTTAATTTTGATGAAAAAGGGCCCACCCCGATCCGCTGATTAACTGCGACGCCTGCAGATATAATTGCAGCCTGTGCATCACTAATTGCAGCATAATTATTCTAATTAAAAACGGCATATTCATCTGGGTAAGTAATAGTCAAATTTGTGCAGACACATGACAAATTGTAGGAGAAACTAGAAAACTTCAATAAAAATGCCTTCATATCCAATAATGAGGAGTCACTGACGGGTTTGGTGGACGTCAAAATATATCACTGCCTTCACAGTGATCGCAGAGCAATACAAGTGTGTAGCAACTACTAAAGGGGAGTTTGAACCAGTTTGTTAAATAGAATAAATGGAGGATGATGGTTTAAAACACTATTTTCAGTTTGTCAAAAAGTTAATGCGTCATGTGAAACGATGGCAAATAAACATGTTTATTGTGTGTTACTGTATGCAGACAGATTTGTGTTTGTTGTGGGGGAGAAACCAGCACCACCGGGTACCGTTTACAAGACAACATTTCACCCTGACCGAGGTCATTCTGATCAGATATTCCAATTTGCCGATTCACGTGAACCACTAGAAATATAACAAGAGGAAGAAGACCTTTACTGACAGCACTGATTAACTCATTAGAAGAAGGTGACCGAGACAGATCCACATTTTCAAAGATCATTTCTGCCTGTCTTCATCTTTTCAAACATGTGTTTAAACAACTACCCCTCCCACCGCTGCGTGAAAGCACGGAAACGTCACCTGACTGGAAAAGCTGCTTTAAAGCAGTCACTAAGGTATTCGCTCAGTTCATGTGAAGATTACAGATTACATTTTTTATTTTTGATCACTGACACCAAGGGTAACTGATTCAGTTTTGGGAAACAAACGCTACTACCAAGTGCTTTTGAGGTCACACTTTAGGCCTTTGACAGCCACGATGAATCCCGTTTTTAAAAACAGGACGTCGGCAGGATGATCATAATCTGACACGCGGAAAGAGTTGGATACCGTACTGTTCTCCAGGCCGCCTCGGTGGCAGAGGCAGAACGTTAATCAGCACACACTTTAAAGGAAGCAATCAGTAACACTAATGGATAGTAGAGTCTCACTAAAAAAAAAGCCTGTCTGTATCTACACACGTGTTCCTGTAAGACTGCATTTTTAATTTGCACAAAATCCGCCGTGTGCACTGTTCTTATCATATTTAACTTTGACAGCTACCTGTCCACAAAGACATAACTCCAAACCATTTAAACAGACCGTGTCCTCTCTGCCTCCTAAAACTGGAAGCAAGCTCTATTTATAAACCCGACACATGCCTGAGTCACACCAGCAGGGTCAAATTTATAACAACCTTCCTTGTCAGGTTACAGCACGGACAGAACAGAGGTGGGGCCTTAAACGTCAGAGCAGAGTTGCGTTTAAGGTCAGCCGCACTGTCACCAAGATAAGTGAAGCACAACGGATGTTTCTGTTTAAACAAATGGAGTCTGGAGAAGCTAATAAACTGAGAGATGCTGCAAGTCAGTCAACAGTGCCAAGGGCCAATATGCTAATTGTCGTCCACAGACAGAAAAATAATGCTGTGTCGTATCACGACTGTCAAAATACAACTTACTGTATAATTTTATCTTTAAACTGACCAATTAATTCAATAAAAGACATTTCTATCATAAGCAGCATTACATCCTGCAAGGTTAGAAAAGTAAACAGGAAGACAAACTGTCTCTATATGGAGCAAGGACTTTAAGGATAAGTTTACTGACAACAGAACAAACTTGTGATGTGTTACTTAAGGACACTCGCACGTTGACTTCTCCCCCAGGGACCTTAAACAATTGATTCTTGGTCTTGCAACACTTTAAAGAACTGTCTTCGGTTCTCACTTGAAACTTTTTTAGATATTACCTAGAGGAGCCATGTGTGAAAACACAAAAACTCAAATTATTCGGACCGGACATTAAACTGAATCCTGCCAGCTCTGTAGTAGAAAGTGTGTAAATAGTTCGTCTGAACCCATACGTGAGTAGACTGTCTAGAAAATTCACACAGAGTGAGTACGTCATGTCCTGCCTCCTGTACCTTAGTCTTCATGTTCAGGTGGGCCTCCATGTTAGTTCTCCATGAGAACCACATCTCACCAGATCACCAGACTTTGTTGGACCATAGATACATGTAACAGGGTCCCACAGGTTTCTGCTAATTTCAATCTGCTGGGCATCTTCAAATCAAAGTCACCTTGATGTGTTCTTTACCTGCACAGATTCCTAGTCCAGTTGTTTGGGCCTCCGCAGAAAAGCTTGAACATCTGGAGTCACCCCCATTTGGTGCGTAATATCTGCCTGTGAGAGGCCTGGCAGATAATTTCAATGAGCTTAGTTTTATCCCCCGTACAGACCTGCTTCTGTTTTGGTGCCAGCAACATATTGTTCAGTGGCATCTGTGTGATTTAGATAACACTGGGTTACATACATACAATCGCTTTTATTGTCTGTTGCGTTGTCTCTTTCTTTAATAACACACACATATATATATATATCAATAGAATATTTCAGTATTTGAAAAAGGGACGCTTGAGAATATTATGTCTGTGTGTGACTCTAAAGAATAAGATTTAAAAAAGTACTGACGCATTTATTAACCCACATTAGTGAGTGTCTTATGACTGACCCGTTGGTTGTTTTGTTTGTAGCAGTCACTTAGCAATGACCTGCTGCCTTCTCTCTAGTGTGTTGGAAACTGTTTGTGAGTCTGTGAATGTATCCCCAGAGATTAGCAACACTGACAGAGACACTAACGTAACACGACAACTGCCCACCTCAATGATTAACATCAACAACAACGGCAGGCAACTCCTGTTAGCAGCTAACGTCAGTTAGTAATGCTAACCAGCTGGTTAGCTAGCTACCCAGCTAGCACCATTAGCGGTTAGTGGCAGCGAAGTTATTTCTACACTCTCCTGTTATTAAACACACTCACCTCTCAGTGCGGAGAGAAACGTACCAATCTGATCCAAATCATTAGCGCTTGTTAAAATACGCCTTTCGATGCTGTTTCAACAAAAAACAAAAAGAAAAATGCTATCTGTCGTTCGCTGCCATTAATATAGTTGAGCTAACAGCTGCAGGCTTCTTCTTCGTTTCTGTTAATTTTGGTAGTTTTTTTCCCCGGTGGACTAGCGCCCTCATGTGGGCTCCTACAGGAACAACTGCATCGGATCCTATTGCCAAGATATCTTTATTAGTACTAGTTTCAATATTAAATGTTTTTAATGATAAATATTTTAACAACAACAAAACTTCCCCCCGTATTTATTGCCATTATTTTTTCTGCTGGTGATGTGAGTACTACGGAGTGACTACTGCCTTTTTATCTTACAATAGGAAATAATAAAAGCAGATTTCTATATTTTATTTTTAGAATCATAAATCATTTTCTGGAAGTAATACTCAAAACCAACAAACCAGTTAAAATATTTCAGAACATATACACATTTATTTTAAAGGCCAAGTTGTTTTCCCTGCCTTCTGTCTCCCTGTTATGTCATCTGTCATCAAAATCAAATAAACATTCATCAATTAACTATCCCAAGGTTTATTAGATATGGATAAGGATTATAGCCTGGCCGCCAATACTTTGAAGGTTTACCTTTCATCTGAACGTGGTCATAAAAAACCTTTAGACTTCATTCAGCGAGCCTCAATCATTGACCAGATGGGCTCCAGTGGAAAAGTCTTTGTAAATAAAGAAAGCTGAGCTGAACGGATTCCTCTGGTTTGTGAGATCCAGCACAGAGCCAGACCGCTCTTCTTTAGTTTATACAGTAAATTACTTGTCAGAGATTTGTTCCTGAGATGTTTACAGTTGTGCAGATTTTTAAACTGTGCAGCTTTTCCACATTTAAAATGATTTATGGTAAAATAATATTCTAGATTTACTTTCAAAGTACACTGTATTTCTGGTACAATGGTTAATGTGATAACTAGGAATCAGTCAAAAGTGTATCCAAACAAATAAAGAAAAATACCTTTAATGAATCAACTCTGTGGAGACAATCTCAGTTTTATTTCTTTCAGCCAGCACCTTTTTAGCCAAAACAAATGTGACCACCCTCTGTGCCCACAAACATCATTGTCCAGTATTTGCTTTAAGCAGATAACGTCTGCTAACATGTTCGAGTCCGCAAGTGTAGCAGAGCTTCAGAAAGCCGTGAGCACCACTCATTCTGTTTTTAGAAAGCAATTTCTCCTCTGAACCCAGGTTATTTTTGTTCATGTGTAACTCCAGACTAATCACGTAGTCGGCTAATGAGTACCCCTGCCAAATATGGCTGACTGAAAGCAAGCAACAAAATTTATGTTTACACAGCAAACCAAAGGGAAAGGTACATCTGGAACCTTCTCGACAGAGTGTTGACCCAAACAAAACAGGACATAATGGGAGGTTTTTCTTCCAAATGAAGTTCTGACGGACACAAACGTCCTTTAAAAAGAGGAACATTTGGATTTAATACAGAACAGTGATAACGTGGCCTCCGTCACTAAAGGAAATTTAGACTGAGACAGGAGTGCAAAACTCCATAAAATATGAGTTTAGTTGACGATCAAATTGTGACCTTCACCTAGATGAGGTACACAACTGACACCCCCTTTCCACCAACGCGAAGAAGATTTTGTTTGTTACTGGTTAACACCAAAAGGTAGAGAGCAACGTCTTTATACGGTCTCAAATTCGAAAAAGTGGTTTTGTTCTTGAAGCTCCCACTGGGGAATTCTGAACTTTTGTTGTAGACCAAAGAGCGGGAAGACAATTTGTCTCCTCCACGGGCCTCTGCTGCTTTAATCTCCTGTCCATACTCCAGTATTTCTTCTTTTGATGGAGCAGAATAGTCACTATTGTAGCTCTGATTTAATCAATATGGCCGTAACAAAGATTTAGTTTTGTCTTATCCCGCCTCCACATGCATGTAAATGTTGGTGCTTCCCTGGAACTAGTACTAAAGAGCAAAGAGGCGTTTTCGAGATTAGGCATGGGCCTCAAATGGCCTTGGTGGAAAAGGGAAATAGTCAAATGATCAAATCATTACAGAAAGCATGGCTGCACATCTGCCAGCTGCTGAAACTTAAACCCGCAAAACAAAGACTTTAACTGAACAAAGAGTGAAGAGCTGACGTGGCACAGTAAAGGCTTGGATCAGAACTGTAGGTGCGGAAAAACAAACGCTCGTTCTCCAAAAGCCCCACCCCCCCCAATCAAAGACTATACAAACGTATTGTACATTATAACAAGTTAGATTACAGCTCAGGTTTTCCTTTGTACATCTTCCTTTTAGCTCTTAAGGTCTGTACATCTTGGTTACAAAAAATACATGCCATTTCAAAGTGTCTATGAACAAGGAAACAAATGTTTAATTTGAGCTATTTGATCAGTTTAACAACGGAGCCTAACGGTATCAAGTAACTTGAGGTCTGGAATATGCAGCAGAGACTCCCAGCCTTGTCTGCCATACACAAATAAAAACACTCAAACTGATCTCGTCTCAAACCAAAAAGCAGACAACATGATGACTGTGCACACTGTCCCGAACTGAAACTGGAGCGAGGAAACGACGACGGATCAAAGAATGTTAACATGTTGAATTACGTAAAAGGAACAGAGATGTTTATATACGTGCATGTGTGTGAAAAGAAAGAAGCACTCAGTGGCGTCTCATTTTGACTTTGCGGCCTGAAGTCTCCCGGTGTTTATCGTAGTCCTGACCGCGCCTCCAGTAGTTCTCTGAGCTGATGCTGTGACGACGGTGATGGGAGAACGAAGGATGTCTGTTCTCCTCTTTGTCCATCTCCAGAACCCTCGGCCTGGTGGAGTCAGATATGGGTAAGTTACCACATGCAGATTGAAACTTTTTGTCAATCAAAATCATAGTGAGCTGCATTTAAAAATAAGACAAGGAGGAAAGGCTTGAATTTCCCCTTTTCTGTTTCACACTTTGACTCATTACTTCGCATCCGTTTCTCTCTACATGTATCGCCACCTTTCTTTTTCTGTCTGTCTTTTCATGTGTAACTTGCCTCTAACTCTTCCATCCGTCTGTAGAGTCACAATATTTACCACCTGGAATTCACAGCCTTGATTGGCTGAGTGTTATCACAAAGGACGGCTTAACTATCCATTTCCTCCTCCACTAAACTACTACCGAAAGCTGCGCCGGTTAAAATAAAGCACCTATCAAGTTTTAAATTATAACTTTCTGTTTTAGTTGTAGGTGTGGATCTGTATGGGATGGTTTCTGGGTCCAGACCCGGACTGCAGTCCACCTGTTAGTGACCCGTGGTCTAAGCTATTCAGATTCAGTCATTCAGATCCTGGTATCATTCTGTTCAGGTGTATATAGCCCAAAATATAAAGTGATCTGATCATTGCTCATTTGTCTGGAGCACACAGTTGGTCACTCGTGGACATTTCAGTCTCCAGTTGCTAAGGTAAGCCTTTTACATATTTCCAACAAGCAGAACACTGAACTAGAGTGCGGATGGAGCTAGCTTTAGGACTGACAATTCACCCACTTTTCTCTAACTTCATAGATTGTGAACTCTGCATGCCGTCAACGACACCACTCCTTCATCTGGGTTCAACCGATGCTCTTAGCCCCGCTATCAGCATATTTCGTTAATGAATTAGAAAGGCCACATCCTGTGAGTTTCAGTTTGAAAGCTCACACACGCAGTCACAGAAAACCAAGAACCACATTTCTCGTTTGATCATGTCCTGTCTCCGTAGCAAAAAGTGACCCACGGTAGGAACTTAATATCAGATATGTTATTAATAAACATGTAACCTTTGAATCATAGCAGGGCACGGTGAAGAGCAGACACATGCATCGTGCTTTTTTTCTTTTGTGTGTGTACACTTTGTACAATTTGCGTTGTGGCTTGTGTTCCCTCGTAGTCAAAGTTTGGGGAAAATGGTGTCCACTTTGCGTTACCAAATGTTATTTCACCCATCATTCCTACAACTATATCACTAAGCCTCGTCCAGTGTGTTGATCCAAGTAAACCCAGATTGGACCATGTAATAACTATTGAAGGAAACAGTGTAAAAACAGTCAAGCATAGGGCAAAGTAAACTGTTTGCTATTCTACTTCCTCCTGCTCCTGTCGATCACATTGTGGATAGAGTATAACTAACTTCATAGTAACTCTGACTGTCCTGAGTTGGCCCCGGATCCCTGAAGACCTCTAATATGTCTGTGCTGGTGTATACCTGTGGGCAGCGTCAGGGTCTGCTCTGCGATGCGACCGCTTGGCTTTCAGAGGCGCGGGTCTCTCTGCAGGAGAGGAGCTCAAGGGACTGTCGGAGTCCAGGCGAGGAGCGTCAGGTCTGGTCCTGGTAAGAGCAAGAGAAAATTAGAAACACTGGGATCAGAGAGGGGTTTCACAGCAGGTAATTACTTTTGAATTGTATCGCAGCATGCTGACTCACTTTCTGAGGATGATTACCGCCCGTCGCTCCTTGATGTCTTGGGGCCGGATGCAGTGAGTAATGTCATCAGCAGCATAGCCACTGAGAAAGAAAGACGGGTTTTAGTGACTGGAGAAGCTACAACGGAAACATTAATCCAGTAAAAGAAGTGTGACAATCAACACAGGTATAGTCACCTGAGTACTGTGACACTCCCTCTCCTCACTGGCAGCACAAACACCGGCTCTGACACCCGGATTGGTTTGAACTGGAAGCGGCAGCCGAAGCAGAGCGCGCTGTCACTGAAGAAAGACACTGAGACGATGGGCCGTGCAAAGATGTGCAGAGGGTCTACATGAGATACGATGCATCCACCTGGCTGGTAATCATTGATCACGGCACTGTTGACGAACCCATCCGGGATCACCCCGTTAGAGACCAGCCGCTTGATCACCAGCTCGTGCACCCAGCTCGGGATCTCATCCACCTCTCCCTTGCGGTACAGCCGCTCCTGCCCCGGTCCTCGCTTCTCCAGCTGGGCTCCGTACGTGTAACCCTCCCCGAAGAAGTACTTGTTCCGGAGGGGCGCCCGGTCCACGGTGTGCTCACGGTAAAGTCCAGCCTCCGCGTTGGCGACCACCTCGTCGATCTTCTCCTCGATGAGGGCGCACTCCTCCGGCGTGAAGATGCTCTTCTGCAGGATGCTGCTCTTCACGCGCCGGGCCTCCTGCTCCCGGTGCTCGGCGTTGTCGTCGCTGCGGTCGTACTCGTCGTCGTCGGACTCCCGGTACTTTCGCTTTCGGCCTTTGCCGCTGCCGTTATTCATCCCGTCCACGTATTTGTTTTTGTAGTCGTCTCTGTGCGGAGTCATAGATTTGAGCTTCTCCCTCAGGTCAGAGTATCCGCTAGCTGCCATGTCAGCTGCAATGTGACCGGTGTGCTACGACGTGGGCTCCTAGCTAGCAGCTAGCCCGGGTCAGTGCTGCATTTCAGAAGCGAGTCTAGTTAATAACGGCGGGGGAGGCGTCAAACGGATGAATATAACTTACTTAAGGAGGCACCGACTCTGATTTATAGCGGTATCCAGCGCACATAACCAGCTAACATTAGCCAAGTTGCTTCGCAGCTCCTTCTCTACATCTCTACACAGTCCGGGGTCACACAGAGAAATATGTAGATGATATTACCTGGAGATTATAAATAAGCGCTGCCGCAATAAACCTCGACTCTAACGGCTATCCAGCGGAGAGGCTAACGGTTTTAGCTGAGCTGCCCGGCTAGCAGCAGCAGCAGCTAGCTTGTAAACTAGCCTGGCTTGGTCTGTCCGTCGCCGCCTGCAAATGCCAACAAACCACGCAGCAACATTTCACATGTCACCGCCAAATTCCAACCTTCGCCGCTCCGGACACGTTTCCACTCAAGTTTTAATCCCGAAAGTCTTAAAAAACATTGTTTTTTTTACAGGCAAAAAAAAAAGCAGCAACCCGTCTCCAAGAAAAAGGCTGAAAATAAACTCGTGTAAACTGCCAGTGGTGTGCGCATGCGCAGTGGTGGTTTGTCAGAGAGGGGAGGGGCTAAAATCCCTGCTAGGAGCCATGAGGACACATTTCAGTCCACAGCTGCTAATTCTGTCCCACTAACCTCTCATTTACCTCCACCGATTTAAACTAAAGTCTCTTCTGGGATTATTTGCTTTTTAAGATCAATATTTAAGAGCAGTACTCCCACATTCATGTATGTCACTATTCATAGATATTGATTAAATGTCGGTATAAATATTCAGCCTCCACCATTGCTCCACTAAACACTAAAGTTACTTGACAGTCGGCAAATGTTTTTGTACCCTTACTATTTTTACTCTTATATATATATATTTTTTTTACTCTAACCTTTTTTATTTTTTATTTATTTTTTATAATAGTTTTATCTAACTTAAAAAAAAAGTGACAAGATACATTACTGGTACTTTTTCCTCCACCACAGCTGTAGATGCAGAATAATTGCAGATTAAAATAAATAAATAAATGCTTGATTCAGTGCATGAAATACAAGAAATGACTTTCATGTAAATTAAACCACTCAGCCGTGTATGCAATGACTAAGATGTAGCCCATTTCGTTTGCACTGAGAATATTTTAGATTTTACACTTCAGCTGCAGCCACACATAACGTGCATATTTTTAACATTCTGAAACCGTCACTTTTATTTTTAGGAGAGTATGATTACATGTGGTGTTGCCGCTTATTCTGCAACCAGAAATAAACACAAACTGTGAGAACAGATCTTCATTTGTGCATTTAAAAGTTTCATCCTGCAAATACAAAGATGTACAGATCCCCCCTGCACTATTTTGTCCTTGAGAAGTGCAAATCTATTATATATATTTGAGGATCCTATAAATACTATAACCTACACAGCAACAGGTATACATTAAAAAACGTAATACATATGTTTTTATGAAAAAAAAAAAAAGAGATTTGAATGAAGAACAGATTAGGAAAAACATCTGTATCAAATTACCCATCCTTTTCATTCATTCATTCATCTTCTGTAACCGCTTGTTCCTGTGAAGGGTCGCGGGGGTCTGCTGGAGCCTATCCCAGCAGTCATCGGGCGAGAGGCGGGGGTACACCCTGGACTGGTCGCCAGTCTATCGCAGGGCTCCATCCTTTTCTTCTTCTATGTTAAAAAATAATTCTATTAATCACTGCTTACTTGCAGTCCTATCTGAGTCACTGCTTGTCTAAATTATGTTTAGTTTTACTGTTTTTATAATTCTTAACATCAGATACTAATCATCCTTTAATCAATTAACCAGTGTAGACATAACTCTCTTTAGAAACCTTTTATTTTGGTAAAATATTCTTTACAAAATATGCATCAACATGGGCTGAAAACAACAATTGTTTACACTAACTTCAAATTTCACAATGAACCAATGTAATAAAAAATAAAAATAAAAAACATAGTACATATCCGTTACAAAACTTTACACTGACAAGGCACAGACCTGTGCGGCTTCCTCACGGTTCATTCACAGCTTCTGTACAGATTAAATATGCTGAATGTGAAATCTGTTAAAAGAATAACTGGTCAGGCTTCGGTTCAGTTATTGCACAACAATAATCAAAAGAAATGACTGACCTCAAGGCTTAGGGATCTTACATAATAGTGTGTGAGCGACATACAATAAATACCTGAAGGTGAGAAGAGGTAGGTTATTATTAAGGTTTTATCTAAGTGTGTGTCTGTGTGTGTGTGTGTGTGTGTGTGTGTGTGTGCATACAGTCCGTGCATACAGATAAGCCTGAGCATGTGTTACAGCATGGTGATTTCACTGGGTGGCAGAGTCAGCCTCTTCTCCCGCACAGACATCATGTTTTCCACTTGCATGGCGATGACCCGACACAGCTCCAGCCCCTGTGGACAAAGAAAACCAGCGTCGGCACGGAGACTGAAACACGTCCAGTAAAGACGACCTGTCTGTTGACTTGTCTGCGCTTCTGTGTTGTGATACCTGCTCCAGCTGCAGCTGAATGATGCGCTGTGTGTTCATGTCTCCCAAAGTGAGGTCCACATACGGGTAACTGGTTCCAGCGCTGGGCCTCTGGGTGCGGCTAGACTGCACCTCCACCAGGGGGACCACTGCCATCAGCTCCTGCAAACATTATAGCACAACCGGCAACTGAAACTTCTCGGCTCGTGTTCCCGAGTCATACAGGAAGCGTGTGCGGCTCCTTACGTGTGTGTTTTTGTGCAGGAAGTGGAGGCCGTGTTGATTGACAGCCAGAATACAGGGGGCGTAGAAGGTGGTGGAGCTGCTGCTGTGGATGTAGAAGAACGAGGAGCCGAACATGGGGAACGCACTGACCAGCCCTGCAAGCAAGAGGAGAGGCATATCATCTTATTTTATATTATATGTATACAGACACACTCAAGTCGAGTCATGTTAAGGACTTAATTAGGAACACCGTGCAGTCTGGAGCAATCTAATACAACGGCTCTGCCATGAATCAGACTTTATGACTATCACCTGTACTGTTTAATTCAATACAGTCCAGTATGCCGCCACCTGCTACTCAACCTCAATCACATACAATAAATACTACAGAAACTATAAATATATATTTATAAAAGTAGAATTTATTGACACTCCCTGGGTTTTCCCACTATACCCATTCCCAGTAAGAAATAAAAGTAAGTACATATTGAACAAATGTTTCAGTTCAGATAATTTTTTTGTTTGATTTCTCTTTCAACAAACCCACTGGAGAACATCTTTATATGATAAAGTGCCTTGATATTTAATTTTCAGCCCAATCCAGATAAGTCTGTCAAGTTTGCAGATCTATTTGTTATGGATTAATTCCTTGTTTCTCAATTTCACAATAGATTTTCCGAATAATGCACCATAAAACAACGTGCGGATGTCGTGTAATTGTGAAAATTTGTTCAGTTCAGCTAAAAATCACATTTTATTTTTGATGTGAACATTGATCTCACCCAGAAACTGAGCTCGGGCCTGATGCGGGTTCAGGGACTGCACTTGCTGCATGTGCTGCGTCACCATGGTAACCCACTGCTGGGGCGGCTGCTTTTTGAAGAGAGGCGTGGCAATGTACTCGGATAATTCGTGTCTGGAGGAAGAGAGAAACGCAATCTCAGATAAACAGTCTGCTTCACTCCGTGATTTCCAACATTTTCGGCGAAATGATTT
The DNA here is from genome assembly GCF_963514085.1 of Chelon labrosus. Lineage (NCBI taxonomy): Eukaryota > Metazoa > Chordata > Actinopteri > Mugiliformes > Mugilidae > Chelon > Chelon labrosus. The sequence goes on from NC_140338.1 coordinate 13,035,740, forward strand.
TACACAACCGAGCGAGCCGCTCCGCTCCGCTTTCGGCTCTGTGTGTGTGTGGGAGGAAAGAGATGTTGATAACAGCGGCAAGGGCATGAAATCCTGAGAAGAGTTTTTAAAGCTGAGAAAGTACAGTCATGCCTGTTAAACTGAGTCTGTGTTACCAGAACTGCTACAAGCGAAGTCAAAATCTTTTACTTTTTACTGTTTTTCTCCATTTTCATCTCAACTTATAGTTTAACATACTAAACTGTTGTTAAGGTATTTCTGCTCTTCCGCACTGATATTATGATGGGAAATTCTTATAGATAAACTATGGTGGGTTTAGGTGCTACGACTGACTTCTATGCACACGTATTGTTTTAGAAAACTAATGTATCTATGAGCATATTAATGTTTCTAGATGCATCAGTGTAAATGATCACTGTGCTTCTGTGAGTATTAACGGCTATATCCACTATTCTTGCTGTTTTTATCGCAGTTTTCTTTTAATTTGTATTTGCTCAACTTTAGAACTACATAAATGTGATAAACTTGGGGGATTATCATCAACGTGAATAATAAAAAACTCAAATATAGGCTAAATACGCGATCAGTCCTCTTTGTGGATGATTAGAACCGTGATTTTTTAACTGGTGCTGTTTTCTCACATGCTGGGGATGAAGATGATGTCTTTGACTCTGTGCTGCAAAGCGGACAGCTTGGAGAGCTGGTGGAACTGCTGATCGCTCACTTTTCCGTGCGGGAGAACGTTCAGCAGACCTTTACGGTAGTCTGGAAGGATCTGCATGTGCACACAAAACCAAGTTATAAACCGGGAGATGCGTAAACTGTCGACGTGCCGCATGTGAACCGTCCCCCGTCTCACCTGGTTGTAGTGCATGGCGACACAGAGCTCATTCTCAAACTTCAGCGGCTGAGTCCAGACGACCCGTCTGAACCAGAAGCTGTAGTTGGCGTCGACCAACTCGGCCTCAGTCGCCACATCCAGGATGTACTCTTGTTTGTTCAGAGGACGCACATTCTGACCTGAACACAGGGAATAATTTATATTACAAATATTAACATTATAAGGGATTTCCCATCTAAATGCCCAGTATCTGACCTCTACTAAAACGAGTTAAATCTACTGACACACATTCTCTGGAAGGTCATGCTGCCACATGCTGCGTAACCTGCTGTGCTTCAGAGTAGCACATGAGCGGGAGTAGCAGTCAGCTGGTGTCATGTGAAGATATTTAACCCCTTAACTTTCAACCCTCTTTTTACTAAAAAAAAATAAATAAAAGAACAAAAATCTTGGAGGATTTCTGTTTCTTGGACACTCAGGTTGAAAACAGCGTCCAGCAGAAAACATAAAAAACTTCCATTTCGCTGTGTATGCAATAAGAAACTATTGCTTCTATTAAAATGGTTCACACTGTCTGAGAGTTTACTGTGAGAGAGTTTTGTGGCACAAGAGTCGTAAATGAAAGCTTGACATGGAGCCATGTCTGGTTCTTTTGCCATGACAGCTTTATCAGGACTCAACAACAGGAATGACTTTCTCCCACAGCCAGAAACCAGAGAACCCGCTGACATTCGATCTGTGAATGGATCTGCTTCACTGACAAGGACAAGGAGGCAGACATCATGTGAAAAGTTTAATGAGTGTGTGTTTCTGAGTGTGTGTGTGTGTGTGTGGGCACACCTCTGTTGGTCACTAAAAACACAGCGTATTCTTCCATCGAATCCAGCCTGTGTAAACCCATCTCATAACACAACTCCTCGATCACCTCAAGGGCAACCTGAAAAAACACGACGGCATCAGCACAGACACACGAAACGCATCAAAATCCTCCTAACTGCCTTGCACACCAGTGATAGCTGGACTTACAGAACACGTTTTGATTTTCACGTGTCGTTCGATGCCTCCGGGAAAGAGGAACAGCTGACGCTTTGAACTTCGGCCCGCCTGATGAAGCACAAACACAAAGGATATGACAGGATATGACTAATTTTCTCATATCCCTAACACGAGAACAAAAACACAAAGCACCGCTCCACAGCACTTCTCAACATTTCATTTCGTATATGATTCATTGTTATAAGAATGCAGTTAATTAAGGTGTTATTTCTATAAATCCTAAACTCAACACTTTATTTGTTTCTCATTAAGCTCCCTCCTGTTTGTGGCACTCAGCCCAAGGCCCCCCTGGTTCCTAAATAAATCTTTAAAAACGGCTACAGTTGCACGTTTTAATTATTCACTAAAACAGCTGGGCACTGCACTTTGTGCCAGATGTTGCTGAAATTGGACTAAATTGTGTATTTGTTTGGAACTATTTTCAGGCTATAATCCCCGGGAGCGTGTCAATGCATGGCTCACTGATGTGTTAGTTGCTGTCACACTGAAGCGAAGAGCTAAATCAGGCTTTGGATACACGTGCTACTAGAATCAAATCATTACTGGTTTTGGTCTTTTTTAATGAGATCAGTTATAATAAGAAAATAATACAATAACATTCTTCAAAATGAGCTCCAATTAAACCACATTAAACCCATGCTTAATAATAATACAACCTGCACCTTATTTCTGGCATAAAACACTATCGTTTACTAACCCATATAACTTTTGTGTAATTTGCATTAATTTGGGAAATATTTAAATCTGTGTATATCCATATAGTGGGAGTGACTGGGGCACCGAAATGCAGCCTCTAAATAACTCATTATCTGCCGCGAAACTCGCTCATTTCACTAATATTTCGTTATGATACGCTAGTGCTATTCCCCGTTGAGTCCAGAGTTACCTGTTATCATCATCCGGGGTCTGTAGATTACAGACAGGTTAACAAGCCGACCGTCGCAGGTGCGCGCAACGCTCAGGGATGACATCATCCAGGTCAGAACACATCATCCGGCTTCTGTAGGTCAATCTACAGACGCCGGATGATGATAACAGGTAACTCCAGACTCAACAGGGAATAGTACTAGCGTATCATAACAAAATATTGAAGAAATGAACGAGTTTCGTGGCAGATAATGTGTTATTTAGAGGCTGCGTTTCGGTGCCCCAGTCACTCCCACTATATGGATATGTATGCTGATCTAAATATCTCCTGACTGACTACGAATTACACAAAAGTTATATGGGTGAGTAAACGATCATATTTTATGCCAGAAATAAGGTCCAGGTTGTAAAAAACAGTAGTTCCCCTTTAAGTAAAGGATCCGGGTATGTCCTGCACCACTACAGATAAATAAGAGGAGGCACTGACCATCATAGCCTTCAGCTCCATGCTGTTGGGGGGAACAATGCGACCGCCAAACTGGAACGTCTTCTTCAAATTCTGCTCGCACGCTTTAGCTATGCCTAGACGTATTTGAAGGATGTGTTACACGCTGACAGCTTAGTAATGTGTAAAGCAGATTCAAATGTGTGTGCTCTTCACCCTGATACTGTGCCCCCGCGCTCCGAGAGGCCTGCTGCAGGAACTTGAGCAGGAAGGGCTTGAGGACTTCAGAGCAGCGATGGAAAGCAGTCAGGATGTACAGCAGCCTCCAGCCGCGTTGGCAACTGTCGCTGCGGAGCACAAAAAGTGCACACAAACACACTCGGGATCACAGGATCAGTGACAGAAGAGGCTTGCGGTGTGCACGTCGTTGAAGTGCGGCCGGCAGACTTACGGTTTGGAGCTGGTGTTAGCGGTAAGCTGTTTGAGGAGTTGGCAGTAAGCCTCGTCTCTCATCAAGGTGAACTCTCCTATGAGCTGAGGAGAGGACACACACACACGCAGACACATTTTATACACACGAATTGTCATAGAGAACTGTCGCCCAATAAATAATTCTGTGCATGTTTACCTTGAGGAAAGTGCCGACCACTTCCTGTTCTGTCAGTCCCCTTGGCGAAGAGTCACCCATGAAGCGCATTATAGCTAAACAACCAGGACATGCACATGTCAACAACATTTAAGTCTTATTAAAAAAGCATATTTTGTGGAGATATACACTGGATGGTTTCATTTGTATACCATTAGTTGAACTGCACACAACTCTAGGGATTAAAACTGCTTCCAGGCAACGACACCGGATACAAGAGCGTCTTGTTTTAACAGAGGATGAATCAGAGGCCAGATGTAATAAGATGATGTAATTAGAGGAGAGGTGGGAGAAGGTGAGCACTTACACAGGAAGAGATCGGCGGCCACTCTGTTCATGGCTGGGTCAGTGAACTCAATGAGAGACTGAGTCAGAGGAGTCTGCACAGGACGAAATCAGGAAAGAAAAGCATAAACGTGAACAACTGACTCCCCTCAGCAGCACGATGCGAAGACGACAGAAATGGTTAGGAGTTAAGAGGGCACCTTGGAAAACTTGATCATTTCGCTGGGCTCTCTGGAGTCTCTGTTCTTGCTTTTGCTCTTCAGGGAATCTCTGAGGACAGAATCAGTCACAGTGTGTTTCTTAAACAATGTGTCATGTTTTATAAGTTAGAGTTGAGTCAAATTAGTCTGTGAAAAGTGAAATAACTATTCAAATCATACTTTAACACAGAACTTGTGTAAATGTATGTACTAGAGGCCAAACTGTGTGGTTGTGTCTCACCCCTTCCCGCCGGGTGCCTGTCTGAAATACTTCTTGGCAAACTCCAACATGTCATATTTAGTGTCCTGCAGGGCCCTCTCATCCAGGTCTCCATCAGAAAAGCCGTCAAGGGAAACTTTCTGAAAGGCAAAGAGTGACAGAGAAAAACAACATTTCAGTCTGACAGACAAACAACAAACATATGTGAGTGTGTGTGTGTGTGTGTATGTGCCTGTGACCTCAATAGTTTGATCTATCTCATGCGCTGCCATCGTGGACGCCACGGCTACGGCAACGGCCGACGACACGGCGAACTGTCCCGCTCCACCTCGAGGCTCCGTCTTACGATCCAGGGGCAGCGACAAGAAGTCTGGAGGAGCGACGGGATGGACGCACTCGGTCGGGAACGCGCCCGAGCGGCCGAACACGGCGCCGAACTTCCAGCCTGACGCACAAACACACAGCACATGAGTTGCAAACAATCCTTCTCTGTGCTGTAAGTCCTGATCGATATCTGCCTTTCCTCCAGGAGTAGGACAGCTTTTCCTTTAAACTAGTCAGGCCCTTATCTACAGGCTTTTTCCTTATCATTTACAAGACCTGACCTCCTCGGTTGCTCCGCTGATAACCTGGCACATAATACTAATTATAGATACTGAACCCACGGGTGTTTCTGTCAGACATTATCTACCTGTGTGTTCCAGGGTGAGGACACCGTATAGACTTTCATTTATCTCATGGTATTAGCTTGAAACTATGTGTTCCCAAACATCACCTGGTTGTACTGTTTATCCATTATAAAGATAACACCACAATAATCCATATTTTTATATTAACAGTAGATAAAACAGCTAGGTATACTGGGAAAAGAAGCTGTTTGCACCTCTATTGAGCATTTCAGCTACTTTAATCTCATTGTTATTGTTTTGTGGTTCATTATTTTCTTGTTTTCTTCTCAACACTCTCATAAGCCTCATTTCCATAGAGTGTTTTATGCTACAGTACCTGCACCAAATGGTTGTTAATTTAGTGTCATCAGTAGATGGTGGAAACCAAAACAGAGCTAAAAGTTGAGTAAGCATTGTCGCTACAATCCTCTACAGAGCAATGACTCTGTCTGCTAGATTTGCAAATAAGCAAAAGTTGGCTAACCAGTCAGAGTTAATAAATTTAATCAATATTCAAAATCTTGCTGTTAATGTTTTCATCCACAGACTGTATAAAGATGGACGGAACAGCTCCTCACGAGTGAAGCTAAAACAAGTAGAGCTCCCCCTGGTGGCTGGCTGCAGTATAGGCCATAAGCTCCACCCCCTCCATGTTAGTGGACGAGACTTGGGCCAAACGAAAACACTAAAATACACAATAAATTTTTTTTTCAAGGATAGTTTCTGTCATTTTAGGTAATTAATATAACACTGATGCATGTTCAAGTGTCAAAAAAAAGCCTGTTTCGTTTTTGTAAGTTTTTGTTAGTTAGTTGACGCTATAGAAACAGGATGTGACATCATGATGACTACCGGTTGCAATGCCAACCACTCTGTGAAGTGGTCCAGTAGAATTGGAAATTAAAAAAAAAAAAAAGTACAATCCAACATTTCTTTGTAACTGGTGGAGCATAGTGAGTCTGGCGGAAATGTGAGCAGTTGATCAATAACGTGGCTCCAGTCTTGGACCGTACTGCTCTGCTCCAAACTCGCAAGATGACGCTGCCCGTATCCCCGGGAAAATAGCATCAGTTTGGCCAATGTAAGGAAGTGGGGATGCATTGTCCATATTTACATACAGTCTATGCATTCAGCTGTATATCATCACCTGAGAATAATAATAATTGTGTCTCTGTTTAGAATGAGGCCTTCATATCTATATTCTCTACTTTGTTATGTATGAACATGCACGTGTGCACTTTTCCTGAAACCCTGTGGGTTTATAGCAAATGGTACATGAAAATTGTGAAAGTTCACATACTGCGTTGTGTTTTTATGTTGCCATATATTGGATTCAACAACCTGAGCATGTCCCCGCTATGTGAGGTTCATTTATGGACAGATTTTACGTCCAGATTTCAGGGCTCATAGAAAAAAACAAACACATCACAATAAATTACAAATATGTGTGCGGGTGCACTTTCATCGCTGCCTGCCTTACCTAGTACTTGTTTTGACGTGACGTCTATGAGCCTATTTCATCTTTTATGTCCTCGAGAAACAACATGAATCAATATTTTTTTGAAATTGCCCTGCCATCTTCCATCTGGAAAATAATTTTCTGATGCAATATTGTATTTAAAGAGCGCCATGGGCACTGTCGACATCCCTGCACCTATTTCTCCTTGGCTTAAAACTGCTGTCATATCTCCAGGGTACACAGACGCTGTCCAGGTTAGTAAATCTTTCAAAGCTGTCATTTTATAACTGTCACCTTGTTTATATATGGGCTCTGGATGCGACTCACCTGGGTACCTCGTTCAAAAATATATAAAGATGATAAATCTGATTGTGTTTTTAATTAAAAGGATTTGATTTTATGAGCACGTACCAAAGTCTTGAGTGTCTCTCTTCAGATCCTCCAAAAACACGACCTTCTTCCTCACCACACACCCATAGCTGTAACCTGGAGGAGACAAGCGTTCATCTGTTCAGATGACAGATTCAGCCAGGGAGGACTGAGATGAAGATGTCTTCCACTACAGCAGTGCCTCACCTTTCTCCAGACCATCCATAACCTGAAGCCTGATGATGTCACCCTTGTGGAAAGTGAGCATCGTGCGATCGTCTGTCACAAAGTTACGCTCTGCGACCACATAGTCTGAGTCCTGAAAGAAAGAAAGGGAAGGACACACATGAATGGATACTCCCAGAGTGCTACATATGAATGTTTTCATAGCATGCAGGACTGTACCAGTCAAACCAAACTGATTTCTGTTTATATTTATCATGTAGGAATTGTGTTTGTGTGTGTGTATACTGTGCCTTTTTGATCTCATTGATGAAGGTGTCTATGAGGTGTTTGACTTGAAGGGCCTTGGCTGAGAACAGGATCAGCTTCTCATTGGTCAGATTGAACTCCAGCATGTTCTCGGAGGGGATGGTCACAAACAAGATGTCTGCATAGCTGAGAAAAACACAGTAAAAACTGAAAATGAACTGAAGCTGAAAATAAAAAATGACATCTTGCCTCAAAAATCCAGCACTGATCAATCTGTACCCAAAAATATAAATATAAATATTCTTCTGAATGATTAAAAGGATGTTGAGATAGTGGACACATGTAAGTGATGGACTGCTCGCCTGACATCAGCTCTAAATGGTAAAATACACTCATCTTTCATCGTGGTTTATCAAACGAGATGAAAGAAATACAAATGGAAACACAAGACAAAAATAACAGCACGTACGTGTAGGGTCGTAGGACCCTGAAGTAGTCTGGAGCCGCAGCGCTGCTTTTAACAGTCTTCAGCAATTTGATGCCACTGTGGGACACTGACAACACCTGCACACCTGTTCCTACGCTACCCTGCACTCACGCAGAAGCGCGTGTAAACAAACAGAGATTTAATAAGATTAAAACAACACACTCAAATTATTTTCTTCTAGGGATTCGACGGCATCCTCACCGAGGCAGGGAAAAGTCGGGAGAAGTATATTTCCCAGGTCTCTCTGGCCGCCGTGACGATCGTTTTCTTCACGTGTTCCTCCACCGGATCCATATTCTGTTCAACGCCGTGTTTGGCTGCAATTCACACAAACACGGACACACAAGCTCATGAATGTCAAAGAGACGCGCTTGCATTAGAGCATACGGTCTTAAAAAGTGTCTCCGGGAAGAACAGACAGACTACCGAAAAGAGCCTTCATTTTCTGCCTTTCATCCCGGGTGATGCGAACACACGCCTCAGACAGGGTGTCGTTCACTATCTGAGGAGAGGAGAGGAGAGGAGAGGAGAGTTCTTAGAAGTAACATAGTTGTACGTTTCTGTGATATTTTTGTTCCCAACTAATCCTGCTGGTTACAAGTTAAAAAAAGGTTACCTGTTTGAAAATGAGATCTAGCACCAGAGGGTTGTTGAAGCTGTCTTTGGGATAGAAAACCTATGAAAGAAAAACATTTTGGATTCCTGTTCATTTTAGCAAGCAAGGCACTTTTAGTATTAGTGTTGACCTCATGTATTTGTGTATACACACGCACCTCCTTCCTGAGATACAGTCTCCAGGGAACGTTGGTGTAGGTGTAGTGTTCTTCGTTGGTGCGCTGGTGAAGCTGCGTCTGGATGGTCTCTGTCTCTACCGGAAGCTCTCGAGAAACTGGATCAAACATCACACTCTTATTGACAAGCAGGCCTAAAAGTTAAGCAGGTGTAACATCTACTATGGTCACCGTTTATATTGAGTGTGTTAGCGTTAGCGACACTTGTTGATCGGCATTAAACTGCGTGTGATGGTGCAGGTGGGGGAGTTTTGTAATCATTTGGGTCCACTGTTGGTTTATTACAGAGTATGTTGGAGCATTTTATTATTCTAATTTTTATTCTAATTCAGGCATAACATTATGACCACCTTCGTAATATTGTGTAGGTCTCCCTTGTGCATCCAAAACAGCTGTGACTCATCAGAGAATGGACTTCTGAGGGTGTCTTGTGGTGTCTGGCAACAGGATGTTGTTAGTGGGGGCCTTTAGGTCCTATGGGTTGAGGGGAGGGGCCTCTGTGGATCAGGCCTGTTCCTGATCATCCCACAGACACATGATCAGTTTGGGATCTAGCGAAGTTGGAAGCCAGGTCAACACCTTGTGCTGTTCTTCATGTTTTTTGAGTTGTTCCTAAACCGTTTTTGCGTGTGTCCGTTTCTGCATCCTGCTGGGGATGGCTGCTGCCATCAAGGAGTGTCACTGCTATGGGGTGGGGGTGTCTGGTCTGGACCAGGTGGGTGGTACATGTCTAATTAACATCCACATGAATGAGTGCCAGGTCCAAAAGTTTCCATGTTATTCACTTCTGCTGCGAGTGGTTTTAATGTTGTGGCTGATTAGTGTATACTGTAGATTTATTTAACAGGTTGGCTTAGAGGCTCAGACAATAGACAGGAGCATGTAAAATTAACATATTTTTGTGGATTGCGTTCCACTTTTGTTGCAGTGTAGTAAAGTAAAAGAATAAAACATGAATAAGAAATAGAAAACTCAGACTCAGGCTTTTTGTGAAGCAGGAAAAGAATTCAAGATTATGTTCAACACTTATTTTTATGATCTTATGAAAAAGAATGGATTTAAACCAAGCAGAAAACACCAAAAAGTTCCTTATCACTGCGAAGTGTTTTAAACCTCGTTTGTAAAGGAATATGTAGAAAAGTTGTACCTGGGGGAGGTATGGGGAGTGGGCGATCAGTTGCTCTTGTCTTTGTGCCCTTGGTGGCTTTAACTCTGCCCTCTTTCGCTCCAGATTCAGGGGGTGACTGGGCAACAGGACGCCTGGGCTGGAGAGAAACAGAAACATTCCCTTATATAACTAGTTTTTAACACTGACGGATGATGAAGGTGGTTATTATGGTAGATATTGTTATTTGTGTGTATTTTTTGGGCACTTGTGCGTGTGTGTCTACCTGTGGAGCAGGAGGGTTGTCCATCTGGGGTTTGAGGATCTGTAGAGCTTCATCATGAGCCGTTTGTTTCCTCCTGAACTTCCCCTCCGGTCTGCTAAATTCATCCATACAACGTCAACATCACACATCACAGTCTGCAGGATTTCTCGACCGCCTGTCTGCAGTGTTCAATTTAGGCACAGCTATTTCCGTGACTGCAGGGCAACATAAATATATGCATTTAAAAGAAACTAAATTATAACTTGTAGGCCTTCTGGAGAAAATATAAACGCAGAGCTAAATCCTCACCCTTAAAGCTGCAACCGGTCAACGGGGTCATGCCAGTGAAAGCATTTATATCTTTGAGCTTGTGTGTCGGCATTGTTGTGTAATTACGCCACCAAGACTGTAGGTGGTGACAATTCACCTGTGCTGACTTTCACTCTGTACACAGTTCTAGTGGTGGCTCAATTGGAGTTAATAAATGTGTATTAACAGTTTACTTTCACTGAAATCACTTCAGCACGGAACACAAACAAGACGTCTGGGTAGAAGTTGTGTATGAGGCTGAGCAAGGGAAGAATTGTCTGTGCTCTTACGGTCTTACTGTAGTTACTTTACTGGGGAGGTGCTCATCTAGAAGTGACGTGCAACTATAAATTAAGCATAGCCAGTCACTCTCTGTGTTTGCATGTGTGTGGTCTTTTGTTGTGGAGCCATTTTGACACTGTGGGTCAATTTGTTTTCTGGGACCTGTGACTTTTTGAGGTTTAGAGTATAGTTACATTTGGGTAATTTAGGCTTTTAGTTGAGATGGCTAGTGTCAGAGAACACATCACGTCAATGGAAAGTCCTCACAAAGACAGAAACACAAGTTTGTGTGTGCGCGTGCTCTTGTACAGATATCTTTCTGAGGACCAGTTTATAGTTTTACACCTTCGGAGAGAGGACATTTGTGCAAAGTGAGGACATGGCCGGTCCTCACTTCTTCACCAGGCGGCTTGAGGGTTAAGACTCAGTTTTAGGGTAAAGGTTACGATTAGGTTATGGTTAGGATTAGGGAAAGGGCTAGGCACTCAGGTGAGATGGTTAGGGGTTAGGAAATGCATTATGTCAATGAATGTCTTCACAAAGATAAACATACGTGTGTGTGTGTGTAATCTTACCTTTTTTCAGGTAGCAGTGGGTCAGGTGTTGGTGGGGGGGAGTTGTACCTTTTGATGATTTCTTTGAAATAATATGAAGCATATGAGGTTAGAATGGACATAGTGGAGATAATGTGGAGTATTATATTTAGTTTTGCTGTTTAAAGTCCAAACACTGTGTCAATACGACAAGGCAAGATAAGATAATCCTTTATTTATCCCACAGTGAGGGAGAGAGTAAACAGTAAAGAACCATACTGTGTGAAGCTACCTTGAATATCTTGGCTGGGGACGACATGATCTGAAGTCTGAGCTGAATACTTCACCACCTCTACAGCAGGGGGCGGAGGAGACGTCACAACTGGGGCTAAACACAGACACAGAACAACACAGCCGGTAAGTTATTCTCTATTTTGTGAGGCTCCCTCAAGTAAGAGTTTTAGTTAAAGGGACTGAAGGGACACTCTGTTCCTCCCTTGCTCATGCTTTCTCTGCCTCTCTCTTACCAAACTTCTTGGCCGGTTTGTCTTTGTTCATGGGGATGCCTGGAGCCTTTCTCTGGGAGACACTGTCCTTACCTAACTGAGAGAGGACGGAGAAGGATGCACTCAAGATTTTGCAGATGTTACATTTTGTCTTTTTTGAAAACACCGGCACTGCTTGCACTGTACTGTGAAATTTTGACTTTATTTTAACATTCTTGGTAAACTCATGTGACGCTGTGAAGCATTTGAAGAGCTGAAAGCGAAATATTGAACCATTGTAAGTGAAATAATATTCTTGTTTCACTTACAGATGCACTTGATTTCCAAGCTACTGCTCATTATCTTGGCTACACAGTTATTTCTGTTTCAAATAAACTATTTATTCTTTACATCTCAACTTTAGTTTGTCTACATATACCTTCTTAGCACTGTGATTTGCAGTTTGCAACAACGATGTGTCACTGTTACTGACCTGTGCAGCAGTGTTATCTTTAGATCCTTTGGTCATTTTGGTAGATACTTGCTGAGGGTTGGAGGCCTGAGGCCGAGGCTGAGGCTGAGCTTGAGGCTGCAAAGAGGCTTGTTCCTGTTGAGCAGAGGGAAGATAGGGGCTCGGCGGGATGTCTGCTGCAGCATAGGGAGTGGGAGTGAAGTTTGCGTAGGGGCTCGGTGGGATGTTTGCATATGGACTTGGTGGTATGACAGCATAAGGGCTGGCTGGGGCATACGGGCTCATCGGAGGGTGATTGAGCAGCGGACTCATGGGAGGGCTCGTGATCGGGGAGGTGGGAGGGCTTGACACGGGGCTGCTGACAATGGCCATTGCTTGCATAGTCATCTGCTGGGCCTGAAAAAAAGAAAATGACACATCAGGTCCAGAACAGTGGCTGTGAAACAGATAAACAGACAGATCCAGACTGAGGGGTTACCATGATGATGGCCTGCTGGTTCACAATCGCCTGCTGCTGCTGGGCCAAAACAGCCTGCTGGGCATCTGGAGGAGGAGCACAGTAAACAGGATGGAAGGGTGGAAAATAATGTTTGATGAGTTTCTCTCTCACATTCGTCATCAAACTCGATACGAACCAGGTGTCACAGGCGCCACTGCAGCGACGGGAGGCGCCATCACGCCTCCCACAGGAAGGACTCTCACAGCTGTGGACACAAACACACACCGGGATCAGATTTCTCTCAGACTTCAAATGTGTTTTGAAGAATTGCACTTGCAAATCATCCATGAGAATATCGAGGTGCAAAGGTGCGAATATTGGGCATGTGTGCCTGTTTTATGACAGACCTCCAGGTGGAGGAGGGGGGCGGGTGGATTGCCCCTGCTGTTGCCACCCCTCACCAACTCCCCCAGCCCCCTTCATCCTGCTAGACAGTCCTGCAGCTGATTCCACTTCCTGTGAAGAGAGACAGGCAGACAAACTGAAATCTGATGACAGCATGAATGCATAAGGAAAGATGAAGACAGGCGGAGGAATACTCCACGGAAAATCTATCTTTTAATGTTTTGTTTTCAAAAACTGAATATATATTCGTCCGATTGGAGGAATTCCTCTCTTCAAAGGGCAGCTGTTCCGATCAGAAATCAGCCACTGACCCATAAATCTTCAGGAGTGTGTGTGTTTGTAGGCCGTGTCTCATTAAATAGTAAGTCCTTCATTTGCCAGAGTGTCAGTCCCTCGTAAGCAGATCCCCACGTTGCCTGGGTGGGAAATCACCGTGGCGATCTAGTCGCCGTGACAGTTACGGTAACTGGGTAACGTAATAGGTTGCTGGGTGGAAGAGTTCTGTAGAACACATCTGATACATGCTAATTCCTGTCAGCCACATCCGATAGCGTGGCAGACATTCACCACATCACCTTCCCAGCTGAAGACTGATAGATGCAACGTGGCCAGCACTCACTGCACCATTGCCCTGACCAGATACGTAAGGGTTTAGTGATATATTCAAATATTCAGAACTGATATTTAGCCTAATGCTTGTGGTGGAGGCGAAGCTGGTAATTTACTGCTATCTTCAGGAAAAACAGGTCACGAAGAGCTGCCTGGTGGATGTTCAGTGTACGGTGTGAAAGGGAGACTGTGTTTAAAATCTCAGACCTGTACTTGACCTGCAAGGAGACTGACAAGGTCTAACGTGTGATTCAGACGAGAGACCAGTAAATGGTTTTATGTAGCATATGTCAGAGGCATAATTGTTCAATCTACATATAATATGAACCCGGCCCGAATAAGAGGCTCAGACAAAGCTGAAATTAATGCAAACGGTCGACGGGGGAGTCTCCTCTCATGTGACCATGTGCGTCAGTGTTTGAATTATGTAACTTACTCCAGTCCCGTCAGACAGAACGGGGTCAAACAGGCTGTCAAGATAACGATCCATCCCTCGCTGAGGCTCCAAGTCTGAGGAGAGCAGAGCAGAGGAGAGGATTTTGTGGTCCGCTCTGACCGAAGTCAATGTGTGTTTGCGCCTGTGTGTTTGCATTTATTAATGTACCTTCGCTGAGTCCATCAAAGGCAGGTAGGGCTGAAGATATGACGTCGCCGTTCATGCCGAAGCCACCGCCCAACAGGCTTCTGTAAAACAATGACACGTCATAAACAATCATTAGCTAATTTAGCTTTTAGCTCTGTTTTTGGTCGCTATCAACTCCTGAGGAAAATATCCAGTTCTTTAGCTGCTAAATGCTCTATTATGGTCACCAGATTATTTTGTTACTGCGTCTAATGACTTGTGATCAGGTAGTATATAGTTTCTGAAGCCGAACACAACCCTTAGAGAGATAAAGGGTAAAAAGAAACAGCGAGGTAGCAGGCTGGACAGATGAGTCTGATTTTATTATTTGATTTATTTACACTTTGATCATTTTGTCTATTGGTTTCCTAACTGAGGGCTGGCTTCCCTATAACAGGATCACACGATAAATCTACGTGAAAGTATTAATGGCAAACTACACAAGAAGACTTTAAAGGGGAATTACTGTTTTTTACAACCTGGACCTTATTTCTGGCATAAAATACGATCGTTTACTCACCCATATAACTCTGGTGTCATTTGAAGTCGTTCGGAAGATATTTAGATCCAGCGGAGCGCTGCGTATATCCATATAGTGGGAGTGACTGGGGCACCGAAACGCAGCCTCTAAATAACGCATTATCTGCTGCGAAACTGATTCGTTTCACCAATATTTTGTTATGATACTCTAGTGCTATTCCCCGTTGAGTCCGGAGTTACCGGAGTGAGTAACAGGTAAATTTGGACTCAACGGGGAATAGCACTAATGTATCATAACAAAATATTGGTGAAATTAACGAGTTTCGCGGCAGATAATGCATTATTTAGAGGCTGCATTTCGGTGCCCCAGTCACTCCCACTATATGAATATACGCGGCGCTCAGCTGGATCTAAATATCTTCCGAACGACTCCAAATTACACCAAAGTTATATGGGTGAGCAAACGATCGTATTTTATGCCAGAAATAAGGTCCAGGTTGTAAACAATAATTCCCCTTTAATTGTGTTAAAGGTCTGTGACCATTGTATGGATATTTACTCTACTCTTTAGCAGAATGTGTTTAGAAGAAACGTCTAACTGCACTGTACAAGGTAATCTTTACTATGGCAGTAGCTCAAAACTTTTCGACTAAGATGTAGTGGTGTGGAAGTAATAAGTCACATCAAACGGAAACACTCAAATGGAAGTACGTCAGAATTTAATTTATGTACAGCAGACCTTGTGTAAATGAACTTTCCACCGCTGACACATGGACAGTGACAAACTCATCCCTCATATTGCTAGATGGGGTTTATAAATCTGTATGTGTGTGTGTGTCTCACATGCTGGCGTTGGCCCGCACTCTGGTTGGTTCCTGTGCAGAGATGATGAAGTAGCTGCTGTGTTTGGGGAAGTCAGCAGGAAGCTCCAGGTCCGACATCAAGTCCAGAACGTAGTCCGAGCCCTCTAGCTCCACCCACTGAGCCGACTCCTTCAGCAGCACCGACCAGCCTCGACGGCCCTCCACCACACCCCTGTACGCACATGACGCAATTTTATTTTGTTTTTTTTGTAGTCCAATTCGTATACTTAATATTTATGTTTTACAAAAATTTGATACCTGTGCTGTAAGATGTCTTTGGCCATCTCTTCTCCCGTCGTCCACGAGTGTAGAGGACACAGGAAGGACACACCTGAAAGGAGAAAAGTCAAACAGCACATATAACAAATATCAGTCTGACATACTTCTTGGGTTGGGATATGAAATCCAGCTGTATCACTGTGTCCCTCCCTTGTCTGTCTATGAAGACTCTCACAGACAGACACAATAACAGTCAGTGAACCACAGCCAGTATCAGGTGTTGTCTAATCCTCGGTCGACTTGCCACAAGGCCAGAGGACAGATTAGCTGGATGTGACGGGGAAACGAGAGAGAGACAGATAACTCTTTCGTGCTGAATAGTGCACACAGTGGCTGGGCTCAGGTAATAAAACAACAAGACAGAGAGGTGAGTTTAGGTCAGCAAGGTTGAGTTAAAGTCAAGAGTAATGTTTGTATTACTGCCTTTTGTTTCATTTTTCTACAACAAAGCTGTGTTTCACTGAATCCATAGTAATTCTAAGACTACAACAGTTTATGTAAAATAAAGAGACCAGTCAGATTACGCCACACTCGAGTCCACGCCACCTCTTCGACTGCTGAGCTAATGAGTGTTTGTTTCCTCACCATCGAAGCAGTGTATGTGCAGAACAGTGTGAGCTCTCTTGCGATTGGCCGTCCACTCCAGCAGGCAGGGCGGGTACGTCCGGGCGTACTCGGGCCCAACGTTGAGCCGCTGCAAGGCCTGAAGCAGGCGGTGCTGACACACACAGTCGTAGCCGTCTGGGCCATAATCGGAAACGAACCTGCCGCAAAAACAACAAACACACAACTACTGCAAACACATCCAAAGAAGCACAGGTAAGCAGCAAAAGAAAGTAATGTTAAGTCCAGCTGTGAAGAGTGCATGACGTACTTCAGGAGGTACTTAGCCAGCCTTTGAGAGGGCAGGAAGGCAGACAGACAGGAGGAGAGGAGGAGCCAGCCACGCTCTGAATTCAGGATGTTAGGATTCCTCCACACCTTGAGACGAAGAGAAGAGGTAAAATGAAGAGAAACCCTTTTGACGCCATGATAGTGCAAAGCTATCTGGTTCTCACCTGATTGGCCACCTGAGCCAGGATCTCATCTCTGAGGCTGGGATTGGCGAGTCCTCTCTGGATGATATAGTTGCCGAACAGATTCTCCTGAGCTCCGTTCAAGTTCGGGTCACCCATGAACCTAAGTATCTATAAAAAGCACAGGTATTTATTCGTATAGAGGTTTTAAGAAGCTGAACTTGGTGGCAAAGCTGAGATGTTTTAACTAAGTTTGTTGAATCGCCTTAAACTGCAGGACATGTATTTTGTTAGTTTTTTTATGACAGCTGGTAGGATTTCACTTAAATTATACATGAGTGAGTTTCCCAGCAACATCTGAATGCAACATGTACCAGAATGAAAACGTTCAGGGCTCCTTGTCTTAGCTCCTCATCCAGACGAAGCAGGGAACTCTCCAGGGGGGCTGTCAGCATCCCAAACAATGGCTCCTGCAACACACAAACACACACACATGTTACATGTTCATATATATATTATTCATGTTGTGTGACTATTGTGGGAACTGTCCCTTTTCTAGGACAAAAAGAAGGTTTTCAAAATTTAAATCATTACATTTTAAGGCGAGGACTTGAGGCGAGGTTTAAGGTTAGGATAGTGGTTATGGTTAGGGTAAGTCTAAAGGGAATAAATAAATGAATAAATAAGGCACAGGTGTATGCGTTTGCTTGTATTCCCCCAGGGGGCTGGAGCCTATCCCAGCTGTCATCGGGCGAGAGGTGGGGTACACCCTGGACAGGTCGCCAGTCTATCGCAGGACTAACACAGAGAGACAGACAACCATTCACACATAATTTAGAATCACCAGTTAACCTAACTAGCATGACTTTGGACGGTGGGAGGAAGCTGGAGTACATGGAGAGAACCCACGTAGACACAGGGAGAACATGCAAACTAACCACCACACCACTGTGTCGCCCAGGTGTGCGTGAGTTAGTTTTTACCCTAAATATGGCTCGGATGTAGTGTGTCATGAGGTAGTTGTTGACATCCAGGGGCAGGGTGAGCTGGGGGTCAACCTGAACCTTTGGAGCCTGGACGACCGCCAAGCAGTCAGAATGAAGCTCTGCACCACCTGTATGACACACACACACATACACACACTAGGTCATGAGTTATTGCAGAAATGTCAGTAAATGTAAACCTGTAAATAAGATGGAACACATTTGGTGGAAACTTATTTATAATACTGACTTCATATCAGCGTGTGTTATATGTGTGTGTGTGTGTGTACCTGAAGCAGCCTGTAGCAGACCGGCCAGCTCAGCAGGGATGGGCAGTGTTGTCACATTCACTACTTCTCGATTGATGCGATCCTGCACACGATACAAACACACACACATACTCACTCACATTACACATTACAACTTTATCTTTTGCTCCAAATGAGGCCCTCAACCCTCAGACAGCGTGAACCTTTTCATCTTCCTTCACTCACCTCCTCCGCCTTCCTTGCAGGCTCCACCACTGTCTGACAGAAAGACAACAGCATCACACTTCACACGTTTGCTCATTTTTAAATTCTTTTTCTAAGACACATCTGTGGCACTTGAACACTGTGTGCATACCCTCATGTAACGCTGGACGGTGATGATGAGCAGCATGACAGAGCGTAACCTGATGAGGTACTTCCTCCTCAGAGCAAACTTCTTTCTGTTCGAGAACGGAGTATATTCAGTGACATAACAACAAACATTATGCTACAATAATACTGCTATTCAAAAGTCTGAAGTTTTACTGTAATGTCAATCATTGTTATAAGAACGAACAGTGCAACTGGTGAAGCTAGACTTACAGAGCTCATATGATAGAGAATTTTTATTTACAAATAAAATGCATATTTGTGTCACATCAACAGGTTTCTTGGACTGGCAGGGAATGAGAAACTACTTGCATGCATGGGCACAACCTGAATCCTCCTCTTATCTTCTCACATCAAGGACAAAGAAGAAGGTTGTCCGTGATAAGGTCTGACCTTTTGGCTGTGTGAAACCAAAGACTAAATCCTAAATTGCAGTGTTCAGGACTGAAACTTTAGACTGAAATAGGGCAAGGTGCTGCCAGGTAGAGAAAACTAATTAAGTGCTCAGACTCCTGGTGAAAAAAAACAAAACGACTGGCTGCAAGTAATTTTCATTGGAAGTCAGAATTATGAGGCTACAAGCTGAAGCCTGACACTGGTCAGTGGTTGACACACAACAAATCAAAGTTGAGCCGGGTCAGTTCCTTGCTCTCTCTCTCTCTCTCATATTTATATTTGTTCAGTCTGAAAAATCTACCATTAGTCAGTAGCCACAGTTTTAGTGAGTTACTTGACACTTCAGAAACAGGATGTGACATCATGTTGATTACCAGTTGCTATGCTAATCTCTCTGTGATGCAGTAAGTATAGGAAAATAAAATAAATAAATAAAGAGTATATTTCCAACATTTCTTAATAACTGGCGCTAGAGCAGAGAGCAGTAATAATCAAACAAAAAGTGAGTATGGCAGAAGTGTGGGCGGGTCATCGATAACGGCCCACGTGACTCCACTCTCCAGCAGTACTGTGAAGACTCTGGCTTCAAACTTGCAAGATGGTGCCGCCCATATCCCCAGGAATTCTAGTGTTAGTTTGGCAAACGCAAGGAAGTGGGGACGTGTAGTCCATATTTATATACAGTCTATGGTCAGACTGTACAGTATATGTTATGAAGAGGCATCGCTTGTTATGAGGATTCATTTACACATGCAATGAGCCATTTAATGTATGCTACCTGCTGTAATCATATGAACCTGTTACCTGGTCACGTAGCCTCTGGAGCGAGCTTCAAACAGGACCATGCGCCGCTTGAATTTGACAAAGTTCTTTCGGACAAAAAACATGCGAGTGTATCTCTGCAGCGTCAAGGCGGCGAGGTTCAGCACGCGGTCGCGCTTGCCCTCCAACAGCTGATACAGCTCCTCTTGAAGAAAAATCTAAAACACACCCACACGCAACAAAATTCACCAGCTCTAATGCAAAGACATATCTGTCCTTGTGTGAATGTTACCCATGTGTGAATATCACAGACACGACTCACCTTACTGACCCCCAGCTGATACGAGCCCTGCTTGACTGGGCCGAGTTTGTGGAGCATGATAATGCAATTTTCTCCGTCTGCTGGTGGAAGATCCTTCAGACAGAGCAGGGCTTTGTACCTGTGGCCACATGTGACACACATGTGAAAAGTCAATTTGAATTTCAAGGTGAAGAAGGATCAGTGTTTTACCTGAGAGGCTAAATCTGGTCATTTGTTATTGTCAGTACTTGTTTGTTAGGCTACTTAAGTGGCAAAGTAGGATTCTGACATTGTTTTTCCTATAATGCTATAAGTCAGACCACTTTGACAGCAAGTGGTGAGAGGTGCTGTGAGATCAATTGGTTTCAGCTGCTTTCCTACGGCAGGAGCTGACAAAAGCCAGATGGCTATTTCAGGGTGAAGAAATTGGTGTGTGAATTGTATTCTCTCCAGGAAAAGCCAATAATTCAACCTCTTCTGACGGGCTGTAAGTGTTGAGTTGTGAGGGCAGCTAAAACAGTTCTTTTTAGGAAAGAGTCCTAAACTAGCCTCTGGTGTATTGTGTCTTTGGTGGTTACATTAGAGATTACATTATTCTCTTGAAGGGTGCTCGATGTGACGTTTAGCAAGTAACCAACCTTGTCAGGAAGCTGAGAAAGAGAAACCGGATTGGATAACCTTCCTTCCTGATAAGGATGGTCTCCATGATGCCAGAGTAATGCAGCTGAGTGTTGACCAGCTCCATGTCGAACGCTCCTGGCTCCTGCACATGCATACATACAAATACGCATGAACATCTGTGTATAATAACGCATGACTTCAAATTAAAAAAAAAAAACAATTAAACACTGCAAACCTGCACACATCATCCAACTTGCAAAAATACCTTGTGATGATTTGGCTTGATGCATCGCACAAAATAAGGGTTACACCTGCCGTAGATGGATGAGAATGGACGGATGAATGATGAATGTATGATCTGCTAAAGGCTCAGTTTAATGTTCAAGAACGACCAGAGGGAGAAATGGCACAACTTTGTAGTTGGTATTTAACAGTTTTAGACTTTAAGACTTCCTGTGGCTCAATTAGAGACATGTTTATCATCACTTTAGTCCAGTGGTACTAAACTGTGTGTATTTAGGAACAAGTACATCATACAGTTTGTGTTATTTATTTGGGCTATAAACAATTTCACCGTCTCTTTCACTAATTTGCCACATTTTGGACATTTACAGAACGATTCATTGTTGTTTTCCGTCACTGCTGACAGCTGCATTGTCATACACGTCTGTATCCCAGAAGCAATGCATACAGTCAATGTGGGATGATATGACTGTAGTATAACACAATACAGCTTTTGAACAGAACTTGTGATACATTTCCTGTTTCAAAAAGTGGAATGAGTGGCGCTTCACTAAAACCTTTCCATCTTCTCCAGCAGCTCCTGCAGGCTGCTCTGGAACTTCGCGCTGACTGTGTTGGCCTGATAACGACGGGCCGCGCTGCTCTTCCGCATGTTAGACCGCTGTTGAGACACAGACTCCGAGTGCTTCAGGAAGAGGCTCGATACCATCTGCACACGCAGAAACGCACACACGAATATACAAATGCAAACGTTGGTGGTGTGTCCAGGACAGAAGTTGTGATGAAGAGTGATGTATATCTGCGTGCATATCTCACCCTGTTCTTGCTCTGGACGAAGAGGTCTAAAACATCCTGGCGGACCATGTCGAAGTTCTTATCCAAGAATTTGTGCACCTGCGACATAAATAGTACAAAAAAAAAAAAACATGTATGTAAATTCATTAACTGAAGAAAGAAAGAAGTTATCAGAACCTCATCTAAAATGATCAGTCTTTAGAGACTGGATTCAAATACATTTAAAGGGGAATTACCGTTTTTTACAACCTGGACCTTATTTCTGGCATAAAATACGATCGTTTACTCACCCATATAACTTTGGTGTTATTTGGAGTCGTTCGGACGATATTTAGATCCACGTATATCCATATAGTGGGAGTGACTGGGGCACCGAAAGCAGCCTCTAAATAAGGCATCATCTGCTGCAAAACTCGTTCATTTCACCAATAGTTTATTATGATACGCTAGTGCTATTCCCCGTTGAGTCCACCAAAATATTGGTGAAATGAACGAGTATCGCGACAGATAATGCGTTATTTAGAGGCTGTGTTTCGGTGCCCCAGTCACTCCCACTATATGGATATACGCGGATCTAAATATCGTCCAAACAACTCCAAATGACACCAAAGTTATATGGGTGAGTAAACGATTGTATTTTATGCCAGAAATAAGGTCCAGGTTGTAAAAAAAAAAAAAACGGAACAACTTAGAATTACCGTAAATTCCGGACTATAAGCCGCTACTTTTGTCACTTGCTTTGGACCCTGCGGCTCATACAACGGCGGATGGATTTTTACAGCTAACGGTCACCAGGGGTGCACTATCATGTCATAGAACAGCGGCTTATAGTCGGGTGCGGCTTATATATGGCACGATCTGTAGTTACCCCAAAATTTAGCTGGTGCGGCTTATATTCAGGTGCGCCTTATAGTCCGGAAAATACGGTATATACAGTATAATCATTTCACATGTTTTCAGTATAGTGAGGTTTGAGACTGAACTAAACAAAGAAAAGTTGGGTGAAGGATATATAATGGCATTAACAAAATGAAAAAAGAAAGAATAAAAACAGAAATTAAAGCAAGCAAGGAAGAAATATGTTACAGCAGGATATAGACGGAATTAAGACAGCAAGGAGAATAAATTCTGAGAAATGAAAGAAAGAAAGACAGAAAGACAAAGCCATTAAAGCAAGCAACAGTAAGGCGAATAAATTCTAAGAAATCTAAGAAAGATAAAAGACAAGAAGACAGTAAGAAGAAAGAAAGAAGAAAGAAAAATAGAAATATTTTGCAGCATAAAAAGACAGAAACAAACAGACAGACATAATGAAACATGTAGAGAAAAGAAATAAAGAAGTAAAGAAAGGGAATACCTGATAGGTGACCTTCCCTGCATAGTGTTTCAGGGTGAACTCTGGCAGTGGCATCTTTGGCCTGGCATATAGTGGGTTGTTACCATGGTGATAGTGGCACTTCTGAAGGAAGGTGTGGTCTGTTGCCTAGCAATGATCGGAGACGGTTAATGGGTCGGTGAGCCGTGGAAGCTAAACCTCTATAAGCGCAAACACGTGTTGCCTGCGTGCATAACCTCCTGTAACACTCCGAGAATCACAGACTTCGTAACACGTTTATCTCAATATGAGCTCAGCCTGCTTCTCAGAACAGAGCCCCGGGGATGATGATATCAGCGGGGAGGCAATTAAGTGAGCATGTGGGATAGTTTCGTATTGATTGGAGCTACAATTCACTTTCCCAGTTTATGAGAAATCCAATAGCGACTCAAACTGAGATATGGAATATTTGAATCGTGATTTATTGCTGGCTGTATTTTCTTCCCCACAATGCACCTAAATAATAAGATTTTAATAGTTTCTTGTAATCTACTCTGACTTCATTTTCAGCGCATTTGTTCTACACAGAAGTCTGTCTGCACTTAGGGATGGTGCGGTTTTCATCTGTGCATTTATCCATCAACCATTTTCCCATGATGAGGATTTTAACAGGCGAGTGTGTACCTGAGGGAAACCGCACTGGTCATCCAGTATGCGCAGTATCCCGTGAGGTTTAGAAGCGATGAGGTCGAGACACGCCTGGTTGTGGCCGAAGGGCTGCTGCTGCCACTCGATCTGCTCCCGCATGTACTCCTCCTACACAGCACCATTCAGCAGATAACAGGTCCATTAACTTAGTGTAGTGCTGAAATGTGGATGTGTCTGCTGTGGTTTCTAAAAGGATTGATGGAAGTGTTTCTGAGTTTTGTGTCTTTTGAGTGTATATTAACATTTTTCAGTGCACTCTACCTTAAGGTCTAAACATGTACGACTTACTCATGTTTATTTGCACTCTGAAAACCTGTTTACAGCGAATCTGTGCCAATGTGTGTGAATATTTTATTTATATGCTTTTTGCATATGCATTTTTTATTTTTGGCTTGTGTGTCTTGAGTCTTTGTACTGTTGGTGTAGTAAGACTCTCTATTGTGAGACTCTGACTCTCAGTCAGCAGTTGATCAGTGGAAACTGACTCATTTATACATAAAGAAACTTGTTTTTTTATCTCAGTTTAACTTCGATTGAGAATAATTTTTAATATGAGGATGCATCACTACATGTAGCAATCTTTCAGCTCACCGATCCCGGTTGGTCATGCATGTTGCACATGGCCAAGAAATAATCTTTCTGATCAAAAACTGGTTTATCAAACCTCCCAGCCTGATTGAAGGAACCAAAAATGTTGCATATGTGGTACCATACAGAAATTATGTGTTGTGTAACATGAGGTTGTGGTTTCCCTGACCTGCTCCTCCTGGAAGATGACCCTGGTAAAGAAGAACTGCAACGTTTCATTGGCGTAGTTGATGCACAGCTGCTCAAAACTGTTCACCTGTAGCTCCTGGAGGGTAAAGAGGAGAGACATCGCGGGCTGTGTGAGTGAGTTAGCTCAGACACGTCAGCCGCTGTAACATCACAGATGACTGAGACAAGTTCAACGAGCGCGACCTCAAATCCATATATGTCCAGTATGGAGATGGAGAGGGCTTCGTTGCGAGGGTAAACCCGTCCGTTGATGCGCTCCGTCAGCCAACTGAACAGCAGCGAATACAGGATCTTGGCAACGGCATCTCTGTGAAACACACACAATAAGGTTTCTATGGAAACAGAAAACCCGGTTCCTATGGTAACAGAGGACATCTGAGAAATCTCTCCCCAAGCCCTGACGTCCTTTGTCCTCGCATGCCTCCACCAAAGATTGGAAGAGAATATCAAAGAGTCTTCGTTCCCACTCAGTAGCCCCCTGATATGATTTTAGAAAAGGGGGTGAAAGAAATGAAGGCTTTCAAAGGCCTCAGACACGACTAGCAGAGCTAGATGCACTGTATTCAGTTTAACAGACACCACACTGAGATTTTATTCACTCACTCACCTAGCATCCACAGCACTCTCCACTGTCAATGGAGTGTAGATCTTCTCCCGCACTGTATCCTAGAGAGTCAAACACACCTGACAGTGAGCTGAATGAGACGACAGCAACGTCTACGATAATATATCTATGGTGTTTGTGTGTGTTTCTGCTCACTGTCAGTTTAAAGGTGACGGACTTCTGCAGGCCTTCTGGTGAGACCTGCAGCAGCTCAGCGACCACCCTGATCTCCTGTGCACTCACCACAGACGCCACCTCCTGACCTTCAGCCTGCAGGGACACCAACACAGACACACAGGTTCACTGCTACCGTCATCAATCAACCACTTCATTATCATTCAGCCGGGATACTAAATGCAGAGCCTATTTATCAGTAGGGTAGGTGGGCGTTTAAGACCTGGTGTGGCTGGAAGTAGACGTTCCCCAGATGAAGGACAGAGGACAGAAGTCTGTAGATACCGTTTTGCTCCTCTGGGGTGAAACACAGGATGTCCATGGCACTCAGCAAACGCCTGAAGTCCTCTCCATCATCTTTCCCCTCTATGCTGCAGTTCCCTCCCTTCACACATGGACACAAACACACACACAGACATACATACAACAATTTACTGTCATTGTAGGCATACAGCAAGTACATAGAAATAAATATCAACCATCATTTAATTTGCTCTAATTTAAGAGTAATTTAAGAGTAACTTGTACACTGACATCAGTGATGTTTATTGGCATAAAAGGGACAGACTTCTGGCCACACTTTCCATGAAAGAGGTTGATGACATTTATCAGGCTGGTTTTAAAGGAGACGTGTGGAACTTTTACATTTGAGCGAACAGGAAAAATCATCCCAAACTCCTGGGGTCTGTTGCACCAGCTGGAAATACAACAAGAGAAAGTTGGACCTAAAAAGTCTTATATGGGATTAATACCGGCTGCATAATCTGAGCGTTTCGCTATGACTGAGGCTCAACATTTTGTGTTATGTGCTGGACGTAGCTAAGCCTGAACTAGGGCTTACACCCAGCAGGTCCAGCTGGCTCCTGTAGTTGGAGAACAGGAGGGTTAGACAGATGTTGAAGTGTCCTCGAGCAAGACACTGAACAACCAGTAGATGTATCACTGAGACTGTAAAGAGCTTTGAGTACCAATAGGTAGAAAAGTGATATATAAAAATGAGACCATTTACTAATATCATTGTAAGTAGAATCTTCAACCAGTACTGGGATGAGCAACAAAGAGACTCTGTTCTCCAGTCTAAGAACGGAGAACCTGTCTCTGGTTAAATTACTCACAACTCACGTGATGCTTTGTTTGAAGAGCTTTTAGCTAAAGAGACAGTGAACATGTTTGCTCATGTTAGAAAGATGCAAAACTGATTATCACAAGGCAATACCCAAGGTAAGAAGTCGCATACCCAGGTTCCTCACTGTGTAACATGATGAGTTTTATGTTTGGGGCATTAATCACTTAAGCATTACATTTTCAGAATGAAGCGCAATGACAACACCTTATCTGTGCTCTGTGTGTCCAGTAATATTTGGGGACAAACAATATTTTGTAAATAAGTAATACACTCTGACATGATGAGGTGTGTGCGCATTTATTTTGTGAGCACCTGATTCAAATAGTAGTAAGTCTCAGGTTCCTGTAGATACAGTGATTGTTTCTCTTGAGGAGGAAGACCCGCCAGCATCTCATAGAAGATGTGGTAGTTCCTCTCTGATTTGGCCTGGGGATGAACACACACACACACAGACACAGACACAAATGAACAAATCAGTCATATGGACACATATTCATAGACACTTCAACACAGTGTGGATTTATCTGCTGACAGAGTGATGAATATTTGAGCGACGTAAATGGTTGAAAATGACCGGTATGGGCAGACTTAGAAAAGACATGGTTAACATCCCTCATGATGTCTGACTCTACAATTTCCTCTTTCTCAGTATGACTCAGTTGTAAGAAGACTCCACTTGACCTGCTTCGCGCAAGTGTGTCTCTCTCGGTGTATATGTGTGTGTGTGTGTGTGTGTGTGTTCCTGTGTTTTTCACCTGAAAGACAATGCGGGACTTCTCCAACAGGTACTGAGACGTTATGGCACCGCTGATTACACCCCTGGTAGATGACACACACACACGCACAGAGTGAGTGAGTTAAGTAACAGGTCATGCATTCATAATGTGTTTGGATCTTCTCTGACACAGTTTTAACAGAAGATCACCTACTCATCTAACTGTGTTACTGGGACATGGTAGAATATTCTCCACTAAGC
Organism: Chelon labrosus; assembly: GCF_963514085.1. Lineage (NCBI taxonomy): Eukaryota > Metazoa > Chordata > Actinopteri > Mugiliformes > Mugilidae > Chelon > Chelon labrosus. The sequence goes on from NC_140338.1 coordinate 13,063,089, forward strand.
CCATGGCTGTGTGTTTACATATGTGTGTGTGTGTGTGTGTGTGTGTGTGTGTACGAGGGAGGTCTATTTAGGGTGAAGCTAACATTCAGGCTGCTTGTTGGCAAACGAGATCATGTTTATCGGAGAGAAACGTCAGCAAACCTCCACTCTCGACGTAGCCAAGTGGCTGAGATCTTTGCTCAAGGTGGTAAAACAGCGTATTGAAGTCTTGCGCCACATTCAACACTCATTCAACATTTAAAGCTCTGCCCAATATAGGAACCCCAGATCATTTTGATCGACTGGAATCTCTTGGACTTTCATTTACTCTGCAACAGCTTGTCCTGTTAAGGGTTGGGGGGGGCGGGGTACACCCTGGACAGGTCGCCAGTCTATCGCAGGACTAACACAGAGAGACAGACAACCATTCACACTCACACTCACACCTACGGCCAATCTAGAATCACCAATGAATCATGTCTTTGGACAGTAGGAGGAAGCCGGAGTACCTGGAGAGAACCCACACAGACACAGGGAGAACATGCAAACTCCACACAGAAAGGCCCCAGTCAGCCCATGGAGTCGAACCCGCAACCTTCTTGCTGTCCTGCTGTCTCTCTTGGACTTAAAGACCTGAATCCGTTTTTGAGTTCTTGGCTGCGTTGCTACCAGTTGTTGTTACTCACCCATCCATGAAGATCTGCGTGTATTTGCCAAAGCGTGAAGAGTTGTCATTGCGCACCGTTTTGGCATTCCCAAAAGACTCCAACAAGGGTGTGGCCTCTAAGATCTGACCAGTGATCAGAGACAAAACAAAATGTTACAACAGCAACCTTCGACGAGAATGACGTTTATCATGAGCGCAAAACCATGAAGGGACACTTTACCTCTATCTGAAAGAAGATGATAGATATGAGGAGGAAGAGAGAGAAATGTGTCAAGTTAAATTGGTACTATAAAAAAACACAAGTGTGTATGCAGATACTGTAGATACATGTACAGTGGATACTGGATATTTACCTGTTGTGTGACGTTGCGTTTGTGATGTATGGCTGTCAGGTAACGCAGGATCAGTTTTGTGGCTTCAGTCTTCCCTGACCCACTTTCTCCACTGGGAAAAAAGTTCACATTATTCCTTTTCTTTATTGTTTGTAAAGACAACTGTTGATAGAGTTGAAGATTTGATTTCTTGATCTTTGATCTAGGTACTGTTATTTGAAATGAGCAGCCAGTACAGGGCCTTGCTCTGCCGACGTAACATTTCATACCTGATCACAATACACTGGTCCTTTTTGGCATCCATCATGGTGGTATATGAGAGATTAGCAATGGCAAAAAGATGGCTGCAACACAACAAAACATTTCCATGAAAAAAAAAACTCATCAGCTGTATGTGCATGTCTATTGTGTGTGTGCGTGTAGAGGTGAAGTGGTAGTGAAATCCATAACCAAACTCTCCCTTGGCAACCGACCAATAACAGTGTAACAGGAGCCTCTAACTAACACCTGAGCGTGCTGGCATTTCCACCTCTATTTCCCACCACACTGTGTCCCAGAGAACAAGTTGCAACACAAGTAGAAAGATGTAGTACAACATGTCTCAAAGGTTTCACTTAGACGTTAGAGAGTCATGCTTAGAAGCTCTACTAGATCTAGAAGCAGTGTTTACAAATGCTGCACAAGTGTGTTACCTTTACAAATGTTCAGTCAGCATCAAACAGACAAAACGGGATCATTGTTGGTTAGACATAGCAGATGATTTCAGCATTCAGCATTTCAGCAACATTTTTTGAGAATCTTTTGTTGTCAAGATCTTGTCTGCCCACACATTTTGAGATGTCCTGCTTACCAATAAACAGACAGACTCAAAACATGCACTCCTTTCTGAAGGTAAGAAGTTTAGGGTCTAATAAGTCTGAAACACAGAAACACACACACACTCCCAGATCTTACGGAGGGTTGTCAGCCAGACTGTGGCCTTCATACTGGAGGACCATGTCTGTGCCGTAAATGTTGAGCAACTTGTACGGGTTCACAGACACCAGGATGCTGCCTATGTAGGTCTGAGTTGAAGAAACGAGAGGAAGGAACACATGAAAGAGAGTGAATGAATGGATAGAGAGTCACCGCACAATAACACTATAAAATAATAATAATATACAAATTAAGCATACATATACAAGCTCTTGGTCGAAGCGTTTCTTCAGGTTCATCAGAACTGTCATCTCATTCAGCTCACTGAAATTAAAACACATGCTGAGCACATATTGTTATGCTGGAGCACTCACTTTAACATTCAGTGTTAAACACTCTTCGAAGGCAACCAAGATCTCTTAAAAATCTGCTGTTGAAATGAGACAAATACCTAATGGAGGCACGAAGGCACTGTGTTGCTTTTATTTAAGTACTACTATAACGATGGTATTTCTTATTGAACTCCACAGTTTTCAAAGATTTTCAAGGTCTGCGGGCTACTTGAATAAACTGAAAGGATGTGCCACGAAATGACCTGTTTTGCTGTATGCTGGTGCAATCAAGCGCTTGTAAGAGAGACATGAGTGAATGAGTAGTGAAGTGGTTTGTTAATACTGGATTGTGCTTACGGGAGCTGTGTCATGTCCTCCATTCCCTCCGCCCAGCGTTTAACCCTCTGGCCTGTTGTGGGCATGCTTAGGATAGAATAGATCTGGACACATATACATAATGGTATGTAATTAGTCCAACTCAAGTCAATGTCAAGTAGCACTGTCTGAGCTTGAGGCATAATGTTGATGCAAAGCTGACAAGAAATAAGATGATATTCAGATAATCTTCTCTGTGAACTCTACGGGACAATTATTTATGGAAGCTTGCTAAAAGTGTCAAATGTTGTAAACATATATTCACAAACACATACATTCTTAAACTAGGTACCTTGTCATACCAGCTTTGACCTGGCACTCTGTCTCTATCGGGAGTCCAATCTGGGTCATTGGACTGTCTGTCCACCAGTAGAGTTGTGGGTGAATATCCTTCTAACATCCCATCTTCTCTGTACATGGACCATTTGGACAGATTCTGGACTGTCCCATGTGGTAAAACCCTCTCAGCTGCCCACACATCCTCCCCTCCTTCTCCTCCTCCTCTGGCATTCCTGGCCCAATGGCCTGAGCGTGGACCATATGGAGGAATCACAGCATAGCGATTGTCTTCACCCTCCAGGCCTGTTGGCACCCTGTATGATGCATAACGAAGATGCTGGTTTTGGATGGCATCAGTCAGTTTTGGGTTGCGAAATTGACGTGTGAGAAGAGAGTTATCCGATAGTCTGTGGAACAACAAATAGTTGGTACATGTAACACGGGGTTGTACTACATCAGCAAAATACAGTCTGTGGAAAATAAGTCCTTATTCCCTATTAGGTGGAGTTTGCAAGATTGGAAATTGTTGTCTAGTAGAATAAATAACATTCAAACCCACAATGTTAATACCTAGCTTGCAGCTGGATTCCATAATGGATATGTCCATGCAACACTTATCACAACCCTATCAGGTCAACCCAGTTTTGATTGATTGTGTATATTCCCACCTGTAGTGTACACCACGCATTTCCTCTCTCTGCAGTGCAGCGGCAAGATTGGGAGGGGTAGGTTTGGGCACTCCAGATAGTAGAGAGTTGTCTGACAGTCGATAAAGACCTGAAGAACGAAGTGCCTGGTTATGTCTCAGAGCAGCTGAAAGGTTTGGTGTGGAGGGCTCCTGGCCAGGTATAATGAGGGAACCATCACTGAGCTGGTATGACGCATTACGAAGGTGTTCATTCAAAAGAGCCTGCAGGTGGCAGAAGAAAGACAAGGATTACATTATTGTTAACTATTGGCGTAAATAAGAAATTAAGATCTGTATTGGCTAGAATGGCTTGAAAGGTATGTTTCACTTTAAACAAGCACAAAATTAGTGAATGCAGAGTAAATAAGTAGGTCAAATTATCATAATTTTAACAGGTACACACGTTAGACAGGTTAGGGCCAACTGGCTTCCTTGGGTCAATGATGACGGTGCCATCTGGCAAGGTGAGCGATACTCCCTGTAGATAAGGATTCTTCAGGGCGGCTGCCAGAGTGGGGCTCTTTGGTTTCCTTGGGTCCACAATAATAGTTCCATCAGGGAGAGTGTATGACGCTCCTTTTAAAGCTGCGTTGTTCAAGGCCTAAATAGTACAAAAGCTGGTTTTAGTTATGGAAACGCTTAGACATTAAAAGATAAAATCTGAAGAGTTCTTAGTTCACAGCTAACCTTAGCCAGGTTTGGGGATATTGGTGTGTTAGGGTCTTGAACCCCATCTGGTAGATTGAAGGAGGCATTTCGCAGTGCAGAGTTTTGAAGAGCGCCTGCCAGATTTGGAGAGACAGGTTTCCGTGGATCAATGATGATAGTGCCATCTGGCAGGGTGTAAGATGAGCTTTTCAGGTAAGGGTTTTGCAGTGCTGCTGCAAGGTTCGGGGAGTTGTGTTTGTTGGGGTCAACGACAATGGTTCCATCGGGGAGAGAGTAGGAAGCTGCACGCAGAGCTTGATTGTTCAGGGCTTTAGCCAGGTTTGGAGAAATGGGCTGCTGAATAACCAAAGACAGAAAGATATCACTTTTAACTTATACATGATTAGGAATAAAAATAGAAGAACAACGCAACTAGTTTGAATAAAGCTAAAGTCCATGAGTTATGGATTACTTGCTGTCTAGGGTCTATAATGGTCCCATCTGGAAGCGTGTATGTGGCAGACTTTAGATTCTGGTTCTGAAGAGCTCTGGAAAGGTTAGGAGACATTGGCGCCTGGAGCATACGAGGGTCCTGTGTGGGTAAGGGTGGGAAAATAGCAATACCGTTGTAATTGCTGTACTGTATGTAGACAAAGAAACATGAGTTATTTTGACATACCTACCCTAATAACCGATCCATCAGACAAGGTATATGAGGCGCCACGGACTTGCTGATTTTGCAAGGCATTACCAAGTAATGGGGAGGAACGGGGATCTGCATATGGGGACATCAATGTTCCATCTGGCAGCCTGTATGATGCCTGCATCAACTGTGGGTTTTGCAGGGCACTTCCTAACATTGGTGAAGAGGGTGGTTGGGGTACATACGAGGGCCGTCTGAGCTGCATAGGTGTTTGATAAGATGCCTGCCGTAGGTTAGGATTCTGCTGAAGAGCACTGTGGAGCTGAGGCCCAGGTGGTGCATAAGGGTTACGACGTTGCATCATAGGTGATCTTAAAGATGAGACGTTTTGCAGATTAGATCGGTTTTGCAGGGCATCATTGAGCAGTGGTGCTGGGCCAGGCTCAGAGATATAATCATATGGCGTAACAACAGTTGGTCCGTATGGTGAACGCAACTGTGGAGTCTGATAAGAAGCCATACCTCTCAGTGCCTGACCATGTCTCATGGCTCCAGAAAGCATTGGAGATGAAGGTACAGATGAGGCATATGGGGACTGAGGTCGTTGAAGTGGAGACGTATAGGAAGCTTCTCTGAGTGCCTGGTTTTGCAGAGCTCCAGAGAGCATTGGAGAAGAAGGGGGCAGAGGCTGTTCATAAGGTGACATTGGTCTTTGTAAAGGAGAAACAAAAGATGCATCTCGTAATGCTTGATTCTGCAGAGCCCCAGAAAGCATAGGCGATGAAGGGGCCATATGCTGCTCATATGGTGATGCTGGTCTCTGCAATGAAGGAACATAGGATGCATCCCGAATGGCCCGATTTTGCATTGCACGTGACAACATAGGGGATGACGGAATATAAGGTTCTTCAAATTCAGTAGCCATCTCATTCACTTGGGCTGCCTCTGGTCCAAAGCGTGAGGAAAAGGAGGCTTGTCGGATAGCCTGGTTCTGCAAAGCACCAGATAACATTGGAGAAGCTGGGGCCACAAACTGATGCGAATGCTCAGCATATGGGTCAGGCACATATGCTTCTGGTGCAAAAGTGGGTGAATGGACAGCACGAGGGGATAGGAGGGGGGAGGACTGACGAGAAAGTCTAGGAGAGAGGCGTGGGGATGCAGGATGTGGCATGTGTTTAAGGGAGAGTTGTGGAGAGGGGGGAGGCATCCTTCGTCTAGACTGTTGTGCCATGAGGGGACGTCCTCGAGCTATGGGGCGAGGAGGAAGTCTGCCAGATTCTCTCCTCCCTAGAGGAGCACGGTGGACCATGTGCGGGGAGTGGAAAGGAGAAGATAGGAGGGAGGAGTCCACTGTGAGAACTGAAGACCTATTGCTTCTCATAGAGGAGGGACGGAATGGACGCACATTCTGGGTCGGTGGGGGTAATGGGCGCCCTCTGAGACCCATAGGGGAGGGTCTCACAGTACCTAAAGGGACATTTCCTCCCATCCTAGGCCTGGCCAACGGAGTGGGGTCCCTAAGCAGTCGAGTTGAGCGACGAGAAAGGGTGGGAGATGATGGAGCAGGCCGGGGACCTGCAGGGGATAAACTACGATGAGATGGGGAGGGAGATGGAGATGGTCTTCTACTAAGCTGGGGAGAGCGGGGTGGAGAAACATGACTAGGGGAGAGGGGGGAGAAGGGTGACCCATGCATCCTTCGCCCTTCAAACGGGCTGCGGGCGGGACTGGGTGATGGTGGGGGACTTCGCCTCCTCATAGAAGAACGGGGAGAAGAGGGCGGAGAATGTTGCATCATTGATGTTCTTGGTGAGGGTGGAGGACTACGGCGAATCATGGAGGCACGGGGAGACTGTGGGGGGGAGGGTCCTCGAGCCATGGGAGACGGTGATCTCTGAGGTTGCATTCTACGATGAGCTAATGGGGAGGCCATAGGGGAGGAAGGAGGTGAGATACGTCTAGACATAACAGAGGGGGGTCTGTGGGCATTAATCAGTCCACTCCTCATGGATGGTTGCGGGGAGGGGCTGCGTCTCTGTGACAGCATTGGAGAGGCAGAAGGGTGGCGTTGTATTCGTGGGGAGGGCATGATGACAGAACGACGGGATGGAGTTGGAGATGGCTGCATGCGTCGTGCAGGAAGGGGGGACATGTTTGCTTGCTTAATAATCATGGCAGTTGGTGTGGGGATTAAAGGTGGGCCATAACCCTGTTGCTGTGGCATCATCATCGGATCAGTCATCATCTGCTGATGAAAGAAACACACAAAGCTATGAGTAAAACAGATGAAAAAGTTTTAAAATCCGGTTATTATCAGCATTGAAAATAGTATTCAAGTCATAGTAAAATGCTGCAGTGTTCTGGTTCAAATACTATCTAATCTGCAAGAATATCAACTGAATGGCTGTCAGTTCCACAAATAAAACTTTCACTCTATTTCACTCTATTAAAGATAACACGGTAAAGCAGCATTTTCTCTGTTGTTAGAGATACTACAGTATGTCCCTTCCTCTTGGATAGGATTACTTAAAACAAAAGAATGACAAGCTGCGTAACTCAAGCTGGGTGTTTGACCAGGGAATGGAGATGTGCCGTTAACAATAAATTTTTTGTCACATCTTCAAAGTACGGTCAGGTTGAAAGTCACCGGAAATGCCCTCCTGTGAGCCTCTATCCTAAACAAAATATTATGGTTACACAGACCCAAAAACAGAACAGAATTACCTGAGGCGCAATCAACTGTGGAGACATCTGTTGCTGTGGCAACATCATTTGCTGTGACATCATCTGTTCTTGTGGTGACAAACTTTGCTGTACCATCATCTGCTCTTGTGGTGATAACATTTGCTGTGACATCATCTGTTGCTGTGGCAGCATCATTTGCTGCTGTGGTGGCATAATCTGTGATGGCATTATTTGGGGGGACATACTCTGTTCTTGCTGTAATAGCACGTGTTGCTGTGGCGACATCATTTGCTGTTGGGGTGGCATCATTTGTTGCTGGGGTGGCATAATTTGTTGTTGGGGTGACATCATTTGTTGCTGGGGTGACATCATTTGTTGTTGGGGTGACATCATTTGTTGCTGGGGTGACATCATTTGTTGTTGGGGTGACATCATTTGTTGCTGGGGTGACATCATTTGTTGTTGGGGTGACATCATTTGAGGTGGCATCATCATTGGTTCTTGAGATGGAAACATAGCTTGCTGTTGTGAAGACATCATCATTTGTTGTTGAGGAGACATCATCATTTGTTCTTGAGGAGACATCATCATTTGTTGCTGTGGTGACATCATCATTTGTTGCTGTAGTGACATCATGTCACCAAGCTGACCGGGTACAAGAGGAATCTGGTCTTCATACTGGATTTCTGACATGTCTTCAAATTCTGGATCCGGTGGCAATATAGGTGGAGGAGGCAAAGGAACATCTAGACGTTCTTTTCCAAAAATGCGCACTTGCGGTCTGGGAAGTCTGAATGCCATGTCTCCTCCCTGAATTCCACCAGCATCGTCCCCATATTGATCCAACTGGCCTGCATACTGGTCCCCATACAGGCCTTGTGCTTGAGCTTGACCTACCCCTTGTCCTCCAAAGCCAAAGACCTGCTGGCCTCCCAATGGGTATCCAGTGGTCTGCTGGGAGCTGTAGTCCTGGTAGGGCACACCAGCGTCATTATAGCTAAATTGATAATCCAATGGAAACCCCCCTTGCATTCCCATATTTGCTGCGTAAGGATTTTCATGATAACCTGCCTGAACGTTGTCATAGTAACCCACTTGGCCATCTTCATAGTAAACTGCTTGACCGCTTTCATCATAATAGCCCTGAGGGTCAAGGAATCCGTCTGCCTCTCCTCCATACATATGGTCCATGCCCATCAGTGCATAGTAGTCTAGACCTTCATCACCGTACATTGCCTCTTGTTGTTGGTAACCATAGTAATCAGCTTCCTGGTTGTTATAGTAGGCTTGGTCGGAGGAATAAGGGTCAGCGTAACCCCCCATGCCATCATCATAGAGACCGCCCTCATAATATTCTGTATTTGGTTCATAGAGGACTTCTTCCTCGTAGTACCCCAGGTCTTGATAGTCTGCTCCACCAACCTCATTGTCGTAGTAACCAAACTGAGCTGGATTTCCATATGCTGCAGCTGCCTCATCTCCATAACCACCATACCCATCATCATACCCTCCATAATTTTTCTGGTGCATTGAATGTTGCCTACTGTATCCATGCATCTCCTCGCCATGATCATAGCCGTCGTTATGGTAACCTTGTAGAAAACCCCTGGAGCTGGCTTGTCGGCTGTTTGCTCTACCTCCTCCCCAGCCATGCCGTCCAGAATTTCCTCGCATTTTGGTGGAGAGGAAACGCTTGGTCAGCCAGTTAGTTGCCGCTGCAACCTTACCCAGTAACACGCTTCTGTTCTTGAAGTCATCAGCAGGCCCATCAATATTCTTTTTTCCAAATAAGCCTTTGAAGAAGCCTCCCTTCTTCTCATTTGTTTCTTTTCCTCCTCCCAGACGGAGCAGCATATAAGTTGGCTTCTTCCCACCATTTGCTGCTGCCTTCTCTTTGTCCTCTTTCTCCTTTTTCCGCTTTTTGCTGGCTTTAAACCTCATCATAAATCGAGAGGTGTTCTTCAGCATGGATTTGCGGCGTTTCTTCTTAGCAAGGCGGCTCTTTCTCTTCCCCAAACCCAGGAACAAACGTGATGTACTTTTCAGCTTCTTCCGGCTGTTCCTGCGTCTTTTAAAGCCAGAAAACTTCATGAACATCCTGGACATGTTCTTCAAACCTTTCCTTGGGATCTCCTTCACCGGAATGGAAGGAGCTTCCTCTTTCTTTTTGCCTTTTTTCTTCTTTGCATCAGCATCGCCTTTCCCTCCTTTATGATGGTGGTCACCTTTTTTTTTTGATTTGCCATGCTCCTCTTCGTCCTCATCTTCTTCTTCATCTTCATCCTCTTCTTCATCCTCTTCAGAGTCATCCGCATGTCTAGACTTCCCCCCTTTCTTTCCTTTAGCTCCCTTGCCCCCTTTTCCCTTTCCTCTCCTGTCATCCTCTGAGTCTTCTTCATAATCCTCTTCTTCACTAAAGTCGTCTTCCTCTTCCTCATCACTTAAGAGCTCGTCCTCGTCCTCCTCAGACTCCACTTTCTTACCTTTCCCCTTGTCTTTTCCTTTCTTTCCATCAGCTTTCCCCTTGGGTGGCTCCTCCTTCCCCTTCTTCCCACCTTTCTTATCATCTTTCCCCCCTTTCTTATCATCCTTTCCACCTTTCTTATCATCCTTTCCACCTTTCTTATCATCCTTGCCGGCTTTCTTGTCATCTTTTCCTCCCTTTTTGTCATCCTTCCCTTTCTTTTCCTCCTCTTTCTTTTTCTCCGGTTCAGGTTTTCCACCCTTTTTTGCGTCCTTTTTCGGGTCTTTCTTGCCAGGCATTTTGACCAGCGACTATGAGCGCACCATGCCCTCTCAACAGGATGCAGTGCAGTTAACCCTTCAAACACACAAACACAAAGATATTACACGTTTGTAAGGTAACACCGTGGGTATTATACATTAAACATAAAGAAAATGTGATGTGCTAAAAGGCTGACCTTTAAACGGATTCTTGTTTCAGATATGCCTGTTCGACTTTGTGCCGGCACTATGTGCAGCTTCAGTATCTGTGTGAGGGCAGGTCCGCCTGGCCAAAGCACTTCTACACTGTCCAAATCGGGTCCCCATGAAGGCACCTGTCCAGATACACATAGCTGAATATGAGCAATCTTTTATCCCATACACACATGTTAATATCACAGGCACACAAGTAGTCAGTGTCACTGTCCTGCTGTAAAGGAACACTGCTAAGATGGATTTTATAAGAAAACTAAGTAAGTGGTCATGTCTTAGCACCACAAGTGTCTCACATACATCAGGTGTAGCTACATTCCCATCCAGAGATTTCAAACCCCTTACAGTTCAAAAGCCCCTGCTCATAGTTCTTCCTCTGCTAGAGCTCTAACTGCTATGGGTGCGTTATACAGAAATGTCTAACTTTTATCCAGCACTCTAGTCTGATTTATCTGGTCTACCATTTAAATATCCAGCCCAACTCCAGGGTTTAAGGAGTTCTCGTTCTGAACACCTTCAACAAATCTAAATTGTTTTTTTCCTTGCTTAGCAATGAGTGTATGATCAAGCCTAAGCAAACTCTTACAAAAAGAAAAAAAAATATTTTTCATATGTTGGTTTTACTAATTTCCTCACACTATGATCTCCACGGCATTTATTTTCTGTAAAACTGGGTACCAGCATTTGAAAACACACAGTGAAAATATGCAGCTGTTACTATAGCTCACGCTCTACCCCGTCTACGGTTCAGTCTTCCTCCTGTAGACTTGCAGGTAAAGCCAAAGTCTCGTGGAAATGTCACCAAATTCATTCATCAAGACAGCTTTCCGTCATAGTCACCTCCACTTCAGTGACAAAAGTTACAAAGGAGGAAGGGTTGTGTTGGTGGTCTGGGTCTGCGGTCTTCAAATTTGCTGTATCCTGGCTGCAGGTCTCTTCTTGAGCAGTCACAAAAAAACAAACAGGAAACAAATAAAAGTCCAGGCCAACGTCTTTAGGTCACACTCAGCTTCTTCCTCTGACCTACTCTGTCCTGTGGTGATCACTCAACACACTGCCCTCCTCAGAGTGTGTGACAGCTAGTGTGTGTGTGTGTGAGAGGGAGAAAGGGAGAAGGGCAGATGAGCCTGTTTGAGTGTATTTGCATGTCCGTATGTATGTGTACGTGCATGCATGCGTTTGAAGAGTTCCTTGTGGTCGTGGAAGGAGTCTTAATTTGTCATCTGGCTCTACAGGTGAAACTTGAGATCTCTGGGCGACCGAGGGGGCGGGGCATAAATAATACAAAAGGTTGAGGGAGAAAGACCGACAATGAGAGAGAGAGAGAGAGAAAGACAGACGGAAGTGGGATTCAACAGATAAGCCTGACTGGCAGTAAGAAGTCATCATAGCTGCAAAAATCCAATAATTAACAACCTCATAATTCTATATTTGTGCATGACAGAAGTCACATAGACACATTTCAGCTATCTGACCTTGAATCTACCCTTTTTTTTTTTACTATGAAATGTTGTCAGATGAATGTGTGTCTATGAGTGTGTGTGAAGACCAGTGATTCAGCTTTCAAAGAAATCTATTTAAACAGCCTCGAAATGAGCGATTCAGCCGCTGCCAACCTACTTCCACATACGTAACAGCAGGGGAAGGAGCAGAGGCAGGAGAAACACCCACTTGTTAGAGATACAGTATGACGTCTTCCCTCTTGGTATCAATGACAGAGGAATGACTCTCACACACACAGCCTGTGAAGGATCGGTATCAGGGCTGTGATTATTAGTGCCATCAACCAAATTATTCCTCTTCCAGAGGGAAGGGGTCGGATTGCCGGATCTGTCCCGTTACAGGGTGTAGGTGTTGGGTTGCCAGATCCTGATCTTTTGGTCTTCGCATGTAAGTCTATCTGATCATTTCCAACTGGCAAAGACCACATGTAGTGTATGTGTGCACATGTGCGCTCAGTGTGTTTGTAAAGATGCCTTTCAGTGGGCGCACGTGTGCATTAAAAAGACAGAGAGCGATGAAAGACTGTTTTTTTTTTTTTTTTTGCTCTGGATTTCCCATGGTTTGTCTCAAACCGCACATCTGCCTTTGAAGGAGAATGAAAAGACCCTATCAAACGTGAAAAGCTCTGAGTTGCAGCCAGTGCCCCCTCTTCCCAAAGCAATCGCTGCTGGCAGGTGGCCCTCCATCTTTTGATGGAATTTGTAGAGAAGAGACAACACAGAGAAACTGGGATACATGCCCAAGAGAGAGAGAGAGAGAGAGAGAGAGAGAGAGAGAGCGAAAGCAGACTTATGACAGAAGAGGTGGACTTGATGAGGCTCATCAAAAGCATTCTGGTCCTGAGGGGGAAAGCAGTACACCATCTTTGTCAGTGTACACGCACACACACACATACACACACACAGTAATCTGCTGCTATCTAGTGGAGCAGGGTTACACCTGCAGCACTCCTCATAGTTTTGAGTTGGTCGGATCAGTTTAGTGTACAGGCCTGCAGCAAGAAGCTTGCACAACACACAGGAAAATGAACCGCTTTGCAATGCTTTTCATGATGGAGGAGATGATGACACCAGGCAATCAACCCGCAGCAGAACATTTGATCTTGTGTTAGAGACTGACTGAAGTCAAAGCATGCAGTAAATAGCCTATAGCGTGCATGTGTGGACTGAAAGGGAAGGCAAAGGGGTGCGTGCATGCTTCTTCAATACCTACCTTTTCCTTAAACACACCCAACCTCTGGAAAAGCGTCACGTTACTGGAGCTCCATAGTCACGAGTCCCCATCTTCTTCCAGGTTAAAAAAAAAAAAAGAAAAAAAAAAAAAGTAGGGGAAACAGCAGTCAAAATCCCTTTAAAGAGTTTCTCAGGCACTCACCCAGCTCCTTTGCTCCTGCTCTGGCGGGGCTCAAAGCAGCGGGGGTCGGTGTGTCGGGAGGAAAGTGTGCCACCGGGAACGGAGGATGAATATTTAACGACCGCTATTCTTCGGCGGCAGGCCGGGGGCTTGAGTTCCACACACTCCGGCGAGAACTGGTGAGCTCCGTGGGTGGGCAGCACCGGGCATACACGGTGACACACGGGTGTATGTAGTGGTAAATAAGCAAGGTATGGGTCAACTGTAGCCACATTAAAAGTTATATTCATTATACTATAATGTTAGTTTAAAAAAAAAACAAAAAAAAACATAGCATGTAGACTATGTTAAGAGAAAGAATAAAACCTTTGTCTGCTGGGTTTTAATATTAAAAAAAAAAAGAAAAGAAAAGAAAAAGAAAATGAAATCATAAATTCGTCTTTTTATATTATAAAAAATCAGTGGGGGGATGTGTAATGAGCTGGCTTTGTTGGTTGTATGGAGGATGACAGATGAAGGGAAAAAGTCAGAGAAATAAAAGTAGCTTTTTAAAGTCTCCACATGCGCAGTCCTTCTGTTGCCCGCCAGATGGAACCGCCTGACAACAAACACTCATCTGCTGCAGCTCCACCGGATCACCCCCCCTCCATAACCCAGACGACCTTGCCGTCTTCCCCCACACGAAGAAGATCTGCCGCTCGAATCAAAACAGGCTTTGGCTTTGATATTACACCTGCTGCGGCGAGCCACGATGCAAGACTTGGTTGGGGTTTTTAGAGAAATAAGCCTTTGGCTATGTTAGACCTATTTTTAGCACTGATACCAAAAAAAAAAAAAAAAACGGTGGCTTGCATGTAGACCATTCGTGCTTCTTGTTTGACATGTTGCAGCCAAAACACCACGCAGCCACCCAGGTGTCCACCTTTAACCTCATCCAAATGCCCTGCCTTTTATCGTGTGCCCACTAAACAGCATGTTTCCCATTACTTGTCAGTCTAAACAGCTTTTAAAACCCACTGATGAGCAGTTTAGTCACATTTAGTGTTAGATTAGGTCAGTGCTTCCTCGCCTGATGGTCCGTAATAAGGGGCCAGAGCAGATGTAAGATCATTAACAGGAAAGGAGGAAAAAAAAAGATGCTGCTATGGGGAAAAAAAAAAAAAAAAAAAATCTGTAATATTTATTTTTTCTTGTGAAATAGTGGTCCATTTGCAACAGCGACAGGTTTAATTTTGATTTTCCTTTATTGATCCCTCATGGTGGAACTCTTTTCTCCGTGTTTAACCCATCCATTCGGCTACTCACCAAGAGTGTTGAGCACAATCAGGGGGAAGCCATGTGTGCGCTGTTCAGGCAGCGGTTTGGGTGAAAGGTGCTTGCTCAATGCACCTCGGCCGCGGACTTAGAGGGTGGATCGAATCAGTGATCCAAATCCAAATCAGCTCCTCCACCCTTTATTCCGCAGGAAAGAAATGTTAAATGCCGAGGGATGAATAACGGCAGTGAAGGACACGATGAACGTAGAGGTTGTCTTATCAGGCGGCGGCCAGAGAGGAGGAGACTCGGGAGCAGGGGTTCTGTTTCGGGTAGGGGTAAGCCGAGGAGACTGTGGGCTACAGATGGTGCCTGAAAAGAGGAGAGAACTAAAGGAGACAGAGTGGATGAATGGATTTGGAGAGGGACTCGGTAGAGGTAGGGATAAGGTATAGGAGGATGAATGGATGAGATGGGGAGGGAAGAGGGGGGTCGAGAGAACAGAGACAGTGCAGGCTGAGATAACCAGGAGGAAATAGCTTAACAGGTGATTTGGGGAGCAGCCTTGTCCATGACGCTCAGTTAAGTTAACGTCATATACATTATATATACTAGTGAAAACAAATGCATCCTAATGTAACAGTCCTGTACTAAATTTGAGCTTCATGACTCACACTAAAGTGTTTCTGTTACTTAGCCGAGCTCCCTGACTACAAAATGAAAGCTCAGTTCAATTAACAGCTCTCTCAGTTGTTTTAAACAAATACTGGATACTATAACCTTCATGAAGCTGAGATTTATGCACCACTGTTATATTGGTAAAGACCCAACCCCAGACCAGTTCTGTTAGGAGCAGAGGAGGTGGAGGTCGTGCAGACCTATAAATATCTTGGGCTGTGGCTAGACAGCAAGCTGGACTGGACGAGCAACACGGGGCAGCTGTACAAGAAGGCCCAGAGCAGGATGTACTTCCTGAGGAGGTTAAGATCCTTCAACATCTGTAAGAAGCTACTAGGGATCTTCTACCAGTCTGTGGTCGCCAGCATTCTGTCCTACGCTGTGGTGTGCTTGGGTGGGAGCACCTCAAAAGCAGACCTCTCCAGGTTGGAGAAGCTGATCAGGCGGGCTGGCTGGGTAGTTGGCACGAGGCTGGATCCTCTGGCTACTGTAGCAGAGAGAAGGACACTAAAAAAACTAACGGGTATCCTGGACAATGCCAGCCACCCTCTGCACACGACCATCAGTAGCCAGAGAAGCACCTTCAGCGAGAGGCTGCTCCTCCCAAAGTGCAGGACAAATAGACTAAGGAGCTCCTTTGTCCCCCGTGCCATCAAACTGTTCAACTACCACTCACTTGGGGGGAGGAGGACGAAAGGGAAAGGGACTGAAAGACAGGGGGGGCAGCCAGTTTCCTGATTTCCCGATTTCCTGATTCTCTGACCATTCATGGGTGCAATAATAATGTGCAGTTGGTATGTTTCTTTTTAACCATGTGCAATCATAATATTTGTGCAATAGCCACGTATGTACAGTCACATATTTATTATTATTATTCTTTTTCTGGGTGTTGGGTATTTGGGGTTTAATTCGTGTACATGTATGTCTGACAGTGCTGTATGCGATGGAGATGTCAATTTCCCTGCGGGAACCTCCCAAAAGGATCAATAAAGTTGTCTGTCTATCTATCCATCTATCTATCTATCTATCTATCTATCTATCTATCTATCTATTTTCACTAGTGTACCTAATGAACTGGCAAATGAGTGTAGTTTTGAAGCTCTAAAAATGATGAAAGAAAAGGGAAAGAATCATTGCAAGGTTGGTTTAGTGTGTAAACTGTGAGGAGGCGACGAAGCAGACGTGGATAAGAACAAAAAGCGAAAACGTAAGGAGCCACCGACATGCACTTTCTCTCTGGTTCTGTTGTGATTTTAAAAAGCTCCGGGGGCTGGGTGCTGTTTTATTCCCTCTGGAATAGGACCTTAATTGAATTATTCAGCTGTTCCGAAGGCATCGCAACCACCAGCGAGCTGATGTTGTCCCCTGACATCGGCTCGCTTAGGGGCCTGAAACGGTAAATATCTATAATGCCTGACATGTTCCAGGGCTCCTCCAGAGTGATCAGTCACGGGGAATGATTGTGTCACCCCGCAGGTAGAAAACATATGAGAGAGAGCCTTTTTTAAAGCCGTCAAGGAAGATCCACTGCTCCTTGAGAAGAAAATATTACAGATAATTGGCCAGTTTTCTAATGATGAGTCTTAAACTTCCTAATTAACAGATGAAAACACTGCAGAAAGGACAAAAAACAGCCTTGATACAAGTGAAAGCGAAGTAGATACAGTCGTGAGCTTTCCCGCTAACAGGCTCTGCTGGTATGGACAGCAGGCAACAGATCAGCGAGCGCATCGGCAGCATTAGTTTTCCTCCTGAAGGAGTCAGCTGATGCTTGAGCTGGAACAGCTGCTCCGAGACACCCAGTCTCTGCAGCGGGTCCGAGAGTGACTGTAGAAAAGCTCCCACTGGGACAGAGGGACCCGTGCAAGCGGTAGGTGTGTTTGCCGATGTGTAAGAGACATAAAGAGGGAGATAAAGTGGGTGCGGGAAAGAGAGGAAAGCAGCAGGGCACGTACATCCACATCCACTTAACAGAGCCTCCACCTGGATAGGCTGGATATTAGAGGATAGCAAGGCTGCTGGAGTAGTGAGGGCCCTGCTGTGTGTCCATCAGTTTCAGATAATCCCTGCTGCTGCCGCTGCTGTTGAAGTGTCCTTGAGTCACACGTTGAACCCCTGACACTCCTGACTGTTGTTGCACTCAAAAACACACCGAATTTGTTTCTGCCACTCACAAAAAAGTGCCTCTTCTGTGCGCCTGTCTCTTACCCACACACCCGATTATACCGACCGACCATGGATCATACCTGCAGAATGCGCCGTGTCTCGCAGTCAAGATATCCTCTCCCACACCCACTTCGTGATGGATGGAGTAGGTGTGAGCATTAAATATGTGTGTGTGTGTGTGAGGGGGTAGGGCTTAGTTAACAATGACAAATAGGCTGGAAGAGGACAAAGGTCTGCATCTGTGGAATATTAGATCAAACGTCTAATGTGTCGCGGTCGTGTGGACGTGGAGAAAGCAGTATGGGACATTAATTCAAATAGAACAAGAGACAAGAGAAAGAAACGGTGTTGCTTCGTGTGGACCCAGGGGAAAATATTTTTTATTCTCTTTTATGTTAGTTTCTATTATCACACACATTCAGTATATATTAAGGCTATATATAGGTACGGTATAATACACATAAAGTGACAGTCACATGCATATGCATAAATCATGAACATATAATGTGTAAAGATGGGTTTGGCTTTTCGGGGGACACACCAATAAAGAAAAGGTTAAGAAAAGTCATGTGATTGAACAGGTTGACCCGTGTGCATCTTGATTTTGCGTGGGAATGACGCCACAGTTCGTTAATCCAAGGACTTGTGCAAGGGTCGTAGACTGAATGAACCAACAGTCACAAAGAGCTCCACGGTGGAACAGTGCTGTGGTGGTTAGCACTGACGCCTCACAGCAAGAAGGTTCTGGGTTCGAATCCACTCTTTTCTGTGTGGAGTTTGCATGTTCTCACTGTGTCTGCGTGGGTTCTCTCCTGGTACTCCAGCTTCCTCCCACCGTCCAAAGACGCGCTCACTAGGTTTTTGACTTCATTTCTTAGAGATACACACCCATGTGTTGCCCATGTGACAAAGTCATTGATTTGACAATGGCGACTGAGCCACCTCTCCTTTATGACAGTAGTAAAATAGTCATCGGCATTTTCTTTTTATTTGTTCAACCACAGTTTACTTGCAACTCTAGCAGAGGAAAACAAAAGCTGTTCCTCGTTTCACATACTGTACAGATGTGTTGAAGAGCCAGTCTGTTGCATCTGCTCTGCTCTGCAAACCCGAAGAGAGAAAGATAACAGCTTGGTGATGAAGCATGTGTCGCTTAATGAGTCAAAGTTAGTAGTTACACTAAATACAAGGGCTTTCATTTGATATCAGTGGTGAGACATAGGCTCAGTCGCCAATCTATAAACTTTGAGTATCTCATTTTGTGTAGTGATGTTACGATTAATCTCGAAGCCTCTTTGGTACGAACACGGAAGCCCAGTCGTTCTTGGTTTGAGACGTTCCTCATGACACATCAGACCAGGAATCATCCAGAGCAGGCTCTCATCACCACCACCCCTCTATTTCATTTCACCATCCTGTGTGCTGCATAGCCAGTAGGGCAACACTTCCAACAAGCCAGTTTAAATAAGTAATGAGTTGTTGTATAGTTGGTAGCACCAACAGTAAACTGAAAAATGCTGATCTTCGAAGAAAACGGCAGCTACAATGCTGTAATGAGAGGTCCTCAACTTCAATAAGATGTGTGGGCCACTGCGACACTCACTACTGTGTGTTACTGTAACCTGTAAACTTAACCTGGCCTTACTTAACCAAGTATTTAATATTAACACCTGTAGCATCGTGTCAGCTTATCCCACATATTGAAAGAGATAAAATAACATTATGCCGTACATAAGCGTTCATGTTAGTGTCAAGATGAATACCTCAAAAATCTCCGTTTGGATTCCTGTGGGCTTTGATTTTTTTTTCTTATCACCAAATGTTCACACATAAAGAAAAATAAAGTGTAGACAGAAACGCTATCTTGAGAAAATTCTGTCAAACTTTATAGCGCTTTTGAATTCGAAGCCGTGGCTCATTAAAATGCTGTAGGCTCTGGGGTATCAATGAATAAGTCATTTTGCCTTGACATTGAGCTTCAGGAACCTGCAGTATAATCAGAGGAGAGGAGTGTATACTGAAAGTAGATGTAGGGGATAGCTGTACACCAACCCTCAAATTATATTTCTGTCAGAACTTGGCTTTTTTTTCTTTTTACTAAATGCCAACCTCCCATTATTGGATCATATTTGATTGACTGGATATTTAATGCGGATTGTAATGGAAAGTAATAATATTGTGTTTTCTCTAGTTTTCAGTTGTACAGGTTGCATTGAGCAGGATTAACCCACGCGAGGCTGGTGGCTCTGATGGCGTCCCTCAAAGCCAGTGCTGGTCAGCTGGCTGAGGTTCTCACCAACACTTTCAACCTGTCCCTGGCCCAGGCAACCGTCCCCAGTTGCTTCAAAACCACCTCCATTGTTCCAGTTCCAAAGTGCACCTCTGCATTGTGCCTGAATGACTACCACCCGGTAGCTCTCACCTCAATCATTATGAAGTGCTTTGAGAGACTGGTCTTGGCGTAGCTCAAAGCCTGCTTACCATCCACACTGGACTCCTACCAATTTTCCTCCTGCGAGAACAGATGCACAGAAGATGCTGTCTCAACAGCTCTGCACTCTGTTCTCTCACATCTGGACCGAAATAGCACCTACGCCAGGATGCTGTTCCTTGAATTCAGTTCAGCATTCAGCAGAGTCATTCCATCCATGTTTGTTAGCAAACTCACTACCCTGGGCATTGAACCCTCATTCTGTAACTGGATTCTGGACTTTTTAACCAGCAGACCCCAGCATGTTAGGTTAGACAACATCACCTCCATGTCTCTCACCGTGAACACCGGTTGAGCCTGTTCCTCTACTTCCTATTCACCTACGTCTGTACGGCTGCAACTCCATGATCAAGTTTGCTGATGACACGGCGGTGATCAGCCTGATCCGAAACAACGGTGAGTCAGCCTACAAGGATGAGGACCAGCACCTGACAGCGTGGTGGGAAGTCAACAACTAGGTCCTCAACACAAGAAGGACAAGGGAGGTGATTTGGGTTTTGAGGAGGGTGGCATACACACACCCATCTATATAAATGGAGCAGCTGTAGAACTTGTCGCCAGCTTCAAGTTCCTGGGAGTCTCTTTTTCTGAGCAGACTAGAGAAAAACCACCTGTCTCGTTTAAATTTTGGATAACGTCTACTGCTGCGCGATGGAAACTATCCGCACCAGCTGCATCACTGTGTGGTACGGGAACCGCACCGTCTCAACACATCACCGATATGTCACCACCCTCCATCAAGGATATTCAGGGGAAGCGTTGTCTGTGGAGAGCATGCAACATTGTTAGGAATGCCTCTCACCCAGCCAACAAACTGTTTGACCTCCTGCCCTCTGAGAGACGATATGGGACTCTCCGAAACCAGCAGGCTCAGGAACAGCTTCTTTCACACAGCTGTTTCCCTGCTGAACTCAAACCCCACCAGTGACGGAAACAAACACTACTGTACATAGTGTGTATATACACCGATCAGGCATAACATTATGACCACCTTCCTAATATTGTGTAGGTCTCCCTTGTGCCTCCAAAACAGTTGTGACTCATCAGAGAATGGACATGGGCCTTCTGAGGGTGTCCTGTGGTGTCAACACAGTGTTGTTAGTGTGGACCTTCAGGTCCTATGAGTTGAGGGGAAGGGTCTCTGTGGATCAGGCTTGTTCCAGCCCATCTCAAAGATACTAGATCAGTTTGGGATCTAGTGAATTTGGAGGCCAGGTCAACACCTTGTGCTGTTTTTCATGTTTTTTGAGTTGTTCACACAGAGTGTGCCTAAGGCTCATTAAGGCTCATTTAAAGTAGACTAAATGCTGGGACTAGACACCGTAACCTACGCACGTAGTCTACGCTGATGCGAGCCATTATTCCTGTGCGCGTGTCAGTCTGGCTCGCTCTGTAAAAACTCCACCCAAACGCTGGTCGTGGCTGTGTTTTTTTTTTGCCAGCTGGGTTAATTTTTGTTTCTATTTCTTGCTTCGCATACAACATTGGCGACTGAAACATTTCACTGAGGACGTGTCCTCCTCAGTCAATCTTTCTTCTGTGTGTTCCATTTTAATTGATCCAAAACAATCAATGCGTAGGGTCTTGGCTGTCGCTGTAACTATGGCATCAAATTGACACAGAAGCATAAACTGCCCATCAGGCTGCATCCTGCTGGGGATGGCTGCTGCCATCAAGGAGTGTCATTGCTATGGGGTGGGGGGTCTGGTCTGGTCTTGGTGGGTGGTACATGTCTAAGTTACATCCACATGAATGCCAGGTCCAAAAGTTTCCCAGAAGAACATTGAATTGTCACAAGATGTTCAATGTTATTTACTTCTCCTGTCAGTGGTTTTAATGTTGTGGCTGATCGGTGTATATCCATCAGTCTGTTTACAAAAACTTACATACCCACTTAAGTAATTAAATATTATTAATAATATATAAAATAATTATATATATTATATATTAATATATATAATTCATTAAGTAATCTACCTAATACAGCCTTACTATATATTATACTGAATAACATTGTATAATATAAATGTACATCTAATCTATACATCTAATCTAAAAAGGCTTTAATTTATAAAAAAAAACTAAACGAAAACAACAACAACAAAAAATTGATTTTTCCTCGTTCAAAACCAAATCTACAGGAACGAGCATGATTACAACACAATACAGCTTCAGCATCTTTGCCCTCTTGGCATTTGAAAACAAAATTCAAAGGACTTGTTTTGCGTAACTTTAGATCTGCTCCTCTGTCGAGTATGTGAGAGCAAAGGAGCGACAGAGATGAAATTATCATGTTGTTTCCTGCACAGCAGGTGACTTTTTGATCATCTGGAAACACTTGGTTCTGAGATCATGCTTTCATGTTGGGATGGTGCTGCAGAACAGAGATAACACCTGTCTTGGCACTCAAGAGCACGTAAATGGAATTTATATGAAAGCTGATGCATCACATAAGCCTGTTATATGAGACTAAATTACAGTTTCAGATCTTTTTAAATAGATGAAAGTGGGCAGTCCAGCCACAGTAGACATTTTCTTATTTAGACACAAAGCAGAGATGCA
Organism: Chelon labrosus; assembly: GCF_963514085.1. Classification (NCBI taxonomy): domain Eukaryota; kingdom Metazoa; phylum Chordata; class Actinopteri; order Mugiliformes; family Mugilidae; genus Chelon; species Chelon labrosus. The sequence continues at coordinate 13,085,579 of NC_140338.1, forward strand.
TAGTAGAGGGGGAAACACCTGTAACCTCAGATGGAAGACCTGGCGCTTTGATGAATTGTACAGCAAATTTGATTTCACATTATACATAATATATGGAAGACCTACATCTGTAATTCATCAAATTGTTTTCTTATGCGCTCTGCATACTGATGCTTTGTGAGTTGGCAAGCTCCACAAATTTTATTCAGAAGGAACACCTCAAACAGACCTGCAGTAAAATCCCACTGTATCACACAGAGAAGACATAAATACACGTCTATAAACATACTGCACTAGATTTTTAAATCAAATATTTGTATTATACTTGACAAGTGATTCATTTTAATGTCACTCAAAGAGGAAATATATTAAATTGTCCTCCAGCACTCTTTATTAGTGTCAACTTCACTGTGTTTACCATTTTGGTTGATCCTCTATCATATTTTGTTTTATGGTGTCATGCAAGTTGTATTAACTTAAATTATTTATTAGCCAAGGGATATTGTATTCAGTAGGCAATGAATGTCAACTAAAGGTTATATAAAGATTGAAAAATCAATCCCCTGAGAGAACTGGAAGGGAACCTGTCTGAGCAAACATTAGCCCGCTGACCCCCGACTTGTACCCAGATAAGCAAGGAGTGGATAGATGGATGAAAATCAATATACCAACACAATCTTAGACTATGCTACATCGCTCTTGCCATCGTTGGCATGGTTTCCGTGCTCTCTGCTCCCACATTTTGGAGTCTCAACATTTAGGTTATGACTGTAACAGAAGTTAGACCCGGAGGCAAAATCAGCGGGTAGGAGTGAGAAGACTTTACTAGGCAAAAGGCAGGATATGGGTCGGAAACAAGTAGGCAGTCAGCAAACCAACAAACAACACCAGAAGGGTCCAGGCAGGCAGCCAAAAGTCCAAAAACTAGCTGGGATCAAAGTTACCGACGCAGGCAGGCAGGAACGTAGGTGCAGCAAAAAATGAGCAGAATGACTGGGCTGGTAAAACGAGGGTCTGGTGAGTAAATGAGGCTCAAGAGTCCTTGTGCGTTTATGCACATGTTTGACGGTGATATGGTTTTTATTTTTCACTCGATCGCTTTGATAGCTGTTTCCAGTATTTGCGTGACAACAAAGAACAAAGGAATTTAATCAATATCAATATATGTCACCATAGCATATGAATAATTGCATAACCAAGTTACTCTCACTACCGTAGACATGGTTTCTGTGCTCTATTCAACATCGTAGATTTGAAGTCTCAGTGCTTGGGTTGTCTCTGTAACAAGCCTGGAGACGCACAAGCAAACTCCGTAGGTTGGAGTAGTAGAACACAAACAGGCTTTACTTGTCAAACGGCAGGATATAGGTCAGCAACAGGTAGGCAGCCATCAGAGGCAAACGAGGCCAGAAGGGACCAGGCAGGCAGCCAAAAGTAAAACAAAACTACCTGGGATAGGAGTCAGTAAAGACTGCAGGCAGCTACATACGAGACCCTTTTCACAGCAGAGATATATCGACTTGCCATTGCATTTATTAACCAGTTTAGTTCCATCAAATTTCTCGCTAAGCTGTTACAACGAGCCAGCCCGCACAGACCCAGGGCGCTGGAACCAGCTCATCTAAATGAAAGGCAGCCGTATCTGTTCAGAAACTATGAGACGCTAAGATGGCTGCTGTGAAAAAGGTCTACAGACGATCTGGAAATGACTCGAATTTCAAACAGAAGAGAGCCAAGTGGGGAAAAAAAAGCTTAAAGAGTAATTAACGTGATTTACTTGACACGGTGTGCACAATGAGGAAGAGTCTCACTGATGAGACCCCATCGTGTCATCATCATTTTAATGGGACAGTTATTACATGAGCTGTACTATAATAGCATGGGTGACGAACGATATTTAAGATCTGGACAGAAGTGATGGGGGCTCTTGATGAGCTCAGCGCAGGGACCCACGGACACTGGTTGTAATGAAAACTGGAGTGAAAACTGGAGGTGAATGTGGCAAGAGGGGGGCTGCAATGATTTGACGTTAATATAACAGCTGGCAGCTGCAGATAAAGAAACTGTTTCACAGACAGAGGTTAGAGCAAAATCTGATTGATTAAACCGAGGACAGAACGCTTTCATCAGCTGATGTGATGGGTTGGGAGCAGGAAGAGAGAAAGAGGACTTGATTGAATAGTGTGAGCATCGGATTGAACTCTCACGCGGCGTCATTACTGGGCCGGGATGTAGCGTAAACGGCGCGGCTGCGGGAGGAATGGGGTTCAGGTGTGCAGGTGGAGGATCAAGAAGTTTATTTGGTGTCTGTGAATGACAGCAGCGGTAATGACGGCACATACAAATCAGTGCTTATAAAAAGACACGAGCGCTGAAACGGAGTCAGTTTGCAAAATTACAAGCATACAAATGCAAATCATTTTGACAGTCTTGAACGTTTCCCAAGAGATGGGATCAAATTGTTTGATGATACTGCAGGTTCTCCTATATTTCACACTAGACAGGGCATCACAAAATATTTATCCACCAAGGTGAAGGTGATGTTTGATCATTTTATCAATGTGATGATGGCAGAGGTTAGTGTCTAGGTCATTTTTAAAACACTTTTGATGAATAAAAAAAACACAGAAACCATAAATATTTTTTTCCCTGACTGCATTTACATGTACACAGTATTCAGTTTTTTGCTTTATCTATGTTTATGTAGTTTATTCCCAGCCTTCCAGACTGTTAGCTGGCTGCTGAGTGTGCAACAAACAGAGCCAACTAGTCGTAAGGTGTATGAACGGTGGCTGCCTTCCAATTATGGGAGGTCTCGCTTTCGTGCATATTGGTTCACTGTCACGTCTGGGACACGTCATGGAACTGACCCGACATTGATAGATCTGTGTTTTCCCAACTGTGACGAGACAAAAAGGCCTACTGTACATGCTTCCTCGATGGAACAACTTTATCAGTAACAGCTTTCCATTAGATGACATGCCAGAATCAATGCGTATTGTGAAAAAAATGCATATTGATCATCAGAATTATTAAACAAACCAAGCTGGCTGTAACAGAAGTCGCCGCCCGGGTGTTAGGGACCAAGCAGTGAGGCAACTTGGACAGAGGAGGAGTTTGTGATTGAAAAACTGGGCTTTATTTGCCCAACAAATACAAAAAAAACAACTTGCAAACTTAAGGAGGCCTACAACAGACGTCAGCAAAATATAACTAAACCCAACTTTATTTGCAACAACAAAACTAGATGTAAACTCAACAAACACAATGATAGTCAGTGTTGCCAGATGGGAAATGAAGAAATATTGTACCGTTACTTTAAAATTATAGTATTTTGACCCAAACTATCGTATTTACTAAAATAACTTGGGGAAAAAACACACACAGTGCATTTAAAATCAAAGCTATTCTATGTGCATGGAACTGCAATAACCTAAGGAATACACAAAGAGGCTTGGCCAATTGTATATTTGCCCTTTCATACCATACAGGCCCTGAAACTATCTATAAATACAATAATTATTGTATATCTAGCAACACTGATGACAGTCAAGGGGATTTAATACTGGTTTCATCAAAACCAAATGAAAGTCAAAGGGGTAGACAAACTGACAAGAACTACAGCTAAACACAGAGTGAAGCTAACTACTGCACCTAAACCCCCCCCCCCCCCCCCCCCCATCCCATGTCAGCACATGGTACAGCCTGGATCTGGCTCCATTATTAATTTAGGCTCCACCTACAGGCTCACTTTTTGCTTACCAGGAAGGACACCATGACCAGGTAGCTCACAAACAAAGATTAATGCATCAAACAAACCAACCAAACTAACTGGCCAATATAACTTCATGTGGTTAATGTGTGCACTACATTTAACACTATATGGTTAAAAGCAAATGTAAGCCCAAATTAAGCTAACTATGTACTGTTAAATGGCTTTAGTTTTGAACGTGGTTGACTGTATTTGCTTAAATTTATGGTGGTTGGTGCTTGGCTGTTAAACTTTTGTCTGGGCTGGGGTTACTTTTATCCGTGTTTTTGTGAATGTGACGTCAACTTGGCATGTCGTGCACCAAAATGTTTGCCAATTTCCCAAGTTGTTGGCGACTGTTGGTGTCTAAAAGCTGCCGAAGCAACCGAATACCTTAATGTGAGAAAAGCAAAGGCATGTCAACATTTTCTACAGACATTTTAAAATAGTTTTATGACTAAACTGCAATATATTAACTTTTTGTCCAGCCCTGCCGTTTCTGATTAGGCCAATAAAGGATTGCAACTCAAAAGCACACTAAACACAAACACAGCTCTATCTGAAGGCTCACTGTTACACTCACTATCGTTGACATAGTTTCTGTGCTCCGTTCATAACATCTTAAATTTGAAGCCTCAAAAGTATGGTCATCATTGTAACAGGCCTGGAATGAGACCACAGTGTACTGTTAAATGGCTTGAGTATTAAATGTGGTTGACTGCAAATAAAACTGATGATCATGAATCTAGTTTGGCAGAGTTTTATGTAGTGATGGACAGAAGAGTAAGACGTCACATCATCTTAACATCATCAAATTCATTTTAACAACAAAATGTCTTCTGTAGGCGGCACAGTGGCGAGGTGGTTAGCACTGATTGCCTCACAGCGAGAAGGTCCCGGGTTCGAATCCATGGGCCGACTAGGCCTTTCTGTGTGGAGTTTGCATGTTCTCCGTGTGTCTGCGTGGGTTCTCTCCGGGTACTCCTGCTTCCCCCCACCGTCCAAAGACATGCTCATTAGGTTCATTGGTGATTCTAAACTGGCCGTAGTGTGAGTGTGAATGGTTGTCTGTCTCTCTGTGTTATCCTTGCGATAGACTGGAGACCTGTCCAGGGTGTACCCCGCCTCCCGCCTGATGACAGCTGGGATAGTCTCCAGCAGACCCCCACAACCCTTCACAGGAATAAGCGGTTACAGAAGATGAATGAATGAAAATGTCTTCTGCCTGAGACGTGATGTTTAGACTTTATCCCATCTGGCCGGAAATAAAAATACCTTCAAAGGATGAACAGTTAACTTCAATTGAAGATTTTTGTTGAAGCCCATGTCATATAATCTGTCGCACTGATTGGTTTGTAGGACTATCCAGCTACGTGCAAAGATTTTCTCCCTCTCTGTTGAAACGTAATGAAATCAAATGGTGTTACCAGACACATTCTGTTCATTTCTATTTCCAGAAACTAAACAATAGTTTAAAAGGATGAGCCATGGACAAGCGATCAAACGATGCCCTCAGTACACCCCCACCTCCACATCCCACACTCTGCTTTCTCTCCGTGGGGAAGGCACAGGGCTCTTTCAGCTCACCGCTGGCCTTAAGGTCCCAGTTGGCCACTCATGATGGTCAGTCCACCTACGCCACGATGTTGCCAGAGGCGGGAAACGCACAGGCAACAACAATCACAATCAGGATCCAGAGGAGAGGGAGCCACTAAAGTAATTTCTTTAGCAAATTCAACATACCCCACACTCAAATCCCTTAAGCTGGCACATGATTAATTAGCATAAATATTTACCGAGAGCTGTTAACACTTCCACTTTCCACGTGTCTTGCGTGCCTCCCCCTTGCCTGTGAAGAGCAGACGATTAGCTGTTGCCTGCAGAAGCAGCTGGAGAAAGTCAGAAAATGTCAAGGAACAGCTGGAGTGAGTTCACCTCATTTAGGCGCGACACACCGACTTGCTTACTCATCACACTCGTACATACGTTCCTGCATATGTTAGTGTGACATGTGAATTCCGGCAAACTAATTGCTTAATTGCTGTGTATCGTGTAACCACAGACTTTACCAGCAGCGAGAGGATGTCGCATTTTTTTTTGCTGAGATCACGGTTTTGCCGTGTGAGACGACACTTTAGCTGTTCATGTGCTTATGCTCCAAACAGGTGGTTATATCCAAAAAAAAATACAACTTTTTCAACTGAAGTTAATACAGTTTGGGTTCTGCTTCAAGTGTATTTAGGAGTAATGTCACAGCTGTTTATTAAATTTGAGAAGGTCTGGGGTTGGATTTTTAAAATGTGCTTTAGGACGTTAGATGCACATGGGAGAAATTAAAACAAAAGAAATTAATTTCCATAAATGAAAATGAAGTGACAAATGATCTGAACAAAGCTGATTTTCATTTATTCATTCATTTTCTGTAACCGCTTGTCCTCTGGAGGGTCATGGGGGTCTGGGACCTATCCCAGCTGTCATTAGGTGAGAGGAGGGGTACACCCTGGACAGGCCAAAGTTGATTTTTGTGTGTAGAAAACAGAACAGTCTAATGGCACTAGCAGGGTGATTGCCTACAATAGCGAGTCTGTGCTTTTCATATGTGTGCGACGTGGCGACACAAAACTGGCCAGTGGTTATCAGAGTACCAAGTGTCATAGAAGATTACACGGCACGCGGAAAGCACACTGCTTTCCGTGGGAAACAAATAGTCCCACTGCAGCCATGCAAATGTGGCATTCACTGAATGCCCTGACCACACCCATGGTGCCAACAAAATGCTGCACCATCACCTTAAAGCAGTTTGTGTGTGTGTGTGTGTGTGTGTGTGTGTGTGTGTGTGTGTGTGTGTGTGTGTGTGTACGTGGCTGCAAAATATAGCCACCCCACTCTCTCCCTTGGTGATCTTTTAGCAGATGCAGCAGATGGAAAATATCTTTACAGAGCTGGAGTTTCTCATTCAGGAGAAAAATGTCCTCAAAAAACAGAGTGCATGAAATTACAGAATGACCTAACGGGGACACACACACGGTATTCCAGCAGGCGCCCACCGACGCATGCAGTAGAGGAACCTATTTGAGCAGAATTAATCAATCAGTTGGTTGGATAACACAGTAAATGACACACTGATAAGAATTTAACAAGGTGCCGTAGATAAGAAATAAGGACATCGTGTGATTTTAAAGAAAACTAAAACTTTCATGAGGAAATCTGGGAATGACTGCCTGTCAGCAGGTTGGGTCCAATTTAAAGAAAATCTAATCATTTTTTCATTCATCAGTTGATTTGTCTAAGGGGAAGTACCGTTTTTTACAACCTGGACCTTATTTCTGGCATAAAATACGATAGTTTCCTCACCCATATAACTTTGGTGTCATTTGGAGTTGTTCGGACGATATTTAGATCCGCGTGTATCCATATAGTGGGTGTGAATGGGGCACCAAAACGCAGCCTCTAAATAACGCATTATCTGCCTCGAAACTCGTTCATTTCTTCAATATTTTGTTATGATACACTAGTGCTGTTCCCTGTTGAGTCAGGAGTTACCTGTTATCATCATCCGGGGTCTGTAGATTGACCCACAGATGCCGGATGATGTCTTCTGACCTGGATGATGTCATCCCTGAGCGTCGCACGCACCTGCGAAGGTCAGCCTTTTAACCTGTCTGTAATCTACAGACCCCGGATGATGATAACTAGCTAGTGCTAGTCCCCGTTGAGACCGGAGTTACCTGTTATCTATTCACGGACGTGCAGCGGTTCTTTGGCCAGCTGTTCCTCTCTCTGCCTCCGTATCCTCCTTTCAACGAACTCCTCATCCATATACTCTGGCTCAGAATGGTAAGGACGTCCATCATAAACAAAGTCGTCGTCCACAACCTGAGAATTGGAAAACTATTCAGCCATGTTGCAAAAAACTAGCAGTAGCAAATTACAGGTAAGGACTCAACGGGGAATAGCTATAGCGTATCATAACAAAATATTGGTGAAATGAACGAGTTTCACGGCCGATAATGAGTTATTTAGAGGCTGCGCAGATCTAAATATCGTGCGAACGACTCCATATGACACCAAAATTATATGGGTGATTAAACGAACGTATTTCATGCCAGAAATAAGGTCCAGGTTGTAAAAAAACGGTAGTTCCCCTTTAACATTTGGTTTGTTTCTTTCCATTTATCAGTTTGCTTTTAATTTTCAATTTCCATTAAGTGTTTACTTTTCTGCCATTTTTAGCCCACTGTGTGGAAATGCAAGAAAAGCACTGCCTTGTCCAAATAGGTAAATTCTGTTGGCGGCGTTTCAGCATGGACAGCATTACTATCCAATCCCTGCAACAACGTCTCAAGTCAATCAAGTTCAACCAGCAACGCTGCTTAAATCTCAGGCTTTTTTTTTTTTTTTTGCTCTTTTAATAATTACTCCCTCTCAGACTTTAAAAATGAAAAAGGTTCGTCTCGCTCAGGTTCTTACCATCCAAACAAATATGCCAACAATCTTTTCTTACTCCCAGAGAAATCAATAACTGATTTATTTATTTTTCTTTATTAACCCAATATGCTGATGCCAGCATCCCCTCTATCCCCACAACCACCACCAAGATAAAGACGCGTTCAGCGGTTGGCTGATTGCCGAGCCGGGACTTTATGTTATCGTCTGATTATTGGATTCATCCCCATAATCAAGGACTTATTCCCAGATAAAGTCTTGCTGGTCTGGTCTGTGTTTAATCATCAACACTAAACTTTTAAGCTACTCTCTTGATGAAATAATTGCGCACGCTATTTTCGGATGGTGGTGGAAAACAAGTGAAACGAGTGTGCTTGTGGCTTTTAAGAGTTCAAATGAGACCAAAAAAAAAAAAAATCGTCATTGAAGTGGGACAGTTCATTTGTAATGTTTGCAGGTTCACATGTTCATTCCCAGTTTAATCTAGCGTCCCACTGAGGTCGAGCCAGTGTGCTAAAAGACTAAGAGCCTCTCCAAAACTGATAAATAACCCAGTTCCGTTTTTTTTTTCTAATAGGTTCTCACAAATCTTTAAACATCTCAGTAAATCTTGTATTTAGAGGTCGTACTGTCTGTCCTTATCACCTCTTAAACTAAACAATATATATATAATGCTTTAATCTCTGAGTAAGGCTTTTGTCATTGCCTGTAGGATATTGAATGTACCCTCTGGCTATGTGGATAATAGAAAGGCCATAAAATTTAACAGCCTCGAGATGAGCTATTTTAAATTGTTCTGTGGACCGGACCAATTAGTTTGATTTGGCTACAGCCTCCAACATTGAAACGCTCTATTGCACCAACTCTTTGGCTACAGTGCCCCAAGTACCCAGCGTTCACTCTGAGCATCTGAAGAATTCAACACTCTGAATGAAGCTGTCAAACTGGGTACCAGAGTGTGCCCTGGTGCTTTAAGTGTACATTAACCAGCAGAGTGTAAATGTGTTCCTCCCCAGATTAGCTGGATGGTATAATCCCTGCATATTTTCGTGTGTGTTCCAGGTTGCTTCTTGACGTGGGCCATGTCGACGAGTTGGTGAACTCTCTGCTTCCTCTATGTGCGCGATCCCAATCCCGTACCGCTGCGGCAAGGTTGAATCAAGACCACAAACTTTAACTGCGACTTAAGCTGGAATCAAGACTTCATCAGATCTCCATGTTTGTTGCTGGTGTTAAAGGAAGTGTTTGACCTTTTTGGAAATGCGCTTATTGACTGGAGGCAGTGGAGAAAGCTCGGCTCTATCAAAAGGTAACTAAATCTTCTGGCCAGTCCTTCTGCAGCTATTTAACTTAACATATTCTGGGGTATTTCTCCATTTCTGTTGGGTTGCCAGGCAACGAGAGCAGACACCACAGAATGATTACTTTTTTTTTTTTGCATGCATGCATCAAGTTATTGTATGCATTAAACAAAAGAAACACAATGCGTTCGTAAGGGGTGGGTGAAAGCAAAGCAATCCGCTGAGTTTATAGCTTATCAGACCAACACACACTGAAAACCTTTTACATAAATTCAAAAAAGGAAGTCTCGCGAAATGAATAACTACAACCTGTTACATTTATAAAAAAAAAAAAAAAGCCCTGCAGCCACAAAGTATTCTGGACTATAGCATTCACTGATTCTTTGGGATCGAATTCTTTGCATTGCAGTGAAGACTCAAGATACGGTATGATACGAGCTACAGTGACATTTCCTTTTGCATTCATCTCATTCATTTGGTAGACATCTTGACTTGTTAAGCACATGTCTATTATGATGGCTTGGTTGCAGTACAATACCCAGTAAGCTATGACAGTCAACCAGCGTGCACAAAAGCGAAAGACGTCCTCTAAGTGGAACGCAGTCATCATTATCTAACCTGTGCTTCCCCTGATATGACAAGTCAAGATGTCTGAAAAAACCTTTTATAGCCACTCCCACTGAAAGAAAAAACCTCAGGGCTATCTGACTATGTTTATACTATGTTTAGTATTCAGACTATTACATAAAGTTTTGTCTGCTTCTTGGTTGGCGCTCAGTGGCCGGGAGTCGTGTTCTCATTTGTTGTGTGTCGGACAAGAACTCGACAAAGACTCCCTAGAGCAGATGCTAATAGCTAGCATAGCAATGGTGCCATTCAGTGCATTTACCAGTTGTGAGCGGTTTGTTTTTGGACATGTGGACCAATAAAACTAAACGACGTAGACTTTTATTAAAAGGGAATTACCGTTTTTTACAACCTGGACCTTATTTCTGGCATAAAATACGATGGTTTACTCGCCCATATAACTTTGGTGTCATTTGGAGTTGTTCGGACAATATTCAGATCTGCGTATATCCATAACATATAGTGGGAGTGACTGGGGCACCACAATACAGCCTCTAAATAACGCATTATCTGCCGTGAAACTCGTTCATTTCACCAATATTTTGTTATGATACGCTAGTGCTATTCCCTGTTGAGGTAGACGAGCCGTGTGGGGTGAGCGCGGCGCTCAGAGATGACATCATCTAGGTCAGAGGTTAGTAAGTCAATCTACAGACCCCGGATGATGATAACAGGTAAATCCGGACTCAACGGGGAATAGAACTAGCGTATCATAACAAAATATTGGCGAAATGAACAAGTTTTGCGGCAGATAATGTGTTATTTAGAGGCTGCGTTTCGGTGCCCCAGTCACTCCCACTATATGGATATACGCAGATCTAAATAGCGTCTGAATGACTCCAGATGACACCAAAGTTATATGGGTGAGTAAATGATGGTATTTTATGCCAGAAATAGGGTCCAGGTTGTAAAAAAACTGTAATTCCCTTTCAGTGTTATGCTCTCAGTGGGTGGAAGCAACCTATTACATATAAATAATACAACCGCATTTCCAAGTATAATCAGCACAAGTAATTGAAGTTAAATCCTACTCAACACTGTCTATGGTAATTAATAGCAGCATTTAATAAAAACACCTTTTGTGATGAAGCCATCACTGAATGTTAGCCTTTGTGATGAATACTATCATTGGGTAAAAGCTGAAGTCTTAAATGGTCCCTTCTTATAATACATGTTAAAAATACATTATGAGAAAATGTTTAAGGGGATTTTAATTTGTTGTTAGTCGAAGGATTTAAAATAATCCATAGATTAATATTTAACCAGCACTTCAGATGCTTTCAAGTTTGTGCAGTAAACTTGGAAATATTAGAATTGATGAGATGCAGGCTCCCACACAGCTTTCTCTGCCTTTTTCCATTAGCTTCATATTTACAGCTGCAGGATTATTGATCTTCTTATCTAAATACCAAATTAAGAAAGCAAAAGGGTGTTTTCCCCCAAATTGGTGTGATTATCTGCGACTGTCTTCATGCACACGCTTCTCTTTTATTTCATGCTCGCCACCCCCGGGCCGTCCCTTGCATGGATGGATGATTTTGTGTGGAATTCGTACATTTTGCAAGTCAGCTTAACCAAGCTCAATTATCTTAACATATTTTATTTATTTGCTTCTAAATGTATTCCGGATATGAATTATTCAAACCACCAAACTTAACCTATGCCACCCGACTTGGCTACCATTTAATTCACAAAGAAGTCAAAACTGAGCACCTAATTAATGAAGAGAAATCCTCATCTCTGCATATCCCGCTCACCTATTTTCTAAAACGGTTCCACTTGGGTTTAGGAAACGAAGACAGGAAATTTTCATGAAGGTAGGTCTCACTTGTGCTTGAAAACTTTTCTAATTCTTTTTTTCGGAATTAATTATTAAATTATTGACTGACCTTTTCGGGGTAAGGATAATTGCTGATGTAGCCAAGTGAAAAAGACACAGCAGTGCATCACTCCCAGCTAATTGATTTGGCTGCTGCACTCATGAACTTTTCACTGTGATCAGTACTGTGACAGGAAGTAATCACCCATCAATTTTTTAGATGAGCGGTTTTCAAAGGTGCCTATAAATTTGAATGCTTGATGACGGCGCCGGGGTAGACGGTAGGCCGAGAAGAGGCCCTTAAAGCTCGTTCTGAGATCCGAACACTACACACTGCCCCTCTCTGGTTGGAAGCAGTGCCTTCTGTAGGAGAGCTCATTCCAGGTCACCCACTCTCTGTGGGCGAGGGAGCGAGAGAGGGTGGAGAGTGCAAGAGAGGGAGGGAGACAAAGTAAAAAGGCAGACGATGGAGAGAGAGAGAGAGAGAATATCTATAACTCAGTAAATGCCAGATATCACATCGTTCTGTTCCACACAGAGAGCCTTGAATAAATTTCAGTATATTTTGTTGCCATTTATTGACAGAGTGAATCATTTCCTGAGTCTATATAAAGCCATGTACTGTAGCCACAATGCGATGCCTTTGCTGTGGCAGCGCCTCGTCTCTCAGAAGAAAATGAGGAGCAGTCACTGTATAAAAGACGAATTCGTCTTGTAGGCTTGCCTCTCGTCTGAGCTCATCATGCAGTCATTAGGCTGAACGCAGCCCACCTACTTTCTTTACCAACCAGCTTACTTCCAGTTGCATAGACGCTCACGAGTGAATCATGCCTCTGTGGATTTCTATTGTGTTTGCCTGACAATCAAAAGTCTTGATGATTGTCAGATAATCTCCAGTTTGGGCTGCTGTGAAGTCGCCAGTGGATTTTTTTATTTTTTTTTTGGGCAAGCGTGTGTCTCTGCTGGAACTAATGACTCCGTCCTAAAAAGCATAAAACCCACAGTGCTATTCTTAAAAGCGCATACAGGTTGATAGTAAAAATACATCCCAAAGTGTGCCATTAGGTCTTGTTGTCATGGAAACAATGCATTTTTTTTTTTTTTGTGCAAAAAGAAACAGTTACAGGCTTTTATTAACTGGGTTTCAGTTAGCTATGCAGCTAATTGTGCTTTTAAAGATTCCCGTGCTAGTTGCATCAGCAGTGAGGCGGCTGCAGCAAGGTGTGCTGGGTAGGTGTGATCACCTGCGTGTGTGTGTGATCAGTGTGGCTGTCTGGTGTGTATCAGTCTGAATGAGCGGCTGACATCCGGTAGCAGGAAGTGTGGACAGTTGTTTATGAATGGGGACTTTGTAGTCCGGCACTGTTCTCAAGCCGTAAACCATATCTGGGTTGTTCCTGCCAACAAAAGTAGTGACACTGAAAAAGTCGGTTACCATGGATACAAAAATTGCCCACATAATTTTTTTTCCAGAGGCCTTGTGCAGTCATTTTTCTCCCCTGTGATATTTATTTATCTATTAATTGTAATTATTATTATTTTTTAATTTTACCTATTAGTGTGTTTGTATGGTTTCACACTGGTTTAGTTGTTCGGGCTGCTTTAATTGGATTCTCTTTCCTTTCCTCTGATTCATTCCAGGAATATTGGTACTGGGCTTTGACTATTAGCCAAACAACATTAGCGGAATGAGCTTTTGTCTTGAATAATTATACAAAGTAATAACAAAATAGTTAGCACTCTGCTGACACGCTACACACTGGTAATGGGTCTCCCTTGTTTTTCAAATATTTTATAATCACACTCTGAAATGAGCTATTAGCGACGGCCTTGTGAAATTTAATCAGAGTGCAGAAATGAGGAGGTAAAGGCTGCTCACTGGAGTGTTTGGATGCTGGCAGCCGCGTCGAGAACTTGAGCCGAGCGTCCCTGCACGTGTGTCCGGCAGTGTGTCTCTGCAGGCACGGCATGCCTGGATTACTTGTGTTCAATGTGCCGCTGGCCCATGAAAGATGCATGAGACCAGCGCTTATAAATCAATTATTATAACAGGTACGCATGTTCACACAGTTCCAACACTTTTGACTGGCCCCCGTGAATACAGACAGTACAGATGAGACAGGGTTGACTCACTATGCTGTCCAAGTGCTGTGCTGCTGTGCACCAGATGCATCCATACTCGATGAGAGAGAGATCCTTACTCCATCCATGAAAGAGATTACACTTAAAGAAAAGGACAACTTTTAAAAGTGTATTTATGGTGGCAATGAATACGGTATGACTTTATTTCCTTGGCAACAGCTTAATGTTTAAATATAGAATAAAAAAAAAATCATACACACACTTCTATGGGGTGTATTTTAGTAAAAGGGCTTAGAATTACTGCTCACACAACATTTTCTGCAGTTCCTAAAGGGGGTGTCCCGGGTCTGACCTGTCCCAGTCAAGATGCCTCTAATGGGTAAATAGCGGGAGGACATGGTGACTGGTGGGTTGGAATAAAAGCTATTATATTTGGAACCCCAGGATTTTTTTTTTCCTCAAAAGAAAAGTAGACCATTATCCACTCTTAGTCTGGTCTTTCTCCCTCTTTCTTGTGTCCATGTTATGCAATCGTGTTTTTCTTGTATTCCAAGCCTCGGAGGCTCGGCTCTGACGGAGGAGGATAGAGGACCTCAACAGGTGGAGATTTTTTTGTATTCTAGGGATAGAGGAGGAGGAGGAGGTGGAGGAGGAGGAAGAAGAAGAAGAAGAAGAAGGGAGCAGTAAGTGCTCCTTAATAATAAGCCCTCTGATCTACTTACGCTGTTTCTTGCCTCAAAGGGTAGCTCAGCTTATGACAGCCAGTCCTAGTAGAGCCCCGGCCTGCTAACATGACCCCATGCAGTATCTACACCATCTGTCTGCAATGGGACTCCAAGGCAACACTCCGAGGGAGAGTCAGAGAGAGGGATGGAGGGGGAGAAAGCGGGGGAGAGGGGGTGTATTGTCAGCGTTCCCCGAGGACCCCCTGCGCTGCAGTTTTGATCTGCTAATTATGTTTAATTGAGGCTGTGTAATTCACAAGCGTCGCCTCTATTTCCCCTTATCTCACCCGTAGCTTTTAACAAACTCTGTCGCTGACGAGGGAACATGACACGCCATCAGCAATAAACGTTTCGGTGCAGCGGTTTCGAAGGGATCGGCATTTTAATTTAGATGAAGAGAGGGGAGTCTGCACGGGGACCACTAGATTGGGTTACAGCAGTTCAGCGGATATTGAAATGTTTTATCTGTGCGCAGTTGATGATGAGCGGAGGCGCGACTTGTTTGACGCCGAGCTCAGTCGTCACCGCACACACACACACATAGACACACACACACACACACGCACACACACACAACGATAGAGAGACGCTTCAGCAAACGCGCGCACGCGTTTTCGTTTGGCGAGATGGCACCAGGTGATGCCACAAACGTCGAGTGATGCCGCGCGCCATACCTCTCAAGCGCCTTCAATTCTGGGAGAAGACACCCCAGGACAAGCGACAGTCAGAGGGACAGACACCCCGACAAGGACAGCCAAGGAAGCGACATGTCAGTTTTAACGAGCTGTGAAGTTGGAGTCGCTTTTTTTTTTTTTGAGGGGTAGACGTGGCGAAATTTTTTCCCTTGCGCGCGCCCTCTAAACTCGCAGCTCTCTTTTTGATAATTTATAACAGCAAGATGAAATCACCCAGGTCTAGGCTACACCTCCACCTCCACCTCCACCACCACCACCAATACCCCTCTGCCCCTTATTTGTTTAATTAACTAGGCTGATGTGTAAGTACCTTCAGCCAGCGAAGCGTGGGCGGGCGGGATGCGGGGTAAAGAGCCTGCCGCAAAATATTTCCTTATTTCTTTCCGCCCGGGCGCTGGGTCGGCTGCCGAGCATCACCTCTGTCGTGCGGCGTAGAAAGCTACAGAAATAACAACCCGTTTAAACTTGTTCCTAATTGTTTAGTGCGGCGCTCGTTGGGAGAGCGCGTGAGGGAGAAGCAGAGGGAAGGGCGCGTGAGAAAAGAGAGGACGAGAGAGAGTGTGTGAATATATATATATATATATATATATATATTTAAATATATATATACGTGTGTGTGCGCGCGTGTGTGTGTGTTTTGATGTTATTTGTGACGGAATCCCCCCTTCAGTCTCCAAGAATCCGCGAGCGGCGCGAGGAGGAGGAGGAGGAGGACAGGAGAGGAGGAGGAGGAGGAGGAGGAGGAGGCGCGCGGACCTGTCCACGAGCCCTCACTGCGGAACGCGCGGGGCTGCCGCTGGAGATTCCAAACCAACGGTTTTATTTTGGATCCTAGAGTCTAACTGATCCCCGCTCGTCAACGGCTTTTTTTTCTTTCTTCTCCGTCCCCGCCGCTGAATGGACGGCGTCTGACATCTTCACCGAGAGGAATACTACTTATCTACCCGAGGGAGAGGAGGTGGCGGAGGAAGTGTGTGTGTGTTGGGGGGGGAGGTCTTCAGAACCAGACAGGTGGATTTATCCTTGTGGTGGTGGTGGTGGTGGCTTTTGGGAGGGAGGGGGGGTTTGGATGGAAGAGAAATTGATGGATTAATCTGACGGAGGAGAGAGTCGTATATGTGATTCCCACTCCTGCCGAGGGCACCCGAATGGAGTAACAGGCTGCAATGTCATCTCCACCTGACCGCCTGGAGAGATGTGTCACGGGAATGGGGTGAGCTTAATTGGTATGTTTTGGGGTTTACACTAGTTCAGAACTAACTCGCCTCCTGTCTGGGGGGGTTGACGCGGGGAATGAGCAGAAATGGTCGGGGTCCGGTGGTTTGTATTTGCCGCACACTCACTCTCCTTAAAGTGGAGCAGAGGCGGGGTGGCTGGTTGTGTTCCTCTGCGCTCCTTCGTTCGTCCGAGTCCTCAACACACAACCTGCTGCATGCCCTACATAGACGAGCCCGGCACCGGAGAGAGGAGCGTGAGGGGAATATTCGCTCAGGAGCCACAGGCTGTTTTTTTTGTTTTTTGTTTTTTACTCCCTCTGCCTCTCATCTATCTCTTATCTGACACACAACACAGAGAAACAGAATTTGTCGCTTTACGCAATTTAACCTTTTGAATTCAACTTGCGTTTTTGCCACGAGAGCTTTCTGTACAATAATCCAACAAATAAAGGCACACGCGCGCACTTTCCTCTCCCACACACCTAGCCTATACACTGACAAACACACGCGCGCGCGTACGTACACACGCACGTGCAGAGTGTTGCTGGTATTTGATGCCATTCAGATTCAAAATGCTAATGAGTCACGAGGAATGTAATGACATCGGTTAATAATGATCGTAACGCAAAAAAAAAAAAAAGACACCCGGCATCCAGCGCGCGCGTCCACCTAACACAAAAGAGTCAAAGTCAACAAGTCAGCGCTGTGGAGAGCTGCAGCGGCAGTGATATTTGGTATCTTGTTTTTCCAGATCAAGTTTGAACACTTTTCCTCTGGTTTCACTGACGCTGTGAGAAGGAACCAAAATGCCAGTAGACGGACGGGTCACGGTGGCTGCCTGCACGGGGCCTCGCACCACGGCACCAAAACTCAGCATTCATCGCACGGACTCCGAAGAAGAAGGCGCAAAAGCTCCGCGACCGCAAACCCGCAGCAGCCACGCTTTGTGACACCGAAGGTAAGGAGGACCGCGGCTGCCGGCTGCGGTCAGGTGGGGGCGAACGCGCCGTCAGAGCGGCTCGGGCGGAGCGCCGAGCGACGCTAAGCGGCGCTGTTGCATCACATTATCACCGGTTGCAGATGAGAGGCCGTGTAATGAATTCATATCTCAAATTACAGTTTTCAGGCTTTTGAATGCAGTCACGTTGTAGAAACACATTTTCTTCCGCTTTACTCCCGCTTCTCGTGCCAAGTCTGACACACGAAGTGTCTTCTCCTCTTCTCGGGGACATAGGAGCCTCCACGAGCACGAGCACGCGCACACACACAGATGTTACATGTGGGGTAATTATAAGAGCAGAATATAGGAGTTTGACATGACACAGTATACAAATCCCATAAATCTTCATCATGATCATTCCTGCTGGCAACCGAATACCCTCCATATTTAA
The DNA here is from genome assembly GCF_963514085.1 of Chelon labrosus. Taxonomy (NCBI): domain Eukaryota; kingdom Metazoa; phylum Chordata; class Actinopteri; order Mugiliformes; family Mugilidae; genus Chelon; species Chelon labrosus. The sequence continues at coordinate 13,103,612 of NC_140338.1, forward strand.
TACTCTGTGTTCATTTATCATAATCATTTAGGGCAAATTATCCTTCATGCCATACCAGACTGATTCTTTTTTGTGTGTGTAGAGAAGTGAAGAGACGGATGATGTGCTCGGCAGTAGCCTATTTTCTCGAATAGTGGGATGACAAAAGGAGATCAACTCTGTAGGGCATAAATGCAATAGAGTGGGGAGCAGTGGATGTCAAGAGATGTTGCAATCTTCATTAATATAAATATCTTGAGCAAAGCTACAGTGGATTCTGGGCGTGATGTCATAGCACCTTTAAAACCTCATCAGTATTGTATGGCAGACCTACTTTTCAGCTCCCTCTCCTTTCTCTTGTTATCACACCAGAGAGCAATTCCCTGCTCAGCCAGGCCTTGTATTCTCACCTCTCACAGCCTGCTATTAAACAAAACTATCACTTAAAAACAATTTTTTAAGTGATGCGACGCGTGCCATGCTCTGATTCCCGTTTTGGCTACGGCAGGACGCAGTGTTGAATGTGTCGAGTTGCATCTGACTGAGCTGTTCGCTGAACCAGCTCTATTGTTGGCGAAGCAGGTGGAGTACTTCAGAGCTCGTCGTCTCCAAGCCGCCTGTCAGTGTTGTCAGGACCCCGAGACTGCGTTGTTCTGTTTCGGTCTGCAGTTGAATCTATTTAATTCCTCACTCTAAATGTGCTGGTGTCGACGTGTTATGGTGCTGCCTTTAACAAGATGGCCCTCTTGAGATTATTTTGATGGCACCTAAGTGGAACTGGCGATATTCACACTAACATTAAGTTCTCATGCTGGCAGCAAAGATTCAAAGGTGTCTTTCTCGCCTGCGGTTTTGCTGAACACAAATTTATTATAAAGCATTCTTTAAAGAGGGCATTGAGAGCTTTATTGCAGACAAATGGCTACAGAAGATGAGCAGGCAGAGTACTGTGTCATGCCTTGTTTTTTTTTTAACATTGTGCAAGACATTTTTAGAGCTAGAGCCCACAATTAGACTAAAATCTACATATGCCTGCTAGTAGGGAAAGGTTCAGAGAGCCATCATGCGGAAGTCTTCCTTTTCATGAAAGATACATGGAGTGTTTTTTTTGTCTTTGGTAAACTGTTAGTTTTACTGAAGTGATCCAGAAGCTGTGATTGCTGTGTGTTTACTGTGACATAGACTCAAGGAAAAGCTTATCTCTGGACTAGATTTACCTTAAAAATGTCTGTTTAACCATAGCTATTACCTGAGTTATAAGAATGTTTTTATATTATATTATATGTTTTTGCGTAGCCAGTCAGTCAAAGGCATTTGAGTCACAGACAGTACGATAAAACCAAGGAAGAATCCTCACATTCTCTACTTTTATCTGAAGAGGTGTCACATATAGAGGATTTTAGGCAGGAGTACAAAGACAAGGTTGCAACCTGGAGCTTATGGAGAACAATTATAAAAAAATAAAAATAGAGAGAAGCCAAGGAACCCGTGGGTGGAATTCGGCACCTTTTTGCTCTGCACTGTAGCTGTATTTGCCCTGAAGGAGGTATTGACATAACCCGTGATAAGAGCTACAGGAAATAATCCCCTTATCTGAGCAGTGTTTTTGGATGTACCTCAATATCCAGTCACATTGACAAACTGCATGTTTGAAATTCTTTTTTTTTTTTTTTTTTTTGGTGTTGGGGTTCTGGATGTGCTACGACATCAACAGCCAAAGCACGTGCAGGCATCCAGCCTCCGGCGTGGCCTTTAGCTGTCGTCTGCTGAGCAAGTGCTTTCTTTAAAGTCAATTAAACCTGCGACTGTGCCTGTACCAGCCTCGCTTCTGAGGATCTTGTCGCGGCGGCCACCAAACTCTGGTTACACGTGACTCTCGGTGGCCAAAATGTTCACCGTTCTTTTGAACGTACCCAATCGCAGGTCAAATGCCACTCACACAAAGCTTGAGATGATGAAAGTGAGTGTTTTCATTTGGCTTTTCCTAGCAATTACCAGCAAAAAGGACTGAGTGACATATGATAATGAGTCGTTTGACCCCTGCTGATCTTCTGTACGTTGATGTGTGATAGTTCCGTCAGAGGCACAAGTTAATAACCCAAAAGCCTCTTACAAATGTGCACTGTTTAATCATTTAATCAAAACACAGCTGGTGGTCTCATTTAATGAGTTGGTGAGCCGTAGTGATATTAAGTAGGGTTTGACTAATACAGGTTTTTTTTTTTTTTGAACTGATCGTTTTCAAATTAAATTGACAGGAGATGTTTTGTGATGATGCTGCGAGCACCATTTCTCAAGCTGTAAATTCTCCAGCCTCATAAGAGGTGAGGAGAGTGATTCCTTAATCTGCACTGAACTCAATTCATACTTGGTTTAAATGATATCAAAAGATGTTTATTTTAGTTTCACAGCTAAGATTTTAATCGCCATAACAGCAAGCAGCGACTGCAGCCGTTCAGTGCTGAATCTTTTGTACATAGCAGCTTAACACCAACTCTGTTAGTGGTTTGACCCACATGTGGACTCATGGCTACATGGGTAAGACTAGCGCACACCTGCAACAGTGAATATTTAATGATTTTAAAGTGTTTCCATCTGCTTCAGATTACAGATAAGTCTTATCCTGCTGCAGCACCGTTTTTCAAAACTTTATGGATAGGATTTAAGTAATCGGATTGGAATAAATCTAAAACACTGGGGTTTTCAAACCTGATAAATGATATTCACGTTGCTCAGGCGAGGATTTGGATCTGGGAATAAAAGCCTACCTTTAATCAATCTCAGGACTTGTATCGTCGTGACTCAAGGGCAGATAGTTCTGAAATCAGGATAATCTTCATCCTACTTGAGAGGTGGTTTCAGGGTGGATTTAGAGACGTGACAAGCATAATAGAGCTGTAACCAGGAAATATACATCTTGAGCGTGTATTTGAATATCATGTTTCTATTTTAATCAGCAAATCTGTCAAAACAGTTTCATCCCAAATGCCTCTGCTGCAGACGGAGGAACCAGCTGCTTGGTCGATGAAATGGCCTTTAAATTTGCTTATTTTTCATAAATATCTTTGAATTAATGTTGATTTTATCCTCCATTACTTTCCCAGCGTGAGGATACTTTTGTTTTGCGTCGTGGTAGATGCTTAGCCTTACCTTGATTGTGGCCTTTCGGAACCTATTCACTGTACACAAACCTATTATGAGTTAAATCAGCTGTTTAACCGATGATGAGTAAAAGGTGAAAGGGCCGTGGAGTAATTTATGACTTTTATCGACCCGTATTGACAGATAGTCAGACCTGCAACAACGTTTATAAATCTCTGTGGCTCGTGATTGACCAAAATGAAGCAGCCATCTATTCACAGCACAACATGAAAGCAGTCTAATTTAACGAAAGGTTAAACACACAGTATGTAGCAAGAGATAAAATAATATCATTATATTGCCGAGTAGTTTACCTTGTTAGTGTATGCTAAATCTTGCGTGTAGCTCTTGTCCGCAATCTCTAATATAATACATAAAACCCTTTCTGCGTTTACTGATAACAGCAAGAGCTGCATGGAAAATAAATTATTCTTAAAACTGGATTAATTGATTTTTTTATTTTTATTTTTGTCACTTTTTGCCGTGGCGTTAAAAACCCGTAAACGCAACAGTGGCAACTTAATGTCAAACTTGTTATCAAACGGTTGCTTATTAGCAAATCCAGCAGACATGGAGCAGCATTAAGCGTTCAATTTGAGACGCGCCTCCGGCAACTTAATGTAGTGAGTCCAGTGTGCTCTCATTTTAAAGACTGTTTTGTACTACAGTAACTCCTTATGGAGATATATGGCACGAGTTATAGTCACTAACTGCGAGGCAAATTGGCACGCATTGGGTTTAACAGAGCGCTTTCACCGGAAACTGCTGCCTATTATGTCTGGAAATGAGAGTGGAGAGACTGAACCAAAACCGTGAACTAGCTCGACGGAAAACCAAAAACATTAACTGTCGCCAAGAAAAAAAAAAAGAGGAACTACTATACAAGGTGATACCTCAAGGTGGAAATGTCACTGTCAGCTTCAACATTTGGCATTTTATCAATATCAAGATATTAAATGTTCTTTTTTTAAACTACATGATAGTCAGTGGTCATTGTTTAAAATAATAATAAAAAAAAAAGATGCTCACAGATATGCCCTCCTTTGATGTCGGCAAAACTCGTTCCTTTCAAGATGGTGGTTGTTTCATTTTGGATTGTAATCCCCCCCACTGTTTCTGTTTGAGTACCGTGCTTTTGAATTAGCCTGATTAGTATTAAGCACAACGTGAGGTTTTGAGAGTGAGAACATTTCCAGCTTCCTCTGAGGTTTAGTTGTTACCTTAAATCAGTGGTTCCCAATCTTTTCACAGCCCGTACCCCTTCAGACATTTGACCTCCAGCCATGTACCCCCTACTCTCATGCACGTGGCTATGCTAGCAGCTTCGCTAGCCACATCTGCAGTGCTTCTGGCACCCCGGTCACAGTTAGATATAGAAGTTGAGGAATAGCCTGGGTTCTTGTCGCTGGCATGTGCATCTTTGCCTGTAGGCTGACTGGTGGTTGCAGTTGAGGTCTCTCTGGAAGGGCAATCTATCCGTTATAGCCATTTAGTAGTTTACCTCAGACTGATGACTTGACAGCTCAAATGACAGAGAGTTATCAGAATTGTTGACGACATAATTTAAAGACCCAATCAAGAATGAGATTTGCTTGTTTCTGGGTGGAAAACAACTGTAACAAGTATAGCTATATCATCAGGAAATTTGACATGCCCACCAATCATAGACATTTCAGGGAATCTGCATCTTTCTTATTTAGGTGACCTAGCGCTAGCTACATTAGCAGCAAACTGATACATAGCTTCAAAGCCAGTTGTCCTAGAATCTAGCTATTAACATAATTGACTCACATGAAAAACAGTCTTTTGATTTTTCATTTAGGTGGAGAATCAGAAAATGAGGAAACAACTGTTATCCATTTTTTCAGTTTCAAAATGTAATCAGGCTGAGTTCAGAATCAACTCTTTCGCTTACCCGCTACGTCACTTTGCGTACCCCTGGGGGTACGTGTACCCCAGATTGGGAATCACTGCCTTAAATGAAGCCTGTTAGACTTTGTCAGTCTGAGGGCTTTCCAAGCTCAAAAAGAAGCTTAAGATTTGCCTTAAGTGTGGCCAGCCTGGCCCCTTTCACTTCGGCCATCTTAACACCCAAAACCCATATTCCAATTTCATGCTTTCACACACACTCCAGATTTTGGTTCAGACTGACATGACGCGGTTTTAGTTAAGACACTCTTTAGCTTTTTAAATTCAATTGAGTCCATCTGGTTCCATGAATTGCTTTTTCCCCTTTTTCATCAATTTACATATTACATATGTTATGGCAAAATTAACCCAGTGTGTGACTGAAAAGATGAATATGTTGTCAAAATGAGCCAGACGTTATTATATCTTACCACAGGAATTAACACATGCACAGTAGGGCTTTCTTTAAACAATGGTATCATGGAGCTGCAGAATCATTTTTGTAGCACCATCGTTCTGTTCTGTTGGTAAAAGACAGTGAAAAAGAATAGTAAATGTAATTCTCCCGACAATCCAGCGGCTACATTATGAAAAGGAACACTTGGCACTGTGTGCACAGTACTACCTGTGCCAATGATGTTAAGTCCATAAGGGATTTTATCAGTCAGCTTTGGCCCAAGTAACGTGGCTTTATTGTCTTCCCCATTATTTTTTTCTGCAAATTCACACTGAATTAAAAAAAAAGAACACACTACACAATTGAGGATTTTCTTTAGTACTTTTATGTGTATGAGAAATAGCTTGTAAAAGGTTTCAGGACTTACAAGCCAAATAAACTAGTTTTGTTAGTGAGCACATGCTCAGCTTCATCCACCATTAAATGGGACCTATTCCAATCGACACCAGCGCGTAAATCAAGACAATTTCCGTAGTAAATTAGCAGGCATTCGTGGTTCTGCTATGAAAGAGACATCACTTACAATTTGGGGTTTACATTTACAGTATGTTTCATTCACCTCATTTGATGTTTCTGTGATGCTTTGAGTTACACTTGACTCCAAAAGCTTCCCCACACTATTTGAAAGAGATTTTCAAATTGCTCGTCGTTTGTCTTGCTTTGTATCAGTCCTCAGTGTAAAGCTTTTAGTGACGGCAACACAGATTGCTTGGTTCAGTTGTGTCCAGTGAAGCCAGAAAACTGGATGTTTATATTCTAAGATAGTGTTTTGATTCCAAAGAGCCCCACGTGTCTTCTCCAGCCCAGCCAGTTGTTTGTAAAGCTTCAAGGAAAACAATTTACTGTTCTACTATCTTCTCCTAGTGATTGTGTATTGGAAGAACATTATTTCTGTGCTAGCGTGCGCCATGCGACGCTGCAATACCAAGTGTGGCCACCGCATTGGTGAATTCGTGACTAGGCTCTGCCACACTCCAAGTTGCTATAGGCTAATCCATCTCCATTGCTACGGTTGCTCCACTCTTGAACTCTCCACGTTAAATGCATCGCAAACCGTGCTCTATCATGTTGCTACAGATTTAAAACTCTTAAAACATTGTTTGAACTTTTTATGAAGTTGCATTCAAACCCTTAAATGAAAGGTTTACGCACACTTCAATCTCATGTTATCTTGTATAATATAATGTGTTAAACTCCTTTTAAAACCATACATTTTTTATTGTGCAATTAAGGTAAGGACTTTCTGTTATTATCATGACCTCGGCCAAGCGTAGTTTGGGAAATCAGGAAGTGATCAAAGCAGTAGTAACGCTGTGGAAAGCAAGCAGAACTTAAAGTGCAGTTGTAGTAAATAATTATATCTTTCCTCCTGCAGGGGTCTTTATATTTTTCCAAACAATTTGGATGTGTAAAGTTAACATTTGATCCATTTGTCTCCATGTAGACTGGCTTACATGCGTTTAATCTGCAAGACTTCCAGAATGTCAGAGGCATCTGCTTTCTAAGCCTCGCGCGCTGCACACAGCTAAAATGCTTATTAGCTACGGCAGCGTTAATGTGCCCATGCCTTGAAGCTAAGGTGTCAGAGCGTGTATGTGTTTGTACTTGAAGACACTGTCGCTAGAGAGAGTGGCTCTTTTATGTCAGTGTCATAGACTGTTGTCAGCCTCTCAGTCAATATCACTGACACACCACTGACGAGAGAGAGTCTGCTTAATGCAAATGCGGCCTGAGATCAAGTGTTTTGATGGGATAAATGCAAGTAAATGCTCCATGGACACTAAGGGCATAACTGCAGTTACATGCACAGATATTGACAATGTTCAAAACTAAAAAAAAAAAAAAAAGTTCCCTTAGGGGGGAATTTATAAGAGTAAATCTTGTTTCTTTCAAGACAGGTATGTTATTAAATGTTTTTTCTTTTAATTTTTTTTATCCATTATTGATCATCGTCCATGCTTCATCTCTGTTCTCTTAGACTGCTGTATTTCTTTTGGACTCAGTCAAAGGTCGTTCTTTTCTCCAATTTGTTCTAACACGGCACCTAGGAGACTTCCTGGAGCACTGACTCTGCTTTTATTGATTTTGCTGTTCATTTCTGTCTGTTATTTAACCCATTTATGAATAGCAGTGTAAGTGTGAAAGTGCTCTCTAAGAATAATTATTACTTTAATTATATAGTTGTAGAGCAACCAGTAAATCTGCGATGTGGTAATTTCATTTTATTAAGCCCAGGTCTGGATTTAAGTGGTGCCTTGTGGTGTGTAAGTAGATTTTCACACTCGGCAGCAGTTTTTCCGAGGATATGCTGCTTACCTAGGAGATACACACACAGATTTGATAAATATGTAAACACAGAATAGAAAACTACAATAACAGCAGCTGGTTTCCTGATCTGAAGGACTTTTGCATATCAATATAAACCAATAAAACACAAAATGACAATCAAACACTGTGGAGTGTGACACACTCGAACACAGCAAATTACACCGTGCAATTGACTCTGGCCTTTTGATTATTTGATATATAAAAAACAAATTGACGGCAAAGCAACTGAGATGTGTTTTCCCATAAATATAGACAAGCTTTTAAGGCGTCCTCAAATAAAATGATACGGTTATCTGCCTGGGAATGTTTGACACGTGGTGATTTTTACCAGATTTACACATGAACAGGATCCTGACTTCTCCACGATTTAGCGTGTCAGAGTCTAGTCAGTTTACATTCCTTTTTTTTCTCTACATGATCTTGTTGAGAACTCTGCCAGGCAGCGAGACGCAGAGGCCAAAAATATTCCCCAAACAGCCACAGAGCATCCAAAATATATTACACTAGGTATAATGCTCCCTTCCACACTGGTGGCAGGTGCTGTCTCCACCAGACGGTGCATCTGGTGATGTGGGAATATTTGAAGCCTCTGTCTCTTCCTGCCAAGTGTAGTTTTTAACAGCAATGAGCAAGACATCAAAAAACATATGTTGACTACGCTCTGGTGCTCAAAGACGTACGATCAAGGATTGATCTCATGTTGGAGGCTTTTGAAAAGCTGCCATCAAATGCACCGTATATGCCTTGACCACAAATCTTAATGATTTCATAGTACAATACATTAGATTATATCTGGCTTTAGCTGCCTCTCATAGTAATGACTTGACTGCATTCAAACACAGTAGGTCTTCTTAACGTAAATGTTCTGTAGTGACATTTTTTTTTATAAACATGACAGGGCCATTATATGAAGAGATATGGTAAAGTGATGAGATGAAATAATCACCGGGTTTTCTCCGATCCCTCGTAGCAGTGATGGATTTTCCAACTTATTTCCCACTGAAGACTTAATTAATGGTCGTTGTGAGAGCAAGGGATGCTCACCACCACTGCTCAGCCGTAAATCCCCTATTATGTTTTCACATCAATTTCACAGTTTATTGGATTCTGTGGCTTATTTTGAAATGTCTGACAAGACCTTATGTTATGACTATCATTCCAGTATTGTTTCTTTGAGGCGATGTCAATGTGTCTACTGACATAGATATTGCCAATGCTCCGTGACCATTCTGTCACATCTATATCGATTACTATCTTTGTTTGTGTCTTATATTGTAGGCAATAATGAAAGTAAACAGGAAGAGCCCCGTCAGTCCGTTTTGGTTCTCCAAAAGTCCCCCAAAAAGATGTGCAGAGCTCTTTTTGCTTTCACATATTTACTCATTTCCTGTGAATACAAAGCTAGTGAGCCTGCTCCCTTCGATCATGTTCAGCTCCATATGCCTGAGCAGGCACCCACCCCCCACGCATATCTGACCACAGCTGCTCCTGAAAGAGAGATGAAGCAGGAGGTAGGGACATAAAAATTTAAGGAAGCAATCCATTGGATGCAAATTAGTACATGCCACCAAGTGCAGGATGAGTCATCAACATTTTTAAATCGGTTGTCAGGATCTGACAACTCTAAAATACCATCAACAATACCACTGTTGGGGTAGGTACTGGTGTATAGGTGACGTGTAAAGGTAGATGTGTCATATAAAACATACGCATGTAGACTTAAAATGGGAACTACTGTTTTTTACTGCCTGGACCTTATTTCTGGCATAAAATACAATCGTTTACTCACCCATATAACTTTTGTGTAATTTGTAGTCCTTCGGGACATATTTAGATCAGCGTATATCCATATATTGGGAGTGACTGGGGCACCGAAACGAAGCCTCTAAATAAGGCATTATCTGCCGCGAAACTAGTTCATTTCGAAAATATTTTGTTATGATATGCTGGTGCTATTCCCCGTTGAGTCCGGAGTTAGCTGTTGTCTTCTGACCTGGATGATGTCGTCTCTGAGCGCCGCGCGAACCTGCAACGGTCGGCTTGTTTACCTGTAATTTGCTACTGCTATGGTTCAATCTACAGAGCCTGGATGATGATAACAGCTAACTCCGGACTCAGCGGGGAATAGCACTAGCGTACAATAACAAAATATTGGTGAAATGAACGAGTTTCGCAGAAGATAATGCGTTATTTAGAGGCTGCGTTTCGGTGCCACAGTCACTCCCATTATATGGATATATGCTGATCTAATTATCTCCCGAAGGAATACAAATTACACAAAAATTATAAATTGTAAACGACCGTATTTTATGCCAGAAATAAGGTCCAGGTTGTAAAATAACAGTAGTTCCCCTTTAAATGATGATCAAAGACTTAAGGGAACTGGTGAATGGAAAAGGGTGCAAAAAATATTTTTACAAACCAATTTTACATGCTGGAAGACGATTCTCCTTTCCTCAAAGCCGCGCATTTAACCTTGAGTTCCTCCAAATCTGTGAATCTGACCCGAAAAAAAAAAGAGCCGTTTGATTTGCTTAACTTCCCACCGCCGTAAAACCTTTAGAAGAATTTTGATGGACTAATAAATGTCTTCACCTTCATCTATTATAAATTGTCCAAGAGATTGCTGCACTTGCCATGCATGAAAATGAGAACAAATTCAGTGGCGGGGTGGATTTATTCCATCGTTACATCAGATTGTCTAACAAGGCTAACCAGTGATTGTCTACAACCGCCTTGTCATTTTAATGTTTCAGGTTCTTTCAATTATTAAAAGCTAGAAGGAAAAAAAAAACATCATCGTATATTCATAAGGATGGCCCAGTCTTAGCTCAGCATAGTGGCAGAGTGGTGAAACGTCTTCTCTTAAACTCTACAAGTCTAGTTGCCTTTCTTTTTGGATACCATGACCTGGATGACTGAGAACCTTCACAGACAAATAATTCTCTGATTTGCTGCCTGATATATTGATTTACTTGGTAACAGTGTCTAACATTGTGAGTTGCGGACTAATTTGTTTGCGATTATTATTATACACACACATTTTCACCTCTTAAATACAGTAAAAAGCAATTCTAATGTAAAATGAGATGCATCGTCCCTCATAAAATGACCTCTCTCCATCTCTCCAAAGTCAATGCACTTCTTTGACTTGGCACAGCTTCTTCCTAACTTTATTTTTTGTCCCTTTCTTTCTTCTTCTTGCCCCACCTTAACCTTTTGCCTTAAGTCTCCTCCACTGTGGTTGTCTTTCTTTGTTTTTCTTGAACTTGCGCTGAACCAGAACCCATGTTACCTTAAAGTCAAACACATAGAGACATATACTATATATAGACGTAGTCGCAAACACAACAACAAAAAACACGAAAAGCAGTCCCTAAATGAACGGGCCTTGTCTGTCCTTTCTGGTGTTTTGTCATTGTCCTTGTTTATTCATATTTTTTACCAATAAAATATAAATGACAGGCACTCTTGCAGACATTTTCTCTCCCTCTGCTTCCACGTGTACCACCAGCCCCCCTCCCCACAAAAAAAAAAGATTGGCCAAAAGTCTGTCCCCCTAACACATGTACACACATTTTTCTGCATTGCTGAAATTTTGATGTGGAAAAAGGCTGTTGGGTTGTTAAAAGACTGTGTCTGGGGGAGCAGGGAGCAGGCAGGCGTTGTATTTTTTTTATTTTTTATCGAGGACAAGCAGAAAGGCACTTGGAATGTACATCAATGTCAGACAAATAAAAAGGCTGTATTTCAAATCAAGACAACAAACATTAATGTTTTGCAATTCAGTGTCTGGGTGGGTGGATAATGATACATACTGTGCTTCGGTAAATGCGGAGCAATCTCTGGGAATGTAATCCTTGGCACGAATGGGTCAGAAAAGCCATGTCTAAGTATGTGGTTTGAAAGTCAACCTGTATTACGATTCTTCAGGGGTGATGAACTGCAGCTGTTGACTTCTCATTATCTGAACTCATCAACTTATCAACTTAAACATATAATTTGTACCTTTTTCTATTAAGGTTTTCCCAAAAAATGTCAAATATTTTTGGAGTTAATTTCATTTATTTACAATCCATGTCATATAATTGTCATACATTCATGAAATGTAAGAGGAGATGTTCTCAGGAGATGGAAAGATTGTGCCCTTACTGTGCTCTTTAGATTCTTAAGGCTCATTTAAAGTACTGCGGGACATAACCTACCGTAACCTACGCACGTAGCCTTTACTGGTGCAAACCATTTATACTTGTCAGTGTGGCTCGCTCTGTAAAAACACCACCCGAACACTAGTCGGCGCTGTGTCTTTTTTGCCAGTCTAGTTCTACTTCCTGCTTCAGTTTCTACTTCCTGTTTCACATTCAACAATAGCGACTGAAACTTTTGCCGAAATTTTGCAGAAGATGAGCCATACGAATGTTTGCGTCGCCATACCTCCTCGGTTAACCTTTCCTCGGTGTGTTCCATCTTTATTGATTCAAAACAATCGAAAAGATGAAGAAGCAGCTGGAAATACTAAAAAAACACTCTACCACCAAGCAGAACAATCACAGCTCTTGCGGACGGCGTTGCCGTGGCGCATAGTTACTTTTCCGGGGAGGTGCACGTCAGCTAGGGCAGTAGGGTCTGCATGGGGTCTGGGCTGTCACCTTAGCTACGGCATCAAACTGACACAGAAGCCTAAACTCGCATATAAACCATTAAAAATCATCAAGGAAGCATCTGAGTCCTAAATTGAATCTACAACCACTGAAACCCTAAAGATCATTGTTTTTTTCGTGACAAGAACAACAAGTATTCTTACCACAGATGGTATAGCTTATCTCACCATCATGGAGGCAGTCTAAGATTATATGAAGAGACTAAATCCACTCAATAATTATGGCAAGTGTCTTCAACATGGTGGAAAAAAAAACACATACCTGCTAAGTACCTTGAAAATCTGCTTAGGAGAATTAGTGCTGCTGAGAGGCAAACGGTGGTCACGCCAAATATTGAATGGATTCAGATATTTTCTGTTCCTTGTACTTTGTATGAAATACAGTATAAAAGAAATAAAAATAACAACTTTTCATGACATTTAATGACACACTTTTATTACCCAAAACCATTGCATTGTACTGTATTCCTGTCGTGCATGTTAAAATTAAGACTGAAACTTTTATTCTTAAGGCTTCTCATTAATAAGATCATTTAGAAAATAGACATTAAAGCATTAAAACTGAGTCAGATGAACTAACAGGAACATGTGTTGGGTTGGGTTTCCTAGGAGAAAACCCCTCGTACGTGACGGCTGTATGTCTTTGTTCAAGATTCAGAGAGTTTCAATTATTCTATTACAGTAATTCAGTTAGGGGACATTAACTCATCCTCACATACCTTCTTAAAATAATTGGTTAATTGGCCGGGTGCACTCACTTGCAGTAGATTTATTTAATTGAGTTTGAGATGTTCTGTTCCTCATTGGAATCTGTGAAGTTGCGACGGCTGACAACTGCCAACATGACTCTGAGCTTAAAGTGACTCCAACCCACTTGTTTTCGTTGCTAAAAGTTTGCGTTTTAAAGTTTTTGTGTACGTGCAGAGCATGGATTAACACTGGAACAACAATGGATCAATAAATCTAATGTAATGCGTTTAAGTGGGACGGTTTGTAATTGTCTGACAAATGTAATGGGAAAAAAATAATTATATGACAATTAAATAAACCAACGCTAGAAGCGGCGATATCATTTTCAGTTGACAAACCAAAAAGTCGATTTAAGAGTCGTTATTTGCGTACGCTTCAGCAGCTTGGAGCGGCATTGATCTCGTCCGCATTTGTCGTTATTAGGTGGCCGCCGCGCAGAGAGATGATCTCCTCATTATTTACCCTGCTTGCTCTTATTATTTCTTTCTTTCCCTCACAACGCATCACAGTTTTCAATTGTGTCTCCGCCATCACTGCCGCTGTTATTTATTTATTTATTTATTTTTAAATCACTGATCAAATGCGCTGTGGGCAGAGATTCAGAGGTCTGGAAGCAGGCTAATTCGTAGCAACACCTCATTACAAGGCGACTCCCAAAGAATGCAACCCTGATAATTAACGGGCAAACTGCTGATTCTCCCCGTCTTAATGTCCAGGTCAGAGTCCTTCAGAAAGCTTGATCTTTACACAAGATGGATGTGGCCCTCTTGCCGGAAAAACCTGTATTTAACTCATCTATTAATGTGTCTTTATGCTGGCTATTTGATTCCAGGCTTTAGGCTAAGCTATATCAACCGGCTGCTGGCTGAAGAGTGAACCGATTTTATAGGTACGGTGTTTACAGTGAAATCAAAGGAACTGATGCAAATGTAATCATCAAATTATGTGTAATCACCACATGATAACTACGTCTGATGGAGCTAATTTCAGCATCACAGAGAAATCCGCTCAATATTTCTCAATGTCTGTTTTTAAAGCCGGCTTTTAACAGTCACAATTGATTAAAATGTTAAATGACAGCTGGATGAATGTTAAGATGGTAGTCTCGCAGACATTATTCAAACTCATTAAACGCGGATGGAGTGCGGAGTGTGTGTCTACTCCCGGTGTTTACTTGTCTGCTTCTCTCTTGGAGCGTAACGTTTGAGAAATCATTGTTCCAGGGTTTATCGCGACCCCTGAACACACAAACAAGCATATTGCGTGCAAATATTGTACTCGCGTTGCACTGCGTTTAATTTAGCAGCATCTATTATCATACACGCAGTGGAACACGAGAAAAGTGAAGAAAAGTTGCTTCCTTGCAGTCATGTAGTTGCTTTAATATTCACATTTCTACGTCTACAAATCTACCACGACGAACGCAGATGTGACTGTTTACTACTTGTTTACCTGCTCCAGACCTATACACTCCTAACCATACCTCAAACGGCTGCTGTTGCATGTCTAAGATGTCAGTGACTCTGTGCAGCTCTGCTCCTCTCAGTCACACATTAGCGTTTCTGTCTTTCCACGGTGTGTGTATGTGTGTGTGTGTGTGTAAACATCGCAGGTTACGCTCACAGTCTGTGCAGTTAAAACACAGATTTGTAAACTTCGCCGGAGCCATTGAAGGCATTTGCCGATGGATGCCCATCAGGCCGCGACGGTGTAAAAATACACGATAGGCGAGGTAATTGTTTTCACACCTTTTAAAATATTTCCCTGAAATATTCCCCTGAAGACGTCACACCGCCATCTGCAAGAGGTTTTTAGTTTGTTACCTAACCGAGACGCGGCCTAGCACAGGCTGCCCAGTAATGTGCCGAGCACGGCTAGCTTCTCACAGTGCGACTGCAGCCAAAAAGAACCAAGAGACAATAAAAGTGGGTGGCCACCTCTTCTTTTAAATTCTGTACACTTATGGATCCATCCAAACAAGAGACATGAGTCCTCTCTGAATGTGTCTGATTCAGATAACTATTCCACATTTCATTGACGTGTGCTTTGTAAATATCTTTTTGATGCATTCAAGGTATATTCCATGCATTTGAATGAGCATTACACAGTGACTGCAGGTTGCTTCAGGACAACGCCGCTAACTGTGCCGGCATGGTCGAGTTATGAGCAAATGAAAAACAAAATGGCAACAATCTAAATTCACTTGATGTCCATGTTATTTATCCTGTTATGTGAGATGCAAGCTTGCGTGGATTCAGTGAATTATGACTCCCCTCGTCATGTGAATGCGTTTAGCATTTAAGGAATGGCACAAATATCAGACTGGATGAATGTGGTTGACTGCGCACTGCGGTACGTTTATTAGGGCTCATCCAATATTCAAAGGTCAGCTTTACTGATTTTCCCATTCTCGAACTGGAAATGGTATTAAGTTAAGGTTGTGGCAGAAGGACAAAAATGAAGAACGTTGCATTCTGCCAAAACTCAATGACAGCAGAAATATGCAGCGGCCGGTGAGACACAGTGAATTATCTTAGTTATAGCGTGCGGCGCATTACCAACATTTCCACCATATTGGTTTTTATAATAAACAAAGCCTGGATGTTGAGTTGTGACTTAATTTAACCTAAAACTTGACGTCTTCTAAGTTAACTCATTATGATGCCTGTAATTTTGATCCTTATGATCTTATTTGCTGTTTTTTAATTTAAATTTTTTTTTTAAACAACAACGTTTTAATGACTCCTCCGGCGTCAGTTTTACATCGTATCAGATTAAGACGTAATTTTCTCAGTTAGTGTTTAATCAAGACCTCAGCAAATGGTTTAGAAAGTTAGAAATTTCATTTTAATGGGGATTTCTATTTCACTATTACCACATTTTAATTTAGTTTTCTGGGCTTGGTTTCTTCCTTGATTTATTACCCCCATTCCTTCCCCATTTTGCCGCTGAACTGCATCTTCTGAGATCTAGTTTATATGCAGAATCCACCTAAAAGACAGCCCCAGTTACTGTTAATTAGCTGCTGCTTTAGTAAATCAGGCGCTAATTTCATGCAGATTGCCAGTTCAAATATGTACATAAATCTGGCTCCGACACTCAAAGTTTGGAACTGGGTAATATGGGGATTAACAAACCAAATTGAAAAAAAGAAAAAAAAACTTGTGATGCTAACATTAAGAGTAGAAAAAATGGGACGATGTTATTGTAGTGCTGCAGTTCCTATCCATGTCTATGCCATAGCGCACAAAAGAAATGTCACCCAGAAAGCTCACAGGCAACTGTTGTCGCAGATTTGTGCGTCCATTGTTAATGTGCATTTATTTATTTATTTTTATCTAGCACAAGGAGCTGGCCCTTGAGCAAACGTCGATATAATAGTGATGGCTTCACGGTCACATCTGTGGCGTCAAATGAACCATATAGGATGATGAAGACAAGCCCCAGAGATTGCCTGACTTGTTTTAATGATTTGTTATCGTATTGTTCTTCTCCCCGTCCAGAAGCCCACCGCTGCAGATGTATTTTGTTTGGCCGCCTCTTTTTAATGCATCGAAAGATAAATCCTACTGCGTTATTCACTGTTGAGCGCTCCCATTTCATTGATCATCTGCTTTTTTTCAAAAAAAAAATAATACAGAGACAATAACAGATAGTAAGTGTAAAATCAGCATCAATATAGGACCAGGGGTTAACCACAAAGTCAGATTTGGAGTTTCTCAGACAGAGAAGAGGAATTATATATAAAGGATGTTACGACTGAAGCCTTTAAGTGAAACCCTAAAATATCTGCACATTAAGACACACCTTGTCTCTGATTAAAGCGGATCAAATGTCCCCATTGCAAGTCTGCAAATCTACAAGAGCAGGTATTATATATTGATATTTTAAGGAAGCAACAACACAACCAAGAGCCTAGTTTGTGTTATCATCTAGATGCTCTAGACATGCTTCATTGGTGACGAATGAAAGATTAAAAATGAAGCCTGATAGATTTATGCGATTATACCCACATCATGAGCTTCATTATATCCGAGGAAAATCACCCCGGGTTGTGTTACAGTGTGCACAAAGACATCCTCTGATTCTAGTCTGTGAAGCAGCTTGAGCGTCTCCCAATGCCAGCTCCCATTGAAACACTGGGTGTGTTGTCTTTAGCTTTGACAGGCGCATCGTCTTTGCAAATCTAGGTTTAACCTTATAGTTGGAGAGGAACACTTTTGGACAAGACTCGTGGCAAATCTGTGCAACTTAGGAAGCAGTCTATTTTACTGTAATAAATGAGCTAAAAATATCTCTTTCAGGTTGGCAGAATACTTGAGAATTATGTCCAGAAATATAGTTGCATTATGAAGATCGTGCATTTTTCACCGTCATGGCAATATTAGCATAAATGCTAATGCAGAGGGAAACAGTTACCCCTCACAACATCCCTTTTGGAAGCTAATCACAGGAGTCAGCGGACATGATTTTAAGCACAAATGCAAATCCTACAAGACAGCGGGAACACTCGGTGACCCGAAGTTTTCCAGCCACGTTGACCATTTTGGAAACTGTGGCACAGCACTCTCTGGCTTCCAGTTATGTTAGCTCTGATGCTAACTCCAGGGAAAGTTAGTGTAATCTTGTCCCGTCGGTTGGAGCTGACGCTAATTCCCTGGGACAGGAGTGTAGCGGTGTGTGATTTAGCGGCGTATGCTAAGTGCTGCTGGAGCTGCAGGCTAGTCTGTGGGCACCAGGGCAGAGAGAGCAGGCTGGGAAAAGTACTGACTTGACTAACTGGCCTGATTAGACCGGGTGTGAGATGACATGGATCAGATACACACAGTAACGCAGCCGTAAAGACAGATTGGAACAACTAGAGAAAGAGAGTGAAAAGAAAAGAAAGGTGAAAACGGTAATAGTCGATATGGGTGCAAAGCAAGGAGAGAGGAGGATGGAGATATAGAGAGGGTGGGTTAAATCTGTGGACGTGGCGCTCTCTCCTGGGGTGTTATTCGGTTGCGCCGGACTGTGGTGGTGTAAGAAATTGGCTGAGATGCAACGTAGCATTCGCATCATGGTTTCATTAGCTCTCATTCAGCCCAAGGCATTTCACACTGCATTTCATCGTCTCATCTGCTTCCCTTAGATATGCTCACATTACAGGGAAAGGTAGCACAGACAAAGCGGAAACTGGGAACAGGATCTTAGACGTCCCTGTATTAGACCAAGAGCTTGGTTTGGAAACGGAGTTGAGAGAAATGTTGCTTTTTATCTCAGTGAATGTTATTGATTGATGCTGACACTTGTTTGCCTATAGCAGTCTGGAACGCGTCTCCTCCCCACGAACGAGGTAATCAGATTACATTTATTTCAGGGTTATCCATTAATAGCTGGCACTTTACTGTGAACGCGGCCTTTGGGCATAGATTATGTTCAAATAAAGGCAGGCAGCGGAAGAGAGATTTGGCCAGTCTCATGAAGCCCGATTAGCAGTTCAGCAGAAATAAAGTGAGATTTAATCCCCGTCTCCTAATGGTTGAAACTGAGTTGAGTGATTTTTTTTGAAAGAGTACGGAGGACGGGAAACTCTACCTCCAGTTTATGCTAATCTCGTAATCGTTGATCATCTTTAAATGGCAGTTACATATCAGAGTCATAAACACAAGTCAGTCTTGTGTTACAGCACCTTTTTTGAAGACATGCTCAGGATGCACACACTCATATGTCGCTGGTGTGAAGTACATTCACTGTAAAGTACATTTTTTAATGAGTTTCACGTAGTGTGACACCAATGAGCAATGAGCAAACTATGAGCGTAAGAGAAGTTAAAGATGACAGCGAGCATGAAAACCGACCACAAAATTTTTGTTGGGGGGAAAAGTGGTCTAGAGTCACTCTGTTTGAGAACTGATTGTGCTCCTGCAAAGATGTGCTGGGCCAATCAAATCATTTGAGCAGCCTTTATATCGTGATAGACTCTATCACGATATAAAATGTCATAATTTTAGAGTTTTAGCCCTGCAATAAAATATGGATTCACCTTTTTACTAGGGGTGGGACCGATTAAAAACAATTAATCTAATTAATTAGAGGTTTCGCGATTAATTAATCTCGATTACATTCACATTTTAATCGCATAACAATATTTGCCCCAAAAAGCAAATGCTTTTAATTTAAATGGATTTTTGCGGATGACTGAATCCAATAATAGACACAGACATGAAGATTGTAAACTCAAGCTCTTTTAAAGTCTGGAAAAATGCATTTAATTGCATTTCAATTCAAAACAGCAGAAAAAGAAAGAAAATATCCCTATCCAAAACTGAACGGACCTAAAGTTAAAGTGCCACTGTAAGTACTTTAAGTACTTTTTCAGAACAGTATTGATTTTAAATGGTAAAATAAATAACAGCTCCAGCGGTTTCTGTGCTCACTGCAACATGTTTTGCATTTAGATGGGTACCGTAGGGTTGAAGTGCTTCAGTGGTATGCAAACTCTTTTTTTGCACAATTTTCACAAAACGCCGCTTTCATCAAGGCTTCCACGAGGTAGTTTTTTAAAATAAAATTTGCCTTCCCTCAGTCCTAGCAACGTGCTTTCTTCCGATTCCTCCATTTTGGATCGTTAATCGGTGTACCAGGATATCGTGCACTGACAAATGTTCCGCGTTGTTTGGAATGCAAACAGTTAACGTAATTAACGCGTTAAAGTCCCACCCGTACTTTTTACACGTTTTAGATCTTGACAAATGTCTCTCTTCCTATTGCAGATATGTTATTTGTTACTGACCCACTTTGTTCATTTCACAACGCTCATTTCTGATCCAGAAACCCAAGACTAGAGATTCCCAGATGAATATTTAGATTAAATTTAAACTTAAAACTTAGACACATGATTATGTTTTACCTTTTACATTTACAGACACCGCATGTCTCGTCTCTTGCCACTGATATCATGCAGGTGAAGCTTCTGCATATGAGCTTGGTAACATAAATTCAGGGTTGAAATTGTCAGTCGGTTTCATCACAGCATTCATTCAATTTTGACATTTATGTGTGTCTTTACAGGGTATGATGGGTGTAGTGGGCTGGATGTTGCTCCTACTCTCTCAGATGATGTTGCCAGTGGAGTCCCAAAAGCCCCCGGGGCTCAGTGTGGGTGTGATCATGGGCCAAACTCGCCCTGTCTCAGACCAGGAGGTGCGGCCACCTCGGCGCCCAGACGATGCCCTTGATATATCCGTCGTCACACTGAGGATCAACCAGACGGACCCAAAGTCTGTGATTACACAGGTGAGAAAAAAAACAAAAAAACTGCAAATTACATTCTACTTTATCACTCACGCACACAGTCCTTTGCTTGAGTCTTGAGTTTGTTTCCCTGTGTCCCAAGGTGTGTGAGCTCGTGTCTCGCACTCGTCTCCACGGCATTGTGTTTGCTGACGGCACCGATCAGGAGGCCATTGCCCAGATCCTTGACTTCCTCTCCGTTCAGACGCAGCTTCCAGTCCTGGGAGTCCACGGAGGCTCCTCTATGATTATGGCTGACAAGGTGAGAGGCGAGCACTGACCAGTTCAAGCACACACACACACACACACACACAGAAAACACACTCCGCCCTTCTTCTTTGTGTGCACAGTGTTTGTTGTTGGGGAAATGAAATTATGGAGCTGTTATCCCTCCTCAGAGCCTTCTTTCACCGATGAAGGTTAATGGTTTTTCAGCCTACAGGTTTTCAGATGGCATCGCAGCAATTAGGTCAGATAATAATTTCATTGACAGACGCGGCATTGAGATCAGCACAATACTTTACGACTACACAAGCCGTATCAGAAGCATTTCTCGCTGTACTCAGTCAGTAGGTATGCGACTGCCGTGGAGTTACTTTAAGCTCTTTTCAGTGGTTATCTAATGGATGTTTTGAGGTTGTTTGTGTTAAAAATGGATGCTGCAAATTAGGAAGTGACACACTGGAGGATTTTGAAGCGTGTTTGTTCTATCAGGCGTGCTGCATCAGACGATTTTTTAAATTTATTTATTTATTTATTTTCAGTTTAAAGAAGGAGCACTGCCAACTCTGTAGGATAAGACTTTTAAATCAGTCAGTTGAATTGATGGCTGCTATCACTCCGAGAAGTTTTATGTTAATCAGGATTTTAGAAGGTTACAAAGTGCATGTTTAAAAGAATTCATCAGGAAAGGAGACTCGGAGAAAGCTTTGCATAGAACTGTTACTACGATTCTCCAGTGTATTATTTTTTTTATTTTAGCAGATGACGAAGCACCGGTTAAATAAATATGCAGATCTGTTTCTGGTGCTTAGGCTAAAACTGGGCTATTCAATGCACAAAGAAAGAAGAAACCCTGAGCTGTACGCACTGCTGCTGTGTCATGTTTAGTGCTTGGTGAGATGACAAAAAAAATAGATCTCTAGGTTTTAGTAAAAGGAAAAAAAGCGAAGAAGATATTCTCTAAGACTGGATTTTTATTTGTTTATTTATTTTTTTCTGGTGTGATGAACAGAGAAAAGTTAGGAATGTACATCTCTTTCTTAGATGAGTTCTCTCTCCGGTGCTGACTCTGTAGACCTCTGCAGCTGACAGGCTGAAGAAGCTTTGATAAAAACACAACTAGTTCTTTAGCTTTTAAATCTCTCAGGGCACAGCAGCCGAAACACAGGAACCAATAACTGCCGCAGAACAGCATCCTTTTGAAGTACGGTGTTGACGGGGGATGCTGTGTGCGTGTGTGTGTGTGAGGAAAGAAAAGAAAAAAAAAGACAAAGAGAGAGGGAGGAAGGTAAGGGAACGCTGGCTTCAAGGTTGTAGGGAGTGCAGTTGCGACGTGAAGGTCACTTGCTTGAACTCCCCGCTGTTTATATAATGATAAGGAAGATAAATAAGTAAATCAGGTTTTTCCTCTGCTTTCAATCACTGCAGTTAACGTGCCATTAAACCGGGTACTTAACCCCCAGCTGTTCTAATTGATCTGCTCGGTGGCCAGAAGTACAAGAGTACGGTCATTTTTGGCAGCTCCCAGGTGTGAGCGTGTAGCCCGTAGCCTGTAACTAACCAGCCCCCCTGCAACTGTTCCTGCAGGCCTTATCCTGTAAGTAAAAAAAAAAAAAAAAACGTCCCCAGCTTGGTTTAAATTAAGGGTAAAAGCAGCCCTCTGGCAGGCAGTTATTGAAGCTCAGTGAGTCAGCAAATCTTTCAGAAAGCATTGCTGGTAGCTTGTCTGAATTCTGATGTGTATACAGTAGTTGTTGTAGTTCTCACTTACCCGCTAGAAGGAAGGAGTGCACATATTTAGGGAGAAGCCGTGCAGCGGCAGTGAGGATCTTCTGGATGTGTGTCCAGATAATGAATATGAATAATTCAATGTTTTCTGCAGCTGTGATTAGTTGTGATTATTTGTTGTGCATAGCATTTTATTCATTTTTGGCATAAATATGTCGTAAACGTTGTTCATCAATCACAAAGAAGAATTACAGGGAACACCTTATGTTCCTTAGCTTTAAAACTGAACTTAAATAAACACACATGCTGTTCTGTTGCTGAAATCGTAGACTGTATAAAGATGAACAGCTCCTCAAAAGTGAAGCCAATGCAAGTAGAGCCCCCCCTGGTGGCTGCTGGCAGTATAGGTCATAAGCTCCACCCCCTCCATGTTAGTGGATGGGACTCTGGGACCTTTCGAAGAATGGAAGGATGGTTTCTGTTATTTTAGGTAGTTCATATAATGTTGATGCATACTCAAGTGTCCATTTTTTTATGATAAGTTTAGAAACAGGATGTCCTGCGATAGACTGGCAACCTGTCCAGGGTGTGCCCTGCCTCTTGCCCAATGACAGCTGGGATAGGCTCCGGTCCCACCACGACCCTCCAGAGGATAAGCGGTTATAGAAAATGAAAGAATGAATGAAACAGGATGTGACTACAAGTTGCCATGCCAACTACTCTATGAAGAGTAGAAAAACATAAATTAATGAATAAGTACAGTGTATATTAGTGTATAATCCAACATGTCCATGTAACCGGTGGAGGTGGGGGAGAGCGCAGTATTAGTTAAATGAAAACGCGAGTGAGTCTGGAAGAAGTGTGGGCGGGCCGTGGCTCCACTCTCGGACCGTACTGCGCAGACTCTAGCTCATAACTTGCGAGATGCCGCTGCCCGTATCCCAGAGAAAATAGCATCAATTTGGCCAATGCAAGGAGGTGGGGACGCATTGTCCATATTTATATACAGTCTATGCGTGAAATCAATTAAATGTAATACACCAATGTCTGGTCGCCATATGGATATATACTTGTATCTATTTACAGACCTTTATCTTGTGTATCTTGTGTCTGTATGTGTCCCACTTGTTCTCTTTTTTTAATTTTCATAATTTTCTAAAACGTATTTAACTACATTGAGGTCAACATGTAACCAGATTCAAATTCATGCGTCTTCCTTCTGCCGAGCCAGTAATGTTGTCACACTGGTGATGTTCCTTTTTGGGGAGGAGAGGGGGTTGTTATTTGTTAGATTCTTAATAAATTTGTGGGCATAAATCCAATCAAATTTAATCCCAGATAAACCCAAAGAAACCAACAAACAGTAACATTGAGAAGCTAGAACCAACAAAGGTTTTTTTCTTCCTCTTCATGATAAGTGCCTAATCAGAAGTGTTTGCCTTAATCAATGAATCATCACTTTCATATCTCGCCTGGTGTCAGAGCCAGAGACCTGATTTTATACGGAGGTGATGGGAACTCTCGGCGAGGTCGACACATGTTTTGTGCTTGACACTCACGCTGTGATGCCGCCAGAATCACAATGACCCCACTTGAATACTTTTTCTCAGCTCTATTAGCTCTTCTTTTTCATTTTCACAACATGAAACACATTTAAGCATCAGTGGTGTGAATACCCAGCAAACATAATTAGAAAAAAATAAAAAAAAATCTGGCTCCCTGTAATTCATCTTGGCACGGTGACTGCTGCTTTTGTACCTGCTGTCAGTGGTGTAGTGATAATCTAGAAGATCGAAATAAATCCCACTGGGCTGGTAACAATTCAGCTTGATTACTGTGGGCTAACAAACAATATTGTGCTTTTTGCAGCGTGAGCGGGTAGAGCCTCATTCTCTCTGCAAATATATACATAGCTCCACGTTCCCTCTGTTAAATCAAATTTATACCTGAGGAGTGGAAGAGAGCTGCTCATCCCAATGGTACCTCGAGTATCCGAGCTGGGCTCACTTGTATTCCAGACATCATTCTTTAGACAGGGAGCAAAAAAAAAAAAACAGAAGGAAGAAGACGGTGCCAGGAAAATACAGAAAAAAAAAGTTCAGCAGGCAAGTGCTCCAAAATAATAGATATACATGGATGTGGGCAGTGCAAGTGTGAAATACTTGGTGTTAACGCAGTGTTAAGCTGCCAAAATGCAAACTTAACTGTCATGATTATGTCACATTTCAAGTAAAGGCTCTCTGCAGTTGTCATTTTTATCAGCTATTTAAGCTAGCCTCATAGCCATCACACTGTGTCACGTAAACAAGAACAGGCACTGCAGACACCCCTGAAAACTCATAAACAAGATGGCAGAGACCCTTAGCTTACAGCGGCGGCTCCTCGATTTAAAAAAAAAAACCCCAAAAAAAACACTTTTTATTCGTCAAGACCTTCTTGGGTTTACACACAGCATGACTCCTGTGCTCGGTGACAATCGGAGTGCTCTTCCCGGGAAGCAGAATATTTTTAGTTGCCTCTGAGTTGTTGTTTGGTTGAAATGGTTTCAGACGGTGGATTTAGTTTAGTTGTTTGTGGTTTCCAATTACCACTTTTTATTGCCCTATTTAGGATTTTTGCTTTGGGGTCTGTTTACGAACTGCCTCATCAAAACCACCTATACCAGCGGTTTTGTTTTACCACCACGAAAGCTGTAATAGAGAATACTTTTGAGTCTGCAATGGGTGTTTTGGAAGTTAATTAGGGAGATGAAATCCTTGCTCCCATTTACCCGCTCGAAATGGTGACTAAAAATGTTTCTTTACCTTTGCTTTGCAATTAGGTTAGATTCTTTGACGAGTTAATATCTAGCGAGGAGCTGGGGAGGAGCAAGGGGTCCATCTGACTCAGAAACAGAGGAGGGCTTATCAACCGAAGATAGAAGATAATGACATAAAATGATTAACTTGACTGAAGTGTTGGGTCTACTGCGGCCAGAGTTTTTGTGGCAAGTCAGACTGTACATGTCTATATTTCATGTACAAGTCTATGCCCACAAGTCATCATAACCCTAAATCTGTACAGCTACACTAGTTTTATTCATCAAAGCTTCTGCACATTCACTGTTAAATAAAATAATAATACAGCTACAAGTTAAAAACAAGGCATACAGCGCGTCCATCTCTTAAATATTACAAAGACGCAAGCTTGGACTCTCCTCAGCTCTTCGTATTGGTACGAATGTACTGTAGTCCCTATATATGAAGGTTTACACTCGCCCAGTGGTCACCGACTGGGCTCTTCCACTATCACCCTACATGTTTATTCAACTAGTTTAACTCTTAAATCTCCCCTCAGCCCCCCCCGACGGCTGGAAACCAAACAGCTTTTTTCCCCCAAATGAAAACATTCTTTTCCACTCACGGCCTCCTCTTCCTCCTCATCGTCCGCCGAAATGAATGTTGGTGTGTAACAATCTGGATTTACTGGCAGCCCGTGCTGCGAGCAGGGTGACGCGTTAAGGGAACACGGACTAGATGGGGAGAAAAGGGCACGTGTAAACCCAAGAGAGAGACGGGATTAGTTTGGAATGTTGTACTTCCATTACGCGGAGACCTCTGTGGGAAATAAGGAACGTTATTGGCTTTACCTCGCCCCCATATGTGTTCGCTCATTCTCCTCCAGCCTTGTTCCTCGCCTCTTTTTTGCCGTTTCTCGGCGTGTGTGGGGGTATAGAAGGTGGGGGTTGGGGGTCACAGTGTGTAGCATAAGAACACGAGCATGCTGAAATGGAAGGCTGTGAATTAAACATGCGTGTGCTTTCTGCTTTGCTCTGCCACCGTGGGATGCTACACTCGGTGTCTGTGTATTTGCATCCATGCATGAGTGTGTGTGTGTCCCAGCTCGGGATGTCCCATATCAGTAGGGGCCATTTGCCCAGGTTCTCTGCTGAGTCGCATTAATATTTAACACCTGCTCGCCTCACCTGCTGTCACTTGCAGAAGAGATCCACTGCTGTGTCATTCACTCTCTAAGTCCTTCCACACTCTCGCCTCAAATTTTTTCTCCTGCTCTACTTTTTATTTCCTTCATGTTGTCCTGCCCCCCGCCCAGTCCCACGTCTCCATCTCCTTTTCCTCTCCACTTTCCATCTCCTTCCCCTTTCACAACACAGTTTACTCCAACACATCCTCCTTTTCTGTATTTTTATTTCACAGTGTCTCTTAGTATTCTTGTGCCTCTCTTCACTCCTGCATCCATGGTTGTTATTCTCTGGCGGCTCGGTTTTCTGGGAAGAACAGCCAACCATGCTGGAAGGCTTTAGGAAGTCTTGCTAGCCTTGAACCCCTGTGACGCGTGATTGGATGATGGGTTTGCGGTGCCTGCATGTGAGAGAAATAAAATGAGGAAGAGAGAGAGAGGGAAGGAGAGAAGGTGGCAGGGTTAAATGGTTACTATGGTGACTAAACCAGACTAGGGCATTCGGTACGGTTCTGCTGGCTGCTGCATTTACTTACACCACAGGTTGATGCCCAGCTCCTTCCAGCTTGGCTGAGCATCATACTGAACACAACTGGCTGTCAATGTGAAGCCAGTGTGAGAGATCATTTTCTTTGTCAGTGCACTAAAAAAAAAAAAAATCCACCTACAGGCAAAGAAAGATGGCTAATTTCAGAAATTCTATTTACATGTGAAAATGATGTGTGTCCGCATCAGCATAGGCCGGTATCAGAAGGGGGTTCTCTTTCACATTAAAATGCCGTTAGAATCATTTCATTTTGGTTGACAAACAACTTAACTGCCACATTTACTGCCAACATCTGGTGAGCAGCGGGACGAGCACAGCCTGGCTACTCTTCTGAATCACAGCTATTATCAAATATTAGTCAGTATTCAAATTCGGCTTAGTTGATCTCATTTAAATATTCTTCTGTTGCAATTGAACGAGCAGAAAGTAATGTTTTGACGGCCAGCTGTGCCACAGTGAAATATTTTCTTTTGTTATTGTGAAGTCATGTAACCAAACAAAAAACCTAATACTTTATAGCTAATCTTACCTTTCTACCTTCCATTGGAATGTATTAGCTGTGGAGATTAGTTAGAATATACACTGATCAGGCATAGCATTATGACCACTGACAGGAGAAGTAAATAACATTGACCATCTTGTGACAATTCAGTGTTCTGCTGGGAAACTTTTGGAGCTGGCATTCATGTGGATGTTACTTAGACATGTGCCACCCACCTAGACCAGACCAGACACCCCCACCCCATAACAATGACACTCCTTGATGGCAGCAGCCATCCCCAGCAGGATGCAGCCTGACACAGACACACACACAAAAATGCTTTAGGAACAACTCATAAAATTCACTAGATCCTAAACTGATTAAGTACCTGTGGGATGCACTGGAACAAGCCTGATCCACAGAGGCCCCTCCCCTCAGCCCATAGGTTGAGGCCCCCACTAACAACATCCTGTTGCCAGACACCACAGGACACCCTCAGAAGGACCATGTCCATTCTCTGATGAACTGTTTTGGAGGCACAAGGGAGACCTACACAATATTAGGAGGATGGTCATAATGCCTGATTGGTGTATCTGTCAAAGTAGAAAAACAACAAAGTTAGGGTTTTCCCAGTACAGATGCTGAACATGCTGTTTTTTTTTTTTTCATGCTGTTATCTGGAGATCATGAGTTAATTATTTTGTTATCACAAGAAAACAAAAGGTTTCCTCCATCAGGTAAAGTAGAACAAAGAGTGACAACGTGTGAAGGTTGATTGAACATAGAACTATCACCAAGAGGACGAGTGCTTTTAGCCTGAGAACAATCAGTTGACTTTTGATAAACTTAGGTGAAACATTTCCTTTACTTTCCTGCTTCAAGTCAGTTTGTGCTTATATACACTACATGTATAGGAAAAGATCAACTTAACAGGCAAGTGCACTCCAGGGTTTCAGTTATAGATCCCCTGTGAGAGTCATGACAGCGATCTTGAAGGCTGAAATCATGTGTGATCCAATGAACCAGACAGCGCTCATTTTCAATTTCTGCATACTTATCCTGTCATCTTGAGAAAACACGGGCGGTAGTTGTAATACTTTATCTCATTGTTGAAAGAAACCAACCTATTATCGCGAAAATAACTAGCTTTGTTATCACAAGAAAACAAATTTATTAACTTGCGATTCTGAGCTAACAACATTAACAAATACTTGCAAGCCCGGCCGCCCTTGGCTTCTGTTTTAGAAAGTTATGTGCAGACTCCCGAGGCAAGCGGCAGAGGCTTTTCTTTGTTTGTACAAATATTAAAAATGACAAACGAGAGAGAGAGGGTGATACAAAATGTTCATTAGTATTGTTTTCCCAAATCTGTTGCCATATTAATCCACCCTGTTCAGTGATAAAGAAAGAAACTCCAGTTTAGTGTGCACATAGAAGCAAAACCGCAGAGAGGAGTGTGTTCAGTGTTTCTTGATTCAGTGAGGACTTTCTCGTAAAATTCAGAAAACACAGCCATCCAGCACTACGAATACACTTACACTATGTACATGAACATGACACAGATCCAATGAACACACTTTGACTAAACCTAAATGCACAATGAAATCTCCATCTGCAGTGGAAGCAAACATCTGCCAAGTTAGCTCTCAGCTAACTGGTGCGGCACATCAAAGAGCATCCTTTATGAAACGCTATACGTCTTCCCTTAAAAATTATATCGCAAAAAAAGATTAAAAAATGCGTAGCCAATGCCAACTAATCGTATAATGCATTATACTTTGTCTATCGTTGCCATTATTGAATATGTGAATTGAGCTTCGCTTACTGTTGCAGTATCCGCTGCTGTCAGTCGCTGACAACATGAATGTGAATCCCAGCTGGAATCCTAAGCTCTAAAAATAACCTACGTGTACCTGGGTGATGCATCCAGGTGCACCAGTAAACACTAGAGGTAACTTTGCCTCCATATGGGTTCTAAAATATCAGATTTCTTTTTTCTTTTTTCATTTAACTTACAAAGCTGGACTGGGCGAAGAAGCAAACAGCTTGAAACAAAAAAACGTGTCAAACAGAAGTCAGTATATGCAGCGTGGAGAAGAAAAAGCGTCGTGCTGCCTGTCTGCTGAGTTATTTTCATCGTCGGGAGGACAATTTAAATATTTTGTGTGGTTTTGAAACAGTCACTCCTTATCATTCCCTTTTAACTCTGACTGCTTTTGGCTCGGTGACAGGCAGCAAACTTTTCCTTCTTCGCTCGTCCTTGAATTTTCTGTTGATGAAGTCTGAATTTCTTTAGGTTGTCTTAATTTATTCATCAGCCGTCAGCGCTGAAACTGCTGACTGCAATGGGCGCATGTTGTTTTTTTTTTCTGATGATGAATTACAGAAAATATTAAGCCCGTTTATGAGGTGGGCTCAGGATTTTTATTGAATGGAGGCCTTTAAATAAGCCTTCAACAGTCTGGCAGATGATTAATTGGACCTTCTAGATTTATTGAATAAGTAGGTTTGCTGCTTAAAATATGTAAACATGTTGAAATGTTAGATGTTTTCCTCCTTCCTTTCAAAGGATTACCACTCTGGATATAAAGAAATATTCATTGCTCTGAATATTAAATCTTTGTCTAATGGACCAGACCAGAAAACAAATTCAGTGCTTTTGTGTGTTTTTTTTTGTAGCCAACACTAAAATTATGAAGGCAAAAAAAGGAAGCATCTTAGCAAAAAGGAAAATATTTTCCTGCCCATAGTGCAGAGGACCACAGTGGAGGTGGACGTGGAATCCAAATATTTCTTTGCATTTTGATCTGAATTCTACTGAGCGGACGGATCGCTGTGTTGATGGCAGACAGAACAGCTTCTCCAATCAAACCCTACGCTCTCCGCTCTGCCGAGACCCCGTAGAACCCCATTAGTGCTTTATGTGAAAGAATTTGCATCTAATAATGTGGACATCCAATCTGAAAGGTCACGACAATCCATTAAAGTTGTAACTGCTTTGGTGCCGTTTATAGAACCGGAGAGGTTTCTCCAGTGTACGTACTCAACGTGTCTGTCAACGCCTATGGATTTTCGTTATTATCATAATAATAAATACTGTATTATTAAGGCAAGGCCAATTTTAAGATTTAGTTCATTCACCTGGCTGCCGGTGTCCTGCATACCATATCCACCTATAGAAATCATTCTTGCTGTTTATTCACACGGAGTTGATGGTGTATGTTTTATAAATGTGTATTCAGATGAAATAGGGGTGATGAGGAAGGGTCACCACCCATCGCCTGCTTGCTATTTCTGTCATCAAATAGTAGCCGAACCATTTGACCCTTTGTTGGTCTTCTGATTGGATGCTGACACACCCACCAAAGTGCTCCTACCATGGTTACCGTTGCTAACGTTACTTCTGGTTACACGAACAAATCGAGCAGTAAACTCTTTTGTCAAAGCAGAGTGAAACTGAGAGCGAGAACAAGAGGAATGAAGAACAGGGAAACAATTAAAAGGTGTGTGGGGTACTTGTATCAGTGACTCACATTATTCAGATCCTATTTTTTTATTTTTTATTTTTTATTTTTTTGTTCCCCAAACTGAAGGTAAATATTGCTAAATGCAGCCAGTGGATTCGGCTGCGTGGAGGACCACACTTTCAGAATCACATTTAATTTTTAACGCTAACTAAGTCTGAAGGTTTTCAGTGTTTTTCTACATAAATGGAGCCCCGCTTGGCTCAGAGTTGTCTAACCTAGCAACAGTAACATCCTTCTTCTGAACAGCAAGTTTCTTTTTATCTGAAAGAACAGAAACTAGTCTTGGATGCCTCCTACGTTCTCCCTGACTGCCAGAGATGGATAATGCATACAAGCCTTACTTAAGTTTACAACTCACATTTTTCCACCATTCTCCTAGTCGTGGTCGGCCGCTCTGTCTCCATTAGTGCGGTTGCTCCCCTTTTCAGCTCTGACAAACAATCATTGATCATTGATGTAAAACACATTGCTGTTTCTCTGAAATACAAAGAGGTTTACCTAGCACTGATTGGCTTAATCGGTATTGTGCAAAGCTTCCACATAAAATAGTTTTATTAAAAGGTTCTGCACTATAGTTTAAAGGCCCAGTCACGGCAGTATGTAGTACAGCAGCATGTTGACCAAGTCCAACATTGTAGAAGCTGTTCTTCCAGTTTTATTTAACCCCATCTGTCAGAGTATATGCAGCTTTACGGGAGTGTAGGGGTCTGCATGCACAGCCATTTGTACCACCGGTTCCTTCAGAAAGCAGAGAAAATAGCACGGATATGTCTCTGGAATAAACTGTGTCAACCTATTGCCCTATTAGCAACCGTGCCAAATCATTTGCTCCATGAGATTTTGTTCTATTTCTGTGGCTCTTTATTAAATACAGTAATTTGTGAGAACAAATGTCAGTAAATGGCCCAGTGCGAAGAAAGTAGAAAGAACCTCAGAGAGAAACTGTGTCTCTGTAACACAATCATATTCCCAGCTTGATGTATGTTACTGTTAGCTTGCCAGTTATTGTATTTTAGCAAGTAGCTTAGCGAGTAATCCCTAATTCACCAACCTCTAAAGCCGCATATTTCATAACAACATTTTCAGCAGATTCATTTTTCTGTGCCATTTCCTGTTTTTATTTGTCATGGCACCAACAATGCTCTTTGAACTTGGTTTGGACTCAAAGTCTACAACCAAACAGCCGACGGTGAAACTCTCAGGGTCACAGTGAGTGGCCGGGCGACTGGGGCAACAACGCTGTACGTCACAGCTGATATCCGACAGCTCAGTCTTCACGGTCCTGGTTAGCGGTGCTATTGCCCAGCCACAACACCCTAAGCCTTTGCTTTATTTCTACAGTGTGACCCTGGCTCATACAAGTCCACTTTGACACTGACAACCACTGGCGTTCATGGGGGCAGCAATGGGCTGCCCTTTTTCCTCTTGGGTGCAAATTGCCCTTTTCAAAGAGCAATCAAAACTTTTCAAGCCTTGCCCTGGCCCTCTGATGGGGCATGACCTTCTCCGGCTCAGCTGAGTTAGAGTCAAGGCCTCTATTTGTGTTCGCCGTTGCCCCTGAAAACTGCCCGAGCAAGGCACTTCTGACAACATACAATCAAATGTGAAATAATCCACAGCGTCATCTATTCGCCTATAGTGGGAAGTCATTTTGTCTGCCCAAAAGGCCGACATCAGCTCAAGACCCTTTGCTCATCAGAGCCGAAGGGGCGAAGATGAATGCTATCTAAAATAAACTCCCCTGCAGTTATTTCACCCATCAAGTGAAGTCAAGAGTATGTCACCGGATTTAAACTGCTCTGCTACATCTGGTCTCTGTGATAACAAGACGCGTCGGCCCCCTTTTGACTTTTATATAGCAATAAGGTTAAAATTCAATTCAGTACAATTTTATGAAGCAGCAAAATGTTACTGACAGTGCAGGAATCTAGGACATGCTAAATGTTGTGACGGAAGAGTTGACGGAGAAGTGGAAAGTGTCTGGATGGCAGTAACGTAAGAGATGTCCAGACTCAACATGCAGGAGTCGCAGGAGATAATCAGATCCATAACAAGAAGCTCTGACTAACTTATTGATCTGAGTTGTCTTGATGTATCAAGGAGAAAAAAAACTATGAAACTATATTTGAATCCAACATTTGGTCATAAGTTAAAGGGGAATTACCATTTTTTTTTACAACCTGGACCTTATTTCTGCTATAAAATACGATTGTTTACTCACCCATATAACTCCAGACTCAACGGGGAATAGCACTAGCGTATCATAACAAAATATTGGTGAAATTAACAGATAATGCGTTATTTAGAGGCTGCGTTTCGGTGCCCCATTCACTCCCACTATATGGATACACGTAGATCTAAATATCGTCCGAACGACTAATTAATGAGATCTAAATATCGTCCGAACGACTAATTAATGAGTTTTGCGGCAGATAATGCTTTATTTAGAGGCTGCGTTTCGGTGCCCCATTCACTCCCACTATATGGATATACGTGGATCTAAATATCGTCCAGACGCCTCCAAATGACACAAAAGTTATATGAGTGAGTAAACAATGGTATTTTGTGCCAGAAATAAGGTCCAGGTTGTAGAAAAACAGTAGTTCCCCTTTAAAGCTACAACATTTTCTCCTAAAGTTTTCTCCAGCATACACTGTGGAGAGTGTACGAGGACTTGTGTAACTGTTTATGTGCCTCGCCGTCTTTTCTTGTTCATTGTCAGTGTTGGCAGCGAGTCTCAGTTTCTGTTGTTCGCTTGTTGGAAACGGCTGCTGAAGATGTCAATCTCTCCTCAGCAGAGCTGTTGCAGCTGTTCAGCATACATCACAGGTTGTGTTGGTGTGTCCTGTTATCTGTCTGAGCTGTATGATGGAGCAGCAGGATGTCGCTATCAGCCAACAGGTTCCTCAGTCTCACTCACGGCGAGAGAATTACCTTAGCCGGACCTGCTGTCTTTGCACCTGCATCTGTGTGTGTGTGTGCGAGCAAGCATGAGTGTTCACGAATCACTCAGATCTGTCAGCAGTCATCTCTACTCAACCTCAAACAGCAGTGGTCCCACACAAACCAGCCTTCTGTATTAATGTATCTCCTCTTTTTTTTTTTTCTTCTGCTCACCACCGTCGTCTCTCACACACTCTTTTTTCCCGTTGCTTCACCCTCTCACAGCCTCTCATTTCTCAGCCATCCTTTAGGTCTTTTCCTTTTTTCTTGTCATCCACCCCCCCCTGCCCGTTCTCCTCCTCCTTCTCTCACGCCCCAGTTGGGGAGCACAATGAGATGCCAGTGGCGGGGTTGTGGTGTGGTGTGGTGTGTTTGTCTGTGTGATGTCACACTACAGCAGCTCTATAGTAGCTCTCTCTCTCTCTCTCTCTTTTAATCCCCGTGCTCGCAGACCACACTGCTATTTTAAGATTCTATAAACCTTTTCAAAGAAGCTTCGAGGGGAAAGCTTGTCCATGTGCCGTGTACAGTGTGTGTGTGTGTGTGTTTTTGATAAGAATGTGTGTTTCCGTCATGGCAGCTGATTCTCAGTAGTTATAGAGTTCACATTTACTTCAAATGAAAGCCTCTTTTTTCCCATTTAGACCATTTGTATAGCTGGGACATAAACTGATTGTACCGGTGTGAATCAATTTGGGGATTTTCTTTTTTAAGTATGACATATTTATGTTTTATTTTTGACATTTGCCTTTCTGCTGGTTCATATAACTCTATGAATCTCGAAGAGCATGTCAGGTTGAATATTTAGAAGCACAGCTGATGTCCTGTTAATAAACCGGGCACGCTCTCCTGACAATAAACAGACAATAAACCTGGCAGTAAACCTGACTCAAAGTATAATGCATGCTGATCATTGCCGCGGCAATATCATATCTCCGGTCCTGAATGGTTTGAGCTCCCATCCTTCATTACTGGCACAGAGGAGCAGTTCTCTGTGCTCTGTAGTCCTCGGTTTGCCACGTCTGAGTCCACTGCCCCCCCCTTTTTTTTTTATTTATAAAAGACGAGGAGAGACGCCACCCTTGCTTCTGTACCTGTACTCCTAGGAGGGAAAGGTGTGAAGAAGGAAACATTTTCACTTATTTAATACGCCGCCGAAGAAATACCAGGTGATAGCGAAGGACACGATCAGCCAAATGCCCTTCAAGTATCAAAAGAGAAAGTTGGTATTATGCAGATTTTCTTCTGTCAATGTTCTATTATCACATGTCTATATAATACTGGATTAATACTGAAGCATTAGCGTAGAGGTTACACAATATTTAACGGTAGCTGGTCAATTTTGGATATATAACCTCATCATACACCTCATCTCCTTTGTGCATTACATTAAAGTCATTTTCTGTATAGCACTATTCCTCACATAGACACACTGGAGGAGATGGAGTGTCCTCCTCGAAGAGACTTTAACATGTGGTTAAGTCAGAAGTTGCAGGTGACAAAACTATCCCCACATTTGGTTGCTCTACCGTCTTAGGTGCAGCTACACGTCATATATAAATGTGTAACGTAAGCCATCACTCCAGCAGTGAGACGCATGTAAATTTCATGATAACTGCTTCTTGATCTGGTAGCGCAGCACGAGGAGCAGAAGCAGAAAAACTACCTCCAAATTGTACTCAAGTGTCGTAGTAAATGTACTTTCGTACCCATCGCTGACGCTTTAACACTGACCATTAGCGCAGGCTGTTTTAAACCATTTAAACAAATGGCCTGCCCTGTTGTTTCCTGGAGTGGACAGTCTCTTGGGTCCTGTTCCACACTAATAAATGTGTTGCACCAGCGCTGCCCTACAACTGTCCCCGACCATTTTTACTTCACTGGAAATTTCTGCTCGGCTAAACTGCTCTGAGCTCTTTCTTTCGTTCTTAATAGAGGCTGTTTCCTACATAAAAACTACAACCTGCCTCTTGACATTATCCCCACAGGCCTCCTTAAGGGGTTTCTTGATATTGTCAACCCAAGTGTCATCTCCACTGTAAATAGCTCTATGGCCACTGGGGCTATTCCTTCCCGTTTCATACATTCAACTCGGCTATGCATGTTGTAAAAATGATGCAGTTTTGTGCCATTTCAGACCCATTCCCTCTGCTGTTTTTAAATCGTAACATCATATATGGAAATCTGTCTTCTGGGAGTTTGCTCTTTTAAAACAACCGTTTTCCCTACTGCACTGCTGTTCCCTCATAAACCTTTGCGCTGCCTTCGCTACGATAAATAATGCCTCTGAAATTGACTGGCTAGAGCATGGGACTGGTGTAAACAGCGCTGTCCGGGCTAGGCTTATGTCATCAGCGAGCAACAGACCCATTTAGGCAATTTTTCATCTGCCTTGTCTGGGATTTCTCATGGGGTCCCTCAGGGTTCAATTCAAAATACATTTCTCTTCTGCATTAGTTTGCTGCATCACTGAGTCATATTTTTAAGACTTACATTTCCTTTCACTGATGTCCTACGGATTTTAAAAAGAGCAGCTGACATTTTTTCGGACAGAATATTAAGAGAGAACCTTAATTTATATTATGGCAGGCCTTGCAAATGTTTTGGTCCTCTTTAGGAATTAAAATGAACTGAAATCAGCAAACACGGTTTTAGACGGTTCTGTCGAGGGCTTTAATTTAATCAGCAATCGGTAAACCTGGAAAGTACGCCAGCTCTCCGTAGTCAATTTAACAGCGGACTTTGGAAATAATGTACGGCTAAGTTAATTAAAGTCAAGCTTAAGTATCCCCAGGGGGGAGATTTGTTCTCTGCGTTTGACCCATCCTAACTAGTCAGGAGGAGCAGGGAGCTCTGTGACGCTTTAGCTGCAACCCTGGACGTTATTTCTGTAAAGAAACCATGTTAATTACTGATCCACCGTTTTGTCTGTGGTAAAAACACAAAGCTATCTGTGCTATATGTGGCAGAAAGGTTATATGCGTAACACTTTTAAAAAGTGGATTGAGCAATGAAAGCTGTCGTGGCTTAGATCTTATTCTAACATCAGACCGATCTCATAAATTGTACACAAACATATCAGTGTCTTTAAAGATCCCTTCCAGACATGTTTTGTGACACATGAAAATCCTGACCGTAATAATTAGTGCCCAATATGGCTTTTATACAAAATAAATAATCAAATGTAATTCTTCCTAATTCATAAAACCGTGGATGTAATTCAGGATCTCACATACATCACAAGGAAAATCCTAGGTCATAGATGTATGTCGGATTTAACTAGGCCTTGATCGGCAGATAAATGAAAAACCCAGCCTTGAAACCCTTTCACGCACGCACACCCTCCTGAATCGGTCCGCCTGGCCATTAAATGAACCATAGGACAAAGTCAATGCAATGTCGAATGGAGCCAGTAATTGTCCGGATAATTCACAGTGAGTAAATGAGCATGTGGATGATGTTGTCGACACTGGTCAGAAATGAGCTGCTTCATAATCTTTTCTGCTTGCCTGAATGTTGGGATCCACTTTATCATTGATACGTCGCGGAAACAGTCGGAAACGGAGTTTATCTGACACGGACAACATCCTGCTGTCTATAGATCCAAGTGAAACATCAATAATCACATTCATTTAGTGCTCATACATGTTTTTCTGCTTTTGACCTATACCTTATCTCCATGTCTCCATCTTCTCTCTCTACCCTACTGGATTACTGTAATTACATGCGCGTATAGATTGGTCTGTCTTCCATGTCTTGCATTGCTGCCAGTCTTACAAGTGCCTCCAGGAAGGTAGACCACATATCCCCGGTGGCGCGTCTTAATCCTTCTCCAGCGCTGCCATAGCACAGATGTGGTTTATAAGGTCTAACATCGCAGGGCTAACTGCTGTTGTTGTCTGCCGACTCTCCGAAAGGGATTCCCATCTCCTAAATCTTTGTTTTAAATTTTTAAGTTCTTTCCGCATGAGGTTGTTCCCTATTCAAGGAGGATTCAGCTTTACTACTTGAAATTTCCAGTTACGCAGCGTTAAGCTCGACCCTTTCATTAGGTCATATGAAACAGCTATAGCTTTAGCAGTGGGCGGAGTTTAACGTGCAGTGTGGGAATTAGGTGAGCACTTTGTCTTGGCAACAAAAGAAAACCAGATTACACAGCACCGTCTATCTGGACAAAGACACTGATAGGCTTTTATGTGTCAGTACTCCAACTCTGCAAAATATCGACTCGAGATTGTGATGATAATAATAGTGATGTCAAAGATGATAGCGACTACAAGCGCAGAGATGATGGTAACAATGACAAGGACACGTATGACGATGAGTAGTAAAGTTCCTGTGAAGACGAGAGAGCTCTTTTTATCTCTGATGGGGGGGGGGGGGGTGATAGTCATCACAGCAGCACTGAGGTCATTCTCTGTAATTACATTTTTTATTAAAAATATATTACATCTTTATGAAATATTCACATTATATGGATACATACTAATAACCAGTAAACACAGGTATTGAAATACAACATTAATAATGTAAACATCTGCTTTGCAATTAAAGTGGCTCTTCCTTGAAAAAACAAAGCTGTTCACATTGATTTGCATCCAAAATGTTAGTGATCGTGTAGAATTTTAATTGGACTTGTTATTGTTTGAATATATTAGCCGTGATTCAGCTCAAGGAACGTTTGTTTTTGTGTTAAGACGTGCTCAGCGCCGCAGATTGAAAACGGCATTACCCAACGCATCAGTGTTCGTGAAGCATATTTCCCAAGCAAGTTGTTAGACACTAATGTGGGATTTTCATGGGAATTCCAATCAAGACAGACCATTACAGTCAAATCTTTAGTGACAGTTTATTCATAATATGTTGACATTCATTCTTTCTTCTAGCGGCTTAATTGTAAAGTTAATACAGACTCTCACAGTTATACCTTAGGGGAAACACATAAGGGGAAAGTGAATCTCAACTGGCATCAACTGAATTAAGATTTTATTTAACTGTGATTCAGCAAAGCAGGAGTTTTCAATTTTGGGCCGAGCAGTTTGTCTGAACTAGATGGTCGTGCAGTTTATTTGTGGATGACAGGTGACAAGAACATGATGATGATACTAGACATTTGATGGTTTGCGATGGACAAGCCGATAACTCAGAACATCAGTGCTGACAGTCTACAACTGAGTTTTTTAAAGGTTTTATTTTTTTATTTTTTTTGAGATGTCAAGACAAGAACTGCTGACGGTCAGCTTTGGATATAGACTGGGGATGATGTGGTTCAGGGGCAACTGATGCCAGAGCCCCCCACCAATTTTCTGTATAATTAGATGAATAATTACTAAAACTTATCTAAGTTCACGGCAAGTCCGGACTGAAACATTTTGTTCATTACTAGTCCTGAGCTTCAGCTTGAGTAAGCAGTACTGTTTAAGTTTCAGGCCCAGGATCATGGCATTCATTAAACATGCATGCAAAAACAACAGCATCAAAACACTCCCAGATTTTGCCTCTGAATACTCTGTTTAAAGTATATATAACCTAATCTCAACCTAATCTGTGTCAACAGACATTCCTAAAACATGGGATTAAAAATAAAATGACTACCGTGTAACTCAGTGGCGGGCCGAGCATTTTCCTAGGCCATCCATGCCCTCCAAGCTTATTCAAAACACGTCTTAATACGATCGTTATGATGCCACTGCTGTAGAAACCATCCACAACATATAGATACGCAATAAAACAGGACATTGCATCGTAGATGGGTATCTCATATAACGAGATGAATGCCATTACTAGAGCAAGAAACTCACTTAGAACAATTCAAAAAGTCTCCTCTCACTCACTGCAGCAGTGCGCCTGCACCGCATACATCAAATCCAGCAGAAGAATCAATGTCGACCCTATAAAACCACAAAAACACACATAAAAGATGTAAATCTAATTAATTTTACTCACCAGAATTTAAGAAACACTTTAGAGTTCTCCTCTGAGCCTGTTAGCCAAGTGTAGCGCTCATAGTTGCTGCCCTGAAAGTGGCGGATACACCCCTTCAGCGGCTGGGTCAGGCTAGCTAGCTCCGGGGTTGGGTGGCCTTTCCTACAAAGTCCACCACGAAAATGTCTTTCTAAGAAGATCTGCAACCAAATCGATAGTCTTTCCTCCTTCCGCCATCATTAGTTCAAAAAATAGCTATCAAAACGTTAACAGGGACGATTCGGTTGTGCTGCTCGCAACAGATAAACATGAACCGCTAGCTTGGCTTAAACAGAGCGGTTCAGTGACCCTCCAGTCAGAGGACACTAAAACGCTGACGTTGCCGTAGGCCACAGAAAAGGGATAAGAATACGAACTTAAAATGTGACTGGTTAAAGGAATAGCGTCATTAAAATGTGTTTCAATCTTCAGTCGCCTGCAGTTTTAATTGCAAAAGCCCAGGCAGATTTCTTTCACTCCAGCAACACATGATGGCTGAAATATGATTGATTAAAAGCTCGAATGTAAAGTTACACTGCCAAAAGCACCGCAGCTGAGAGACAGACAATCCATAAAATGAAAAGAATAGGCTATTGGGAATAATTCAACAAGATTAATGGCAAATTATTAAAATGCAAGTCAGTGATTTTGATAAAGTTTGGCGGCCCACCACTGCTATAGCTATTTGAGACAAAGATGGGTGGCAGGCTAAAAGCTGTGTAATTCCTGGTACTCCCTCTGAGTTACTACCGATACACTCGCTCACTGGTAATTGGTTTGTGAACAAAGTGGTGCATCCTCCAGAGCCGATCCTCTCCATACGTGCAGTGCTGCCTCCGAGCGTTGCCTAATAAGCCAATTCTGCAACTGGTTTACAACCCAATCAATCATAGTTAGGAAAGTGTTTGACAAAGTTGCAGGACTTGAGACTTGAGGGACTAGTGGCTGTCGCCTCCCTACTGTATGACATCAATCATCTCTCAAGTGCAAACAAGTTCAAAATGCTGAAGAAGACGATTATTAAAATTATAAACTCTGGCTGCAAATCGCCGATAACTTTAATTAATTTTCATGGCAGTTCTCAAAAAAAAAATAAAAAATTCTGCTTTAATTTATGAATTAGCTGAGCTCTATCCTTGTTATTTTTTTTCTCTTCTCAGTGCAAAAGTAAACTGGACACAGCATGCTCAGCTACATTATCTATATAAATATAAATATCCAACATAAAATTCATTTATAATGATTTCAATAAATAAAAATACTGTTTTGTGTTCATAACTTCATCCTTTACATAAACTACGTCACCGTAACATTAGCAAATCATCAATTCTGTTCTCTGATACGTCCGCTCGTTTCCATTTGTAGTTACACAAGCATACGTAATATTGACATAAGCAGCTGCACATACATTCCTCTCTAGATAGATACAATAAGTGAATACACCTGCATACATGTATGGTAATGCTTCACACCCCCCCTCCCATCTACTGTACAGATAGGAAACCATATGCGCTAAAGAGCAGCAGCTCGTGGCCCGAGGCATCCGGCGTCCATGTGCTTCATGTGCTCCACTGGGAGAGAGGAGCAGGGGAGAAGAAGAAGAAGAAGGTGGGAGAGAGGGAACAGACGAAGAGGAGGTGGAGGAAAAAAGGAGCTCTGAGTGAAGCTCGTGTCAGAGGCGTTCCATGTTGGTGTCAGTTCCACTCCTCTTCCTCCATGTTAAGAAGTTTCTCTTCCCTCAGAGGGAAACACGCCAAACTGGCCCTGAGACGGAGAGAGAGAGAGCTGCAGACGAGATGGAAATAATAGCAAGTACGAGAGGAGATGGCACAAAGAAGGCGGTGAAGTGATAGATTTGGTAACACAACACTAAATGCAGATGTGATGTCCAGCATTCGATCAAACAAGAGAGCTCTTTCTCAATATTTGTTCTCTCGTCCCATATGACATTTTATTCAGTCTGTAGCTTACAGTGCAGAGAGAGTTAAAATGCCAGTCAATGATTCGCAACACATCTCTTGATGTAGGATCATTGTTGAAGAGTAGACATCCTACCCAGGCTTTATTATGGATTATTATTCACCACACTGGAAGTGCAATTTGTTATTTGTGATTTTGCTATCGCTGCAGCAGCTAAAATCAGTGAGATACTACCTTCAAACTGAGAGAATGCAGCTTGTTAATGAAATCACCTGAAGTATTAATTACGTGGAAGAGACGCCTGTATCAGCTCGGTCTGCTTTAGATTCTCTTCCCCCTTTCCACAGCCATCTCCTCTTCGCTGCAGATAATTGGACATCACTAATAATTACGCGACACACATAAACACGCAGAGATGTGTGTCAGTGGGGTTGCCGCTTCGGTTTCAGGCTGTCTCCTCGGTTTTATTCATTAAATCTGGCCTTTTCCATGTGTTTGTATTCAATACTCGTAACGGTTTGTCCACATTAATGTGGCTGCGCGGAGGCTGGCTTCCGCTCATGGAGCCAGGTTGGGTACTGGAGTTTGTAGCCAAGCTGTACTGCTGTTGGCTGTGGTTTGAGTAACCCCCATAGCTGAAGAAGCAACAGGAAGTCGCTGTCATGTGGCCGCACCACCTGGGACTTTGGACGTAGAAGTAATTGGTACAGGCACACTGAGCAGGTACCACAGATTGCAATAAAATTGATTGAATTTTGTGTATGCAAGTATAATTTATGCAATAAATTAGTTTTTCTGTTAAATAGACCTTTTTTTTTTACCATTTGTATGACATTCATTGCTATGCTGAACATGCCCATGTTTAAATACCGACTTACCGAAATAATTATTAAGCCATTGATTGTCTGTAACTGCTTGTCCTCAAAGGGGCTGGAGCCTATCCCAGCTGTCATTGAGTGAGAGATGTGGTACACCCCGGACAGGTTAAATAGGTCAAACAACCAATCACGCTCACATCCACACCTACAGCCAGCTTACAATCACCAGTTATGAGCATGTTTTTGGACGGTGGGAAGACGCTGGAGAAAACCAACGCAGAAACCAATCAAACCCAAGTAACTGGTTAATATGCTAAACAGCGTAGATGAATAAAACACACAATAGAAGGACATATTTCATAATCTTAAATATCCTTTTTTAATTCTATTTTTTTCCAGGACAGATCGAGCATTTGCTTTACCATGTGCGCTCACGTTCTTGATTTTTTTATGAGGCCAGCGAGTGGCTGATGTGTTGTGGAAAACCTCCAGCTCTGTTTTCTTCCCTCCTAGTCACAGATGGTGCTGTCCTTCCGACTACATCAGCGTGACCTCTGGTGTGCAGTTTGAGCTTTTTACTGCCGAGTGCGAAGCGGCTGAGAGAAAGGGGCAGCACCTGCAAATCAGAGGTGGTGGTTCTTCACGAACAAGGAGCAAGGAGCAAGGAGGCTGGCTGTGTTCAAATGAGTGTGGAGCATCTGTATCAGGTAGAAGAGGGATCAATACCCTTGGGTCACGTTAGAGTGTAAGAGGGGCCAGGCGCCTGACAAGTGCTGCTGCTGCTGCTGCTGCTTCTGTGTTATGGGCGCTACAAGAATGCAGCGGTAAAGTCAGAGCTGATTTAGAAGAGAAGGTTGCAGTTGGTTCACCTCAGTCTTCATCTTGTGGATCCTTGAAGAGTAGCCGGGAAAGGGTGAAGCTTGTCAATCAAATTGAGTTTTACTAAAACGTACCTATAACCCTGAAAAGAACCAGCAGCTATAGAAATGG
The DNA here is from genome assembly GCF_963514085.1 of Chelon labrosus. Classification (NCBI taxonomy): domain Eukaryota; kingdom Metazoa; phylum Chordata; class Actinopteri; order Mugiliformes; family Mugilidae; genus Chelon; species Chelon labrosus. The sequence continues at coordinate 13,147,210 of NC_140338.1, forward strand.
ACGTCACAATAGAGTGGCTGTGGTGCTTCCATATCAAGAGTATAAGCAGCATCTAAAACAAGTAATTAATTCATTAAGTCACTGTTACATCTAACCAGGTGTCACGTTAACCGAATATTTTTTGAAGCAGTGATGGAAAAATCTGAAGGCAATCTGTCATTTTGACAGACTGCAATTCACACCCCAGACCACTTGGTGGCGAGTGAGCATATTAATCGGTTCTTGTTTCTCTTGATTAGTAGTGTAATAGTCGGTTAAGAGTCGGTTAAGTTTTGTTTCTCTGCCTGCCGAGTGAGTGGCTGCTGACTCTCGGTTAAGCAGGGATCCACGGGTAGTGGTTATGAGTCGGTTAAGTTTCGTTTCTCTGCGTGAGTGAGTGTCTGAGTGCCTTAGTTTGCTAGTGGTCAAGTCGGGTAGTACGTTTTGTTTCTCTGCCGAGTGAGATGTAAAATTGGTGTCGTTTATTGATTATATATCAGACTCAGCTGAGCCGGTTAAATAGACGTCTAGATTCATGATTCATGAGTCGTCTTTGATGGGCGGTTATATGAGCCGAATCTTTTTTTCCACTGCTACTGAATATTAATTAAAATTGAATGAAAATTAAATGCTATTGAATATGTCATTATTATCATTAAAAATAATAATAATAATAATAAAGTGATGGGTAAAAATAGAATATGACGGGATTTTTATGACCCTGTCAGTCAAAATGACAGACAGCGAAAAAGTCTAGCGCAACCTCTGCAAAAATGAAGAAGATTGTCTATTTTATCTTCGGCTATATAAGATCATCGTCTCTTTATCATTGTAAATTAAACACCTTTGGATTTTAGACTGTCGGTCAGATGTGTTGGGCAGTAAGAGATTGTTTTTTCTGCTGTTGCATTAGATTTTTTTGACTAGACAGTCTAATTTAAACCAAATATCAAGTCAATAAGAGAAATAAGGATTCGTATTCATTCTATTCTGTAACCACTTGTCCTCTTGAGGGTCGCGGGAGGTTTGCAGCCTATCCCAGCTGTCATTGGGGTAATAGTTGGGGTACAACTCTCACAGGCCAGTCGCCAGTCCATCGCAAAGCTAACACCATTCACACTCACACCTACGATCAATTTAGAATCACCAGTTAACCTAACGAGCATGTCTTTGGATGGTGGGAGGAACCCGGAGTTCCCGGAGAGAACCCACGCAGACACAGGGAGAACATGAAAGATTCATATAGTTCTTGCTATCTGTGATCACGTGTGTCTCAGAAAGATTTCTTATTAACATTCTTTCTTGAAAGGACACGTCCTCCTACTAAAGAGCTCATTATATTACCTGCAAGCTGAGAACCTACATCATCTATCATCAAATGAATCAGCCTCTACGGACCATGGCTCGTGAGTCGAGGCTTCTAGTGTAGCCAGTACATTTCTTGACAACAGGGCAAGACTTCCTGTTCTGTGCACTGACCCGTGTTTACAGTCTGAGTAGCAGCTCGAGACATGAGAATGCATTTGGCATCAAGATCTAACAGTTCAATAGCTCTACGGCGGCTTTGTTCAACGTATTTACTTGACAAACGCAACGTGTTAGCTCGCTTGCCCGCAGGACACGGCATGGTGTTCTGCCTCTTTTGCTCTCTGCGTGTACTCCTTACCTACATGCAGCCAAAGCCTGCTCAAATGAGTCTATGAACGGAAACCAGAAATATTTCCAGGACCAAGACCAAGATTATACATAGCTAGAGAGAGTGCTCTGCTCGGTCCATACCAAAAATGACTTTGAAAATGAAATTAGTTTTTCATTTATCTGTTTGAATTTAGAAAGGGCACAGATGAGAGTCGAAGATTAAAGCAGGATTTATTTATCCTATTTTTATCCAGGTAAAGTTGAGTGAGTATGCATGTTAGTTTGCATGAGATTCCCCCAGCCTGTCAATAATTCACACCAACAACCTTTGAGTCATAGTCCCACCGCTGTGACCTCCATACAGAGCTATGACTCACTGCACATATTACGGCATTTGATATCCAAATCAGGAAAAATTGGAAAAAATGTCTGTAAGAGTTTTTCTTTAGGTAACAAGACAGACACTTTCAGTTGATACCTCGTGTTGTGTGTAATGTTCAGTTCCTTCCGTGTTATTTGCTTCGGAAAGAAACCTTTAACGCCGAATCTGGTTTGTGATTTCACGTCTGATGTGTGTGTGCCACTGATGTTCCCTTCTCCGTTTGAGCCGCTGCCCTTGAACTGTTAAATATTTCGTGCACATCGTCAATAAACAAGCGTGAACCATAGCTGTGGTGAAATGAACAGACAGCAACAGAGTGGTGTGAGCATAGATGGAGTAAAGGAGCGCAGAGTTTTGTTGTGTTTGTGAGGTGATGCCCACTTTGGCAAGTCAAACTCCCTTCACTGCTCTGTTCTGCTCTGCTCTGCTCTACTCTGCGTGGGTTGTTGCTGTATAAATAACACTCTCAGAGCAGATCAGAGAGAGAGGAAGAGAGAGGAAGAGGGAGGCAATAACAGCAGAGAAAGAGCTGGTGAAAAAGGGGGACAGGGGAGGAGTGGGGGACGCATGGGGGAAGCAAAGAGCAAGATGGTGAGAGGAAGAGGAAGATGGAGAAACGCGGCTGATCAGAGTGATATTAGATGTTCAAGAGGGGGAGAGGAAAGAACTGTTAGGAGAGACAGAGACACAGAGAGAGAGAGAGAGGAGACGGAGAGGGCTCGTAGAATAATTGAACCATATATGGTAACAGAAAGTATGAGGCGATTTGAGAGGAAGAAAGAGAGCCGGAACAAGTGCGAGAGAGAGAGAAATGGATGGGAAAGACGTACTGTACGAAGCAGAGAGAGAGTTGTGTGTCTGTGTGTGTGTGTGTGGTCTCATGAGATGGCCTGTCTTAGGCGGTACTTGTGTGACAGCACCAGCGTTAGTCACGGGGAAGATGATTAAGAGCGCAAAGATACTGCAGCGGCTCGTCACTGCCAAACAGCAGATCTTAGATCATCTTGATTACATGCACAGCAGCTAAACGTAACATATTTTTGTATTTATCTGAATCTGACATCAACATATTTGCCTCGTATGTTTACTGTAAGACACGCGTGCCCCCCTGAAATATCGGCCTACAGTTTTTCTTGCAAGTTTCCGAATCATTCCAAGTCTGGGTAAAAGTCACATTACAGGAATAACAACTGTTAAATCAGCATATTTCTTTAATTTCCACGGCAAATGTGGCAGCTGGTTCCCGGCAACGCAATAGTGACGTTAAATAAATTGGGAGATTGTCCCCTTTTTAGTGAAACGTCCTTACTGATTTAGAAGGAGCTGATAAGAACTGTCACCAAAGCCCTCCCTGTACCCGCCTCAAGATGTTAAAATAATTAATTTGGTATTGTGATAGTGACACAGTAATTAAACTCAGTTGCGTCACACAAGACTTCTTGCATGAGAATCATTTCAAAACTTAAAACTGAATAAAAAAAAAGAGTCTCCAGGCACCAGATACTAATATTCATCAGCAAAAATGCAACATATTGAAAGTAAAGTAGGCATTGAAGTTCAGCTGGTGGCTTATAATAATGGCATACCTCTCTAGTTCACTGTGTCTTCAGTGAAACATAGTAAAAGGCTCAGTAAGCGTTTTTACTTTTCCTAAAAAGTCTATTTACCGTTCTGCTCTGCGACACCGCTGACATTTTTAAGTTCACTTTAAAACTCAGAATGCTTTCTCATCCCTCGAGGGGGGGATTTCAGGCAGGCAAGTTTCTAACAAGGACACGTATCCGTCTCATTCACACATAGAAAGTAGAAGAAACCAAAAAAAAAGAATATATATATATATATAGTGTCCAATAAGTTTAAACACATAAGATAACTGAGACAACTGGCCATTTCTTTCTCGAGATTTTAATTCATGCTTTTATCACAACTCGTTCAGACTATTGCAATGCACTTTATGTTGGGCTTAGCCATACGTCACTGTCTCGACTACAGCTGCTGCTCAACTTCACATTACCCCAATTTAAATGTATTCATGGCCTCGCTCCTCAGTATCTGTCTGCACTTCTCCAGCCGTACGCTCCCTCACCCTCTCTCAGGTCGGCAGATCAGTCATTGTTGGTTGTCCCAAAGACAAAGAGGAAGATGAGAGGTGACCACGCCTTTGCGGTTGCTGGCCCCAGACTGTGGAACATCTTGCCTCTGCGCATCAGACAGGCCGACTGTCTTCCTCCTTTTAAATCCTCTCTTAAAACCCTTTTTTTTTTCTCTTTGGTTTTTAACTCGGCGTGAGATGTTGGTTGTTATTGTTTATATTGTTTGACTGGTTTTAGGGCGGCACAGTAACGAGGTGGTTAGCACTGATGCCTCACAGCGAGAAGGTCCCGGGTTCAAATCCATGGGCCGACTGGGCCTTTCTGTGTGGAGTTTGCATGTTCTCCCTGTGTCTGCGTGGGTTCTCTCCAGGTACTCCAGCTTCCTCCCACCGTCCCAAGACATGCTCATTAGGTTAATTGGTGATTCGAAATTGGCCGTAGGTGTGAGTGTGAATGGTTGCTTGTCTGTGTTAGCCCTGCAATAGACTGGCGACCTGTCCAGGGTGTACCTTCCGCCTCTCGCCCGATGACAGCTGGGATAGGCTCCAGCAGACCCCGTGACCCTTAACAGGAACAAGCAGTTACAGAAGATGAATGAATGAATGATTGGTTTTATAATTTTAATCTTGTTTCTAATTTTCTAATGTGTTTTTTATATTCTCGTGTCTGAGTACAGCACTTTGGCCAACTGTGTTGTTTTTTAAGTGCTTTATAAATAAAGACTGATTGATTGATTGACTGAAGACAAGACCGGTGACAGAGGTCAGTTGACAAAGGGCCAGGAACATCCGCAAGGCAGAAAAAGAGCAAGAGCATGGATTTATTAGTCCGTACACAAGTAAACCGGCCGTTTCTTGTACCGTGGCTGTTCACCAGTCTAACAGCGTCTGGAATGAAGCCAAATTTCTGTTTGTTTTGCTTAAAGGCAAACTGAAGCGCATTCCTGATGGCATTAGATCGAAGTGGCTGCTGAGAACTTGAGGGGTCTTTGTGTTTCTCCAGTGATCTTCTAACACCTTGAATTTACATTGAGCAATGTTCCTCCAAGCGCATACACTCAACATATACTTAAATTATTGTCTTAAAACATGCTTTATCGTCCATTAAACATATTTCTCGAGAACCTAATTTCATGGCAGATGGCTCAGTTAAATGGGAAAAATAAAAAACAAATTCTTAGTTAAGTATTTGGTCCACACACAAGTAATTATGACTAAAACTGGTAATCCATATATATTATAAGATTAATCCAATTTAATGAGTAAATTCTAAAAGTATATTTGTTTAAATAAACCAGTTTGGAGGAGAGAATTTATCCTAACTCTGCGAGCACATGCAGTCGTAAACAAAAATTAAACCATTATTAATTGCACCCCTGCAGTGTGCGACTGTGTGTGTGTGCGCAATATGGAACAAAACGGGCTACCTCGCTGGAGCAGTTTAATGATGGCCAGAGGTGTTGCTGGGCTAGCTGATGCTGATGCATCCTAGAACATTGTTCTGCCGACCAGTACTAATCAGCTGTTATTGGTACGAGGCTAGATAGCTGAAGACTTGAATCGAAGTAGTCGGAGAGAGAGGCCCCTATCGTCGGGGCCAGTTAATGATGGCCGGCGGTGCTACGAGGCTGACGCGTCCTGAAAGACCGCAAGACGGATCGTGGCACACTGCAGATGCTTACGTTGCAAGTCTTGGAGGCGTTATGTAGATTATTTCCAGCACTGTTCACATTTTATTGGTTTTACTGCGGGATGTTTAAATTGCAGTTATTAAGATTAAGAGAAGTCTACTGTTTGAAACCCCACATTAATCTGGCATGACTGTTTGGAAGCTTATTCCGAACCTTAGGGGAGTGTAACAAACTTTAGTCAAGGCTAAGAGTCGTTTTGCTATATTTCTCTTTCTGTCTTTCTATTATATCTATGCTTTTTATCAGGATGGAGTGTAATAAAACCTCAAATGTCACCTGCCTGCTAATAGTAATCCAGTTTGAAGTGACACCCTTAAACAGTAATCTCAATAACGAGCCTCTCTGTGCAGATATATTGGAAGGGTGATATTTTTTATGATAATTTTTATGGTGTCTGTTCTCTGGTTTTCTGGGTTTTCTTTTAAACATCTCTCATTTTTTTTTGGCAGCCCAGAAATGATCAGGAGCTATGAGCTGAAATTCTTTATCCTGCGCGAATGATCCGTGAAATTACGCTTGGAGTAAAACTAATCCAGCTTGAATAGCGTCGTAGTTTGGAAAGCGCGGCTCGGCTCTTCTGCAGGGGCCAATCCACCACTAGTACGAGCAAATGCTGGCAGATTGGCGCCAGGCAAGGCTAATGCAGGTGCCAAGTGGAGTGTTAAGTGCTAGCCATGTGATGCGGGCCTATGGCTCCTGTTGCTGTAATGAGAGCAGCTCGTTCTCAGTCTCGCCCGGCTGCTGCTAATTGCCTTAATTGAGAGAGTGACCTACATCTGAGAGAGGCGTCGGTGGATCAGCAGAACAGCTGGCAAACCAGCAGAGTGGAGGAGGGGGGGCTGGAAAGAGGATGAAATGGAACGAAAGAACGAGACGGAAGCGGATGCGGTGGCAAAGAAAAATAGTTTGTAGACTTTAAACTCCTACCACTGTTTGAACTTCTTTTTAGTTTTGCTGTCGTGCACACATGCTTCGTTGTCGTGATTTGTGGACCCAATTAAGCATCAAATGCGCCATCCAAGCGAAATTTAACCAGTGGAAGAAGAATGCGAAGGGGGGGTGGGGGCGTAAAGAGGGAGTTGAACAGATAAAAGAAGGAGCAAGGGGACAGGAGGAGGAGGAGGAGGAGGAAGAGAGGGATGGCAGTGACATCATGCTTTTAGAGCAGAGGCCGGCCCTCAGGCCAACGCTGAATACGCTCCTAACAGTCTTGTGTACTTCCCTTCGACTGAATTATTCAATACTCTCCTGATGGAGAGACTGACTGTGACCGTGTGTGTGTGTGTCTGCATGTCTGGATTCTGCGGCGCTGCTTGTGTGCATGGGCCTGAGTGCATGAGCGCATTTTGTCTAGAGAGCAAAGAATGTAAGTCCTGCGTGCGTGCGTGCGTGCGTGCGTCTGAATACAACTTTCCTTTATTTGTGTGCTCGAAAGAGTGTGGGAGAGGGAGGCCGCTCGGAGTCGTTGAATGGGCTCGCGGTGTGTGGGCGGCTGCTCAGTTTACGTGCATGTGGCGAAGTGTGCACACACACACGTCTGTCAAGTCTGTTGAAGTAAATGTGTGTTTTCTGTGTTCGGCTGTTTTTTATTTTTTTGTTTCTCTTCAAAAAAAAACAAAAAAAACCCGAAGTGCTCAGTCAATCCTCTTTCTCCCCTCAATCTCACCAGACCTTGTGTGTGTGTCCTCCCCAGTCACACACATGCATGAACACACACACACACACACACACTGTAATACTCTGTCTCACTCACTCTGTGTTTTGGATTTTAAGCTGCACTTCTCTTGTGCGTGTCCCCATTTCTTGTTTTTGTGCGTTCGGGTGTGTGGTCTGTGGACTTTTTCTGCATGTGTGTGTGCGTGCCGCGTGTGTTTTCCGCCAGTGTGTGGGTGTGTGTGTGTGTGTGTGTGTGTGTGTGTGTGTGGACAGTGAGTGTTGGGGTTTGATCCTGTGCTAATGATCTCCCAGTGGCTCAAACTTCTGTAAAGTGTGTTGAGCAGGAACAGAGGAAGAGGGAGGCACGGAGAGGGAAGGAGATAGATGGGAGGGGGATGAGAATGTGAAAGTGACGAGGACGGCGCCTGATCATCGGCGGCGTCTTTGTCATCGTTAACTCCTCAGTACCAGGAGTTCTTCAACGGTAACCCTCCAGCCTCCCGCAGCAGAACCACGCACCTATCGGGATCGGCACAGCTACTTCTACTCGAGCAGGAGTAAAGGCAAAGGCTGCGTCGTAGAGCTGCCGCATCCGAGCCGGCTGAAGACAGAAGGGTGGAAGGAGGGGTGGATGGATAGACAGATGGATATAGAGAGCCAGCATGCGATGTGTGTCATTCTCACACTCTACTCAGCACCCGCGTGCACATAAGGAAACGTCAGCCGCAGACAGTCAGATATCGAAACTGAGCTTTAACTCATGTTTCTTTTTATTGAATGTCACACGGAGGGGTTTTCTTGCATATCTCTCTCTCTGTCTCTCTCTCTCTACTTCTTACTGTCTGTCACTATCTCCCTCGTCATCCCCCTCCCCTCCCCATCCGCTCCTCCTGTCAACTCTCAGCTCATCTTCTTGCTTACATTGACTGTAATGCACTTTTGTTTTCTGAACGTGTTAGCACTTACTCCACTTCCTCCCGTTCTCCGAGCCTCGCCTCACCTCTCCTCCGCTTCCCTCCCCATCTGGAAAAGATCTGTCTCACTAATAGGAGACCTGGTAAATTAGCCCCTCTATCCTTCCTCTCTATAGCTCCTGTCTCCTCTCCTCTCCTCTCATCTATCTCTCCATGCGTGCGCTGGCTGCCCAATAGAGCGCACTCTTTCACACCCACAAACGCGGACATAAAAATACTTGCACTCACACGTACGGATCTGCCCCATTTCTGTGTCTGTCTGTTTGTCTCCAGGTTGGGTACTGGCTAATAGGGCGTAGTTTGTAATGGCAGCCATAGCCTATTATCTCTGCTCTGCTGTCTAATAGCCACTGGCTTTAAGCATCTGCCGTGTAGCTGCTCTAACTCCCCCAATGGACACTTAACAACTTAGCGCTTCCACTGATAGACACACACATAAACACATGTACAATCTACCCCTACAGATGCACAGCAGAGATAATATACACACCGCCGAAAGTAATTTGTACATGTGTGAGTGTGTTTGTCAATGTGTGGGTGCATGTAGGAGTGTGTGTGTGTGAGTGTGTGTGTGTATCACCACATCTAACACACCATGCCCTGGCATTTGGTATGCTCTCTTTTCCTTAGGGAGCGCTGCCTGCCTTTAATTAGTAAAGGAAATAGATTTACTTATCTGATCTTTGACACATTGGCCACACACACACACACACACATGCACACAGACACATCTCCTTGCGTGCACTCGACCACGCATTCTATCGACACCTATCTATTATCGGCGTGGTGGAACGCCGGTGTGGGAAGCGAGCGCTTTGTTGTGTTCAGGCGCGTGCGTTAGTGTGTGCGCGTGTGTGCGCTTGGAAGAAATGAATCTGCTCCCATCTGTAGACTGGCCATTGATTTGCCATGGTAACAGTGGCTGGTGACTGTCGTGTGAATAAAAGCGATGAGAACAAGTGGCTGGATTGGAAAGGGGACGGAGAGTGGAGATTGGGGAGCACGGGAGACCAGAGGAAGCTGGAGGAACCCGGGGTCAGACTCAACCCGAGAGTGGAGGAATAATGCGTGTTAGCCTGTTGCTGGTTCGACTAAATGGAGCAACAATGCGTGCGTTCCAGAAAGTGTGTGCGCGGTAGTGTTGTGGGAGTGTTTTTGGCGTAAAAAAGCTTACACAGACCTGAGTAAGGCTTATATATAATGAATGAAACCCCCTTCAGCTACTGTTTTTTTTTTTTTCTTTCCTCTGCAGAATTAGTGATTTGTCTTACCCCCTCCTTTCCTCGCAAACAATCTCTGCAAAACCCCTTTCTCTGCTCTCCTCCGACAATCCACCCTGCGCCCAATCAACATGCCCCCCGGAGGCCCGTGTCATTGCATAAACCTATTCTGTGGTATTTAGTAAACATAATGCCTCGGCTGTCAACAACTCACTCAAACATTAATGTAATTTTATCCAAAATGGGGATAAACCAGTGTTTATGTGTTCAGCAGGGCCTGCAGCTAAAATCACAAAGACCAACACACTGAATTGACTAATTAATCTTCCAGGCTTGTGGTATTAGCTAGATCTGTTTGTATTGCAGCGGCAAGTGCCCTGACCCCCCAACTCTGACTGGCCGTCCTGTTCTCATACCTGCGGCGCATTGGCCTGCTTAGCATGGTCCAGCAATCAACGCTGAGGTAGTCAGCCGGGATGGACTGACTCAGAGCCGACTGCCATTTTTACACCAGGCCTAAGGTTTCTAAAGTCCAACAGAGTCACCATCAGTGGGATGGGAGGGAGAGAGGAGTGGGAGAGAGAGTAAGAGAGAGCGTGGGATTTTTTTTTTTCACCCAAAGGCACTTCAGCTATAAATATCAAGCTGGCAATTCTTTGATTTGCCAATGAAGGCTGCCAGAGGAGGGAGGAGGATGCAGGGTCTTGCTCAGTTCTTGAGCTGTTTTAAATTCATTCACAGATGGGGAGGGAGGGGGGGGGGAGAAACTGAGGGAGGAATAGGGTTGGCTTTGTCATTTATTTTCCATGTAGGGGGATGAAATAACATTAACATCTCTATCTCTCCGAAGCTCTATAAGTCAAACAGTTATTATTGCTCAAACAGCAGTGGCGGCGCACAGACATATATATACACGCGCGCCCCATTCTTCTTCCGCCGCATATACAGCATGTCTGTGTGAACGTGGCTGTCACAGCCTGGACAGACACTTCAGTTTTAATAAAGCAGAGGCCTTTCAGTGCTCCGGCGGATCCTGCTGTAATCTCCACTAAACAGGTGTTGTGATTAACTTCTGCCGAGAGCAGCGTTCTGACACTTGGATAGGCAGGGCCAACCATGCACACAACCATCGGCTAACACTCAGAGGACAGATTTAACCGGCGGTGCTTGGCAGGCGCACTCCTGCCCTCCAGCACAATGTGCATTATGTGCTTAAGTCCTGCTAGAAATTAATTTTCCTTTCCCGTGCCAAATAATTATGTCATTTCTTTACGATATTCCACTTGACTCTTTGCACGCTGATGCAGCAACATATGTGATAGAGTCAGCACTGCAGAGCGCTGCCTCTTGATTTCTAGGAGACAGATGATGGATTATTTCTGAGAATACACAGAATATTTTTAAGGCTACAGAGAGGTAGAGTATTTATTAACAGATTACAATACCATAATGAGAACATTAGTCTAAGTAGATATTTGATCGAGAGTAAAACATCCAAATGGATTACAGTTCTGTTAATCTAACGCATGAAACAAAGAGCTACTCATCTTGCTTTGCAGCCTTTTTTGCCAATTAGGAGCAATATTTGTGCTAAGAACATCTGCAGCAAAAAGTTAGGCTAATTAAATCAAAATGTTGCAAGAGTCTGTTTGTGTTTCTCCGTCTCAACCTAAAATCTAGGTTGTTTTTTTTCCTGTTCTTAGTCGTCACTGTAAGAGCACATGTCTCATTTTACCCAGTAATAGTTATTGTGTGGTGCTTATTTTATCTTTTTTATTCACTTCATTATGAGTGATCAAAATTTAGCACACATTATATGCAAATATATTTTTGAAGTCTCTTTAAAAAAAAAAAAACTAAACCACTGACAGTCACAGCGCTGTATTACCAATATTTTTCTGGCACATTAGAAGGAGTGTGACAACGGATTAATAAATCCCTAATCTGCTCATCTCTTCATGCATTAGTAACTGATAATTTGTTTTTGCTTTACCCTAACAATAAAATAAATAAATAAATAAACACAAATCTCGACTGACATGTTGTCAGGAAAGAAATGTATTTCATGGGTATGATGGATGACGGTACGTTCCTCAAGGCAGCAATATGTCTGCAAGCTGTTTTTAATGGATTTTTGGAAACAAATGTGAGTTTATGACTTCCCTCAGATAATTAAGGCAAAGCTGCAGTAGAACAGACTGTATTAGTTTTTCGCTGCAGATAATGCCGTAGTGGGTACAGAGATTTTATGGTCATTAATGACGGTCTGGGGAAAAAAAAAGGTAAAACGTTACAACAAAAAATATCTCGGATAAAGTGTGAGATTAGTAGGGAACTACTTTGACTTGAAAGGAAAGTAAACCATGAGATTGTGTTTGAATCTTATGAATAATTGAACAATTTTAAATGTAACCACACTGACAATTTAAGTTAACTACCATTTAGTACCTCTTTGAGGTGTCCAATAGATTATTTCAACTTGGGTAATTTCCTTTACTTCAAAAAGGCTTCTGAAGTCCAGACTGAAATGTGTCCAATATTCAAAAAAAAACTTATACCAGTCTCTCCTATTTCATCTAACATTTCAAGTATAATTCATCTAGACAACAACATTTAGATGAGAAACTTTTCACATTTGGGGTACCACAAATAAGCAAAATTAAGCCTGAATATACAGTTTAGTCCTAGAAAAAAATCATTTTCTGAAAAATAAACTAGAAATATTTTCCACCTTGGTTATTTGGTATCACCTGTAGTCTCTGGTGATTACAGCAGACACAATTTAAAACTCACAGCTCACTGAATTCTGGGAGCAAAACTGCCTATTGTTTAAATATTTAAGAAGTCAGACAGTAAGAGACTGAGCAACTGTGAACTGATTTTATTCTCCACGCCGCTTGAGTCTGTGGACAGCAGGGCACAGCGAAAGGAGTCGGTTAACTAAGTTTCAGGTGCGCCGCCTGCAGCTCTTCATCTAACAGCTCACTCTGGCTGCTCCTTCTTGTTCCATTACTCTCTTGAAATACTTCAGACTGACCTGCTGTCAGAAGGTGTAAGTTATCTTGTTGTGTAGATACACATATTTCTAGAACAGTTGAGCTAAAATCACTGAAAATCACATTGTATTTGCCGTGACTCCCACATAATTCCAGATATCTGTTTATAGAGATTGCATTAAAGGGGAATTACTGTTTTTTTTACAACCTGGACCTTAATCCAGACTCAACGGGGAATAGCACTAGCGTATCATAACAAAATATTGGTGAAATGAACGAGTTTCGCGGCAGATAATGCATTATTTAGAGGCTGCGTTTCGGTGCCACATTTACTCCCATTATATGGATATACGCGGAGCTAAATATCTTCCGAACGACTCCAAATGACACCAAAGTTATATAGGTGAGTAAAGGAATGTCTCCAGGGACAACCAGCTTGTGATGATACAAAAATATAAGTACTGCAACTTGGGGAAGTAGTGACATAATAGACGTTGGCCTTTAATGCCTTTATTTCCAATGGAGTCAGTGAAGAAAGACAGGAAATCATAGTGTGAAAGAGAGGATATGGCATGCAGCAAAGGACCCGCACCAATGTATTCAACCAGAGAAGCTATAAGAGCCCCCCCCCCCCCCAAAAAAAAAAGACATTTCACCTTGGTTGCAGGTGTTACTAAGGGAATTCTATTTATGTTGTTTTTCTTATGGCTATAAAAACTCTAAACCAACTACTGTACTTATAACAGTCAGTGTAAACTACTGCTATTTATACTAGGTTAACTTTAATATTCCTGCTTTGAAAAACAACAGTGATTACAGCATAAAAGGCCTCTGAAGTAGGACCGTTCAGAAATATGACATCTGGCTAACACGGCAGTAAAATGAAATTAAAATTAAACATTAAAGTTTTGTGTGGAAAATGCGTTGGAGGAGGTAAATGGGTACCGGGAGACGTGGCGTATTCCACGCCAATATCACATTCTGAGGTTTCGCGGTAACACTGTGTGCTTTGTAAGTCCAGGGCGGTGCCGCTGCCCATGACATGCTTGTCTGAGTTAGTGGTGAGACTATTCTGAGCTAGGCTATGCTAGCTTGGGGGCTCTGCGCCGTGTTAAATGCTATTCTGTGTTTGCCTGGGGACTGTGAGACTGCTGAATACTACAGTAGACTCAAGCATTGGGACTTACCTCTTGTTAAATACTAAAGTAGTCTTTGTTAGCATTGGGAGCCGATGTCTCCAAGCTAAATGCTGTAGTTCTCTGTCAATCCTGGGAATGCAGAACGTCTAATGTTGGGTTAGTGGATGAGGGCTTTGGGACCTGTCTCCATGTTCTAAAACTGAAGAGCTTTCAGTGCTTCAGGGACTGCTGCTTGTTAGCTATGGAGGGACCTGCCTTTACGTCCTGTTAGTGTCAAGAGAATTTTTTATGCCGGGCCTCTGCAATAAACGTCGTCGACCGCGCCGTCCCTGTTCACAGCTTTCAGCAATGTTTAAAGAGTGATGCTTGATGTTACACGTGTGACCATTACGCTCATAAAAATGTGATTTTATGAAGTCATAGCCGGGTTCAAACACCAAGAAGCGTGCGCGCAGATAACTCAGAGGCCGACACAAACAGCTCCTCTGAGTGAATATTCTTTGCCCGTGTTTATTCCGTCGCTGGTCAAGTGACAACTTCCTCTCCGAGGCTACGCTAGGTGTTTGTTTGTGAAGGGATTTTCTGAACTAATTCTTTGTCGGCGGATGGATTTAGAGTGGTGTTTGTTAGCATTTAGGCTTGCGGAACATCCATGAGCATTTACAGGGAATTAGACTGCAGCACAAAATGTGTCGTGTTTACCAGCGTGGCTCTTTAGTGCATTTGTAATGTTTTCACAGGCCCTTGTTTTTTTTTTATGTGCCGTCCTTTTATCCTGCTGACATACTAACCCATACTAGTGTTTAATTAGACCTAATTTCACTGATAAGATCCGGTACATTAAGAAAAAAAGTGTACTATAACGTCTTATGTGGCCTTCCTTTGCACAGATTGTTGTTTTATTCATATACAGTATATTGTAATGTAGGCAATCTATGCCCAATTTGTACTTGTCTTCCCTGAGTTTGATGTTGACAAAGATGTAAGTACTGCTTATTGTGGACTTCTGAAACCAGTCAAAGTAAGAGTGTAATTAGCAATACAGACAAGGGGTCATTTGTATTTCATGTCCCTGCACAATGCCATGGCTTTGAAAGTTTATCATTTTATCCTAATGCAGCATTAGTTTGAGATAAAACATGCACCTTGCAGACAAGACAATCTGAAAATCTATTGTGGTTTTGTCCTCATCGCAAGCTGTACTCCTGCCTTTCTTCTGTGAGGAATTCTCTTAAAATGAAAATCTGAATAAGACAGCCATGACCCAGAGTTCAAGTAGAATATTATTATTTTATGTTTGTCTCGTTGGAAACACATGCACATCACTTTCATTCACTATAAATGTAGTGGTAGCGGTATTATCCGTTTTTTTTTTTTTTTTTTGGTAGTTGTTTTGCTTTGGTTTTGTCGGTGAAGTGCTTTTTCTGTCCTGTGTGGTTTTTAATATTAAATTTGCCAGAATAATGCAGGGATTTCTATTAATCTTTCCACAACTCACGCAGTCTGAAAAACTATACTCTACTTTTATAGTGCTACCCCTGTTGTTCTTTTCTCCTACATGTGACCCTAGAAGCTGCAGTGTGTGCTTCACGGTGTTGACACTGATTTTATTTCGCCATGCTAGCTTGTTTGCATTTTTGTGCAGACTTAAGTGAGATGGTACTTAGCAGCATCTGGGGGCCATACTTTGTCGGGCCAACTTAATGTAGCTGCTCCATCCTAACTGACCTACTGCATTAAATATTAATATAGCACATTGCTGCCCTCATCTTCATCCTCCTCCATACCCCATCTATTTCTCATTATTCAGCCCCGTCCTCTTCTCTTGTGCCGGCCCGTGTCACCACGTAGCCGTCCCTCAGTCTTTCAGCTGTCGTTCCTTACTATTTGGGGGCTTACTTCTCCCTTCAGCCACCTTCACTGCTTAATTGCTCCTCCTCCTCCTCCTGCACCCCTCATGACTCCTTCTCCCGGTGATTTCTAGAAATGTGTCAGTCCTTTCCTCATTACTCTGAAACTGCTCAGCTCCCACCGTCATATTTTCTTAATCCGACTGCTGTAAACAAAAATGAAATTTGACATGAAATTCTACGAGTGTGTGTGTGTGAGGAGGGGAGATAGAATGACTGAAATACTGTCTTAGCTTTGTTGGTGTATTATTCATCGGTATGTTGGCCCATGAGTGAAGCTGTATTTTAGGGCCCTTTGTGTGCGTACACATGTGTGCCGTACGCCTGCACATGGGATGGATGTGGGCCTACATGAAGTTCACTGGATTTGTATAATTAATGCCCAGTGTCCTCAGTAATTCTCTAGGTATGTAGAGGGTTATAATGTGGAAATACATTTATGGTGTGTGTGTGTGTGTGTGTATGCGCGTCATGTTTGTGCATTATTCATACGTGAGCTTCTTGGTGGACTTGTGTGATTTGATGAGAAGATGCAGGTCTGTGTCAACGTCTCTTTTTATCCTTTATAATTCAGCAACAGCACTGGCAACTATCTTCTTCCCCTTTCAAAGACTTTCTGAATTCTCGTCATAGCCTCCATCCTTCACTCTCCTCTCCTCGTTGGATTGGGAAGGTATTTTCAAAGGAAGTGCAGTGAGTACAAACATGATGACAGGTGTAAATATTAAATATGTTAAAAGCATGTTATGTGCATGTATGACACACATGTGCACATACAGCAGCCTGTCACCTCTGTGTATATGCACATATTTATTCATCACACGGATAAAATTATGAAGTAGATCTTTCAGGTTTCTTTCGATCTTCAATTATTCCATATATAGATCTTGAAACTCGCTAGATCTTGGGAAAATATTCATTCATTCATTCATCTTCTGTAACCGCTTAGTCCCGTTAAGGGTCGCGGGGTCTGCTGGAGCCTATCCCAGCTGTCATCAGGCGAGAGGCGGGGTACACCCATTGACTACACCCTGTACAGGTCGCCAGTCTATCGCAGTTCTAACATAGAGAGACAGACAACCATTCACACTCACATCTATGGCCAATTTAGAATCACCAATTGACCTAACAAGTATGTCTTTGGACGGTGGGAGGAAGCTGGAGTAGCCGCAGACACAGGGAGAACATGCAAACTCCACACAGAAAGGCCCAGTCGGCCCATGGATTCGAACCCGGGACCTTCTCACTGTGAGGCATCAGTTCTAACCACCTCGCCACTGTGCCGCCTACAGCAAACCATCACATTTGAAAGGCAGTGCATTTTTGCTTGATAAATAACCTTAAGCTGAACTTACGGTGAATGCAGTCAGCTGTTAAAATCAGTCAAACCTACTTACTGGTTCATGTTTGACCTCATGCGGTTGTTGTGCATCAGTATTATTGCAGACATTATGTGTGCATTCGCTTTCACACAAAGCGATTACGCTAATGTGGCTACTATAAGTATATGTGATATGAAGATGGACAAATCATCCATGAGTCGTTTTGTTGCTCAGTGTGGATGGCGCCAGCTGTCGGCACCTTGCCTGGCTCCTCCTAACTCCCTGCCAAATCAAAAATTGCCTAAGAGGTGGAGAGTGAGTTGAGCTGAAGCAGGTGGATGGGTAACAGCCACGGCAGCTAACTACCTGGGAGACAAACTCAAAGAGGCCGCGCTCGACGCTGAGCATATTAGCGACTGTAATCGTGTTTATTTCTGCTGTAAAGTTGGGCATTTCAACGCGCTAGGTGGATTGACTTGTTTTTGGAGCCGGCCCCAAGTGATGATTCAAGCAGTTGTTGGTCTCTTGTTTCGTTTTCACCCAAGGTTGCCACTTCAGTAAGTCAGATTGAGTGCGCACTCACATAAAGCACTGAATTATATGTGTGTGTGTGTGTAGCTGTACGCTGGTACCTATGAGGATGAGTACCTTTGCTTGTGTGTTGCCGTTATCTGAGCAGAACTGAGGATGTGCCTGTTGCGGCACAAAGGGATAGTGCTTCTTTTTTATTTTTTATTTTTTCTAAACCGGGGGAAAGTATAAAGCCACGCGCACACAGAGTCTCTCTCTCTCTCTCTCTCTTTCTCACACACACACACACTCAGATTGACACAGTGAGATAGACCTTTTTGAAGTGCAATTTCATCCTCTCTCCTTCCCACTTTTCTCCCTTTTTTGAAGTGGTAGCAGGAGGGGACTAAAATCTCTGCAGGGCCTGCTTTATGTTTGTGATGGCCGGAGCTAAGAGATTTATTTTTTTTGTTAAACTAAAGGGCAAGAATAGATCTACAGTAATATTTACATTCACATGCAGGTTACACACAAACACACATACACACAAGGAGCTGACAGCTGATTTTCCTTGTGTGTTTATGAGGTCTTTGATGTTTAATGTGTCGCTTTCTTTGATTCCCTCTGTTGAAGAGGTGTCACAGTAGGACATGTATGTGTGCGTATGGTTTTGTGTTTGTGTCTGTCTCAGTTTTTCTTCTAAGACTTACACTTACACTTTCACCGCTTACCCACTTCTTCCTGCAGCAGGTATCTCAATCTCGCTCACAAGACCCTGTTTTCATTCTCCCCCTCCCTTCAGCCTTTTCTCTCTCTCTCTCTCTCTCTCTCTACTCCTCCTCCTCCTCTCTCTCTCCTTTCTCTCCTCTCTCTGGTGGATGAGGCTGCGTCGCTGTCTATTTGTTGTGTCCCAAGGGGGGGAGACTCAGATTACATTTTATGCAAACATACATTCTGCAATCATTAGCAACTTATTTCACACTCACTTTGGGTTTCATTCTGTTTAATAGCTGCTTTGGTTTTGGTGGCGGCGTACCGCTGCCTGTTACTCTCACACTAGCCTTCCAGTCTCCTTCCGGTGCTGAGGCTAAATGATTAAACTATGAATGGCACTGAGAATTGACGCTGTAAAATTGGGAACATCCACGTCCATGCTTAACAGAGGATGCACTATGATTTCAGATGAGTGAGAGTATTTTTTTTTTAACGTATACCACAGAGAAATTATGTCGTTTCACTAATATATCATTATATAACGTGTGTTAGCAGGTGCAGCATGATTATTTGACTGAGTTACCTTTCAAGACAACGCACGGCTGTTTGTTATATGGGCTACTGAGTGGTAAAGCGTATCATACCTGTGAGTTATGAGGCAGTTATCTCCGACCATTAGGCCCCTCTGTTGCCGGCAGTAACTCTCCTGCCGTGTAGTCTCCCTTGTTGACTGAATCCCCCCCCCCCCCTCTCTCTCTCTGTATCTCTTTTTCTCTTTCCCATTTCCCCTTCTCTGCTTCTCGTTCCTCCAACACTTACACTCTCTCTTATCTCCCGTCCTCTCTCGGCCCGACCGCCTGATTGCAAAATTGAAAATGGCTCTAATTCTATCCGAGTCTGATTCGCGCTCACAGGCTGCAGCTCTCCTTATTTATTTTTTTTTTTAATTATCTTTTTTTATTCTCTTCAGCTCATTCCGTTACTTGCAAATCTGCTGACTCTCTCTGCTGCTGGCTTTTCTTGTTACAGGATGAGAAGTCCACGTTCTTCCAGTTCGGTGCAGCCCTGCAGCAGGAGGCTCTGCTAATGCTCGCCATTATGGAGGAGTACGACTGGCATGTTTTTTCCATTGTCACTTCCAAGTTCCCCGGGTACCAGAGTTTTATCAGCACGCTGAAGATAACTGTGGATCACAGGTAATGAATGCACACTCCCACACACGTCGCACATGCATACACGTCGTTTCCATTGTTAACCTCAATTTATGGCGGCTGACAAGATAAAGCACCTTGTATAATCTAATGATGTGCTGCTACAGCTTTGTGCGCTGGGACCTGCAGAGTGTGGTGACTCTAGACGCCGTCGACGGCGACCCCAACTCTAAATCACACATCGCCCTGAAGAGGATCCAGAGTCCTGTCATACTGCTGTACTGCTCCAAGGATGAGGCTGTGTGAGTGTTTGTGTCTTCGTTTTTTCCTATGCCATCTGCCCGTTTGTCACATGCTGCCATATTTCAGCAGCGGACATGTCTCTTCTCTTTGACAGCTACATACTGGAGGAAGCTCGGTCCTTGGGCCTGATAGGAGCTGGTTACATCTGGATCGTGTCCAGTCTCACCACTGGCAACCCAGACCATACCCCTGAGGTAGTGCGGCCCCATTTGTTGAAGCAGGTGGCCACTTTTGAGTGGTGTGACAAGACAAGCAGCGTTTTTTGATTCCAATCTGTTGCATGTCAGCCGCTACCTGTGCTATATTTCTCATCTTCCCCACAGTGAATAAAATCACAGTGTTAACACTACACTTTTCAGCAATTGTATCTGCTATTTGCTTTATTTAGTAGCTGATACCAATCTCATCTCATTTTGTTTTCATGTTTTCATTAAGCCCTCTCAGCCTTTATATGCTTGTACTGGGGCCAAGCTGCTATAAAACATCTGTTATAAAAATGGAACAGGTGACATTCAAAGGCAGTTGAATGTTTACTGACACATCGATGGGTTGTTATTTGTTCTTTGATTTACAGTTTTAGTTGGGCACTAGTACTGCTGAGTCTTTTTTTTATTTTTTTTTAGAACGTCTCTCCGTCCTGGTGATAAAGATAAAAAGTCTCCAAAATTGGCTCATTTTGGCCTGAATGTTTTGCAGCGGTTACTGACTATATGTGGCGGATCTTTGTCCAGCTTTTTAATACGGAGCTACGGCTAGCAACCCAGTAGCTTGAAGATTAGAAACCGGAACAATATATGGTTTATTTAATCTACATGACACCAAGTTGTCTTTCTTGGTTACCTCTTCTGTTTTTGTGCAGATTAGACAGCAGGCGATAGAGTTGCAATTAGCGAGATTCAGAGGTCTTTGCAGGCGGATTTGATTATCTTTATAAAGAGCCAAACTAAATGCTTCCCCGTGTTTTCCGTATTAATGCTATGCTAAGCTAAACCTACCTTCTTCTGGCCCTAGCTTCATATTTCCTGTGCAGAAAATGTGGTGCTAATCTCCTTAATTACCTCTGCACCAGAAATGCATAATACTGGTCCATTTCCCAAGTCATCTCCCAAATTATCGTACTGTATTTCAGTTGTTTTACATTGCCTACGTTGTTTAATTCTCTCTATAGAGAGAGCATTCATATTTGTTTTGGGTTTCACGGCATGTCTTATTTTTCTTTCTTACACAAAGATCCAATTCTACAGTTACTGTCACATTAACATGTAAAAACTAAGTATTGTCGGCAGGCTGACAGATTGCTGCACCCGCTTTCTTTGTGCTTCACAGGTATGAAGTTGGAGCTGTTGAGTCTTTCAGATTTTCTGTGCCGTGACTATTCGAAGGTGTAGGCGACAGCTGAATGAGCATGTCATTTTATGGACATGGAGTCTTTTCACACTTACTTAGTAGGTAGCGAGGAATTATTTTAAGATGGCACTTGGGACCAGTAAATCCTCAGCTGAAGGATACATATGGACATTTAAAATTGCTGTTGAAAGGTCAAACTGAAGTAAAATTGAATCTTACACTACACACGTTCCACTTCTTAGATCTCCCGTGTTTCCCTCTCAGATGTTTCCCCTAGGTATGATCTCCGTGTCCTATGACGACTGGGAGTACCCACTGGAGACAAGGGTGCGGGACGGGGTGGGCATCATCACCACTGCAGCCACCTCCATGCTGCGAGAGAAGGGAGAGCTGCCGGAGGCCCAGAGCAGCTGCTACAGCACAGCATCAGACAGGAGCCCTGGGAAGCTCCCACCTAGTGCCCTGCGCAGGTGTGTGCATGTGTGTAGCGAGGAGATCAAGGTCTAGGGACTTGCATAACTCTATTTGTCTTTATAGATGAGTGTTCACCAGTCTTATGTAACACTTTTAAAAAAAAAATAATTTACTAATGAGAGGGGTGGAGGGGGGGAAGCGGCGATGGCAGCAGCGTTAAACACTGTGATTCTTTTTAATGAAATTTAACACTATTATCTGCTGTGTACATGGCTGCTCGGCGTATGAACTCAGTCTGCCTCCTTTGCTGGGAAACAAAGAAGTGAACTTTAAGCAGACCTCTGTGTTGTTGCCGCCCTGTCTTAGCCAGAGCCGAGCATGTATCTGTGTGTGTGTGTGTGTGTGTGTGTGTGTGTGTGTGGACCTTGCTTCTCATGATCACTGGACTCCCTGTCATTAAGTCAGGATTAAAGCAGATTTTACTGGCTTTGTTCCGTCGCTCTTCTCTCCCTTTACATGGCTCACTGGGTGGCGCATATACTGTACATGAGTAGGTGCGTATGCGCGGACACGTACATGTGCATACCTGTGCGTGTGTGTGTGTGTTTTTACTCTTCTCTGAAGTCCCTGTGATGAGGATAAAGTCATTCCCTTCAAACAAGAAGCGAGGACAAAGGGGCACACGAACACACATGCATGCAGATACATACTGAACATCCACAAACGTTAATGCACAGCTTCTAAATTGTTGGTGGCTCTGCTTCCCGTTGGTTCAGCTGTATTAAATTCAGACGTCTATAACAGAACAGGAAGGTCACATTGCTAAGCTCTGCACATCTGTGCTGCCTTATGAGCTGCATCATTCAAATGAGAGCCACGGTGATTGTGATTGTCACCATTATGTCTTCATTACGTCATTTCTCTGTCTTATTGGCCCGTTACAATATTTATCAAAGCATACACAATATGGATGTTGTTGACAGGTTGATCCAATATAACCCAAACCTCAATAACAACTCCTCCGAAACCTTTTTCCCAAGCATCCAAGCAATCTTAATTCTTTCTGAGGGGTGCCTCATTTGTCTCACTAACTTATTAGATAGAATTTGCATATTTGTCAAAACAACCGCAACCGGTTTTTGTGATAATAAACTGACAGGTTGGATTTCCCTGCCCTAACGTGGAAGTGGTGAGGCTGTGATCAGAATTCTGCATACATTAGTCTAGATACAATCTTGCCGCAGTGTGCATATAAACAACGTGAGGTGGAGAGGAGTAGGACGACATAATCTGACACTAAAAGGCGCTATCAAATCCGTTGGATTCCCCGTCATTCTTGCCTAACAGGAATTAAAATCTTAGACTGTAGTTGGGCTTGTTTGGTCTCCACAATGGCACATGTTTTTATTGAAGTTTCTCCTTGTAGTAGATTTCAAAAGGTTATTCTTTTTGATGGAGGCAGTGCACCATGCAAACCCCTAAGCTGTCACTCTGTTTCTGAAAACACACTCCCGTCATAATAGAGAATTTGGGAAGGCTTTCTCTTTCTTCTTTATTTAGACTTAGAAGAAAAGTGCACACACAGTGTCGACCCAAGAAATCACACTTACAATAATCTTTTTCTGTGATGAATCCCTTTTTTAAAATATAACGCTGCATACATTATATTTGGCTCTCGCTGAACCCCCTTCACTTTCGTTTTAAGTACGTCACATGGGATCATAAAATAGTACGAGTGTACATATGCATACAAATATTAACATATGAGGTGGGATTTGCATATTGCACATGCCTCAAACACTCACCAGCCTCATCCATTTACATCAGAAACTTTTTTTTTCTCCAAAAACCAAAATAGGAGGAGACAGCGGTTTCCCAGAATAGACTGCAACAGTGCTCTGCTACATGTACAATGCGCTGTGACAAGGGCATCACCTGCTGCACCGTGAAGACACAAAAGTGTGTATTTGTCTTGACATGTCACTAATAATAATAAAAAAACGCACTAATTTATTGCAGGTTCAATTATAGAGCACAGAAGTGTCTCCTATGTGCAACCGTGTAGGTTTATATTGAATTATTTGTGTTTGCTGAGAGAGGGTATACCCACAGCAGGGCTGTTTGGTATTTTTGCAGAGAGGGAGACAGGGACCTTTTATTTACTCTTTCCCCAGTGAGAGAGGAGCCTGCTCTGAAATAGCACAGGCCCCGTTCCCAAGTCTTTGTAAAAACAGATGATTAATGTACCTTTCTCTAATCCACTGTCCGACAACAACATTTATGCGTGTCGACTCTAATACCTCTCCAGCAGATGAGACGACATAAAATCCCACCTGTTTGAACCGGAGAGCAATTATACAACTGTAGTTCTCACCTGCAGGGTGGATTCTAAACAGCACTCAAATGATTCTGTTTATGCATCCTGACATCCTGTCGCAATATTTGAGTTTATGCATGAATCCTTCTTGGCCCAGTGCCCTCCTCAGCTCACTTGAAAAATAACAGTGTTGGGTTAAGTCTGCTGTTTTAACTCTTGTTTTGGAATAAAAAAAAAAAGGAATTTGTGAATACCTGAATCATCTTTTGCATTAATACAATAATTGTGCATTCAGATAAATAGTAGAATCAACAGTAAAGACGATAATACACATTATGTATGCAAGTGCAACCTGTGCCGAATTGAAAAAATGTTTAAAAAGCAGGTTGTTGGCTTTTATATGGATATTTCAGCCTTTTAGCATCATCCAACAAACCACGTTTGACACGGTGTCAAAATGAATCCAAGTATTACTAATAAAATACACAAAAAAAAGGCACTGAAGGAAAAAGTGTTGTCTGTTTCGGGCAGTTGCTGTCCCTCCTGTGATTTGCTCTTTTCAGTAAACTTCCTCAGACAGGCCTTCTTCCCCCGGTGTGAATTCATCCTATTATCCCAGTTTTAACACTCGGAACATCCTCGCCTTCTGAAAATTGTTTTACAGGAGTGAGTATATTCTTAATCCCCCATCACTATGTGTGATGCTGGTTCATTTACTCCTCTCTACTGCTTCACTTCAGCGGGCGTGTAAATGTTTAAGCAAAGGATCTGTTTGCGTATGCAGGGTAGCTGTAGTGAGTAAGAGAGTGAGGGCAGCCTTGTTGCACCAGTGACTTGTCTTTCAGGCGTATATCTGTGAAGAAATCAATGCAGAATGTTGATGGGAGAGATATGTGTCCTCTGACTCTTTCCCCTCCCACACACAAACAGATGCATGCACACACATTGACACTCGGGCATGCATGCACATGCAGTGGGTGAAAGCGGCATTGATTTGAAGAGGATACTCTTGCAGTGATTACAGAGTGCTTAACTTGTTGTTTCAAATGTATCTGCTCTTGTGCGCACACACACAAACACTCTGAACAGATGCAAAATAACAGCTTCCTACTCTACCCCCCCCCCCCCCCCCCCCCCATGTGTTTCAGGCACATGATGCATGTGTGGAATGAAGGGCGAGATTTATCCTTTACTCCAGATGGTTACCAGGCCAACCCCAAACTGGTCGTCATCGTCCTGAATAGCGAAAGGAAGTGGGAGAAGGTAATAAATGAGTTACTACAAAGGAGAAAGGAAATTAAAAAATCAAAACGCCTTAATTAAGACGGCTGTTCCTTGTTTTTTTTGTGTGTGTTTGTGCACACACACACACAGATGGGCCGCTGGGAGAATGGGACACTGGCATTGATGTTCCCCGTGTGGCCGCGGTATAACTCCTACGGGGATGAGGATGCTGACGAAAACCACCTCTCCATCGTCACTCTGGAGGAGAAACCTTTCGTCATCGTGGACAACGTGGACATCCTCACTGGCACCTGCATGAGAAACTCGGTGCCCTGCCGAAAACATGTCAAAAAGTAAGCACCCACACGACTTGTCAGTGAACAAACACACCCACGTTAAACTGGTCATAAGAGATGGAGGTTTGGCAGGTGCTTGGTTTTTAGAATAAGTTAAATCTCAGTTGGATCAAGGTGACGCTCGCCAAGTTGTTTCTTGATCTCAGGAAGGAGCATTTGACCCTCTCGTTTAGCGCCACTGTAATCATCTATATTTTTATAGATTCTCTTGCATGAACAGAATCACACCTCTCTTCCCAGTCTCAGCGGGTCTGGTGACATAATTGTCAATCAGCTGCCCTCTGCTCCCCACTTTTCTTGCACAAGGATCTGTAATGGAGCCACTCAGTTTGACTTTATGTAATAATGACTCACCATCTGTTTGTCCTCAATACTGAAACTCAGATGTGTGCAGCTTGCACTGCAACAAATGCGCACGGTAGCATCGAAACGCGACATGAAATTCACGTATACATGCTCTGCACACACAGTAGAACAGCTTCTGCGTAGCCTCCATATTTTTTCTACTTTGTGTCAGTTTTGCACAAGAGTAAATCTCTTCTGTCACGGGCACATACAGACGGTGTAAGTTCCTATTTGGTTCGCGGGATAATAATCAGTTTTGTCATCATTAATAATGAATCGCTCTCTGTTGCTGTCAGCTCGCCATCGCCAATCTGTTTGTGTTTTTGATTTTTGTTTCTGCTACCATAGTGATTGAAAATGTATCCTCTCTGGAGCCAGTGTTTGGTTTTGTCCGTTGTCTGCTACTGTAGTGGCTGTGGTGCTACAAGGCGTGTGCATGGAAACGTCCACACTAGTACTGAAAAAAGGACAGGTGCTGTACCTGGAGACAGAAAATGAAAATCTGTTTCCTGAGGGATGGTGCCCAACCTTTTGTCATCTCCCATCTGGACTACTGCAAATCCCACCAAGCCGTCCCTTTAAAGTATTCTGTTCAGCAGCTACAAACCATCCACAGCGCTGCAGCCTGCCCCGTCTTCAACCTCCCCAAGTTCTCCTTTTGTCACCTCCCCACAACCCCCTCCCCCCTCGCTTCTCCCCCTCTGGCTGCCGGTGGCTGTTCACATCAAATTCTAAATTCTGGTTCTGGCATTCACGACTCCTCGGGGAGTCATGCACTCATATCTGCAGGCTACGGTCTATCCGTACTTGCCAGCTTGTGCTCTGTGCTCTGCTACAACCGTCCACTTAGCTCTCCACTCCCTGTGGCTGCTCCGTCATCATTTCGTCTGGCCTTGACTCCTGTTTTTCTGCTGCACCCCAATAGTGAAATGTCCTTCCCACTCCAGAGGAGACAGGTGAATTATTCCATATCCCTTACTGCAACAAAAGGTCTCTTTCAACCCTGAATATCCTCCTCCGTCACCTGCTAGCCCGTTTACCGGTTTATCGTTAATTTCTCTTCTTATTTTCATCATTTGTTTATCGCACATCTCAAGAATAATTGATATAACCGTAGCACCTAATGGAATGGACATGTTTCACCAATTCATTTTAACTATACTGTGCCTCTTCATCAAAATTTCATGTGTGTGCAGTTATTTTCCATCATCAATCATGTATATACCATCCTTTGTTGCAAATGAAATCGGCTCATATGATTTCATATTCACTGAAAAATGAAACTCACCATATACATATACATATATATATGTATACCATATAGTAGACTGTATCGATGTGTTCTTAAGATTTCTGATCAGTTCAGTGTTTCTATGAACATATGACGGACGCCCAGCAGAAGGCTTTCAAGTCTTTTTTTCACAGCGCCGCGTCAAACAACACAATGGACTCCTCTTTTTTGAAAACAACTTAAAAGACATTACTGCAGTGGCTGAGGTATGTTGCGGGCATTATTGACTGTGTAAACAATGCGAGGTATTTTCTCAGATAGTCAGTGAAAGTTTCTCAAAGAAACTTTCCTTAGATTCTTTGACATTTCTCCAATTATCTATGGTACTAACGGACACATGAATAGGAGCCTCCGGTTTTTAACTCCCTGTTAGCTCACATCAGCGCTCATCAGCCAGTTCAGTTCACCTGAATATTAATCACTATAGCTGCAGGTTTTATTTGTCACTGGCTCTGTGTCGTATCCGTGTTGTGTTTCTGACTGATCATGAACCACGACGCCGTCCTAAAGCAAATACGTCTTTTCTTTACTGACACCGCCGTTGTCGTGAATCCAATGAATACCAACGTTTCAACTCAGGCGGGTGAAAATTGCTAAAATTGTTTGGAACAGTCATTATGGTAGGATAGCACGAGATAAGGTATAATAAGACAGGACTGTCATTGCTAGTCATTGTATAAAATCCTCTGTAATTACCGGTTCTGTTGTTTGTTTCTTTTTTTGAAATGCCAGAGTCTGCCATATTAAAAGCGCTTGTGTCAGATGGAGATAAAGAATACAAACCAGGGGAGACGCCTCGAGAAAGAGATGCATCATAGCAACCACTGAGATCAGCAGCACCATAGGCACGGACAATTAGACGAGTGAATCACCTCTCGTTGAAAGTTTAGCTTGTGACCTGACCCGTTATTCCTCGGCCTTCCTCCGAAGTGAACGGACGCGGACGTTCCCTCACCAAGAAGACTAATCTTTCCCAGGCTTTCATTTACATTACATTTGTTTTTTTCTGTGTCCAGCC
Organism: Chelon labrosus; assembly: GCF_963514085.1. Lineage (NCBI taxonomy): Eukaryota > Metazoa > Chordata > Actinopteri > Mugiliformes > Mugilidae > Chelon > Chelon labrosus. The sequence goes on from NC_140338.1 coordinate 13,175,199, forward strand.
ATTCACACACGTGCATAATACATCCAACCATCCGTTAAGTGCTACATTTACTCAGTCACTACTTCCATTTCATCTGTTTGTTGCTACAAAAGTGTGACGTGGACCAAACAGATGTACTGTATGTGCGCCTCGGAGAGTCTGTTGTTGTCACTGTGTGTGTGTGTGTATTAACATGTGAATGTGTGTGTTTATATAGTGGCATAAGGATGCAGAGGGGGTTCAGCTGGGAAGCACTAATGTAGATAGTATGTGAGCATTAGAACACCTGAGGCACATACTGTACATGCTAACATGCTTGCACACACACATGTGTATACTACGCTGTCTCTCTGTCACACACACACACATTATGCCGTGCCACAGATACAGTTAACTGCTGTAAAAAGATTTTTGAATCCTTTGATGCTTCGTTTCTTTGTCGGCGCTCTGTGTTCTTTGTGTGAATCCCTTATTTTGAATCGCAGCCCACCAGCGAGACGGCAAGTGAAAAGGTCACAGAGTCGGTGTTCCAATTCAAATACGCTTTATCAAAGATGGCTGACACGAAAATGCCTTTGAAAATGCTGGTTGGGTTTAATAGATCATGAGAATCATTTGATCTAACAATTCAGTTTAGCTCACTGCTCCGAGGTCCTTGGGGAGGGGCTGTCACAAAAGTTTACTTAACATTGGTTTCCGTTCAGTGCGTCCTTTGTGTGCGGCTGCAAAGGTATATTGTGAGTTTTGGAGGACTACCTCCTCACGGGCTGAGGCAGAAAAACAGAAAAGAGGTAGAGAGAGAAGGACACAGAAGAGAGACGAGGAGAGGACAGCTGATATTTTAATCATGTGGGTTGGTTGTTCTGTAGAGCCTGACTCTATTTAAAGCCCGGCAGCATCTGCTCAGTACCCCTGTGTTTTCATCTGGTTTGGCTAGCTGGCACTAAGGGAAACGCACACTCACTCGCTCTAACACACAGCGTACAAGCTCTCTCTGCCCTTTAACAGTATTTACGGCTCCTCTGCGCTGTCATAATTCCAGTTTTACCGTTTGATTGAACCACCAGATGTGGAGGCAGCTCGTTCGCTGCACACACTCGCCTGTGTAACGCTGAAATGTCTTCAGATATAAAATATATATGTGTGTCTATGTGTATTATGTGTACGTCTGATTGTGTTTTGCAGTAACAGCACATCAGGAGGCGCCTATATCAAGCAGTGCTGCAAGGGCTTCTGCATTGATATTCTGAAGAAGATAGCCAGGAACGTCAAGTTCACCTACGACCTCTATCTGGTCATCAATGGAAAACACGGGAAGAAGATCAACAACGTCTGGAACGGCATGGTTGGAGAGGTATATATCTCAATATTTATTATGTTGCATTATACCATATGGCTTTTTCATATGTACAACCGATGTTTTCAGGATATGGAAGCAAATTATTTTTCTGACTTCCCTGCTTTGTTTGCGCTGCTCCCCAATAACCATACGCTGCAACTGAAGAAGAAATTCTTTAAAAATGGTGCATATAAAGATATTTGTTGATGCACCTGTTCATTGTAATGATGATATCTTTTTTTTATATATATATATTTACGGACACTGATGGAGCTTTCTGTCACAGAGGAATAACATTAATCAGGCTTTAGCTATACAGACAGAACAATTACTGGGCTCATTGTTGATTTTGGTCATGTCCTGGGGTTTTTGAACAACATGAAAACTACTGCGATCCATTATTTTTCAATCAATAATCTAATCACCAAACCTTAGAGCTGATGACTAAAACGTACCATCTCTTGATATGACTTTTATAATACATATTTATACTGCAATCAACAACAAACTAAATGTTGATTTGTCACTGTCTGGCCCAAAAAAAGGTCATACACTCTTATATTTCGTTGGACCACCTTTAGCATTGATTACAGCAAACATTCTCTGTGGCATTGTTTTGATGAGCTTCTCCAATGTCACAAGATTTATTTCCATCCAGTGTTGCATTCATTTTTCTCCATGATCTTCTATTGATGATGGGAGAGTCTGACCACTGCACAAAGCCTTCTCCAGCACATCCTAAAAGATTCTCAATGGGGTTAAGGTCTGGACTCTGTGGTGGCCAATCCATGTGTGAAAATGATGTCTCATGCTCCCTGAACCACTCTTTCACTATTTGAGCTCCATGAATTCTGACATTGTGTCGTGGCAACTGAAAATCAGTCGCTTGTCTAGTGCAGATGAGAGTTGGTCAAAATACCAAGTTATGACACAATACTTAGTTTCTCGAAACCTTTATTGCTTGCAAGCAAGAGCCACTCATCAGCGACAGATGATGACTAAAGAGAGGCAGTCTCTCCTCAGCGTTTATACTATCCTAAACAATGTTCATATCTGTAGTCACATCATAAGATTACATATGACTTGACACAACTCACTGTACTAACATCTCAGCATACATCTCATGACACACATACCACTTCTCCTTCACTTTAACCATCATTGTGTGATATACAGTGACCTTTTCCCAGAACACGTATACACGGAAGAGGTACCTCAATTTCCCCTTCAGGATGAACTCCTTAAAGTTAGTTCCTTATGTTAATTCACACAACATATTACACAATGGAGCATACAACAACATATCCATTCATACCTTGCAAGCACATGATTATCATAAGGCAGAGCTTCTGACCATACCATAAGCTTCCACCCTACATACAATCTAATGTGGCATCCACAAATGTTAGGTTTCATATATAATATTAAAATAATAAGGGACAATTAAGAATTTCCCTCACATTGTCATCTTGGAATATGCCCGTGAACATCAGGGAAGAAAAAAATCCATTGATGGAATAACCTGGTCATTCAGTATATTCAGGTAGTCAGCTGACCTCATTCTTTGGACACATAATGTTGCTGAACCTAGACCTGACCACCTGCAGCAACCCCAGATCATAGCACTGCCCCCACAGGCTTGTATAGTAGGCACTAGGCATGATGGGTGCATCACTTCATCTGCCTCTCTTCTTACCCTATTGGTTCCCTACTCTCCTTCCAGTTTTTAATAATGTGTTGGACAGTTCTTAACCCAGTTTTAGTAGTTTCTACAATCTCCTTAGATGTTTTCTCTGCTTGATGCATGCCAGTGATTTGTTCTCAAACAGACGAACATCTTTTCCACGACCACAGGATGTGTCTTTCGACATGGTTGTTTAAGAAAACTAATCTTACTTGATCACCATCGTTTATCTTCTCTGGAACCGATATGGTCACATGTTCAATTAAAGCTAAGCACTGCCACGATAATAAAAAAAAAAAGCTTAAAAAAAAAAAGCTGAAACTGAAACATCCGGTGATATAACCTGACTATATGATCCATATATAGTGTAAATGTTAATGGGAGCGGACCACTCGAAGCCATTGGATAATTAAATGTGGACTTTTTTTATTATTATTTAACCGTGACGTCTTTATGAGCAGCATGTCTGTCTGTCAGACTACATTCAGACCCCCAGAAATGATGCCACTATGAAAAAAGACACTTTTTTATCTGATACGACTGAAAATGGCCTCCAGCTACCTCTGACATTCTGTGTTATACCCGCAGTCGCTGTGATATGTCACATCCAAAATAAAAAAATACAAACAAATCAAAGTTGAATTGTATGATGTTGTCCTAATATTTACAGAGCTCCCACTATTCATCTCTGTCAGCGTATTTATTTCAGTACGTCAGTGTAACTGTGGGTCTCTCCATTTGCCAGGTTGTGTATAAGAAGGCAGTGATGGCAGTCGGCTCGTTGACCATCAACGAAGAGAGGTCGGAGGTCATCGACTTCTCTGTGCCCTTTGTGGAGACGGGCATCAGCGTCATGGTGTCGAGGAGCAACGGGACGGTCTCTCCGTCCGCCTTCCTCGGTAAATCTGCCTCTCTTTTCCTCAGCCATTCTTCTTTCTCATTTTTCTCCGTCTCTCTCCCCCCAGTGAGCTGACGACTAGGAGCAGAATAAAGGGGGAGGCGCTTACATGTTGGCAAAAATCCTGCACATAAGATGGAATATTTTATTCAGACAATACATGCTGGCCAAATTCCACTTGTACTCTGACTTTATCTGGGCCTCAACACCCTAAGCACATTAATATTTCTACCAGAGTAGAGGAAGTGGAGCGTGCCAGCTGTTTTTTGTTTTTTTTTTCAAAATTCAGCTCAGACAAAGCACTCTTGATACTCGCCTCCTCTCTTCTCTTCTACCTCCTCCTCCTCCTCCTCCTCCTCCACCCTTCCTCCAGTTGTTCAGATGACTAGAAACTGTAGCGCTTCTCGGTGCTTGCCTAATGTCTTGTATTGTCATTGGAGCGAGGCAGGCAGCGAGGGGATGTATTGGACCATGCTTGTGTTGGTCCCTGTGTATCAAGCCATGTGCCAGTATGCGTGTGGGTATCCAAAAAAAAAAAAAGTGAGTGTGACACTCCACAAAAATATTTGTGTATTTAGTCATGGATGTGTGGAGAATTAATGTGTTTTAGCCGTATGTACTGTATGTTAAGGGGTGAACGCTTTGTGTGTGTATGAAAGCTCACTGTGTGTGTGTGTGTGTCGGGCTAGGGTATCAGTGACGGTTCAGTATCTCTCGCACTCATATTAGAGGCACCTCAGCGCACAATCTCTCAGGGTTGGCTGGCCCTGGCAGTCACATACTTACACATACAGTGAGACACACACACATACAAACTGTCTGGGTTCAACGTCTCTGGCACTCGTCCCGCTCTCTGAACTCCTGCCCTGCTACACACCAAACACATGCAGACTCACGCACACACACACAAATAGATCACATGCCCGCAGCAGGGCACATCAGATCACTCAGAGTTTGATTCTTCTCCTCCCTCTCCCCCTCCGTCTCTCTCTCTCCTCCCCCCTCTTGCCCCCCTTCCTACCCTTTCCTCTACCATCTCCCCCCCCGCCCCGGGCCTCTCCCTCTCTCAGCTCTCATCCAAGGGAATAATGAGAAATATGGAAATGTGCTCCGTCAAACTCTCTGTGACTAACTCTCCCTCCGTCCCTCCTCCTTCACTCCGTCTGTCTTTCTTTCTCCCCCCCGTCTTCTCCATCTTTTCCTCACTTTATCTCACCCTCATCCCTGTTCTGTTTTCTGCCTCTCCTCCTTTATTTCACCGAGTCTGCCTCCCCTCGCCTTGTGCGCCCCTCGCTTTTTATGCATCTCCTGCTCCTCCACTACGTGTCTCTGCCTCATGTACTCGATTTCACTTTAACTCTCTCCCTCTCTCTCTCCCTCCTTCCTCTCAGAGCCCTTCAGTGCTTCGGTTTGGGTGATGATGTTTGTGATGCTGCTCATCGTCACAGCCATCGCCGTCTTCCTCTTTGAGTTTGTCAGTCCGCTGGGCTTCAACCGCAACTTGGCCCAAGGCAAAGGTAGACTCACTCACTCACACACACACACACACACACACACAGTCGGGAATATCACATCATCGCTTCTCCTAGGAGCAAGCAACCAAAATCCAAGCTTCCCCTGAAGCAAAGGAAATGACCTGTTATTACTCTGAATTCACACAGTTCAGGTAGAGAGCATTAACATTTCTCTCCCTATAAGCCAGTCACCCAAAGCTGTAATCTGAGGTGTCATCGTAAGAACAGAACCTGGAGATGCCCTGCCGGCTGTGAATTGGAGATCAATGTTGGCGTTCACACAGTAATGTTTTGCTTTAAGTTAACATTTAAATGAGCTAAAGGTCAATCCAGATCCTTTGGTTTTCCCTTCAGCACTTCTGAAAGCGGTTCAGTAAATCTTTGGTTACAGTTTTTTTTTTTTTTTCACACATATTAAATGAAATACCAACAACGTAAACCTACTTTATGATTATATTTAGACATTGAAACAAACAGTTTCACCTTTCAGAACAGCGAAACTCAAAGCAGTTCCACATTTGGAGAAATAAAGTAATTAAGTTATATGCTACTGACACTGGCAGGTATCTGAATGAGGTGACTAAATATTGTACCCAATTAACCCTCAGGCTCGGCATTAATTACTTTATCAGACATTTTGGGAAGGAAACTCTCTGACGTTTATACTATAATCATAAAACCTACATCCAGTGGCCTGTTAGCTTAGCTTAGCTTAGCTTAGCTTATCTTCACTTAGCTTAGCTTAGCTTAGCTTAGCATACAGACGACTAGCCCGCACATTTAAACCCAGCTAGTAATTTTAGTTTTATTCATTCTTAAACCAAAGCATAAAAGCATACATGCTCATGTACTGACGTCTTGGTATCACTGTAAACGTACCACACAATGAGCCATGCTGGCTGTCTGCACTCTTTATGTTATGCTAAGCTATTAAGCTACAGGCAGTTGCTGCAAATTTACAGTACGGATATAAGACCAAACAAATAAATCCTCCTACTTGTGGCAATAAAGCAAATATTTCCAAGCAGTTACCTCTTGGTGGACATGCAAGCATTTGCAACTGAAAAGCTTTGCATGCTACAAATTAAAGCATCAGACACATTGTTGAATCAGTTATGCAGACTTCCCCCCCCCCCCCCCCCCATTCTTGAGCCCATGCAGCCGTGCCTCTGAATCTCAAAAGTAGATTTGTAGTTTTCTTTCTTTGTTCTTTTCTCTGCAGGATATTAGTTTGAAGAATCTCCTGTTAGATTTGATTCTTCCTGTACATCGGAGATGTGATTAGTCAATGGACAGCAGTTTACTTGCTTGAATAGATCGTGGCTCTGGCTCAATTTGGCCAGCAGAATCTTTGGTCTTCATCTATTTATCATTCTCCTCATGCAAGCGAATGTCTGTAATCTGCAGTGACTGTCACAACATGTGCCAGCTGTAGGCATAAATAAAAATTAAAGCAAATAATAACTGTCACATTTTTTATTTATTTTTTTTAACAGCGTCGCCCATCCGATTCCTATTCAATAAAATGGCCTTCGTCCTCTTCCATCCACACGTTATGCCCCTATTACGCAGGGCCAGTTACATAACAGATACGTCAAACACACACACAAAAAACACAATGCCCTCAAACTGGATCATAAAAGTTTTAATTTGACTTTCTTCTTCTGAATGTTTTTTATTGTTGAAAAGAGTGTGGCATTTGTGATGATTTATATATAAACTCTGTGATAAAACTCTTCTGCCTTTGTTGATATTAGGCAAGAGTAAAAGATTTCATGGAATGAAACCTTGAACTTATGTTGTATAGCACACAATGTTTTTCTTTTTGCCTCTCTCTCACAGACCCACATGGCCCATCATTCACCATCGGTAAGGCCATATGGCTGCTGTGGGGTCTGGTGTTCAACAACTCCGTGCCCGTGCAGAACCCAAAGGGCACCACCAGTAAGTTCATCGTCTCGGTGTGGGCCTTCTTTGCCGTCATCTTCCTGGCCTCCTACACTGCCAACCTGGCCGCCTTCATGATCCAGGAAGAGTTTGTGGACCAAGTCACTGGACTATCTGACAAGAAGGTGGGGTAACATACATGTGAACACACACGCACACATAGAAGAAACGAAACGCATTCAGAGTCATGGTTGCTCTTGTAATGGATGCCAGCCCTGCGGCCAGACAGGACTCTCGGGGGAGCGCCCTTGGGCTTCAACAGCCCAAACCCTCTGGCCGTAGCTGTCACCATGCTAACACTGCCAGCACAGCAGACCTACAGACACACACTCTCACAGGCTGCATAGATCAAAGGCGTGTGTGTGTGTGTGTGTGTTTTTGCGTTTGTGTGTGTCGTTTGCAGAGGCTGTCAGTGTCAGCAGTACCCCAGCCAGTCTTACGCTAGACTGGACACACAATGATGATGACTGATGAGTCCGCTGCACTGTCTCTCCCTCCTCCTTTCTCCTCTGTCTCTTCTTGTCATTCTCCAGTCTTTCTCCTCTCTTTCACCTCTCGCGTCTCTTCTGCCCCTTTACACTTTGGCTCCCACTGCTACTTGGCCTCCATCTTTTTCCCTCTCTTTACTCTAACTTTGTCTCTTCCGGCAGTCTCTCACTCCTGCTCTTTGTCTTTGCGTCTCGTCTTTTTTTGTCGTGCTGCCATCTCATATTGTCATTATCCTCTTTAGACAACCTCTCTCTCGTTTGCTTTCCTTATTTTTCTCCCTGCAGTTCCAGAGTCCGTACTCCTATTCCCCTCCATTTCGCTTTGGGACGGTTCCCAACGGCAGCACTGAGCGCAACATCAGGAAGAACTACCCCGATATGCACCAGTACATGACCAAATACCACCAGACCGGCGTCCAGGATGCGCTGATCAGCCTCAAGACTGGGTAGTGTAAACTTGTCGAGCCAACTCACATCGAGTGGAAATTTGTTATACCTGGCGGGTGCGAGTCTATTTGCGAACAGCACGTATGCTTAAGATCATGTGAAAACAAACAAAGAAAGACATTGCATCACACAGGGACGCAGGCCCCATGGGGCCCAGCACTAGCTGATGCTAAAATGCCACAGTAACTGTGCTGAGTGTTTCTGTCACTGACAGTAAAATGCAGCCGTTGTCTGCAAGGGCTCATTATAGTCTTGTTTCTGCTGGAAAGAGGGAGCTGCCAAAACAGGAAGGGTGTAATTTGTTGTGGAGTTTGCTACCTTTATTCTTTCTCAAATACACACACACACACACTAATAGAAGGATGGCTGCAGTGCTTTTATTTGTTCATTAGTTTTGTGCGCTTTGATCTTTAGGGTATTTTCTCCAAACACAATTTTACTTTTTGCTTTTGCCTTCTCGCAATAATGACTTTATTGATACTGCATATTAAATAGATATCTCATGTTTCTCACGTCTAGAATATTAGGCTTTGTTTATGCAACAACAACAAAACTGTGTAATGAGTGTGTTCAGCAGAATCCTTAGTGTTTGGCAGAGTTTTCTGGCTAAACTGGTTGCTTTGACAAAAATGGATGCAAACATGAAATGTCAGGAATGAAAGAGGCTGTCACACGAGATGCACATTTGATGACTTTATATTGTTCTCTTTAGCTTTACACAAAGTCTTACACAAGGTAAATAGTTAAATTCAAAAGTGTTTTATATTTATGCATAGATACACCAACACAGAGGGCCCCGGGGGTTTAACTTTGAATTACATGAAACCTTCTCTTCTCACAGCGAAGTTAGAAACGGGGTTTTCTGGTGGTACAGGGTGGTGATAGCGGTTCTTTGTTACATTGTGTTTGGTTAACCATTCATCAAACTTTTTATTTTGCTGAGCTCAGATGTATCACGCCCACTTTGGGGGATTTCTGTGTCAGATACAAATTGTGGCCCCTTGGTTTCGAATGCAGCATGTCGCATCAGAATGATGGCAAGAAAAAACGCTAGTGAAAACGCACAGGTCTGCACGAACAAAGGGATATCACGTGTGGGAATGATTGCCGGACTTAGCTGCACCCTCAGTCACAGCCCGAATCTCAAATCCGGTTTGCATGAGAAATATCTTCTCCAGGAAAAGCAAGTGCGACTGCAACTTATGCAAATGATCTGTTTGCGGATCCGTTACTGTCATCGCACTACATCTACATTAGGCTCAGTATTGCTATTCTTCAGTGGTGGGTCCAATATCACTTTGTTCTAGTTTACCATTAGGTTAAAACAAACTATAAATACATTATAAATAGTTTCTTTAATGCACATTTTAATCAGAATAAATGTCCTGCTATGTTTGTCTTCAGAGAAAAATGTCTATTAGCCACCCTTCTGTTATGGCCTGTTCAAAATACAACGTCAGTCAATGATTTTCTACCATCTCAAGTAATTTTATTTAGATGTATTTTAAGGGCCTGAAGAGGTGAAGACATTTCGGGATTTCATTAATAATCTCGTTATCGCTAAGCTTTAAAGGGGAACTACCGTTTTTTACAACCTGGACCTTATTTCTGCCATAAAATACCATTGTTTACTCACCCATATAACTTTCATGTAATTTGTAGTTGTTCGGGAGATATTTAGATCTGCGTATATCCATATAGTGGCAGTGACTGGGGCACCGAAACGCAGCCTCTAAATAACGCATTATCTGCCGCGAAACTCGTTCATTTCACCAATATTTTGTTATGATACACTAGTGCTATTCCCCGTTGAGTCCGGAGTTACCTGTTATCATCATCCGGGATCTGTAGATTGACCTACAGAGGATGTCTTCTGACCTGGACGATGTCATCTCTGAGCACCGTGCGTACCCGTGACGGTCGGCTTGTTTACCTGTAATTTGCTACTGCTAGTTTTTTGCAACATGGCTGAATATTTTTCCAATTCTGAGGTTGTGGACAAACCATAGCAGTAGCAAATGACAAAATATTGGTGAAATGAACAAGTTTCGTGGCAGATAATGCCTTATTTAGAGGCTGCATTTCGGTGCCCCAGTCACTCCCACTATATGGATATACGCTGATCTAAATATCTCCTGAACAACTACAAATTACACAAAAGTTAAATGGGTGAGTAAACGACCGTATTTTATGCCAGAAATAAGGTCCAGGTTGTAAAAAAACAGTAGTTGCCCTTTAACATGGGATACATTTGTTTGTTGTTTTGGGAAATACAGTTATTTGTTTTCTTGCCAAGGGTCAGATAAGAAGATGCCATTCGTTGCCTGAATGGGAGAGTTCAGCCAGTTAGCCTAGCATAGTACAAAAACTAAAACCTGTTAGCCTGACTCTACATGAGGAAACAAATCTGACTTAAATAAAATGACAAACGTCATGGTCTGTATGCTAAGCTAAATGTCACCCAGCTTTAGATTTACATTTAACCAACATCAGTGTGTTGTTGGTCTTCTCGCATAATTCTTGGCAAGAAAGCAACTAAATATCCCAAAATGTTCAACCTCTCCATTAAGCTAGACGGACGCTAAGTTGTCGATCCACTTCAAGGTTTCACGGTGGGCTTTGAGGGATAATGTCTCGCACAGTGACCTCCTGAACTCTGCTGGCTGCAGACACACTGTGATGACAAGACTTAAAGAACATCTTCTAGATTAAAAATTCATGGAGGTTCCCAAAATGGTGACCTATTCTTGCAAAACCTTACTCATGTCTGGTTTTTGGAGCCGCAAACAGTTCATTCAAAAGTGAGAAATAAATCCAAAACATTTTTTTAATTCAATCCTTTCATGTTAATCATACCTTAATCTCTTGTGTGGCTATGACCATCAGTCTGGTAGCCCCTGGTGTTTATAGAAAATCTACAACATCTACTGTATTCTTGTCTTACAGAAAGCTGGATGCTTTCATCTATGACGCTGCGGTGTTGAACTACATGGCGGGCAGGGACGACGGCTGTAAGCTGGTCACCATCGGCAGCGGTTACATCTTTGCCACTACAGGTTACGGCATTGCGCTGCAGAAAGGATCCTACTGGAAACGCCTCGTTGATTTGGCCATACTAGGCATCATAGGAGACGGTAAGCCGTATGGAAACGTCCACATTTGCTACGTCTCAGCTCAAGTTTCTGAACTGTTGCCGGCCTTGGGCGTCGGAGCAGTTGTGCCGCTGCTCGGCTTTCCCTCCTTTGTCCCCGTCTCCCCACACTCTGCCTCTCTCCTCCCTGCCTTGTCAGAAAGCTATCAGGGGCTAGTCTTAACACACCATTTCATCATCATTACTCTGTGTGGGTTAGTGTGTGTGTGTGTGTGTGTGCGCCCACCATGTCCTGTTATGTTTACTCCTCCAGATTGTTCTGTATAATAAGCTGCGAGATGGTGCGAATGGAAGAAATAGAACGAGCCAGAAAGAAATCAAACTGCTGAAACCACTAAAGCGCTTCGCTTCGCACCCGGCCTTTTTTATTCAGGGCAAACACCCTCATGAGCAAGCGCACACGTGCTCAGACACACTCAGTCTGATAATAATTCTTCCCATCTTTTCTTATCACTCCATCACTATCACTTCTTCCCCCTCCTCCTACATCCCCCTTTTTTCACTCCACCTCCTGTCTCCTTTCCATTACGATCTATTTACCACTTCACCTCTCGCCCCTCCTCCCTCCTCCTCTCCATCTTTCCTCGTAATGATACGCATTTGTCACCACACTTCTACTCCCCATTACCGTGTTCCTTTTTTCTCTTTTTCTCTTCCTCCCTCCTCCACTTTCTTTTCCTCCGCTCCTCACATCCGTTTCCTGCTGCCACCTGAAACCTTTACTTTGCCTCTTTGTCTTCCTATCCAACAGGTGAGATGGAGGAGCTGGAGGCCCAGTGGCTCACTGGGATCTGCCACAATGAGAAAAACGAGGTGATGTCCAGCCAGCTGGATGTGGACAACATGGCGGGAGTCTTCTACATGCTGGCCACAGCGATGGGCCTCTCCATCCTCACCTTCATCTCTGAGCATCTCTTCTATTGGAGGCTGAGATACTGCTTCACCGGCGTCTGCTCAGGAAGGCCGGGTCTGCTCTTCACTATCAGCAGGGTGAGGGAAAGGATCACATCTTAACGCACCTCGTAGGGACTTAACCTGCATTTTAACAGCAGGACGCAGGGACAGTTTTGGTTCTTGTGTCGCATGAATGTAATACTTTAAGACGGCGCTGTTAGAATTTGCACGGCTGAACGCCTCTTACCAAACAGACTCCGTCCTCCAGGGTGCAGCAACCGATTCAGTCATTGATTCAGACAGGAAGAAATCGCTGGTTGTGGCCACGTCAATATGATGTTGAACGGTACAGCCAACTCACAGCTCCCTACTCCCAGAGCTAAACATACCGAATGAGAACGAGAAACAAACTGAACTATATCTGCAAATTGTTTCAGTGCATTTACCTGTTGAAGTAATAATAATGATGAAAATTGAGAAAAACAAGGCAGTGCATTGTTGCAACTTTGAAGACAGGTGCCTTTGTGATGTTTAATGACATCCATTTAAACTTCACAGACAATTGTTGCCTTGTGCAAAAATTTCCTCTCCAACAAAGCAGCCAATTGTTAGCCCTTCATCTGTCTAATTTGTGCGTGTATTTGTGGTTCACCTGTCTGAAACACACAGTTATCACTTGTGTGTTTGATAAAAGACGAAAGGGAGGATAGTGATTATAGAGCCCAGCTGAGGCAGAGATGAATTTACTGTGGCGCATATGGATGGCAGGATTGAGGAATCAAACAGCTAAGAGGATGAGAGCATGGACACACTCTTATACATACAGACAAAGCTCCCTGTCTGTCTGTCATCACTACACACACACACACACACACACACACACACACAAGCAGGTCTAACAGAGTTTAAAATAGTTACACACATGCAGGTGAAGGGCATGCTTGACCACACACAGGCAGAAAGGTAGACAGATGCACACACACACACACACAAACAAACCTAAATATACACACAAAACACAAATGGGCACACCCAGACAGACCATTCCTTCATTATTCATATGTCATGTCTCGGTGTTAGGCAGGGCTTTTATTCCAGACGAGCAGCATTTCACACATTAAGTGTTTTACAAAAAAAAGAGTCAATGTGTGTCTGTGAGCGTGTGTGTGCCTGTCGCTCGGTTGTGCAAAAGCCGTTAAAAAGCAGCGATGCTGGAGGTTAAGTGGCTCTAGGAAGAACATCTCCGTGCACTCAAAGGCCCCCTCCAGTGACATCATCACCTAAATTAAAATTTCCTGGCGCCTCTGATAGCCGTTTATCTAAGAGAAAGTGGGGATTATCTCCTCTAGCCACATTACAAAACAAAATGAGGTTAAGGTTTGCAGTAAACGCACTACAGAGAGGATGCAGAGGTCTCTAGTAATTTACCTTTCCAGGAAATTAGTCTTGTGCATGTCTGAACTTTTTTTTGTGAAGTCACTGAGCTGCAAATTACACCAACCCGTCCAATATCTCTCTCTTATCTCCCTCCTCCTCCCTGCCTCTCATTTCCTACTCTTGTTCTTTTCATTTCTTAAATCTCCTCTACGCTCAGGGTATATGGAGCTGTATCCACGGTGTTCATATCGATATGAAGAAGAAGTCGCCAGAGCTGGACTTCAGTCCTCAGGCCAACATGCTGCACCTGCTGAAGTCTGCCAAGTCCATGGCTTTGTCTTCTCCCAAACGCAACACTGTCCTCGTGCAACCTAGCATCATGGACGTGATGACAGGGAAAGGTACCGATGCTTTTTATACACAGTCCACCGTCCATTCAGTAGTTTGAGTAGCATTTATATCAAAATGAATCAACCCTGATGATGGAAACATTCCCTGTGATAAGATTGTTGATGCATACGGAGTTGAACCTGCCTTTTCTATACAGTCTGTGTGTAAGTAAAGGTGACTCCCTTCACCTTGTTGTGGTCTTCAGATGATTAGAAACGCATTAGATGGCTCACCCTACGTGCCAGGGCAATAGTTTATATATGTATACGCTAACTGACTGAGCATCCATCCAAACATCCATCTATTGTATTTGCTGTCTGAGGTGCATCTCTCCTTGTCTCCTAGGTAACTCACTCCATAGTCTGCCTCAGAAGGGTCCTGGTCTCTATAGCAACGCTGCTGGTCCACAGGGTTTCCTGTCATTGTCCGGGCGACACAAAAACCTCCTTAATAATGCTGCGCCATTTCCCGCACAACAAAAAGGCCCCAATCTCCAGACCAGCCCCAGCAAGCCCCAGCTGTCCGTCACCAATGACAATGGCAAGGCCCGCCTCCCTGGGCCGGCCTGCCCTGCGTCAAAGCCTCGAGCCCTGTGGAAGAAAAGCGTCGAGACGCTGAAGACCCAGCCGGCCGTCGTATCTCCTGGCCCAAGCCCCGCCCCGTCATCTGGGCCCGGGCCTCCACAAATGAAGAGTCAGCGCTACCTGCCTGAAGAGCCGCCGCACTCAGACATCTCAGAGTGTTCCAGTCGGCCGCCGTCCCACAAGGATTCTGACTCCATGGCGGCCAGGGGTGGATTTAAGCCGATCAATCAGCTGAGGAAGAGGGGTGGGGGTGGAGGAGGAGGAGGAGGAGGAGGAGGCAGTGGAGGATCGAAGATCTACTCCATTGACTCGGACCAGGCCAGTCTTCAGTCTGCGCCTCCGTACCAACGAGACAGCCAGGGGGGAGGTGATGACCTCAGTTACCCCCCTGACCTGTTTCCACCTGACAGCACATACTCACACCAGGCGGACGCACCCATTTTGCAGCTGAGCGCCAGTCTGCTTCACCACAGTCACAGCGCTGAGGCCGACCTGCACTCCCTGAAGGATAAGAAATACAGCACCTACACTCATAGCAGGTATCATATACGGCATAAAATACACTTAAAAACATGATTCAAATATTGTTGTGTCGAGTTTAATCAGTGTCATTCTCTGTTCTTCCAGTGTGAAGGAAAAGGCTGGAGGTTCATTCGATGCCCCAGGCACAGGTACAGGGACACAGAGCGTCAGGCCTGGCCACTGTCGCTCCTGCTTGACCAAGCTCAGTGGTTACTCCGGTCTCTACACTGTTCGCTCGCCACAAGCTCGCTGCGATGCCTGCGCCCACCTGGGAAACCTGTACGACATCAGCGAAGACCACCTGCACTCGCACTACTCCCAAACACACACTCACCCACACAGCGGGGACATGTTTACGCACTACCTTCCCCAGAATGAGCTGGGCCTGGTGGGTGAAGGGGATGGGCTTGTCAGCCACTTTGAGCCAGCCCCTTCCTCCCCATCTCCTCTTCCCAGCTCCTCATCAGCCCAGCACCTCCAGCTGAGTCGCCAGCACTCCTACGAGAACATGCTTCCGGACGGCATTCCCGAGCGGCAGCCACAGCCGCACCCCCACATGCGGGGACTGAGCCTGCCTGACAGGGATAGGGAGAGGGAGATGACCCTGGACGAGGGGGCCTATGCTAATGTTCTCACAATGCGCTCTGATCGCCCGTTCAGCAGCCGCAGCCCCCCCTCTCCGTCACCGTCCCACCACCACAGTCTGGACACCCCAATGCCTCTGCCCCGGCGCTCAAAGAGTCTCTTCCCTGATCGCCCCTCCCACAACCCTTTTCTCCAGTCGGCCCCTGGCACAACACAACGAGAGCCCGCCTCCCAGGCTGTCACACGCTTGCCTCAGAGAAGTTCTGCCCACGAGCTCTATAAGCAGCGAATGCCGATATCGCTTACCCTTGGTAACCATGGAGGCCATCACATCAACCAGCATGGCGGCCATGTTGACCAACAGGTGTTCTACCCTCAGCAGGAGGCTCCTGTGGTGGCCTACATGGTCCCGCCTGCTGCCTCTCAACCAATGAGCTATGTGACAGCGCCGCGGGCCTCAAGCGCAGGCGGCAACCGACCCCGGCTTTACCGCCGCATGCCCAGCATCGAGTCCGACGTCTGAGAGTCACACACAACACACTTACTCTCATGGAAACACACTAACACACACGCATGCTAGAAAGAGGTGTGTGTGTGTGTGACCGGACCAGGCAGCTCTGACTCTAAGCACATTTACAGTAACACACACACAGACACACACACATGGGTGAAAGACAGGAAGGTCTGAGCTGGACTAAAAGGTTAACAGTGATGCTGAGTAAATGAATTGTTGTTTTCTTTATGACACCCTCTAGAGGGGAGGGACGGGGCCACAGGGACACCTGGAGGCACAATACAAGATGAAGAGAGGTGTGTGAGTGTCAGTGTGTGTACTAGCCTAAAGCAGTGGGCAACGAGGAACAAACTGACAACAGTGTCTGACAAGGCAGATGGAAATCCTGGTGGAATACAAGGGACACTGTACATGGAGTCTAACGCCAACAGTGGGATCTGAGGGAAGTGACGAACGGGTGTTTGGAAGACGAGCCAACCTGTCCCGCACTCTCACCAGCCTCGGAGATAAAGGGGACACAGAAAAGCCCCTTTATTTCTGAGATTACACAAACACACACACATTTCACATTAAGAACCCCGCCCCCCCTCTCCAGGACTCTCCTGTTGCACTATGATTTCTACAGTCAACCCGTATGTTGTCTGAGCCTCCAAACTGCACTGCCAGCATGGCTTAAAGAGTAGTAAATGACACTAAAGTAATCCTCGACTTGAATGGAAATTACTATCTATGTAACAGACTAGACTAGGAGGCGGGCAGCCGGTCAGGGGAGCGCGCCTGAGGAGTGTATCAGCCCCTGCCCGCAGATGTACAAACACTCGAACACACACACACACGCGCGGCGTGTCTGTTTTTAAGGGGAAGCGGAAAAGGAAAAAAAAAAACTACAGACTGTTTATTATTGTTGATGTCAGATAATTGAACATTCCAAAAAGTGGACCGAACGTGGCCACCAGTAAAAGCCTCTCAGGATGAGAGTGTGTGTTCTAGTGTTTATAGATCTAGAGACATACAGTATAGCATCCTTGCTTCCTCTCTTAGCTAGCCTTCAGGTCATACTGCATGCTTCCTACTGCCCTGTGTTACAGTTAAACTCCTATACAGGGTCATATATGCACATACACACACACACACACACACACACACACACACACACACACACCCATATGCACATACGCAGTAGTCTAGGATAGTAGTTTTAGGGTGGGTGTGTGTGTCGAGGCTGCGAGATGGCCTCTCTTTGTGCACTTTGTAGATTTTATACCCTGCCACCTACACAAGACGTTTGACCAAAAACACTTTTATACTGAAAAATATGAATATTCTCGATCATTCGCTGGATAGATGTTTTCCTTTCTCTTATTTCTCTTCGACATCGGGTTGTAGGGCACCGTTAAGGGCGCAGCTCTGTCAGTTTCCGTTGTGAGGTCGGAGGTTTTACAGTGTTAGACAAAAGGGTACGGCATCTCACAACGCAGTAATATACGCGACACTTAATCTTAATCTCTCTTCTTTTTTAAACTTATACTGTGCTCATTCCTCCTTCTTGCCTTTCCTCCTCCTTCCTTCATCAGGTATTTTGTTTTCTTTATTCTCTCGGTGTCTTTTTTGCTCTTTTCCCTGCTTCCTTCTGTAGAGTAGATTAAGTATCAGAAGAATAAAGTTCAGTTTGTGGTGTTTGAAAACTCAACATATTGCTGGGAATCACTTAATATCAGTAGTCGTGAGAGCTCATCCGATTCAACGCCGGCTCTCGTAGGATACAGTGCTTTTTTTTTCTTCTTTTTCTAATAACTTTTTATGTTGAACAGAAGAACTCCAGGCCCGTTTCGACGTCTCTGAGGCTGAGCGCGTCGCCGTTTCTGATTTACTCATCAAATTAATACTCCCGGACGAGCGTCAGAGTTGCTGGTACTTGTGCGGCTCTCTCCTGGCGAGGACACGGCGCCGTGCATCAGCCGAGGGAGTCACGTGGCAACGGGGAGAGTTCGCTAAGTGACTCGTTACAGAGGCACACACACACACACACACACACACAAACGCTTACACACTCGACAAGGTGGCAACGTGTGTATGAGTGTTCTAGAAATCCATAATCTACTGAGTAAGGGCATTGGTTTTCGAGCACAAGCATTTTGATGGTAAAAGGACTTGATATCCCATTAGCTGAGTGTCTGTCTCTATTCTTTCTATATTCTCTCTTCCCTCGCGCACACTCACAAACACACTATCTATACACGGTGTTTTTTCGGCTGCAAGGAATTCAAGACAGGTCGAAAGCGAGCCTGCGGATGGTGAACGCCGCCCCTATTTTTGGTAATCTCAACAGGTTTGGTGTGTGAGTTATATGCACAATATCAGGTTGCAATATTATACTTCTGTACAGAGAAATCTTTGTTTTAAATGTTAGAAACTGATTTCATTTGTTTGATTTGGATGGTATTAAGTGTTGAATTCATTTCAATAACGACGTGGCTTTTTAATTCAGCTTTTAGGAGAAAAAAAATGGCATGTTTTAGATTCTTGTGATTTATTTTTTTCAATTTTTATTTATTTTATTCTTAATTTTTATTTTCCTCTGGTTGTTGTTGGTTGGCACCTCACTGTACAGTCGTCACTGCTGGGTGAACGGACGACACAGCTATCCCGACCGGCTAAAGTGAAGCCGGGTCTCTCATCTGAGTCACACTTACTGAATAATGACGGTCCAGCCTGTGTGGTTAATACAACCCCCCCTCCCCCTCACCCTCCCCCACACACGCCCACCCACATAGTTCTCTTCCACTACGAGTCTGTGCTGTTTCGCCTCTCAGTGTGAGCGAGCGTGTTTGTGTGTGTGTGTGTGTGTGTGTGTGTGTGTGTGTGTGTGTGTGTGTGTGTTTTACACTGTGCAGGCATTTATATAATACAGAGGATGCGTGTATTTAGAGGTTGTTTGTTGTATGTGTGTGCTCGTGTGTGTGCGTTTCTGCACCCTCTTCCCTTCGTCCCACACGTCACATTTGACCTGGCTCTTACTCATATAACACGGATACAGTTACACACACACACACACACACACACACACATGTTGCGTCTGTACTGTTGTGGTTAGGGGAGCATGTAGAATGAGTTTTGTATATTCATCATCACAGAGATTTTTACACCAACCTGAGTTTTACCTTTTGAGTTGTTTTTATTTATTTATTTTTTAAGATTGCATGACGTGCTCGTGTTTCTGGTGGTACCTATTTTGCTGCAGCACCTGAGTTCTCCCTGAGTTAGACCTGCCGGGCTACATGCATCACCACGTGACCTTCCACCCCGGCTACCAGATAGCGCCGCATCTGGTTCAGAGCCTTGGACGGTTACACTTTTCCTGGCCTGTGACGTCAGCAGCATGGCGCCCTACTGGCTCCTGCACAACGCCAGCCGCCTTCAAGTAACATGTTTAAAAGTGATCCAGGCTGACTTTGTTCCCTGGAGTACACACACACACACATACAGTACACACAGTGCTGGGTGGAAGGGAGGGTGTTGGTGTGTAGTCCTGTGGGTCTCCCTGCTGTGTATTTCACTTGTGTATAAGTTCAGGGGTTTCTAAGCTACTAGTTGTGTTGTAAATACTACCTTGTCACTCAGTACCTCTGTACAATCTGTAAATAAGTAAAGGTTACATTTTTCTACTTCTCTGAGTCTTGTTGATTAATCTATCCATCTATTAGTCTATTAGGCTATCCATCTATCATCTATCTATCTATCATCCATCTATTTATCCATCCATCTATCTATCTATCTCATCTATCCATCTGTCCATCATCTATCCATCCATCTATTCATCCATCTGTCATCTATCCATCCATCTATTCATCCATCTATCCATCCATCTATCCAGCCATCCATCCATCTATCATCCATCTATCATCCATCTACCTGTCCATCAATCCATCTGTCTATCCATCTATCCATCCATCTGTCCATCTGTCATCCATCTATCCATACATTTATTCATCCATCTATCATCCATCTATCATCCATCAATCCATCTATCCATCCAACTATCCAACTATCCATCTGTCCATCTGTCCATCATCTAGCATCCAACTATGCAACTATCCATCTATCCAGCCATCTATTCATCCATCCATCCATCATCTATCCATCCAACTATCCATCTATCATCCACCCATCCAACTATGCAGCTATCCATCTTTTTATCATGTATCCATCATCCATCCATTCATCTATCCATCCAACTATATCTATCCACCCATCTATCCATCCAACTATCTATCTGTCCATCTACCTATCATGTATCTATCCAACTTTCCATCCATCCTTCCATCCATCTATCCATGCAAGTATCCATCTATCGTAAAGCTTTCATGCCTTATTAGACAGAGTCTCTCTCTCTGTGTTTGTATCCCCTTCCATCTCTGCATTTTGCTGACTACTCAACAGAAAAGGGCTTTTTGGGATTCTGCTGCAAAGGGCTCTCTGTGCCCCACTCTCCACAGGCTTTCATAATGCACCCTTAGCATGAGTGTGTTTGTGCGTCTGCAATGTGTGTATATACAGTGTGTGTGTGTGTGTGTGTGTGTTCAGATCAGTGTTCTGGTAAAAAGCTTTATTTTTATATTTTTGTCTCCCCCAGGAGACGCACGGTCTAATCTGGGCTGAAGTGGGACAGGAGAGGAGAGCAGAAAGGAGCACGTAGACAGACACACACACACACACACACATAGGCGTTGTTTCAAAGCGGCACACACCAAGGCTGGAGGATCTGTCACAAGCCATAGACCAGCTGCAGCCAGAGGAAATGGAGGAAGGAGGAGAGAGGAGAACAAAGTCAGAAGGAGTCCCGCTGCAGCCTTCCAGACTTTCTTTGAAATGACTTGCATGGGAAAACATCATAAAACACACCACAGAGCGCCCACACCGTCCCGTACGAGTGTGTGATTATGGTTCTGAGTACGAGTGTTTGTACTGTGTGTGGCGTCCTCTGAGACGGGGTGGCATCACCACATCGGCCTAATTCGTCGTGACGGCATCCATATGCTTGAATCTAATGGACAGAGCAGCAACACACACTCAGAGACAAGCCCCTGCCTCTTATTTAATTAACAGAGCTGAGCCTCCCCCCCCCCCATGTCTGACTGCAATCAATTACTGTGACACACACACATGTAAGAGGAGAATACGCGTTCCTTGTATGCCTGCAGTGACATACGACACATAACACAGTCAAACACATGGGCGTACAGATGCGCGGACGTAATCCCAAGGCTACGTACAATCGCACGCACGTCAGATTGGTCGTTCTACCACACATAGCCACACTCTAGGGGTTTGAGATGGAGCGGATAAATGAACATAATTAATTTCCTGGATTAAGGACGTCTCCATCTGAGCGTCCTCGCGGCTGGAGAGGACTTGGAGGGAAAACAAGAGGAGCAAGTCAGGGAGAAGAGGATGATGGGAGGACGATGAGGGTGATAGCGCTGCCTTTGACAGGGCCCCGCTGTCGGCGCTTCCCGAGACTCCAAACATCCTCATTAACCAGCAGTCAGCCTACGCGCCTAACACGTGTGTTTGCGTGTTTGCATGTACTTTTGTGTTCTTAAACTGCTGCAATTGTGTGAGTATGTGAGAGGGAAATAGAAGAAGAAGAAGAAGGAGGGGAGAGAGAGAGAGTGAGAGTGCGCAGCGTGTCAGCCTACACAGTAAACAAACCCATGAAAATTCATAAGGACCTGGCGACGCCTACTCACAAATACTAAAAATACTGGAGTGAGTTGAGCCTAGTCAGAGGAGAGGAAAGGGGAGGAAGAAGAGAGAGAAGAGATGAATAGAGAGAAACGAGAGAGAGCAGCAGCAACGGCAGCAGCAGAGGAGGAGGAGGAGGGAGAGAAGACAAGATAAGTGTAACATGAACCAGAGAGAGAGAAGAGCAGAAAGAGGAGAAATAATAGTTACATCAACGGCATCCAACTTGGAACATCTATTCTCAGCCTCCAGCGGTCAGCACTCACTTCATGTAAGAGTGTGTGTTTCAGCATTAAAACGTTTTTCCTTTTATATCATAAGCTTCACAAAAAAGAAAAAGAAAGAATGAGGGGTTTCAGTATTTCCCAACGCATGGAGCCTCCGTTTGCTCGGACGTCCACTGTCATATTGAGCTGATGGGGATTGACGGCGTTTTACCATCAAAGTCATCTATCCAGCAGGGGAGGGCGAGTGGGCCGGACGGGCAGATCTGATTTTGATTTTGCCTTTAGGACTGATAAATAGTCAGAGGAGACTTTTTTGTTCCTGCCGTCTGGATAAGGATCGAAGCAGCTCCTTTCACAGCTCGTTGGTTTGACTGACAGCACAGATTGACGTCCTGTTTTTTTTTTTAAACCACTCTTGTCTGTTCATCACTGGTCCTTTTAAGATTGTCAGATGTAGAATTGTCAGGAGATTACGGTTTATTAATTCCACACATTCTTCTTCTTCTTCTTCGCCGTCCAAGTTTACCACCTACATGACGCGCAGCGCAACTTAACAGCTCAGTCAGCTGTGGCTGAAGAGATCTCACTTCTTTCTAAATCCACACCTCCAGATTTATTTCGTTTTCACTCGAGACACTGGAGCTACAAACACTGTTTAAAAAAACAAAAAAACAACAGACACTGACGTCTGAAATCACTTGATTCCCCCTTTAGCAAACAACTTATATGCTTTAATTATTAATATTATACTGTAGATCATTTTTTGTTATACTGTAGAGCTTTTAAATGTTCCACTGTGCTGTTGGTCTGGGCTGGTGCTGCACAGAGATTTCTTTCACAAAACAGCTGCTGGAAACGGTGCTGATGAGAGCAGAACAGGAGTAAATCAAAAACACTAAAGCTGTACCAGTAAACTAAAAATAATGAGCTGAAACACCAGTAAAATGCACCGTACACCCCGACAGGAACTGCAGAGTCAGGCGATAACTCTCTCCTCACATAACACGCACAGTCCTCTGATTGACTGATGTAGAAATATTTACTGGTACAGTGAGAAAATAATCCTCACGGTGTCAACACAGTTATCTCCACTTGAAGAACTGGGGCGGAAAAAAAATAAAGAAACTCTGGGTTAAGAACCGAGAGCGCGTTGTTTGAAAGAAGTGGGCATTTATGAAAAAGGGAACATCTGTGAGTTGCATTACGGGAGTTATTGTTCGGAGCTGAGTTTATTTATTTATTTATTTATTTATTTATTGTCTGGCCTACGCTGAGCCAATACTCTCCTCCAAAGTCATTCCTCTGTGAAGTCTAACCGTTTCTCCTTCTCTCTGTCCTGCTGCTATCACAGACGGCCCTAAACTAGCTGCAACCAGAGATAAGAGAGAGAGAGAAACCTCTTAAAAATCCTGAATAGAGGATAAAATTCCTCTGTGCTGAAGAGCCCCTTAAAAAAGCAAATTAACAGCGGAGATGTCAGTTCATTTTGACACAAGTGCACTGTTGAGGGACATCTCAGCAAATGCTTTAATCACTGTCAACAGTTCGTCCTTTGAAATTATTCTGCTGTCGATACCTAGTATCTAAACATCTCACCTCTCCAACGACTCCTGTTGTAAACAGCGTCCACACCATTTGATTGGCCCGGCAGATCTCTTCGAGTTCCCAAATTTTGTGTGCAGTAGAACTTTGGGCTTGCTTCCATGCTACTTCATAACAGAAACTAGCATGGCATTTGTTTAAGTGCTCTGGTGGGACGAGTCAGAGACATTGGTCACGTCACGGCCTAGTGGACTGATAAATTTGGCGTCGCAAAACCCTGTGCACGCAGAGCAGGAGAATAACCAGGGAGCCATTCAACAACACTTATAAGCAGTGTTTTAAAATCTGATTTGATTTGATTCTTACTACGAACTTACTTGCATATATGAGCTCAGGTTTCGTCTTATGTTTTTGCAGACTGCATTGTGTTTATATGACATAAGCACAAGCACTGATTATAAACAGTAATATATACAACGATCAGGCATAACATTATGACCATCTTCGCAATATCGTGTAGGTCTCCCTTGTGCCTCCAAAACCAAAACAGTTGTGACTCATCAGAGAATGGACAAGGGTCTTCTGAGGGTGTCCTGTGGTGTCTGGCAACAGAATGTTGTTAGTGGGGGCCTTTGGGTCCTATGGGTTGAGGGGAGGGGCCTCTGTGGATCATCCCACAGATACTTGATCAGTTTGGGATCTAGTGAATTTGGAGGTCAGGTCAACAGTTCTTTGAGTTGTTCCCAAACCATTTTTGTGTGTGTACTTGTGTCAGGCTGCATCCTGGTGGGGATGGCTGCTGCCATCAAGGAGTGTCATTGCTATGGGGTGGGGGTTCCTGGTCTGGTCTAGGTGGGTGGTACATGTCTAAGTAACATCCACATGAATGCCAGGTCCAAAAGTTTCCCGGCAGAACATTGAGTTGTCACAAGATGGTCAATGTTATTTACTTCTCCTGTCATAATGTTGTGGCTGATCTGTGTATTTTAACATGCTTCCTAATGCTCGTCAGGAGACGGTGTTGAAAATTTGCTTCAGCTAGGCACATATGTACACTACATTAGACACTGCTGCTGCTTGTGTTTTTAGTTTTTTTATTTAACTGTACCTGACCCTCACAAATAAAAGAAATGTGCAGGACTCATGATGAATGAATGCAAATGTTAATATATCCAGCTATATTATCCAGCTTTTAAAAAAAAAATATATATATATATATATATATATATATATATATATATATATATATATATATACTTATCTAAACACATGCTGTAGAGAAATACTCAGCAGTGGTGTATTTGGAAGTGTCGGTGTGATCTGACGTGGTTTCACTTCTCTCTCTGTGCTAAAAGAATTTCTCAGCATCAGCTGCTTCAGTTTTAAACATCTATTTTTAATCTGCTAAAGTCCTCCAAACCTACTCGGAGTCTGATGATCAGTGCGCCCCTGTAATATCCAGGATAAACGGCTCTTTTCACAGCTCCGACGGTGGACGTTCTGCTGGCTTTGGTAAGCGCTGACAGATGAGTTTTGATTGACACCACTGCATCTGTCAGTCAGCTTAGCTTGAGCAACAAGGACAACACGGCCTCTCTGCTAGAAAGCTATAAATCTCAAATAGGCATGGAGTGGAGGGATGTCATGCGTGACTGATAACTAGTCCCTGCCTCGCCCCCTCCGTCTCCCTCACACACATGAATTGTTCTGCCAGGCTATGCTTATGCTAATAGCTGTATGCTAATCAGGGTTCTTCAAGGTGCAGAAATAGACGCAGAGCATTTAGAGTAAATTTAGCTTTAATAACCTGGCTAATCACACCATTAATGTAACACGCAGTCTAATGCACACGTACACAGTGTATTGCATTGCTGTTGTTCTAATAGCGGGTTTCCACCTGACTGCGGCTTGCTGAGGGATGCTGGGAGGCAGGAACAAGGAGTTGGACAAACTCTGCTCCACATCCCTGCTAGCTCCTCCATGTGTGAGAGCGTGTATACGTGAGCGCCACAGCTCTCAGACTTCACGCCGTTTTGTTGTGTTTGTTTTATTTTGTCTCTTCTATAAATGATGAAGCTCCGGGCAGGAGAGAGAGAAGCACTCAACCCTCCCCGGGGGGGGGGGGGGACGCGCGCGCCGCTGGGCATCGTCCCCTCAGCATCACCCACCTCCCCCAACCATAATGCCCCGTGACAGACGAACGAGGACAGCTTGTGCATGTGTGTGACCAAAACGAACCATTGGGTGTTTTAGCATTATAGAGGCTCCTCTGTGTTTTCTGTTGTCTCCGTACTTTTATTGATAGTATTGAGTTTGTCATCCATAAAAAGCTTAAATATTAGTCATTGTGAAAAATCTGTTGGCTTTACTCATTCGTCAGAGCTCCGCCTGTAAATTATCCGCAGTTTAATCTCTCAGTGTTTACAATATTACCAGCCCTAAGAGTGATGAGCGTGACCATCAACAATAATGTTTAGTGTTCTTGTCACCCGCTCGCAGAGGAAAACCTATCTAAGGTGTATGAATAATTTGCAGCCCAGAGCAGGTAAATCTATCTGTCACTTGTAATCTGACTTTGCTGGCTAAGTGGAGGATGAGGAGAAGCGCTTTAGTTTAATTTAGTTTATATGGCATTAAATCACAGTATAAAAATGTCAAGGATGGCACAATAAAGCGCAAGGCTGTTTACAGCTGTGGTCGATGGCGTGTAAAGGGCATAGATGCAGATAATTAGACGACATCCTGCTGCCAACAAACCAACGCAATAAATTGCTGTTCTGTATCGCCGTAAACAAAACGACTGCAGCCAAATATTAAAACAATGCACAATGCAAATGTGTATCATTGTGATTTCCGAGCAGAGCCGAAAGGAACGGGTATCCGTGCCTATTCAGAGGAATCGTTTTGGAGGAATGTGCTTGTTCTTGCCAGCAGTTAGATGAGACGATTGATTCTCATCTCGTCTGTGCATCAAGTGTGTAGGTGGCGCCAAGAAAAGACTTCAAGCAGTGAGAAGCAGCAAACCGGTGTGTCTATAGCTAACTAACACACACGTTATATCATGTCTGTTAAATACAAAAAATGAAAACTATGACTATTTCTTGCAGTTTATGTCTGACAGGAAATCACTGAAGTGGACTAGCTGGGCTCAGTCTTTTAACCTAAACTATAAGATAATCCCTTCCAGTCTTGGTTAGCACAAGTCAGCTGATCTGAATCAACTAAAGCAACTAAATCACAATATATTAACCTACCATCCAGCAAAAGCTTAACTTCTGTGCCTACTATTACTATTACTTACTATTTCTGGAAATGTTGAGCGCTTTCCGAAAATTTCCACCAACCCCTAAAGGAGGCGTTCACATGGGCTTTTCTCATGAACACGGTAAACACAAACTCACTGCTCTTCTCCCATATATCATGGTTATTTATACTAGGGGTTGCATCGACTAGTCGACTAGTCGACTTTACTGCTGTGCCGTGACGCTTTAAGCAGGGAGTCGATTAGTCGCAGATCACGTGACAATAACAACACGGACGCCCCAGTAGAAGACAGTAGAAGCCCATTCTACCGTGACATGCAGAATATGTAAGTCAGTCCTGAAATACAGCTAAAGTAGGCATACTACTGTAATGCTCACTCCATCCACTATCGCTAGCAGAGGAACAGTCCAAATCCTCTCAACGATGGTCAGTTAACAACTTCACCAAACGTCCTGCGGTAACAGAGAGAATGAGGCTTTAAATCAACAATTTGCTGGTGAATTTCATTGTCTAAAGTTATTAGACCTTTATACACGGAAAAGAATTCGGAGATATATCGCTTTTGTTTTAATCCCGGCTACATTATCCTATTTTACAACACGCTGTGAAGTATTATTAAACACTATTGACGGTGCCGATTTATATAGGCGAAGCATATCTACGGCGCACTGTATATGAGTTCATGTTCAGTTCTTTTCATTTAGTTGACATTGTTGCTGTGGTTGTAGAGTGTGTTTTTTGTTTTGTTTTTTTGTTTGTTTTTTGCAAAGCAAGAGCCGCATAGTGTTAGCCTGACGGTGTTTATGGTGTTGGCGTGGGCTACGACCGACAGTAGTCCGTGTTCAAGCTCCAGTTTCCTCGCAGAAAAGCCTCCGTAGCTTCCTTTGTGTGAGACTCTACAGTATGTATTCAGGTCAAGAATATAGATTTCATTCTTGCCAAGCATTACTTTCTATGTTTTTATGTGTGACGTCATCGACTAGTCGGCGTCAGGCATTAGTCGACTTTAAAAAAAATCCGACGTCGTTCAACTCCTAATACTTAATAGGATTGAGTGAATGTCAAACAGCATGGAGAAAACTACTGGAGAAAAGCAGTCTGACTCGCTTCTTTCTGCAAGAACTACACTGAAACCGACTCTGGTCAGCCCCGCGATGTGTGCCTCCTTAGAGTTTGAAAATAAAGTTGAGTTAGCCATTTGTTAAAGTACTTGTCACCGTCAAACACGTCTTTCAGTAAACCAGCTTTTAAACTGTCAAACACCATTGGCTATAAATGATGTAGTTGCAACCACAAAGACATTCAAAAATGTAGTCGTGTGTGGAGCTGAGGCGAGCCCGGCTGCTTTTAACCATTGCCTCTTCTTTTTTGTGGAGCCAGGAAAAGCCCGTAAGTCCACTCAACAGAAAGAGTCCTTGTACAAACTTGTACTGAATGATGTTCACACCAGGAGCAAAACCAAACTGAGACTCAACGGGAGGCAGAGAGCATAAAGTATTTCTTCTTTCTTAAAAGGAAACTTACCACTGGGCCTGATGCACGCTCCCTACAGGCTCTATAAGCTGTGCATGGATTCTCAAACAAGAAGAACATATCGTTTATAATATCTCACGTATTTTTGCTGCTGAAAACAGAAAAAAATGTAAGTATATTTCAGTTCATGCTAAAATTTTGAATATAAAGTTCGTCTGCAGAGGACAGCTGCAGGTAACGCTGCGTCTCTGTCCAAGGTGCTGATTGTGGATCTGTCAGCAGTGCGGGAGCTGTCCAAGGTGTTTGAAGAGTTTCATGCTGACTATGATGTCTGCTGGAGGTGGGAAGCACTCTGCCTGTGTCAGAGTTTTTTTTACTTAATCACTGAGACATCATTTGTTCATTTTTCTGCAAAACACAAACTGTGGGAGATTCGTTCCTTGCTGAGACATAGACAGTAATGTTGCTTTTGTGTGTGTGTGTACATCCACCGTTAATGAGGCACTTTTTTTTAGGTATAGTTTGGTGTCATTCTCTTCCTGTCTGCTGTTCTGCTGTGCTGTAGTACAGCTCCAACACTTGTCTGGTCTAGTTTACTACTTCCTCGGCGTGATTGAGAAGGCTTGAAAAAATAACAGACCATTTGCTAAGCCCAGCAGCCCCTAATTAGAAGCTTCCCCTTCTCACAAGGCTCCCATGTAGTTTACAAGCTAATGGGCAGATTTCCCGTTCAGAATTCGACAACAATGGCTCCTTGATTTCAGGCGACAGAAGGTCTGAAACTACCGTTTAGCTCTGTTCGTGCTTTTAATACAAAGCAAGGAACTACTGCTGCCGCCGCTGCTGCTATTGTTGCCGTGATGGTATCTTAAAATGGTTTACACCGCTGGAATCAGGAGCCTTTGTGCTTTCAAACGATGTTTCATTTGAATCACAATGGACCGGCGCCTTTCAGAATTCGGCAGCCACATTTTCTGTCTGTGGTTTAACTGTGAAAAATGGAAAGCATTTAGCAGGAGAGGCAGTCAGAGTGGTTGGTCGGTGCGTAACTCTGTCTCAGGTAACCGGTAGCTCCGGGTTGCTGGAGTGTAAACTTCCTCCAATCCAGTAAAGAGCAGGAAAGTTACGTCTCAAGTCTCCTGCTGCCTTCTAATGGAGCTTGCATGGTTATGAAATGGGATGTTTTGTGTCATGTGATCTGCTGTAAGTCATGTGAACGCAGCTGATAAGCAACTGTTGGCATCTAGAAGCCAAGGATGCTAAGACTTTAATGAAAGGATGGGACATTTCTGAAAATGTCAGCAAACACAGAGCCTGCCGTAGTCAAACTAAATTCTAATTAGAATATGAGTCTGGTAACACGACATGTGGATTTCATTGTGGGGCGGTTTCAATTCATACAGAGAGAAAAAAACCTCTGCATGTATCTGGATCGTCCTAAACCAAGTTAAACTCCATGGCGCTCAGGTGACATGCACGACTGTGTGCTGATCTTTGCAGAGGCATAATCCAGTTCTCAATGGAGGGCTGGCTTCCAGGCTAACAACAAGCCCATATACCGAAAAGTTCCACAAGAGAGGACGGTCAAACAGTCATATATCACGCCTTCGGTGAGTGTTTTTAGTCTGCGTATGCTTAGTTTTGAGAAGACGGAGCTGAGCAACTCCCCTCAATGACCTTTGTTATAAAGGTGGACAGAAGAAAAGACGTCAGAGCTGCTTAAACAGCTACCTGCCACTTGCCTGATTCAGTGGACCCATTCACAGCAGACACTTGACTTGTCATTGCAGTCATTGATAACGTTAAAACAATGAGCTGCTCACTCACAGGTGAGCGGGTCCCTAAGTCCTGCTATTGAGGAGCGTGATTCATTGTCAAGACTGAGTAAATCTTCTCACAGCAGACATTTAGACTTCGCACAGTCAGGAAAGCACAAGTCTATCAATTACAGCTGCGTTACTTTCAGTGGACATGCTGGGTGGGACTGGGGGTGCACTTTCTGTGAGGAGTCAAAGTGTCTGCCATGAGAAAGGTCTATGGGACACTTGATGGAACTGAACCATTGTTAACACAAATTGTTTCTCCTGAGTCAAAATGTCACCATCCCTTTTTTTTCCCCCCGTCGCTGTCAGCTCCAGGCAAGTTTGCGCAAGAGGCAGAGGAACACAAGCTCATGATGCGATGAAAAAATGGCTAACGATAAAGGATTGCAGACGTTTAAATAAGTAATTTACCGACCCCAGCAGTGGTAGCAGGTAGCATTCACAGCTCCTGTTGAGGACCTCTTAATCAGCGGTTGGATTAAAGCAAATGACTGCTTCTAACATGTGCCTCACAAGACCACCTAGAGAGATTGATTATGTTGTGTTGACATCTGGCTCAGTGAGGAACAACAAAGAAAGAACGCAGGCCCGCAGGGAGCCCAGTCCAGTGGAAATCACGGACCTCTTAGCGACCAGGGGCGGCTGTGAAACCGCCGAGCGTTCTTCCACTCCATCACGTGTGATTGTGCAATTTGACAACACCGCATTTAACTTGTCCTTTTGATGGCTGGCATTCACTCTCAGTGGTTGCAGCTGTGAAGGAGCCATCAAGATACTACTAGAAAACAGTGGGCCTCGCGTATAAATCACAGTGGCTGCACACATTATTAAAGCTTACGCTGTTGGTTGATGCACTAGAGCCCGATGCATTCTTCAGCGACCATTTACTGAGCAGTCTGCTACACACACTTGACAAATAATTACTGTAATTATTAATGTAATTCCAGTATTCTCAAACAAGTCATGGGTTTCATGAGATTTGCAGACTTCTACCATATTTTCCTTGACACTGGCATTTTTCTGGTACAGGCAAATCCCACATAAGCACTTCAGCCTGTTAAATGACAACTCGTGTCAGACATTTCCAACATTACACTGTCATATCACTCCGATTCCAGAAATGTGACCGCGGACGTAGCCTGACAGTTTGCTAAGCTGCTTCAGAGCCACGCTGTCCTGCCTGTCACTTAGTGAATACAGAGGTCAGAACAACACAATCCTCCGCAACAAACCCTTGAGGGGACCAGCAACTGTTTGTGCATTAATTCTGATGTCCAAACTTTTGTGACGGTGACAGCCCAAACATCTAGAAACTTCCGAAGTCCATCCAAAAAGCAGCTCTGGTTGACAGTGATAGGAGATCCTCCAGGTGTTCCAGGTCTTCTCTGCCTCCTGATGGATCATTTCTGCCCAGGAGGTACGTCTTCTCTACCTCTTCGGGTTTCACGGCTGTTGAGCGGTTAATTTGCACAAAATCTACTCCTTTCTTCTGCTCCTCCACTTTCTGATAGGGGTGTCCGGCTCTGTCTCTTTGTTTCCAAGTTGCCGTCCAAACAACAGGAGAAAACTGCTTAAGCAAACTAATTATATAACGTCACTATGCGAAGCAAAACCCTGCTCTGGTAATGAGCTGGTAACATCAGATTGCTAACAGTGGAGCTGGTGTCTCGCAGAAAAAAAAAATGTTCACCATCTTCACGATTACATTTTACTCTAGCATGCAGAAATTTCCCAAGTGGCACAAACACAAAGTACAGATGGAGGTGGTGAACCAAAATGTTGTGAATAAATCATCTTCTTTCATGCTGTCTGACAGTAAATTGAAATTTTGATGTGGCAGCGGTGCTGGATGAGAATAACCAATGTCAGGAGGATCCGACCTCTGAGGACCATCAGCAGCTGTGCAATTTAACAGCAATCCATCCAAAAATGGATGTGGCAACCCAGTGTTGCCATACCCAGAGCCACGCTACTAGTACACCAAATTATATCCGTTTGTGTTTTAATACACCAATTAGGCATAACATTATGACCACTGACACGAGAAGTGAATAACACTGACCATCTTGTGACAATTCAGTGTTCTGCTGGGAAACTTCTGGACCTGGCATTCATTCATGTGGATGTTACTTAGACATGTACCACCCACCTAGACCAGACCAGGTACCCCCACCCCATAGCAATGACACTCCTTGATGGCAGCAGTCATCCCCAGGAAGGATGCAGCCTGACACAGACACACACACAAAAACGGTTTAGGAACAACTGAAAAAAAAACATGAAGAACAGCACAAGGTGTTGACCTGGCCTCCAAATTCACTAGATCCCAAACTGATCAAGTATCTGTGAGATGATCCACAGAGGCCCCTCCCCTCAACCCATAGGACCCAAAGGCCATCACTAACAACATTATGTTTCAAGACACCACAGGACACCTTCGGAAGGCCCATGTCCATTCTCTGATGAGTCACAACTGTTTTGGAGGCACAAGGGAGACCTACACAATATTAGGAAGGTGGTCATAATGTTATGCCTGATAGGCGTTTGTTGGTATTGTTTGCTCTTTGCATTTATGGTTTCTAAGATAGGAATTTGTCTACAGAAAATCACTAAGACAAGAAGACGAGACTTTTGTCACCACTGGAATTTCCTCTTGTCCCTCCCTTGAAATATGTAAATCTTGAATTTACAAGGACAAGTTAAGGTCACCGACTGCTTCTGTATCAACGTGATTTCAGGACCATGTATCCACTGGATAATTCTCCCCTCAGCAGGTCATCTTCGAGCTTTGAGCACTCCAACAAAGAAAACTGTCACTCAGGCCAAAATTAGGCCAGAAATTCCCTGTTTAGTGTCAGATGTCCTTCTGAGAACCAGCAGCCAGTCAGTCAGTGCCTCACCAGGATTTTTTTAAAGCACATTTTAAAGATAGTTTCTTTCCCAACGCAAAACAATAGTAAACTTGTAAACATTTTATTTTGGTTTGCAGTTTCTTGTCTCTCTCCATCAGTGCTGTCACTCACTCATATTCAGTCTCTGCTACTTATCTTCTCATCTATGTCATGTGCTCTGTCGGGGTCTCGGGGTCTAACAACACCCACAATGCACAACGCTCACCGCCGACGGCAACGGACATAGCCAGCTGAACTCCAGAGACCTCATCTGTGTGTGGGTCTGAGAGAGAGAATGAGAGGATGCACTGCTGTCTTCTGTCGGAGGAATGCTCATACCAAGAGTTGTTCATCTGCACACACACACACACACACAGATGTACAGAACACACAGACGGCCATGCATGAAACATAGTTTGCATTAAATACTTGATGAGGTGTGCGGGGCTGTCGGGCGTCGTTCTGCCGCTCGGTGAGAATACTTGTCGCACCCAATGAGCAATTTTGTCTCATGTAACATCTTCTGAACCTCAGTGTGGGGATTCAGCCCTGAGAAGAAAAAAATAATTAAATCCCAACAATCGGCTTATATAAACTAATGTACATACACACATTATAGCCTACCACAGTGCACAGCAAACAACTGTCAGATGGTCACAAAATGTTTTTGTAATACTTTGAATATGAACCCATGGGCTACCAAACGCATCTCTGTTTAGTTTCTCCTGGAGAAGCTCCAGTATGATTAAATCATCATCTTTAACGCTGCCTGACAGTATTCAATTCTAATTTTTATTCTGTGCCAACTTTTTCCCGGTCTTCATTACAGTGCAGGACGATTTTAAAGTTATGTGGGTCTGAATGATGAAAGTCTGAACGGCTTTTAGTAGGTATAATAGGAAACAAAATGCCCCTATCAACAACATTTAGTTGGGTTTAACCATTGTGACGGCTTCCAGGCCTCAAGACCTACTTCCTCATACATTATATTGGTGTTTGGGGAGTGATGGCTGACATCTGAGTTGATGTGATTGCTAACCCATATCTATAGGTGTCTGAGCAGTTTCTCTCTTTCTCTACTTTGGTTTGGCTTGGTTGAGTTGAGCTTTGGTGCAGTATATTGGTTAAAGGTGAACTACTGTTTTTTTTTACAACCTGGACCTTACTTCTGGCATAAAATACGATCGTTTACTCACCCATATAACTTTGGTGTTATCTGGAGTCGTTCGTCAGATATTTACATCCACGTATATCCATATAGTGGGAGTGACTGGGGCACCGAAACGCGAATAGATAACAGGTAACTCTAGACTCAACGGGGAATAACACAGCCTCTAAATAACGCATTATCTGCCGCGAAACTCTTTCATTTCACCGATATTATGTTATGACACACTAGTGCTCGTATTTTGATCGTATTTTATGCCAGAAATAAGGTCCAGGTTGTATAAAACAGTAGTTCCCCATTAAAGTTCTCTTCTATCAAAGGCACAAAAGGCCTTTGTTTTTGCTTAAAGGAAGGAGTAAAATTACTACTTTACTGAAGTGATAAAAATTTCACGTTAAAAAAAAAAAGAATTAACATAGTTTAAGTGAAAATCGTGGCAATGCTTTAAAGTTTCAAACAGGAAAATAACAGTAATCACATGTTAAAGTCTGATTTTAGACCCATTCATCCACCCCGACCTCCTCCCAAGACAATGTCACCTGATTTCTTTCTTTGTAAACAACAGTAAACATGTTGGGGTTTTTTTTGTCTTCTTTGTAGGATGGTCATCCACTCAACAGTCAACAGTATGTACAGTATCTTCTAGTGCCATCTGACCAAGTTGATCCACAAGGCTTCACCTGGAGGTGGGGTGAAACTCGTTCCCACCTCTTCACAGCTGGCTACTCGCAGCATGAGAATGAATCACAGGTATTGAATATCGTATTCTCTGAGTTTGTTGAGGGACTATTCTCGGGTTAACACACACTCCAGTGAGTTTGTGCAGCAGCAGTAAAAATGTACATAGAACTGACTGCAGTGCTTGTGCTCATGGTAATAAAACAACATGTCACTCAGTGCAGCACTGGAGCTCCATGACACAGAGGATTAAACTATATCAGGTTTCTGCTACACAGACAGTAACTGTTAATAGCATCAGGTCTCTGTTGGTTTCATACACTGTACATAAAGACGGACATAGATAGCACTGACATTACCACTTGGTTTACAGTGGAGCTGAACCGAAGCCAAGACAAAGGCTCCACGGTGGACGCCGTCTTTTCCAGCTGGGGCCAGGATCTTCCAAGTATGGGGAAGTGAAACCTGATGAAATAACTAACACATACACCATCATTATATTCTAGCTAACAGGTATACTGCACTGTATCCATTCTACTATAAGATGCATTAAAACAGGAAACCATTGACAAAACATTTTTTCCAAAGAAATGGTATCGAAATCCCTTAAGCGTTTGTAAGCACAATTAACCAATTAATCAAGCCTGTCACACAAACACGCCTCTCTTTGAGGTCTTCTGTTTACTTCAGTTATTTTTAAAAGGCCCACCTTAAAGATACACTTTATCAGATGAAATGAATTTAGCTATTATTTCATGATCACTTGTGAGGGGGAAAAAAAAAATGTATTGATTTGGTATTTCATCAAAGAAGTTAAAGCTGTCTGGACGGGGTCTATTGGAGCCAGAGACTTTCTGGAGTCAAAACATATTGACCTTCAGTGTTATTGCACTTTACGGTATTTCCACACTGGCTTTAATTCCCAGCTGTGATTGATGCTGTCGGTTTGTTCTTTTACTTTTAATGGGATTCATTGCCACTTGGAAAATTGAAGAACACCCCAGCCTCGTCCTTTTAATATGAAACCGAACAGCTAATGAAATAATGAGAAAACGATGACGACGTATTTGCTTTCAGTTAATCGTGCCTACACACGCGCTCACATGTAAGATGTACAGAAATTAGCACACTACGCACACAATCAGACATGGCAGGTCTCTGGAGCTGCACCTTCAGGACAGATTAGTTTGAGTGACTCAGTAGCAACTCTCCTGCTGCGTAATTGAGCAGTGCTACTGTACCCTCTCTGTTCACACACTAAAAGAAACACACGCAGATGTGTATACACATGGTGGTTACTGTGTGAAATCCTATTTTGTGAGGAATATTTGATGAAAAAGGCAAGAAAGTGTGAGAGAGGAACATAAGAAGGAACATAAAAGTGAGAAGAAAACAGGGGACCAAACGAGAGCACGGAGAGATGTAAGGCAGAGGGGTAAGAAAGAGAATAAAGCATTGGGAGCCTTGTCTTTCCTTAAATACTCCTGCTGGGTTGCTGCTCCGCTGATCAAACGGCGAGAGGAAAGAGGTGAGGGGGGTGCGTGTCGGAGGAGGAGAGAGAGAGAAAGAGATGGAGAGAGTAGAAGAAAAGGGACTGAGGAGCTGCCGAACACAGAGAATGAAAGCAAGGTAGGGAACAAGAGGCTAGTGAATGGTGGCAGTCACCAAATTAGAATTGTAAGAGGTGTGACGGGTCGAACAAGGATTTGACTCCTGCAAGATATTAGAGCCCTCTCAGCTGTCCGGCTGTCCACTCCCTTTTTAATATCTGTCAGGTTTGGTTTCATCACCGAAAAAGTCAGTCACACACGTGTAACAGCGGCAGAAACACCGGCATCGGTCCACTGGCACTCTGCTGACGTCAGTGACAGTGACGGCCGCCATCTTAGGGATCTACAGCAGAGAGACAGAGAGGGAGACACTGTTTAAGAGTGCTCTGTACCTGCTGATACAGTATGTACTCACACTGTGTGCTTCTGTGTGTGTGTGTATGTTCGTTTGCATGCATATGACAGTGCTTAGCCTAATAGAGTCTATACCCAATTGTACCACACACACACACACACACACTGAAGCCTTCAGCTTGACAGTGAGGACAGACACTTGTCACACTCTGAAACTGACATTGGATCATATCACTGAAAAAAAAAACTGCATCTTTTAGCCATTAGTCACGAAATCAGATCTTTGTCTGGAAGAAGAAAAAAAACGTGAAACCACAGTCCTTGTCTCATATCTGAACATGAATTAACTAACGTTCACATTTTCAGTTTTCACAAATCAGCTCGACAATGTGGACTAAACTGTGAATCATTTGTGCTGTGACACACGAAGTGACCGGATCCTTTAATATTCATGAAGTTGTTTCTCACAAACAAAACTCATCAAGCACAACTGCAGCCTGATGCTTTCGATTGGACGCCGCTGCCACGTTACGAAAGAGGCATTTACCGACATTAGCAGCAGATTCAGATACTGGCACGGTATGAAGGGAATATGTTAAAGGGGAACTACTGTTTTTTACAACCTGGACCTTATTTCTAGCATAAAATACGATTGTTTACTCACCCAAATAACTTTTGTGTCATTCCAGAGTTGCCTGTTATCATCATCCAGGTCTGTAGATTGACCTATAGACCCGGATGATGTCTTCTGACTTGGACGATGTCATCTCTGAGAGACGCACACACCTGCGATGGTCCGCTTGTTTACCTGTAATTTGCTTCTGCTAGTTTTTTTGAACATGGCTGAATAGTTTTCTGATTCTGAGGTTGTGGACGAACCATAGCAGTAGCAAATTACAGGTAAACAAGTGCACCGTTAGTTAGTAGGTCAATCTACAGATCTCAGATGATGATAACAGGTAACTCCAGACTTAACGGGGAATAGCACTAGCGTATCATAACAAAATATTGGGGAAATTAACGCGTTTCACGGCAGATAATGCTGCGTCTCGGTGCCCTGTCACTCCCGCTATATGGATGAACGTTGATCTAATTATTTCCTAAACAAGCGCAAATGACACAAAAGTTATTTGGGTGAGTAAATGACCGTATTTTATGCTAGAAAAAAGGTCCAGGTTGTAAAAAACAGTAGTTCCCCGTTAAGGTCAGAAGACAATGATAAGTGACACGTTTATGACGACGTAGAGAAAAGATACAACGCTGCAGCCTATATTATCTACAGAAGAAAGAAAATGCAGAGGCTATTCTTGAATGCAGCACGTGCAAGGGATTCCCAGGAGATATTGATTCCACCTATCTGAGGCCTGTGCTGCTGACCTTGTGGCGGAGTCCACAGATTAACAGTTCTGCCATTTGGAGACCTCTGTCCAGTCGATAGCATGTGATGTGCAAGAGACATCGTCTGTCAATCTTTGTCGATACGGTTTGCCAGCAGGGTATTTCAAATTCTGTTTAAAATGAAGAACAATGACAGGCCAGGGGGGCGGTCTAGCTCCAAAGACTATTGCAGTGTGCAGTGATGTTCAGAGTAGTCAAGTGTCTAAGATTAAAAGTTAAAACTTCATTTTGCATTTCAACTCAGTATGCAAGCTTAAGGTTGAGCTCATCAATATTATGACTGCACATTAACATGTATGAGCAGGTCTTCTTGTCAACATAACAAAAGCTTAGTTTATTTTTTTATGAAGACATCAATTCTCTGAACATGTGATGTCTCCTTTGAAGAGGGAGTCAACTTAATGCCACATCCTCATGACGTCTTTCCTCGTTGGCGTTAATAATAATAATAAAAATTAAATAAGTTCAAAATCTGAGCTCACAAACTTGAAATGACAGCATTTAATCTGCTCTTTTATTACACCACTGCACCACTGTTTTGATTGGCTTTAAATTAGCATTTCATGCCTGCGTCATGAAGTTTTTGGAGATTCATCAGATTAAGGACGACTGACCAGAAGTTGGAGACGAGCCGATGACTGAGAAGAAGACCTAGTATCAGAAAAGATTCACGCTATGGTTATTTAAATGTCAAACAAAACAAAATCAGACTTAAATCAGGCTCAGCTCACAAACTTGTTGACTCAAAGTGTATCCGTATCTGGACTGAGCCGTGATGGAGTAATGCCGAGGGCTCATTTGACCCGACAGTTAATTAATGTATCGGTTACTGTATGTGAGCTAATGATCCTAGTTTAACATGTGCCAAGTACCAAGTCAACATGTTGCGCTCCTTCATTAGCATGGACCCTCATGAGTTCGTATGTCATGCATTTATTCATGCATTAATTCGTGCTTAGTCTTGCACTTAGTGCTGCATGCATTACAGATCACTTACATCATTCGCGTTAACAGCCATGTACATGTATATTAAAGTGTTCTGGATCATCTAAATCACAGCATGGCAGTCGAGCACCCGCTGTAGTTATCTAGTGTCTTTCAAAAGTTGTGACGAGCTTTGAGGGCACGAGAAACGCGAGTTATTATTAACGAGATTGTCGCCATAACGCTGCATTGTGATACTCCCTCATGTATTCTGAATTTATTATTCAAGCAGCAGTGCATCATAAAAGCCTTTGTTTTAACATTAGAGACGAACCCCTCGGAGTAATTAAAGGTGGACTCCCACTTACACACACACAGAGAGCATGGGTTCACATTGTGTGCCCATTATGCTATTTCACATTTATCCAAGGTCCTTTAATATGTAAACAACTGGAAAAATGTAAATGTTAATTACTAATTATTGCAGAAAGAAGCCTGATTTCAGTGAAGAAATCGTTGATGGACGACTCATCATAATGTAAATAGAAATTTTGCTTTACAGTCATCCAGCCAACATCGAATTTTTCTAAAAATCCAGGTCACTGCAGACCGGACGACTTCCACCCTGCAACTTCTCCGGCAAACTTCCGACCAAACTTCTTCCGCATCCTCCTGAGGGATTATGGTTGATTTGATGCCAGGCGACTGAACACAGCTTTCTCACTCTGAGGGTAAAAGGACTGAACTGCTCAAAGCAGTGACCCTGGAACCTCACACTCCTTCAGCACCTCTGAGAGGATACCTCAGGGAAAACAGGGCTAAGCTGTTATAAATCCACAAAACACATTTACACAGGATTAACAAATTCCCTGGACACCTGAGGAAAACAGCATTGGTCCACTGCTCTGCGGTCAGAACCGATTCACCATGGTTCCTCGTGTGTCTGAAGATCTGTAGTTGACTGTAGTCAGGAAGGCAGAAGGCCAAAATGTGCTCAAAGAGAAAACAAACATTACCGAGCAGTGTGAATGCGGTGGAAAGCTCATTTTGGATGTTCAGATAAAACAAAAATAAAGAATAAAAACTGTTACGCTGTCAGAGGCACATTTTACAAAAGCAATGAGCAAGCACTGCTTACAACAGAATCACAAATGGTGGCAACATCACATTTCACAAATGCTCACAAATTACAGATGGGCTCAATGGGGCTTTGCTGTGCTCACACATGGGTCACTGGTACGGTGTTTGTTTTGACCAGTGAAATGTGACAAAATGAATGCCAGATGAAACCATGTCATGATGTAAATCGCAGCTTACAGCCTGGTCCTCAGGGCCCTCTAGGGAAGGTGTGAAAATGGACGCCAACAGAAATTTGAATCAGTGGCCGGACACCGGAGTTAACAGAAAGACGTTTTCCTATACGAACCTCGGCTTTGCTCACACTTTTGAATTCAGCCTGTGCAGGAAGTGCTGCTACGTCCATGCCAGCCAAGAATGAAGAAGACACATTATGTGTTTTACAGCCTGTCTTTTCTGATATGATGTGTGTCCTGCTCCCCACTCTTGGGCTTTCTGTCAAACTTTACGCAGCGTAAACCCTGCTTAAGTTTTAAAAACTGAGGACCAACATCCATGTCTGCCACATCAACAGCTTTGTGCAGTCAACAGTTGAAAGTTTAGTTATAGACGTTTCATTTCTGTCTTTAAATAGTTTTTGCTGCTGAAACCATGTAGTAGCTTTAGCTGAATGTACATTTTCTACATTTTAGCATGAGAGGAGGGCTTCTATCTGGACTATCGTTAGTTAGAGAAGCAGCTTTGGGACTGTGAAGACTGGTTCGATTACCTCTATGTCCATAGCAAGCAGCCAAACTAGCCCCTGCATGGTGGCCCGCTCATCCAAGTGTGCACACTTTGAAATGAGAGAACGTAGTCCTTATATGCCAAAACATTAGGTACACTTGTGATAACGAATGCATGCAGATACATCAGTACTGCAAAATCTTCTAGCTTCATGACTGTTTTGATGTGATAATTCAACCGTATGATCATTTTAGAGGATGTAGTTTGTGATGCTGTTCAACTGGATGGAATTGAATAGTAGATTTTTTTCTGCTATTTTAACCTCACCACAATGCAATTCAACAGTACTACAAACCACAGCCTCCACAATGGAAACAGAGTTGAATCAAAAGCTTTCTCAATAATTTAAAATAAATACTGAATAACCTTCATAAAGATAAGACTGTGCAGGACTGTATCGAGCGTCGAGTGCATTAGTTTTCTCTAGTGTACCTAATGAACTGGCAAGTGAGAGTCCATGGCACATAGCCACAGCTGATACTCTTTGATTTTAAACACACTAGAAGGGGATCTCTTATCTCTGCAGTGAGCGACGTCTCTTAACATATGGACATGGGAGCACTGGATCGGGATAGAGCTGAAACATTCATAGCCCTTTCTTTAAGCACAACAGCACGTCAGTATAAATCTAATCCTCGCCCCTGCACACTCCGCTCACCACATTTCACAAGAAGACAGGGGGACTTGTCATCCCTAATATTTCACATAAATCATTTATCCGCCTCAATTAACTCTATAGAGTGTCCGTTACAACCCCGCCTATCAAACGTTTGATGCAGAGATGAGCCAACAGAGACAGGCTGAGGTCTGGTGTTCAGATATGTTTATTAATGCTGAAGTGAGGTTGCACAATTTAGCTACTAGTACGTTAATTAACTAAAGTTTTAACTTTTAATTTAATACAGCAGTCATACATTTAAAAATTACCAGTTTTTTTTTTTTTTTCATTTTTTGTAACTACTTGTGAAGCTAGCTTTTTAAGCTAACGTTAGCAAATAATGTTGTCGGGTTGCTAGCTAATTTAGCTATCCGTTTGTTTTTTTTCCATCTTATTATTTGTTACACAAAGTATAGCTAATGTATTTTAAACGGATAGCTAAACAAGTCAGGAAATACGTATCCTTTTTATTCACTAAGGCTGGAGTGAGTATTTTAGCTTAGCATATTAATATTAAACGCAATGGGAAACGGCTAGCCAAAGCTAACTTATGTATTAGCACAATGTTTATTGGCTAAAAGAAAAATCTAAAAACTGCTGGAATTGTGTTTTCCACAATGTTCAACTATTTCTTAAATGCTACTTCATTTTATCCCCACATAAATAAAAAAATGAAGTTATTTGTTCAAAATTTGCTCCTCTTTTAATCAGAAATACAGTCTGCTCCGATTCCCAGTTCACTCTCCAGGTGAGTATTTCCTGTTAATTACCAGTCACACTGTTTCTGCAGCATATTTATGGACTTAAATAGTGTCCCATTAAAAGCACAGTGCACTAGGTGGTGGGGAATATAATTGTAGTGGCTTGAAAAGTTCCCAGCTGATTTCTCCCCGAAGCTGGCATGAAAATTATGCTCTTTCCGCTAATAAGCTTTCGCACTGACCTCCACTGAGGAAATGATCGTGACCCTTTTGAATATTACGTCCCAAATTATACGTCTAGCAGGATTAAAAATTCCTGCAAAACATCCTCCTTCCGTCGGCCGGGAATCTGCTTCGAGATAAGTGTGTCCCTGGCCTGCAGAGCAGAGCCAGGTCAATCATCTGCCTCCTCCTTCTGAATCACCCAAAAGGGTTTTTTTTTAATACTCCTCTGATGCTTCCTAATAAATGTCTTCAAGCTCCCTCTGGGCTGTACCCTTTTCAGCTCACACCTTTTTGCTGAATTCTCTTAATCTCAAACACACTTAAAGACCTCCTTTCTCAGCTGGACATCCTTATTCAAGGTTTATGTCCACCAGCTAGGTTGGTGCAGTAAAAAAGATTTTCTGAACCTTTGGCGGTAGCAGAACAAGGAAAAGAAGACTGGCATATTCTCAATTTATAATTATGTCTGTGAGAGCATATTAAACTAACCAGTCGGTGGAAGTTAGAAAACTGCTACAACTCTTGAAATGATTGCAGCAGTGAGATGGAAGAAACCAACCACCTTTCAGGGAAGGCAACTGTTGTAATGGTGGCTAAGGAAACCCGTTCAACAGGTAAATGAACTGTAGGTTAACCAGACATAGGGTTGAACAACTACCATTTATCGGTTCAGAAGCTTTGCATGTTCTTTGGTATTAATGGAAAATGACTTGAATCCTCATAATCATCTGATTTGGTTCATCACATTTCATTTAAGGTGCAGCAAATGCAGAATCAACAGCAACGGCACTTGTGTTGATATTGCGTAATGAATTAAAACATTTAAAATGTGACCATTCCACTTAATATTCAAGAAATCACATAACTCACTATTTAAGTTACACTGCTCATTTATTTGAAATGTTTGTCATCTCTCATTCAAACCAGTAAAATGATCAGTTGTCCTCTCTGTGAAATCAGCCATGTTCTTGACTGAGCCTATATTATAGACTATCATAATCGTTCTTACAGACTCTATGAGAACAATCTGAACAATTCGCAGCCATGTTGAAGTTGCATCTTGGAACATATTGACATTCCCGTTATTTCCCACATTGACTTATGCAGTCGAGTTTGCTTGCTAACTGTTAGCCTCGGTGGCTACTAGCTGCTAGTGGCGTACTCATGATCTCACAATGCTACCTTTTGAATTCCAAGAATATTGTGTACACGACTTCCCATGACGTAACCACAAACTTACAAATTCCGTTTGAAGGTGGGATATATTTATAAGGACAGGAAAATCTACAA
Organism: Chelon labrosus; assembly: GCF_963514085.1. Taxonomy (NCBI): domain Eukaryota; kingdom Metazoa; phylum Chordata; class Actinopteri; order Mugiliformes; family Mugilidae; genus Chelon; species Chelon labrosus. Next base: position 13,219,286 of record NC_140338.1, read on the forward strand.
CTGTGGCAGTCTGACGGTTAGCCAAATACTGTGGTCGAAAGAGGTAGAAATAATCCCTTTCTTTGTTTCTTCGGCAGGACATTACCCGATCACCCCAATGGAGCACAAAATAGTGGAAGTTACGGCTGTAAAACCAAAACATTTACAGTAAGTCTCCCTCCTGTCAGAATGTGTTTTCCTTCATTTCCCTACCTCTGAATGTTTAAGCTTCACCTCATATACTTATAAATGCATAGTCTGACAATAGAAATCTGTTTTTACAATAATTGATGAAAGCTGACAATTTCTCCGTTCATTGAAGCCCTGACTCCTGATCCAATTTTCAGCATGAACTGGTGTGAAATGATATTGTCTTCACTGAGAATGGCCTTTGCATTGAAGTAGAGACATAGAGAAATGTGTCCCAACTTGGTATCATCCAGCTACAAGTATCGTATGAGTAATGTTGCTATGCTATCAGTACACATTTGGTTGTTTTGGCGTGTTATTTCACGCCTTGTCATCTCAATGAAGGACCGCCTACCCCTGTCCTCAGCCCTAGCCCTGACCATTTTGTATATTATTTAGTACAGACGAAGAGATTTTTCTTACCATAGGAAGGTTTCTTAAGGATATCCAAACTTCATGAAACCATTTCTTTTCTGATGATTGTAAGCCACAATCCATGATATAAATGATATACAAAATGTTATACAAAAAAAAGCTGTGGTGGGTGGCATTGTTTTGCAGTTGCAAACAAATGTTTTCTATTTTTTAAAGAGATCCGATAAAAATAAAGACAAGATTTGCCTTTTTTGTGAAATTCAAAGTGACAACGAAGCTATAGAATAAAATGAAAGTAAGAAAATATGTGCTAAGAAAATAATAGGCTCTAAATAGTGTATACAGTATGTACACCTATTATATTCATACACAGATATACCATACATCTGTACATGGCAGCACTTGGTCTCTGTACCCAATAAAAATTACCATGTACAATTACTGTATACAATAAATATGGATATGTGCTACAGATGTTCTGCCAGTCTGTGGTGACCAGTGTTATCTTCTTCACTGTGGTGTGCTGGCGAGGTGGCTGTGGGACATGTAGTGCCAACAAACTGGGCAAGCTGGTGAAGATAGCCAGCTTTATGGTGGGAATGGAACTGAACCATGTGGAGGCAGTGACAGAGTAGAGGATGAGAGGGGAGCTGAGAGCCATCACGAACAACCTCATCCTCTCTATGTCGAGCTGAGGCAGCTCAGAAGCACATTCAGCGTCAGACTCATCCAGCCATGAGCCTCAAAGCGTTTAGGAGGCTCTTTCTTGCCAAAAGCCATCAGACCTCACAATGCCACATTATCAAGTACCTCCTCAGCTGACTTTGACTCAAAAACAGACAACTACTGCTATCATCTGCAGGATTCTGTGTTTTCAAACCAGTCCAGCTTGTTGTCAGGGCTGCACCTCAAGGGACTTGTAGGTGTCCACCATCTCCAATACATCCCCCCTGACAGTGACAGCGATGGAGGATCTCCTGCTGCTTCACCACCATCTCCTTTGTGCTTCCAATGCTGGTCCTTAAATGTGGTTGTTGTCACGCCGTCCTCTGAAGCTCTCCATTACGTCTTTGCATTTTGCCACTTTATCGTTTGTGATACAGACAACAATGGAGGAGTCATCCAAATAATAACACTAAGTGAAACATTCACGAGTGAAAGCAGAAGTCTGAGTTATAGAGCGTGAAAAGAAATGGTGACAGTACTGCTCCCCGGGGCGTACCAGTGTTGCTTGTTAATAAGTCGATAAACTGCCTCTATCAGTCTCCTGCAGCCTGACATACTGTGTCCTGCCTGTGAAGAAATCTGTATTCCAACCAGGTCACCAGGTCCTGGTTCACCTCAATCAGCTGTAGGGGTCAGATTATGCAGTGCAGCACTGGAGAAGTCAAAGAGCATGATCCTGAAAGTGATCTGGGGCTTAGCAGCTATAAAGGTTATTATGAATAATCAATTTGTTTATCGAATAGAAGGATGGCCATCACTAGTTCCTAAAGCACAAGATAATATCACAACAACACAAACATGAACACTTCATTACTGGGAAAATGAAGTGTTCATGTCCAGCTGCATTATTGATTGTTAAAGTACTTTGAATAAAACAATTTTATTTTTGGTTGATTAGTTGAAACAGGGCTCTGTCATAGTTTCAGCTCTAAAGATGTGGGCTCACACAGCTCCATGTCCTTGACCTCCAAGAGAGAAGTGCAGCAAGGTGATGGTTGACACCACTGGGCTGAAAACAACATTTTCTGTTTTGCAGGCTCACTTTTTCAAGTTAATGGTGGACAGAGTCCAGCGAGGGCCTGGATTTGAGCGATCGACCCACAGAGGCACTGTACAGGTTGGGCACTGTCGGAGTCTAATGGCTCACAAAGTCACACCAGGTAAAGCCTGCTGAAAATTTTAAAAAGTACCAAAACGAACTATCACTTCCAGCACAAAATATTGGAAAAATGGAGCTGTGCTGAAAAGAGGGCAAGTGGAAATATGAGTGTGTGTGAGGGCAAGTGTGTAGGTGTGTATGAGTGAGTGAGCGTGTAGAGGAGCTGATTCTATCAGACTCTTGTCAGGTCCTGTTTAGTTTTTCAGTCTAAACTTGTGAGCAAGGAGACTTGTGCTTCACTTACACTTTTTGCCCCTTTCCCTATCTTCACGTCTCTCCTTCACACACACACTCTATCAGTCTCTTCCTATTTTTCTCTCCACATTTCCTCTTTTCTCACATCATTAGTCCAGCCGTGTCTCCCCTTGTTCTCTCCCAGGAGCTCAGTGAGGATTTAGGCCCCCTCTCCTCCTAGACTCACCTACATCCTTTCATCCCATTCCCTCCTCTCATCCTCTCCCTCCTTTTCTTCCCTCTCTCCCCACTCTGTCCTTAACCTGCTCCCAAAGCCCAAAAAAAATAAACCCAAACACACAAGCAACACTGTGTGCACGCATACAGAATCAAGCCCAAGCCCATCTGCAGCCAGCAGCACCACATCTAATCCTTATGCTCTGGGAGGAGGGGGACCTTGCCATCATTCCTGGTCCCCTTCTGCCCCTCCATTCGTTTTCTTATCTCTTCTCCTCTTCAATAATTTTTACCGTTCTTTAATGCATGCCCAGCATCCCACTGGTAGGTGTTGCTTTTGAGAACACGCTGGAACAGCTTCCTCTCCTGAACCTTTCGCGTCAAGTCCAGAGGTTGCCACCAATGTGCCATAAAGATACATACACAGGCATCCATTCACACTAGCAAGTTTCACTCATTGGCACGTCCTCTATTAAAAAGTGCAGTAAGCTGGTTTGGTATTTAGTCGTGGTGAAGCTTGCAGCCTGTAATCTCTGCGTGGCATATGACTGAAAGCCACCAGTCTTGAAGTGGTGATGATGCTGCTGTGCTGCTGCGCTGGATGCTGCTGCCTCCCTGTGGCCTTCCATATGAACCGCAGCCCCTCTTCTGTAATGACCATTAGATTTTTAGAAGAGTTGCATCACGACCCCCTCCTCACACACACACACACACACACCACCACCACCACCATCACCACCTCTGCCTCCTCTCTCTATCTACACCACCAGCACCACCAACACAACCCCTCCTCTCTGGGTTGGATAAATATTGCTGGGAGATATATAACGTGTTGCTATGGTGATCAGCTCATGGGGGTTTTTCATGGCGTTTGTGGAAGACAGGGACATGCTGGTGTGCGAGGAGCTCTGAAGATCTGGTTTGTGTGTGTGTGTGTGTGTGTGTGTGTGTGTGCGCGTGCGCTCTTGTTTATGTTTGAGAGAAAAGAAGGGAGGAGGGAGAAGGAGAAGATGCAGGGAGGGGGCTCCTTTTGAAGAGGAGGAACATTCACAAAAACATGGCAGACCCAAAAATAGGAGACAATCTCTCAGACCTTGTGTTTTTATGCATGCCACGCACCGCTCACCTACCGTAGCCTGTGTGCACAAAACTAAGAGCCCCGACTAGCAGCCGTCTCTGGGGAGTGTTTAACCTCTCTTCCTCCTCTCCTCCCTCCCCGTTTTCCTCCTCCACCACCACCACCTCTCCATCTCCCTCCACCACCCCTGATCTCCGGCTGCTCGATCTCTCAGGGGACACGCTCTCAGTCTGCCTGATTGGCTTCTGTTTATGTGCATGTGCTAATGTGTTAATGTGTTTGTGTGCATGTGAGTGCATAAGCATGCTGTCCTCTATCAATTAGCGCAAGCTGGTGCAACAGTTACCATTACCTATTGTGTTCGTGCTGTGGATGACGACGCACATCCGCACATGCAAACGAGGGATAACTGGTGCATCATTGATTGCCAGCTGTCTGCCATTGATGGTCAAGCCCACGTAGATACACACTTTCTATGAACAGACTTTTGTGTGTGTGTGTGTGTGTGCAATGGTTCACCACCAACTCTTTCTTCCAGACCAGACGGCATCCTAGGAGACACCTATATATGTGTGTTTATGAGCGTGTGTGTGAGCGCAGCCCAGATGGCCATCTTCGAGGGGTTTTCTGGAACATTCAGACACTTGTTGCTTCTTGTCATTTCTCTCTCTCTCTCTCTCTCTCTCTCTCTCTCTCTCTCACAGACACACACACACACTGCTTCTTTTGAAGTGCGAAACAGCTTGCGGTCAGCTCTGCTCCTCTTGCATGGTTCCATCAAATAGCAGCCTTTAGAGCTTTCAGATACATGATGAAACAAAAACAACCGTGCGGCGTTAGTGGAGGTAGTGGAGGGAAAAAGGAACAGATATTCTTGGTGGATGTGCTGTAAGACTGAGGCATTTTTTTTTTTATCCCGGTATGTGGTGATGGGCTGGCAGAGGGGATCAAACTGTGGCGTTTACTTGGGCGAGCCCAAAAAGTATGAGAAAAGTACGAGGTCAAGTGTGTGGTGTTGAGCCGGTAGTTCCTTTATCTGGCACTTCAAACACTGTGACATCGCTTTTATTACTGCTCTTAGTGCTGGTGTTTCTTCGCCATTGATTTAGTTCTTTGCTTCTATGAGAGCTGTTGTTTGAGGTCAAACCTGGTGTCAGATCTGACAGACGTGGAATCAAGTATCTGAAAACCATTGTAATCTTTCTTTTAACCAAGGGGATATGAGTCTCAATTTGGGGTAGAGGAGGTTAGGATCTGATATTTTTCTCCTGAGCCAGAATATGTCTGTTGCTTCTGATTCTCTCCTCTTCTCCCTTCTGTTCAACTGCCTATTTCTTGCCTCTCCTCCAGGCAGGCCTCAAGCAGATGGGTCCCCCATACGGGAGTTTTTCCTTGCCACTGTCGCCTTAGCGCTTGCTCCGGGGGGGTTTCAGGCTCTGAGTTCTGTAACGTAAAGGGTCAGATTTTACTCAAGTTTTATTAATAAAATACCATTCAGTATATATTTTTTACAGTTTCAATTTTAAATTCCACTTCTAGTTTGCATTAGTCTGGCATATGCTCTATTTGGCTAAAACACATCCAAATTTGCAAGAAAAAAATACCTCTGCACGCCTTACAACCAATCAGAGCAACTAAATTTGTGCCTCAGTTATTCTTAAATTCTTTATGGTGTGAGTTACAGTCATTAATGGTCAACCAAGTACATGGTTTTGTTTTGGAGATACATGGAGGGCTTAAAATAAAGTCATTCTTAACAATGAAACAACTTTCATACGGTCCCTTATAAATCATCTGTTTTCCACCAATCTGCATTGAGGCCCTCGTCTTATCATATTCAGACACACACACTAAACACCTTCCTGTCAGAGGTCTTAAGGTTTCTTGAGTGTCTGCCTGTCGTTATACCATTGTGCTAATAGATTCTAAGGTGCAGGGGAGTCCACATCTGTCTGTTTACTCATCGGCTGTGTACAGAAGTGTGCCAGCTGCATATTGATCCTCCAAGGTGATCCAAATGACACACAAAATGCTTCTCTTATTGTTGCCTACTTGTTGCACTTTTATAGTGATATTCTATATTGCTGTTCTAGGATTTTTACCCTTTTACCCTTCCGCCAGTCTCTTTGTGCCTAAATAATGCTAATAAACAAATGCGTCAGGGAGGAATTACGCTTTTTAAAAAATAATTCAAGGGTAGATAAAAATAAAGTGACTATTAAAATCCACATAGTATGTAAAATGACTAAGTTGAGAAAACAAACTTCTTCTACCATTCTGCACAGACTGGTTTCAAAGTGCAAGCAGGATTTCACTTTTTGTTACCAATGCATGATATGATCACGTCCCTGTCTGTCTTTTGGAGGGTGAAAGCAGAATTAAGTAGTTGGTGTCACCCCCGTGTGTTGGCAAAGCTGAACTGCATATTGATCACAAAACGTCAGAAGTATTTTGTTGTAAAATCTGTCAACAACCTCCAGTAACAGAATTCTCCTAAGAATTAAGGACCAACCATGGCATCCTACTGTCAGATGATCCTTGTTCTTCCTTGTGATAGATGAAAGAAATAACCGAATATGAAGCTTTTTAAAGAAAATAAAGGGATGATTAAGGAGCTCAGAAAGCAGAGTTGGCACAGCAATAAAAAAAAATAGCTGAAAGTTTTACTCCTCGTTGGACTTTTTAATCCTCTTTCTTGTGAGAGCAAAGGTTATTCTTTCAAACATCATCCTCAGTGAAGCTTATCCTGCACTGAAATAAGATGTCAGCCAGGTCATGAAAAGTCTGTGAAAGATTCAATCCAACACTCAAAGACAACTTAGTTAAACATTTGTACTTTCTTTAATGTCAGAATTGTTATTGTACATGGACATCCCAATTGTTTTGCACTTCTTCTTTTTACAATATGTACCACATATAACAGCACCTACATTATATTTACACACATTACACAAGATTGTATCACAAAGCAGTGTGTGAGAAATTAGCAAAAATACGCGTCTTGCTGAACCAACACACACACAATATAGTCCACGAGCTGGCTACAACTCGTGGACAAAATGAAATATCACAGCCATCGGCCCCTACCAGTTCACAGGCAATTGCCCCCTGTAGTTCTGTAGTTTTAAAGCTGTAATCACAAGTGTTGTAAATCTTGAAAATCAAGGGACAAAGAGATGAAGCAACGCAACTGTCCTTATTAATGGGTCACATGTAAACATAAAGTAGGTGCAAGCAAGCTTTGAAACACTGTTACTGCTTTTAAACAAAAATGCAAAAACCGGTACTCACTCAAGTGCATTCGGAGGCTGATATGGAAACTGTGCGTATACTTATTTTTGTAAACTTGACAATAGGTAACAGCATGGTTATGAAATTGCAAAGAATGCAGGAAAATCGTGCTCACTCTAAAAAAAAAAAAAAAAAAAAAGCTCTCGTGAAAACTCGCTTTTCATCCCTCCGCCTCACTTATCTGTCTGAATTGGATTGACCTGCTTTGTGATAAAACCCTGGCTTGGGTTGTAAAGAGCAACTAAAGAAAATAAAAATAGGATGAATTTAAGAAGAAAAAGAAATAATTCGGTCAAGTGGATACTGGATCTGCCAGAACCCTGCATTTACGAGCACACACACACACACACACACACACACACAAACTCCCTTTCTCTTGCGCACACACACTTGCACAACAACCAGAGATACTGTAGCAGCTTTCTCAAAGGCGAAGACGAATACAACACAGTAAGTGGCAGTTCTGCTGTCAGATACGCAAACACACAGAGCAGCAGAAAGAGATACACACAGTGACAAGCGTTTTTGAGTCGAGACACGATCCAGCCTCCCAAGGAGACTGGATTTGAGTCCAGTCGGGTTTGGCCAGCAGTCCACAGTGGAGGAAGTACGCTTGAGGAAAGAAGCGAAAAGACCTGCAAACAGTAGGCAACAGTCCGGTTCATCTGATTATCGAATGTGAAGCACAAAAGAGCCCGGCCAAACAAACAATATAAACGCAACATTCAAGGATTTCAAGTGTAGAATGTGCTTGCTTCGGTATCAGATCCACAGAGGGCAAATAAACAAGAAAGTAAATCTGCTGAAAAACAAAACACAACTCTAGCAGGGATGTGACTACTGGTGAACCAACAAACTGATTTCCTGTTGAGAAAATGAGGGCGGGGGAATAAAGTAGGGGCTAAATATGTAGGCTGATAATAGTTTTATTTGTGGCATTGCAACTAAGGAGGAAGATTTTAATGGTTGGCCAAGGCATCAGTCCCCATTAGCTGTCCAGTCGGCCACCGAAGAGAGGACAGACGAGGGATCTGTGGTGTAGGAAAAGTTCAAAGCATCCTGTTTCGTTTATGAGTGGGTGAGTCTGTAATGACATCACTACAGGGGGCAGGGCCTCGTTTGCGATTGGCGGTGGAATCTAAGTGAAGTGCCATCTCCTCAGCTATGAAGGTGTTGAGGTCCACGTCATGAAGACCATTCCTGCGACGACTGAGGGGCTGGGCAGGGTGAGTTGGAGAACCCGGGGGACCAGAACGCACAGAAATGCTGGCCATGGCACCACTAAGGCCTGCAAAGAGATAAAAAAAAATAAAAATAAACGTGAGGCTACACAAAGTGGTTTTAACTATAAGTGTTCCATCCTTGCAATAACACAGCTTTCAGCTGAACATGGGGATTTTGGCTAACCGTGTAGGGCTATGGCCTCTCTGAAGGGCTGCAGGTCGGTCTCCACGGAGCTTCCTGTCTCAGGGGGTGACGGTCGGCTTGCAGATACCACAGCAACTCTGGGAGGTGCGCGAGCCGTCCGCGGGGGTGGAACTTTTCCACAGAGAAAGCTAATGAGGTCTTCACGTCTGATAGTTCTTCTGCGTTTCTTTGCCCATGCAATCACCTCCTTATTCCTGCGCTGATAACCTAAGTGGATGCCCAGGTCACAGCTCCGCTGGTGAGCCTCCATACTTTCTGTTGGTAAACATGGAAGGCTGACTTTAGAGAATATGGAAACCACACAATCACAATGTACGTACCTATACCCATCTCCATCAGTTAAATCAAGCGCTTATATGTGTCATACAACATCTGACATTGTGTGTGTTACTTGCCTTTATACAGGTTAGTGACAGCTGTGGCTGCATTCTGGAAGGGCACCCAGAGAGAGAGGCCTTGCTGCTGACACACTCGATCTGTAAATTACAACCAAAACCGTTAGGCAGATGATAACTTTGAAACCCCCAATGTCGCTGTGTCAATCCCAAACTCCCATGGCAAAACGCAGATTAACCTTTCAAGCATTAACCGTCAGAAGTTGGGAGCTCTCTGTGGCAGTCTTAAGACAACCATGGTCTCACTATACCATTTTTAAGAGCGTAATAAAAATGAAATTAGTCCGTCAGAAGTGACACTTGATTATACACAACTAATTTTACAGAAAAAAGAAAACAAATGATCAGTACAGTACTGATGTAGGACAGAGTTGCCAATTGTATATCTGCAAGTATGTGTGCTTATGCAGTGTTCAGAACTTTGTGACTGGAAGATAGATGGAAACTGTAGAGGTGGTCCATAAAACTTCCTCTGGACATTTTATGCACATACAGTGCACACTGTCAGTAAATATAACGTAGGGTGGCTTGGAAGCACACATATCTGACTTCAAGTGAGGGATATTGACTGCACTTGACAAGTATGTGACTGAACAAGAGACACGATGTTCCTTCAATCTGTCCCACAGGGGGGATCCCAGTAAAATCTTAATGACCAAAACTGAACAGCCATTATGTCGCCACTTTCGTTTATTTCCCGTTTCAATATGTACTAAAAGCAGAAAGTGGCATGGACCAAAGTTTATTTTTTTTTCCCCCGATCAACACAATTTCAGTGAAATGTTTTTAAAACACTGAACAGAACCGAGATTTCAACAAGAAAACGTTTACGTTAATCCTTTCGCCATTTTGTTCTGGCTATGAACAACAATGCACACATCAGCAAAACTCAACTTGACTTTGTCTTCGGATAAAACGTCGTTGTTCTGCTAACTTACACACGTTTTCACCACATCACTGAAACATTTATCGTTGCGTTATAACGCCAACAAATGTTTTGTTTTCAGGCTGTATTCCACTCCCAGCGTATCAGCCATTTTGACTAGCTGGATAGCTATTAACGACTAGACAAAACATTTTACTGTGAGCCATGTTGAGTCCAAACAGGAAGAACAAATGTGCTGAAAACAGTGAGAAAAAAAAAACAGACGGCGAGTCCCCCGGTGTGAGGGGAGACACTTAACCGGGTCGTGTTTATTCCCTAGAAATAGCCTTTGAAACCCTCACCAGCTCAGGCCACTGTGAGACAGATTTAGCCTTGTTGTCCGACACCCTGACACGGTGACCGGCTGCTAGCGGCTGCTAGCGTTAGCAGGGGCTACCGTTAGCTAGCAACGGAACAGGGTTAACATATCAAGACGACAATCGTATAATCTAACACCCCTGTTTGACGAATACACATTCCAGTGTTATTCGACATTACGCCGGATATAAACACGGCTATATGTGCTACAGATAATCAGCCACCAACAGCTGTAACAGTTAGCCTTAGCGGTGCCCTTTGTGCTTCTCTCCGCCCAGCGACAACGTTAGCTAGCCGGATCCGCTACCATTAGCACTAGCTCAGACGGTTAGCTTAACTTGAACTTAGGTATCTTTGTAGCATACCTTTGTAGAGCTGTGCTACCGCAGTAGCCGAGTTCTGAAAGAGGTGCCACAGCTTCTGTTGACTTTGCTCTGCCTCCTCTTCGTTTGGATCGTCCCGTTCAGCCTCAGCCAAGCACTGCCGTTCCCATTTGGAGAACCAATGTTCGGGGCCGTGCTCTTGGATCTCCGCTTCCCCCTCCTCTTTCCTCTCCTCCATAGCTAACGTTAGGCGTTAGCTAGTAGCTTTTAAGCTAGCCTTTGTGTTAAATATGGTATTTTTGGTTTCCGGGCGTACTTAACGGTATCCCTTCTGTATATATAATATAAATACGCCCGACACAACCCAAACGGAATCGAAAGTAGTCGCTTTTAGAGCCGCATTGTGAATATTTCTACTCCACCCGTACGCCCCATGTAAAACACACCAAACTAAGGAACGCAATGACAACACCTAGGAATTTCTGGAACTAGCCCCTCCCATCTTCTCCCTGTGCTGAAAGCCGATTGGCTGAAACGATTATTCTAGGCGGATCCCGGTGACAAACACGAGGCCTGATTGGACAACGCCAAAAAAAGAGAAAAGGTCAGAGAAAAACAACGTTGATCCCTCCCACCAGAGCCTCCACAGCCTCTAATACAGCATGTTGGACGACAGAGGGCAGCATGACCATGGTAATATAAGCCCTGAAAATGTGCGGACGATTCTTCACTGTATATTTTCAGTGCATTTTTGCTTTCAGACAGCTTGTATTGTTTTGTTTTTGCATTGTTTAAATTGAAGACTGTTTAACTCAACAATGGCCACCGAGGTCAAGTAACAATTATGGGATAACGGCAATTAAAACCTAAAAGCTAAACCTACTCTCCTAACTAAAATAAGTGGCGTAAAGGTTATTAAACCATAAAACGGATTTAGATATGTTATGTCTAGTTAAACTAGCCACTACAAGCCACTGGGCATAGCAGAACAATTGAACTTGTAACATCAGTTTTATTGCCTTTCAATTAAACTTTTTACTTGTAAGAGGAGCGATGTTTTATATCATTGTTTTTTATAACTAATTAAGGAAAACTTTGAGAAATGTATTAATGCTACAGCGCACATGTTTTCAATTTCAATATCTGTGGGGAAGCCTGGCCAGAGCGGTAGGAATTAGTAGGAGACAGACTCAAAACATTGTTCCAGTCCAAAAAAAAGTGTTTATTTCACAGAGCCCAGGTGTCACCAAAACATACATAGGCCTATAACGGAAAAAAGGAATATCTACAAAATTTACAAAAATAAACAGTTAACAAAGCTTAACTGAATAAAACTAAACGACAGCAACTTAAATTAACTTAACGCAACTTAATGTAATATGTCACACACCCAGCTACACAGACATGGTTGTTCCCCCCTTGAGGGCTGACGAGCAACTGCTTTTATAGTGCTGTTCATTAGCACTTGACTGACCTCCTGTTGGTGCATACCATGAAGCAGGTATGTTCCTGGAAAAGGTAAGTGACAAATTGTAAATGTACCTTTTTGCACAAACAGACAGGCACCTTCCCGTAGGCCTTTAACTTCCATTGCTCTTTACCATCTCTACCCAATCTTAAAAGAACACATAATCTATAACCCAATTTCTAAACCCCCTCCCCCATTGATGGTTCTGTCTGTGATCCTCGGTGATGAGGTCACAGAGACCTCAAAAGCAGGAAGAAATCCAAACTTCTGTCCTTTTGTCTCTGGAACACATGGTGGGTAAAGTAAGTAAATCAACAATTAACTTAAATAATGCACATTTGAAATAAACTAGTTTTAACTTAATACTTGTCCGAGATAGTAAGTGTAGGGACATTACAGAAAAAGGTGGAATTTGGCAAACAAATATTAAACAAACATGATTATGAAGAAACAGTAAATGGGACAAATGGTGTGGTTCTCATCCACTTTGTCACAATATCATATTTGATTTTTGTGAAAGTGTTATCCTGTTTTAACATGGCAGACATGATTTTCCCACTTGTCTGAGTTGCAGAAATCTCCATCCAGCACCTTTGGGATTATTGGAAGAATAAGTGTGAGTCAGGCCATATCTGCAATCGTTAATGCCCAAACTCACCAAGGCTCTTTTGGCTGCAGAGGAACCAGCCATGTTAAAAAATCAGACTCTCCTGAAACCTAGTACTAGTGGTTATTGTGGGAGCAAAGCCACAAAAAGTTTGTGGCCTATTGTTGAACATTTGCATCTGTTTGAGTATTTGTTTACACAATATTGCCATTGAGTGTGTGTTTGTCTTTCTTATTGCTTCTGCCTCCTGCTGTCCATAAATCTGAATATGGATGAGCAGACACTATAAACCAGTATACAAAACAGGATACTGTTATATATCTTCAGCTGTTTAGTTTGTGGTGCTTCTATGGTTCAGTTTCTGCTGCGGTTGAGATTTAGAAGGGAAGGTTCAATGTCACATTATCGTTTTCAAAGTCTATTAGCTAAGGACCGAAGGAGTCCAAAGGTTAGAAGAGTTATCACAGACGCTCACTGAATAAATTCTGGCTCACCTGTCTCTCTGTCTCTCTTAGTCAGTCTGCACAGGTCTCGGACTGTGCCACTCTCTCTTTTTGAACCCCACTCTCCGACTCTCTACTTCACGTCTCTGCTGGTCACGCTGCTGGGTTTGAAGATGGACAAGGGGAAGGAGATCGTTTGCGACTTTGAGGATTATTTCCAGGAAAAAGGGCCGACTCTCACATTCAGCCACTTGCAGTATTGTGTTCAGGAGACAAAGTTCTGCCGCAAGATAGGTCCTGAAAAATGCATCCTAAACGATGTAAGGTAGGGCATAATACTCACCTGTGAGAGTATGGAATGCACTATACATAGTTTACAGCATTATGTTAGGGTGGTAACTGCCTGATAACATACTAGAGTTACCTGTACAACGTGACTCTCCATGTGCTTATCTTTGTTTTTATACAAGTACTGTATGCATTATAGGGGCTTTTTTAACACCCAGAATTTTTTTTTGAGAGGTAAGGCAAGTTGAGGGGAAGATTGAAAAACAGGAAAACAGAAATGTATTACAAATATATCTTTTGCTGTTATACGGAGTAGATTGTATGTGGAGTAATTCAAGTAGCTTACAGTTAAACCGAGTTATCAAAGTGAGTGAATTTTAAAAGGTACTAAAGTTTATGTGCTACTTTTTGTTGGTGCTTTTCTCTGCACAATTAATTTCAAAATTGGTCAGTAAAATTACTTGTATTACAGAGTTTAAAGTAGAATGATGAATGTGTAGGCCTAAAGGAATGTTGTATGATTATTAAGAGGTGAGTAATATTTACTGTATAAGATATAAAAACTGCATACTTTTTTACATTTAAATAGAAATGACATAGAAATATCTAAACAATAACTACACTCCATACATAAAAATGCTGTTGAATATATGAAAAGGTGAGCAAGTAACATCTGACATTAAGTTGTTACTTGAGCTGTGATATAAGAAAAAAGTTTAAAGCGTTTTTATTGTCATACATAACAATGCAGCATCATTACCAAGAATTAAATTCTTTGTACTTGGTGCCAACTCAACTTCACAGCCACAAAATAGAATAAATAACAGAATAAAAATATGTAACAAAATAAAATATATGGAATAGAAATGGAGTAAAAATGGAATAAAAGCAGATCATGAGTATGATAGTTTTAAGCATGACAGTGTAATAGATTGTGATATATATTCACAAATAAAGCACCACTACTTTAACAAATCCCCTGTAAAAAGAAAAAAAAATGTGTAATAAAATTATCCGTAAAAAAATTGATTGTACGTCATTGTGTTGTTGCAGCGGCATCATGAGACCTGGCATGAATGCTATCATGGGTGCTACAGGAAGTGGTAAAACATCGTAAGAAACATATCAATTTGCACACCATCCCTATGATATACACATGCAACAGTCATGTAAGGGTGGGTTCCTCTTTCTTTATACAGACTCCTGGATGTAATCGCTGGCAGAAAAGACCCTGCTGGCTTGCGACACGGAACCGTCTTGGTGGATGGCAAAATTGTCACATCTGAACTCAGGCTCAGCTCTGCCTATGTGGTTCAGGTACACCAGTACAAACATAAATACATATTTTGACATTGTAAAGTTGTGCGTAGTTTAATAACAAACATTTGTGTTTACAGGATGACATCCTGATGGGCACTTTATCTGTGAGAGAGAACCTTCTATTCAGCGCCAACCTGCGCCTCAACAATAAGGTTCACTCTTCTGGAGAAAAACGCGACAGAGTAAACACTATCATACAAGACCTGGGCCTTATAGACTGTGCTGATACTAAGGTACAGATGTCTATGCACACGCTAATAGCTCAAAAATTGATGAACTGCAAATGGTCCTGTGACATGTCCCATATTTACATGAGGTAGAAAGCGATTTATATTCTGTAATGATGTGACGATAAAAAGGTTTGGTTCTTAGAACAGTTAATCCAATCTTTTTTATTATTTTATAGGAGCTGAGTGTTGTACGTGTGTTTATGTGTGTGTTCAGATAGGCACTGAGTTTCTGCGTGGTGTGTCAGGAGGGGAGAGGAAGAGGTGCAGCATTGGGATGGAGCTCATCACTTCGCCCTCCCTGCTGTTTCTCGATGAGCCGACCACTGGACTGGACTCGAACACTGCAAACAGCATTATCGGTCTACTGCACAAGTACAACAACTCTATTACAAATTTATCACATATTTGATAGCACATAGGTGGGATACAAACAAAACCATTACGCATTATAATGCAGTTGGCATTTGTTAATATTTGCATATCATATCTTTTTATCCTCTAAAGCTGTCTTTATAAATACATACAAATGTTCAAACACGTGTTCAGGCTGTCCAGAAGAGGAAAGACTGTCATCTTTTCCATTCATCAGCCGCGCTACTCCATCTTCAGACAGTTTGACCACCTGACTCTGATGCACAAAGGCGAGGTGGTGTATGCGGGAGCGTCAGGCCATGCTCTGGAGTACTTCACAAACCTTGGTACGTGATCTCTGTGTGTCAGCTGTTTTGTATTTTAATTTATTTAATATTGTGTTTTTTTTATTATTTGGTTCAGGTACACCAGTACAAACATAAATACATATTTTGACATTGTGCGTATGTCAAATGTAATGTAATGTCATTGCCTACGTGGGGCGCTTCTCAAACACCATTTCCATTTTGTATGATTTTAAAGAAGCACTCATTACAAAACTGCATTAGGATGTTTGTATGTGTGTTTGGACAGGTTACCAAATCGAGCCTTTCAACAACCCTCCTGACTTCTTCATGGACATTACAAATGGAGAAGCAAAGTCAACAATAGATCTGCACGTTGAAGGTAAATTGACATCTAACAAAGCACTGTGTATGATATTAACTGAAGTATTGGTAAACATCTGGTTGTATAAATCAAATTGGCTGAAACTGGCTGAAAAGTAATAGCATTAGAAGTCTAGGTTATATAATATATATATATATATACACCTTGTGCATTGTTTTATATCTATACTTTACTCAGTTACTGCAGAATCTGTCACCTGTTGATACACGTTGAAGTTCTAGGTGATAAAAAAAAAAAAACATATTCTTTACTTTCTGAGAATTAAACAGCAAGATTTAGTTTTAGGTTGGAGTTGATAGGTGAGTAGATTGGCTCTTTGTTTTGTCCACAGTGACTGTCTGGAGTCTCTGCTCATTGCTTTGGAAACATCAATATTATGACAAGGCTGCAGTAATATACTTAATGGATTGATTTTTTATTTTTTTTTTTTCCCCTGTTTCTTTAAGTTTTAGTAGTCATGCTTCAGCCACAGCGTCCACATTTTTAATTCACCTCCGCCTGTTCACATAAGTCAGTTTAATGTCTGTTATAAAAAGAGACCTTCACTGTGCTTATCTGTCTTTAACATGGCACTGTGATGTGTCTGTCCTCTCTTCCCCAAGGCGAGGGTAAAAACACGCTGGCAATAACATATCGGCAGTCCCAACTGTACCAGAACGTGATTGATGAGCTGGACCATGTGAACCAGAGCATTGGTCAAAGGACCAAAAAGGAAAACTTATCAACCGACTATCAGACATCTTTCCTCTACCAGGTCAGCAAATTAACAGTTAAAAAAAAAAAAATTAAAATTAAAAAAAGATTTTTAAAAAAAAAACGCACAAACTAGTTTTCACATTAAAAGAAGTGAGATCATGTTGTTATGTCACAGTTTAACGACTGTGCCAACCAGCCGCTATGGCACTTGGCTGACCGCTGAATGAACCCAGTTTATTGTTATTGTGACCATAAATGATATTTATCATGTTCTTTTGAAACAGATGCGGGTGGTGTGTGGCAGGACAGTGCGGAACTCTCTGAGAAATCCTCAGACGTCTTACGCCCAGATGGCTCTCAACATCTTTTTTGCTATTCTGGTGGGACTCATTTATTACCAAATGCCCTTGACACTGCCCGAGGCATTACAGAACAGGTATGAATAACCTGCGACGCAACAGTCAACCTACCAACTCAATGTGCCTGCTCTATATTCACCTCTGTACACAACATTAATGAAAAGAGTATACAGTATAACAGTATAAAACGTTTTTCTTCATTAACTTGTTTTGGTTTCCATAGTACATTATTATTATTACTACATCCTGCTAATGTGAGGCTATACAACCAAGCATGTGTTTAATGTTTACTTTTTTATCTCTTGTACACCCTGTTCTTGTGCTGGTGCCACACTGCCATTGTCCCTATAGTGGGAAAAATAAAAGGATCATCTTATCTTATCCTATCTTATCTTAAATGACACAGCAAATGTGAATGTGTCATTATTCTAAAAGGCTGCAAGGTATCATTGCAAGTGTAAAATGATTCACGAGAGGCGTGCACGTGCTGTGGAATGATTCCCAATCTAAAGTGGGTGAGTAAATAAGCAGCCACGATGTGGAAACGAGGGAACAACTTTTATGACACTTTAATCCTCAGGTTTATGGGGTGAAACATAGGTCAGAGTTACACTGACATTTTCTGCTTAACTATTCATCTGATAAACTGATAATCAAAAACCCCCCTTCCCCCTCTCTCTCTCTCACTGACAGGAGCGGCGCGTTCTTCTTCCTCATCATCAACATGGTGTTTGGGAATCTTTCTGCTGTTGAACTCTTTATCAATGAAAGGGCAATTTTCATGTGAGTAAAACACAGAGGGCGTGTATGTGTGTGCAGTACAGGGCGTGTATATGTGTACAATAGTGAAGACTGCTCCTGATTTAAAAAAAAAAAAAGACTTAAATCTGTCTTCGTACATGCAGTGTTGGTTCCCGAAACATTTCCCAAACTAAATGCTAACTAAATTAAAGCTCCACAGATCAGAAGCATTCAGCTCCAGACCAGAGACACTCACAGAAAGGTGTTGGGGAGTGACTAGGTTACAGAGACAACTCACTTTACGCCGGTTTCGTTTTTACATATAGTTTGCTTACGAGATGAAGCTCTAAAACAAGCTTCACATGCGATAAATGCGTGACATGATTTTGATCTCTTTTCATAGATTGTCCCATTTTTATTCCCACTTTTCTATGCCCTGTTTGTATTTATGGAATAAATGATTATCTTATTTGTTAACCTTTGTTGCAGTCATGAGAACTCCAGTGGCTATTACCGTACGTCTGTCTACTTCCTGTCCAAGGTCTTTGCTGATCTCCTCCCCAATCGCGTCGTCCCAGTCTTGGTGTTTTCCGCCATCGCCTACTTTATGATGGGTAACACAACTGCTTGCAAGCACACATACACACAAAGTACACAACATTTTGTATCATTGATTTGTGTAAAATGACCTTATGGATGGAGATGATCAGCTGCTGTTTCATTCATAGCCGATAAACATTGGGACCTTGCTGTCTTTGTCTGCTAAAAGAAACACTCTGGATTATATGTAAATGCCCATTTTTGTTTTATGTATTTTTACATGTGTCTGGTTTTTTTTTTTCCAGGGCTGAAGCTTACTGCTGGAGCCTTCTTCTGTTTTGCCCTTACCATGTCTCTGGTCAGCCTGGCAGGGGTTGGTCTGGCCTTCCTTGTCTCAGCGAGTACATCCACTTTTGCGATGGCTAACATCCTCATTGCTCTACCCTTCGTTTTCATGATGGTGAGACGCCGAGGCTTTCAAACGATATCCCTGAGACAGACGTGAACGCTTAATGATATGTACCAGCATTACTATTCCTTCTCTTACCCCGATCCGTTCTTCCTTTTTAGGTCTTCGGTGGTTTTCTCGTCAATCTCAATGCCATGCTGAGCTGGCTATCTTGGCTGGAGTGGATCAGTATCTTCAAATATGGACTGAATGTAAGATATGGAAAATAGGCAGGGAGAGACAGGAGTGTATGTCAGTGGTAATGAGATTGGTTTGGTTGAATTTAATCCGCTTTCATTTGAAGTGAGGAAGTTGTCTACTCTAGACTGATCTCTTTGTCTCTCTTAGGCTGTATACATCAATGAGATGGCAGGACTATCATTCTTCAACAATGTCGACAACACGACGTGAGTGCGCCACTTAAAAAACAAACCAACACCTAAAAACCCATCCATATGCACATACTTTAAGTCTCATTCGCCTGTGCTACAGGATGGCAGGGGAGCTGTTCCTGAAAAGCCAGGGCATCGACTACTCAACGTGGGGCTTCTGGCAGAACGAGGTGGCTCTGATGGGAATCATACTCATCTGCATGTCCCTGGCCTACGTGCAGCTGCGACGAATCAACCGCTGGAAATGATACTGATCCGTGTGTTTATGTCTTCATCATCATTATTTAATTCATTTTACAGAGAAAAAAAATATACTTGAGAGGTTTTGTTATACATTTGCACTAGATAGAAAGTTTAGATATTATTTAAATTCTAATTATTCTTTAGAGATTACACTATTAATCTCTCGCTCACTGACTCTTTCAAACACGAACAAACACACGTGTTCTGACATTTGACTCCTCGCTGGATAAGCTGCTACTAAGCGCACTTGGTCTTTGCAGAAGGGAATCTCCAACAGCAGCCAAGCCAACATCTAAATCCTTACAAAGCCACTTAGAGTGAGTGAACCTAAATTAGCTGCAATCCAGAAAATATGTATATAATCCATGTTTTATGGGGAATTTTTGTTCAGAAAGAAACGACACATTTCTCTGTTTTTCAGCAAAAACTTTATAGCTATTCCTTGTTATTGATGCACAAACATTGCAAGAATTATTTTTAAATGTTTTTGTTTTGTTTAAACTTTATGAAAAAAAAACAGACTGATGAATTAACTTAACATAAAGAATACGGTGTGTGTAAACCCAGATTAGCTGCATGCTGGAAAATGTGACTACAGAACTAAGTTCATGAAAAACATCTTATTCTACTCTGATATTGTCACGTATACAGCGAACCCTGTGGACTCCTTGTAACACAAACCCCTTGTCGAAGCTAAGTGATATGTGAAATATACCAACCCATTATGTGTATTGTGGCTGCACCGCTGCATGAAATACAAATATTCTTCATCTCTTATGCATCATTTATCCACATTTCCACTAATGGTGTGCAAGTCTGTGTCTGATCCGGCGCTCTGACCTCTCCATTTGCAGCACAGTCAGTGTGGACGTGTCTCTCTGAGTGCTTTATAGGTTGTCTTTCACTTTCTCCCTGTTAGAAAGTCATGTGTCAGAGTAAAGAATATAATGTAGGGATTATCTTAATGGTTCTGGTGCATCATCTTGTTTAGAGTGGAATACTCCACTTTTTTTGACCAATGACACATTTAGCACTAAACTAGAAGCATACATAAGAAAAACAGACAAGATGATTGAGCAGAAATTAACCAACACAGAAACAGTTCAGTTTTTAAACTGGAAGACTATTCAATTGAATTCACCTTTAGAAACTCTTCACACTGCTTGCACTCTTGTTCAGGCTGTTACCCATTGTTACTGGTGTGTTTTCCAACCCACGGAGCCACTCGGTACATTTCAGCACCACACGCTCATCCACACTGAAGTCCCCCTCTTCCTCATACTCCACATCATCATACCTATGTTGCTCATTCAGAAGTGAGATCTTCACAATTGAGCTTATGTCCCCCAGTTCAGCATCGGTGTTGTTTTTAGCAGCCACTCTGCTGTTTAGAGGGCTCTTTCTCTGCGCTGCAGGTTGATGCCTTTTAGACTCATTTTCCCTCCTGCGCCTGGAATCCGTGACGCTCCCAGAAGCGCCAGCTCCGTTCTCAGCATTCCTGGCTGCTGAGCGCTGATGTCTCTCGCTGTTCCTCCGCTGCAGCAGCAGGACAGCCTCAGGCGTGAGCGTCAGTGTGAAATGGACCTCCTCTCGATCCCTGCTCCTCGTCTTCACCCCTGGTTCACTCTTCACAGAGCTGTGGCTCACGTGTTTGTGCTGCTGTGTCTTCTTGGACTCTCCTGAGCTGGAGGCCGGGGAGCTGTCTGTTTGTGATGAGGGCAACAAGCGGTCCCTTCTCTTTGCATGCAGCTCTGACCCTGACACCCCTTTCATTAAAGGTAGATGACTCCTGGGTTGACTCTTCTTCCCCAGCTGCTTCAAGTTTAAAGCCAGCCTCTCCTTCACTGAGCTGCCTTTGTCTCCACCTGGATCTTTAGTGTTGACCACAGCAGATGAAGTGTTGTTGACAGATTTCTCCTTCCCAGTCAGTCCTGACACAGAGCGAGCGATCGACACTGGTGGGATGAATGGCATTTTGGCGACACACAGCATCAAGTAGGAGAGGAGTTCAGATGTGCGGCTGAAGTGCTGGAAGAAAAAAGAAGAGCGCGCTGAGGAGGAAACCGGTTTACTGAGGAAGCCGAGACACTCTGATGCATCTTCAGCCATGCAGGTGTCAGCAGACAGCCGGTGTGTTGCCGCTGAGATCCACCCGTGCACATTTACCCCGGAACAGCCAAAGTCCTGACAGTGTCTTATACCTGAGAAGCCGAGGAGGAGGAGGAGGTGGGTATGATGTCACTGGAGGGGACTGAAGGCTTTCGCAGGCAACATCTCAAATGCTCATTACTCTGAGGCTCAGAGATCTAAAATAAACCTACACTTGTAATCCTCTGATCAGTGAGAGCACGTTTACTACACACAGTCCACAGAGGGTGTAGGGCCGACCAGGATATTGTACTTTACAGTGGCAGTAGTAAAATCAGTGGAAAATAAGGCCAGTTAAAGCATGGCAATTAATCATTTACATAGCAGGTTCAACAAAATAAAGTAATAAACATTTTTTTTCCCCACAGCATTAAACCACATGTCATGGGCTTCAGAGAAAAGATTTTTTCTGTCTTCAAAAGTGAATTTACAGTTTATCTAAAACTAAGCAATTGCTCTTTCCTGTAATGTGCCCAAAACGTGAAAAAAAGATTACCACAGAAAACTTAATAGGATTTTTATTTCAAAACATGATTAAAACCTCTTCATTCAGGAACTGATGTGTTCTTACACATCTAAACATAAAAACGACACACATTTTACTGCAGCAGAGTACATTCATTCGCAGCATGTCTTCCTCTGTACGTGAAGAACAAGTCGACACCGAGGACAGGTGTGATAGGCGTCCTTGAAGTGGTTTACACAAAATGGAATCAGGCAGCAGCAAAGCACCAACCTGACAGACGGAAGTGACACATTAGTCGGCACAATTTTGTAGTGTGCGATCGACGTCCAGTAATTAGATAAACAGATTTAGGTGCCTGAAAGCATCTCGTCTCACCCGCACAACACAAACACAAGGCACATGAGCCACGCGTGAGTCCCGACTTGGAAGGTGACCTGCGTGGTGACCTGCATCTGACAGGAGGGGCACGTCGTCAGAGCTGGAGAGCGATACAGCGCGGTTTCATAGCTCACAAACTTTGTCCTGGGAGTATGTGTAGGGGTAGCTACAGAGAAGATAATCATGTCAATGCTTACATGTGTCATCAGAAGCTGATCACTTAAAGAACTGGTTCCAATTATTTTTGAATATAGCAGATGTAATTCTTCAGGAGCATGGCATCCCATCACATTCATAGCAGACAAACAACATCTAAAAAAAAATTAATAAAGTGTGAACAAATAAAATGCGACACACAGGCCTGCTTTACATAATCAAAATGGAGGTTGTTGGGTGAGCATGCACCTGGTAGAGGCAGGTGAGTTTGAGTGGAGCAGCCAAGACCTGGTGAAAAAGAGAAGGAAGATGGTGGTGGTGGCGGGCTGAAAGGTGAGTAGATCTGGTAGACCCTCATATCCTGTCCAGATTTACTTTCATCTGAAATGAATACACGCAGAAGTTTGATATTTTACACCTCCACAATCTGACTACCCTCAGGCCCTGTTAAACCAAACAACAAGTGATTTGCTTTCTGTTGACAGGGCTTTTTTTTTTTTTTTTACCTGGTAGAAAGTATGGCGGCGGAGGCGTTGGAAACGAGTTATCCATTTTCGCAGTAGCTCCGTTTAACAGGCTCGGTGAAGGCCCGTAGAAACAGAAAGCTAAGAGCCCAAAATGTGTTTTGATGCAGCTAGCAGCAGGTCATCTGCAGAAGTACCAGGTGCAATTAATTGAAATCTTCTTTGATTGGCTGAAGAACTTTTACCCACAAGTCAGAGGCAAAACAAGCTTTCAAAATAAGCAGGACACCTCACTTAGGGCCTTAGTTTTAAGGTTGAAATTTATCCTTAACAAATATGCAATAGTGTGACATATATTGTTAGAGCAAATTGTGTGGGAGATAAAAAAAAAAATAGTGTTTTTCTTTTGTCTTATTTTCCTCATCTTTCGTGGCATTTTGTGGCTGACTTTTATAGTCGCCTACAAAAATATACATTACCCACAAATGTGTTCAGCAATGATCTCGAGCTACGGGAGACGAAGAAAGCTCATAATTACTACTAAATCAAACAGTTTATATTTAAAAGTCTCTATTAATAGTGACAATAATAAACAACGTGCTGCAAATGAGCGTATTTGGATGATTATGTATTTGCTGTGCCTGTTGTTTATGGCCAAGATAAACTCATCTTTGTCCCATAGCCTCTGTATTTATGTACCATAGCCTTGTGATAAAAAAAATAATAATAATAATTACACTGCTCAAAGTCTGTATGTTATCAATGTAGACACAATCACTGCATTATATAAAGAATAAAAAAAATCTGCATCACCTTAGAAGTGAATTCCAGCACAGTGACTAGAGATAAGGATCTGCATTTAGGCTATTATTATATGCAGTAGATAATACATTTATTATTCTCATAATGTGCAAAAATAAAAACTTAAGATCTAAAACAAATCAGATGATCTAAAGCTGACTTCTACACAGTAAACCTGGTGTTTTTAAGGTCACCTGGTAACCTGAGGCCCTGGAGGTGTTGTCATATACCCGGTTGGTAAATGAGCAACTGGGTGAAGTAATTTAATATGGTTTTAGGACACAGACGGTGTTGTTTTGTGGCCGGTTCGACCACTTTGAATGTTTCTACTTGAGCCGCTAGAGGAGCTCTCTCACGCCGCTCCTAGTTTTATGTGTGAGGCATCGACGTGAACGAGGTTATTCAGTTGAATGTAAGAGCTAGCGTGATGATGCTAAGCTAGCTGTCAGCCAGGCATCCACGGGTTCTGCTGCCAGAGTTAGCTGCCGGATGCTCCCGGTCGTATCCTGCTGGCCGTCTTGACATTCCCTCAACATTCCCGGACGAATTCGTGTCGACTGACCAGAGTCCACGAATTCAGGTCCACTCCTGATCCAACCTTTTTCCCCCGCTAGCGCAACTTAGCTCGCCGGCTAGCGAGAGTGCACACTCGGAAGAACCGGACTGACGAGGTGAGTTAGCATACGGGCTAGCGGAATGTGCGGCTAATCGTGTAGCCGTCGCCGGGAGTGAGAGGAAAAGCCGGGGTCTGGTGATAGGGGAAGAGAGGCCTTGTGGTAAAGGTGGGGATGTCAGCGCGTCGGTATGTCGCTCAAAATGACGAATATTGCTCTCAGGCCTGTTTAACACAGATTAACTGTAAGCTAGCAATTTGGTGGAAGTTGCTAGTAACGCTACTAATGTTTTGCTACTAATGCTTAACGGCTACTAACCTAGCCATGGCAGCATTACAGCAGCTAGCTAATCAAGTCAACATCTATTCATTAAAGTGTTTAACTTTGCATATGGTGGTGTGTTTAAAAAACGCCTGGCTAACGTTACCCTGGTGATATTATTTTAGCTAACAGCGGCTAGCTAGCAGCTTTTCCGTTGCTTTGACTGGTTCGGTTCGGCTAACGAAACCAGGCTAGTAAAACTCAACCAGAGTAATATGTTCAATTGGAGTTAACAGTTAACTCGTTTTAGGAGTACGTGATGAGTCGTTTTTATATGCGCTGTAATTCAAGGAGCGTTTAAAGCAGTCAGGCAAAGTTCACGTCGGGGCTGCTCGCTTCGGGGCTTTGTTTGTCGTTTGGTCGCCAAACTTTTAAGTTTTGCTCTGTGACTTTGCAGAGTTAATCTCAAGGACCACACCCAGACAAGATGTCCCTTCATCAGTTTCTGTTGGAACCCATCACCTGCCACGCGTGGAACCGCGACAGGACACGTAAGGCTCAAATGTGTCCCTCTTGTCTTTGACTGTTACTATGCCAACTGTGTTCTCTAGTTGTCTACACCCCTCATATCATTAATTACAATTTCAGCTGACTAGAGTAAGATAAGACTGGCACTTGTTGTTTGTAATACTGGTTAAACTTGCACTGAGTCACCCTGCTCGGTATTTGGCACACACCAGAGAGACTGGTCTAGCGTGTCCGTTGTCTATATGTCCATCATTTTAACATGCCCTGTCTACTTTTTTATTTATTTGTTTCTCTTCAGAAATTGCCATCAGTCCTAACAACCATGAAGTTCATATCTACAAGAAGAGTGGGAACCAGTGGGTGAAGACCCACGAGCTGAAAGAACATAATGGACACATAACAGGTTTTTAATCAGACTGTTTAATCAGTTTAAGTCCTATCACTAATTAATCATAAATCACACAAAACAAACGTCAGCGTAACTGAATAAACATACATTCATACATAAATCTCAGAGGATTTCTTTGTGTCGAATCTTTTTAATCTTGTCAGTCTGTATTAATTTCCTTGCCGCCTTCAGTAATCACTTGTGTCTGTTTCTTGGCTGTTTTTTTTTAGGTATTGATTGGGCTCCCAAGAGTGACCGTATAGTGACGTGTGGAGCAGATCGTAACGCCTATGTGTGGTCCCAGAAGGAGGGTGTATGGAAGCCCACGCTGGTCATCCTCAGGATCAACCGGGCAGCCACGTTCGTGAAGTGGTCTCCGCTGGAGAACAAGTTCGCGGTCGGCAGCGGCGCCCGGCTCATCTCCGTCTGCTACTTCGAGTCTGAGAACGACTGGTGAGGCCACTAGTACCTCCATGACATGGTTTTTATTACTGTTGATATTTTGATAAATGGTGCAATTAACCTTTTTTTTTTTTTTTTTTTTAAATCCAGAGCAAACAAGCGCTATGTCCTTTGTTTAAATTGGTTTTGTGTGTGTGTGTACATAATTCTTGTCATATACTAATTCATCACTCTGGGACACGGTCTTGTTTGTCATCACCTGGTTAAAACTGAAGTACTTGATTGCAAACCACTTATGAACAAACCATCCTAAGCTCAGTAGACGTTTCTTTCCTGGCCCTGTGACAATCAGATGTTGCATTGCATTTTGTTGTTTCCTGCATTTTTGAGTGATAGCATTGTAAAACTGTCATCATGATTTATTATTTCCCATTCTTATCATTCTTGTAAGTTTTTAAGACGTATACTTGGTAGCATTTAGCTGACTGTGACAACTCAATAACAATAATAGCATACAGATTCTATTTGATGCCAGTTTCGGCATTGTTGTGCACCTTTGTACAAGTGTGTTAACTTTTCTACAGGAATCACAGAACATTTCAATCGCTTTGACTCCTGCTTCCGCTGAATCTGATATTCTTGCTGTGACATTTATAATAACTTTGTAGCGGTATGCTTTATCAATACAGTGGGTAAAACTAGACTGAGGCTATGGACGTGACACAAGAACAGACAGTAGCTAACTTATATGCACACTGGATAGGAGAGGAGTCTATGATGGTCTAAATGCGATCAGAGCTGATAAAGTTCACTCGGTTTCATTCACTGTACGTCAGAAGGTTGTTGATAATTATGTGTTTGAAAGTTTTAACCTTACAGTAAATGCCCTGTGAATAATCTTCCCGCTCTGTCTGTTTCAGGTGGGTGAGCAAGCACATCAAGAAGCCAATCCGCTCCACCATCCTCAGTCTGGACTGGCATCCAAACAATGTCCTGTTGGCTGCTGGGTCTTGTGACTTCAAATGCAGGTAAATCACATTTGCAAAGAGATGTCTTCAGTAGTTTGTAATGGGTCAAGTTGAAGACTAAATGACTGAAAACCAACCAACCTCTTTTTCTTTTTACCCTGCTCTCCACTCCCTCCCTCCCTCCCTCCTTCCCTCCCTCCTTCCCTCCCTCTCTGGCCTCCAGGGTGTTTTCAGCCTACATTAAGGAGGTGGAAGAGAAACCAGGCCCCACACCCTGGGGCAGCAAGATGCCATTTGGGGCAGTGCTAGCAGAATTTGGAGGAGCAGGTTGGCATTTGTGTCCCTTTCTATGTAACAGTAAAAGTCTTCTTTCATGTGACATGCAGTCAGCCTTTGAACTAAACTTTATATGCTTTTTTGTGCTCTTTGTGCCTTAGGTGGAGGGGGTTGGGTCCACTCTGTTTCTTTCTCTGCGTCTGGTAACCGCCTGGCCTGGGTCAGCCATGACAGCACTGTCACTGTGGTGGACAGCTCCAAGACGGCAAGGTAGAATTATTTCTACACAAACCAAAGTCTTTCTTAACGGTATTCTCGGATAAATCATTTGAATTATTTCAGCTATTTTTTTTAGCTACACAAACACCAACACATCAGGCTTTGCAGAGATTTTTTTGCAAGATCTGAATGTCAGTGCACATAGTGTAGCTGGAGCTTTGACTGAGTTTGTCAGTTGCCATCAATGAAATGATCCTGAAATGTTTTGACAATAAAACAAAAGTCAACTCCAGTGATCGCTGTTACAGTTAAGTTACAATGAAAAAAATACTGGGTGGAAATGCAGGATTTAGAACAAACATATTTTTTTTCCCACAGCATCAAAAAGCAGAAAAGGAGATCAGATGCTTGTCCTTTTAAACCAAAGAGGTTGGATAGGTATAGAGATTACTTTTGTCGAGCAACAAAACCGGGGGTGTGACTGAATGCCAAGCAATCTGATAATCTCAGGAAAAAGAAGTAACCGCTCTCATCTGATTAAAAACGGTCCCCCACGTATTTATCCTGTTAAAAGAGCAGTCCATTAAATTACAGACAACATTTACTAAATGAATGTGGCATTATTTCTTTCACCGCACTGACAATGGTTTTTAGTAAATTGTCTACTGTTGTACATTTGCAAATCAGATCATCTGCCACTAAGGCGAGGAAGTTAAACCAGGTGAACTAGCTCCAGGGCTAGACTAACATAATGACACGTTGTCAGCAGGTGACAGGAAGACGACCTCACTGGAAAACGACACACTGCAGCGATCAGACTCTAGTTTTTGTCCACAAAACCATAATCCATCCAATTCCACTATGTCTGTAGTATGCTGCCAGTTTAATCTTTAAGAGTGTGTTTGTCTGTGTTTAGTCCTTCACAGATGAAGACGGAGTTCCTTCCTCTCCTCAGTGTCATGTTTGTTTCCGAGAACAGTCTAGTAGCCGCGGTAAGAATAAAACGGCAACACGATCACATATTGCCATAAACGGATTTGTTGTGAAGAAGAAAAGCCGTAACGCATTTTCTTTGTCCTCAGGGCCACGACTGTTGCCCCATGCTGTTCCGCTGCGACGACGGTGGAACGCTGACATTTGTGTCGAAGCTCGATATCCCCAAGCAGAGCATCCAGAGGAACATCTCTGCCATGGAGCGCTTCAGGAACATGGACAAGAGAGCCACCACTGAGGACCGCAACACTACCCTGGACACGTTGCACCAGAACAGCATCACGTAGGTCACACACCAGCAGCATCTAAACAACAACTTTAATCACACACATAGCGCTTTACGTTTAGAAAAAGAGAATCAAAAATAGAATTATTTTGATATGATTACAATATTGAGTGCTTGCCATTACAACAGTTAGTCCATGTGCTTCAGGCTTTGTGTACATTGGTGTAAACAGAGATGAAACCTTTGCAGTTTTCTGCGTGAAACATAAAAATCCATAAAAGCTATAATGTAAAACAGGTTTATGACCGTTTTAGAGCCTGCCTGTTGAGTTGGATTATATGACACCAAGAGCTGTTTGTAATATTTTGTTCTCAACGCCAGTAGACTACATACTGTATTAGAAACATCTTCCAGTATAACAAATAGGACCATATCCCCCAAATATTACCAAAACTCCAGACCTGTAAGTGATCCTCTGTAGCACCTCTGTACAAAACAAAGGTAGGGTTTATTCCTGGGTCATGTTAGACTGCATTATCTTTAGCTTGGTGGTTTTAAACCCTTAAACAGAAGTTGTGTTTGGTTAATATTTGTAGGAATAAATTCTTGAAGAGGACCATACCTCTGCATCCAAGATGATAATAATAGTATTAATATTTTGTCTTCTTAAATGAAAATAATCTGCGTAACGACCACATGGGATCAGACGTCATCTTGTACCAGAGTAATTTTTGAAAAGTAGTTTGCTGTTGTATTGCAAAACGGTTAAATCTTTGCAACATTCATCCTTTTTCTCTGTCAGACATGGTGGAGAACAGGCACTGATGGCTGCTTGCACTCAAACTTTTGTCCTACAAAGCTGTGGTCTAATGTCACTAATGCCGGCGATGAGCAGCTGTAACACAAGCAGCGATTCTTGGCAGGCTCCGGGCATCGTTCATAAATGTGGGCAGTAATGAATGTAATTTAAAGTGCTGTAAGCAGCCACAGCTGATAAGAGACAAAACGTTTAAACGAACAAGGAAGAGATGTGGGAAATATAAAAACAAATTTAGAAACAGAAACCTGAGCTGTGTGTTAAAATTAGATTAGCACAATGCGTCACATTAATAAATCGCAGAAGATTTAAATGTTTCCATGGTTATGTTTCCTGCCTGTTATCACCATCCATCTATGGATATACATATCCTTTTATACAGAGGTGGCAAACATATTCACATTCTGTACTTAAGTAAAAGTACAGATACTTGTGTAAAAAATACTCTGGTAAAAGTAAAAGTACTGATTCAACTCCTTTATTCAAGTAAAAGTAAGAAAGTACAGGCTCTGAAATGTACTTAAGTTAAAAGTAAAAACGATTTTGCCATTAATGAAACAATACAACCAAAATGAAAAACGTTCTGACAGATTAATATAGACTGAACTGACCAGAGGTCCTGCATGAGCATCTGGATCATTTTTAATAATAAATTGAGGGTTATTGGGTTGTTGTTTTTTAAACCGATAGCTAGCAAGCGTTAGCTATATATAACACACACAACACAACATCGAACAGTTCTCTTAAATAAGGCCATGGATGGGGAATGTCTTTTAAAGCATTGCCGTCGGCACTACATCCCGGTTCACTTCCTTCCTCCATGCTGCTGGAGGTTCTCTCTCTAACTCTCCACACACTCGACACCTTCCCTCGGTCTGTCCCTCTTCTTCTTCGACTTTCCCTCTCTAGTCCGATTGATGCTCTAGTCATGTCCGATCATGTCACATGTTTTACAGCTTGTCGTCCGTGGAGGTTAAAAAAGTAACGAGCCTGTTTTTCCGGTGTAAGGAGTAGAAAGTACAGATATTTGTTTACAAATGTAGGGAGTAAAAGTAAAAAGACGTCAGAAAAAGAAATACTCAAGCAAAATACAGATACCTTAAGTACAGTAACAAAGTATTTATACTTCGTTACTTCCCACCTCTGCTTATATACATATACTTGTATGTTTGTAACAGACATTTTTTATTCAGTACATGTGAACCAGCCGCCACTAAGCTAACCAGCAACCATCTAACTAACAAATTAGCTAACAAATCTTTGTCCAGAGACAGGAGGAATTACAGGCAGTATAAAGGGGTCAAAAATAAAATTAACAATGTATGTAGCATATACAAAAGTGTATAAAAGCAATATATAAAAAACTATATATCCAAAATACAAAGTATATATAAAAAACAATAATATTCAGAGGTATGTATAAAATATTCGGCGTGTATATATTTGCAATAATATATGAAGATATTAGTTATATAGATATCATGTACACTATATATAGAGAGATAAATGAGATATATATTTTCAGTATTATCACCTCTTAAAAGCTGTTTGTATCTGCATGTGTGTCCCTTAGCCAAGTGTCTATCTACGAGGGAGACAAAAGGGATTGTCGCAAGTTCTGCACCACGGGCATCGATGGAGCGATGACCATTTGGGACTTCAAGGTAGAAACAAAACGTCGGAGCAGTTTTCTTTTGGAGTTTGATGTCCACCCGTCTTCCGGCGCCAACTCTCTCCTTGTGTTTACCTCCTCAGAGTCTAGAAGCTTCTATCCAGGGTCTCCGCATCATGTGAAGAAATCTTGTGAATGAAGGAAGAGACGCTGCGGGCTCACTTCTCTCCCCCCCGTCCCCGCCCCCGCCTCCCCACTCCTCACCCCTCCTCCCCCCTCCTCCCCCTTACCCACCTCACCCCCACCCCGCCCCTCCACTCTTGCAGTTCAGCCAGTAACATACATAACTGACCACCTTACCAAGTGTCTGTTGAAGCACTGATCAGACCGTAACACACTAATGTGGGCGTGTGCTCACATACACACACACACACTAAACTACACTTACACGCACTACACACTCACACACACTGAGCTGACGTGTGACATCACTGTTGATTTATTTTTTTTGTTTGTTTTTAAATGAAGGTTAACCAGGTGTCAAAGTGGGAAGGTCCTCTGACACGTATTAACGTGACGTGAACTGTGTGTTTTTATGTTCTCTAACCTCCTGTACCAAAAGTTGACACTAAAAAGGTGCGTTTTATCCAAAAATCTGACTGTATTTCACCTCAACCTTAACATGATCTCTGAATATCAGCACTTAGTAGGCACGATGGAGCATTCTTCAGCAGGTGAAGTCATTGTTAAGTTAAGACCAGAGGGTTATTGATATTCTGAGTACATGTTGCCGGTTGGCTGTTGAGAGCTGTACAGGTCTGATGGTGGAGAGAGAAAGCAGCTGTCTAAAACTCTGTGCAGAGTCATGGCTGCCCAGCACTAGGCTCTGTAGCTACTTCACTAAAACCACACGAGATGGAGGATTTCTATGTAACTGATCATGAGGTAGACATGAATAAAGATGAAATACATTTACAGTACACAACTCACTCGCCTGCTCTCTTCCTTTCGCACTCCTCAATCGTGTTTATGCAAAAGATTTTGTCGTAGCTAAATCGGTCCCGGTGAGACACAGTGGTGTGTGTGTGTGGAGTTTGCATGTTCTCCCTGTGTCTGCATGGGTTCTCTCTGGGTACTCCAGCTTCCTCCCACTGTCCAAAGACATGATGGTTAGGTTAATTGGTGATTCTAAATTGACCGTAGGTGTGAGTGTGAATAGTTGTTTGTCTCTTTGTGTTAGCCTGGCTTAAATGAATGAATGAATGAATATATCAGTCCCTCTTTAAGTGTCCCAGCTATGATGGTGTAAAACAATGAGGTGCAAGGTACACTGTGAAATTTAGTGGTGAATAAAAGTTTGTTTCCACTCCAATTACCCTGAACTTTTAGTTCCAGGAACTGAAGTACCTCGAATTGGCATTGCTTGTTTTTACATATTATATTTGCATGTAGCCCTGTGGCCTGTCCGGGGTGTACCCCGCCTCTCGCCCGATGACAGCTGGGATAGGCTCCAACCCCCCCCCCACACACACACACACACACACACACACACCCACACCCTTAACAGGACAAGCGGTTACAGAAGATGAATGAATGAATATTTGCATGTGTGACTATACAGAAAGCTGCTCCGCTCCAGTAGGTGGCGGGATGTAACCGTAATGTCAACAAGCATGGAGGACATTGTGGCCGTCGGGATTTTTCTGCTTGCAAATGGGTTCATTGTTTCAGTGCAGGAACAGCAAAGGCAACCAGATTTTTACGATCGACTGATTACAATCTGACTGAAACGCAGTCGCCTCGACCAGTTGAAAACGTCCAGCGCTGCAAGCCTCACCTCGAATTTCCCCTACTTTTGAAAAGTACTACCTCCTGAGCAAGGACTGTTTGTGGAGGGTTCAAACAATTTCCACAGAACCTGCGTCTTGGGCTTTTTACTATATTTTTTATTTCTTTAATTGTGACTGCATGAAACCGTGTGCGTTGAGCTGCAGGTGTACCAAAGCATGTGCAAGATGGTAGCAAAGATTATACGGTGATACTGATGAATAAAAGGCAAAGGATACCTTCAAGTAGCAATAGACCAGGTGGCCTTGAGGAGACCTGTACTTGTACGATTACACAGATAGAAGGAGATCAAGAAGCTGTTTCAAGTCTTGAATCTGACATGAAAGGAGAACTGTCTAAGTAGGATCAGAGTCGCCACTTCAGTCTGTAAATTCCTGTATTTTATCAGCAACTTGCCAGAACTTTTATGCCTCAAATCTGAGCACACAAGGGCTCCCTTAAGTAATATTAAAGATGAGATACAGGGGTCGGGTTGCGTGTGATTAAGACCTGACGTCTAGGTGTGTAGTTCCTAAAATCTCCTAGTGTGAAGTAAAAGACAGAGCACACCGTGGAACTTAGCTAGAAGCTCTGACTTGTAGATTTGACCCGACTGCCAGTTTTCTAATCTTCTCCAACTAACCCCAAGTGGAAATTATGAGCAGTGGGGAAAATCCAGCTCTGCCACACGAAGGAGCCTGAGACGACACCGGGTGCTGATTTCAAGTTCCAAAAGAAAATGTGAGGGGTGTTTTTCAAAAAAGCACAAAAGCTTGGGATATCTGATCTGCTTTAAAAAAAGAATAAAAGAGAAACCGGGGCAAATGCCTCCCTCTCTTCCCTGTTCTACAGTTTAGTTTTCTTCCCTCCTCTTTAACTAGTTCCTCTTTCTTTATGCAGAAGCAACCATCGGTCCCTCCCCCTTTTTTTCCGTGTCTTTCATGCTTTTTTTTTTTGCCTCCCCCCACAGTTTAAGCCTCCTCCTTTTTGAATAACATTGTATTGTGTTCATGCTCCACCCTCTCTTCCTACTTTTGCCAATCTTACCTTCCTATCCCCCCCTTTGTTCATATTAATATATCAAAACTTTGTCCACATTTCACATGTTACACCCATGATTTCTTTTCCACCCTGAACCAAACCTGCCTACACTTCCTGTATGTCTCCCTCTTCTGAGTTTCACTGTACCCTCCTCCACTTCCCCCTCTGACCTCTCCTCCCTCTCTTCAGCTCAGCCTCCCTCTTCTTGAGCTCACTCTGTCGTTGGCGTTCGCGTTGACTGGCCAGAGTCCGCGAGCTGAGCACCCTCTTCTTCATTTGATCCTCTTCCTCCCTCTTCTTTCTCTCTCTCCTATCTCTGTAGCTATTCATCCATTCATTTCCGTCCGGCCCTCGGGGTAAGTAGCCTAGAAAATATTTAACAGTTGACTGAGTATGCTTTGACATGTCCTGCTCACACACCCACCCACCCACACACACACACACACACACACACACACACTTTGGAAGTTTAATGCATTTTCAGGAAAGAAAACACAAAGTGTGCAACAGGCAATCCTGCTGCCCACACACACTCACTCAGAGCAAGTAAAAATGTGGATATTGCGTAACATTTGTTTTTAAGTTAGTGCCAGTAGAGGGATTGTGATGGAGGTGGTTGAAGTTGTTTCCTGGTGTTCTGCTTCAACAGTTGAGTGTAGTTTGTTTTAAAGGAACGTGTGTTACCTTTGACCTGCATAGTTCCTCTCATACCCCGGAAAGTCTGGATTTCATTAACACAACTTGATAAGCTCAGTGTTTTTCCAGTTAAAAACAACTGATGCAGTGTTTTAATCGTGAAAGTACCTCAAGTAGTTTGGTTCATCTCATAATTCTATAATCATATCTGTAAATTTCATTAACTTCCGTCACGTCTTTCTTTGCCTTTTACTGCGACTTCCTTTTAACAAGAGCATCGAAACTTCTGTTTTTCTAGACCTGACAGTTTGCAGCCCACCAGCCCCTGGTTCCTCTCCCCACTCACTTCCTGGTCTGTTTGTGACTTCTGATTGGCTATGGCGTACCATAGTTTCCTGCTGGAACCAATTAGCTGCCATGCCTGGAACAAAGATCGCTCCCGTAAGTCAGTCCGCCTTCTCTGATTGGACGCTTGTACTTCAGTGCTCTAAGTGGTCTTATCTTAGTGCTGTGCACTGTTAATCACAAACATCCTGGTACATCTTACTTAGAGACTGGAGTCTGCGTCAAAGAATGAGCACTGTAATAGGCAGCGGTCTGTGGGCTGCCTATTACCAGGTGGGAGAAGGTATTTCCTGTTTCCTGTAACAGCGAGGGTGGCGTCTTGAGGCCTTACTGAGAGGCTCTTGTGCTCCGCTAACCAGAGGAAACCAATGCCATATTTGGCTGTTTTGATCGGTGCTTCGGTTTCTGGGCAAAGCGGATGTTACAGAAGCCTGTGGTCGAGTCATAGAGTCATAGAGTTGCAGTTTCAATACAAATGGCAAGCTCAACATTAAAGTTTATTCATCTTGCACTCAAAAATGCACACTGAAGCACTCATGCCGCTGTCCTCAGACAAACACTGCTTCTGACTCATCTGCTGACTGAAACATCCTGGTTTGCTACAACATTATTGAGAGGGAGGTTGCCGTTCTTGTCTATTTAAAGATACCATGTGTCTGTGTGCCGCCTCCAGGCAGATACATACTGTATTTCTCTACTTTCCTGCTCTCGTGCACCCAGTCAGCTGTTCTATGTTCCGCTCCAGCGATCAGCTCGTCTAAAACCCATGTCAGTCACATTGTTCTTTGTCCTCGCACTGATGAATTTCCTGTTTTTATGTTATATTGATTTTCAACAATCTCTCTCTCTGCTGATGCACAGTGGAAGGCTTACATTGTGTTTTTTTTTGTGCTGCAGAGATCGCCCTGTGCCCCAACAACCATGAGGTCCACATCTACAAGAAAGATGGGACCAAGTGGAACAAGATCCATGAGCTGAAGGAGCACAATGGGCAGGTGACAGGTGAGATTTGGAAAAGCACACTTAAAACACACACACAGTCAATGTTACAATAAAAAAAATGCAAGATTTTTCTTTAGGTTTCTTTTCCACATGAGAAAAAAGCATCATCTAGCGGCAAACAACTGAGGGTTCACCTATCTTTATAAAAAAAATGTCAAAAGAGATACAGCAGATAAACAAATCTGAGGATGTAAAAGGAAAGATCCACATTTTGGTGATTGACATCGTAGAGATGGAGATAGATTGACCTAGAACCACTTGCATATGCTTGAAACAATAATAGAGAAGTGGGAGTTACAAATGTAACCTGGGTTCTATGAATTTACTGACTCTGGCGATCAGGAAGAACGAAGTAGAACCCAGGTAGGGTTGGAGAGTGCTGAAAGAAG
The DNA here is from genome assembly GCF_963514085.1 of Chelon labrosus. Classification (NCBI taxonomy): domain Eukaryota; kingdom Metazoa; phylum Chordata; class Actinopteri; order Mugiliformes; family Mugilidae; genus Chelon; species Chelon labrosus. The sequence goes on from NC_140338.1 coordinate 13,255,656, forward strand.
TGAAGAGTAACGGACTGAGACACAAGAGACCTGTGTAATTACTTTCCTTAACAGTAGGTGGCGACATACCCTCAGAACTGTAGCTTTAACGCCAACAATAGCCAATGAACCCGGCTCAAAATATGGACTGGAAACATGCAAAATAAATCTTCCTAATGAAAATATTATATCATCCTATCTCCTCCTGGGTACAGGTTACACAATTGTTGACAATGAGTTTCTCTTCTCTCCAGGTATTGACTGGGCTCCAGACAGTAACCGTATCGTCACCTGTGGAGCGGATCGTAACGCCTACGTGTGGACCCTGAAAGAGGGAACATGGAAGCCCACCCTGGTCATCCTCAGGATCAATCGCGCCGCTCGCTGCGTGAAATGGTCGCCGAAAGAGAACAAGTTTGCTGTTGGCAGCGGCTCACGTCTCATCTCTATCTGTTACTTTGAGCAGGAGAATGACTGGTGAGGTGGCAGGGACTCTAAATTAGGGTCTCTAATTTACATGAAAGACTGTATTCGATGATTCGGTGGGTTCTAGCACGGTGTGTTGTTACCTTGCAGGTGGGTGTGCAAGCACATCAAGAAGCCGATCCGCTCTACCATCCTGAGTTTGGACTGGCACCCCAACAACGTCCTGCTGGCTGCTGGGTCCTGTGACTTCAAATGCAGGTACTTCTGTCTTGATGTAACCTTTTTAACTCAAACTTTATTTTTTAACTTTAACTTAAAAAACGCAAACATGTCTTTATAGATGACATCTGACATCTTATTTTCTCAATTAACAGTGCATCCCAACTGCTCTATCCCACAGGGTGTTTTCTGCCTACATAAAGGAGGTGGAGGAGAAGCCTGGCCCCACTCCCTGGGGCAGCAAGATGCCATTTGGGGAGGTGCTGTTTGAGTCTGGAGGATCCGGAGCAACATCTCAGACCTCAGGAGGAGGCGGTGGTTGGGTGCACAGCGTATGCTTCTCACACTCCGGCAACCGCCTGGCCTGGACCTCCCACGACTCTACTGTGTCTGTCGCCGAGGGCGGCAAGACTGGCACGTAAGAGAAAACGGGACAACATACCTGGATGTGTGTGTGTGTGTGTGTGTTTTTATATGTGTTGAACACTGTTTTTTTTATTTTATGACATCCACAGGGTGAACAGTCTGAGCTCAGAGACGCTTCCTCTGCTGTGTGTCACCTTCATCACTGAGAACAGCTTAATAGCAGCTGTAAGTAATCAATATGTACACATAATAGCATTTATTTACAGTTCATATATTCAGATGTAATCCCTAAATTAAAGTGAGCCCTCCCTTTAAATCCTTCATATTATAACATGGTGTATTTTTTTTCAACTGACACACGACCTGCCATCAAAATAAATACTCAACATTCAAAATATCCATATATAGTATCCCCCTAGCTCCGGCTGCTTTCATCCTGCTGTGTTTCTGTTCCTTCAGGGCCATGACTGTTACCCGGTGCTGTTTGTATATGATGGTGCCAAGGGCAGCTTGACATTTGGTGGCAAGCTGGATGTTCCTAAGCAGGCAGCCCAGAAGGGCATCAGCGCCAGGGAGCGTTTCCAGAACCTCGATCGCCGTGCCTCGGAAACCCAGAGCACCGAGAAGGACCTGAACACTCTCCATAAGAACAGCATCAGGTCGGGAGGACATAAGAGCTCTGAGTTTGGGCTGATAAAAAACTGGGGTGGTTTAGCTTGAATAGGCAACTAGAAAAGAAAAATGTAAGGTCTGAGTGATGTGTGCGTGGGCAGGGTTTGTCTATCGTGTGATTAAAGATCTTGTAGAGGACTGAAGAGAATAAAGTGGTGGAAATAACTATTACCTCCATAAGTACTCTAAATATTGTACTCGACATATTGTAAAATTAAGCAGAAAAATATCCAGTAAACCTAAATAGACATTATAGCTATTTAAAATCTGTGCAGTGTGAAAGGTATTGTCATTATACTCTTTGTTAAAGTAGGTGTGATTTTCCCACACAGTATGTTAACACCCAGTGTTTGTGTATTTCAATCTTATTTCAGCCAAATCTCTTTGCTGGAAGGAGGAAGAAACCAGTGCACCAAGTTCTGCACCACCGGCATGGACGGAGGAATGGGCATCTGGGATGTCAAGGTAACACACACACCCTCCCATACGCCGTCAGACCTTCAGATTTTGATATTAGCTGTGTAATTTACGTGTTCATCAATGTCTTTTCAGACTCTGGAGTCTGCTATGAAGAACCTGAAGATAGTCTAAACTGAAGTTTACATTTATCTGCCCAAAGTATAGCCACTTCAGGATATATGAAGAAAACTGCTGCCTTATTACACAAAGCTTTTTGGCCACATTTTAATCAGGTATTTTTCTTTTATACGTTGTAGTCAAACGATCAGACTTCAGGTCAAACAGTGTTTGTAAAGCATCTGACGAGGTTGTTAAATTCATCGCTGTATACAGAGAGACTGAGAACGGGCCTGCAAATGGTACTTGATGAGTTAGATTAGTGCAGAGATCTCAGTGTGAGACGAATGCTTACAGCAGGTATTTTATATTAATCATGATGAAAGGCTGCAGTTCTGGTTAAAAGCTTATGCTGGTCATAATATGCACTTAATAAATGATTGCTGTTTCAATACTCAACGGCCTTGTGATTCATTACAAATGTGTGTGTGTGTGTGTGTGTGTGTGTGTGTGTGTGTGTGTGTGTGAGAGAGAATGTTCACGGTTCATCTTGAAAGAGATTTTTCATTTATTAATTAATGCGTCATTCAAAGAAGAAAGTGAAATGGGGAAAAGGCTGCCGCTGTGTTGAGCTTGTAACAAGCAGCAGTCTAGATCTAGATAAATGAAGCCGATGCAGAAATGCAAAACGTTGCAGTTCCTTGAATGACCACTTGAGGTTGACTCTAAAAGCGAGCCAGTCCCCATAGACCTCCAAGTTAAAATTTCCAACTTTACAGAAAAATGAACACATTTACAGCCTTGTAAAAAAACACAGACTTCATTCAAGCTTATTGTCTAGAGCAGGGGTGTCAAACATACGGCCCGGGGGCCAAAATCGGCTCGCCAGAGGGTCCAGTCTAGCCTGCGGGATGAATTTTGCAAAGCTCGGAAATTACATTAAAAACATTAACTGCAAAATTTCCAATAAAAACTGCTATTTAGTAAGAGTTGTCGACATAACACAACACTGAGACCTAGAACTAAACAGCAACTGCACTATTTTCTGAAATTTCCAGTTGTTCATTACATGTTTTGTAATAGTACAGTTCATTACATGTAAAATTTTCATAACATACTTGTTCTTCTTTGCACTAAAACAAAGTTTAACATCTGGAGTCTGCATTATCTATAAGTTAACATGCTATTGTGTTACTGGGTCGGCCCGCTTGGGATCAAATTGGGCTGTATATGGCCCCTGAACTAAAATGAGTTTGACACCCCTGGTCTAGAGAGTCATGGGGGGTCTAGACTAGAGCCTATCCCACCTGTCACTGATGAGGAACCAGCTGGTCAGAGCGGGGGTAGCTGGTGATGCACAAAGGCCTTCCAGGGCGAGGCCACGGCACTGTGCTGTGGTTTCAAGATGGTGGGCCAGGACCAGCGGGTGACCAAATGGAAGTCCCACTCCGGGCCTGCATGAGCGACCCAACGGCAAAGCTGTCAGCCCTCAGCCCAACCTGCCGGAAGTGTGTTGCTTCGGGTGAAGGAGGACTGGGGTAAGTCATCAGGTCAGGTTCCCCTGGTGAAGGCTAGCAGCCCTCACCGTCCAATCCTGATACCTTACTACTGTAAGGTACGCAGGGTCGGGCAGTGAGGGGGATGGTTTAACTATTTAAATGATATAAAGGCCATGCGTAATTACAGATGTTGCAGTTTTGAGTGACTGGTGCGTGCCATCACAAGTTGCTAGCTGCTAGCCTCAGCTCCAGTCTTTGCAGTTAAGGCGGAGTCAGGCAATACCAAGATGGCGGCAACCAGTGCCACACATGCTGATCTTCAGAAGTCCTATGGGTGACTTCACAGAGGGTTTAGTACGTCAATGGTTTGAAACATCTTTCTGTAAATATGTGTATAGTCTCCAAATATAGTCGGGATAATAACCACGGTGACATCACTGTGACATCATCAGGGTGATGTGTTTTCATGAAACAGCAGAGAGCAGTGCAAGTCATATAGTGAACCGAGCTAAGCAGCCCTTCAGACAATGCTTCTTTTTAACTGAACACAGAAATAAGATTTCAGTCAATGAATCAAGCACGTGGCACCACTAATACCGTATTTGACCAATTACTGTTCAACGCACGGCTGCATCTCCACCCAGAGGCAGAAGCAGGAACTGCACGCAATCTCTCTCCAGCTAGGACTCAGTCCCAACACCAAATGATGTGGCAGCGTTCAGTGATGAAAAACGAGCGTCCACACTGAGTCGTGACGAGGTGAAGAGAGAGAGAGAGAGAGAGAGAGAGCACCGTCCCCGACGCCCACACTTCCGGACTGGACCCTCTGGAGGCAGCTGTGTCGGGACGCATCTGTCTCCCGGTGCTGCTTGAGATGAGGACAAGACGTCGACGGTGAAAAGGCGATGCTCGTTACGTTCCAGCAAACCTTCCCGTTTGCATCCTGAGCCGATCTCAGCGGTATTAATTCAGAGGGGATCCGGGCTTTAGCCGCGCTGTCTGTCTGTCTGTCTGTCTGCTGTCAAACTGTTGCTGATTTCCACTGTAAATGAATCTTGTAAGGTAGGTGAAGTGTCATTTGTTATGATCGTTCATGTACATAAGTGTCAGATAAATAGAGGTGTACATCACACTGGAGCCTGTTTGTGATGGTGATGATGAGGATGATGCAGGGACACTGTTTCTACACATAAATAGAGATGCATCTTCTGGCTCCTCAGGGTTCATTTTCATGACATTTTAAAAAACACACACCTGTCACTTCCTTCCTTCCTCCCTCCTCCTCCTCTTCATCCTCTTTGTATCTCTTCTGTTTCTTTCTGTGTGCACTGCTCTTTGTGACACACACTAGGCCACACACATGCCCTCCTCATCCTCAGCGTTTTCAACTTTATTTATTATCTGGCACACAAAAAGAAAAACTGTTGGGTCTTGGCTGTGGCTATCCGGAGGTCAAACAGACTCCACTTAATCTGCTGCTTGCTTTCTCAGTTCACTGATTAATTGTTTGGAGTGTAAAATATCCAGAGCTTAGGATGACATCTTTAAATGTTAGAGTATTAATTTTATTATAGATATGAAGAAAATCATTCTCAAATGCACACAGCAGTGAATCTGCACATATTTGGTATTTTGATATCGTTAGTCATTAATCAGGACTGTAGAGCAGACCACACAGCCTCTGTTCTCCATCATCACCTCAGCTGACACAGGAAGTCACACAAGCCATTTCTCTTTGCTGTGCACTGAGGCTGTAGGAGAACGATCATATCACAGTTTCATTGAACGTGATATCAGTTGTCTTGCATAAGAGCACGGAAGCTATATTTTTAGCTGCTTAACAGCACAAGACAATTTGAGGAGGCGCTTGGTTTAGTTACATAACATTTCTTGCCTTGTTTTCTAACTGTGCTCATGTTGTGGCTGCCTCCTCGTTCGTGTCTTTACATCGATTTGACTAGTTTGAATTTTCAGGATTTGACAGATGGAGGCAATGAATTAGCCGAGCAAAAAGTCAAGGCGAATAGTCTCTGCTTCAGTGTTTTAACTGTGTTTTATATTATTTAACATGGATGTTTTGTCTTTTTATAGCGTTCAAAAACATCATGCTGGGCTTTAAGAGATTGTTTTGTATAAAGATGAACAGGCTGATCTAAAAAATGGTCAAGAGTTTAGTCAGTAATTTGTAGGCCTGTAATCTAAATAGGCTTATCACTTCACAATATAACTTTCATTGTATTTAACATATTTTTTCATTACATGGCGTTAATCAGATTGCTGAAACTTTCACATATTTTATCTACGCTCAAAAAACAAATAGAAAAACTAAAAATCCTTCCATTTAAGTAGCTATTAATCAGTTATTTGACAAATTATTTAATCACTGGGAGAATATTTGTTCCTATACTCATGAAATATCTATGTTCACCCTTAACCGGATTGCTGGTTAAATACATCAATGTGGAGAGCGTTCCTTCTGTCCACTCTGCTGTGGTTTGAGAGGAGTTTTCATGATGTTTCCACTCAGCTCTGCTCCTCTCCGTCCACTTACTGAGTCTCTGTGCCTGGCCTCTGGCCTGCTAATTATCAGCCAGCTTGATAAAGTCATTAATGACCCGGCCAAGCCTGCTGGGCCTGGCACTGACACATGCTCGTATGCACACCAAAGAGAGACTCAGTCGGTCAGACGGCGAGAGGCCGGTGCTGGATACGGGGCGAGGAGGACTTTTATTTGGGACGGGACGATGCGTTTCTGGACTGGGTCGGTTAATATTAATAGCTCTGAATGGGTGTCACCTCTAAAAACAGCTGCTTAATGAACGCAAGAGAAATGAAAGAAAGGAGGAGCCTTCTCTTCAGCATGACTGTCAGTCTGTGAGGTGGATTTTCCTCAGTCTTTTTGTATCTGTCTGTCTGCGACCAGGACTGTCATATGTACCAGTTTGTGTAGCAAGCAAGTTGCGTTGTGCATCACACAGCTACGCAACAACACAGAGATACTCCAAGGGATAATTTATAGCTCTGTAGCTCATAGGTCTGTGTTGTTTCTCCCTTTGGCTGAAACATCGGAGTTTATAAAAACTGACTGATTCTGTTAAGCACTGAGCGGTATTCCCTTTAATGGCATCCTGCTCCTCATTTTGAGTCCCACCAATCTTAGAACAACGTGTATGTGTGTGGGTGTGTGTTGTGTGCACATGTGAGAAACTAAATCTAGGTCTCTTATGAAATCTGGCCCTGCAAGATGCAGCATAAAAATCGGGAGGGGAGGTTGTGCCTCATGTCTGTATGCATGCATGTGTGTGTGTTTTGTATTTTGTGTGTGTGTGTGTGTGTGTGCACGGATGTCGTCGTCAATTTGCCATCCTGCATGTTAATTTAATCATCGGGAAGCAGAGAGGAGAGACATGTCCGGGGAACAGGGGAGAAGGAGATGGGAAGAGATGAAGAGAGAAAGATTAAAGAAACGAGTTTTCTGGCGTAAAAAAAAAAAAAAAAAAAGACAATCCCTGCTCTGTGGTTTCCATGACAACAGTGACATCACTGACGGAGTGCCACCTCCTGAGCTGTTCTCTGTGTTTGAGTTTCTTCTTCTTCTTCTTCTTTGCACGCGTGTGTCTGCGCGTGGCATGGACGGCGTGTATACGGCGCAGACATGGGAACTCTTTATCAAAGCAACCATCGGGACAAACCTCTGGTTCAGTCGGTCCGTGGTTACCCACTGTTGCCGGGCAACGGCAGTCATGGCAACGTGTTGTAGCACGAGCTCTCGTTGCTAAGCCAAAGGAGAGGGTGGGGTGCGCGCCACTGAGGCACGAGCGGTTATGAATATACATGCTGAACATGTTTTTAGGACTTTCCTTGCCTGATTTCACAAACCTCCATTTAATACTTATCATGTAAAGATTGCATAACCATAGCTGATGGCTTCTTTTTTTTTGGGGGGGGGGGGGTGGAAGTAAAAATTTTAAATGTCTTTAATATTCATATCTTGTGCTCAGCTGTAATAAAAATAGAAAGAGGTTGGAAGAACATAAGTTGTTCTTCACGTATTTGTAGCTTAGCACTAGATCCTCATTAACAGAGCATTAACAAGTTTCGGTTAATTTTCTTATTGTTTAGCATGCAGGAAACTGTCGACTTGCTGCTTTAAGGATTAGAAATGAATAACATTGTCTTATTCTTTTTGAATCTTGAATCTTATTTATTTTTTTTACTTCTACCTCTGAATATGAATTTGTATCTGTTGGTATTTGATCATTTTCAGGTTTATGAACAACCGCGTTCCTCCTAACAAGAGATACCAGCCCACAGAATACGAGCATGCTGCCAACTGTGCCACGCATGCGGTAAATACACAAACACACACACACACATCACAGAAAGTGATCATTAACCTTCTCTCTCAGACAAAGTGACACGCTTGGCGACAACAAGAAAAAAAGAAAAAAAACAACCCACATCGTTACATAACAGATAAATGACACTGCCAGATTATTTTAAAACTGCACCCACATCATGCACTACATCGACAGTTGATACCTACACGTTCGTCTGTTTGTCTTTCTCTGCATCTAATGTCTCATACATGCTGTGAATTCATTTAGTTATGGATAATCCCCAGCCTGCTGGGCAGCTCAGTGTTGCACTTCCAGTCAGAGGACCAATGGGAGCAGCTGTCGGCCTGGGTGTACGGGGCGGGCCTCAGCTCGCTCTTCATCATCTCCACTCTGTTCCACACTGTGGCCTGGAAGAAGAGCCACCTACGGTACACACAGAAGCGCTTAATACAATATTTATACCCAACTATCATGTTCCAAATGATGTATGAGATTAAATAATACAAATGTAAACATAAATAACATTGTAGGCTACCTGTTGTCACAAGGCTGCTTCGGCTCTCTCTCCAGGTCCGTGGAGCACTGTTTCCACATGTGTGACAGGATTGTGATCTATTTCTTCATCGCTGCCTCCTACGCCCCTTGGTAAACAAACAAGCCTGCCGTGCCGAGTGTCTGTGTGGGTGTGTGCATATACAGTAATTTGCGATGAGCCTGTATACGCACCTGTAGCTTTGTCCTACTGTTGATGCTTCCATAGGCTGAACCTGCGAGAGCTGGGTCCCTGGGCGTGTCACATGCGCTGGCTGGTGTGGGTCATGGCGTCTTTTGGAACCACCTACGTCTTCTTCTTCCATGAGAGGTGTGTTCAAACATTCAAAACATTCAAACATTCACAGACTGTCTCTCTCTCTGTATATCCAGCTAATCAATGATGTTGTTGTGCAACAAGATAATCTATACTCTGTTGTCCGCATATTAGCTTTTTCTGGGCTTTCAGCTGCTGCATCTCGTCGTTAGATGAAACTGGCTCAGCAGTCATGACTTACAGTATATATAGGGACGCAGCACAGTTTTTATCACCGTAAAGACTGTGACTCCAGATGGCTTCTTAACTGAACGTTTAAATTTATAACTGTGAAGGGACAGAGTGGATTCTTTAAAGTGGGGTAGTATGAGGTAGAGAGTGTAATACCTATGATAGATGTTGGTCAGCATATGGACTGATGTGGACGGGGTCAGCAGCAAAATGTACTTTAGCCATCCTGAACAAAACCCACCTAATACAATCAATGCCAGTTTAAGTGTATGCTGTATTTAGAACATTATTGACACTCTCTACCAGATAGTTTAGCAGTTTTTGCCATTGAAGTCTGGTGGGTTTGAAGAGAGTATTAGTATTAGTATAGAGAGTTTTTGCCTCACAGCAAGAAGGTTCTGGGTTTGAATCCATCGGCTGATCTGTGGTCCCTGTTCTCTTATATTATTTGACTAAAATACATTTTGCTGCTGAACCCATTGACGGCTGTTCCATGCTTGGCTTCCATGTTGGTAGAACCCCACTTTACACCAAACTGTCCCTTTAAAATCGTTAGTTGCCTTACTCTTCATCACCAAGTGTTGAGCACAAGGTTAATAAAACATCAGCCTTCTTACACCTACGTCTGTGAAGTTTCTCAGTCATTCAGGTCACTGTATATCCAAAAAAGCTGAAGAAGGCGCAAGAAACTCTACAAGTCCAGTTGCCCTTGTTTCAGCTTACATCTACTGTTCCCAAGGTTAAGAATGAACTCTATGCTGAAAGGTTCCTCTCTGTACCAGGTATAAGCTGATGGAGTTGATCTGTTATACAGTGATGGGGGTTTTTCCAGCCTTGGTCATCCTCTCAATGGTGAGACGTAATCCTACTGCATGGTTTAAACATTTTCTCACTGTATTTTGTCAACACTTAACCAATAATAAACGTAATCCCTCTTCCCAGCCGGAGCAGTCTGGGTTGTATGAGTTGCTTGTCGGCGGAGCCTGCTACTGTCTGGGGATGGTCTTTTTCAAGAGTGATGGCATCGTCCCATTCGCTCATGCCATTTGGCACCTGTTTGTAGCTATGGGAGCTGCCATACATTACTACGCCATCTGGAAGTACCTCTACGCCCAGCCACCCAATCAAGTCCAGACGTCCAGATGACATCAGCGGTGATCTCACAGGAAGTGACTCCTGTGTTTGAGCAATTTCAAGGAGATGAATTGAGCTGTGTCCACCTTAAGAGGTTGCCTCATCTAGAAGCTAGGAGTGTCAAAATGTATCATCTCCCCAGACAATCTGTAGCCACAGGCCAAAACTAATGGTGCATTCAGGTGACCCTCGTCAACTCGTCTGTGATTATCACCAAGACGTTGCCTTCAAACGACAGGCAAACCAGTTATAGACAAACCGAGGCAGGTTTGACAGGTTTGGCTGCTGGACAACACTGTACCAGGTTAAAGATGAAACTCACTTTAATCCACCAGTAAAGTCCTGCTTTACCACCCAGTGGCCTTTATCGAAAATCTTAACTGTATATCAAAATTAAATATTTTATAACGTTCTCCCAACCCACACTCATCTAAAAAACAACACAGTAGGCACAGGAAGTATGACATGTTTCAACAACAAGGCAATTTAAAGTGTCACTTGCAGGGATGAACTGAAGCATTTAAAGGGAAATTACCGTTTTTTACAACCTGGACCTTATTTCTGGCATAAAATATGATTGTATACTCACCCATATAACTTTGGAGTCATTTGAAGTTGTTCAGACGATATTTAGATCTGCGTATATCCATATAGTGGGAGTGACTGGGGCACCGAAACGCAGCCTCTAAATAACACATTATCTGCCGCGAAACTTCATTTCGCCAATATTTTGTTATGATACGCTAGTGCTATTCCCCGTTGAGTCCAGAGTTACCTGTTATCATCATCCGGGGTCTGTAGATTGACCTACTAACCTCTGACCTGGATGATGTCATCTCTGAGCACCGCGCGGGGTGTGCGCGGCGCTCAGAGATGACATCATCCATCATCCATCCTTGTTCACCTGTAATTTGCTACTGCTGGTTTTTTGCAACACGGCTGAATATTTTTCCAATTCTGAGGTTGTGGATGACGACTTTGTTCGTGATCGACGTCCTTACCATTTTGAGCCAGAATATACGGATGAGGAGCTCGTTGAAAGGAGGATGCCGAGGCAGAGAGAGGACCAGCTGGCCAAAGAACAACAAACCGCTGCACGTCCGCGAATAGATAACAGGTAACTCCGGACTCAACGGTGAATAGCACAAGTGTATCATAACAAAATATTGGTGAAATAAACGAGTTTCGCGGTAGATAATGCGTTATTTAGAGGCTGTGTTTCGGTGCCCCAGTCACTTCCACTATATGGATATACGCGGATCTAAATATCGTCCGAACGACTCCAAAGTTATATGGGTGAGTAAACGATCGTATTTTATGCCAGAAATAAGGTCCAGATTGTAAAAAAACAGTAATTCCCCTTTAAGCCTGGATTTGAAATAACTGAGAGTTGACGCAGACCTCAAGTTTTCAGGGAACTTGCTCCAGATACGTGTTGCATAGAAACTGGGTGCTGCTCCTCCATCTTTAGATATGACTCTGGGGACAGCAGACCTGCCCCAGATACTGACCGATGAAGAACTTTGAAGTCACTTCTTTGACAAACAGGAAGAACAATAAGTTCCAATAAGTGGAATAACATGATCCAGAAAAGGTGCTGAATAGCGTCGACAGGTATGCCTGTAAAGGCCGAGACACACTAAACTAAACATCACACTAGCAGCAACAAAGTCTCCTTTCACCTAAAAGATGGTGATTTTACACACCGCCAACACTACAGTCGACGGCCAACTAGTGTGAAGATTCTGCGCCTGTGTGAGAGGAAATAACGCTACATACCAGCAGGTGGCAGTAGTCTGTAATCTTCATTATTTAAAAAGGGAAACCAGAGGAGCTACAAACTGCCAGTCTTCAGTTCCTTCAACCCAAAAGCCAGAGCCTTCTGTGTGTGCCTTCTTGACTTTGTTACGTACTTCCTTCTTTGTGCTCATTTCTAGTTCTCTTCTTGTGCTCTAGTTTTGCTTAGATGAATGAGCAGGAGTGTGATTTCACTCACAGATGGGCTCACTGGCCACAGTCAGCTTGATGCTGGCTGATGGCTGGCCATCGGCTGATCATCGGCTGACCTTTGGAATTGTGTGTCATAACTCATAGTTTATCCTGGGAGTTGAAACCTGGGCAAAACATAAAATGCGTTCATAAAACACTTCCTGCTTCTTGGAAAGCTTGTAAAAAAAAAACATGGGTGGAGTGTGTCAACATTTTTTCAAACCAGAACTTTGCATTTTGGCAGCGTGACAGTAGTTGTAGTCAATCCTCCTGTGTGTAAACTACACCACTGCAATATTTACGTCCTGCATTGGTTTCTTAGTAACTGATGACGACCTGAAGACACCTCATACGTATAATGTGATACCTCCTGACTTCACGAGCCGACAGAGACATCTGAATGCACCGTTTAGCAGTTAACTGGCACGTACTGTTCACACGAGCCTTTACGGCCTTGGCAGCATGTGGCCGTTATCGGTCTGAGGCCTCCTTTGAACTTGGACACAGCTTCTTTTTTTCCCCACTTCCGTTCATTTCAGTTTTCTGTTACAGCGTTTTGCAGGATTCTGGTTTCATTCCAACGATCAGGGGTTAATAACTATTCTTATTACTATTTCTCTCTCTGGTGCACATCCAAACTCAGTGTTCTGAAGCTGAATTGAGGGCATTGTCTTATTGTTAAGAGGAAGACAATGTTTACAATTAGCTAGACTGGCTATCAGAATTAGTTTTAGCAGCTATTATCATTGTTAATAGAAGATGTTTCTGGTTTGATTATATATACAGTATGAGGTTTGCGACATCAGTAATTTTCTATTCCAGTTCAGAGCTCTATATAGTTTTATTACTGTTGCTGATATTAGTTGTGCTATCTACACTGTAGTACACTGAATGGTTTGACTTACTGTGATATCCGAATCAAACATGATTGTAGATGATGTATTTTACGTTGAACACACAGATAGTTGTGGTTATAGTCTCAGTGCTTCCACGTTTACTGCGCTCTACACAGTAGATTATCAAGCATACTTGCTGAATTCTAATAGTTTACTGTTGTCGATTAGGTTTAGTAAGTGAAGATGTCATCAGTGCAATTACTACAGTATTATCTTAGACCGACAGTATACGTTGACTTTATCTATAATTTCTTCTGATGTTCTCGTGATCTGATTATCTTCATCCTAAACGAACGGAAACCATTTGATTAGTTAATGAAAGCTACGTGGTTGAAGCCTCGAAAGGGGGGGAACCACTGTCTGATTCAGCACTGCCACATGACTGACTTACTGCCGTAACTGATAGCACACTACTACCATATATGTCTCTCACTTGAAAGGAAACTGAAGCTATAGTATTGTTGAACAATCTGGCCCAATATTAAGGCATCTCAGGTGTGTGTGTGTGTGTGTGTGCGCGTGTGTGATCGTACGTATCCTATCTGACTCCATAAATCCAAAAGCCTCTTAACCGGCTGAGTCTATGTTTACACGTGAATGCATGTACCTTAAACACATTAAAAATATATTTGAAGTATATATGTATGTACTTTTAGCGTTATGCCGTATGTCATGACTCACTGTGTGTTGGACACGCTTGTACAGTATGACAAAAGTGGCTAGAGGACCAAAAGGTCAAATCATCTGGTATTCAAAGATGTTCTTCATATTTTCACTGCTGTGTGTTTCTCAGGTTTTAAAGTCTGAGAGACCACATTCAAGGACCACTAAAGCGGCTACCTGCAACAGAGAGCAAATAGCCGTGATGCTGGTGCTTTCCTTAAAGCTCCATGCAGCTTCACTTACATACTCGCATCCCCAAGTAGGGCAGCTGCCACAAAATGTTGTCTGCAAGGTTTACATGTGGTGAAACTTGTAAAATCGCCCAACAAGAGGAAGCTTAAGAAGTGGTGAGAAGCTCGTTTAGAAACTGATATAAAATCCTGCTGTTAATCTTCTAAATTTACCGCAGAATTGACATCAAACTCACTGTGATGACCACTTTTGAGATGCATGTGCCCGATTTTTTTTTAATGCATGTAAGTGATTACAGTACTTCATGAGAAAAGGCGGAAAGATCCTAGATTTAGATCCAAAACGCAGATCATTTCTATCTCTGTTCACGGCCTGATATTTAGCTAAATTGCAGACAACGCAAACAGATAATAATGTACAAATCATAAGGAACAAACTCACTACAACACTACTTCTTCTTAGCATTCGTACTCTCAGTGTTTACTTGAGCCTCTGGGATGCAGCAAACAGTTGAGAGTTTACTGCTTTTTACCACAGCCGGTATTTTGACCACATCCACAGGTAGAGTTGGCCACGCACAGATGACGTTAAGGATTTGTCATGTGTCTGTCTTGTCTTGGTAACAATATTTGTCTCATCCAGACATTCAGTGCCCACCTGACTTTGTACAGATCCTCTGTGGTTTTATAAACTCTCCATGAAGCCTTTGTGTATATTGTTTATAGACGCTCTGTGATTGTGGAGCTGCTGAGTCTCTTCTCACTCCCGTTGGTGTTTTCTTTCCGGCCGTATAAGGCCGATTATATTAACCACCACTCTTTGTGTTTCTCTTTCTCTAGTTTTCATACTGGTTATTGTGACTGTGGTGCTTTTTGTGCTGTGATAAGCCGATATGATGCCAACAATGCTTTTATCTTTTCTATTTCTCTTGTAATAAAAAAAAGCTTTTTCATGCATTATATCCCTGGACTCAGCATTTTATAATATTTAAACTTTTTTGTTTACTGTGGTTCTTTATTGTTATACACACACACACACACACACACACACACACACACACGCACACACACACACACACACACACATATATATATATATATGTTTACACTGACTTCTTATATCCAAAGCAACAGACGGTTTCTTAAGGAATATTTGTTTCATTTTCAGTTTGCAAATTTAAGCCACCTACATACCGCCGCTTAAAAATATGCAGTGTAGATACACCAGACAGCCTTTGTTTTTGCTCCCCCCCATACTTGAATTTAAAATAGCAACACACCCAAAATAATTCCCAAACAGAGAAATAAAGGATACAAGTCACTGATTTGATTTGATTTTTTTTTTAAAATGCAATTTCAATTCTTGAATGCTTCAATACACATTATACATTATGACATAAATGAATAAATGTGAACATAACCATGGCCAATGACTACAAAAGAATGAAATAACACTGAAGAGTGAAAACAAAGTTGCAGAATAACATCAAAACAACCTGTAGTACATATTTGAAACCTTTATAACACTTGTTATTACATATTTTCTATATATTATTTGCTGGTATTTATATATAAACATAAACTGGATATACAGTATATTTCCCTGCTGCTCCGTGTACCGCTGCCTCCGTAGCCTACTGTGCTCGTACCGCCCGTGTCCACCAGGGGGCGTCATCCCCGCACACTCGGGTACCAGAGCAGGTGTGTGCCGAGGTGAAGTAGCGCGCAGAGCTCGGCTGTTTCCGTCGCGGCTCGGCACTGAACCGCTGTGGATGTGGGAATGCGGTTGCCGGAGGCTGTGGGCATTGCTGGACACTCGGCGGAGATGTGCGCACGGCAACGGGAGCCCACGGCGGCTGGCTGTCGTCCAAGTTAA
Source organism: Chelon labrosus (assembly GCF_963514085.1). Taxonomy (NCBI): domain Eukaryota; kingdom Metazoa; phylum Chordata; class Actinopteri; order Mugiliformes; family Mugilidae; genus Chelon; species Chelon labrosus. The sequence goes on from NC_140338.1 coordinate 13,271,461, forward strand.
CGGGCTGTTTTGGGGATGTGGGTGGGAGCCCCAGACGGCTGCTTTCGCTCCGAGAAGGGCAGCTGGGTGTTTTTTCCCCTCAGTATTTTGTCGGGGATTTTCTGCCTTGTAGGGGGGTAACGGAATGAGAGAGACGCCAGGAAGGATTCCCCAGCACTATGGAGCCACGCATTGCAGGCAGCGTGAGTACTAACGCAACAGACACCAGGAGAGCCCTCAGGGGACTGGGCTTGTCACTGCTGGAATCACTCAACTTTTCCGCGACCTATTTTATCCACGGGCAGACGCGCCACAGCAATTCAGACAAAAAAAAAAAAAAAAAAAAAATCATATTCACAGTTGTTTTGCGCGTTGCTCGGCTGTCCACGTAATATTCGTGCTGATTGAAAATTAATTGTGCGTAATGAACTCGGGAACAATGATTAGACACACCTGCTGACGGTCGCAGGCCGGGCTGTGAGCTCTCAGTGCCGCGCCTGACGACTCATCAGCGGATTAATTTCTGAGGATTTTCTCCTGCCTTTTGTTGCTACGGCGGTTGCCACTGACGACCAGTGAGTCCAAAGTCGTAAACAGACGGACCGACTCCTAAACAAAGGCCAGACCCACAGTGGGCGCAAGTTCTGCCCTGGGGCCCGTTATTTGGTGTCTACTTTGTCTCAACGCAGTGTTTAATTCTGACCTTCTCGTAGTGGAGACAAGGACAGACGCCAAGTCAGAAGTCTGTGTGACATGGTTACCAAATGTAACACAACCTCCTGGGTCGCAAAACACAACCCAGTTCACCAAAAGCAACATTTAGGCCTCCTTCTTGTTTGTAGGTCCAAGAGGGGTGTGTTGGTCCCAGGATTGAGTTAACTGCGGCCAAGTAGCCAGATTAGTGTGGATTAGCAGGCATTTAAAATAGTCACGTTATCCCACCAGTCCTTGCAGAGTCAGCTACAACAACACCTTTTGGGCCGCCCGCCAAATATTTGCAGGAAAAAAAAAAAAAAATCAGAAATCATATGCTGTGTGAGCAGGCACAAGTTGCAATCATTGCAGGTTGCTTTCATTGGCTGGAGCAAAATGCATTTGGTTGCTGATGCAAAGTGCACTAGAGATCTACGTCAGTCAAAAGAGTTCATGCAAAACCAACAATGAAGCGTTAAGGGTTAGCAAGACTGTAAACAGAGCTGTTTATTGAGGTGAAATACATCACCTGCAGGTGTATAATTGATTATAATATCCTAATGTAATCTGTTATAGTGAGTTCAAGACTAGAATTTAACCTGTCAATACACCAATACTCAGGCAAAATGGAAAAAATATAAAATAAAGCCTGATGAAAGCCCAAACAAAAAAGGAAAAAATAGCCAGTTAATCTTTTAAGTCATTTATCCATAAAGTAATAACATTTTCACTGGTTTCAGCTTTTAAAAATTGGATGATTTCTTTTATTTTTGTGCGTTATATTATTGGAAAAGCTTTTTTTCTGTCATTTGAGCTAAACAGTGACTGAGTTAATTAAAAAATGTTGTGCATTGGCAATGAATACATATATCTTGGATTACAGACGTATGAAAATATGCTAGGTCCGACTAATTTATGTGAAAGAAAATCTTACTGATGTATCTCCATAAGATTTATTTGTATGACAGGTATTTAAAATTACAAATGAAAATTGACACAGAGCTCGCTGTGGTGAAATTAGATGTTCTCATTGCTGAAAATTACATTACCCAACTCTTTGTCTTAAAAAAATAGTGAGTACAGAACTTTAATGTTGTAAAAGGTCAATATGTGAATAAATAATGTATTAGTTATCAGCTACAGACAGCTGGGCGTTCAGAATAGCAATATACACCAGTCAGCCACAACATTATGACAGGAGAAGTAAATGACATTCACCATATTGTGACAATTTAATGTTCTGCTGGGAAACCTTTGGGCCTGGTTTTTTCGTTAATGTGGATGTTACTTAGACATGTAGCACCCACCTAGACCAGACCTGGCACCCCCACCCCATAACAATGACACAGAGACAGTTTTGTATTAACTCAAAACAGTTTAGGAACAACTCAAAAAAAGCACATGAAGAACAGCACAAGGTGTTGACCTGGCCTCCAGATTCACTAGATTCCAAACTGATCAAGTATCTGTGGGATGATCCACAGAGGCCCCTCCACTCAACCCATAGGACCCAAAGGCCCCCCACTAACAACACTGTGTTGCCGGACACCACAGGACACCCTTAGAAGCCCCATGTCCATTCTCTGATGAGTCACAACTGTTTTGTAGGCACAAGGGAGACCTACACAATATTAGGAAGGTGGTCATAATGTTATGCCTGATTGGTGTACTGTATATGCAGAACAAAATTTTTACGTCTAGATTTTTCTCTCTGTTTATCCAACGATGGGTCGCTGTGACAACAGGCTCAGCAAGGTATTCCAGAAATCCCTCTGCCTAGCAACGTTTTTTCAGGTCCTCATGTGGGATCCCAGGGCATTAAGACAAAAAAGGATGAACTGATGGAGACTATCCACTGAAGTTTGCTGCACAGTGTCTAGACTGAGAACTCTACAGAAGCTTTCAACAGACTCAAAGTCAAACAATGCCTTTGGCAAGAAATGATATGACGATAATAATAATTTTGAGTACAGAGTGAAAACAGCTTAGCTTGTTAAAAAAGATAAATGAAAACTACAAGTCCTTATGATCTGAGTGAGGACCTGAAATAGGAGAATTTAAAACTCAACTGTGTCTCTTTCTGTTGACATTGCGTCATCTGTTTTGTTTTTCCAGTGACAGTAAAATGAAATGCAAAGCATCTGACCCACGACTGTAAACCTTTTCCTGGTGCTGCTGCACATAGAGGTGACAATACGTAACTGCATCAAGGTACTCGCTACTCACTTTATTTTCATAGTATAGAGTAGTCTCCCTCCACCTTTACGATCTTAGAGAAGCTAAGTGTATGACGTGTAGCTGTGTGTGTGTGTAAAACATCTGGGGATATTACAACCCGTGACACTGGACTAAAACAAAGCGTTAAAACACATTTCCTTGTTCACCAGTTGTGGGGTTTGTGAAGCCACCGGCAGCATCATGTTCTACGGTTCTTCCTCGGGGGCGAGTATGTCCCTACCATCCAAGAGCCGGCTGAAACGCCAGAGCAGGACCTTCACACAGGTGAACGCACACACAATCACAAACACATGAACATCTGGGTTCATTTAAGGTTCGACTTTAGAGGTAAAGGTGAAATAACAATACAGTTTTAGTGAATTGCTTGGTTAACACATTATAAGATTTTAACGATTCAGTTTATCTCAAATATAAACACACACGGACATATAAAAAACAGCAATAAAGATAAAGTTTTATCTGATACATCCAAGCAGCTGCCTCTGTGGACAAAGTGACAAAAGCTGCAATTTCTTTGAATTACCATTTGAGGCTGGCTCCAAAAGTCAGGCAATATTCACACCATGTTTAAATGGAAACTTTACAGCAGAAATAAACACGTTTACAGCCGGGTACAAAACGGTGTTTTGTTCTCTATAGACAATTTTCCTTGTTCCTGTCAACCCTTAAAACATCAGAGCTTAGTGACTGTCCTAACTGAACTAACATGCTAAACTGAAATGTAAAGCAAACATCATCACGCTAGCAGTGTTAAACCTATGAGCCCTTAGCTCTGTTACGTGCAGCATCGCAGACTTTACACCTTCTTCAGAGCAGATGTGTTTGTTTGTTTGTCATAGCAGGAAAAAAAAAACACAGGTGTACTTTAGGTAGGCTGGTTGAAGGGTCCTCTTTTTGTGCATACTGGCTTGCAGCCAGGGCTAACTGGGACACGAAAGTAGTGTTACTTGTACTTTTTGTTTTTGACAAGTCAAAATGTTTGCCATTAAAAAAGTTTCTGTGGTGAAAGTCACATACAAAATCCTCCTAACTTTAAGTGTAGTGATCAAAGATGGCTGTTATCTAATCTATCTATGAAATAAACTGAAGCGTTGTGCATGTTTGAACATCACAATATGTTTATTTTGTAATTAGTTTGAATATGCAGTCCCTTTTTCTTCTCTGCAGTACATTAATTGTTTTTTGTGTGTTCATCAGGTGCTCTACCGCACTCTGAGCTACAGAGACCGTGTCCCAGCAGAAACTGGAACAAACACCCGTGGGGAACGGCGCACGATGACTGAACCCCCAGAACGACCGGCAGATGACCCGGCTGAACTCTCCACGCAGAGCTCGGCCCCCGGGGTGCTGAAGATTTTCGGAGATGAAATCTGCGCAGGTGCCAACTACAAGAGTGTCCTGGCCACGCCGCGCTCCAGTGCACAGGAACTGGTGAAGGAGGCCCTCGAACGTTACTCACTGAACAAAGAGGCTGCCAGCTCCTACGTCCTGTGCGATGTGATCGGACGTCTGGAGGGCGGCGGTGGGATCGGAGGAGGCGGGTGGAGGACTGAGTGCTTGCGTGCGCTGGGGGACAATGAAAAGCCGCTGTTGCTCCAGGAGTTGTGGAAACCCAGAGAAGGACACGCTCGCAGGTTTGAGCTGCGCAGGAGAGCAGAGGTCGAGGAACTCAACGCCAAGGAGAAGGATACTATCACTGCTGGTGAGGAAACACTCACACAAAGTTGCACACACACACACACACAGATCGACAGGTACACACACAGACTCACACACAGCAGCTGGTCTAATTCCCTTCCTTTCTTAACATGTCAAACTCAGCAGAAAAGCACAGCTCGTTAGCTCCTCTGCAGTCAGTGTGTGTGTGTGTGTGTGTGTGTGTGTGTGTGTGTGTGTGGAGATGCAGAATAAGAGCTTTTGTCATAGTTATTATCCTGTAGGGAAGATATTGCTCCTGTGTGTTTCTATATGAAGATATTTTGAAGATTTATATCTGAGTTCCTATTAGAGACACAAAGTCTGTGCCTGTATAATTGAATTGTTCGAAGAAACACACTCGCACGCAAACAATGCAGTGGAATTGCACAGACAGCCGGTCGATTGATTGAGTGAAAGCTGAAGCCTTTAAAACTAGAGCTGTAGGCAGGTGTGGGCACTCTGATGTTTTTATGAATGGCACATTTGTACTACAGTGCCGTGATATCGTTTCCTGCTAAAGTACCCACGTGAAACTCTTCCCAGCTGAGAGACGAGCTCCAAACTCTTTACATCTGCAATGCAGCAATAGGAATACTGATCCACATTCTTTAGGAATCACGATGTGACCTTTACGTGTAATTGGCTTACTGAGGGATGAAAAGTTTGCCATTTAAACACAGACAAATTCATAAACTCCCAGCTACGGTGTTTTTCAGAGGGATATTTTCAGCCTCCCAGTCACACGTTGCACTTTGCAGCAACACCAACATTTCTGGCGTCTGGAGTTTTTCTGGTTGCTATGTCAACTTCTGCGGTAGCCAGAGAGTCGGTCGGCAATCTCCTCTGTTGTTCTATCATTTTCAGACTATAGAGGAGACGATAGTAGCCTGTAAAGAATAAGGCTGGTGGTGCTAGAAACTCCATGAAAAGGATCAAATGTGTAATTTTTTATTTTTTATTCACCCCAACTATTATGTTTTCATTTTGTGCATTAAGTGGAAGTATGAATAGTTGATAAAAATAAAATTCGACGGAAGTGCAGTATCACATCATACAAGAAATATGTGACATAATCTCAACTGTAGATAAACTACGCTAAAAAGAAAAATACACCCTGATATAGGAAAACACCAGATTTATGGTCTGGCTAATCAGACGGTCCTCTTTAATAAACACATTACATAACCATTAACTCCATAGTCTAGTCATTTTATTTTTAAATGCCACTGGGTGCCTGTATTTATACATGAAGCACACAACCTATATAGCATATTAAATGTCTTTTCTGCACACATTTTCTTGCAGAGTTTAAGTTAAAGTGCTCAGTAGTAAGTTGTGAATTTCTTGGGGATCTTTAGGACCATCTTGTCTTTTTGTAACCGAATGTGACCATATTTGAGGGAGGAACTGGAGAAGAGCGACGGGTCGATTAGACTTAGAACCTGACGTTACGCACGCACAAGGTCGCCACGGTCTAGAGCTGCTTTTTCACGATTGTAACTCACTGAAAGAACATCATGCTCTACTGATGAAGATTTGAAACTAGTGACTGAGACCATAAACTCTCTGGGAAAAGGTTTACTGAGGTAATCAGTCAACCGAGAAGTCGGGTCATTCTGTCAGAGACATCTGTACAATCAAACATATTTTTGCTGCTAGTGGAACAATTGCAGGTTCAAGGTTCACAGGTTTTATGTACAGCCTATGATATTTATAGCAGGAGTTTATGTGTTCATTGTCATCGAGGGACATGTTACCCAGTGCATCACTGTGGCACAATGATGCATTTTTATTGTTGTCATATCTATCTATCTATCTATCTATCTATCTATCTATCTATCTATCTATCTATCTATCTATCATCACCAGCCTTATCCTTGCAAAGCATTCTTTCCTGTTCTCAGAGACATTTCAGTTACGTCTTCGTGTGAAAATATAAACACAGTTATAATCACAGCAAACAGAACTTTCTGCCGCGAAACTGCTTTGTCAACAAATACATATTAATCCAGGTTTTCATTTTCACACTAACCTTTTCTCTGTCGTGTTATAGTGTTTACAAAACTCTCCAACCCTGGAGACTCTTTCTCTCTGCCTCTGTCGTCCTCTGTTTGTGTGTGTGTGTGTGTGTGTGTTTGTGAAGGGCATGTTCACGTGTGAATTGTGTGAATTCTCACACACACTTTAACAAAAGAGATCGCGCTTTAAAGGTACTGTAGGATTTTTGTTGAATACGTCAACACATCACAGCCCAGTTAATTCTGTTATCACGTTTCAATGACGTAATGAGAAACCAATTTGGCCGTGATATGTTTGACAGAAAATCCTGAACTTCACACCTTTAATTGTGTATCTCTGTTTGCTCCACAGTGCATGTGTGTGTTTTTTTGTGGTGTGTTGATGCCGTGTGTGTTTGGGGGTAATTCTATGCTTGGTGTTTTGGTGCGGGGGTGTTTTCTCAGCCTTCCACCTCCTAACCCCTCCCACCCTGCTGTAGGCCCCCGAACCCCCCAATTCCTGGCGGCTCTCATGGGTCGATCCGGGCTGGGCAGACACAGGAGCTCCCCCCTACGGTCTGGTCGAGTGGTACAGTCCAGCTCTAAAGGTGGGGACTGGCCTCAGGTAGGGTGGCTGTCAGTCATTGCCATGGAGACCACCTCTACCTGCGTTGTCACCTGTGCCACCCCCATTAACAGTGATTTAGAGTGTGTGAATAAATCTGTGTGAGCCATCGCATGGCCTCAAGAGTCCTCAGGCTCAAGGCATGAGGAGCTGCTCAGTCCACCTTTCATCTGGTCTGCTGTCGTCAGCCACATGAGCTGCTCCATCCAGCACCATCTCCTTCATCTGACTCCGACTTGTTCACTCCAGCCTAGATTTGTTTTAAATGTTGGTTTCCACTCAGCTCACACATGACTGTTATGCACTCGTGTCACTCAAGCCTGAGACGTTACTCAGTTCACTCATGTGTCAAACATACATGTTATGCGTGCACATGCCTAATTTAAGCACGCTTTCTACTTTGCCTTCTTCTTGTCTCCTGTTTCCTTGCTTGTCTTTATTATTCTCCACCACTCCCTCCTCTTGCCCTTCTCTCTCCCCTTCTTTTTCCCTCTCTTGCTATTCCTCTCTGCCTCCTGGTAGATATTAATGCCCAGGCTCGTAAGCTCCAGAGGAATAGGGCGAAGGGGACACTGACCCTTCCACGGTCCAGCAACTCCTCCTTCTGCCGCAGCCTCAGTGAGACCAGTCTCAACCAGGTGGGACCTCCTGCTGAAGCCTAGTTATCATGATTGATTGTTAGTATTCACTGAACAGTTTCGCCTTAAATCTTAAATGTTTTTCTGTGTGTGTGTGTGTGTATCTGCAGCTTGGAGTGGGAGACGAGCCCAAGCGTTATTACTCCACCCTTCCAGGACCCTTAAGGGGGCGAGAACGTGAGGCGGCCTCCAGTGGCCGGAGGAAAGAGGAGGGAAATCAGGGAGGTGGAGGGGTGAGGCACTCTCTGTATCAGTCACCTCATCTACTGCTGCTGCAGGGATACAATCGGCAGGTGAGGACGGTGTAGAGGTTCATGTGCTGCTTTAGAGACCTCTGATGTGTTTGGTTATGTGATGTTTATCCTGTGTGTTGCAGGACTGCCTGGTTTACCTCCTGAACAGAGAGCAGCACACGGTCGGTCAAGAGACTCCATCAGCTCGCCCCAACATCTGCCTCTTTTCCCCTGACATCCTTCCCCTCCACTGCCGCTTACGCCGAGTCCCTGCGCCCCGCCGGCATGCCAGCAGCAGCAACAACAACAAGGGAGAAGACCTGGCGGAGAGTCAGCGTTTCTGCGTAGCTGTTGAGCCCGTACTCAACGCCACAGTTTTGGTGAACTTTTCCCGCTGCGAGCGCTCCACCACGCTGCGACACGGTGACCTTCTCTCCTTCGGAGCACATTACATCTTCTTGTACAAAGATCCCACAGGTGCTAAGCCTCTGCCCGCGCAAACCTTGGCTCGCCTACGCACGCTTGGGCAGCTTTACGACGCAGGGGCGGCGGCGGAGGAGGGAGAGGGCGGGGCTCAGAGCTGTAAGATGTGTGGCTCCGTGCTTAAGGACAGAGCAGCACAGGTGTTGAGTGTGCCAGCAGTTAGACGCAGCTTCAAACCTCACCTGGTAAAACCCCGCAGTGTCGGGACAACAACCGGAGGACCCCTGACTTTGTCAGCAGGTGACGGAGGAGGAAGAGGAGGAGGTCAAAAAAGGAGGCTGCAGCTGGAGTTTGACCAGGCTCATGAAGACCAGCTGTTGAACAGGATAATGTCTCTCATTGAACCTGGAGGTCTGTGCACTGAATATTTATTTTTATCCAGCACTAGCTGCTAGCCAAGAGGTGTATAAGATAATTTTCAAAAACTTCAATCCTGTCTGTTGTATAGGAGACGACCACAAGCTGACACCTGCCTACCTGCTGTGTCTGTGCATACAACACTCTGCCTCAACCTTCCCACCTGGGAGTTTTGGAAAACTGCTGCTCAAGATTGTCCGGCGGATCCAGACCATCGCATGGGTAAGTGTCAGGCTATGTAACTTTATTTTGTTTTTCTTTTTTTGTACTTTGGCCTCCACTTAAGATGACGGCATGTGGAGAGAAACCAGTCAGCTGTGTCAGGTCAGGTGAATAGTTAAACAGGGGGGCAGATCACATGTTTTGTGCTCTATTACACTCACACACACACACACACACACACACACACACACACACACACACACACACATACTGCATTCTGCTGCCACCACAGTAGAACTTTAGTAAAAGAACAGGGATTGAAAAGATGAAAAGTAATCAGTGTTTTGGCACCCATGGGCTAAATACACATTTAATTGACTTTTGAAGTACAGAATACACGACCGCAGGTTTAAGATCTCCCCACAATTTTTGAATAAAGGTCAGATGTCTGTGAGGTCCATTCTAAAAGGTTGATATTTTTGGATATTGAGGTAAACTTTGGATAATTTCTTCTTGTGAGATCATGTGAGAATCTGACTGTAGCTGATCCACAGAGGTTCAGACCAACCAGCTACTTATGAGGAACGACGTGCAGCTCTGAGCGTGTTTTAGGTACGATGACAATCTGTGATGAAGCGATCTGATTGGTTGAAGTTGGCGGCAATGGAGAGATGATGCATCCAGTCACGTGCAAAGTCATTTTTTTTTTTTTTTATTGGCTTTTCTTTTGCACACAGGAGGACTTCTTAGATGATTTTGTGTAACAAGCCATCTCATATGCCAGTTAGAGAAGCCTTTCTTTTATTTCCTTTCCCTCCGGTTGCCAATCCCACTGTTGAATATTTTCGCGTGCATACTCAACATTTGGCCAGGTCATTTCTTCAACTTATTCTTCTTCCTTTTCTCCAAACACACATTTGGGGATTGTGGATAAATGGCTGATATTTAACTTTATCTGTCCACTGCATAGGTAGAAATAAAATTAGTGCCAATGTGGCATCTGATTTTCAATACAAAACAATATTTGTTAGTTTGGTAAATATTATTATATTCTAACCCAAAAGAAAACTGCTCAATAGATCACTGTGATTAAATAGTAGATTTAGTAAATTATAGTCCAAGTTAGAAATGTTTTGGATCTGATTGTAAGATGACTAAACGAGCGTATTTCTAGTTTTTGATACCACACATTTTACTCGATACCTTCATTAATACACAGGATTAGATGTTACAATCCCTTGTGCCAAGATTCCAGGCAAAACACATTTAGAGGCCCTGTCCATCTGAGAAACCCTAACAAACCTATGATCATGAGATATGACGATTAAACCTACAATCTACATGAACTAAGTAAATGCTGCTGGCTTGTAGTCCCACAGAGCAGCAGAGGATAATTCAACCCTTGTGAAATATAAGCTAACCTAGACTGTCTCTGCTCCTGTGTCCTGAATATATAGGATTGCTTCATGTTGCTCCATGTAAGGTGGCCAGTTCCTACTATAAAACAGTCTGGAAGCTTGGACTATGTTTTTCCCTACCGGTTTTAAAATATGTTCATTTAAACAGTGACAAAAAAGAAAGGTGTGTTTGTTTTAGGCTCATTTTATATTCAGGTCAGTAGACCTCAACCTAATTACCATACGTCACGGAGAGTTTGCTCGGTTTAGTACATCTGATAGTGGTATTTCTTTCTGCAGTTTAGCAATATCGTCGTGAAGTGCGGTTCTCCTACGCACATCCTAAAAGTTTAATGAGCTCTTAATTGCTGTCTGTGTGTGTGCCTTGCAGGAGAAGACAAAGGAGCTGGCTCAGAAGCAAGCTCAGCAGTGAGTATCACTTTCCATCTTGTGTTCGGGAAAGAAAGAAAGAAAGCATGTGTGCTTATGTGCCGTATGTCAGCCTAACTGTGCTTAACCCGTCACTCTGTGCGTGTCAAAGTAGCCAGGACCCGGCCTCCCTCTCGCTGCTCAGCATCTCAGACCTGGTCCCAGACCTGCAGACCATCTTCTTCTGGATGTCCAACTCCATCGAGATCCTCTACTTTATACAACAAAGAGCGCCAGCATACACACACAGCATAGAGACACTACAAGGTACACACACGCACACAAAAAAAAAAGTCTGAATGATGAGTGTGGAAATAACAGGCTGAGGCGTCATTACTCACGCTGACACAAGTAGATACTGACACAGCTTTAGCCCTGACTTCCCCTCTCACTGTTCATCCTTTTAAATGTGCCTTTGTCTCCGTCATCTGTGTCTAGGGTCAAAGGAGTCGTTGCTATCGGCGACAATATCAGCCAATGAGGAGGCAATGAGCATCCTGGAAGAAGTGATCATGTACACGTTCCAGCAATGTGTCTACTATATCACCAAGGTAATCTGTCACCGCGGCAACGGCGCCATCTTCTTAATGAGCGAGACACTTTTTATCTTGTTTTTAAGGCAAGCTGGATGAATAAGAACTGACCCCTGTTCACACAGAGGGCTGATTAAATTGTCACACACACACACACATCTATACACTCAGTGAGCGGCTAGATGAGGCGAGAATATGAATAAATTATTCTGTAATTTCAGAATACCTTCATCATCATCATGCCTTTCTGTCTCTGTGTGTTTGTCCACGTGTGTGTGTGCCCAGGCTCTTTATGTAGTGTTACCTGGTTTGTTAGACTGTAATCCATTCCCGGTCGACAGCTCTGAGCCCTGCTGGAAAGGAGGTGTCGGGTTTCCTGAGCCGGTACGCAGGGTCCTGCAGGTGAGAAAGTGCACTGTGTTTTTCTTTTTTCCCAGATATAATTAAATATGTTGATTTACCACCATTAAGAATAATAAGAAGAAAAACCTTTATTTGTCCCGCAATGGGGAAATTGCAGTTTGCAACAGCATACAGAAAAGAAAAGAATAAATACATAACAAGAGTAAAAAGAGTAGCGTATAAAAGATAAATAATGAAATGGAACAGGATAAAAAATATTGCACAGACTGGTTTGACTGGGTTTTGAAGTTTTTACACCTTGTGGTGTAATACTATTGCACTTATATCAGGAGTGTTCATTGTGTAGTCTAACAGCAGCAGGAAGGAAAGACCATCGAGGTCTTTGAAGCAGTCTGTCACTGAAGCTGCTCCTCATTTCTGTCAGGTCACCGTGCAGGGGGTGGGACTCGTTGTCCAGCACGGATGACACTTTAGCCAGGACTCTCCTGTCACCCACCTCCCTCACTGAGTCCAAAGGGCAGCCCAGGACAGAGCTGGACTTCCTGATATTTTTTATTTTATTCTATTTTGACTTATTTGAAGATACGTATTTTAAGGCCCCAACTCTGCTTGGAATGATCACAGCTTTTGAATATTGTTTTTCTTTATTACATCTAAAGTTCAGTTAAACATCCTTGCTGAGAAAAACATGTGTCCTTCTCACTACTGAACAGTTTCTTATGTGTAATAGTGGTTTTCAGTTTTCCATATAACACATGCAAGTTGCGTACTGGATGAGGATTGGCTTCCAAGCTACTTCTGATTTTAGAGAAACCTCCCTCTTTTAGCAGTTGATTGTGAAAACAGCGTCCACATTTTTTTCAAATTTCATTTTCATTTTAGTCATTTATGTCCATTCATTCTGAAAATAAGAAATTAGGTAATCTGACTGGCAAAATGTTTATTTATTTTATTATTTTGACTATTGCCAAATTCAGAGCAACAAACAATTTGTCATATTTTACTGGACAGATTTTTATGTGACAGACAAATGAATAATTTCTTAAAACAACGTCTAATAATTGTTATTTATTTAAGGAAAGATTCTCTGCTATAAAAAGAAACTTTATAATTTCAGTAGTTTTCATTAGACAGAGAAGACCTTGAGCGTCTTTCTTTATTGTCCTTCATACAGCAAGAATTATCTACATCTCATAGAAGTTTACACATATTGATGAGATCTCCGTCTTCTCCTCCAAACCAACTGATGGAAGTAGACCTAAAATGTGTTTGTTGTCCTATAACCTACCTAACCCCCCAACAATGTTCTGTCAACCCACAGAACATTATTTAAAAGTTGAATGGAGGACACATCTGAACATCTGAATTGAGGATTTATAAAATGTACAGCCAGTACAAGTTTCAGTATATTTGATATAATTTAATTTATCTTCAACAATGAGATTCTGGTAATAGAATAAATATAATATTATAAATGCCTTTGTCATTATATATACAAAAACAACAATAGATGCATTGATACGTATGCATGTGTGTGTGTAGGTGTTTCAATGTGCCCAGGAGCTTCTGCAGGGCTACCAGGTTCACCCGGAGATCCAGGCTCAGATGTTTGCTTACCTCTTCTTCTTCTCCAACGTGTCGCTGTTTAACCAGCTAATGGACAAAGGTAGGGCAAAGATGTGCACACACACGCTCACTCACTCTTCCATTAGTCCTCCCCATGGGTTTGTACAGTTGTTTGTGAGAGAGACAGTGAACGGGAGTGTGTGTGTGTGTGTCCTTGTGTCCTTGTCAGCATTTTGACAGGGGCTAACCAGGATTTGTCCTCGATGCCCTTCTTCTATCTGCATTCTGTTTCTCCCCCTCCTCCTTCATGCATTCCTTCTTTCCATCTGGCCATCAGGGGTGAGACAAAGAAGAGTATAGATGGGATTAGATGGAGTCGAGCGAGAGGAGATAGAGATGGGGAGGAGTGAAAAAAGGGCAGAGTGAAGGGTAAAGGGCTGCAAGGCTGTTTGGTTCCTTGTGATGACCTTGCTAATAGTCTATTACCTTGTCTAAATACAGAAAATGGTAATTTACCGCCAGCTACAGCTAAGAGTCCACTCACACACACATACACTCAGCCATAAACATGCCATACGTCTTCATTAGCAGGTGGAGACAGGAGAGATCACATGTCTGGCAAAGGGAGAAGGAGAAATAGCTTTATATTCAAGCAGGGACTACACCGTCCCCCGTCTCATCGCTCCTCTCCTGCTTGCTCTGTCTGTCTGGCTTCCTCCCTCACCCCCTTTTTTTTTTGTCGCTCATTGATATTTCTCCGCTGATGGTGTCCATGGTAACAGCGAAGGGAGTTTCTTGCAGGTAACGCTGACGTTTGCATGGAGCACTCTGCAACGCACAGACTCACTCACATTCAGCTCAACACTCAACAACACTAAACACACACACAGTGTCTCAGTATAGCTGAGGACAAAGAAGAAATCAACATTAGGAGCCGTTGTCTTGCGCCTTGCAAACAGATTAGAAGGGACAGCTCTTTGTTATTTGGACCGTCTGATTGTACGGTGGCTTTTCTGCGTTTAAAGGTGCATGTGTGTTTGCAAACCAGCTGCTATGAAGCTTTATGACACCTTTGCCAAGAGGTTAAGTGATGTCTCGTCTGTATGCGTTGCCTCACACATAGATTACTGTATGCCCAGACATAAGCCTATTACAGAGGGGAGGGTATGTGGGTGTGTGTGTGTGTGTGTGTGTGTGTGTGTGTGTGTGTGTATTCAAGACATATGGTAGAATATTTGAAAGGTTGAAGGGTGTGTGCAGCCCCTGCAGATAATGCTGCCAGTTTTTTGTCTGTCTGAAGCTGCTTCAGTGTGTTGACAGAGACGTTAGGCTACGTGTGTGGAGCACCAAGTGCCGGGAACTGTAAATGATTCAAAGCTGGCATTACTTGTTTCATCAGATTTGGTCATTTCTGTACAAAATTTCAAATCTTTTGCAGCACAAAACAAATTGATTCATCTTGCATCCGAACCATCTCTTTCTATTTTCTGTGTGTGTGTGTGGCCTCAGTTCAGGAAACCAGACCCTTTTAAAATTATTTGACTTTAATAAAAGTCAGAAACTATTTCTGTATGGATCCATTGTGATAATTAAAACATGTGTCTTTACATATGTACACATCTGCATAATAATAATTAAAATCCTATGTGTTTTTCTGATTTCTAAAATAAGATTTTCTTTGTCTTAAATGATATGTAAATCTACAGCCATTTTTCACTGTTGGACACTTAAAGGTCCAATATGTTGGTCAGTTGGAAGATTAACTGATAAGGAAAATTATGTCAGTAGAAAGACTGAGCGGGAAGAGTTTTACATTGATTTTACTGTTATTGCATTATACATTTCAGTTTGTATTTACTTTAATATATTTATTCTACCTTTTTTTTATTAGTAGGAGTTTACTGAGTGCAGATTGAAAGTGGTGTTTAGTCCAGGTCCTCTTTGTATGAGAGGAGCATTTTTGTTAAACCGTCCCTCAATATATAAAAAATGAAATTATTGAAAAAAAATATATAATCAATTATTTGTTTGCGCTGAGAAGTCTGACACCCAGCTGGAGTCCAGTTGTTTGTCACTGTTTGTCCCAAACCCCAGCGTGAGCTCACTTTGGGGGGTATTTGAGAAAGCACTCTAAGCATTATGGCTGCGGTGATGTGATGGAACAACAGGCCTGGAAAAACTATGGGATACCAGCTTGACAAATGCTAGATTTAGAGTTATCGCCTGCTTAACTCGCCACAAAACTTCCTCTCATTTCTTTGCTGCGATGGAGAGAAAAGAAAGGATTACACACAGACAGGAAGGCTGGCTGTGTTCTGATTTGTCGAGCAGTAAAACACAGTCGGCTAAGCCCTTCTGCGGCAGTGCATTTGTATTCTGCGAGGTGGCTGTTGCTATTGTTTCACCGACTTCAATCACAACTTAATTAAAAATGAATGTTTGTATTGCCGTACAGCACCCCCATAGACATATACACACAGAAGCACACAGTATACACCCTTGAATAAAAACCTACTGCAGTGTTTCTGTTTAAATACCCTGTGTGTTTGTGTGTTTGTGTGTGTGCCTGCATGCAGGTCCATCTCGAGGTTGGTTTCAGCGATCAAAGGTGCTGCAGATTCAGGCGTGCCTGCGGATGGTGATGGAGTGGGCAAGCAGGTCTGGTCTGGGACATCTGGCTGACAAATTCTTCACCAAACTCAACAGCTCTGTCTCCATAATGGCCACACCTCCACAACAGCTCACACAGGTAACACACACCCACACACACCTATAATTCAGGATTGTCCCTTTGTGTATTGTGTTTTATACTCGTGTTTTTTTAGAAGAACTGCAAACTGATCTTTAGAATAATAGTTTGACATTAGCCTAAATAATAGAGGCAAGCACTATTGTTACTGAGACACTTGTGAACGGGAAATCTTTGACGGGTTGTAATCGGTTTTCTCATTTACTTTTAACACCCGTCAAACAAGACCTTTTGTTCTTGAAGCAAAGTGACTCAGATCAGCTATTGATTGATCATCTCCTGCACCCTGCTGCCATTAATGCCGTGTGTCTGCACACAAATCACCTTGCTTGTTTGCAATGACTTACCCCTTCAGGAATTATCGTCAGTTTCTCCTCTTTGTCTGCAGATGGGTTGGCGAGCGTTGTCTAGCGAGCACCCAACTCTGAAACCAGTCCAACTCCACCGGATTCTCACTCAGTATCAGATCACAGCAGAGATAGGCTCTGTTCCATCATGGCAGCCCAGCAGCGAGGATGAGGCGTATATATACAGAACAGGTACATGTATGAATTTATTCTGGCGGTGTCTCTCTGACAAAATAAAGTCGTCATGTGCCAAAAAAAACAAAACAACTGAGGCTGGCTCCATAAGTGAGTCAATCTCCACACACACACCTCTGTTTTAAATTGTCCAACTTTACAACAGCCTGCTACAAATGCTGTTTTGGTCCTGATTCATGAAAGGGGTGATTTATTTATTTATTTATTTTTTTAAATAAAACTAACTTGTAGAAGTTAAGTTATGCATGATTAAGTATGTGGCTGCGCTGAGTCGCAGGCTGATCACTGATTGTCTGACTCAGCTCCACTCGTGCTCTTCTTCTTTGAGAATGAGTTGAATTGGCCGTGAGTTTGCTAAGACGTAATGGTTTACGGGTGCTGTTGCAGCTTCTTGTAGAAAGAAAGTGCAGCATTTACCACTTTGTTGGTGTCTGACTGCCAACCAATCAATCAGTCCGTCATATTAGCTGTGTCTGCCTTACAGCATATATGATGGATAGTTCCATTTTATGTTTTAGTCAACCACTATGTAGGGCGAGCTGAGTGTGCACTGCACCAGCAAGCATATTCAGGTTTCTTAAAATCCAGGACAAGAGTTTATCTAGTTTTTAAAAGCAAATCTGAGATGTACATGTGCAAACAAATAACTAAGATTCTTCTTAAATGCATTGATAGATACTAGCGTACATGCTAAAGCAGAAATAGAGGAGATAGAGGAGTTGTACGTGTGTGTGTGTGCATATACATGTGTGAACATCAG
Organism: Chelon labrosus; assembly: GCF_963514085.1. Taxonomy (NCBI): domain Eukaryota; kingdom Metazoa; phylum Chordata; class Actinopteri; order Mugiliformes; family Mugilidae; genus Chelon; species Chelon labrosus. The sequence continues at coordinate 13,288,903 of NC_140338.1, forward strand.
TTTGTGTGTGTTTAGTTGACCTCCTGGAGAGCTTTGAGAACCACCCTCCCATCGTACTGCCCAGCGCCGGCTTCAGAGTGGACCTGGACAGTGAGTGTGTTGAAGACAGCATCTACAGACAGCTGCTCTACATCCGCCACTACCTGTGGGGGCTACGCGCCAAGACCCAAACACACACCAGCGCTCCCAGCGTGCACACACACTCCAACGGAACCAACACAGCCGACTGGCCGGATGTTCAGGTGAGAAAGACTCGCTGTCAAATACACACACCTAGCGGTAATCCAGGCCATGTGCCTCAGCAGCTGTGGTGGTTGAGGAGTTCCTCATAATCCCATAAATGAAAGACAAAACCCTCTACTCCATCCAACCCACACACACACATACACACTCACAGAAACCTAGACATGGTTAAATCATGTTTAATCTGATTAGTCTTTAGGCTGTCTAATTAGCGGGAACGGCTGACTAGACCATAATCCCCAGTGTTACAGCACCCTCATATGTACGCATAAATGTGCACACAGAAACATGTATACATTCACAAATTAGTCAAGGGGAAAATGTGTCTATAATATGATAATATATTTGGACTTTCATCATCTCCAGTTGGTGTGTTGTGTCTAGGAAACAATACTCTGTTATTACAGGTGGAAGATAAAATAAATATTTATGTTCCTTCCTTTTGCTATGCATCGCATCCTTACTATAGATCACAGATTATTTTCTAAAGTCTGTCCGTCTTATCACGACACAGAGGGAGTTGTTGCCTCCGGCCCACAGCAGTCCCCGCTCTGGAGGTCCCGGGGACGAGGGGACGGCAGAGACGGGAGACGAGAGGGGGCGGGACAGACCCCCAGGCCAATCGCACACACACAGCCTCAGAAGGAACGGCACAGTCCACCACCCGCGCACGGCAAATCCAGACCCGTCCTGCCTCCTGACCCCTCCCAACACCCCGTTGTACCCTGAAGGAGGGGGAGGACCTGGGTCGATCATGGGCACCAACCTTCAGACTAACGGCTGCACCAGCAGAACTGTGTCAGAAAGTAAAAAGGCCAATGGACTCATCACCAACGGACTGGAGGGTAGGCTCAATTATATACACAAATACAAGAGCAGCATACAGAAAAAACACAATCAATATGAATCACACACGGTATGGTGTTTTTGTCCACTCCAAACTATTTTCAATTTAAAGTTTTAACTTTGCAGTTCATTGTACACACCAATTTACTTCATGATCCTACTTTTTTCATCACACTACCAGTTCAGACACCTCAGCTCACAGTATCTGGACACTTAGTGTGATTATTCTCTTTTATAAATTTTGTTTATTTAACTGCAACAAACTCATTTAAATATTTTTTACATAGGTTAACATGAGGTCAGAGTTTGCTGTGGCACTAAAACCGAGCCTGCTGCATAGCCTCATTAATTAAAACTGCATTTCAATATTGGTCAACCATGTTCTGGCCAATACCTCATGCACTTAAAGGAGAACTACTGTTTTTTACAACCTGGACCTTATTTCTGGCATAAACTACGATCGTTTACTCACCCATGTAACTTTTGTGTAATTTGCAGTCGTTCGGGAGATATTTAGATCCACGTATATCCATATAGTGGGAGTGACTGGGGCACCGAAATGCAGCCTCTAAATAATGCATTATCTGCCACGAAACTCGTTCATTTCACAAATATTTTGTTATGATACACTAGACCCCGGATGATGGCTTGTTTGCCTGTAATTTGCTACTGCCATGTTTCGTCCGCAACCTTAGAATCGGAAAAATATTCAGCCATTTTCCAAAAAGCTAGCAGTAGCAAATTACAGGTAAACAAACCGACTGTCGCGGGTGCGCGTGGCGCTCAGAGATGACATCATCCAGGTCAGAAGACATCATCTGTAGGTCAATCTACAGACCCTGGATGATGATAACGGCTAACTCCGGACTCAACAGGGAATAGCACTAGCGTACAAAAACAAAATATTGGTGAAATGAACGAGTTACGCGGCAGATAATGCGTTATTTAGAGGCTGCGTTTCGGTGCCCCAGTCACTCCCACTATATGGATAAACACTGATCTAAATATCTCCCGAACGACTACAAATTACACAAAAGTTATATGGGTGAGTGAACGATCATATTTTAGGCCAGTAATAAGGTCCAGGTTGTAAAAAAACAGTAGTTCCCCTTTAATTCATTTTGTTCCAGTCTTTTTAATCTGTGTGTCCCTCCATTATATGTTACCCATGCACAAATTTTAGCACATTAAATAGTGATGATAATGTTAAGATACCATTTGCAGTGGACACACTTGAAAGTTGCTGTCCTGTGGCTTCACTTAATTTAGTTCCAAGACCACCAAAGAGTGTGTTTAAAACATTTCTGCTTTAATAATAGTATTGTTAATAAGCTACATGTACAGCACTAAATTAGCACAGAAGTCCATGTGAGAGCTAAAGATATACAGGCACTCATCACTTGTCCAGAAATATATCCAGTGACATATGTTTGTTTCCATCTGGATGTATGTGTTGGTAATTGTTGGGTAATGTATCATTTTTTTGGAGGTGGTCACACTTGAACAGAGTTTTCAAAATGTCTTCAAGTCTCATAACGGTTCTCAGGTATCAATGCTTGAGCATGTCTATCAGTAATTCAAACGACAGCTCTGCAGTCAGCACAGTGTAGTGAGTGTGACCTCTGCAGGCTCTCGTCAGAACCACATTTGTGTGTTTTATTAGCTCTCCAGCTGCACCTTTGCACGTGTCTCTGTATCTGTGTTTGTCTTCTGCACAGCAAGACTTTGTTTGTCCAGCCCCATAGCGAGACCCTGTCTGTGTCTGTGCGTGTCTGTGCGTGTCTGTGTGTGTGTGTTTTGTGCCATTGGGTGTCCGTGTCCTCTGCAGGGTGTATTAGTGGGTGTGAGTTTCCTTTCCCTGTATCCTCCCCTGGCGCCCCTTCCTTTCCTGATGACTTGTGTGTGGTGTTTGTAGTGGAACTGGACAAGGGACCCTACGGACTGGGCATGGGACTCATAGACGGCCTGGTAAGTAGACTGGAGACGCACCTCTTCTGACCTGTTCATCTGTGTTTCACCTGTTCATGTTTAGTACATGTGCTGGTAAATACGTGCAATAGGTGACATGATTAATCTGAGCTGACCGTGATGACAGATTCCAGAGTGACATATATCATTACCTCATTGTGTCAGTATACTTATTTTACATAATTATAACTGTATTTATTATGTTTTTAGATGATTTGTACAGAAGATGCTTCACAACTTAACACGTTATGAGCTTACACCTACATTTAACACACGTATTCAATTTTTATATACTGTTTAGAAATGTTAAATGTTCTGATATCCACTTCAGTGTTAGTCTGATGCCAAGATCTCACTTCTTTCCAAAGCTTTCAGTTCATACTAGTTTAGTATTAAGCAGTGGTGTAACTGAAGTGTGCCCAGTATTTTCCATGGACGTGGTATATATTGATTTCAATTACCTCCACACAAACATGCACACTGTGCAAATACTGACACTTCTCCCTCCTGCAGCACACTCCTCTTAATGCTCCAGGCATCTACATCCGGACTCTGATCCCTGACGGTCCGGCTGCGTCCGACGGCAGACTCAGGATCGGAGACCGCATCCTGGCCGTGAATGGGACCAGTCTGATCGGAGCAGACTACCAAAGGTATGAAGACGTTACTGCTGTGTGTGTGTGTGTGTGTGCCCATAACAACAGTGATAGAGATGAATGATACCACTGGTGGATATTGACATTGATGACAGAGTAAGCAGCCTCCACACAATGTTAACCATACCCACTGCTGTCAGCCTCTTAAGCGAATTGATTGCTCTGATTGATTGTTTCGAGGCCCAGACAGTGATGCCCCGTTATCCTTGCTGTCTCTGCTGAGCTTCATGTAACTGGATTCTTGTGTTTCTCCCTCCACTTCCTCCTCTGTGCTCCGTGCAGCGCGGTGGATCTGATTCGTCTGGGAGGGGGACGACTGCGTTTCCTGGTAGCCAAGTCAGACCCAGAAGTCTCAGAGAAGATCAGTGCCTCCTCCTGCTGACCACCTCCATCGCCCATCTGTGACACGCACAGCACAGCACACTGCACTGGACTGGACAAGGGATACAGATGTGTGCACTGACAGACAGGGTACACACAAACACACACTCATGCTCAGCCACATGAAATATGAAGTATGTGAAAATTAGCGTCAGCACAAAGCTAAGCAATCAGACTGGAGGTAAGGCTCCACGACTCCACCGCTACACTCCAGACCTGCTTCATTCGCGCCGACTCCTACTGGGATTGTGTAACATTATCTACAACCCACAGCAGCATCAAAGGAATCCGCAGGAAAGTTGCCCGATTAATCAGCGTTTGAGGTGGTAAAGGTCTGATGTGGTTTAAAGCACAGTAGATTCTCATCAGTCAACCCTCGGAGCATGTGTGACGTTACCGCCTGTGTTTTAGAATCATTTCTATTAGATGTAAATAGCATGGTCAAATGGCTCCCAGGCTCTCAGACAGAGGGACTCTGAAACAGTTGGACACAAACTGAAGACGCCCATTAGGATTTTAAAAGCTTTTCCCGTCCAACAATGGAGTACAGTCTGAATGCTGGACGTCTTACACAGTGCTTTTGGAGTGGAACGTTTTATAAACCCGTTTGTTAAAAGCTCCCGAAGCTCTACCGGTGTCTGCTCTTCTTTTGTGAATGAATGTTGACTTTTGTATTGGAGAGTGAATGACAGAGGAAGCAAGCACAGAAGAAATTCAGGACTCGCATTTCACAATGAACCTCGTCTCTGGACATTACCTTCACTGGAAAAAGATGGAAAAAGTTTTATTCTCAAAAGTGTGCCGCTGTTGTGGGACAAGAATTATTAATTTCGTCATCAAGACCAGATGCTTCACTTCAGCAGTTCGGATGCTCAGTCCCGGCTTGTATAAACAGAGGTGTAAATAATTGTTTGTAAATATTTAACACTTACATTGAAAAGAAAGCCTGCATTTGGGAACTATTCCAGTGTTAATGTTTGGGTTTTTCTGAAACCAGTGTTGTTCAGAACAAGAGAACCGTAGTTATGGATTGTATACCTTCTTCTCTTTTTTCTAAATTATGTATTTATGTTGTTTTATAAACACAGACATGTGTTTCTGCAGTGAGGAAATACACATTACCTTCAAAACAGAAGGTTTTAGCCACACATTGCTTAAATTGTTGGTTCACTCAAATTACAAAAAATTGTTTGCCCAAGGTTTTGAGATATTAATCTACTTCAAATCAAATACAGTGTTACTGAATGTTATATTGTTTTGCTGTAAAAACTTATGTTAGCCTGACACTCATTTTAATCCAGTTATTTTGGTTCCCATTGCAATTACTGCAGTGCACTAAACTTTGAAACCTTCCAAAGCTTTAAATGGAAATTGTGCGTTTGTTGTTACACGGGAAGCAGCGTACGCTAAATTCTTGCCTTTTTTTTTTTTTTTTTTTTAAATGTTAACTTTGGCTGCAACTGTCTAGAAGCCACCGGGGTCAAGATGTACCATGGGTGGCACAGTGGTGTGGTGGTTAGCCACAGCAAGAAGGTTCTGGGTTCGAATCCAGGCTGACTGGGGCCTTTCTGTGTGGAGTTTGCATGTTCTCCCTAGGTCTGCGTGGGTTCTCTCCGGCTTCCTCCCACCATCCAAAGACATGCTTGTTAGGTTCATTGGTGATTCTAAATTGGCCGTACGTGTGAGTGTGAATGATTGTCTGTCTCTCTGTCCTGCGATTGACTGGCGACCTGTCCAGGGTGTACCCCACCTCTTGCCCGATGACAGCTGACTCCAGGCCTCCCCGTGATCACAGGACAAGCAGTTACAGAATGATATTGTGAATACCAAAAGAGGGGGCTGTTTCTTTGAACTTTTCTTCTGAACACAGTAAACAGGCAGTCCTTGTCGTCCTCACCTACAGGAGCCGTGCGATGTGTTTGTAGTTAATTAGTTTTATTGCAGTCTTACAAGCAGCAACAGAAGGCTTGACTATACTGTAGCATTACTACCTGTGGTGACGCTTTTCCTAATGGAGTCTCATAATCTGCAGGTGGCATCAGGTGGCCTGACCTCACTTTTTTTTTTTTTTTTTTTTATAATGACTCTTTTCCTGGAAGAGGGTGGATTTATATTAAGTGGTGCAAGCAAGAAATAACCAACTACGTTTACCTGGGGCTGGGCTGAGGGGCAGGCAGAAATCTTAAAACTTGGGCAAATAAAACCAACTACGTGCGTGAGGAGATGTGTAACGAGAATGTAATGTGATTGCACTAACAATCTACCTTTTCATAAGCAATGTCTCCTAGGGTTGCAGTTATTTTCCATTGTTGATTAATGTGGTTGTTTACTTTATATTCATTTTTTTGTTGAGATCTTAGTTGGAGAACCTGAACAAAATTTCCCAAAGACTGCTTTGTATGGTCAAAAAAAAAAAAAAGGTGTAAGGCCTTGATCTGAGAAGGTGCAGCCAGAGAATATTTGCCAATTTTACTTGAAACCATAGATGAATCAAATTGTTTGCGCACTTGTTGGTATTTTCCAGGTATTGTTTTGTTTCTTCCTGCAGACACTGGTGTAAATTTCAGTCTGTGGTTTTTTTTTTTTTTCCCTCTGATCAGCTTTACTCTGGAAGTATGATTCAGTTCAGCTCTTTGCAATAACATTTTACATTTGTGCATTACAAGGTTTATATGACACTGATCTCATGCATGTCTACTCTTCTCCGATCATTATTTATACTGTTAAGAACGATGGTACTGAAGAATAAAGATTGTTGGATACTTTTTCTTTTTCTGATCAATAAGAAACAGCAGCGTCAGCAGAGACTCGTCAACGCGTCCGACACCTTTTCACACGAAAGACGAGGGAATACTTAAGTCAATGAGAAATTTTAATTTGTGCTACACATTATAACAAATCACAAAACAGGAACATTTAAAAATACATATACTTCTCTATTTCCTGAATGTTTAGGTATTGATGACAGCTGTTTTTACACATAGCAAAATATTTTTTTTTTTTTGAGAAAAAAATACCTTCTAAATAGCTTTGTCATTTAGCAGATAGAGCAGCATACAATCATTACGCATCTTTTTTTTTTGTTGTTTTTGTTTTTCTAATAATGTGCAACAACAATCACTGAAATCTTGTGCCTGATTGCCAGCTAAAAAAAAAATAAAATAAAAAAAAAAATGTGGCCTGTGTGAGGACATTCGGGAAAAAAGCTAAAGGCAGGGTGAGACAGAGAACAGAGCGGGGGAGAAAGTGCTAGAGAATATCTAATTAAGGCAGCGTCTGTGACAGGAATTGCCAACAGCCTGCTGATGCCTCTGCAGAGACTGCTCAGTGAGGAGAGGGGGAGAGAGAAAAAAAGGTAAAAAGAATCAGAGGAAAGCAAAAGAGAGACGAGCCAAAAATAGAGAGGATGTCAAAAGTACCATACAGAATGAAAGAAAAAGACGAGCGCAGTTGAAATTTGTGGTCGTGTGTTGGTCCCGCCCTTCCCCTGATAAAACCGATACAAGTCTACTGATGCAACATAACTGTCACCGCTGTAGTGTCGCCGATCACGTGCCGTTAAAGCGCTATGTTAATCTAACATGGTGAAGCTGTCTAAAGGTTAAAATAACATAACAAAAAAAAAAAAAAATGTAGAAATATTTAAGGCTTTAAGGATTATTACAATAATGCTTTACTGTGCTAAGACAAACAAAAGCTGTACGCACAGGCTGTTCCACTCCTCCTTATACCACTACAGAAACGAGAAAAAATAATTAAAACAACAATCAGTTTGTCTACGTTAGGTTAGCTCCACTTCAATCAACTCCAAATAGTTGCCTCTCCTCTGCCCCCCCGACTCTGCCGTCCTGATCATCCCGAAATCTGACGAGCTTCACGCCGAAACCAAACTGAGCTCAAGTGAGGCGAAATTCCTGGATTTACTCACGTCTGTTCTCCGATGAAATATGCCTATTTTTTTTGTGCTTCGCGGAGAACGAAAGCAGAAAGGACGTCTCGCGTTCTGCTGATGGCCTTAATATCAACTTCTGTCTTTTCTCTGAGACGACCCCTTTGATTTCCCACTTTGTTTCTCCTCCAAGGAGCCTACGTACAATCATATTATTAACAGTCTCATCATCCTGGTCTGTGCATATACTCTCTACCTTTTTTTTTTTTTTTCTTTCCCGCACAAGTGTGTGAAAAACACACGGACAATATATCATCTCTAGTTATCACAGCTTCTTCTGTAAATGCAGGTCATTCAAAATCTCAGAAAACGCATTTCCCTGGCTTTAAAATCAGGCAGTGACTCTAATCAGAAGTGCAGGAGAGGTGAGTTCTTTGGCCTGAGAGTGACGATAAGTGGTGCATCTCATCCATCAACATGAGGAAAGGTTGTATCTGAGAGATTAGCCAACATTCACATAGTAAAAGTAGTGCTGAAATGATTTGAAAATACATAATAAGCCTCGAGTCCTTACTATTTATTCTGTGTTTTCAGTGAATAATGGATTACATTAAAAAAGACTTGAGGGTGCTAACGTCCTTAAAGGTTTACTTGCTTTTTGTGAATACGTTTTTCCTTTAGGTTTGACCAATTTTATGTGCTCCTTAGAATTTAATTCCCTTCTGAGAGACTGCCTGTACATTTTTTTTCTGGCCGTGCCGGCTACAGTCATATCAAGTGAGTATAAAAGGCGAAGCATTGAGGGGATGATCGAGAGAGGCTTGTCCGCCGGGTACCTGGTAAGAGGCCCTGGGATTTACTGCCTGGGGTCGTGGGTTTGTGATGTCATGGCAACAATGACGGGCTGCTGGGCAGGTGCAACTTGATGCTGAGGAGATTCAGAGCCGCTGTCGTCCTCCATCTTTGGCCGCTTGGCCTGGGGCTCGCCTTGTTGGCTGGCTAGAGTATCTGCGCTGGGCTGTCTGCTCACCAGCACTGGAGGGGAGCTGGAAGCCTGGGCGGCCAGGATCTGCAGAGGACTGCTCAGGCCTGGAGAAGAGGAAAAGCGACAAGAGAAAGTCAGCGACATTGAAAATCGTCTCGGAAACGTTTCTTGAGATGTGCTGTCAGATGAGGTTGAAAATCAACGATGCAGGTGACTAGTTGGACATCAGAGAAAGTAAGAAGAACAGGGGAGACTAAAGATTGATTAAAAATTTAGATAATGGTGCAAAAATGGTGCAAAAAGTGCACACAATATATAATAAATATGTAAAGATTGAGGCAAAAATCATATTATTTTCATGTGAGGTGAATGTTCTTGGCCGTTATTACTGGGAGAAAAAAAAAAAAAAAGATCTTACCACATGCATTAGCAAGGCCGGTTGCCGTGGCAACAACAGTAGTGGTGTGCTTGCCATTCTGGGTGACGGGACGGACAGGAAGTTGATGTAAACCTGGGGTCAGGTTACGTCCTTCCCCGCCATGCACCGCGCTGTCCACGGTCTGGATCACGCGCTCTCTATTATGCTGGGCTTCTGAGGGGGGAGAGTGTACGGGTCAGATCAACAGCCAACACGTTTATCAGAATATCTGGACTGGAATATTATCAATTATTCACGGTGTTAACTGAATTCCACTTAAAATAAATCTAAAAAGTCCTTACACACAAGATTAAGCATGCACAAAAAGTTTTCACTTCTGGCCCAGGCTCAATATGCAGTATATAATCATTTATCTAGAGGCAGAGACAAATGTGGTGTAGCTCTTCTGTCCTCGTAGAATAAGTAATAAAACAGATCTCACAGAAAACAAAGTATTCACTCTTGTGCATAATTTAGGTTTGTGCCAAATAAAAAGTGAAAGCCTAAATCAGGGGTACTCAAAGATTTAGGGACACACAGCCCACGATACTTTACAAAAATTGCCTCAATGTAATGCAGAAAAAGCAGGACTCTACCTGGAACTATGCGTCCAAACTAATCCACATCATTGATATTAAGCTGCCGACTGAATTAAAGACTTGCACGGCTGTACCTCTGAGATCACTGCTGCCCTCTATTCCTCCAGCAGTGGGGGCGCTGTACCCATTCGAAGGGTTGGAAGGCGGAGGGGCGCTGGTAACCACCCGCAACATGGTGAGAGAAGACTGAGGGGCGTTTTGGAGCAAGTGGATGGGCTGGAGGTGGCCGCCACCACCTGGAACTAAAGCGAGGGTTTTCCCCGTGCCCGAGGACAGGACTGTGGGGTGAGGCGGAGCAGCCATGATGACAGGCTGAGCACTGACTGGAGATCCTACACAGAGAGAGAGAGAGAGAGAGAGAGAGACAAACAATTTCACCTGTTTGATCGCGTACATCAAGTGTTCAAGTCTTCTTTTTTTATGTGCACCTTCATGCTCACCTGGGGCGCTCTGAGAATACCTATACTCGGGTACAGATGCCAGTTTGTTAGCCAGCTGTTCGTGGTGGTCGTGGGGGATAGGAGAGCCCTCTCTGCTCAGACACTCAGGAGTCTGTAGCCCGCTGGATGGAGGAGAAAGAAGTCCCTGGTGGGTCGGGGATGCGGGAGCACTCCTGAACGACAAAATAAATGGAAAGGAGAGAAAACAATTAATTCACCAACTCCCTTAAAGTCACGCGTGGACCTCTTCATTGCTACGACGGTCTGCTGAATCAGGTAACCTCAAAATCAGACTTACTTCGTCCTGTCCAAACAAATGATAGCCAGGAGTAGAAGCAGAGATAAGGGAGAAAGGGTTAACTGAGCCATTGTACGTGTGTGTGTGTGTGTTTGTGCAGCTGAAGGTCACAGGTGGGACCGACTGAACATCCCACCTTGAAGACAGAGGTCCAAACGGAGTCCTGAAGCAGGCCACCCCCCTTTGCCGTCTTTTCCTAAAGGCTTGCTCCACCAGCTTGGTCTCAGAGGCCGAATCCACGCGCCAGAAACTTCCTTTCCCGGGCTCATCCTGAGACCGTGCCACTTTCAGAAAGTAGCGGTTGAGAGACAGATTGTGTCTGATTGAGTTCTGGAGGAGGAAGGAAAAACGAATCACTGAGAGTTCTGTCACCGGACGATGAAATACCAACTTGAAAGAAAGAAAATATCACAGAACTGGAAGAAAATAAGGAGGGAAAACTTTCCCCGACACAATCTTTGATAAAATGTTCCACATGTGTAATCACACGCAGTAATCAGTTTACATATTAAGGGAGAGGACTCTACCTGCCAGCCCTTGTCTGCAGTGCGGTAGTAGGGGTAGTGTTTGGTGATGTGGGCGTAGATGCCACTGAGAGTGAGCTGTTTGTCTGGGGCCGAAGAGATGGCCTGGACTATCAGCTGTGCATAGGAATAAGGTGGCTTGGACTCATCCTGGAAAGACACAAAGAATAATTAACACAACCGACTCATTTCTAAGAGGCCATGAAGCTCGGGACAGCGTTACCGCTTCAGGGTCTTTACCTTGGGGCTGTCTCCACCAGCTGACTCCCCTCGCGGCTCACTTCCCCCACCTCTCTGCTCAGCAATACTTCGTCTCTGCTCAGAAACAGCCTTGGCAGCATATTCAGCTGCCAGCTGGAGGTCAGAGGTCACGTTGCGTCCATAGCGATACCCCGATGACCCTGCCCCTCTGGGACTGGCTGGACAGGAGTTAGGAACACTGGGGAAGAGAAGAAAGAGGCCGTGGTGAAGCCTTAAAGTGATGGTTCGAGGCTACTGCTTGAAGCAGCGCAGCTGTCTGAGGAAAAAGAACCGAAAAAAAAAGAAGATGAAATTTTCTCTTGCGCTAAAAGAATAAGCAATCCATGGTTCAAACATTGTTCAATTCATGTCGACCTGACCTACAAATATACATTTTTGCTATTAATATTAAAGTACGTTCCAACTTTTCATCACTAGTCTCTGCTTCCTCAGAAAACCAATGCAGCTGCTACCAAACTAACAATTAATCTAGATGGATCCCCACCTCATATGTTTGCACTAGCACACGTAAATACAAGTGAATAAAGCACATGCACATTTCGCAGAGAGGATGAAAATACAGTTGTTGTGTTTAAAACAAATGTGTATTTAAAACACACAACAATGAGGCAAAAATACTAAAAAAGTGTGTTAATTATTAACTCGATTTTATCTAATGTTGTTGAGAGACGGAACACAGGGAAAACCCAGTCACTTATTACACAACACACACACACACACACACACACACACACACCTGCTTCTGTTAGTAAAGTAAACACTGGTTTCTGGGAGAGTCAGTAAGCTTTGATTTGCCTCTCTGGCAACAGAGAGCCACAAACAGGGAGAGAGAGAGAGAGTATGTTTGTAGTTTCTGGCTGGGGAAACTAGGCTGCAGGATCTGTTTTGATAATGGCTCAGTAAGCTGCGTGCTGAAACGTCTAATGCTGCTCAGTAACATCTTAAGCATAAAAACATAATTAAAACTCCACAAAGGAAAACTTCATTAAAAGTAATATGCGCCTCAATGAAGCCGCAAGGGTCGCCTTTGCCTTCTCCCCTCCCAGACACACTCACAACCACCATTTCACCCTCTCTACATGTGCGCACAGGCCAGCAGTGCAAGTGTGCGCGCTGGCAGAGGAAGAAGAATGTTATTTTATACACTTCATTCAAGTTGCCAAACAGGAAAAGTGACTCTTACCGCCCTGAGAACAGACACTGTTGGTGTTTTAAGTGGAAGCACATGCTTATATGCAATACTCTTTCGCTGTGTGAGGGTACTGGTATGCAAGGTGGTACGACTATCTGCCCGAAAAAGGCCACGGTAAAAGCGGTGCAGAGATGTATGAGCAAGCGTCTTTATTCTGTTTCTGTGTGCGTCCACGTGCAGGAGAACAGGGCTCGGTGGGAGGGGTGAAGGGGCTCTGAAAAGGAAACCACGAATGGACGGAAAAATGGCCTACAGGCAAAACAATCTGCCCAGCAGCCAATCACGCACCTCGAAGCTGCAGCCATCCCATATAAGGCATGCACACACAAGCTGACATTGGTGGGGACGTACGACGCAGGGGCTGACGGCGACCACCAGAGGGCGCACGCGGCAGCACCAAACAGTTGCACATGCTGTGTACATTTATAGAGCAGTGATTTCCAAACTATCACAGCCACCTCATCCGAAATATAGCACCGCCTGATAAACACGTCTTCGGCTGGAACGGCTATCATCAGTACATTAACCTGGCGTGGCGTGCAGGCTTTTTATATACGACCACTGAGAAATGAGAAGGTAGAGAGCTCAAATATCCCGACAGACCCACAAGTATATTCCTCACATGACATTAAACACATGTTGGACACTTATAATGTTCTGCTTTGTTAACAGACTTCCAGACTGGGTGAATATCCATCATTTCCTGTTTTAAATTATTTATCTGAAGAGCCCTACAACAGATTATATGACTTTCTTTCACTGATGCCTACAAAGGTGTGAAGAGTAATATGCTAGTGTTTAATTCTGACATTACTGAAGGCTTATTTTCTTGTTTGTATTTTATTCTTTTTTACTTCACCGTCTTCTGATATGATGAACCGTCCTCTGTTTGGTTTCTTAATAATGATATTTATTGTGTACTTTAAAGTATTTCTGATTTATTTTCTTCTTTAAGCTGAGGGGAGTTTAGAGAGCATACGTCCACGCCTTCTTGCCCTCTCACGTCACATGCCGTGTTTCTGTTGTCTGATTAACTGTAGTTGCTTTAATTTATATTTTGCGCTGCAACAAGTTGCGTTACAGATAAATCAGACGTTTGTTTTTCCAAATAATCATCTGACTTGCATGTCAGAAAGTCCTTGAATTTCCTCATTGAGATTTTCTAATTCTCAAAGTCATCAGACTGCTTATCTTTTTGTGTATGACCCACAGCACTAATGTAAATAGAATCAACTCACTGTTCTGAGAAATAGAGACAAGTTGAAAATCTTCAAATTAGAGAAGATAAAATTAGGGGGTGATTTGCGGCTGCATTGCTTATTTAACCGCCAGCTCAATCAAAAGACATTAAGAACTGAAAGCACTGAGCATCTATGAAGTGTGTTCACGTTCATCAGTGACAACTGCGGGTTACCTGATGGTGCCTGTGGGCGAGGGCAGCGGAGATCCAAACGCCCTGATGTGCTCTTCATGCTGCTGCGCCGTGGGAATGCTGATTTTAAGAGGGGAGATGTGGGGCAGAAGAGGGCGAGGGGGAGGAGAGGGATGCTCCTTTTCTCTGTGCTGCTCGACCTCCAGGAGTGACATGAACTGGATCTTGATTACCGTACTGGGAAAGCGGAACATGCACCTAGAGAGCAGGGCGGCAGGGGGGGGGACAGGTGGAGGACGACAACGAGGCAGAAAACAGAAACATGGAGAAAGTGATTAGTTCATCTTCTATAATGATTATCAGCTAAGCATTAAAACTTGTTATTGTATAGTAATTTGCTCGGTGGTTGTCACAGAAATGTAGAAATTTATAATCTATAACTCTGAAGTTCACAGGGCTCAGGAAAACTAAAATATTAACATTCACAGTATCATGACAGCTGGGCACACTCCCTTTGCTGAGTAAGATGGAGTGATACAACTGAAACAGAGAGAACTGGTGCTAAATGCATCTTGCGGAGAGACTGTGGCTGTCAAGGGACAAGACATTAAAACTCAGTACTGTAATATGTTTTAACAGTGTGTGACAGAGCGTTGATAAAGAAATTGAAACGTATACAGTGACGACACTTCCTGCAAACCTATAGGGGTTTGTTTATAATGTAAACAATGTCTTACTGACTAGCGTAGTCAAACCCCTCAAGCACGCATTTCCTTTTCTTTTCTGCTTCTTTCAGCAGGTCTGGACAACTGCCTCAATAAAGACAAGGCTCAGTCAAAGGGGCCAAGTTAGTTCACGCCAAAACAAACCCTTTGAAAGTAATTATGTGTGTGAAGGGTCTGGTAAACATTCTACAACAGAAACGGAACAACTGATGTAAACGCTTTTCATTTTTCCCAGGATTGAGTGCTCACTGTAGACCTTCTAATCTTGGTGACATCCACAACCCCATCTACCCGACTATAAAGATTACGTGTTTGAGCAAGAAAGTGAAGCCCAGCTAATTCCAGGGCTGTCGAGCTGTAGACCTCCCTGTGGAGAGGCACTGAAGAGAATATTCACACAGGATCGCAAATGTGTTATAGGCTGTTCCAGACACCGGTTTATAATAAAAATATACAAGCTGCCATCTATCTATTCGCTTTACATTTTCTCCTGAAAACCCACAGCTGTCCCTCCAGCACTGGATCCATGAGCACAATATTCACAGCTGTTTCTGTCTGGAGCAGGCCATCCTTCCACAAAACAAGTGTCCATGTCAGAAGAGCGCGAGTGGGGGAGGAAAGAGGCCTGCGTTAAGTCTGCAGGAGCTACAGGGTGCCGTAACGGACGTGGAAAAGACTGCGCTTCTTCCCTTCGACAGCCTCGATTAAAAGCTAGAGCAGCGGAGAGAAACACACTGCTGAAACATCACATGACATTTAAACTAATGTTTGCTCGAGCAAAGACCAGAGTATCTGAGACAATGTGGAAGAGGGTTTAGTGGTCTGACCGGACCAACAGTAAGCCTCTTTGTTATCATAACGAGACTAGAAACACATTATGCTGCAACATGGTGGTGGTAGCATTACAGTTTACAGACATGTCACTGCTGCGTGCCAATTTAAGGCTGAAGAGGGAAAACATGCAGGCAGCATAATTTAAAACTATAAAGAAACTCAAAACCTGTGAGAGCACTGTAATACAGAAAAAAAAGATGTATTATACAGAAAAGGGTAGGAGACAAGTTTACAAAAGAACCAGTTCAGGCTTCTATCCAAACTTAGAATTTTAGGATAAACCTGAAATTCAACCCCCGAGGTCCACGAGACATTTGACAGAGTTCAAGCAGTTTGGCAAAGAAACGTGTGAGAAATTGGCAGCCTTCAGCTGAATCAATATATGACAGAAACTAGAGGTGTAACATTTAGTTAATAATAAAAATAATGTTTGGTTGACTAAAGGAAAATGTATCTGCTGTATATATTCTTATATACTGATAAGAATTAAATATTTTTAAGGGAAATGACAAACATTCGCAGGTTTTAACTTCTCAAGTCAAGGGATTTAGAGCTTTTATTGTCTTAATATATTTTAGTGCTGGTCTAGTAAAAACTGCATTTAAGACTCCACACAGGGTTTTGAGAAACCGTGATGGGTTTTCTTCATCGTTTATAAATTATTGCGTCAATGTTACTACCCTAGATTAAAGCACAAGTACGCAAAAAAAAATAAATAAATACAATAGTCTGTTTCTCACTCAATTAAGATAAAGCCTCTGGGCACAAAACAACACAAGCGGACATGGCTGTGGTGGATATGGCCTTGATTTGTAGCCTTGTGTTTACTCCATGTGCGCCTGCAACGAGGATGTCATTCCAGACTGCACTTCCTGTTTAATTCAGACACGCCCCCAAACAGTGCTGACAGCCAATCAGGGACGACACGGTCACCCCCCTCCACACAAACACACACACACCTCCCCCCCCCCCTTCCCCTCTCCTCTCCACCCTGTGATTGACACATACACTCAAAGTCAAAGTTTTTACCACTGCTACTGTAGAACACAAACCAGTTAAGTAGTAAAATACTTAAAAAAAAAAGTCAAGGCAACAGCCGTAAAAATAAAACTTTAATTAAACGCCAGATATTTCTCTTGATGTAACAAAAAAAACCCAAACTTACTTTAAGTTTCGATTTAAAGCAAACATAACCTCTTCCCGCAAGACTCGTGAGATAAACGGCTGCGGGGTACGTTTGTTTACATTAATGTTTACGTGACGGTGACACGTTGGCTAACACAAGCCTCACAAGCTAGCTAATACCGTTGCTAACATAATCACCCTGAAAACTAGTAGTGACACACGAGTTTGAATAGTAGCCACGACACATTCATGTAGGGGGGGGAAAGTGTGTTCAAACTTAGATTGTTTTAATGAGACGGTTTTACAACAACAACACTACACGACTCTGTAAGAAGCATCAGCCAACGGCTACTTTTTAACGTTTGCTAACTAGCTAGCCTTAAGACTTGTCAGTAGGCCAACTGAAAGCGAAGCTAACGGCTGCTAACGGCTAAAACTAGTCAGGCTGATTGAGAGAGTTGGGGGGGAAGGGGGGGGGGCACACAGAAGCGGTGTCTTTTTCAATAACATTTTTTTTTTAACTCAGGTTGTGAATAAGTGGAGACATGTCGGCTTATTGTGTAACAATTGTGCCAGTTTAAACCGATGTCACCATTTACTCAATCCGCCCTGATCAGGGGGGTGTCATGACAAACTTTGTATCCTCATCAGAATCTGTGCTCCTGTTGGCCCTTTCAATGTGGTGGTCGTTTTGACAGCAAGATTTAAAAACGCTCTCTCCGTTTAAGTGTTCAGAGTGCTGAATTAAGTTTAAAAAATGCCTCACATCCGCTCACACAGTTAGCAAACACATATGTAAAGGTGCTGTTTTACTTGTTTGGTTTTGGTGTCCATTGGAGGGGAACAGGCTTTTATAGGGGAAACTAAATATATCATAGCATCTACTCTCAGCCTGTGCGTTCATCTAAAGGTTTATTCATAAAATTAAGTTAAGTTTGGGACGCCCTGCAACCCATCACTGACACATCGAGCCGGGCGGTAGCGGCTATGCTAGGTGTCTGCACTCACTCTCTGGGCAGCGGCAGCGCTGGCGCCCCTCTGCGCTGGAACACCCCGTCAACGAACACGCCGTTCTTGCCCAGGCACCGGAGGGAGAAACCAGTCGCGTCGTCGTAGGTGATCTGCAGGTGTCGCCGTGAAATAAAGCTCGAGTGACCCATGTTGATGTCCACGGAGCCGTGAGACGAGTTCCGGCCTATGGTGACCGTCCTCTGGCGCATGACAAACTCAAAGTCCCGGCCCTCGAGCCTGGCCAGGGCCTGCGGAGGAGGAGAACCGAGCCGCACAGGAAAAATCCCGGCATCGTTGCGAGCGTCTAACATCGGAGGACCCAAGAGGGCGAACGAGGGCTGACGATAAGCATGCGAGGTCACCGCGACGCGCACGGGGCTGCACGGCGCCGACTGTAAAGCGAGCAGGGCTCGTGCTCCGGTGTCGTCCCGGTAGTCTGCCATCTTCTTTCGGAGGGTCAAAACACACTCACAAGCACACACACTTTACTTCTCGCACACACAGGGCTGCAACGTGAGAGTTTTCGGCCAGAACACTTGTTCGCTCCGTGGCTGACGGAACAACATGGAGTCTGGGTCGGTGCAAGACCGGGAACGGAGTCTGCAGGAACCGGACTGGTGTTGCGTTCAGGGGCCGCCCGTAACCGGCTGTTACAGACAGAGAATCTGAATCCAGCAAATGAACAGCTGCAGCAACAAAACGTGATTCTGTCTAAGCGATGAATGAACTCTCACAGAAAAAATCACCTTTGTATTTCTTTATCTTTATTCCCAAAGTTTCCAATTTAAAAAAAATAATAATAATATATATATATCACCATTTAAACATACAAATAACTGAGCGTTCTTTACAGAAGCCAGAAAATTATATTTTTTATTATATTGTATTAAAAACACTGAAAACGAAAATGAAATCAGTTACTGTACGGGTATGTTGTCTCTAAAACAGTGCATAAAAGAAACGTGAATAAGTTTAATAATTAACAGATCTGAAACTATCCATGCCAGATAATAAAGCTGACAGCAGATGGAACTGGACTAAATATTAATCTTATACTAAACCAGCCACTAACTTTACTGCTGCCATCAGCTTCGCATGGTCAGCACCTTCCCTTCCATGAACGCCACATCCAGCCCCTTCCATTGATAGGCTACAGTCCATGTGTCGTCACATCAGGAAACCGTAGTTAGATTAGTATAATGAGATTTAAGATCAATATTATTCCCAGCCGATCATTTCATTTTGTCCTTTACTTGCATGTCTGTCCTGGATTGCATGGTCTGCATGAGCTGAAGTCGGTGCACAATTCTTTCTGCACCTGCGTCGGCCTATCTGTATATCTCCATGTAAACAGACACATTGCTCAAGTTACAGCCTTTAAAACGTGTCACTTTGGATCAGTCTCACATTATGTTGCATTCTGTGCTACAGTTCGGGCAGTTTAACAAGATAGAGGAGCACAGTGCATCCATTTGACACGTGTAATGCCCAGACTTCAACTACATTCTGCAGCCTGTAAATGGAGGCATTTTCAGAATTTTTTTTTTTTTTTTTTTTTTTGTCTCTACCTTCTGTTTATAAACATGGAAAGAACAAGATGGTTGAAAAACCCGGATAATGGATCCAGCGGAAGGAGCACATCCGCGATTATTGAAACAAAACCTGAAAACACAACGTCCACACGAGAGCGCTGTGACAGAATAAAACACTTCTGCAAACACGTTCACAACACATTTCACCATCTTATACTCAAAAATGAGGAACTGTGCACAAAACATCAAATAACACGAGTCTGAACTGCTGAACTCTGAGCAATGTTGTTGTTTCTTAGTCAACACGTTGCACTGCGGTTAGTAAAAAAAAAAAAAAGATATCTTTTTGCATCTATGCACTGATTTTTCTTGGTGTTTCTCATTGTTATTACAAACGTGAAATTAGTTTTCCTACATACTACATAAATTATGCAACATCTGAGTTGTACATACATGTAAATACTACCACTAAAATACCCTTCACTTCAAGATAGGAAACGTATTTCTGCACACTTCAACGACCTGCCCTCTGGAAGCCACAAAATACCTGCACACTTTTGATATTTGTGTTTTGAATTGATCACATCCATGTTTATTTGATATACTGTAAGCTTTTAATATAAAATATATAATCGCTGTGTGGATCGTTTTTGTGGAAGGAATTGGTTTGAGGTGGATAGTTTTGAAAGCTGCATGTTTCATTTTGCAAGAGGTTTGTGGAGTTTTGACAAACTGGTCTTTTCAGTTTGTGTTTTAAAAATTTGAAAAACAGAGCCACAGTTTCTGGAAATGTGATTAAAAGGTTTGGGGGGAAAAACTGCAATGCACTGCACCCACCTTATGATCAACCTGCTGCAGCGACCCAACAGTATACTGAAAGGTGACCTCAGGCCATGGTCTGAAGTCTGACTGATGAAGAAATGGCCGTCATATTTTAAAAGCTTCCTCGTAAGTATCAGTATTAGTCCTGTATTGCCTTTGTACAGCCATATTTTAATCATTTTTATCATAAGGATGACAACACACAGAGGAAGAATCAACACATTCTTTATTTAAAAATTCTGATTTTAGAAATCTTCCTCTGGACAATCAGCTGTGGTTGAAGTGGTACAGAGGCATGGCATGACATGGTGTGTTTAGACCTCATAAACAGGTTTCTTTACATCACAACTGAAATGAGAATCTTTCCTCCTGTTTTTTTTTCGGAGAATTAAGGGCGTGGCTCCAGCTTTAGTTTGATAGGTCGTTTTGGCATTAGTAGACCCTCGACGCCCATCTCCAGTGGGATCTGGTGAGAACAACAAGAAGTGTGAACAAAGTCAACGGTACAGTACAGAACACCAAACTGTGGGTTCTTCCAAATCTGCAAATAATTCAAAGTAGTTAGGATCCACATTCTAACAACACATAGCTTATTCACTTTGACTTTTCTTGCTTTGTCAAGTAAAAGGATTTGATCTATGAACTAACAAACATAAGCCACAGGTCACGGTTATTTAACCTTCAATAAAGCTGCTGAACTAGTTGTGACTAATGTCTGAACATGTTTTGTGGTGTAAACATGGATCGCTGTGGTCTCACCTCGGTCTCCTTACACACAGAGAAGCTGTATCTCTGGAGGATCTCCACCACTGCAAGTTTCATCATCACCAGAGCAAATCGCATCCCAATGCAGTTCCTTGGCCCGGCCCCAAAAGGCATGTACGTGTATGGATCGACAGACTCCTTGTTTGCCTTGCTAAACCTGAGAGTACACCCACCCAATGTATTAAAACCTGTTAGTTTTTTCTATTTATTGTCTATTCTGGTAAATATATAAATCCTTGCTGTACCTCTCAGGTTTGAATTTCTCCGGTTCAGGCCACACATCAGGGTCCCGGTGCAAGGGCCACGTGGGGATCAAGACAACAGTACCTTTTGGAATCAATACGCCGTTTATCTCCACGGTCATCTTGGCCATGCGCTCCAGACGTGGGGAAATGGGGTACAACCGGAGATTCTCGTTGACGACGGCGTCTAGATACTCCATCTGCATTAGCGTCTGATAGTCGACGGGACCCTGCATGAAAACATAGGCATGAGGCCAGAGATGATTCACTAATGGAATGACCAAATTTGACAAATAAAGTAAAAACAACTTATCACTATCTCATAATGCCTCACGGTACCACAACAGGATTGAGATTTCTGCTCCACTGATCAATAATTGCCCATTTCACCTTACACTTTTCATGTCCTTCTTTGGTGAAGTATTAGTCTTGTATGAAATGTTGAAAGTGTGTTGTACAGCTCCTCCACTTAAAAGTGGCCAAAGACCAACAAAGGCAGCTTTAAATCTTTGTCTTTGAGACCTCTTACTTAAAACTTACCTTGTTAGGGAAGGTGGTGTCAATCTCCTCCTGCAGCTTTTTCATGACCTCAGGGTTTGTTGCCAAATTGTAAGACAAGAAGGAGAGAGAGGAGCTGCTAGTTTCATAGCCAGCAAGGATGAAAATCATTGCTTGAGAAAGGATCTCATGATCACTCAACCCTGGGGAGATATGGAGGATATGCAGCCTTTAGAATAATTTTCAATTGTGTTGCCATGAATGTGAGCATGAACTGTGTATATCACCTTTTTCCCCCACCCCACTGGAGTCATTGTTTTTCTGAGAGTCCATCATCAGCTGGAGGAAGTCCACACGACTCTGAGAGTTCACACGTAAGTGAGAACAGCTCTGATTATGTTTCTCAACCTGCTGATACGAACACGTGAACATAGACAGACTCACAGACAGTCATACCTTTTGCTTGCTGTTCTCACGATTATACTTGATCTTCTCCAGTGCAGCGTAAAAAAAGTCTGTCACGGATTTTGGGAAAAAGGAGTACTCCATTTTTTCTAATATTACACCCATGAAGGGGAAGAAGGCTGAAATTAAACAGACAGCAGCACATTTATCAAGGTCACAGGAAACTACAGATTCTCAGGAAGTAACATTTTTTCTTGTATATGAACTGCATTTGACAAAGGTTAAACAAATAGTTTACCAACGATGAGGAAGATAGGATTTAAGAAGTCAAAGCTCAGCATCTTATTGATGTTAGTCACAAAAGGATCTGAAGGGTTATTGAGTGAGTCGATGTCCACACTGAAAGCTGTGCTGGCTACTACGTCCATACTGTAGGATCCAAAGTACCTATAAAGAGCATATAAATACATCCAAAAGACACATCACTCTTCCAGTCTTAAAACGAGCTTCTCTTGAAGAACTTCAATCAATTTAATTTGTTGGTGCATGAAATGTTCTTACTCTTTCATCTCTAATGGTTCATCCTTGTCTGCCTGCATTTTCATGCTTTTGATGAGGTTAGCAGAATGCTGCTTCATTATGACAAACATCTGAAACACACACAAAGGCAAAGACCTAATGCAAAATACTACAATGTTTCTGGAGTGCTTATTTTTTTCTGTTTTGTTCTTTTGGAAAATGACCCAAAAAGAGGTTCCAACTCAATTTTAGGAAAACACAATATAACAAAAGTGACAAATAAAGACAATGAGCCAATATGATGCACGGTTATGTGTAGACCTCCAAAAATCCTCTTGTAATAGTCAGGGAGATCATGAAGGCTCTGAAACAGCTTCATTTTTAAAAGCAGAACGAGCTGAGAAACACTGCTCTCTGAATCCTATTTTGAGTTACAGCACAGAGCTTGGCTGAAAAAGGTTTTGTTTAACATGCAGGAAAAGCCACGGCAGGAGAGGGATGTACCTCTTTCAGCCTGCCCGAGGTGAAGTACGGCGAGAGGACGCCGCGGATCTTCCTCCACTGATCATCCTCTGCTATAAACACGGCGTCATACAGTGGACCATTGAGACGGAAATTCTGAAACACCAATAAAAAAAAAAGAAACGCCAGCAATGAGGACAAAAGTTTAACTGAAAACCAACAATCATAATGAGAGGCTGAACTACATAGGGAGCTTGCATACTCTGCGATTGGTGAAGAGAGAGTAACACTCCTTTATCAGAACCGATTTTATCATGCCAGGATCTGTGATACACAGCACGGGCTGACGGCCATCATAAATGCTAAATGTGAGGAGAATGTAACACACACATACAACATTAATGAATAAGAGAAACTTTCATACAACTCCATCCTTTTTAAACAAGTATACAACACTACAATACTATAACACATACAATACAACAGGTGAACTTACCCCCATGTTTTCCCATATTTCTTGTGGCAGTCTTCATCAAAGTTGGTGAATACAAGAATGTCCAGATGATGAATGAAGCACCGTTTCTGCATCACATTTTAGCATTTGTAAGGGTAGAGATATTGGTGGAATATAAAATACAATTACATTTAATTTAATTACATACAATTATCTCTCGTCGCTCAATGCAAGTCAAGCTTTCAATCTCAACTTTTATCTGCTGCTGTACAACCCCATTGCATGAGTAAAGGAAGTGGGCGGGTGAATTATTGACAAAGAGAGGCTGGACAGCATTTTATTAGCTGTTTTACCTGTGAGTCTGCAGTCCCTTGGCCTAAATTATTATATTGCTTGTGCTAAGAAAAACAAACAAACATGTACAGAGTTCATGAGAAGTGCTTTTATTAATTTACAACAATAAATAAATTAATAAATTAATTAATTTAGGGGTCTCCTGTATTCGTAAATATCCCAGAAATACAACAAGTAAAATACAGCAATTGTCACTTTTATTATTTTCTTTAACTAAAATGAATCATTTAAACATTTAAAAAATTAGATAAAACATTGTTTTATTTATTCAGTCATACACAATAATTTATATATATTTATATATCACCATTTAAACATATGTTACCGGCCTCAAGCCTGGGATACTTGGACCGGTAGCTATTTTGCTACACAGTTATGAATGACTGTGAACAGTAAGAAACAACACGGTTTCAGCAGTGTGCGGCTCTCAAACGTCCTTTAATTCTTCCTCTATGAGGGTAACATGGGCTTGATTTAGCAGTTTCTCACCGTACTCGGTACCACAGTGTCACCTACGGTGACAAAATGAAATAACGACAACATAACATGGATGGGAGTCTAACTTAGGAAGCAGCTCATTATTAATGTGCTTTGTTAAAAACAATAAAAATAAATAAGGGATGTGTGTATTAGATCCTTCCAATGACAGACTCTTTTTTTCCAGCCTCTACACATATAAATAACTGAGTGTTTCTTTACAGAAGCCAGAAAAGTATAATGGAATTAAAAACACTGAAAAACGAAAATAAGTGCATAAGCTGCATAAGTGATAATGATTGGCTACGGTAAGATTTCATGGTAAGCCAATCAGCGGGAGAGCAGTGTTCAGTTGGGCGGGTGTTGTGTACACACAAACGCGCGCATAGCAGTATCACAGAAGCGATCAGAGATAGCCTGCAGAAATGGCCAGTTCGGAGCATTCAGAGGTAAACTGCAATGCATGATCAACCTGCTGCAGCGACCCAACAGTATACTGAAAGGTGACCTCAGGCCATGGTCTGAAGCCTGACTGATGAAAACATGGTCCTCATATTTGAAAAGCTTCCTCATAAGTATCAGTATTAGTCCTGTATTGCCTTTGTACAGCCATATTTTAATCATTTTTATCATAAGGATGACAACACACAGAGGAAGAATCAACACATTCTTTATTTAAAAATTCTGATTTTAGAAATCTTCCTTTTGACAATCAGCTGTGGTTGAAGTGGCACAGAGGCATGGCATGGCATGGTGTTTTTGTACGTCATAAACAGGTTTCTTTACATCACAATTGAAATGAGAATCTTTCCTCCTGTTTTTTGCTGGATAATTAAGGGCGTGGCACCAGCTTTAGTTTGATAGGTCGTTTTGGCATTAGTAGACCCTGGACGTCCATCTCCAGTGGGATCTGGTGTGAACAACAAGAAGTGTGAACAAAGTCAACGATACAGTACAGAACACCAAACTGTGGGTTCTTCCAAATCTGCCAATAATTCAAAGTAGTCAGGAACCACATTCTACAATACATAGCTTATTCAATTTGACTTTTCTTGTTATTCATCAGTCAGTTTTAAGTGATTTGTCAAGCAATAGGATTTGATCTTTGGACTAACAAACATAAGCCACAGGTCACGGTTATGTAACCTTCAATAAAGCTGCTGAACTAGTTGTGACTAATGTCTGAACATGTTATGTGGTGTAAACATGGATCGCTGTGGTCTCACCTCGGTCTCCTTACACACAGAGAAGCTGTATCTCTGGAGGATCTCCACCACTGCAAGTTTCATCATCACCAGAGCAAATCGCATCCCAATGCAGTTCCTTGGCCCGGCCCCAAAAGGCATGTACGTGTATGGATCGATAGACTCCTTGTTTGCCTTGCTAAACCTGAGAGTACACCCACCCAATGTATTAAAACCTGTTAGTTTTTTCTATTTATTGTCTATTCTGGTAAATATATAAATCCTTGCTGTACCTCTCAGGTTTGAATTTCTCCGGTTCAGGCCACACATCAGGGTCCCGGTGCATGGGCCACGTGGGGATCATGACAACAGTACCTTTTGGAATCAATATGCCATTTATCTCCACGGTCGCCTTGGCCACACGCTCCACACGTGCGGCAATGGGGTACAACCGGAGATTCTCGTTGACAACGCCGTCTAGATACTCCATCTGCATTAGCGTCTGATAGTCGACGGGACCCTGCATGAACACACAGACACGAGGCCAGAGATGATTCACTAATGGAATGACCAAATTTGACAAATAAAGTAAAAACAACTTATCATTATCTCGTAATACCTACGATTTAGATTTGTGCTTCACTAATTAGTAATTGCCCATTTCACGTTACACTTATCATGTCCTTCTTTGTAAAGTATTAGTCTTGAATGAAAAGTGTGTTGTACAGCTCCTCCACTTAAAAGTGGCCAAAGACCAACAAAGGCAGCTTTAAATCTCTATCTTTGAGACCTCTTACTTAAAACTTACCTTGTTAGGGAAGGTGGCGTCAATCTCCTCCTGCAGCCTTTTCATGACCTCAGGGTTTGTTGCCAAATTGTAAGACAAGAAAGAGAGAGAGGAGCTGCTAGTTTCATAGCCAGCAAAGATGAAAATCATTGCTTGAGAAAGGATCTCATGATCACTCAACCCTGGGGAGATATGGAGGATATGCAGCCTTTAGAATAACTTTCAATTGTGTTGCCATGAACGTGAGCATGAACTGTGTATATCACCTTTTTCCCCCACCCCACTGGAGTCATTGTTTTTCTGAGAGTCGATCATCAGCTGGAGGAAGTCCACACGACTCTGAGAGTAGACACGTAAGTGAGAACAGCTCTGATTGTGTTTCTCAACCTGCTGATACGAACATAGACAGTCATACCTTTTGCTTGCTGTTCTCACGATTATACTTGATCTTCTCCAGTGCAGCATAAAAGAAGTCTGTCACAGATTTTGGGAAAAAGGAGTACTCCATTTTTTCTAATATTACACCCATGAAGGGGAAGAAGGCTGAAATTAAACAGACAGTAGCACATTTATCAAGGTCACAGGAAACTACAGATTCTCAGGAAGTAACATTTTTTCTTGTATATGAACTGTATTTGACACAGGTTAAATGAATAGTTTACCAACGATGAGGAAGAGAGGGTTTAAGAAGTCAAACTTCAGCATCTTTTTGATGTTAGTGACAAAAGGGTCTGAGGGGTTATTGAGTGAGTCGATGTCCACGCTGAAAGCTGTGCTGGTTACTACGTCCATACTATAGGGTCCAAAGTACCTATAAAGAGCATACAAATATATCCAAAAGACACATCACTCTTCCAGTGTTAAAAAGAGCTTCTCTTGAAGAACTTCAATGAATTTAACTAATTGGTGCATGAAATGTTCTTACTCTTTCATCTCTAATGGTTCATCCTTGTCTGCCTGCATTTTCATGCTTTTGATGAGGTTAGCAGAATGCTGCTTCATTATGACAAACATCTGAGAGACACACACAGACAGAGACCTAATGCAAAATACTGGAAATCACATTACTGGATCCAACTACAATGTTTATGGAATGTTTTTTTTTTTTTTTTTTTCATTTTGTTCTTTTGGAAAATGACCCAAAAAGAGGTTCCAATTAAATTTTAGGAAATCACAATATAACAAAAGTGACAAATAAAGAGAATGAGCCAATATGATGCACGGTTATGTGTAGACCTCCAAAAATCCTCTTGTAATAGTCAGGGAGATCATGAAGGCTCTGAAACAGCTTCATTTTTAAAAGCAGAACGAGCTGAGAAACACTGCTCTCTGAATCCTATTTTGAGTTACAGCACAGAGCTTGGCTGAAAAAGGTTTTGTTTAACATGCAGGAAAAGCCACGGCAGGAGAGGGATGTACCTCTTTCAGCCTGCCCGAGGTGAAGTACGGCGAGAGGACGCCACGGATCCTCCTCCACTGATCATCCTCTGATATAGACACGGCGTCATACAGTGGACCATTGAGACGGAAATTCTGGAACACCAATGAAAAAAAAAGAAACGCCAGCAATGAGGACAAAAGTTTAACTGAAAACCAACAATCATAATGAGAGACTGAACTACATAGGGAGCTTGCATACTCTGCGATTGGTGAAGAGAGAGTAACACTCCTTTATCAGAACCGATTTTATCATGCCAGGATCTGTGATACACAGCACGGGCTGACGGCCATCATAAATTCTAAATGTGAGGAGAATGTAACACACACATACAACATTAATGAATAAGAGAAACTTTCATACAACTCCATCCTTTTCAAACAAGTATACAACACTACAATACTATAACACATTCAATACAACAGGTGAACTTACCCCCATGTTTTCCCATATTTCTTGTGGCAGTCTTCATCAAAGTTGGTGAATCCCTATGTACAAGAATGTACAGATGATGAATGAACCACCTTTTCTGTATCACGTTTTAGCATTTGTAAGGGTAGAGATATTGGTGGAATATAAAATACAATTACACGTCTATGGAAATCACTGACAACAGTGGGATCAATTCCCGACGGCAATATGAACTAGAACTTAAGCCGTAGGAGCTTCTTGATTTTGCTGAACAACTTCATCAGTTCATTGCAGGAGTTCACAGAGTAGTTGAGAGCACTTAAAATAAATCTCAGATACAGTTAAAGACCAAGACAATAATCTTTTCTAAAATGTACATAAAACAAACTCGCGCTGTTAAAATGAGAGCACATCCACACATGTAGGATATAGTAAAAGTGATATATAAGTATTTTCTACCAGACATTCTGACATTTTACCAAAAACAGTCGATAACCAAGTCTGTAGATTATCCAGAATAAACGGGACGTTGTTCCTTTTTAAAAGTTTCTTTCACTTGAGTTAAGGAACAAACTGTTAGAGCCACACCAGAGATATTAAATTGTGCAGCATGTGTCTGGTTAGAGACCTAAAATTTGCAACTACAACTCCTACAATACTGTACGTATCACAGAAATGTTGAATTTTTTTCAACATTCAATAGCAAAACAGGATTTATATATCGGCCAGACACTATACGCTCACTTGCCAAAACATTAGGTACACTAGGAAAAAGGAATACATCCTGATATAACAGCGCTGCACTAAATCTTAGCTTTGTGACTGTTATAATGTTCAGTTTACGTTTAAACAGAGTCTGAAAGGTGGTGTTTTAACTGTATGATCATTTTTGGAAGGGGTAGTGTGTGGTGCTGTTAAACTGGATGTAATTTAAATAATAAATGTCTTTCTGTTATTTAGCACAGCTCACTGAATAAAATGTCAAAATAATAGAAAAACGTCGGTACAACACAATAGAATTCAAAAATACCACAAACCACAGCCTCCAAAATGAAAACACGGATGAATCAACAGTTCTCTCAGTTATTTTAAACAAATGCTGAATACCATAACCTCCATGAAACAAAGATGTAGTGCAGGACTGTGATATTAGAATGGACTCCTTTTCACTAGTGTACCTAATGAACTGACAAGCCAGTGCAGCTCTTACATATTTACAGCTATTCGCTATGAGTATCAGTGAAACCATTTTTCCAGGTGTACGGTGGCCTGACAAGAATATTGACCAACCTTTCTATATGCCAGCATAGTCCCAAAAAAGGGGATTGGTTTGGGACCTGGGATGCCCAAACTCTTAAACGTCCCATATGTCCAGGTGCCATACCTGTGAAACGCATTAAATGTGCAGAAGAGAAGAAAAACAATTTGCATTAAATACACAAGCAGTACAAATGGCAGAAACACCTGAACACAAATTTTTGGTTTTTTGACACTTACATAACCACCAGTGTGATGAAGGCCACCAGGAGAGTCCATGTCTCAGCAGAGAAGTAGAGAAAGTAGCCCATGTCTGCACGCCTTCTCTCGTCGCTCAATGCAAGTCAAACTTTCAATCACAACTTTTATCTGCTGCTGTACAACCCTGTTGCATGAGAGAGGGAGGTGTGTGAGAGTTGAGCCAATGGCAGCAAGCAGGGCTGGGTGAATTATTGACAAAGAGAGGCTGGACAGCATTTTATTAGCTGTTTTACCTATGAGTCTGCAGTCCTTTGGCCTAAATTATTATATTGCTTGTGGTAAAAAAATAAAGAAAAAAACATGTACAGAGTTCATGAGAAGTGCTTTTATTAATTTACAACATTTAATTAATTAATTAATTAATTAATTAATTAATTAATTAATTAATTAAGGGGGTCTCCTGTATTCGTAAATATCCCAGAAATACAACAAGTAAAATACAGCAATTGCCACTTTTATTATTTTCTTTAACTAAAATTAATCATTTAAACATTTAAAAAACAAGATAAAACATTGTTTTATTTATTCAGTCATACACAATAATTTATATATATTTATATATCACCATTTATTTTTTTATTTTTTTTATTTATTATTTTTTTTTTTTTTTTTTTTTTTTTTTTTGTCCTGTCCAGCATCGAGGCAAGCAGAATAATGATCTGTTCTTCATATTGTGCTGAGCAGATTTTGATTTGCCAAGGGGAGCTTTATGAATGATAAGGCTCCTCTTGATAATCTCAGTTAAACTTTATTTTATTTTTTATACATGTTGGTGGATGGACCTTTACATAATATTGCTGAACCTGACACGGAGAGAGAAAGAGAAAGAAAGATAGAGTGGACAGGAGTTGAGAGAAAAAGGGGGGGGGGGGGGGGGGGGGGGGGGGATGGAGAGAAAAAGAGGGATACACCAAGCAGCAACTGCTACACCTGTTGAGAAACACAACAAAGAACATCACCCGGTCTCGGCCGGAGAGCAAGCTGACAATCCTAAAAGGCACACAAAAGAGAAAGATTACACTGGGGTAGACAACAACCATGGCACAAAAGTTTTATACACTCGTGTTTAAGTCTACACATACATGTTTGTATAACACAGCAGATAACTACACCACAGTAGTCCTTAATGTTCACGGTTTGTATACACGGTTTAAATGTTCACCAGAGGATGCAGTGACTGTGTCACCATGCAGAATGAGGATGAAGAGTGTTTAAAGATGGCTGTGATGGTGCAACCGTTCCCCCAAGGAGAGCAGTCAATGGACAGGAAGTCCCAGGATCCCAACCACCAGCAGCAACCCCAGGGTGCGTGTCCCCACCACCACACCACAGAGGGACATGCCTCCATCCAGCTGGTGGCATAGGAGGCCCCCGGCCAGAGCCCCCCCCCCCCAGCTGCAGCGAGCAGGCCCCGGCGGCCCAGATAGGCAGCCACCAACCTCGCCAGGCAACCAGCCACCCGGGACAGGCACGGAGCAGGGTCCACGGCCCCACGAGCCCGAGGGCAGCACCCCCCACCCCCACCAGACACGCGGCCCAGCCGACGCCCACAAGGACCAGGCCGCCCCAGACGGCCGCCCGGGACGGGCCAGCACCCGCCCCCACGCCCAAGCCATGCGCCCAGGGACCCCGGCAGCACCCACCCCCGCCCCCCCTCCCTTCCTCCCACCCACCCAACCCTCCCCTGCCACCTACTTGCACACCCACTCACTCATACACTTCCATCCATCCCACTCAGCCCTCCTCTCATTTCCTCACTCATTCACACCCTCCACCAGGTTCTCCCACTCATTCCGTGCACTCACCTTACTCACCTCCCCCCTCCCTCATTCTAACACGCTCTCCCCCTGTGACTCACCCAGTCGAACACAAACAACACAAACCACAAACAAACCGTGACCGCCAGTCGGCAGCCACACCCATCCCCCAGATCTCCAGGGCCCTACACCCCCCCGCCGGCAACGGCCAGACAAGCACCCAGGGACCCCCCCATCCCGACAGGGCCCCACCCCACCGTACTCCCCCCCCAAGCAGTCCCCCCAACCACGGCTCGCTGCCACCACACAGGGACCACCACCCTGCCAGAACGAGGTCCCCACCGTATATATCACCATTTAAACATATGTTACCGGCCTCAAGCCTGGGATACTTGGACCGGTAGCTATTTTGCTACACAGTTATGAATGACTGTGAACAGTAAGAAACAACACGGTTTCAGCAGTGTGCGGCTCTCAAACGTCCTTTAATTCTTCCTCTATGAGGGTAACATGGGCTTGATTTAGCAGTTTCTCACCGTACTAGGTACCACAGTGTCACCTATGGTTACAAA
Source organism: Chelon labrosus (assembly GCF_963514085.1). Lineage (NCBI taxonomy): Eukaryota > Metazoa > Chordata > Actinopteri > Mugiliformes > Mugilidae > Chelon > Chelon labrosus. The sequence continues at coordinate 13,320,867 of NC_140338.1, forward strand.
ATGAAATAACAACAACATAACATGGATGGGAGTCTAACTTAGGAAGCAGCTCATTATTAATGTGCTTTGTTAAAAACATTAAAAATAAATAAGGGATGTGTGTATTAGATCCTTCCAATGAGAGACTCTTTTTTTCCAGCCTCTACACATATAAATAACTGAGTGTCCTTTACAGAAGCCAGAAAATTATAATGGAATTAAAAACACTGAAAACGAAAATAAAATCGGTTACTGTACAGATATGTACTATTATAAGTTTAATAACTATAAATTCTTGTATTGATGATGGGAGAGTCTGACCACTGTGCAAAGCCTTCTGCAGCACATCCCAAGGATTCTCAGTGGGGTTAAGGTATGGACTCTGTGGTGGCCAATCCATGTGTGAAAATGATGTCTCATGCTCCCTGAACCACTCTTTCACAATTTGAGCCCCATGAATTCTGACATTGTCATCTTGGAATATGCCGGTGCCATCAGAGTAGAAAAAATCCATTGATGGAATAACCTGGTCATTCAGTATATTCAGGTAGTCAGCTGACCTCATTCTTTGGACAACATAATGTTGCTGAACCTAGACCTGACCAACTGCAGCAACCCCAGATCATGGCACTGCCCCCACAGGCTTGTACAGTAGGCACTCGGCATGATGGGTGCATCACTTCATCTGCCTCTCTTCTTACCCTGATGCACCCATCACTCTGGAACAGGGTAAATCTGGACTCATCAGACCACATGACCTTCTTCCATTGCTCCAGAGTCCAATCTTTATGCTCCCAAGCAAATTGAAACCTTTTTTCTGGTTAGCCTCACTGATTAGTGGTTTTCTTAAGGCTACACAGCTGTTCAGTCCCAGTTCCTCGAGTTCTCTTCACATTCACTATTAACACATAGCCCTGAGTTCTACTGTTGTTTTTCTTCGATCTGATTTCACTAAACGTTTAAGTGATCGCCGATCACGATCAATCATGATTGACCACATTTCTTCCTCAAAGATGATGGTTCCCCACTATCCTTCCAGTTTTTAATAATGCGTTGGACAGTTCTTAACCCAATTTTAGTAGTTTCTTCAATCTCCTAAGATGTTTTCTCTGCTTGATGCATGCCAATGATTTGACCCTTCTCAAACAGACTAACATCTTTTCCACATGTGGTTGTTTAAGAAATGAGAAGCTACTCATTGCATCAGTTGGGGTTAAATAACTTGTTGCCAGCTGAAAGATAATCACCCATACAGTAATTATCCAATGGGAGGCTCATACCCATTTGCTTAGTGAAATGCAGGTCAGGTCAGATCATTTTTGTGGAAGGAATTGGTTTGAGGTGGATGGTTTTGAAAGCTGCGTGTTTCATTTTGCAAGAGGTTTGTGGAGTTTTGACAAAGTGGTCTTTTCAGTTTCAAAATTTGAAAAACATAGCCACAGTTTCTGGAAATGTGTTTAAAAGGTTTGGGTGGGAAAACAGCAATGCACTGCACCCACATTATGATCAACCTGCTGCAGCAACCCAACAGTATACTGAAAGGTGACCTCAGGCCATGGTCTGAAGCCTGACTGACAAAGACATGGTCCTCATATTTTAAAAGCTTCCTCATAAGTATCAGTATTAGTCCTGTATTGCCTTTGTACAGCCATATTTTAATCATTTTTATCATAAGGATGACAACGCACAGAGGAAGAGTCAACACATTCTTTATTTAAAAATTCTGATTTTAGAAATCTTCCTTTTGACAATCAGCTGTGGTTGAAGTGGTACAGAGGCATGTCATGACATGGTGTGATAAGACGTCATAAACAGGATTCTATACATCACAACTGAAATGAGAATTTTTCCTTCTGTTTTTTGCTGGATAATTAAGGGCGTGGCACCAGCTTTAGTTTGATAGGTCGTTTTGGCATTAGTAGACCCTGGACGTCCATCTCCAGTGGGATCTGGTGAGAACAACAAGAAGTGTGAACAAAGTCAACGGTACAGTACAGAACACCAAACTGTGGGTTCTTCCAAATCTGCAAATAATTCAAAGTAGTTAGGATCCACATTCTAACAACACATAGCTTATTCACTTTGACTTTTCTTGTTATTCATCAGTCAGTTTTAAGTGCTTTGTCAAGCAACAGGATTTGATCTATGGACTAACAAACATAAGCCACAGGTCACGGTTATGTAACCTTCAATAAAGCTGCTGAACTAGTTGTGACTAATGTCTGAACATGTTTTGTGGTGTAAACATGGATCGCTGTGGTCTCACCTCGGTTTCCTTACACACAGAGAAGCTGTATCTCTGGAGGATCTCCACCACTGCAAGTTTCATCATCACCAGAGCAAATCGCATCCCAATGCAGTTCCTTGGCCCGGCCCCAAAAGGCATGTACGTGTATGGATCGACGGACTCCTTGTTTGCCTTGCTAAACCTGAGAGTACACCCACCCAATGTATTAAAATATGTTAGTTTTTTCTATTTATTGTCTATTCTGGTGAATATATAAATCCTTGCAGTACCTCTCAGGTTTGAATTTCTCCGGTTCAGGCCACACATCAGGGTCCCGGTGCAAGGGCCACGTGGGGATCAAGACAACAGTACCTTTTGGAATCAATACGCCGTTTATCTCCACGGTCATCTTGGCCACACGCTCCAGACGTGGGGAAATGGGGTACAACCGGAGATTCTCGTTGACGACGGCGTCTAGATACTCCATCTGCATTAGCATCTGATAGTCGACGGGACCCTGCATGAACACAGAGGCATGAGGCCCGAGATGATTCACTAATGGAATGACCAAATTTGACAAATAAAGTAAAAACAACTTATCATTATCTTGTAATACCTCACGGTACCACAACAAGATTTAGTCCACTAATCAATAATTGCCCATTTCACCTTACACTTATCATGTCCTTCTTTGTAAAGTATTAGTCTTGTATGAAATGTTGAAAGTGTGAAAGGCAGCTTTAAATCTTTGTCTTTGAGACCTCTTACTTCAAACTTACCTTGTTAGGGAAGGTGGCGTCAATCTCCTCCTGCAGCTTTTTCATGACCTCAGGGTTTGTTGCCAAATTGTAAGACAAGAAAGAGAGAGAAGAGCTGCTAGTTTCATAGCCAGCAAAGATGAAAATCATTGCTTGAGAAAGGATCTCATGATCACTCAACCCTGGGGAGATATGGAGGATATGCAGCCTTTAGAATAAGTTTGAACTGTGTTGCTATAAACGTGAGCATGAACTGTGTACATCACCTTTTTCCCCCACCCCACTGGAGTCATTGTTTGTCTGAGAGTCCATCATCAGCTGGAGGAAGTCCACACGACTCTGAGAGTAGACACGTATGTGAGAACAGCTCTGATTATGTTTCTCAACCTGCTGATACGAACACATGAACATAGACAGACTCGCAGACAGTCATACCTTTTGCTTGCTGTTCTCACGATTATACTTGATCTTCTCCAGTGCAGCGTAAAAGAAGTCTGTCACAGATTTTGGGGACAAGGAGTACTCCATTTTTTCTAATATTACACCCATGAAGGGGAAGAAGGCTGAAATTAAACAGACAGCAGCACATTTATCAAGGTCACAGGAAACTACAGATTCTCAGGAAGTAACTTTTTTTCTTGTATATGAACTGCATTTGACACAGGTTAAATGAATAATTTACCAACGAGGAGGAGGAGAGGATTTAAGAAGTCAAACTTCACCATCTTTTTGATGTTTGTGACAAAAGGGTCTGAGGGGTTATTGAGTGAGTCGATGTCCACGCTGAAAGCTGTGCTGGCTACTACGTCCATACTGTAGGGTCCAAAGTACCTATAAAAAGCATCCAAAAACATCCAAAAGACATATCACTCTTCCAGGCTTAAAATAAGCTTCTCTTGAAGAACTTCAATCGGTTTAATTTGTTGGTGCATGAAATGTTCTTACTCTTTCATCTCTAATGGTTCATCCTTGTCTGCTTGCATTTTCATGCTTTTGATGAGGTTAGCAGAATGCTGCTTCATTATGACAAACATCTGAGACACACACAAAGACAGAGACCTAATGCAAAATACTGGAAATCACATCGCTTCATTTCATTTGCATGTCATGTGTAAGGACTGTCACTGCAAGGTGTGTGTGGAAGATAGCAGAAGGAGGTAGGAGGAGATTAATGGTATTCATTGTAAAATGAATGGTTAATTTTATTTAAAAACAGAAGGAAATGTATGAGGGGCCGTCTGGGACATTATTCAGAATTAGCTTGCATATACACAAGTGAAACCAAAGTCATTCACACACTACATTGAAACCTCGCACATACACATATGAAATGCTCTCATGCACTATAGTGAAACCTCACACATACACATACAAAATGCTCTCGCACATACACATATGAAATGCTGTCACGCACTAGAGTGAAACCTCGCACATACACATATGAAACCATTCACACACTATAGTGAAACCTCACACATACAAATATGAAATGCTCTCACGCACTATAGTGAAACCTCACACGTACACATATGAAATGCTCTCACGCACTATAGTGAAACCTCACACGTACACATATGAAATGCTCTCACGCACTATAGTGAAACCTCACACATACACATATGAAATGCTCTCACGCACTATAGTGAAACCTCACACGTACACATATGAAATGCTCTCACGCACTATAGTGAAACCTCACGCGTACACATATGAAATGCTCTCACGCACTATAGTGAAACCTTGCACATACACATATGAAACCATTCATAGTCACTACTGAAATCTTTTTGAATATTGAAATGCTCTCACCCATACTAGTGAAATGCGAATACACATCTGAAAAACTCTAGCGAGTTCATCATTTTCAGTTGTATGTGTGCGAGCATTTCACTATAGTGTATGCATGACAATTTCAGTGTAAATGGAAGGTATTTCAGTTGAGCAGGAAGGAAGTTGAACCGAAGTCCCGCCCTTCTACTTCCGGTCCATGGGACCTATCTTTCGAAAAAATATGAACGGCAGTCTATGGAGAAAGATAAATTATTTTCTGGTCCCGATCGACTTGTGCCTTGGATTACCATATTTGCCGGACTATAAGGCGCACCTGGATATAAGCCGCACCAGCTAAATTTTGGGGAAACTACAGATTGTTCCATATATAAACCGCACCCGACTATAAGCTAGCCTGGATGCCTAGCTCCATTGGCAAACGTTTATTTCCTGGTGGGAGGGCACAGTTTGAGGTTTAAAATCATCGGAGTTCCTTTAACCAATCACTAACGTTTGGTAATGACGTATGTTATGCGCCGGAGCCTTCAGGCTCTGCTGCCTCGTACTTCCGCTTTCAAGAACGCAACAAGTAAACAAATCGCTACTCTACCATCCCCCATTGCAATTAAGGACGCGAAATCGGAATAAAAGTGCTGTAATGCCAGGAAGCATATCCACAACGGAGCGAATGGCTTCGAGTATATCCGTCTCCGTTCGTGTAAACATTTCAAACTCGGCGCGCAACTGAAACGTAATCGCTCTCAGACCCGCCCTCTGTTCGCTGATTGGTTCGCCAACCAGTTGGCCGGAGTAAACGTTAGCGGATCAAGCTATTCCAGACGGAGTACTGTAGGGAATGCAAATGAGCGGAAGTACGTAGGCAGACGGAGTACTGTAGGGAATGCAAATGAGCAGAAGTACGTAGGCAGGCGGAGCCAGGCTAACTATAAGCCGCACCTGACTATAAACCGCTGGTGTTTTAATGTTTAATTACCGTAAGGGTTTCTTCTACCACGGAGGGAATTGTCGGGACAGAAATTACTGTTTGGAAACGCAAAGCGTCCCATTTATTTACATTTGACAAACATAAATCATAGCCGACTTTATTAGACTATTGTGGTTTGATTGGTTGTTTAGGACAGTGGGCCACGGGGCTAAGTTAGCATGCTAATGCTAATACCATGTTGTACATGTTGCTGTTATTTGGCTAACGGACACTTTCAGTGTGTCTGTATGTTAGCATGTATGTTAACAGACTGGTGTTTAGCTGCAGTGGTGTTGTCATTTATAGTAAGTTTTCTGTTAGCCGTGTGTGCAAACTGTCTGGTAACTGGTAAGTCTCACACAAAGACGTAGTAGTAACGCCGCTAACTGGTACAGCGTTACTGCGTCTCTGTGTCAGGATCTCCGTTAACATATTTTAGCATTTAGTGCTCTAATACTTGTACCAGAGCACCGCGCTGCTGTACCGATATGCTGAGCGGTTGCCAAGGCAACCATGAGACTGACGAGTTTGTCAGTAAAGTTGGGAGGAGGAGCCGAATGACGTACCTACCTGACGCACGCAAAATACCTGCGGGTCAGTTCTGATAGATATAAAATATTATCTTGCCTGATACAGTTATGGGCCTTGAGTTTGACATGTGTGGTTTATGAATGATCATTTATTTAATATACAGTAGTATTAGCCAATATAAATATTATATATGGCCACTTAAAAAAACAAATACTAATAGATTAACAGTTAATAAATAAATAACTAAACAGATAAATAAAGTTGTTAAAAAGTTAATTGGTACACATTTAATTTAAGATTTAATTAACTGCACTTCATAAGAATGTGTTTATTGTTAATAAAGCATTTCAAGCTTTAAATATGACTAATTGCTTTCTTGATCACCCCTTTACTAAAAACACCAGCACAAAATTAAACATACCACTGCTGCGGGCACCCTGCCCCACAGGAGTCGGCCCGTGGTGGTCATGGCCCCGAGGAGCCGTGGTGGGCGTCCCTTATTTTCATTTCTGAAAGGTGGCAACCCTAAGTACCGTAGCAGTGCAGTATAACAAAAAACAAAGCTTACAACGCTTGACAAGGCAATAACGTTAAATGGCTAAATTTAATTTGTTTGTAAAAGTGCTTGCCTGTAACATGGCAGCAAAAGTGCAGTAACCCGGCTGCTCAACAAAATAACCAGCATCTTTTTCGAAAACAGCCAACACAGCAGTAAAGGTGCAGTAACACGATTCCGTATTTTACGGGACAGGTGGCAACCCTAACGGTACTATGACTGCAGGAAGTGCGCTAGGAGCTCACCGTTGTATTATTTGTGCACTGCACGAATGCTGTTTGTAATGTCAAAGATGTGAAAGTTTGATCGATTGATTTTTTTGTTTGATTGATCGAAAGATTTATGTTTGTCAAATGTAAATAAATGGGGCGCTTTGCGTTTCCAAACAGTAATTTCTGTCCCGACAATTCCCTCCGTGGTAGAAGAAACCCTTACGGTAATTAAACATTAAAACACCAGCGGTTTATAGTCGGGTGCGGCTTATCTGGCACAATCTGTAGTTTCCCCAAAATTTAGCTGGTGCGGCTTATATCCAGGTGCGCCTTATAGTCCGGCAAATATGGTAATCCAAGGCACAAGTCGATCGGGACCAGAAAATAATTTATCTTTCTCCATAGACTGCCGTTCATATTTTTTCGAAAGATAGGTCCCATGGACCGGAAGTAGAAGGGCGGGACTTCGGTTCAACTTCCTTCCTGTTCAACTGAAATACCTTCCGTTTACACTGAAATTGTCATGCATACACTATAGTGAAATGCTCGCACACATACAACTGAAAATGATGAACTCGCTAGAGTTTTTCAGATGTGTATTCGCATTTCACTAGTATGGGTGAGAGCATTTCAATATTCAAAAAGATTTCAGTAGTGACTATGAATGGTTTCATATGTGTATGTGCAAGGTTTCACTATAGTACGTGAGAGCATTTCATATGTGTATGTGTGAGGTTTCACTATAGTGCGTGAGAGCATTTCATATGTGTATGCGTGAGGTTTCACTATAGTGCGTGGGAGCATTTCATATGTGTATGTGTGAGGTTTCACTATAGTGCGTGAGAGCATTTCATATGTGTATGTGTGAGGTTTCACTATAGTGCTTGAGAGCATTTCATATGTGTACGTGTGAGGTTTCACTATAGTGTGTGAGAGCATTTCATATGTGTACGTGTGAGGTTTCACTATAGTGCGTGAGAGCATTTCATATGTGTACGTGTGAGGTTTCACTATAGTGCGTGAGAGCATTTCATATGTGTACGTGTGAGGTTTCACTATAGTGCGTGAGAGCATTTCATATGTGTATGTGTGAGGTTTCACTATAGTGTATGAATGGTTTCATATGTGTATGTGCGAGGTTTCACTATAGTGCGTGAGAGCATTTCATATGTGTATGTGCGAGAGCATTTCGTATGTGTATGTGTGAGGTTTCACTATAGTGCATGAGAGCATTTCATATGTGTATATGCGAGGTTTCACTGTAGTGTGTGAATGGTTTCATATGTGTATGTGCGAGGTTTCACTATAGTGTGTGAATGACTTTGGTTTCACTTGTGTATATGCAAGCTAATTCTGAATAATGTCCCAGACGGCCCCTCATAGAAATGTGTCATTGTGTCATTGTGTTTGTTTAGATAGGAGTTGCAACATACAGTGGTTTAAAAAGCTAATTTCATGTAAATTTCATTGTTTGGGTTTAAAAATGTGGTTGTGATTTCTATGTATTGTTTGAGGAAATAAGGTACTATGGCATTTGAATTTTTGTCCGCTTTGTATTTTTCACAGTGTTAGAGTGCCAGTGGTAAAGGTGGAGAGAAATAAAGTTTCACCTGTCGAAGCTCTCTGCATCTTGTGTGGTTAATCCAAGTGGATTACAACTGGATCCAACTACAATGTTTCTGGGGAGTTTAATTTTTTCTGTTTTGCGCTTTTGGAAAAGGACTCAAAAAGAGGTTCCAACTCAATTTTAGGAAATCACAATATAACAAAAGTGACAAATAAAGACAATGAGCCAATATGATGCATGATTATGTGTAGACCTCCAAAAATCCTCTTATAATAGTCAGGGAGATCATGAAGACTCTGAAACAGCTTCATTTTTAAAAGCAGAATGAGCTGAGAAACACTGCTCTCTAAATCCTATTTTGAGTCACAGCACAGAGCTTGACTGAAAAAGGTTTTGTTTAACGTGCAGGAAAAGCCACGGCAGGAGAGGGATGTACCTCTTTCAGCCTGCCTGTGGTGAAGTACGGCGAGAGGACGCCGCGGATCCTCCTCCACTGATCATCCTCTGCTATAAACACAGCGTCATACAGTGGACCATTGAGACGGAAATTCTGAAACACCAATAAAAAAAAAAAACGCCAGCAATGAGGACAAAACTTGAACTGAAAACCAACAATCATAATGAGAGACTGAACTACATAGGGAGCTTGCATACTCTGCGATTGGTGAAGAGAGAGTAACACTCCTTTATCAGAACCGATTTTATCATGCCAGGATCTGTGATACACAGCACGGGCTGACGGCCATCATAAATGCTAAACGTGAGGAGAATGTAACACACACATAAAACATTAATGAATAAGAGAAACTTTCATACTACTCCATCCTTTTTAAACAAGTATACAACACTACAATACTATAACACATCCGATACAACAGGTGAACTTACCCCCATGTTTTCCCATATTTCTTGTGGCAGTCTTCATCAAAGTTGGTGAATCCCTATGTACAAGAATGTACAGATGATGAATGAACCACCTTTTCTGTATCACGTTTTAGCATTTTAAAGGGTAGCGATATTGGTGGAATATAAAATACAATTATGGAAATTATGGTCTATGGAAATGACTGACAACAGTGGGATCAATTCCTGACGGCAATATGAACTACAACTTAAGCCGTAGGAGTTTCTTGATTTTGCTGAACAACTTCATCAGTTCAGTACAGGAACTTCAGTTCACAGAGTAGTTGAGAGCATTTAAAATAAATCTCAGATACGGTTAAAGACCAAGACACTAAGCTTCAAGACACAGTCTCACGCCGATAAACAGTTTGAACTGTATTAAAGGACTCTGCCTCTTCTTAATGCACTCACCTGAAACTTACCACAGTGTCCTGACCCGACACCCTGAAGCGAATGCTGCCACCTAAGATCCCTATATAGTCTGTCATACAATTTTTGGTCCTTCAAGCCGGCTCGGAGCAACCGCTTCAGCCTTACATGTTCGGCATGGAAGGGGATACCCATACAGAGAGTGGCCACCATATCTTCAGGACTATGAGGTGGGTTACCCTCCTAAGCACCGCCTCCCATATGATGAGCAGGTCAGACAGACTACTTCTCCTGAGGTCCTTCAATACATTCATAATATGAGAGAGGAACATGACCAACTGCGACGAGATGTGCAACGATAAAAATGACGATAATTAAACATCGATTCAGCCTAATCTTTTTGACTATAATGCATCGGCAAGTTTTATCTGAGTTGTTTTTTTACCGGACTCTTTGGATGAAGTCGACGCTGCTTCTGCATCCTTGCGCATTTTCTGGCTTTCTTCATATTCTGGTTTGTGCTTGTGTTTGAGGTGGTGGAACAAATTAGTGGTGTTATTGTCCTTTTTATGCACTATTTGTTTGCAAACCTTGCATGTTGTAATTTGTTGCTCCGCATCAGACTTTTTAACCCCTTCATGCCTAGTGTCGCGAATTCGCGACGCACTGTTTCCGTTCGGACTGTAGCCGAATTAACGCATGTAATACAAAATTCCTAGGAACCTTTTGCAAGCACTAGTTTCTCGTAGGACCGGCCGGAGTAGTAAGCAAAAATACAAATATTTCATTTCTTTATATAATTGAAAAATCAATTCAGGCGTTAAGGGGTTAAAACCAAACCAGATAATGGAGGTGGAGCCTCATTTAGGAACGAGCTCCTCGCTGCCCGGTGTATCTGCTCCGCCTTCCGCCATTGTCAATTTGTCAATATTCCATGTGTGTTGGGCTCATACAGTCAATGATTGGGCTGCGAGTGTGTCGCGCAAATATATACGTCATCTGTGGGAATTTATCGTTTTTATAGCGGGATGACATATTCTTGCCGTGGGGAATGTTTTTTGACAATATATCGTAAACGATGAAATATCGCACATCTCTAGTGTCCAGGTGACTGGAGACCAGTACTGTGACCACTCAGACAAGGAAAAACCAGCTCCACGGAAGGAGAGGCGTTTTGAGTACAAGTCTCATAAGACTATGACTATTCTCTACAGAAGTGAACAGAAGGGAAAGTCAGAGAAAGACACGACTGCCACACAGGAGAAACCGAAGAAGTACTGCCCATTCTGTGACACTGTGCAGCACTACTTCAATCAGTGCAGTAACTTCAAACTGTTGTCAAGTGAACAGAAGACAGAGCGGATCAAGGCAAACAAGAGGTGCTGGAGATGCGGCCGTGTTCATCAAGCAGCTAAGTGTAACCTCAAAGCCAAGTGCAAACAGTGTGAACGACGGCACTTTGAAGTTCATGAAGTCAACACCAGCCAAAATGCACCAGCATCTGGTAAGCCCAGCACAACTGAAGAAAGCAACTGCTTGGTAAGTTCCATCTCCGAGACGCTTTATGTAGATCGACCAACCAGCAGCAGCCAGGTTCTACTCAAGTTGAGTCGCGTCATCCTGAAGAGTGGTACCAAGGTGATTGAGACCTATGCTATATTGGACGATGGTTTGGAGTGTACCATACTCCTATGTGAGGCGGCGGATCGCTTGGGGCTTCAAGGGGAACCTGAGGACCTAGAACTCCGCACTGTCCGGCAAGAAGTTTGCACCATCCATGGTGCCACTGTGTCATTCTCTGTGGCTCCTGCAGAACAGCCTGGCAAGTCCTTCCAGATCCACAGAGCCTTCACCCCCAAGGAACTTGGCCTCGCCCACCATACCTACCCAGTAAAAACCCTACAGGAGAGGTACTGTCATCTCAAGGACCTGCCACTGCCGGACATAAGGGAGGTACAGCCACTGCTGCTCATTGGGTCGGATAATCCACATCTTATCACCCCAGTGGAGCCAGTACGCCTGGGCCCCCCTGGTGGACCTGCCACTGTGCGCACCAGACTCGGATGGACTCTACAAGGTCCATCAAGATTCCTGCGTCACCAGTTACCACCACAGCAGTGCATTTTCACTTCCTGTGCCTCACCAGAAGCTGAGCTCTTCAGCCATGTCGAGAGACTGTGGCAAATGGATACTTTACCATATCGGAGTGAACAGCTGATTACCAGGTCCAGACAAGATGCTGAGGCCCTCCGAAGGCTAGAGGAGAAGACAGTCAGGGTTACAGTGGACGGAGTGAGGCGCTACGCCACCCCATTACTATGGAAGGAGAATCTTCTTCCGCTCCGTGCTACACAGGAGGCCGTCTTTCCTCAGCTACGTGGGACAGAGAGGCGGCTAGCCAGAGAACCAGAAAGGGCGGCGGCTTACTCCAAGGAGATCCATAAACTTCTCGATGCTGGCTATATCACACCCGTGTCACCTGCAGAGGCTGCAAAGAGCAACCATTCGTGGTTCATCCCGCTCAACATGGTGCACCACAATGGCAAAGACAGGATAGTCTTCAATTGCTCCTTCACATTCGAGGGCCAGAGTCTAAATGACCACCTCCTGCCGGGGCCCACACTGGGAGCCAGCCTGTTGGGAGTCCTCCTTAGGTTCCGGGAACACCCAGTCGCCATTAGTAGTGATGTGAAGGGGATGTTCCACCAGGTCCGTCTGCTGGAAAAAGACAAACCCTTCCTCTGCATCCTGTGGCGAGACATGAAGGTAGATGAGAAACCTACTGTCTACAAATGGCAGGTGCTCCCTTTTGGGACTACATGCAGCCCGTGCTGCGCCATCTTCGCACTTCAGTCCCACGTCCAGAAGCACACCGAGCCAGAAGAGGATGCACCTCTGTCCGTGGAACGCAATTTCTACGTTGACAACTGTTTGCAGAGTCTCCCCTCAGAAGTGCAAGCTAAGAAGTTGGTGGACCGCCTGCAGTCTCTTCTCATGGAGGGTGGATTTGAACTGCGGTTATGGGCTAGTAATGTTCCTGCAGTCATTGGCCACTTACAGATAGAGTCCCGGTCAGAGAGCAGCGTACTCTGGTTCTCCCAAGAGTCAGCCCATCCTCAAGAGCGCACTCTAGGACTCGTGTGGCAGTGCAAGTCCGATACACTTTGATACAAGTATCACCAGAGCCAAAGTCCAGAGCCGACCATGCGCAACATCTATCGACTGCTTGCCCAGCAGTACGACCCTCTTGGATTCCTTATCCCGTACACCACTAGAGCCAAGGTCATCGTGCAACACCTCTGGAACAAGAAAAGAGGATGGGACGATCCTCACTTACCAGAAGATCTGCTCCAAGCCTGGAGTCTGTGGGAAAGTTAACTGTCCCAGCTGTCACAAATAACTCTGCCAAGATGCTACACCGACCCACGCTTGGATTGCAGCAACAGCGTTCGAAGTATTCACGTGTTTTGTGACGCTTCGGAACATGCGTACGGGTCCGTGGCATACCTGCGCACTGACAAAGGTGAAGGACAAGTCTATGTGGCCTTCTTGGCTGCAAGGTCAAGAGTGGCGCCCAAGAAGCAACTCTCAATCCCCAGACTGGAACTGCGCGGCGCTCTAACTGGAGCACAGTTGGCTTCGATCTTGAAGAAGGAGCTCACTCTTGACATCCAGGAGGTGGTGTACTGGACAGACTCGACTACAGTACTAAACTGGCTCCATTCCGACTCATGCCGCTATAAAGTGTTTGTGGGAACCAGAGTTGTGGAGATACAAGAACTCTCGGACCCAGCATCCTGGTGTCATATCGACTCAGGGACCAACCCCGCCGATGACATTACGAGAGGGAAGACACTGGCTCAGCTTGCTGGAGAGAATCCCTGGAGCCGAGGGCCACCATTTCTTCAACTGCAGGCCAACCACTGGCCGAAGGCACCAGTGGGAGAACCTACAGAGGAAGTAGAGGAGCTGAGGAAGACAGTGTTCTGCGGGCTGTTGGTGGGGTCAACCAGTCCAGCAATACCTGACATCCAACAGTTCAGCACTTACCAGGAACTCCTGAAAGCCACCACACAGCCACCCTATCACCAACCCTCCTGCTGCTGATGACTTCCAAAGGGCAGAGCTGGCCCTGCTGAGACATGCTCAGACAGAGAGCTTTCCAGAAGAGTCTGCGCTACTAAAATCGGGAAAGGCCATCCCATCCAGTAGCCGAATACTTACTCTTGCTCCTGAGTATGACGAATCTTGTGACCTGCTCAGAGTGGGAGGTAGACTCCGCAGGTGCAATAGCCTGGGCCCTGACGTTCTGCATCCGATACTTCTAGACTCCTCTTGCCCAGTCACGAAGCTCTTAATCCAGCACTGTGACGCGCAGCTGCATCATCCTGGTGCTGAACGTGTCTTTGCAGATCTCCGCAGGAAGTACTCGATACTGAGGGGTAGAGAAGCAGTGAGGAGATATCAACATCACTGTCCTGAGTGTAAGAAGCGGAGAGGCCAACCAGAAGTCCCAAGAATGGCAGATTTGCCGCCCTCAAGTTTGAGGATCTTCCGGCCTGCCTTCTACTCAACTGGGATGGACTGTTTCGTCCCTATGCTCATCAAAGTAGGGCGACGCAATGAGAAGAGGTGGGGCATTCTTTTCAAGTGTCTTACAACTCGGGCAGTCCACCTAGATCTGCTGGTGAACATGGTTGCCGATTCTTTCCTGATGTTGCTCCAACGGTTTATAGCTCGTCGAGGGAAGCCCTTTGAGCTGCTTTCGGATCAAGGCACCAACTTTAAGGGTGGAAGTAAAGAACTACATGAAGCATTCAAAGCCATGGAGCCAGCCCTCCGAGAACAATTGGCGGCAGAACAGATCCGGTTCCGCTTCAATCCCCCTAATGCTACTCATTTTGGTAGGTCTTGGGAAAGAGAGGCGCGATCCGTAAAGGCAACCCTGCGCACCACATTGAGAGCTCAAACTGTGTCAGAGGAGGTGTTGAGGACCGACTTGCTTGAGGTAGAGAGCATCCTCAATTCCAAGCCTTTGGGTTACGTCTCCACAGACATTGCACATCCGGATCCTGTCACACCCAACTCCTTGTTGATGGGGTGGCCAGACTGCTCTCTGCCACAAGTGGTCTACCCAGAATCAGAGCAGCTCAGTCGCAAGAGATGGAGACACACTCGAGTTCTGGCTGACCATTTCTGGAGGCACTTCATACAGCACTACTTGCCCACCTTACAAGCACGTTAGAAATGGAACATCGAAAAGGACGGCATTACTGTTGGAACTGTGGTTCTCATTGTTTACCAGCAAACTTCAAGAGCTCTCTGGCAAGTAGGAACAGTGAAAACCGTCATACCTGGGGCTGATGGTCGGGTTAGGACTGCGGTCGTCCAAGTCAAGGACCGGACCTATACTCACCCAGTGATACGGCTCATCAAGCTACCTGCTGTACCCCAGGATGTTACCAAGATGTAGTGAAGCGTTCTATCAGTGTCAAATTTGCACACCAAATTTGGGGGCGGCTGTACAAAAGATCATCCCTCTGTGCATGTTTCTTTCGTTGTTTATAATTGCCGCATGTAAATTCCCACCCTGCCGAGGCCCTTGAACGCACCATATACGTATCGCTCGGCTCAGAGCAAACATCGGCTGAATGATCTCTGCAGTGTGTGCGTCCATAGAGCCCAACCACACACACTCTCACGCTGATAAACAGTTTGAACTGTATTAAAGGACACTGCCTCTTCTTAAGGCACTCACCTGAAACTTACAACAGCGTCCTGACCCGACACCCTGAAGCGATTGCTGCCACCTAAGATCCCTATATAGTCTGTCATACAATACTTGTACATACAACAGAGTTGTTGAAGTTTTCAATAGCAAAACAGGATTTATATATCAGCCAGACACTTTACGTTCACTTGCCAAAACATTAGGTACATTAGGAAAAAGGAATACATCCTGATATAACAGCGCTGCACTAAATCTTAGCTTTGTGACTGTTATAATATTCAGTTTATGTTTAAACAGAGTCTGAAAGGTGTTGTAACTGTATGATAATTTTTTAAGGGGTAGTGTGTGGTGCTGTTAAACTGGATGTAATTTAAATAATAATAAGAATAATAAATGTCTTTCTGTTATTTAGCACAGCTCACTGAATAAAATGTCAAAATAATAGAAAAACGTCGGTACAACACAATAGAATTCAAAAATACCACAGACCACAGCCTCCAAAATGAAAACACAGATGAATCAACAGTTCTCTCAGTTATTTTAAACAAATGCTGAATACCATAACCTCCATGAAACAAAGATGTAGTGCAGGACTGTGATATTAGAATGGACTCCTTTTCACTAGTGTACCTAATGAACTGGCAAGCGAGTGCAGCTCTTACATATCTACAGCTATTCGCTATAAGTATCAGTGAAACCATTTTTCCAGGTGTACGGTGGCCTGACAAGAATATTGACCAACCTTTCTATATGCCAGCATAGTCCCAAAAAAGGGAACTGGTTTGGGACCTGGGATGCCCAATCTCTTAAACGTCCCATATGTCCAGGTGCCATACCTGTAGAATGCATTAAACGCGCAAAAAAGAAGAAAAACAATTTGCATTGAACACACAAGCAGTACAAATGGCAGAAACATCTGTGTTTTGTTTTTTTGACACTTACACAATCACCAGTGTGATGAAGGCCACCAGGAGAGTCCATGTCTCAGCAGAGAAGTAGAGGAAATAGCCCATGTCTGCATGCCTTCTCTCGTCGCTCAATGCAAGTCAAGCTTTCAATCCCAACTTTTATCTGCTGCTGTACAACTCTGTTGCATGAGTAAGGAAAGTGTGTGAGAGTTGAGCCAATGGCAGCAAGCAGGACTGGGTGAATTATTGACAAAGAGAGGCTGGACAGCATTTTATTAGCTGTTTTACCTGTGAGTATGCAGTCCGGTGGTGTAAATTATTCTATAAAAAAAAAAGAAAGAAGTTCTTTTATTAATTTACAACAATAAATGAATTAATTAATTAATTTAGGGGTCTCCTGTATTCGTGAATATCCCAGAAATACAAGTAAAATACAGCAATTGCCACTTTTATTATTTTCTTTAACTAAAATTAATAATTTAAACATTTAAAAAATTAGATAAAACATTGTTTTATTTATTCAGTCATACACAATAATTTATATATATTTATATATCACCATTTAAACATATGTTACCTGTCTCAAGCCAAGGGATACTTGGACCGGTAGCTATTAATAATTATAAATTCTTGTATTGATGATGGGAGAGTCTGACCACTGAGCAAAGCCTTCTCCAGCACATCCCAAAGATTCTCAATGGGGTTAAGGTCTGGACTCTGTGGTGGCCAATTCATGTGTGAAAATGATGTCTCATGCTCCCTGAACCACTCTTTCACAATTTGAGCCCCATGAATCCTGACATTGTCATCTTGGAATATGGCCGTGCCATCAGGGAAGAAACAATCCATTGATGGAATAACCTGGTCATTCAGTATATTCAGGTAGTCAGCTGACCTCATTCTTTGGGCAACATAATGTTGCTGAACCTAGACCTGAGCAACTGCAGCAACCCCAGATCATAGCACTGCCCCCACAGGCTTGTACAGTAGACACTAGTCATGATGGGTGCATCACTTCATCTGCCTCTCTTCTTACCCTGATGCACCCATCACTCTGGAACAGAGTAAATCTGGACTCATCAGACCACATGACCTTCTTTCCATTGCTCCAGAGTCCAATCTTTATGCTCCCAAGCAAATTGAAACCTTTTTTCTGGTTAGCCTCACTGATTAGTGGTTTTCTTAAGGCTACACAGCTGTTCAGTCCCAGTTCCCTGAGTTCTCTTCACATTGTTACGTGTGGAAATGTTCTTACTTTCACTATTAACACATAGCCCTGGGTTCTACTATGGTTTTTCTTCGATCTGATTTCACTAAACGTTTAAGTGATCGCCGATCACGATCAATCATGATTGACCACATTTCTTCCTCAAAGATGATGGTTCCCCACTATCCTTCCAGTTTTTAATAATGCGTTGGACAGTTCTTAACCCAATTTTAGTAGTTTCTTCAATCTCCTTAGATGTTTTCTCTGCTTGATGCATGCCAATGATTTGACCCTTCTCAAACAGACTAACATCTTTTCCACAACCACAGGATGTGTCTTTCGATGTGGTTGTTTAAGAAATGAGAAGCTACTCATTGCATCATTTGGGGTTAAATAACTTGTTGCCAGCTGAAAGATAATCACCCATACAGTAATTATCCAATGGGAGGCTCATAAGCATTTGCTTAGTGAAATGCAGGTCAGGTCAGATCATTTTGGAAAAGGAATTGGTTTGAGGTGGATGGTTTTGAAAGCTGTGTGTTTCATTTTGCAAGAGGTTTGTGGAGTTTTGATAAACTGGTCTTTTCAGTTTCAAATTTTGAAAAACATAGCCACAGTTTCTGGAAATGTGTTTAAAAGGTTTGGGTGGGAAAACTGCAGTGCACTGCACCCACATTATGATCAACCTGCTGCAGCAACCCGACAGTATACTGAAAGGTGACCTCAGGCCACGGTTTGAAGCCTGACTAATGAAGAAATGGTCCTCATATTTTAAAAGCTTCCTCGTAAGTATCAGTATTAGTCCTGTATTGCCTTTGTACAGCCATATTTTAATCATTTTTATCATAAGGATGACAACACAGAATCAACACATTCTTTATTTAAAAATTCTGATTTTAGAAATCTTCCTTTTGACAATCAGCTGTGGTTGAAGTGGTACAGAGGCATGTCATGGCACGGTGTGTTTGTACGTCATAAACAGGTTTCTATACATCACAACTGAAATGAGAATCTTTCCTCCTGTTTTTTTCTGGAGAATTAAGGGCGTGGGGTCAGCTTTAGTATTAGAAAACCCTGGATGCCCATCTCCAGTGGGATCTGGTGTGAACAACGAGAAGTGTGAACAAAGTCAACGATACAGTACAGAACACCAAACTGTGGGTTCTTCCAAATCTGCCAATAATTCAAAGTAGTTAGGAACCACATTCGAACAATACATAGCTTATTCACTTTGACTTTTCTTGTTATTCATCAGTCAGTTTTAAGTGCTTTGTCAAATAAAAGGATTTGATCTTTGGACTAACAAACATAAGCCACATGTCACGGTTATGTAACCTTCAATAAAGCTGCTGAACTAGTTGTGACTACTGTCTGAACATGTTTTGTGGTGTAAACATGGATCGCTGCGGTCTCACCTCGGTCTCCTTACACACAGAGAAGCTGTATCTCTGGAGGATCTCCACCACTGCAAGTTTCATCATCACCAGAGCAAATCGCATCCCAATGCAGTTCCTTTCCCCGGCCCCAAAAGGCATGTACGTGTATGGATCGACAGACTCCTTGTTTGCCTTGCTAAACCTGAGAGTACACCCACCCAATGTGTTAAAATATGTTAGTTTTTTCTATTTATTGTCTAGTCTGGTAAATATATAAATCCTTGCTGTACCTCTCAGGTTTGAATTTCTCCGGTTCAGGCCACACATCAGGGTCCCGGTGCATGGGCCACGTGGGGATCATGACAACAGTACCTTTTGGAATCAATACGCCGTTTATCTCCACAGTCACCTTGGCCACATGCTCCACACGTGCGGCAATGGGGTACAACCACAGATTCTCGTTGACGACGCCGTCTAGATACTCCATCTGCATTAGCTTCTGATAGTCGATGGGACCCTGCATGAACACACAGACACGAGGCCAGAGATGATTCACGAATGGAATGACCAAATTTGATAAATAAAGTAAAAACAACTTATCATTATCTCATAATACCTCACGGTACCACAACAAGATTTAGATTTGTGCTCCACTGATCAGTAATTGCCCATTTCACCTTACACTTATCATGTCCTTCTTTGTAAAGTATTAGTCTTGTATGAAATGTTGAATGTGTGTTGTACAGCTCCTCCACTTAAAAGTGGCCAAAGACCAACAAAGGCAGCTTTAAATCTCTGTCTTTGAGACCTCTTACTTAAAACTTACCTTGTTAGGGAAGGTGGTGTCAATCTCCTCCTGCAGCTTTTTCATGACCTCAGGGTTTGTTGCCAAATTGTAAGACGAGAAAGAGAGAGAGGAGCTGCTAGTTTCATAGCCAGCAAAGATGAAAATCATTGCTTGAGAAAGGATCTCATGATCACTCAACCCTGGGGAGATATGGAGGATATGCAGCCTTTAGAATAACTTTCAATTGTGTTGCCATGAACGTGAGCATGAACTGTGTGTATCACCTTTTTCCCCCACCCCACTGGAGTCATTGTTTTTCTGAGAGTCCATCATCAGCTGGAGGAAGTCCACACGACTCTGAGAGTAGACACGTATGTGAGAACAGCTCTGATTATGTTTCTCAACCTGCTGATACGAACATAGACAGTCATACCTTTTGCTTGCTGTTCTCATGATTATACTTGATCTTCTCCAGTGCAGCGTAAAAGAAGTCTGTCACAGATTTTGGGAAAAAGGAGTACTCCATTTTTTCTAATAGTACACCCACGAAGGGGAAGAAGGCTGAAATTAAACAGAGAGTAGCACATTTATCAAGGTCACAGGAAACTACAGATTCTCAGTAAGTAACTTTTTTCTTGAACTATATTTGACAAAGGTTAAATGAATAGTTTACCAACGAGGAGGAAGACAAGATTAAAGAAGTCAAACTTCAGCATCTTTTTGATGTTTGTGACAAAAGGGTCTGAGGGGTTATTGAGTGAGTCAATGTCCACACTGAAAGCTGTGCTGGCTACTACGTCCATACTGTAGGGTCCAAAGTACCTATAAAGAGCATATAAATATATCCAAAAGACACATCACTCTTCCAGTGTTAAAAGGAGCTTCTGTTGAAGAACTTCAGTCACTTTAATTTGTTGGTGCATGAAATGTTCTTACTCTTTCATCTCTAATGGTTCATCCTTGTCTGCTTGCATTTTCATGCTTTTGATGAGGTTAGCAGAATGCTGCTTCATTATGACAAACATCTGAGACACACACAAAGACAGAGACCTAATGCAAAATACTGGAAATCACATTACTGGATCCAACTACAATGTTTTTTTTTTCTTTTTCATTTTGTTCTTTTGGAAAAGGACTCAAAAAGAGGTTCCAACTCAATTTTAGGAAATCACAATATAACAAAAGTGACAAATAAAGAGAATGAGCCAATATGATGCACGGTTATGTGTAGACCTCCAAAAATCCTCTTGTAATAGTCAGGGAGATCATGAAGGCTCTGAAACAGCTTCATTTTTAAAAGGAGAACGAGCTGAGAAACACTGCTCTCTAAATCCTATTTTGAGTTACAGCACAGAGTTTGGCTGAAGAATGTTTTGTTTAACATGCAGGAAAAGCCACGGCAGGAGAGGGATGTACCTCTTTCAGCCTGCCGGAGGTGAAGTACGGCGAGAGGACGCCGCGGATCTTCCTCCACTGATCATCCTCTGCTATAGACACGGCGTCATACAGTGGATCATTGAGACGGAAATTCTGAAACACCAATAAAAAAAAAAAAGAAACGCCAGCAATGAGGACAAAAGTTTAACTGAAAACCAACAATCATAATGAGAGACTGAACTACATAGGAAGCTTGCATACTCTGCGATTGGTGAAGAGAGAGTAACACTCCTTTATCAGAACTGATTTTATCATGCCAGGATCTGTGATACACAGCACGGGCTGACGGCCATCATAAATGCTCAATGTGAGGAAAATGTAACACACACATAAAACATTAATGAATAAGAGAAACTTTCATACTACTCCATCCTTTTTAAACAAGTATACAACACTACAATACTATAACACATACAATACAACAGGTGAACTTACCCCCATGTTTTCCCATATTTCTTGTGGCACTCATCATCAAAGTTGATGAATCCCTATGTACAAGAATGTACAGATGATGAATGAACCACCTTTTCTGTATCACGTTTTAGCATTTGTAAGGGTAGAGATATTGGTGGAATATAAAATACAATTACACCGTCTATGGCACATGTGTCAAACTGATCCGTGAAAGGGTCACTGTGGCTGCAGGTTTTCATTCTATCCATGCAGCAGCACACCTGACTTGGCTTAATCAATCAACTGAACTGCCTTCACACAGTCACTTCAGGTGTCCTCTTGCTTGATTGGAACAAAAACTTGCCAGCCACACCCACTGCATGGGTGCTGCATGGTTGGAATGAAAACCTGCAGCCACAGCGGCCATTTCACGGATCAGTTTGACACCCCTGGTCTATGGAAATCACTGACAACAGTGGGGTCAATTCCTGATGGCAATATGAATTTCTTGATTTTGCTGAACAACTTCATCAGTTCATTGCAGGATCTTCAGTTCACACAGTAGTTGATAGCATTTAAAGACAAAGACAATAATCTTTTCTAAAATATACAAAAACAAACTAGCGCTGTTAAAATGAGAGCCCATCCACACTTGTAGGATATAGTAAAAGTGATATATGAGTATTTTCCACCAGACATTCTGACATTTTTCCAAAAACAGTCGATAGCCAAGTCTGTGGATTATCCAGAATAAACGGGACGTTGTTCCTTTTTAAAAGTTTCTTTCACTTGAGTTAAGGAACAAACTGTTAGAGCCACACCAGAGATATTAAATTGTGCACCATGTGTCTGGTTACAGACATAAAATTTGCAACTACAACTCCTACAATACTGTACGTATGACAGAGTTGTTGAATTTTTCAATAGCAAACCAGAATTTATATATCGGCCAGACATTATATGCTCACGTGCAAAAACATTAGGTACATTTTGAAAAAGGAATACATCCTGATATAACAGCACTGCACTAAATCTTAGCTTCATGACTGTTATAATGTTCAGTTTATGTTTAAACAGAGTCTGAAAGGTGGTGTTTTAACTGTATGATCATTTTTGGAGTGTGTGGTGCTGTTAAACTGGATTTAATTTAAAAAATAATAATAAATGTCTTTCTGTTATTTTGCACAGCTCACTGAATAAAATGTCAAAATAATAGAAACACAGTATCGGTACAACGGAATAGAATTCAAAAATACCACAGACCACAGCCTCCAAAATGAAAACACAGATGAATCAACAGTTCTCTCAGTTATTTTAAACAAATGCTGAATACCATAACCTCCATGAAACAAAGATGTAGTGCAGGACTGTGATATTAGAATGGACTCCTTTTCACTAATGAACTGGCAAGCGAGTGCAGCTCTTACATATCTACAGCTATTCGCTATAAGTATCAGTGAAACCATTTTTCCCGGTGGCCTGACAAGAATATTGACCAACCTTTCTATATGCCAGCATAGTCCCAAAAAAGGGAACTGGTTTGGGACCTGGGATGCCCAATCTCTTAAACGTCCCATATGGCCAGGTGCCATACCTGTGAAACGCATTAAATGTGCGGAAAAGAAGAAAAACAATTTGCATTAAACACACAAGCAGTACAAATGGCAGAAACACCTGAACACAGATTTTTTTTGTTTGTTTGTTTTTTGACACTTACACAATCACCAGTGTGATGAAGGCCACCAGGAGAGTCCATGTCTCAGCAGAGAAGTAGAGGAAATAGCCCATGTCTGCACACCTTCTCTCGTCGCTCAATGCAAGTCAAGCTTTCAATCCCAACTTTTATCTGCTGATGTACAACCCTGTTGCGTGAGTAAAGGAAGTGGCCGGGTGAATTATTGACAAAGAGAGGCTGGACAGCATTTTATTAGCTGTTTTACCTGTGAGTCTGCAGTCCGTTCGCCTAAATTATTGTATTGCTTGTGCTAAGAAAAACAAACAAACATGTACAGAGTTCATGAGAAGTGCTTTTATTAATTTACAACAATAAATAAATTAATATGTTAATTAATTTAGGGGTCTCCTGTATTCGTAAATATCCCAGAAATACAACAAGTAAAATACAGCAATTGTCACTTTTATTATTTTCTTTAACTAAAATGAATCATTCAAACATTTAAAAAATTAGATAAAACATTGTTTTATTTATTCAGTCACACACAATAATTTATATATATTTATATATCACCATTTAAACATATGTCACCGGCCTCAAGCCTAGGGATACTAGGACTGGTAGCTGTTTTGCCTATGACTGTGAACAGTAAGAAACAACACGGTTTCAGCAGTGTGCGGCTCTCAAACGTCCTTTAATTCTTCCTCTAAGAGAGTAACATGGGCTTGATTTAGCAGTTTCTCACCGTACTAGGTACCACAGTGTCACCTACGGTGACAAAATGAAATAACGACAACATAACATGGATGGGAGTCTAACTTAGGAAGCAGCTCATTATTAATGTGCTTTGTTAAAAAACAATAAAAATAAATAAGGGATGTGTGTATTAGATCCTTCCAATGAGAGACTCTTTTTTTCCAGCCTCTACACATATAAATAACTGAGCGTTCTTTACAGAAGCCAGAAAATTATAATGGAATTAAAAACACTGAAAAACGAAAATAAGTGTATAAGCCGCATAAGTGATAATGATTGGCTAAGGTAGGGTAAGATTTCATGGTAAGCCAATCAGCGGGAGGGCAGTGTTCAGTTGGGCGGGTGTTGTTTACACACAAACGCACGCATAGCAGTATCACAGAAGCGATCAGAGATAGCCTGCAGAAATGGCCAGTTCGGAGCATTCAGAGGTAAACTTCAATGCATGATCAACCTGCTGCAGCGACCCAACAGTATACTGAAAGGTGACCTCAGGCCATGGTCTGAAGCCTGACTGATGAAGAAATGGTCCTCATATTTTAAAAGCTTCCTCATAAGTATCAGTATTAGTCCTGTATTGCCTTTGTACAGCCATATTTTAATCATTTTTATCATAAGGATGACAACACACAGAGGAAGAATCAACACATTCTTTATTTAAAAATTCTGATTTTAGAAATCTTCCTTTTGACAATCAGCTGTGGTTGAAGTGATACAGAGGCATGTCATGACATGGTGTGTTTAGACGTCATAAACAGGATTCTATACATCACAATTGAAATGAGAATCTTTCCTCCTGTTTTTTGCTGGATAATTAAGGGCGTGGCACCAGCTTTAGTTTGATAGGTCGTTTTGGCATTAGTAGAACCTGGACGTCCATCTCCAGTGGGATCTGGTGAGAACAACAAGAAGTGTGAACAAAGCCAACGATACAGTACAGAACACCAAACTGTGGGTTCTTCCAAATCTGCCAATAATTCAAAGTAGTTAGGAACCACATTCTAACAATACATAGCTTATTCACTTTGACTTTTCTTGCTTTGTCAAGTAAAAGGATTTGAACTATGGAGTAAGAAACATAAGCCACATGTCACGGTTATACAGCAGCAGATAAAGCTGCTGAACTAGTTGTGACTAATGTCTGAACATGTTTTGTGGTGTAAACATGGATCGCTGTGGTCTCACCTTGGTTTCCTTACACACAGAGAAGCTGTATCTCTGGAGGATCTCCACCACTGCAAGTTTCATCATTACCAGAGCAAATCGCATCCCAATGCAGTTTCTTGGCCCGGCCCCAAAAGGCATGTACGTGTATGGATCGATAGACTCCTTGTTTGCCTTGCTAAACCTGAGAGTACACCGATCCAATGTATTAAAACCTGTTAGTTTCTTCTATTTATTGTCTATTCTGGTAAATATATAAATCCTTGCTGTACCTCTCAGGTTTGAATTTCTCCGGTTCAGGCCACACATCAGGGTCCCGGTGCAAGGCCCATGTGGGGACCATGACAACAGTACCTTTTGGAATCAATATGCCGTTTATCTCCACGGTCATCTTGGCCACGCGCTCCACACGTGAGACAACAGGGTACAACCGGAGAGACTCGTTGATGACGGCGTCTAGATACTCCATCTGCATTAGCGTCTGATAGTCAATGGGACCCTGCATGAACACAGAGGCACGAGGCCAGAGCTGATTCACTAATGGAATGACCAAATTTGACAAATAAAGTAAAAACAACTTATCATTATCTCGTAATACCTCACTGTACCACAACAAGATTTAGATTTGTGCTCCACTGATCAATAATTGCCCATTTCATATAACACTTATCATGTCCTTCTTTGTAAAGTATTAGTCTTGTATGAAATGTTGAAAGTGTGTTGTACAGCTCCTCCACTTAAAAGTGGCCAAAGACCAACAAAGGCAGCTTTAAATCTCTGTCTTTGAGACCTCTTACTTAAAACTTACCTTGTTAGGGAAGGTGGTGTCAATCTCCTCCTGCAGCTTTTTCATGACCTCAGGGTTTGTTGCCAAATTGTAAGACAAGAAAGAGAGAGAGGAGCTGCTAGTTTCATAGCCAGCAAAGATGAAAATCATTGCTTGAGAAAGGATCTCATGATCACTCAACCCTGGGGAGATATGGAGGATATGCAGCCTTTAGAATAACTTTCAATTGTGTTGCCATGAACGTGAGGATGAACTGTGTATATCACCTTTTTCCCCCACCCCACTGGAGTCATTGTTTTTCTGAGAGTCCATCATCAGCTGGAGGAAGTCCACACGACTCTGAGAGTAGACACGTATGTGAGAACAGCTCTGATTATGTTTCTCAACCTGCTGATACGAACATAGACAGTCTTACCTTTTGCTTGCTGTTCTCACGATTATACTTGATCTTCTCCAGTGCAGTGTAAAAGAAGTCTGTCACAGATTTTGGGAAAAAGGAGTACTCCATTTTTTCTAATATTACACCCATGAAGGGGAAGAAGGCTGAAATTAAACAGACAGCAGCACATTTATCAAGGTCACAGGAAACTACAGATTCTCAGTAAGTAACTTTTTGTCTTGTATATGAACTGTATTTGACAAAGGTTAAATGAATAGTTTACCAACGATGACGAGGAGAGGATTTAAGAAGTCAAACACCATCTTTTTGATGTTAGTGACAAAAGGGTCTGAGGGGTTATTGAGTGAGTCAATGTCCACGCTGAAAGCTGTGCTGGCTACTACGTCCATACTGTAGGGTCCAAAGTACCTATAAAGAGCATATAAATACATCCAAAAGAGATATCACTCTTCCAGGGTTAAAACAAGCTTCTCTTGAAGAACTTCAATCAGTTTAATTTGTTGGTGCATGAAATGTTCTTACTCTTTCATCTCTAATGGTCCATCCTTGTCTGCTTGCATTTTCATGCTTTTAATGAGGTTAGCAGAATGCTGCTTCATTATGACAAACATCTGAGACACACACAAAGACAGAGACCTAATGCAAAATACTGGAAATCACATTACTGGATCCAACTACAATGTTTCTGGTGTGTTTAATTTTTTCCGTTTTGTTCTTTTGGAAAAGGACTCAAAAAGAGGTTCCAACTCAATTTTAGGAAATCACAATATAACAAAAGTGACAAATAAAGACAATGAGCCAATATGATGCACGGTTATGTGTAGACCTCCAAAAATCCTCTTGTAATAGTCAGGGAGATCATGAAGACTCTGAAACAGCTTCATTTTTAAAAGCAGAACGAGCTGAGAAACACTGCTCTCTGAATCCTATTTTGAGTTACAGCACAGAGCTTGGCTGAAAAAGGTTTTGTTTAACATGCAGGAAAAGCCACGGCAGGAGAGGGATGTACCTCTTTCAGCCTGCCCGAGGTGAAGTACGGCGAGAGGATGCCGCGGATCCTCCTCCACTGATCATCCTCTGCTAAAGACACGGCGTCATACATTGGACCATTGAGACGGAAATTCTGAAACACCAATAAAACGCCAGCGATGAGGACAAAAGTTTAACTAACCATTAAATAATATTATATTATTAATGAAAGACTGAACTACATAGGGAGTTTGCATACTCTGCGATTGGTGAAGAGAGAGTAACACTCCTTTATCAGAACTGATTTTATCATGCCAGGATCTGTGATACACAGCACGGGCTGACGGCCATCATAAATGCTAAATGTGAGGAGAATGTAACACACACATAAAACATTAATGAATAAGAGAAACTTTCATACAACTCCACCCTTTTAAGCAACTATACAACACTACTATACTATACTATATGCAGGAGCAACACATACAATACAAAAGGTGAACTTACCCCCATGTTTTCCCATATTTCTTGTGGCAGTCTGCATCAAAGTTCATGAATCCCTACGTACAAGAATGTACAGATGATGAATGAAGCACCTTTTCTGTATCACGTTTTAGCATTTGTAAGGGTAGAGATATTGGTGGAATATAAAATACAATTACACCGTTTATGGAAATCACTGACAACAGTGGGGTCAATTCCTGACGGCAATATGAATTTCTTGATTTTACTGAACAACTTCATCAGTTCATTGCGTCTTTATGTTTTTGTACAGTGTCCTTGTGAGTCTTGAAAGGCGCTCATAAATAAAATGTATTATTATTATTATTATTATTATTGTTATTATTATTATTGCAGGAACTTCAGTTCACAGAGTAGTTGAGAGCATTTAAAATAATTTCAGATACAGTTAAAGACAAAGACAATAATCTTTTCTAAAATGTACAAAAACAAACTAGCGCTGTTAAAATGAGAGCACGTCATCCACACTTGTAGGATATAGTAAAAGTGATATACGAGTATTTTCCATCAGACATTCTGACATTTTTCCAAAAACTGTCAATAGCCAAGTCTGTAGATAAGCCAGAATAAACGGGGCGTTGTTCCTCAAAAAGATTTTTAAAAGTTTCTTGCGTTAAGGAACGAACTGTTAGAGCCACACCAGAGATATTAAATTATGCATTATGTGTCTGGTTAGAGACCTAAAATTTGCAACTACAACTCCTACAATACTGAACGTACGACAGAGTTGTTGAATTTTTCAACAGCAAACCAGAATTTATATATGGGCCAGACACTCGCCAAAACAATAGGTACATTTTGAAAAAGGAATACATCCTGATATAACAGCACTAACTCTTTGGTTTGTGACTGTTATAATGCTCAGTTTATGTTTAAACAGAGTCTGAAAGGTGGTGTTTTAACTGTATGATCATTTTGGAAGGGGTAGTGTGTGGTGCTGTTAAACTGGATTTAAATTAAAAAATAATAATAAATGTCTTTCTATTATTTAGCACAGCTCACTGAATAAAATGTCAAAATAATAGAAACACAGTGTCGGTACAACGGAATAGAATTCAAAAATACCACAGACCACAGCCTCCAAAATGAAAACACAGATGAATCAACAGTTCTCTCAGTTATTTTAAACAAATGCTGAATACCATAACCTCCATGAAACAAAGATGTAGTGCAGGACTGTGATATTAGAATGGACTCCTTTTCACTAGTGTACCTAATGAACTGGCAAGCGAGTGTAGCTCTTACATATTTACAGCTATTCGCTATGAGTATCAGTGAAACCATTTTTCCAGGTGTACGGTGGCCTGACAAGAATATTGACCAACCTTTCTATATGCCAGCATAGTCCCAAAAAAGGGGATTGGTTTGGGACCTGGGATGCCCAATCTCTTAAACGTCCCATATGTCCAGGTGCCATACCTGTGAAACACATTAAACGTGCAGAAAAGAAGAAAAAAATTTGCATTAAACACACAAGCAGTACAAATGGCAGAAACACCTGAACACAAATGTTTTGTTTTTTTGACACTTACACAATCACCAGTGTGATGAAGGCCACCAGGAGAGTCCATGTCTCAGCAGAGAAGTAGAGGAAATAGCCCATGTCTGCACGCCTTCTCTCGTCGCTCAATGCAAGTCAAGCTTTCAATCCCAACTTTTATTTGCTGCTGTACAACCCCGTTGCGTGAGTAAAGGAAGTGTGTGAGAGTTGAGCCAATGGCAGCACGCAGGGCTGGGTGAATTATTGACAAAGAGAGGCTGGACAGCATCTTATTAGCTGTTTTACCTATGAGTCTGCAGTCCTTTGGCCTAAATTATTATATTGCTTGTGCTAAAAAAAGAAAAAAAAAACACGTACAAAGTTCATTAGAAGTGCTTTTATTAATTTACAACAATATTCAATAGTCTTTTAGGGGTCTCCTGTATTCGTAAATATCCCAGAAATACAACAAGTAAAATACAGCAATTGTCACTTTTATTATTTTCTTTAATTAAAATTAATCATTTAAACATTTAAAAAATGAGATAAAACATTGTTTTATTTATTCAGTCATACACAATAATTTATATATATTTATGTATCACCATTTAAACATGTGTTACCGTCCTCAAGCCTAGGGATACTTGGACCAGTAGCTATTTTGCTACACAGTCATGAATTACTACGGAAGCCGAGAACGGCCATGCATTCATACATTTTATTTACTCCGTTTTCCCGTGATAACGAGTTAATTTCCTCCGTTTTCCCGAGATAACGGGATAATTTTCTCGAGATCTCGAGATAACGAAACTTGTTTTCCCGAGATAACAATATAATTAATTCGAGATCTCGAGAAAACAAAACGATATTGTAGTAGGCTATATTAAATCATTGCAGGAAATATCATTCAGTGTAGCAATGTCAGAGGAGCAGGAGCATATTGATAACCGAGTCACATATCTTTTCAATCAAGGCCTGACACTTGCTATTACAGACACATTAGTGAGCGTATATCGTTTTGTTTTCTCGAGATCACGAATTAATTATGTCGTTATCACGGGAAAACAAGTTTCGTTATCTCGAGATCTCGAATTAATTATATCGTTATCTCGGGAAAACAAGTTTCGTTATCTCGAGATCTCGAGAAAATTATATCGTTATCACGGGAAAACGGAGGAAATTAACTCGTTATCACGGGAAAACGGAGGAAATAAAATGTATGAATACATGGCCGTTCTCGGCTTCCGTAAATTACTGTGAACAGTAAGAAACAACACGGTTTCAGCAGTGTGCTGCTCTCAAACGTCCTTTAATTCTTCCTCTATACTGTACCGATGTGTTGTCTCTAAAATAGTGCATAAACGAAACGAGAATAAGTTTAATAATTATAAAATCTTGTATTGATGATGGGAGAGTCTGACCACTGTACAAAGCCTTCTCCAGCACATCCCAAAGATTCTCAATGGGGTTAAGGTCTGGACTCAGTGGTGGCCAATCCATGTGTGAAAATGATGTCTCATGCTTCCTGAACCACTCTTTCACTGTTTGAGAACCATGAATCCTGACATTGTCATCTTGGAATATGCCCGTGAACATCAGGGAAGAAAAAATCCATTGATGGAATAACCTGGTCATTCAGTATATTCAGGTAGTCAGCTGACCTCATTCTTTGGGCACATAATGTTGCTGAACCTAGACCTGAGCAACTGCAGCAACCCCAGATCATAGCACTGCCCCCACAGGCTTGTACAGTACACTAGGCATGATGGGTGCATCATTTCATCTGTCTCTCTTCTTACCCTGATGCCCCCATCACTCTGGAACAGGGTAAATCTGGACTCATCAGACCACATGACCTTCTTCCATTGCTCCAGAGTCCAATCTTTATGCTCCCTAGCAAGTTGAAACCTTTTTTCTGGTTAGCCTCACTGATTAGTGGTTTTCTTAAGGCTACACAGCTGTTCAGTCCCAGTTCACATTGCACGTGTGGAAATGCTCTTACTTTCATTATTAAACATAGCCCTGAGTTCTACTGTTGTTTTTCTTCAATCTGATTTCACTAAACGTTTAAGTGATCACCGATCACGATCAATCAGGATTTTTTTCTGACCACATTTCTTCCTCAAAGATGATGGTTCTCCACTGTCCTTCCAGTTTTTAATAATGCGTTGGACAGTTCCCCCAACTTTAGTATTTTCTTCAATCTCCTTAGATGTTTTCTCTGCTTGATGCATCCCAATGATTTGACCCTTCTCAAACAGACTAACATATTTTCCACCACCACAGGATGTGTCTTTAGACATGGTTGCTTAAGAAATGAGAAGCTACTCATTGCATCATTTGGGGTTAAATAACTTGTTGCCAGCTGAAAGACAATCACCCATGCAGTAATTATCCAATAGGAGGCTCATACCTATTTTGCTGAGTGAAATCCAGGTCAGGTCAGATCATTTTTGTGGAAAGAATTGGTTTGAGGTGGATAGTTTTGAAAGCTGCGTGTTTCATTTTGCAAGAGGTTTGTGGAGTTTTGACAAACTGGTCTTTTCAGTTTGTTTTTTCAAATTTTGAAAAACATAGCCAGTTTCTGGAAATGTGTTTAAAAGGTTTGGGGAGAAAAAACTGCAATGCACTGCACCCACATTATGATCAACCTGCTGCAGCGACCCAACAGTATACTGAAAGGTGACCTCAGGCCATGGTCTGAAGCCTGACTGATGAAGAAATGGTCCTCATATTTTAAAAGCTTCCTCGTAAGTATCAGTATTAGTCCTGTATTGCCTTTGTACAGCCATATTTTAATAATTTTTATCATAAGGATGACAACACACAGAGGAAGAATCAACATGTTCTTTATTTAAAAATTCTGATTTTAGAAATCTTCCTTTTGACAATCAGCTGTGGTTGAAGTGGTACAGAGACGTGTCATGACATGGTGTGTTTAGACGTCATAAACAGGTTTCTATACATCACAACTGAAATGAGAATCCTTCCTCCTGTTTTTTGCTGGAGAATTAAGAGCGTGGCACCAGCTTTAGTTTGATAGGTCGTTTTGGCATTAGAAAACCCTGGATGTCCATCTCAAGTGGGATCTGGTGTGAACAACAAGAAGTGTGAACAAAGTCAACGGTACAGTACAGAACACCAAACTGTGGGTTCTTCCAAATCTGCAAATAATTCAAAGTAGTCAGGAACCACATTCTAACAATACATAGCTTATTCACTTTGACTTTTCTTGTTATTCATCAGTCAGTTTTAAGTGCTTTGTCAAGTAAAAGGATTTGATCTATGGACTAACAAACATAAGCCACAGGTCTCACCTCAGTCTCCTTACACACAGAGAAACTGTATCTCTGGAGGATCTCCACCACTGCAAGTTTTATCATCACCAGAGCAAATCGCATCCCAATGCAGTTCCTTGGCCCGGCCCCAAAAGGCATGTACGTGTATGGATCGATAGACTCCTTGTTTGCCTTGCTAAACCTGAGAGTACACCCACCCAATGTATTAAAACCTGTTCGTTTTTTCTATTTACTGTCTATTCTGGTGAATATATAAATCCTTTCTGTACCTTTCAGGTTTGAATTTCTCCGGTTCAGGCCACAGATCAGGGTCCCGGTGCATGGGCCACGTGGGGATCAAGACAACAGTACCTTTTGGAATCAATATGCCGTTTATCTCTACGGTCGCCTTGGCCATGCGCTCCAGACGTGAGGCAATGGGGTACAACCGGAGATTCTCGTTGACAACGGCGTCTAGATACTCCATCTGCATTAGCGTCTGATAGTCGATGGGACCCTGCATGAACACACAGACACGAGGCCAGAGATGATTCACTAATGGAATGACCAAATTTGACAAATAAAGTAAAAACAACTTATCATTATCTCGTAATACCTCACGGTACCACAACAAGATTGAGATTTGTGCTCCGCTGATCAATAATTGCCCATTTCACCTTACACTTATCATGTCCTTCTTTGTAAAGTATTAGTCTTGTATGAAATGTTGAAAGTGTGTTGTACAACTCCTCCACTTAAAAGTGGCCAAAGACCAACAAAGGCAGCTTTAAATCTCTGTCTTTGAGACCTTACTTAAAACTTACCTTGTTAGGGAAGGTGGCGTCAATCTCCTCCTGCAGCTTTTTCATGACCTCAGGATATGTTGCCAAATTGTAAGACAAGAAAGAGAGAGAAGAGCTGCTTGTTTCATAGCCAGCAAAGAGGAAAATCATTGCTTGAGAAAGGATCTCATGATCACTCAACCCTGGGGAGATATGGAGGATATGCAGCCTTTAGAATAATTTTCAATTGTGTTGCCATGAATGTGAGCATGAACTGTGTATATCACCTTTTTCCCCCACCCCACTGGAGTCATTGTTTATCTGAGAGTCCATCATCAGCTGGAGGAAGTCCACACGACTCTGAGAGTAGACACGTATGTGAGAACAGCTCTGATTATGTTTCTCAACCTGCTGATACGAACACGTGAACATAGACAGACTCACAGACAGTCTTACCTTTTGCTTGCTGTTCTCACGATTATACTTGATCTTCTCCAGTGCAGCGTAAAAGAAGTCTGTCACAGATTTTGGGAAAAAGGAGTACTCCATTTTTTCTAATATTACACCCAGTACGGGGAAGATGGCTGAAATTAAACAGACAGCAGCACATTTATCAAGGTCACAGGAAACTACAGATTCTCAGTAAGTAACTTTTTTTCTTGTATATGAACTGTATTTGACAAAGGTTAAATGAATAGTTTACCAACGAGGAGGAAGATAGGATTAAAGAGGTCCACCTTCAGCATCTTTTTAATGTTAGTGACAAAAGGGTCTGAGGGGTTATTGAGTGAGTCAATGTCCACGCTAAAAGCTGTGCTGGCTACTACGTCCATACTGTAGGGTCCAAAGTACCTATAAAGAGCATATAAATACATCCAAAAGACATATCACTCTTCCAGTCTTAAAACAAGCTTCTCTTGAGGAACTTCAACCAATTTAATTTGTTGGTGCATGAAATGTTCTTACTCTTTCATCTCTAATGGTTCATCCTTGTCTGCTTGCATTTTCATGCTTTGGATGAGGTTAGCAGAATGCTGCTTCATTATGCCAAACATCTGAGAGACACACACAAAGGCAGAGACCTAATGCAAAATACTGAAAATCACATCGCTTCATTTCATTTGCATGTCATGTGTAAGGACTGTCACTGCGAGGTGTGTGTGGAAGATAGGCTGCTAGCAGGCTGAGCTCAAACTTAGCGCCCTTGGAAAGCAGAAGGAGGTAGGAGGAGATTAATGGCATTCATTGTAAAATGAATGGTTCATTTTATTTAAAAACAGAAGGAAACTGTCATTGTGGTTGTTTAGCTAGGAGTTGCAACTTACAGTGGTTTAAAAAGCTAATTTCATGTAAATTTCATTGTTTGGGTTTAAAAATGTGAATGTGATTTCTATGTATTGTTTGAGGAAATAAGGTACTATGGCATTTGTATTTTTGTCCGTTTTGTATTTTTCACGGTGTCAGAGTGCCAGTGGTAAAGGAGGAGAGAAATAAAGTTGCACCAGTCGAAGCTCTCTGCATCTTGGTGTGGTTAATCCAAGTGGATTACAACGGGATCCAACTGCAATGTTTCTGCGGTGTTTAATTTTTTCCGTTTTGTTCTTTTGGAAAAGGACTCAAAAAGAGGTTCCAACTCAATTTTAGGAAATCACAATATAACAAAAGTGACAAATAAAGAGAATGAGCCAATATGATGTATGGTTATGTGTAGACCTCCAAAAATCCTCTTGTAATAGTCAGGGAGATCATGAAGGCTCTGAAGCAGCTTCATTTTTAAAAGCAGAACGAGCTGAGAAACACTGTTCTCTGAATCCTATTTTGGGTTACAGCACTGAGCTTGGCTGAAAAATGTTTTGTTTAACATGCAGGAAAAGCCACGGCAGGAGAGGGATGTACCTCTTTCAGCCTGCCCGAGGTGAAGTACGGCGAGAGGACGCCGCGGATCCTCCTCCACTGATCATCCTCTGCTATAGACACGGCGTCATACAGTGGACCATTGAGACGGAAATTCTGAAACACCAATAAAAAAAAAAAAAAAAACGCCAGCGATGAGGACAAAAGTTGAACTGAAAACCAACAATCATAATGAGAGACTGAACTACATAGGGAGCTTGCATACTCTGCGATTGGTGAAGAGAGAGTAACACTCCTTTATCAGAACCGATTTTATCATGCCAGGATCTGTGATACACAGCACGGGCTGACGGCCGTCATAAATGCTAAACGTGAGGAGAATGTAACACACACATAAAACATTAATGAATAAGAGAAACTTTCATACAACTCCACCCTTTTTGAACAAGTATACATTACAATACAACAGATGAACTTACCCCCATGTTTTCCCATATTTCTTGTGGCACTCATCATCAAAGTTGATGAATCCCTACGAACAAGAATGTACAGATGATGAATGAAGCACCTTTTCTGTATCACGTTTTAGCATTTGTAAGGGTAGACATATTGGTGGAATACAAAATACAATTACACGTCTAAGGAAATCACTGACAACAGTGGGGTCAATTCCTGACAGTAATATGAATTTCTTGATTTTGCTGAACAACTTCATCAGTTCATTGCAGGAACTATAGTTCACAGAGTAGTTGAGAGCATTTAAAATGAATCTCAGATACAGTTAAAGACAAAGACAATAATCTTTTTTAAAATGTACAAAAACTAGCGCAGTTAAAATGAGAGCACATCCACACATGTAGAATATAGTGAGTGATATACAAGTATTTTCCATCAGACATTCTGACATTTTTCCAAAAACAGTCCATAGCCAAGTCTGTAGATTATCCAGAATAAACGGGACGTTGTTCCTTTTTAAAAGTTACTTTCACTTGAGTTAAGGAACAAACTGTTAGAATCACACCAGAGATATTAAATTGTGCAGCATGTGTCTGGTTAGAGACATAAAATTTGCAACTACAACTCCTACAATACTGAACGTACGACAGAGTTGTTGAATTTTTCAACAGCAAACCAGAATTTATATATGGGCCAGACACTATACGCACACTTGCCAAAACAATAGGTACATTAGGAAAAGGGAATACATCCTGATATAACAGCACTAAATCTTTGGTTTGTGACTGTTATAATGTTCAGTTTATGTTTAAACAGAGTCTGAAAGGTGGTGTTTTAACTGTATGATCATTTTGGAAGGGGGAGTATAATTATTATTATAATTTAAAAATAATAATAATAATAATAATAAATGTCTTTCTAGTATTTAGCACAGCTCAATGAATAAAATGTTGTTCTCAACATAACAGAAACACGTCGGTGCAATGCAATACAGTTCATTAGTACTGCAAACCACAGCCTCCAAAATGAAAACACAGATGAATCAACAGCTCTCTCAGTTATTTTAAACAAATGCTGAATACAATAACCTCCATGAAACAAAGATGTAGTGCAGGACTGTGATATTAGAATGGACTCCTTTTGACTAGTGTACCTAATGAACTGGCAAGTGAGTGCAGCTCTTACATATTTACAGCTATTCGCTATGAGTATCAGTGAAACCATTTTTCCAGGTGTGCGGTGGCCTGACAAGAATATTGACCAACCT
The DNA here is from genome assembly GCF_963514085.1 of Chelon labrosus. Taxonomy (NCBI): domain Eukaryota; kingdom Metazoa; phylum Chordata; class Actinopteri; order Mugiliformes; family Mugilidae; genus Chelon; species Chelon labrosus. The sequence continues at coordinate 13,357,953 of NC_140338.1, forward strand.
TTCTATATTCCATCAGAGTCCCAAAAAAGGGCATTGGTTTGGGACCTGGGATGCCCAATCTCTTAAACGTCCCATATGGCCAGTAGCCATACCTGTGAAACGCATTAAACGTGCGAAAGAGAAGAAAAACAATTTGCATTAAACACACAAGTAGTACAAATGGCAGAAACACCTGAACACAAATGTTGTTTTTTTTTTTGACACTTACACAATCACCAGTGTGATGAAGGCCACCAGGAGAGTCCATGTCTCAGCAGAGAAGTAGAGGAAATAGCCCATGTCTGAACGCCTTCTCTCGTCGCTCAATGCAAGTCAAGCTTTCAATCCCAACTTTTATCTACTGCTGTACAACCCCGCTGCGTGAGTAAAGGAAGTGGCCGGGTGAATTATTGACAAAGAGAGGCTGGGCAGTATTTATTAGCTGTTTTACCTGTGAGGCTGCAGTCCCTTGGTCTAAATTATTATATTGCTTGTGCTAAGAAAAAAAAAACATACACAGAGTTCATGGGAAGTGCTTTCTAGTAATTTAAAACAATATTCAATAGTCTTTTAGGGGTCTCCTGTATTCATAAATATCCCAGAAATACAACAAGTAAAATACAACAACATACACTTTTATTATATTCTTTAATTAAAATGAATCAGTTTTTATTATTATTATTGTCTCATGAAGACTTGTCCTGATTTGTGTGAGAGGCTGACACAGTACTTATGTTGTTTTCCACTAGCATACTAGGTCACTGCACAAAGGGGATTACGTAACACACTTCAACACCCCCTTCCCATGTGTGTTCAGAGTTCAGCGCAAAACTTAGATCGTCACAACTTGACCCAGCAAGACGGAGCCATGGACTATCTTCCTTTCTTCTCCTTGGAAACATGGATTCTGCTGATCACGTTCTTATGTTTCTTTGTTATGTAAGAGAAAATGATTTGCACTCCAGGCAACGCTGGTTATTTAAAGAGAAAGTGAATCCAAGTTCAGCCTTTTGCCTTGAAATCCAAACAGTGTCAGACGGACTCTGTGTAACTTTCACTGACACAGTGCGACGCTTCTTCTGTTCTGTGCAGGTATGGCCACTGGACCTTTGGAGTATTTGAGAAGTTGGGGGTCCCAGGTCCCAAGCCCGTCATGTACTGGGGGACAGTTGGCAGGCACCACACAGTAAGTATTGTTTATCTTCCTGAACTCTACTTTTAAAACTAAAAATTAAAGCATACATGCATAACACACAGTGATGAATGTGATCTCCTTGTTCCCAGGTTTACTACTTAGATGACGTTCAGTGTGCTCAAAAGTATGGGAAACTATGGGGGTGAGTCGACAAAGGTTTAAAAATGAACACCTAGCTGTGTGTGCAGCCAGTTATTCTTCCTCTACACTGACAAAGCGTAATAAGAGTAAATTGTTTGTGTGGAAATGTTCAGCATGTATGAGTTCAGGAATCCCATACTGGCTGTGATGGATCCTGATATGTTGAAAGCCATCCTGGTGAAGGAGTGCTTCACCTACTTTACCAACCACAGGGTGAGAACACGCAAATTTAACACACAAGGCACGAAACAGGAAGTGTTATCATCAAGCTGTAAATAGGAGAGAAAGTTCTTTGTTCCTGATGGTACAAGAGTGAATGGGAATAGTCAAATAATAATAAAAAATAATAATAGTCAAATAAGAGTCAAATATGTGCTCAGCAGGTCATGGGTTTTTCATTTGACAGATAAAGTAAAGTTGACCTTCATCCCCTTTTCTTAAACTTTCGAATAATCTTGCTGGAAAGTCCACATAAGACAAATGGTTTTAAACATGTAGGCTGTCTTTTTGGCATTTGTGTGCCTTTACTTGACAGTAACCAGTGGAGAGAGGCAGTCATCGGGTGTGGGGTGGGTGGGGGAGGGGGGACATGCAGCAAAGTGAATAGGCTGGGTTAAAACTGCACCAATGACGCTGTAATAACAATAATGTTGACGCACCACATAAAACAAACCGCCGCTCACAACTGTGAACACAGATACACATGAACATTACCGCTGTGCTCCTCTAGAACTTTCGTCTGAACGGGGATCTCTACGACGCCGTGTCTATTGCTGAGGATGATCAGTGGAGACGGATCCGTAACATCCTCAGTCCCACCTTCACCTCTGGCCGTATAAAAGAGGTAGGAGGACAGATGGATACAGTAGATCACCCATTTTCATCACTCTTATATAACCTGGCCTCTCTTCCTCCATTCAAGATGTTCAGCATCATGAAACATCATTCCTGCAAACTGAGGGAAGGCCTGCAGGCGCACAGCGATCAAGTCATTACAGTAAAAGAGTGAGTAATATCATGCAGTTAACGCTGGAAGGCCGCACTAAGACTAAATATGTGAATGAATGCTTTTTAGAAGGGGTGGTGGGTTGTGTTTGTTACAGTTTAAGTGCAATGTTGGTTGTTTGCTCTCTCTTCTGATTAGAGTCGGATCAAACTAATCATGTGTTTGCAACTCAGTAAGCCGATTTCCCAAAACAGACATTCCCAGTGTCTCGCCAAATGTTGACTAGCAGGTATTTCTGGCTTACACGTGTGCAGGTGCTGTTGTTCTTAATAATCCACTCGACTTCCAGGTAACGTAACAAAAAAAGAAAAACTTTTATTCCACAAGTGTCACTCAGTTACCCACAAAACTGTCTTTCTCTTAATCAAAAAATACAGGACACGGTAAACAACCGTGTGCCTCAGCTTCACATAGAAATGTTTGGAGGCTTTCCTCATCCAGATTCTGAGTCCTCAGGGTGGCACTGAGGATTTTCCTGATGGACCTGATTAAACGCTCCCAAACTCCTCCATGGTGAGTGGCGTTTAGATTCGTGTGGCATGGCTGCTCGGCTGTTCACCCTTTTTTAAAGAGTTAATTTCCTCTTGGAATCTCTTTCTCTGACAGTGGCGTATGATCTCCAGTACAGCCTCTTTCAGATCATCCACTGTGAGGGTTATTTTGCTAAGGCTTGTCTTGTAGTTCGTCATGAACTTGTGCAACTGCTGATTTTGTTGATCCTTGTCAGCGTCAGACAGTGCAATAGTTACTGTTAGATCCTTTCTCTTCTTAGCCATGCAAAGCAATGTGTTCCTCACCGTAAGGATCCATGCCATTGCTTTCTTAAGGTGCATCCATGAAGAGTAGTGCTCGATTAGTTGCTGCATTATGTCAACCTTTTCTCCTACTGCAAGAGCCTTTATGTTGGCATTTTTCTTGATCTCTGGATCAGCAGTGTTCAGATCTGTCAGATGGTCAGGGTTCTCTGGCCAGTTGTCAGACGACTGGGTGAGAAAGTCAGGTCCAGAGTTCCAGTCTTGGTTTTTCACAAAGAAATTCACTTTCTGTCCTCTTGATGCGTAATCAGCAGGATTCAAATGTGTGCTAACATGCCTCCATTGAGATCCTGTTGACACCTTCCGAATTTCCGCCACTCTATTGGCTACGAATGTGCGGAATCTTGTCATTTCGTTGTTAATATACTTGAGCACAGCCGTGCTGTCTGTCCAAAACACTGAGTCTGTAAGCTGTAACTCCAAACATCGATCAACTCCAAAGTCAGTGAGCAACTGCAGATCCTTAATCCAATCGAACCACTGTTGTGCAAGATGAGCTGGAATTATATCATCCCAGCTGAGCCGTAGCCTACAGAGCTCTTGCAAGATCGTTTTTGCAGGCAGAACCACTGGAGCCAAGATTCCCAACTGATCCTAGACAGAACTCACCAAGGAGAGAACATTTCTTCTGGTGGGAGGTTTATCTTGGATGACAATCCTGAACTTGAGTTGGTCGGACTCAACACACCATTGTATTCCCAATGCCCTTTCAATGGCGAGTGAATCTTGATCCAGATCTAGCTTTCAGATTGTGGCAGAGCAACAGCGCCTCTTCTTCGGAGCTGACTGACTTAAGGCAGTCATCAACGCAGAAATTGTTCAGCACTGTGCTGATTACCGAAGCGTCAAACAGGTCCCTGTTGTCTTCAGCACATCGTCTGAGGGCGTAGCTCGCACAGCTCGGGGATGAAGTAGCACCAAATAGGTGCACAACCTATTGCGGTTTGTTCACATCTCCACCAGGCCACCATAGAAACCGAAGAAGGTCAGTGTCTTCTTGTGGGACCCTTACCTGGTGGAACATGGCTTCCACATCAGCCATAGTGGCCACAGATTCTTGGTGGAACCTGGTGATGACTCCAATTAAGGAACTGGTGTGGTCTGGTCTCTGAAGAAGTTGCTCATTCAATGTGACTGGATGATAAGAAGCACCACAGCCGTATACAACATGTAGCTTGTGTTTTTTAGGGTGGTACACTCATGGTGTGGAATGTACCAAACCTTTCCATCGTTGCGGTTAAGCTCTTCATCAGGAACCTTCATTGCAAAACCTTTGGAAATCATATCATTCATAAAGCTGACATAGTTCTCACAGAATGAATGATTCTTGAGAAGCTTCTTCTTCAAGTTTAAGGCCCGCTGTTCTGCTACATCACAATTGTTATCCAAAAAAGGCAACTGGACTTGTAGAGGTTTTTGAGAAGACGTTTCACCACTCATCCAAGTAGCTTCTTCAGTTCTAGGGGACTGGTGGGAAGTCTAAGGTTTAAATAGGAACTCCTCCTGAAACTTGCTTGTTATGTTAACAACCAGAAACCGGTGCAGCTAATTTCCATTAAAGTTTGGGTACTTACCTGTTGGTGAGGGGGGACTGTTTTTTTCCCCGTCCTCTTCCCTACGAATGGTGCTCTACGACTCTTGTCCATCAGAGGCTCCAGTGTCAAGGTGTGAATGAGGTTAAAACTTCTTGGGGACAGAAGTTAAAACTGTATTGTAAATAGATGGCAGATTAAATCTCAGTCCACCTCCTCTGTTTAGTGAAGGTTTTTCCAGTCTGACATAGATGGCTTCCTTTACTCCTCTTTCAAACCATTGGTCTTCTCTGGCTAAGATTTGGACGTTGTTATCTTCAAAGGAGTGCCCTTTGTCCTTCAGGTGTAGGTGGACCGCTGAATCGTTTCCTGATGAGCTGGCTCTCCTGTGTTGGTACATGCGATTGTTAGGCATTTGAAGCTCCTTGTTCCTTAGTGGTGGACGAATACAGTAATGCATCTCTACCAGTCTGGCAGACTGTGAAACACTGTCCATGAATTGGAGGTCTTCGCGGGACATCTCCAGCTGTTCTTGGTCACTTTCAGGGAAGTCGTATTAGAACTGTTGATTCCACAGCTCATCCAGTTTAGCCACTGATATTCTGTTGGATGTCATGTATTTTCCATCTCCGGCTGGTTCACAGTTGTTGTCCCCCAATGGTCCATTCACTGTCCATCCAAGGATAGTTCTTACGGCGTAAGGTCCATCGTTGACACTCCTGATGACCTCTTCTGGTTCCATAACCTATGCATCTTCCTTAGCTTTGAATGTTGGCTTCACTTGCCTTTTTTCCAATCTTTATCCGCCTTCATGATTCCCTAATACAAGATTAGCCGTTTCCACTTGCTAGCTTCGGTTAGCTTAATATATGAAAGCGTTCCAACGTCTTTCAAAACACACACAAAGGATAACCGTCTGCGGATCGTTAGCGACTAGTTAGCGGGTCGTCCGTGCTAATTAGCGTATGAATAATATGCTCTCCATCTACACATTAGCCTTTTCCACCAGCAGCTGCAGAGTCAGCTATGCACTTACTTGAGGCATTGCAGAGTCCACTCTCAGTCCACACAGGTAAAGACCACAAGGAGAAGGTGTCTCCAGTGCTAGTCTGGGGTTCTAACTCAGGTAAACGACACCACTTGAGCCAATGTGCGAGGCTGCTGTCTCTTAAAGCTACAGTACTCCAGTATTAAACTTACTAATAAATGACTATTAGACAAATATTTAAACTTCAAATCCAAAAGTTACAGTAAATGTCTATTTAAATAACATAAGGAGATAAGAAGAAATGAGAACATTAGCAAGCTCATTCATGCCTCATACACCCAGGTTTTTATTAGAGGCAAGGTAATTGTTGGGGTCGTGACAAAATTCACTGGGTGATCTGTCCCAGTGCCGTAGAGAGAGAGAGAGTTGCGACACTCTTTGATGTCGCCGCTATTGCTGTCACGTGGTTCATGTAAACCCAATTAGTTCCAAAACATACGCTGGCTGTCATGTTCTTCTATGGGACAGACAGCAGCGATTGCATTATTGAACGATAAATATAAAATAAAACACACACCCAAGTTCTTTTTCAGCTGTTATTACATTATTGCATTTTTGTTAATGTCAGTTTTGCATTTGGAGAGGCAGGGTGACAACGAAAAACTTAAGTTTTAGGCTACATGGAGGGAAAAGCTTAGTGTTCATGTTCGCATGGGTAGTAGCACTGGCTTTAGAGGCTCTAACTTAACTTTTCCATATCATTCATCTGATGGTAGTCGTCTCATGATATTCATTTGAGCACAACTGGGCTGTATTAGGCTATTGATTCCCATGATTTTGCTTATAAATTCCGATTCAACTATTACCCTACCTTTGTGATAACGCAAAGAGGTCTGCCATGGCGGTCCGTTCAGAATTCGCCTAGAAACTAGCTCACTTCTTCTGGTGAGTGGCCACCCCCAGGACCACAACGCCAAACTCGCCAGTCCTAAAATTACCGTCATTCCTAATTAAATAACCCTCGCTCAAATCACGAGTCACGACAATGCCTTGACATACGGGATAGCAATCTATCAGCATCTCATCAAGCATCAGCAAGTAGCGCTGGGCAAATTGTACACTAACCAAGTTAGTGTTTATATGGAACAGGAACAGTACAACAAATTAAGTACAGCCAACACGTCACATAATGAAAAGTTAGTATATCCCAAAATTCAATTAAATAAAAGTTGCTATAAAGGTGGCAGCGATTCATTACCGAACTACCTTCACAGCAGGGGAAGTCGCGCTGGCTAATTAGCTAGCACGCAATGCTAGAAAATTGGTTGAAACAACCAAGATAAAATATAAATAATTACGCTGTGCATATACAAATGAAGACCAGTATAAGCATCGCAAAGGGCCCCTGATACAATATAGACAGTTGACAATTCAAAAGAGGTCGATATTTCAGCAACTTACCTCTGGAACAACTCAATGCGCAGCAATGTAAGTGAATGAGGTCGAACGCCCAAATGACAGTGTTTGGAACTAATCCGATTTTCAAATCTGTCCCAGGAAATGAATGAAGGGCATACTCATTGAATGCTTTGCTAGCCCCCCTCTCTATTCTCCCAACACAACCTCAGTCCGGATGTGGCACAAAAATGCTTTCCAGTGACTCGTCTGTATAATTACATTTCTAGTAAGTGGTGTAATATTATGCCCAATAACTAATTGTCTATATTCTTCAAAATCAAGCTAATGTAATTACACCACACAGATATTCTATTTCAGCTTCAGATCTACTCTATATACACCAACCAGGCATAACATTATGATCATCCTCCTAATATTGTGTAGGTCTCCCTTGTGCCTCTAAAACGGGCTCATCAGAGAATGGACATGGGCCTTCTGAGGGTGTCCTGTGGTGTCTGGCAACAGAATGTTGTTAGTGGGGGTCTTCGGGTCATATGGACAACGCCTTGTGCCAATTTTCATGTTGTTGTTTTTTTTTAGTTGTTCCTAAACCGTTTGTGCTGTCATCAAGGAGTGTCATTGCTATGGGTTGGGGGTACCTGGTCTGGTCTAGGTGGGTGCTACATGTCTAAGTAACATCCACACGAATGCCAGGTCCAAAAGTTTCCCAGCAGAACACTGTATTGTCAAAAGATGATATGTTTTATTTACTTCTCCTGTCAGTGGTTTTAATGTTGTGACTGATCGGCTTAATATAATGTGTGCATTGCAGCTTCTTTGGATCGTACAGTATGGGCGTGATGTTGAGCTGTGCCTTCAGTGTGGATGTAGACTTAATCAACAACCCTTCAAGTCCCCTCATCACTCATGCGTCAAAGATTTTCAGATTCCCCATGTTCCTCTTCCTGTTCCAGGGTAATGCTTTTTTAAGATTTCCTCTTACTCAGTCTTTGAACGTGTTTTCATTTTTACTGATTTACATTGTGCTACCAATAGTTGTTTACCCTCCTTTTCCTTCTCAGGATTTTTCCCGTTCTTCCTTCCTCTCTTGGAGCTGATGGGTTTCTCCCTTTTCCCCAAGTCCTCTACTGCCTTCTTTAAAACAGTTGTGGATGATATCAGAGCAAAACGCAATGGCAGCTCATCCCAGGTTTAGACAAAACACACACGCACCTAAGGGGGTTGTCATTAAAATGTCAAAAGTCATTCTTTCAGGCTACATTTGACAAACAAGTTTCACCATTTCTACATCCAAAAAGCAAGATGGAAACAAGGTCTTGTAGAGTGTTTCACCATCATCCAAGTAGAGGGGAGTTGAGGTGTAAGCAGGAACATCCGTGGGTGCTACTCATCAGAAACTTGCATGACTAGATACTTACCTGTAGTCTGAGAAGACAGTTTTGATCCTGTTTTCCTAATTATTGGCCAGAAGCTCCAGTCTCGGGCTGTGAACGGGGATTGCGAAACTTCCTGGGGACAGACATTAAGACTGTGTTGTAGATTGTTGACAGATTATATCTTAGTCCACCTCCCCTGTTAGAAAATAGATACCGTATTTTCCGGACTATAAGGCGCACCCGACTATAAAACGCTGGTGTTTTAATGTTTAATTACCATAAGGGTTTCTTCTACCACGGAGGGGATTGTCGGGACAGAAATGACTGTTTGGAAACGCAAAGCGTCCCATTTATTTACATTTGACAAACATAAATCTTTCGATCAATCAAACAAAATATCAATCGATCAAACTTTCACATCTTTGACATTACAATTGTGCAATGCACAAATAATACAACGGTGCGCTCCTAGCGCACTTCCTGCAGTCATAGTACCGTAGTGCAGTATAACAAAAAACAAAGCTTACAACGCCTGACGAGGCAATAACGTTGAATGGCAGCAAAAGTGCAGTAACCCGGCTGCTCAACAAAATAACCAGCATCTTTTTCGAAAACAGCCAACACAGCAGTAAAGGTGCAGTAACACGGCCGTTTACTGTATCAAAATAACCAGCCTACTATACCAGAAAAGTCAGTTCTTAATCCTCGTGTCATCGTCTATGACATGATAGTGCGCCCCTGGTGACCGTTAGCTGTAAAAATCCATCCGCCGTTGTATAAACCGCAGGGTCCAAAGCAAGTGACAAAAGTAGCGGCTTATAGTCCGGAATTTACGGTACTTTATTGATCCCGAAGGAAATTCAAGAAAATTCAGTTTCCAATTTGTCATAGATAAATTCGTCTCCTCTGGCTTAAAAGTGGACGTTTGTCCTCAAAGGAATGTCCTCCCAATGTAGATGTTTTAGCCTGAGAAGACTTGATTGTCTTTAGATGAGCAACACAAATCTTTTAGAAGCGAAGAAGCTACTTGGATGATGATGGTGAAACGCCTTCAAGACAACAAAGTCCAGTTGTCCTTGTTCCAGCTTTTTGTTTCTTGGATACACTATGACCTGGATGACTGAGAGTCCTCACAGACCTTTCACCACTTGCGGCTGTTTTGAGCTTTTGATCACATCACGTGATCTTCAAAACCAGATAAGAGGGAATCAATAAAATGCAGGGTCAACACATGAACACGGAAACTCAAACTTCAATCCAGCACGGATGAAAAAATGCATCAGGTGCTCCGAGACAAATGACAAATGACATGCATACCATATAGCTGAACAGGCAGACTCAAGTAGCTGATGGAGATCATGTGATATGTGAACTGTAAACAGCAAGTAAATGGACATAGAGGTGAGGTTGTTTCAAGTACTAGTACAACCTAAACATTGCATGTGTTTAAAATTACAAAAAAATATCTAATTAATCCAAGCTTCCATTCACCACAGTGAAAACTGTCATGAAACAATGAACACACCCATGGAAATTGTTGACTTTCCTGACATATTTTTCGTATTTGAAACACTTAACATACAAATAACTGTTGAAAGACTAACTCACACTTAAAACTGCTGTTTTGAGGTTATCTAAAGAAATATATAATAGTCAGTCACACGGGAAATACATTTATCACACTTTCAAATCCTTAAAATCTGAATCAGTTTGGTGTCTCTTTCTATTGAAGTATGGTGTCAACATGCCTGTGATATATAAATGTTTTTTTTCCCAATGTGTCTGATCTTTTTTTTTAGTATTATGAAGTAGGCTGCAAATTAATCTTATGTGTAGGTACTGTTTAATATATTGAAAAACTGGACAACTCCCATGAGATGAACTTGTTGTTGACTGTTTTCAGAATATGAGTGATATGCTTCAGTATATGCTCAACTCTCAGACAGCCAATGACCCCAAGAAAGAAAAGCAGAATAAGGGTAATTATACGCTCCGCCACATGTTCGGTGCTAACTCATACTGTACATACGCACATTCCTTTCACCTCCTTCCTGTTCACGCCTCCGGTTTGTCCTGACAGGTCTGACCGATCACGAGATCCTGTCCCAGTCGTCCATTTTTGTGTTCGCCGGTTACGAGACAAGCGCCCTCACGCTCGTCTTCTTAGCCTACACTTTGGCAAGAAATCCTGAAGTTATGGAACGCCTGCAAAAGGAGATTGACGCCACGTTCCCGAACAAAGTAGATGAGACATTTTCTGGAGTCATTTCACAGATGAAACTGTGAGAGTTGTGTTTAAACAGATATGTCATTGGTGACACCTCTTACAGGGCCCAGTCCAGTATGAGGCCCTGATGCAGATGGAGTACCTCGACAGCGTAGTCAGCGAGACTCTGAGGTAATGTTCATTTACTTGTGCTGGACATCAAGGTGTCATGGCAGACTGATGAGAAAAATGCTTTCCACAACAACAAGTAAATACAGAATCAAACTAACGTGATGCTTTTAGTACCAAACCCGCAGCGAGTCAACACCACAACTATGCATGAGTTATTAATCTCAGATTAAACCAGAGTACAGGTTTAGAGCGTCATCACCACCTCAAATACAGTGTGGTTTAGGAACTGCACAGCTCAGGACAGGAAGGCTCTTCAACATGTGATAAAATACTAATAATAAAACAGAACCAGGGACACTACACATCCACACCACACCCTCTCCTGGAGCGTCTCCCTGACGGCACGAGAGTTAAACACAGGACGACAAGACTCACAAACAGTTTCTACTTTTCTACTCTCAAGCCCTCAGACTGAACAGTTTGTGTAACGCTGCCTCACTTCCCCATCACACCGCTGTAGCTCAAAGCACAGAGCACTTTATCCACTCAGGTCTTAAGCTTTTACTTTAACTGATTTCTCCTTGCACCTCGTTTTAGTCTATTGGTTTTGTTTATTGTTTTCTAGCAAGGGAGACCTGCGAAGTCTGTGACAATAAACATCTTGAATCTTGAATCTATTTCAGAACTGTATTTCTGAGGCATCACACCGTAAATCTGCAGTGAAGAAGACAGTGGTGCTTTTCTCCACAACAGCTACACCCTAACACTTTGAGAAGAGCAAACTTTAAAACCTGTACAGCCACTGAACCAAATGCAACCAAGAGAAATCAAAATACTGCGCTTTCAAGGCACAATGATTCTGACTAAATGTTATGGTCTAATACAGAAGTATATATATTTTTTGCGGATAGGCTCTACCCTCCAGCCGCACGTCTGGAACGAATGACTAAAGAAACGGTCAAGATCAATGGAATCCAAATCCCAAAAGGCATGACTGTTACGGTTCCAGTCTACGCTCTGCACCGTGACCCCGAGCTGTGGCCAGAACCAGAGGAGTTCAAACCTGACAGGTAACAAGCTGTTTTATGTTTACGTCTGTAACATAGCTCTGCAAAGCCACATCAACTACATATTTACATGCGGGTTGTATTTCCTGGTTGCCCAGAGAGCTGCAGTTGTCACATGAAGACCTCATTGCTCTTTAAACGTTTTACAAGTCATTTTTAGAGAGTGGTCCGTGTGCTACTAATAGTCCTTTTTTAAAGCTACAATAATTTGTATTTTAACAACCTAGTATTATCCTTTAAATATTGGTTCTGACAAATTTGACACAGAAGCAGAAAAAATGACTGACTGATACATGACGTGTGGACTATCTGAGGATATGTTATTAATGTCTTGTTTGTCTTTGTTGCTGTGCTTTTGTTTCTGCAGATTCAGTAAGGAGAACAAGCCCAAGATCAACCCATACACTTACATGCCGTTTGGGGCCGGGCCAAGGAACTGCTTGGGGATGCGATTTGCTCTGACGATGGTTAAACTGGCCTTGGTGGAAGTTTTGCAGAACTACAGCTTCTCAGTCTGCAAGGAGACAGAGGTGATTCAACCACACGACACGTCAGTGTTTTGATCGCTGACGATTTCTTTCACACAATGACACGTGACAAACGATATTTGCCTTGAGAGAGAGCAAGGGGTTCCAATGCGGTGAATTTCTGTTCCCCAGATCCCTTTGCAGATGGACCCTCAAACCTTCGTTGCACCGCTTCGACCCATCAAACTAAAGCTGGTGTCTCGTTCAGTCAACTCACCGAACTAGGAAGAGCAGAGAGATACGTCCTTCGGGGATAACGATGCTCTGAGTTTGTTCTGTGAGCAGCTGAAAATGCTTCTTCAGTTCTAGTTTTAGTTTGCATCAGAAGTCTGTAACCTGGAATCTAAACGTGTGTCATGTTGATCAGTTATGTCAAATACATCTCACCTTCAGGAAAAGCTTTGAAAATCAGAACGGTTGAGAGACAAGTAGGATATCGACCAGATTGGGTCTGTTTTATGATAAATAGTTGGAAATTGCTGATATGGAGGAGACCTGAGGACGCTGTTCCTTTTTTTTCTGTTTTTAAGCAGCTGACACTGTGAAGTGGCGCTTGAAAGATGAGAAAATAAAACAAATGACCCAGTTTGTGATGTTTCCGCTCTTTAGAAAGTTCTGGTTCACGTTGTGATTTGAATGTTCAGCATTTGACCTAAACACAGAACGGACCAAAAGCAAGACTTAAAAGGTAACACACACATCTCACGGAACAAAAAATATAAATCGTGTGCATGATGTAATACATCATCAAATATTTACCAGGACACACATCATCTTTGGCTCAGTTGTTTGGGAGGAAATCTAGTTCAATTTAAATATTGCACAAACATTACGACGGCTTGGGTTTCACTACAGACACCTTTTCGTCTTATATGGCCTGGACGGTGACATAGAAAAAGAACGACCTCTGAGACCATGTACAGTGTCACAGGTGGTTGTGTTTGAGGTGTGCTTCCTTATATGGTGTCCAGCATCAACATGGAGCCAGCAAAGTGATAGAAGAATTATCACAGTAATGATGTAGTAGAGCCTAAGTGACTCATACGGCAGATAAGCACCAACAACATGTGACAGTCACAAGATAAGGCATGTCCAGTTAGGTGAGAAGGTATCGGTTGGCTCATGGATTCACATTCATTAAGGGCAAAGTATAACAGCAGTAACTCACGAGGAAAACAAGTTAAATATATGAATCAAACGGTTTTATATTCTTTTATTAGCACAGATCAGCCCTTTGTCATTAACAGTGTTTGACTGCCCGCACAGTGAACTATGACCACAGCTCTTTATGATGTTTGTCAGGTCAGGCCTGTGTACTTTTAATAAATAAACATAAAACTCACCATGTATGTTCACACAGAGTAAACACAATCACTACGAAAGTGAAATGAATCAAACATGAGCCCACAGGCTGCTCTGTGTGACAGCTAGGATCAGCTCTGAGGTAGTCGAGGTATTAACGCTGAGCTTCATCCAGCTTCACAAACACCTCCACAGATTGAAGTAAAAACACAGAAACAACTCGTGTTAAGATTCTTTGTCAGTGGTAGTCTGTGGGAAAATGCTTGGGGAGAAGTCCCTGTGAGCGGGCGTCACAAATAGAAAGATGCACGGAAATCTCTTTCCCAGTCTTTGTCCTTTTGCTCTTTTCTCTTACATTCTTCCTTCCTCTGTCCTCTCCTCCCCCTCTCCTCTCTGGACGGTGGTTTCACAGCGCCCTGATCCCTGGCTTGGAAGTGAGTAACTTTGGCCCTTTTCATGTGTCCAAACCCCAGACCTTCCTGGTCTCTCTTCAACACAGTGGGCACTGGTTGCTGAGGCCCCTCTCCCTCGGGCCCCAGCCCTGTGCCTGGTTTCCAGCCACAACGAACCATCATCTTGTAGCTGTTACTGGAGGGCGGGAGGCAGTAGTAGGGGGTGGGCGGAGGACGCCGCAGACTGAACTGATGCAGAGTGGAGGACAGATGTGAGGACAAGCTGCTGCTGTACTCGCTGCCACACACATCGCACCACTGGGACTGGAGGGAACTGGAGCTGGAAGAAACAACAGATGTCAGCAGTCTGACGGCCGTATACACATTAATACAAGTTTTGTTTGCTGTATTAATTGTGTTTCTGTGGGCCTTTAAGAGATCTACTCCTAATGCACTTCCACTGTAACCACTGGGGGACAAAAGCAACATAAATAAAAGCCTTGTTTGTACTTCCATGCTGAGCTACAGTTAATTAAAAATGTTGTAAGTAATTTTGTGCAATATCAGGCTGTAACCGTGTAATAAATCTAGCTGTAGCATCTATCAAGGCCTTTGGTAAAGCAAATATTATTATCTTGGTGGGACCAACTGCTTTATCTTTGTGTATTTTTATTGGTTCACAGTGTGTGTGACCTACCAGAGAGTGCAATGACCTAACGTAACTCTGCTCAGCCTGCGAGGCCTTTAACGATTTCACCAGTGATTCATTAATCCATGCCGATAAAAGTGCATTTGGTTTTTAATCTATCAAGTGTAAAACCAGTTATGATGTTTATTTTACACGGTGTGTTCATTTAATTTATTGGATCTCACACTTTGTTAGATTTGCTCTTCGGTTTAACATTGCTTTCACAGTTGCCAAATGCTTTCTTCATCCTCTGCTGCTTCCTCCTCAGGCTCATATAGTGATGATAAATAAAGCTGATGCAAACATATACGGTGTATCAGCCGACAGAGTTTAGGAAGCAGAGTCTTAAAATCTCCTGCTCAGTACATACTGTGGTCAGTCTTTAATTCATCAGTTATAAGGGGATGTTCAAACTGTTACAGTCAAACAAAAGCACCTGATATATTGTTACCTGATTAAAAATAACAGATTGATGAGTTTAGACTTGACAAGACCTCTGACTGATCCTTTCCTCAGACGTAGGAAGAGTTCAGATTTGATTTAAAATTTCTCTAAGAGAGTGTGTTCACCTGCTGTCAGTCTGTGTCTCTCTCTGTGCACTTCTCCCATAGCCCATCAGCTCCTCCACCACGTCATTGTGGCCCGCTTGGGGGAAAAAAAACAAACAAATGAATGAGTCAAACATCACTTTACATGCACACATGAGGTTTATTAATGAAAGCTGCATGGTTCCACCTTCTAGGGCCAGGTCTTTGGCATCTCTGCCCTGCGTATCAACCACTCCAACCCAGGCAGCTCCGTGTTGCAGCAGCAGTCTCACCGCCGCTCTTTGTCCCGACCAGCTTGCGCACATCACCGCCGTCCAGAAGAAAGTGTCCTGTAGGTGGAAAAAAACACGCCCTTGTGAAACAAATCCGAATTATGTATTTCCCTAAAATGAAAAGATGCTGAGCTTTAAGTAACCTGGAAGTTGATGTCGACCCCCTTAGAGAGCAGCTCTCTGAGGCCTGGGACGTCTCCTTCGTGGGCACAGCGTAGCAACCTGAGCCCCAGCAGCTCTGTGGATCTTTCTGAGTGTCTTGTCTCTGTTCTTTGGTCGCCTTCACGTTCACCTCTAACTACTCTTTGCACCACAGAAGCAGTCTGACCCTCCTCAGCCCCGTCCCTCCTCCTCATCCTCCTCCTCCTCTCTCTTCTACTGGACTGTCTAACCGGATGCTCTCTGCTATGACTCCTTGAGGCATCTTTGTCACCTTTCATCAGGTCTTCGTAGAACTGCCTGATTTCTTTCCCACTAAGCGCACTGCTCGTTTTAGAGCTGGATGGTCTGCTCTCAAAGCTGAAAACATCGTGGTCGCTGGCAGGAGTAAAACCTAAAGCAGCCATCAGGATAAACTGCAGGTCCAGATGTCCCAGGTTGAAGGTTTACTGTGGCAGGAAGTAGGAGAAGAAGTGTTGAGGTCTAACTATGACAACAAGCTGAACTGGTTTATCTTTTGTTTACTTCACATCGTCTTTAATTAAAATCCCGACAACACATTTTAAAGACTCAATAAACGGTGCATTAGCTAAACCGGACACGAGTCCACACACTATATTAAACTATTTATCTGAGTAACACAAACAGTCTTGGTAGCCTTATCGAAGAAGTCAGCTAGCTAAGTGTGAGCTAGCCTCCTAGCATCGGTTAGCATTAGCATTTAGACGCTCGAAAGATGTTTAGTTTGAGGGGACTTTAGATAAAACATTACCCACGTCACATAAAGGCGCAATCCGGGCGAAAATCTTAAGGTAAATAAGGCACAGGACTATAACTATTTAATATTTCAAGCCTCTTCAAGCTAGCGTCGGCTCACTTCTTCCTGAGGACGGAACACCGTCTACAGTCTGACATGTGTAGCAGAGAGTGCTGCCACCTAGCGGCCTGGATGTCAAAGTGTCTGTTACACACTGGCTCTAATGTTTCTAATGTTACAGAAATAACTCTTTCATATTGTCATAATATTACTGTAATATTAGAAATAGAAATATTAATCAAACTATATATCTATAGCTGTGAGAATTATTTAAAGAGAAGGGGTGGGAGTTTATAAGTTATTCTTCTTCTCACTCCCTTTCGAATATGTATTTCTATGTTTAAATGTTTTGCCTTACTTTTCCTTTTTATTTTGGTTTGCATATTCGAAATAAACACTTCAATCAAAATCAGAAACAGAGTGACAACACACGTCATTAAACTACTATGTCTCTCAACCACAGACACAGGCTTTATATAAAGGCACGTTCATTCGTTTGCATTGCTCAGCATTAAATTGTGGCGGCGCGCGCGAGTGCAGCGGCTCAGGACCAACCCTCCATGTCTGACCACGTAATTTCGTTATATGATACTTATATAATATAATGACAAATAAAGCCCTTTACCTTACCTTTATCTAAATTCAGTCAGGATGCCAAGATCTCAATCAGCCAGCTGAGACCTTGCCTTCGTCAAATTAAAACACATTTCTCTAACTGTTTTCAAATGTCTTTTCCGTCAAACTGCTGCAACCTCCTCCCTGCCGTCTTCACATCCTGAGGAGTCCCTACACTAAACACGTATTTACTTCTACTCGCCAAAGGGTTTCACATTTCATTTCACATTCGTTTTCTATTGAATTCTTGTACATGTATGTCCAACAGTGCTGTATGCGATGGAGATGTCAGTTTCCCTGCAGGAACCTCCCAAAGGGATCAATAAAGTTGTCTATCTGTCTGTCTGTCTGTCTGTCTGTCGTGCATGTTATCAAATCAAATCTTTACTGTTCCCTCAGAACAAAGTCTCTCCTGATGGAAATACGACACAGCTCACATGCTCTTACATAATCTCACTACAGTCTAGTTGAGTGAATAACAGTTTTAATTTTTTGGCACTTCTCAAAACACAAAATGCTTCCTTACAGAGAAGCCCCATCAAAGATATCAAAAAGTGAAATGAGACCGGACATAATATTATTACAATACATACATACATATATATATATAAAACAGACAAAAAAAACAACAACTTTGAGATCTTTTAGTGTCATTTGTTTGTGTTTAGAGGATTTAGGATGCATCTAGTTTGTATCCTTGCTTAAAGGCCAAAGTTTCCCATGCTGGCCACTAGTGTGACGGTTCAGATCTTTATGAGACGGATGCTTCAGGCACGGATGTGAGTGGACAGAGCCGTGGAGACTAAACCTAAGTCATGCAGAGCGCTTGTATCTTTAAATAATGTAGTAGCATATAAAAAACAGCAAAAAAGGAGACAAACTCTCTGGAACACTTTGTTAACGCTAGTGTAGTGGTGGGTTTGCATTTGTTTGCACGCAAAACGCACAAATATTTCAGAAAAGGAAATTGAAGGTTTGTAGCAGATCGCTCCTTAATGCTATGACTTTGCTTATGGTTTGTTTCAGTAGTAAATATAAACTGAATATTGTCGTCTGAGGAACTGATACTGATGATTATCTCCATGTAACGCTAACTAAATTTACAGTGGCCACAAAAATGTACAGTCCAATAACAACGTGCCAAACTAAAACGTTATCTGTAGCAGACTGTCATATTTGGAGAGTGTGTGCACATTTCTGCTTCATTCTGCTCCGGCATTTAACATCTGAGATATTCTGCTTCTTCAGTTTCTATGAATACATGTGAAAGTACTGAAACTTAAAATCCTGACCTAACTTTGATCAGAACGTGTCAAATTATTGACTTGAAAGTTGGTTGATTGGTGCTTTGTGGACACACTATCTATAAGTGGTACTTCCATTTAAAAAAAACAGTCACATAACCTCCTCAGTTATGATCATTTGGACTTCACGGCTGCTTGAATTAAGCTGCTTTCACACATGACTGAACAAATTCTTAATGCCTAACGTTAAAAACATGCAAATCCTCTGGTACGATCCTTCATAAGTCACAACCAAACCTTCTCTGTTGTGTTACTGTAATATCAGACTAGTGGTATTTACTGATGTGTCTGTTTCTGTCCCCGGTCTGTGTGAATGTCTGTGCGCAGTGAGGACAGGAGTAGGGTCTCTCCCCCGTGTGTATCCTCATGTGAACGTTGAGTTTGTCTTTGCTGATAAAGCGCTTGCTGCAGCAGGAGCACGCGTACGGTTTATCTCCCGTGTGATAACGCTGGTGCATCTTCAGCTCCGTCATGCGACCGTAAGTTCGCCCGCACTCGGGGCACTCGTAGCTGGGCCGCACCTCCATGTGCTGTCTGCTGTGAAGGCGCAGCCCGCTGGACGACCTGAAGCTCTTGCTGCACTGCGTACACTGAAAGGGTTTCTCTCCGGTGTGGACGTGGACGTGCAGCTTGAGGCTGGCGGCCGAGGGGAAGCCGTTGCCGCAGACGGCGCAGAGGTGGGGTCTCTCCCCCGTGTGGATCGACAGGTGCTTCTCCAGCTTGTTCTTGTTCAGGAAAGTCCTGCCGCAGACGGGGCAGGTCATTGGCTGCTCTCCGTCATGTGAGCTCATGTGTTCCGTCAGCTCGATCAGCGCGGAGAAAGCGAGATCACACCGAGTGCACGAGTACGGCTTCTCCTTCTTGAACTTCCTGTGTTTGAGGCAATGCTGCTCCAGAGCTTCCTTCTCTTCAAAGGTTTCGATACAACACGTGCACTGGTACGGTCTTTCCTCAGTGTGAGTCCGCAGGTGATACTTCAGAGCTGTCACCTGCAGGAAGACACCGTCACAGTGTGGACATCTGGATTCTCGTCTTTTGTGGACCAGTTCGTGTCTCTTGTAATGAGAAAGCTTGAGGAAGCGCTTGCGACACAGTGAGCAGTAATACTGTTCGTTGAGGTGACCTTGCTCGTGCTTCTTCAGGGCGTACTCTACCTTGAACTTCTTCTCACAGGTACCGCAGCTGTAAGACTTCTGATGGACCCCCATGTGTGTCTCCAGTTCCCCTGGACTACTAAAAGTTTCATCACATTTTGGACAAGTCCCACTGTTTTCTTTCACGTGAATCTCTAGGTGTTTGTTGAGGTCTTCTGGGAAGGCAAAGACCTTGTGGCAATCGGGGCACGTGTAACACTCAGAGTCTGTTTCTTTACGATGGGTCACTATGTGCCTTTTCAGATGGTACATCCGGCCAAATACTTTGCCGCAGTCGCCACAGACGAGGCTCCGAGGGCTGGACTCAACCTTCTTGTGCGATTTAAGATGACTGGCTAGAGACGCCTTCTCCTTGAACTGCTTGTTACACGCGAGACACGTGAGGCCTTCGATTACGTGAGTCTTCTTATGCGCTTTCAGCTCCAGCCAGCTGCTGAAGCTTTCCCCACATTTAGAGCAGATGTATTCGCCCAAGCCATGCTGGTTCCTCACATGCCGCGTCATGTGGTAGGACTGGCTGAAGGTCAAGGCACAGATAGGGCAGCTGAAGGGTTTCTCCTTCGTGTGCGTCCTCATGTGTCTGGCGAGTTTGTTTGCGCCTCTGAAGCGTCTGCCGATGCAGATCGGACAATAATGTCCTTTTCTTTTAGTTTCCGAGGTGGCTGTTTTCTTCTTTCCATCTCCATTTTGAGATTCAGCTTCATCTGAGCTCTTGTCTTCCGTCGTAACGATATCTCCAGATCCTTTGCTCTTAGAATCACCGTTAGCTACGTCTTCATTTTTACATCCAGTTACATCGATGCGCTGAGAACCTTCTTCCTCTTGTGCGGCCTGGTTTTCACCGTGTGACATGACATGGCTAGAAAGTGCACCGGTGTTCGTGAACGTTTCATCGCAAGCCGGACATGACAGCACTTGAGACGCGTGCATCCTCTTGTGACTCTGCAGCTCCGCCGGGCTCCCTAAGCTTTTCCCGCAGGTGCTGCAGACGTGTGGGCCCAAGCCGTGCTGGTTCCTGAGGTGTCGGGTCATGTGGTAGGACTGGCTGAAGGTCACGGCGCAGACCGGGCAGGTGAACGGCTTCTCCTTCGTGTGCGTCCTCATGTGTCTGGCGAGCTTGTGTGAATCTCGGAAACGCCTGTCGGTGCAGAAGGGGCAGCGGTTGCCTTTTTGCGCAGTCAAAGAAAAGTCACAGTCATCATCGTCGTCGTCGTCATCATCATCAGTCTCATTGTCGCTGTCATCACTGTTGCAGTCTTCGTCTTTAACCTTGAACAATGACGACGAGTCGCCATTATCATCATCGTGTGCTTTATTAGTCTCGTCCTTCCTCTTAGACTCCTCTTCGTCATTATCACTGTAATACTGCTTATCTTTGCTGTAGTAGTAGTTATCTTTGAGCCTTGTCAGCATTTTAGTCATACATGGTTTCGTTTTCTTTCTTTCCTCCCCGCGCCGAGGCCTTCCTCTTCTAGCCTTCCTTTTAACAGGCGCTTCTAAGTCGTCTCCGATGTACACGCTGACCTCGTGAATATCAAACAGCTGGGATTCCACCTCTTTGCCGATAGCCAACGCCGTGGCCAGCGTTAAAGTTTCCCTCCCCTGCAGCAGCCTCTCCCTGAGCTGTGGGTAGTTTGTTTTTTCAATCAGCTGATCCAGGATAAGTTTGTCCTGTAAGTTTCCATAGCCGCAAGGCCTCAGGAGTTCTTCTAACGCTGAGACGAACTGATCCACCGTCTCTCCAGGCATCTGAGACCTTTGGTGGAATCTCAGGCGCTGCATCTGAGAGCTGTTATCGGAGGTGAAGTGAACGGTCAGGGTGGAGATGGCTGCCGCGTACGTGGTCTCACTCCAGATCAGACTTGAGAAGATTCGCTCGCCCTCCGGGCCGAGGCAGTTCTGTAAGAGCAAACACTTTGTGGAGTCGGCCAGCTCCTTTTCACCCAGAGCTTTGATGTAGTGTTCAAAGGCTTTCAGCCATTTCGGCCAAAGCATGGTCGGTTCACCGGGGACAGGTAGGAAAGGCGGAGGTGGAGACAGGATCACCAGCAGCGGCTCTGGGAGTGGCTCCGACGAGAAGTCATGTTTCGTCTGCTCCTCCTCATCTAGTTCTACAGTCACTTCTCCCATTGTTCGTTTTTAATGATATATTTTCCTCTTAGTGACTTTTTTTTTCTCCTTTCTCTCTTGAGTCAAGGAGGAGTCACCGAATCAAGATGTCAACCTCAGGTCTGTGTTCAGACTCCTGATGTTTCCCTGCATTCACGTCCATCCAGGAAAACTGTAAAACAAACACAAATTAGACTTTATGTCTTTACATATAATAAACCTGGCTGAAACTGGTGCAGTCTAATGTCACAGTCTTGCAATCAATCCTATTTTCATGAAGGTGTTTCCAGAAACAGCTTAAGGGATGTGTCGTTTCAAATGTATGATTATGTGGGATCATATAGTTTAACACTGGCATTTGCAAATATAATTGATTTTATAATATTAGATTCTAAGGTTCTAATTTGTTTTGATTTTCACTTAATCATTTCTTCCTTAATACTGGAAGTTAGTGAAAATGAAAAGCCTATGGTGACATCGTTACAGTCCTCGTTTTAGTTATCAGTTACCCAGTTTATATTTTTGTTTATATACCTGAGAAACAACATAATCGCTGTGCATGAAAACCAGCTGCCGTCCTTTATAACTTTTGAAAAAAACAAATACTGTAAGTTGAGTGAAATTGTTCAAACAAACTAGCTGCTACACACGAGAGGTTCACTGGTGACTGCAGGTCCAGCTGTGGAGATCTGAGGGGCCGCCGGGAGGCCCTTCAGGGACCCTGGGTTGGACAGGGATTAACTACAGACGTTGATTGTTCCACAGCGGGTCTTGTCAGGGGCCTGAGGGTCTAAATGGAGAGGACACCATAACCTGCAGTGAGCACTCAGAGGCGTTGTGGCTGTTCAACCTGAGGGGGGGGGGGATCTTATTATCTCAAATCTCCAAACTGGCAGCTACAGAAACTAGTAAATCATATTTTCAAAGTAAGATTTTGATAAAGCTTTAATGCCAAAATGTATTTTTTTTAAATTATATTTTCTGTGTGTTTATATTTATATCTAAATCTGACTGGTTGACACAGACCCCCCCTCTCTGCTGAGGCTGTTTGGTTCATTCCTGTTGGGGGGGAGCTGTAGCTAGCTGTGCTGTTAGCTGTAATGGAGGTTTATCAATACTGGGGATTTAGAAAACAATATGACTTAAAAGAAATCTGTAAATGGCCACGACTTTATGAATACTCATATTTAACCTGACTTTAGCCTCTCTGGCTAATCCACAAGGGTTAACATTATTGCTAGCTTGTTGTATTCTGCTGTTGTTAGCATCTAAGTTACTGTTTGTTGTCTAAAACAATAAATACTACAGCTCTAGAGTAGTCCCACAGAACAGGAGACAGACATGGACAGACGAGTTAAACAATGAGGAAAATTCGTGTTGGCTGTCTAACCAGTCATTAGCCAAGAGAGGAAGCTTTTACTCATGTTCTTGTTATTATTGTTGTCAAATACAGTAGAGAACAGTAAATAAGTGTTTTTTTTCTTTTGTCTTGCAGATTTAATATTTAAATAGTAAAAAAAAAATGAATTAAATTGACTCCTCTGTGGGTCTAGTGTATATATTAGCTGTGATTTTGAAACTGTTCCCATGATATCAACAAACAAAAGCAGCAAAAAGCAGCTTTTGTTTGTTGATGTTAATCTGAACATGGCTAGCTGTCTGTGTCTCAAATCCTCCAATCAATGTAAAATAAGGTGAATACACAGACTGTATAATAAGGAGGTGGTTATTAGACGAGGAGGAGGAGGAGGAGGAGATGAAAACTCACCGAATCAAACTGGGTTACAAGTCTGGGTGCCTCCACACAGACAGACAGCGAGGTGAGGCCATCTCCAGCTCCGACCTTTAGCCGTCAGCACCTGGACACACACAGCTTGCTGCAGTTTTAATAAAAGCCACTTCAGGTGATGCGTTTAAAACAAAACGTTTGGCTGGAGAGATGAGCATAAAGTGAAAAATCTAGCCGCCATGCTGGTGACTCCTTCTTCGGGGGACGCAGAGAACACTTCCCGCGGTCCGTCCTCTCCTCCACAGCGACCCCTGCTGGCTGGGAGACAACTTGAGCGCCATTAAACTAAACATCTGGATAAAAACAGCTGCGTCTGTGAATCACTAATATCACACACCACTCAAACAGTCTGGTACTGGTAAATGTGTATAAGAAAACTGGTTGATGTTAAGTGTTTAAGCTGCATTTTACTGCAGTTATGTGGTTCTAATATTTAACTATTTTCACAACACTGACCAGCCTGTTAAAACATTAGTTACAAACAATGAATATTTGACATTTTTACCTGATAAATGACTCACTATTTCTCCGAATGGTTCATCATTTGCTGTATTTTTTTTGCAGTAATAAGAATAACAGCTTTCACACAGTGTATAATAATAGTATCACATCACACCCACGTGTCAGAACAATAAATCTGAGTATGTGTGTAAAGTGGCACATGTTTAGATTTTTAAAAAGGCACAATGAAAGTCGTTACACGTAACTGATAAAACAGCCCACTTGTTTACAGTGATTCACTAATTAGTGTTGTTCAAATACGATGAAAAAGAAACATAACCACTTTCACTTCAGCTGCTGAAGTACTTTTTAAAAACATTTCTTTGTTGTACTTCTACTTTGTAAGGTTTTTCTATTTTGTAGTTTTGGTATTTTTGTAATCCAAGTAATCTGTTTCTTCCGCCAGTATTTGTCAGATTGCAAAGTGCACACCCGGCTGTAATGAATGCACCCTGTCTCAACTAAACAACCTCTTACATCACTGTTTAATAATTCATCTACCTGCTGCCATCTGTTTCCTTGAATGCACTCCACACCTTATTCAGAGAAGTGTATCTGACAGACCCTTCACACCCTGATCTGAACCCTGAAACACAACTGATAAAGCTCTGAACCTTCACTCCTTTCACTTCCCACACAGACCTGGTTATTCATTCAGTTTTTTTTATGCTGACGCATATCTTTATTTCAGTTGACGTAGTGTAGATCCACAGCTAGAAGTTCAGTATGGCAGGACTAAAACACACCGCGTACACACACACACACACACACAGATAAACAATGATCATTTATTCACACACTGCATGGAGATCAAAACAAGCGTGGCAGAGTGAGGGAGGCCGCTGTCTGGCTGACGAACATTTAAATTATACTTACAGATGATCTTTGTTTGCACTTGGAGAGAAGTACAAAGTACATGTGTGTCAGCCAGTCTCAGACAGTCTGAACAAGAATGATCCTCTAAAACATCCTGTCGTTCCACATTCGCTCTCTCAGTCACCGCAGCTTTTTTTTTTTTTTAAAGATTCTTGTTCAACGTCGTCTTCCTTTTCTCTCTTCTCCGTCGTCGTACGTCAACTCTCTCCAGTGCCGTTCAGTCATTTGCTTTTAAACGCACAAACATGGTCGAACCACGGACGACAGCACACAAGTAAAAAGGTTTCCCCTGTACAAAATCCATCCTAAAAATACAAACATACACACAATGGCACGCTTTGCTTAGCAGTGAACTACACAGACAGACGATGGGGGCTCTGAAAACTGACATTTTACACGCATGCTTGTATGCACACGTGTCACACTCGGACTAGTAAAAAAAAAATTACATTAGAACAGAATAAAGGTGAAATGCGTGGGGCTTCGGCTCAGTGCAAGCATTATGGCTTGAGAGGCTGCGGTATAAGGAGACAACAGGCAGTAGACGGTATAAAAACATGGTTTTCACATCTTCCGACCTAAAACTCAAACATCACACATTGCTTTCCATTCAACACTCTCGCTGAGAATGCCGTTAAGTGCTGAGGAACCCCTGTCCACGTCACTCTCCGTCCTTTTCAAGTTCAAAAACTGTGATTATCGATTGTTTTTTTTCTGTTCCTCTGTGCGGTGGTCTTTTAAAGCTGACAGCTTGGTGTTTTCGTACACGAACCAGCCAGTCAACAAAAGCTGCTCCCTTCTGTGCCGTCTTTTAATAACTCCCTTCAACCTTGAGGTTCCTCTCTCCCAGTGGGAGGTACTGAAATGGTGCATCAGAGAGTGCATGTGTGTGTGTGTGTGTGTGTATACTTGTGCACTTAAAAGTGTAAATACAGAAAACAGAGGATAAGCTTTGTGCAGAAATTCCAGGTTCCACCAGGGTGAAGTCTCTCGTCGACATTAACACAAATGGACTCGTCTACTTGTCGCTCTCAGTGGAGAGTCTCTGGAACAGTTGAGAGTATCTGGCGGTTTATGGCGTGAACGCGTGTGTGTGTGTGTGTGTGGAAATAGAAGACAGTAACTGTGTGAAAGCACAGTGACACAGAGGCGTAAAAGAGTAAAAGAGCAACACACACACACACTCTTCACCACAGGGTCTTTGTGAACGAGGGGAGAAGGCTAGTGAGAAGTGTAAGTTTAGTTCTTCCGGGGCTGTTTTGTCACCAGTTCGTCCCACGTGTCCCCATCTCATCTCGTCCCCGTCTAGTCCAAACGCACATCGGCCCCAGTCCTTCATTGTGTGTACGTGTGTGCGTATGAATTTGTGCAGGTTTTGTTTCTAGAGTCAAACAAATGAGGAGAATCCTGTCACAGGGGTGCGTGACCCCGGCGGGTTGGTGTTGGGGTTGACGTGTGTGTGTGCAGGCTGCCCCGTGGGTGTGTACGCGCCGCCCGTGCTGTGCTGGGTGACCACGGTCTGGTAGTAGGGCTCTGTGTCTGCCGTGGCACACTCCTCGTAGCCAAAAGGAGTGCCCGAGGTAATCCCTTTGAGGCCTTTGGGCTGCCGCTTCCAGGAGTTGTAGTAGGTGGGGTCACTCATGTAGTGGTTAACGAAGGAGTGCTTTGGCTGCTCGTCCTCGTAGTCGCTGTCCGTTAACTGGACACAAACACAGCAGGGTTAGATTCTGAGCAAGCATTACGCTCCTAGTGCAAAAAAATCACAATCTAAAACAGATGCAGCAGAACTTGAGTTATAACTTCTTCTATATAATGCTTTTTTTCCTTCTATATAAAAACCTGTCATTTACCCACAATGCAGTTTGACTGCTGGCAGACTGGTCGCTGGTTCTGTTAGTAGCGGCTAATGTGGCCTCCAGTCTCAGGCAGAGATGAGGAGCAGATACAGACGTCTGGTAAAGTCACTCCTTCCAAACTACACACCTTCAGACTGTTTTCATTTTCCAACTTGTAGTTTTCAGCCTCATGGGATATTTATGATATAATGTGCAATTACAATCACAAGGGGCTTTATACTCAGTACCATCTAAGACCCATCAACAGACTTTGATGTGTAAAATTGGATTTAACGTTCTAAGGGCTCTAATACATCGTGCGCATCAATTGTCATTGCCTGCAGTTTTTTAATATGACAGCAGATAGACAGGAGACACGGGGAAAGCTTGGGTTTGATCTAAAGACGTTGAGATTTCATTACATCCTCAGGTGGCACTTTTAGCCGTTATCAGCGGCCCTCAGCATGTTGAGTCTGTGGCGGAGGCAGAGGGTAAGAGAACTCAGTGATATTAGCTGTGTAATCTCTTTTCTTTCCAATGAGCAAACATCAGTGGCGCTTTCTATTTCTGTTGTATTTTCTATTAACTGTCCATCATTTTCAGGTTTATATTTTGTCGATACAACGTCAGGTTTCAGTGCTGCAGAACCAGCTATTTTATCATGTACAGGTATTGAACTGATTTAGTCAGGCAGTGAAGATATGAACGAGTCAAATTATCTGGTGAGACATAAATATAAACAGAAGTTAAACAGGAGACAGCAGAGAGAGAACCAGGGGATGATGTCGAGTCATTTTATCATACATTTTCCTCAACAGCTTTACAGTGTGTGCAGCAGGTGTCTTTTCACAAGTGTAAATACAACAAACCTCAGGCAACGGATGTGTATCGAATACAGCATATATGTCAAACTCAGGCCCTCGGGCCAAATCTGGCCCGTGTTGTAATTATATTTGGCCAGCGAGTTAATTTCAAATGTCTATCAGAGCTGGCCCGCCAGTATATATCGCATGCACTGCTAATACTGCAAATCTCAGAATGCTTTACTCGTTCATTGGCACATCAATCAAGACGCACTAGCGCCTTCTGTTGACAATCATTAGCAACTTCATGCTACCAGTCACCTCGGGCAAATTTAAACCACCCCTCCCAAATAACGTCCAAACGAGAGATGGAAAACAGGAGTTTTCAAGACAGGAGGGAGGCAGATTATCTGTTCATGAATGTAAAGGACAGACCTGTTTTTATTTATGTGTGGAGCCAACGTGGCTGTAACGAAACTTGCCCCTACCACAAGGCAAGGACTGTTAATAGCTGAATTGTTGAATTTTCATTGAAGAGAATTATTTTGTTGGTTGTTCTGTTGTTGGCCTGTGAAAAAGGGTTTACACTGAAAATAAACTTGAAAGGCTCCAGACAGAGAGAGGCATTAAGAATTCATTTTATTTAAATAACAATAAGAAACGAATGCCACTGATGTGTTTTTTATTTGAAATTTGATTTCTCATGTGTTTATAATATTAAGCTTGTTCCAAACTCAATGTTTAAGCAACTTAAGTTTGTTTCCATATGACAAAGTTCATCATTATATATCTGGAGAGAAGGGAAAACGTGCTCAATTTTGTTCAATATTTCAATAAATATTGAGTCTGCCCTGCAACTTTGTCCCAGTGTTTAAGTTTGGCCCACTGTGTATTTGAGTTTGACACCCCTAGAATACAGCAACATAAATTTAAAGATGTAAAATCATGATGACACAACTGTGGACTGTGAACATGTAAGAGCCAACAGGACGGCCTGTTTGTGATTCTTGGGTTAGCGTTGGTGTGTCGGTAACGTGTCCGTTCCCTGAGAGAGCAACAGACAGACAGACGGATAGAAAGACATACCTCTGACTCAGAGACCTCGGTGGGTTTTTCAGTGAGTGTGGTGCTCTCTGTGAGGACAGCTCCATTATAGTTGTTACAGATGTCCTCATCAGAGTAGTGAAGTCCACCTGGACTGGGCCTGGGAGGAGACCTGGTCACACATACGGACATTAAACTTGTTACGTTTTGGTCAAATCCAGGAAAGTTTGTGTGAGAGAGGGAGTCAGTGCTCACCTGGTCCCGTTCTTTTTCAGGAAGGAGTTCTTGGAATTGAGAGCTCTGCTGTTGAGCTCCAGAGCAGTGAAGCCTCCGTTGTCCAGCGTTACAGACTCCTCTGCTGTGGACGCGTGCTTCCCTGCAGGGGAGAATAATCAGAGGGAACTTCAGATAAATACTAAAAATTCAAACCAGTCCAGCCACGCTTGTTGAAATGTTTCCTGAAATTGTTTTTCTTGCTGCACAGAATTTATGTGCAATTTCCTGTTCATTTATTGTGTAATTGGCTACCTTCAAAGATTCCAAAACACAGGATTAGATGTTGATTTCCTTCGTGCAAACACGTACAAGAGTTCACTGGTGAATAGGTGAAGAAGCTTGAGGGCTTGTTTGAATTTTGGTTCACGGGGTGTTTCGGCCTTTATCACTATACTACCTCATCGGAGGCGGCCGGCTACAGGGTGATCAGTCCTGAGCCTGCATCCCATGCCCGATTGTTCATAAGAGTCACTTTGTTGCTATGTTGCGGACATCTCATGGGACTATGCATGGCAGGGACGTCCTGTTCCCTGAGTCAAGCCGGAAGTCTCAGAATTAGAAGCAAATTAAAGCGTGATACATAATTTGACAGTCAGGAAAGAACAACGCAGAATGCCTTTGTCATTTATCCACCCAGAACCATAAAAAATGAAACCATAAAAGCAGACAGTGTCACGTTATAAATTGAGAGAATTATGTCTGCTGCTCGGAACACAGCGAGCTGCTGAACAAAAATCAAAGATGTAATTTTCCATTGCTCAGTGACTCCCACTGTTTCTACACTCGTGTGTGTGTGTGTGTGTGGTCGTTCTCCCTCCACCCTCCTCCCTCCTCCTTCTTTCTGAAACTTCCTCTCATGTTTGATGGCTGCCCAGAGGTTTTGCCAAGGTTTCTGTGGCAACTCAGACTAACAGCTGTCCTGATGATAACCTGCACTTGTCAGGGCGCACACTCTCTCTCACACACACATAAAGTGAATTCTGTGCCGACCATTGAGAACATCATAGATGAAAAAATGTAGATGAAAACAGGAGGCCCCCACATGTTTTAGAAGATTAACCGGGCAATGTTTCACACAGACGAACAGTGTTTTGTCTGAAGGAGGAGTCAGTTTGTTTTTCAGCTATGTTGGTGAGCTTCATAGGTTCAGATTTTGAATCTCCAGCTCAAGAGCCGCTGAGCTCTGTGACTGACCCGTGGAGGCACAGTGAGGGCAAATCTAACAGAGCAGTGTATAAACTGAATGTGAAGAACTGGAGTATGAGTTAGCATTTGGGGCTTTAGTTAAAATAACTGGGTCTAAAACTGATTCACTCCGCGTGCAAATTTTGGAGCTTAAACAGGTTACTGTGCTACTACACAACATTTCATTATATTCACCAGTTTGGTTTTATAAATATAAATAGTTAACAACCATGTGTAACAAATACAGAAAGCCTCCATGAGATGGCAGTAGGGCTTTGTGGAGGTACTGTTTTACTGATGTACACCAGGGAGCCATTTGTCCTGGACCATCCTGCTGAAGGAACAGCACTCCCTCAAAAGGACTGTACTCCTGCAGGAACAACGCTGGTGGAGGCGGTTGATCTACAAACTATACAAGTGTGCTGACACAAGACTCAGCTTGTCAGAATCACAAAAAAAAATGGAAGACACACTGGTGAATCTATGGAGGGTACATGTGTTGAACCTGTAGAGGCTCAGAGGAATGATATCAATGTAACTGAAGAAAGAACAATGCATCCTTCAACGCGACACAAACTATTATCTTTATTGCTACACAACAAAATGAACTAAAGGCTAAATGCTTTCACACTGTCTACTGGGACACCGTGAAAGCATTAGAGACTAAATCACAGTCACAGACCTGTGCCGCAGGCCTTGTACTTGGAGCTGTGTCCGTGCAGCAGCAGCGTGAAGACCAGGACCAGGATGAGGATGAGTCCCACCAGAGCCATGACCAGCAAGAACCACCACTCCTCATAGAAGGGACGCTCTGACAGAGCTGCAGGCACACAGAGGCACATGTATCAGGGAGAGGTCGACATTTCTTTTGCTTCTGTTCTTTTTGGTTCTGCCTCACAGGACCAGAGTTGTTCACACTCTGTAAATTATACCTATTGAAGTGCGATTCTTTGTCTTACGGTTTGCCTCCAAGCTGGTTCGTTCCTAACAAACAGTATATGAAGTAAGAGATAGGAAGCTAAATAAATTAATGGACTGAAGACTGTTCATAAATGAAATAAATTTACTTAGAAACTCATGAATTTGGTGACTCAGATGTGATGCAAATCCTGTGTTTGTTAAAAAATTCTAGTTGTGTGACTCTGCCTTCAGGTGGCAGCAAAAGCACATAACAATCGCCTCACACTGCATCTGGCAGATGTCTGTCACACCCCACTCAGACAAGGTGAGTTTGTTAATTAGCCTCATGTCCAGCACCGTGTGTGTGTGTGTGTGTGTGTGTGTGTTTACCAGCAAGAGCAGCAGAGGGTGTACTCGGCTGTCCGTAACCATAGCGATTAATAGCGATGACTCTGAACTCGTAACTGATCCCCGACCTCAGGCGCTCCAGTGGCACCGAAACAGACCTGCTAGTCGGAGGGAGAAGTCTGATGAAGGAATCCCACACTCCTTCATCTGCGGCGAGAGAGAGAGAGGGAGAGAGAGAGAGTTCAAGTAAGAGTACCTTTTAAGAATAAGTTCCTTTCAGTTGTCAGAATTTAATTAAAGAAAATTATAAATCGTCAGGTCTCGTTTAAGATGATAATGATAATATGATGATGACAGTGATCCCTGTTAGGGTTATTACTATTATTTAA
This sequence comes from Chelon labrosus, assembly GCF_963514085.1. Lineage (NCBI taxonomy): Eukaryota > Metazoa > Chordata > Actinopteri > Mugiliformes > Mugilidae > Chelon > Chelon labrosus. Next base: position 13,389,642 of record NC_140338.1, read on the forward strand.
AGAGCCATATTTATTATTATCAGCAGCAGAATTATACCCCAGTCTACAATGGCTCTCCTGCAGAGTGCTAAAATAATTTCCCACCGTTGTTCCCTGTCTGTATTACACCTCTGGTAATCTTTATTAGAAAATTGTGCCTGACTTGATTTGCACAGCGGGTCTTAATGAATCTGGAGAAAGCTGCGCTCAGAACTGTTTAGTGCAGGGTGGCACTTAGGCTGCCTCTTGATTAACAGAAAGAAATTAATGCACATGATGACATGGTGCATGTCAAGTGGGTTATGGCTGACCTGCGTGCGCCGTTTCTCACCTGAAGGACGAGCCTCAACAACATATCCAGTCACAGGTGCCGCACCGATGTCTCCCTCCGACCAGTGGATGGTGAGCTCAGAAGACGTCTTGGAGATGGACATTTCCATGGGTGAGCCAGGGGAGCCTGTAGCGTCAGAGGAAAACATTTGTACTTGAACACTGTGTTGATGTGTCTTAGTTTCCTGAGATTATTGGCATTAATGCAACAATACAATCACATGAAATAATGGGTCTGACTTTTTAGGCTAAGGCTTAGGACAAGAAATTAACCTGAGATGATTCTCCAGCTGAACATATCTTAACTTAACCTTAGCTCTTAACTCTAGCATACATCTGAAAATAAAACAAAACAAAAAGTTATTGGAAAGAAAATCAGGTTGTCGTGATGCTAAAAGATGCTAAATATTTAGTAATTCCAGCTCCTCAGATGTGACTCTCCGATGAAGTTTCCTGTTTCTTATGATTGCAATCTGAATCTTATGAATGTGAATGTTTTATACTGGCTAATAAAGGCCCTTTTTCACAATTCACTGCCTTTTATGGACTAAATAATGAATTGTTTAATAGAGAAAATGATATGCAGCATAATTGATATTATAAAATATATATTACAGCTGCAGCCTTGTACCCTAGAGTAGTCGCAGTAGTCACTCCACATATTTTATGCACAGTCCTTGCCTACCTTTGACAGGCTGAGCAGTCATGTTTGCCTGTATAGGTGGTCCATAGCTGACTGTGAGAGCCTGGACACTGAAACTGTACGTTGCTCCTTTCATTAGGTCCCGAACCTTCAGCCATCGCTGCCAGCTGCCTTTCACGTCCACTGTCACCACTTTACTTACTCCTGCAGACAATTGAAGAGAAATGTCAGTTTAACAATCCGCATGTACACTACATCCATATGTGTGTATGTGCGTGTATGTGTGTGCACACCTTGCACAGGAACAGTGGGCTGGTAGATGACCCTGTAGCCTTCCAGCTGTCCATTAGGAGTAAGTGGAGCTCCCCAGGACACGTTGACACTTCCTCCTGTCACCTCAGAAAAGGACAGGTAGCTCGGCTGGCTGGGAGCTGCAGGCACACAAAGGATGACAAATTCAGGAAATCGGAAATACTTTAACATGATGCTTGTTAGTTTGGGTTTCAGGAACAAGAACTGTCATCTCTTCCTACCAGACTGCAGGGTCCGGGCCCCACGGGGGTCACTGGGAGGTCCGTCCCCGGCCGTGTTGAAGGCAGTCAGTGTGACCAGATACGGCGTGTAGCTGGTCAGGTTAGTGAGGTGCACACTGGTTTCCGGGACAAAAATCACCTTCACCTTCTCACTCTGGTTCTGCTTGTCTCTCTCCCAGTAGTGGATCTGTAACACAGGACAGAAACGCTGTCAACAACACTCACTCTGTCACTCCTAACAACATTACACGGCTCACGACTCCTCCGTTCCCTCACTTAATTTCTGCCAACTTGATGTGTGATTTACTTCCTCTCATCTGCTCCTGAAGTCTCTTAATTGTTTTAGACAAACAAGCTGCTTACTGATGTTTTAAAGTGGCATCTGATGAGATTAGCTCTACGGCTGCCAGTTTTAAAGAAGTAGATACCACTACTCCAGTCTAGATGTACATATAAGGCTTTTCATTTTCCATACATCTGACACCTTGGACTCTCTAATAACTACACTCGGTGTAAAATCTTCTTTAAACCATAACTCAGTGGCATGAAATGGAAATGAGAATGATAATTGTGATGATCAGTTTCCAACTTTAGATGACCAGATTCTAGGGAGCGTGACAACAAATACTGATAAATATTTGATAGATAACACCGTATCAATACTATATTATCATGATTGGTGCCCTGAAACCCCAAACATGAATACTTTATATCAGACACATCCCGTGGTCGTGGAAAAGATGTTTGAGAAGAGTCAAATCATTGGCATGCATCAAGCAGAGAAAACATCTAAAGAGATTGAAGAAACTACTAAAATTGGGTTAAGAACAAAAAACTGGAAGGATAGTGGGGAACCATCACATCAGGGTAAGAAGAGAGGCAGATGAAGTGATGCACCCATCATGCCTAGTGTCTACTGCACAAGCCTGTGGGGGCAGTGCTATGATCTGGTGTTGCTGCAGTTGCTCAGGTCTAGGTTCAGCAACATTATGTGTCCAAAGAATGAGGTCAGCTGACTACCTGAATATACTGAATGACCAGGTTATTCCATCAATGGATTGTTTCTTCCCTGATGGCATGGGCATATTCCAAGATGACAATGTCAGGATTCATGACAAATAGTGAAAGAGTGGTTCAGAGAGCATGAGACATAACTTTCACACATGGATTGTCCACCACAGAGTCCAGACCTTAACCCCATTGAGAATCTTTGGGATGTGCTGGAGAAGGCTTTGTGCAGTGGTCAGACTCTCCCATCATCAGATGATGAAAAATGAATGCAACACTGGATGGAAATAAATCTTGTGACAATGCCACAGTGAATGTGTGCTGTAATCAAAGCTAAAGGCGGTCCAACGAAATATAAGAGTGTGTGACCTTTTTCTTTGGCCAGGCAGTGTATATGCAATGACAATAAAGGGGATTTCCTTTTAAACACATTCTACTTATTAGAAAATAGTCAAATTACAAAATATGTTCATTCATTCATCTTCTGTAACCGCTTATTCCTGTGAAGGGTCGTGGGGTCTGCTGGAGCCTATCCCAGCTATAAAATATGTGAATAGAATAAAAATTATATAGAGTTTGACCGCTGTATAGTTTTCCAACATTTTTATGCAGAGGAATCAACTACTCAACTAACACGGAACTAGTGCACATTAGTATCAGAGGTTCTCCCACTAGATTGCAAATCATATTAATATTTATTCAAAATCATGAGGTGAATTGATTCAATGAATTTTAATAGAGAGCTGAAGATTTTCACTAACAACTGGGAGACAACTGGGATTCATGGATAATCTGCTATAACTAGTGAATGGACTATCTCTTTCCTCTGCCTCTATTGCTCCTCTGGTGCTATCCTAATCAGAGCATGCCGATCAGGTCATGCAAGTTGCCTCGTATGTTTGAGATTATTATGGAAGGAAACTTAATTGTGTTTTTGAGGAGGTTTATCAGCGTTTACGCCCCAAATGTAGATTTTGAAACCTTCATTTCTTTGAATCCTTCACATTTGGCTGGTTGGTAAATAACACATTTTCAATGATGGACAGAGACATATTTATTACGGCTTCACACAGATGCTAACATCTGTGACATGCACACTGGCTGGATTTTCCCAACACATACAATCTGATGTCTGACACTACCAGCAACATTACAATCGGCATCAGGAAAAAAAAAAAAACTACACAGGAGCTGTTCAAGTGATAAAAACTAAAAGCAACTTTGGCAACCTCTTATTTATTTTAAGCTTAATTTTTTTTACCTTTAAAATGAACACTGGCAGAAAACTTGTACAACTGCAGCAAGCACATAGACATTTTCTCCAACCAACGTTAGGTGACAATCAACCACCCGCGTATCTAATCATAAAGTACATGGTTCCTTAGCTGAATCAGTCTGTACTCACATCATGAAACTGTGGCCTTCGTAAGTACAGACAGCTCTACTGGTAGTTTTATGAGTGGTGGTTGTTCTGAGCAACAGTGGTGGACCATCAATATGGAAACAAAGTGGTAAACTGGCAGATATTGTGGCAGATGTGATGGCTTTCATTGATTTGAAACGAGTGTCATGCCTTTGTGTAATGTTGTCACTTAGTTTTCCTACTATTACTATATCATCCTGAAATATCATAGTAATTTAAGCCCCATTTGCACGGGACGAGTTTTACCTGGGGACCTCCAGTAATAACTGCAGAGGTCGTCTGTGATATTAATCCTGTGCGAACTGGCCATATCAGTAATTTGTAAAGTAAAAACTACACCGCAAATTACCAACCCTATTTCTCGTAACACAGAAGTCCTGTGATAATACTAATCAAGTGCGAATCGGCATCTCTCTGGGGGGGTTACTTTTTTCAAGACTTTTGTTTCATGTCTTTTTTTCTACCTCTTGTCAGTAAAGAATTATGAAGGATGTGCTGTAAATCTAAGTTTGGACAGATGTTATGGTGCAAAATCGAGATGTCGCTGACCCAGTCACCCATTCGGCTGGACAAAATCATTAAGTCAGGCATTAATGTGTTCATCAGTGAAGGTGGGTCTGATTTAAAAACTGCCAGGTTGTTCGTAATTTTTACAAAGTCCCTGAGAAAAAGCGCCAAAGTACCAAAAAGGTGTATAAGTATACAATGTCCTAAAAGTAAACAGTCACATCATAACTATGAATAATAAATTTGAGTAAAACACATGCGAGACAAAAAAACACAGGCGTAGGGGGGTAATTTCTGAATCACATGATGTCCGCAGGTAAAACTTATCCTGTGCAAATAGGGCTATAAATAAAAATGTAACATCTTTACTACTACAAACAACGATGTTAAAATATTTTTAGGGGTGCAGGGTTTTAGTATTCAAATCTCCAGCAGCAACTAAAGGCAAAGAAGATGTTAATTTATGTAAATGTGTTTAGCATTTCACGACACATTGTTTTTGTTTCCTCCAACAAAAAGCATCTCTGTGCAGTTGTGTCTAAAAGTAAAAAAAGCCAAGAGCTACACCAAGGGGTCCATTTTGTTATTATTCCTAAAAGACAGCACTACAAAGCACCATGAGCTATATTTACAACTTCCAAACTTGGAAAAAGCCGCTTCAGAGTAGCACTTGAGGGCAGCATTAAACCACGTCTGTCCTTCCACGGGCTCTTACAATAATGAGAGACAGACAAACTCATCCAGATGCTCAATTTAAAATCAAAGTGTATTTATTTCTGCACACAAAAAAGTAGTTCCATTTTCAGTATTTTATTTTAGAAAATAGACAATATCTCTTGTGGTACTTTATTGGAATGATATGTAAAAAGTGCAGGTCATTTTGAAAACCACTCTACTGTTGTTAGCAGATCTACTTAGTTTTTTTTTTTTAAGCGTACGAGGCTCAGGATTACTCTAAAAACAATTTGAAGCAGACATGGAAGAGCATGATCATACATCATCTGCTCAGATCAAGTGCTAAATAGATTTTTTCAAGGTATTTCTTCTTGGTGAAAAACAGAATTGAAGTTTTGAATCAAAAAGGTGTTTTATCAATTTTTAATCATGTTTCGAGTGTTTCTGTTGTACCTCTATTTACTATTGACCTATTTTTAGAAGAGTAACATGTTGGATGTTGTAAGCCGATAAATATCTTGGAAATATAAAGATGAGGCGGGGAAATATGTTCAGATATCGTGAGACAAATGACTGATTTAAGATTTGTCCCAAATTAACCTAAACATAAACATCTGGTCTGAGTGGAAAACAACACTATCTTGTCATTAGTTATGATCAGGTATTACCTGTTACCCTTCACCAACCATGTTCAGTGAAACAAGTCTTCTGGGGAGTTTCAGTAAACTTCACCTGTCAAAAAATACTCTTGCAGTGTAGTTTACCTTCAGTCCTGTAGGCTGCTTGAGCTGTTCATCTAACATAGTAGGAGTGTTAAAAGAAGTCAGAACCTATAAATTCATTAAACATTCTTTCTTTTCTCTCGTTCTCTCATCTCAATCTCCTTAACCCCTTCTGCCTCATACTCCCCTCCCCATGTCCAGCCATCTCTGGTAGTTAGAACATATTCCCTCGATCTTCTCCTCTAATCAGGATTCCACAGGGATCACTCGCCCGTCATGTTCCTTCGCTCTGCAAATATTACATTCCCTTCTTTATTCTCCATTCCTCCCTTTGCTCTGGCAGAAATCAATGGGTCTAAAGCAGGACAGATAACCTTGTGTTTGAAGTACTAAGAGTGAGGGGGTGGGACAGGGGAGTTGAGGGGCAGAGACAGACAGAGGAGTGATATTGAAACCATTAAAGGATATTCAGATTATTCCTCTAACTTAACTCTCTCTCTCTCTCTCTCTTGAAGGCGTATCAGGATAAAACTCCTCCAAGACAAGCGCCGAAACATTTCATGTACAGACAGAGAGTGTGCGAATATACATCTTTGCACTTATTTTTCTGTGTGTCACCTTGTATCCTTGGATGTGTCCGTTCTGGGTCTCGAGGGGGGGTATGTCCCAGGTCACTTCCAGAATAGAGGGAGACACAGCTGACACTCGGATGGACTGGGGGGCCACTGACGGAGCTGCAGCAGGTTGAGATTTATAGTTAGACTGTGTGTGTGTGTGTGTGTGCAGCTAGGTGTTAGAGTGGGGAGTAGAGAAGATATGTTCCACCCTACCAATTAGAATGGGCCTAAGGCAGTGCCTTGTTTCTCCACTGTACCACACATATGCATGAACACTCAGCAGCGAGCACCTGAGGCTAGAGAAAAGGCCATATCACCCCATTTCATCATCCCCCTTCAGCCTTTTCTGCCTCCCCCCTTCTACTTCGCTTTCTTATCCTCACCTCTCACTCCTCTGCATGTGATATGTACGGCCTACTAAACTCTACAAACACACACAAGTCACACACACCACTTGAATATGAATGCGGCGGCGGTCTCGTAGAGGGAGTGTGAGATTGTGACAGAAATGGCAAAAATGTGCCAGTTCCACTAACATAACATGTAAATCTGTCCGGCTGCATTCTTATTCGTGGGTAGTGTGTGTGCGGGAGAGAGATAGTTGACCTTGGGAAACATCAAACGTGTGAATGTGGACGCAAGCACACACCCTCACACACACACACATGCTCACTATTAGAGAACACTGAGCCTCTCTGAGACACTTAAGGGGCAATGCCAGGAGGCAAGGACAGAGCACAGGACAGGACAAGAATGATAGAACGCAGACAAAATGGAGAGAAAATTAGTTTTTGATGAAACTCAAAGTCCATTCAGCTCTTTCAACTACATGACACAATCTTTAAAAGCAGATGAAACAGATGAAATCATGACACAGTCAAATATTAACAGACTCAACTACATGAAAACTGTGGAAACTATATTTGGGGCTGAAGACCAGCGTGCAATAGATACAATGAAAGCTTCAGAAATGGTTTGTGTGGACCTTGAGTTGTTTAATCAAACTACAGCTTCATTCAACATTTTGTTTTTTTTAATTTCCTTAATTAATCGACCAATGAATTAATAACAAACTTTTTTCTTACAGGTTAAGAAACAACATCACAAGCTTAAATCCAGGCCAACAGCTTTCACGTTTTCACCTACCTGCTTCTCCTACAGACACCTCAAACGGAGTAGAGGGGGGGCTCTCTCCGATTATGTTGTAGCTTGTCATAACAATCTGATAGCGTTTGAACTTCTTCAGCTCTGCAAGAAAACAATAAAACGTGGGACTAAAAAGACATGCACAACTGCACAAAGCATCCAGGTTAATGTTGCCACTAAATGTCCATGACTTCTCTCGTAAACGACTTACGTGTCAACTCAAACTCTGTAAGTGAGGCGCTGCTGACTGTCTTGAAGGTGCTCTTGGCTTGGGAAGAGTGAAAGAAAGATGGATGGAAAATAAATGAATAAATGTTTCAAGATCAACAATAAACTGTACAAATTGAATACCATTCAATATCTTTAAGAGGGAAATTTTACTTTTATGTTTCCATATGCTTGTCAGACTTATTGTGTGGACAGAGAATCATCCATCTACTAATCTAGTCAAGCAAGATAGTCAACTATAAAGCACTCCATGCTGCACAGTGCATAATAATATTTTATGATAGCAGTGTTACAGTGCGGTAAGGGTGGCCCCATGAGAAAACAACTGTCCAAAGAGTGCCATTTGCTCAGTGTCTCTCCATGGCTACGCATTCAACTCATGGTCACAGCTCTGATGTGGAAAACATCTAAAAATCTATTTCTCTCTCTATATTTTTTTTGGAGCATTTACGAACCCTGAACCTACATTTTCGTAACCTCACATAAATGGAATGGGATTGGAAGATGCCAGCGTTGCACGGCTGTATTCACATATTAGAAAAATATTTTTTTTTAATCTAATCTTTCATCATTTATTTTGTGGTTTCACAAATTGCAGGCAGTGTTATTCACCTGCTATTTTTTAAATCAAGGATTTCATAGCAGCAGTTCAAAATATACAACCAGCCTTGGTAAGCAGGTGGGATTTATGATCTAATTCATTTGCTTTTTTTGCGCTTCTGTGATGCCTGACCATGATCGGCCATGTTTGGTACAATGTGCATATACTGGGCAATACTTGGACTGTGAACTGATTGTTCACTGATCCTCTCCATCATGGCTTAACATCTATAAAGAGGCACAGCTCTCCTGCCAAGTTTCTGATGTCTCTGAAGCAGTGTCCATGAGGCTGAAGTAGGATCAACTACAGTATGTGAAATCTGTAGTATCCAGAACGCTACAGTACAAGAGTGTAGGATAACATTAGCAGGTCTGTCCTAGTCTACAATGGTCTATATCTGGGAGGCTGTGGCTCAGGTAATGGAGTGGTTCGTTGGGCAAGATAATGAACACAAAAAGTACTTTGACAATCACTGATAGAGAAAAGAGTAACATAGCCAGCATTACATGGCGACACAATCTTAAAAAAAGACCTTTTACAATGACAAATGCTTATCAAACTTGGATTCTACTTTACAGGACATACATCTTTAGTTCCATGTCTTCAGATCATTAGCTAATCAGTTTTTGACTGTGTGCTTTTCTAATGTTTCAGTTCATACACAGCACCATTCTACAGGGTTCTACTTACAACGTGCATCAGTCACAAAACAAAAAAGTAACCTGAAGAATGTACTGAATGTAATGAATGAACAAGCTTTCATGGAGCTAACAGCAGGAAGTTATATTGGGCGGAACTGAAAATTCAAAATTCAATTTTGATTTAATAATTTCAATCAATAAATCCGCCATCAGTATCATCAACATCTAAAGAGAGCGGGGCTTAACAAATGCTGACTCCATTCAATCTACTCACTGGTGATGAGGGCACTTGTGGTGTTGTTTTTGGTTGTCTGGACTTCTACTTCAGAAACAGTTGATGTGTTGACTGGGAGCTCTCTGTAATACAGCCGGTATCCAGTCAAAACCCCGTTGATACTTTGGTCACTGGGACGCTGGAAACATGCAAAAAAGCACAAGTATTAGTGATCCAACTTCTGAGAATTCAGTCCTGAGCTCATTTTCATTTTCTTGGTGTAGTAAGGTGACAGACAGGACAGACTGGCAGGCTGGCAGAGTGGTATTTGAGCAGTATTTTATCAGCCGAGTCCCCTTTAAAGGGCTGGTGGATTGGTGTGGCTGTAACTTGCACGGACAAAGTGATGCTTCAGTGGGTTTGGCGCTCTTGTAAAAGGTGATGAAATTGCTGGTGACTTTCTTTTTTCATTGCCTCCTTCTGTTTTGACATGAGGATACAAGGATGAGGGAGGACATTTCCAAACAGGAGAGTGACAAGAAGTGAAGCAGCCAGGTTGTATTTACTATCTTTTCCGTAACTGCCCTCTCCCTATTTCCTTTTCGTTGGACATTTCTGATTGCTGAGGGCTCCTCTTGCCCTGTAACATCTATCCTGCTGGTACATACTCATTAAGAGTTGAACACCCACGACTCTGCCTCTCCCGTCCTCAATTGTTCCAATCAATCTTTGCTGCCCTCTGACTTCTCCTGCTTCAATAAATAATGATAATTACATCCACAGACACAAACCCATAGTACAAACTCATATAAAGAAAGTCTGTAGGGCTTTTACTCTCAAAATACGTAATTAACCTCGACTACGACTGTATGTTTTGTTGTGCAGTCCTGTGTTTATCAGGGACTATGTAAGAAGTCTGAAAATACCTTCCACTGCACCAGCACTGAGGTAGTAGTCGTCGGTTTCACTGTGAGAATCACTGGAGGTTCGTCAGGCACTGGACAGAAAACAGAAAGATAGCAAAGGAGAAAAAGAAGAACACATGTGAGCAGACTGTCCATCCTGCTGCAGTTCTACAGTAGCACGGTTCAAATTCACATATTCCCTTGTTTTCCCACTTGCTTTCTCCCATACAGCCGAGTTTCTCACCATCCTGCAGAGTTGTAGCAGCCTCCGTCTCTTTGCTGAGAACACTGTCTCCTACATCATTGGTTGCCAACATCCGGAACTTGTAAGATGTGAAGGGCTTCAGCCTATAGATGCAAATGCACACAGATAAGAATTTACAGATGCACACAAAAAGGAATTAATCATAAAGACCCACTTTATTTCGCAATTAATTTACAAATTTCAGTCAGGCGTGCTGACTTGGTGCATTATGATCTTTAACCATTCATTATAAATTCATTTGAACCAGAGCATCTGTAGTTTAGCGAGTGAAACCAAATCAGTCACTTGTCATTTTACTAAAATCCCTTTTATAATACGTCTTCAAAAACCTCAAAAAAGCCTGAAACAGGCCTCTAGACATGCCACTACCAATCTGAAGGTGTCATATCTCAGCAGGGAATCTCCTCAAGGCCAGCTCTGTCTCATGTGTATCGATCCAGTGATCTGGTGAACTGTCTTGTTATTAGCGTGTCAGTCACTTGTAAAGAACTTTGTGTTGTGTTAAATTGTATGACAGTTACTAGACCAAGTTGGATTTGATTGTTGGGCTATATACTGATGAAAACTGAAATGAGTTCACAAAGCAGGTCATTCATGAGAAAGTAATTACAGCACTGCCAAAGCCTGAAAGGACCTATGAAACGTTCACTTCAAGGTTTCTCACGTAACTCTTTATGTCTCTCTATAGACCATTCAAATTCCCTTCTCTCCTCATAAAACATTTGTGAATCCGACTGAAGGTTGTGACACTGTTGACATTTATTGGGAAAAAACACAAAATGCGCTTCTGTTATGCAGGGAATACATCAACCCACTCATTGAAACATGGTGTAAAAAAACTCCTTTGTGTACCTTTAACATTTTGAGAACATAACTTTCTAGCTAAACCACTGCCCTTCTGATCGGGCATGTTTTGCTCTCTGGTTGGCCTTGGAAGAGCACACAAGGTCTTGAATAATAATTACCACCCACTTTTTTTTTTTAATTGTCTTGGCTGCCTGAGAGTTTTTATTGCCATACTACAATAACATCTGCATTTCTCCTCTGCGCAAGGTGAATGCATTAATAAGCGCAGAATAACAATTTACATGAGCTATTTTAAAAACACTTTTCTCTAGAGCCACTTAGCATTAGACCAATGAACATGCACCCAGTGGTAGGGACTAACCGGCCTGGTAGCATGCTAATAGTTGAAATGTACGCTTTCCTCCACTCTGTGGGAAAACGATTCATATTTAACAAGGACAGGTAGTGGTTATTCCCCATTTTTAATAAATCAAACGCATTATTAACAAGTTAAAAGTTAAAAGAAGCAATTTAATAATTCCTAACAAGAAGTCATTGCATTTCTGCTCACATGTCTACCGGCAAGGTCCTTCTTTACACTTTATTTACAGAGTGCCCAGGAGACCAGAGAAGACCAGTTAGAAATTCAGCAAGCGACAGGAGAACTGCTCAAAAGCCTCCTTGTATAATAATGAGCTGGGCCCAATAAGGGACAAGAAAATGCCCTATGGGGTTGTGGGGACTGTAGGAATAAAACATCAAAGATACCATGCTCAAACAGGGCGGGGTTCCAACAGCACTGGGAGGATGTTAAGGACAGTATTTGAAAATGTGTGTGTACGGCCTAGGGAGTTTAATGTTTTGGTTCCAAAGACGCCTCAGTGGAAAACAACAATTAAGGACGGATAAGACGTAAGTATGAGCGTGAGCATGTGGAGATGTAAGCTAATTCCTCCATCCGGCACTGTAATGAGAACATTCAGTTATGGGATGAGCTGGAAAAAGGCAGCAAAACAACAACAGCAGCACCATCACCATGGCAGATCGTCTCTCCCTGAGGCAGGTTGAAACAGACTGATGCAGACACACTGAGAGAACACTCTTCAGCATCTCAAATAGCCCTGTGATAGCTCGCGAAAGAACTCGCACAAACAGTCGCGGCGCAGGCGGGAACACACACTCTACACGAGTAAAGCACCATCATAGTTCGGCTACTCAGGCTGTCAGGAAAGTTGGAGTAGCCATCCAGTCTGACCACTATCACCCGCAGCCATAATGACAGTATCACGAGGGAGGAGAGGATGGCGGGATGAAGAAAGAGGAATAGAAAAGGAAGACATGCAATAATACTGAAGCCCCCTCCTTCTGAGTAGGGGTGATGCTTGAAGAAGAAAATACATGCCTGATGGTTTTTGTACGCAGTAGCTGTTGATGGAGGGAGGAAGGGAGGGGGGTGGTGACAACAAGGGGGGTGGCGGGTGGAAAGATAAAAATTGTTGCAGAGAATTGGCAAACAGCAGATTCAAACTTGAGAGTCTGACAGCAGAGAGAGAAAGATGTGAAAAATAAAGGTATTAAGAGAAAGAGAGCAGCTCCTGCTGGGCTTGTGTGATTAGTTGAGGTAGATACTGTCCGTTTATGCAGTAGTTTTGATTACTCCGCTACCCCTGGTGTTTTTTTTTTTTTGGGTAGTGCATTTTTTATGCTCCACAAACCTTTTCTGTACTTTAAGTTTTAAATAAATAAAATGCTTCTTTTTCTGTTGTTTGCTTTGAGATCACAGCGTCTGCCTCTCTCCAGTCTTTCCCCCAAGGATGCATAAACATTGCACGATTTTTACAGATTGCTTTAACTAATTCAACACCAACCTGTCATGCTAAACAAAATTCCCATGTTAGGGTGCCTTACTCACTGTTGGATAGCCCCCACCTCCCACTGAAGCACTGTCAAACCTCAGCTACTTAAGGCACAAGCTGTATGTAGTTTACAGCAATAACAATGCCAACTTTATTACTCTGAACTCACAGAAATGTTTAAATGAGTTCTCGAATTAGGACGTACTGTAGATAGGATTTAACTTTTAACTTTTTGATATATATATATATATATATAAATATATATATATTTTTTAGTTCAGTTTGACTTGCTTTAAAATATGTGCATACCTGTCAACGATCCAGGAGGTTGCATTGTGCGGGATGTCAGCTGTGTGTGTTTTCCAGTCGCCGCTGGGCAGCTCCCTGACCTGCAGAGTGAAGTACCTCAGCGGAGAGGAGCCTGAGCCACCGGTCACCCAGTGGAGGCGGAGGCGGCGAGATTCGACCTCATCCTGAGGAACAGACAACTTCCTGGGTGCCTGGGGACGCTCTGTGGATGTGGAAAGGGGACAAGATTAAAATATGAGAGAGGAAGAAGGAAAGCAGAATAAGTGATGTGACAAGGATAAGAACAGAGGAACTGAAGAGGAAGCTGGAGTGGGGAGAAGGAAGAATAGGGAAAAAAATCTACTTATAGAGCAATTTCAAAAAACATTTCAGTTTTCATTTACAAATAATATTATAGAGTCACAAGATGTCATATAGATTGATAAGTGTGCAAATGGATCAACGGTGTCTTCAGCCATTATGAGCCCTGAAAACAGCATCAGCGCTCTAAGTCTCAGCTGGAACCCCACTGGAGGGATGAAATATTCTTCCACTATATTTGATGTCTTGATGATGGAGTGAGGCTGAGATCACTGTCTGTCTCACAAGATCTGGTGAGTGTACTCAGCTACGCAAACCACATTTCTTTGCACTCACAGAACCAATCAGTAAACATGCTTGCACACACAAAGCCAGTTTGAACCACCGGCTTAATGGTTTTAACTGTTATAGTGATATCATAAGTGTGTGGATGATTGTTGGGAGGCTAGAGACAGCACTGCTTCTCCATTCATCATTAATGTGTCTGAACTTTATAAATAGAGGTTTAGTGGTGCAAACATCCTTAGACCCCTAGAGGGTACTTTGGATGGGATTATTCTGCCTTATGGTGTAATGATCGTTCCTTTCATCTGCTCTGCTATTAGAAGGATTTTTTCCTTTGTCTTTCTTTTCCTTTGTCTTTGTCATGCTCATCTGACATGTAAAATAAGATCACAGCTGTGACCAAGAAATCAGTTCTCTCAAGCGGAAATCTAGCTGGGAAAAAGCTGGTCTCTCTGATCTCCTGCCTTGATTGCAGAGAGTGGGTTACTCATATATTTGATGTTTTAGTAAAAAGCTTATACTAAATAAATGCAAACATGCCCTTCATAAAACAGCTGCCAAACTCAAGATTCCTTTTTTTTCCTTAAAGTTGTTGAATATCTGTTGATCCAGTTGGCCAAATGGAGACTATCATGGTCAATGTGATGAAAATATCTTGTAAAACAGGACATGTGCAGCCTACGTTCATTATACGTCAGCGTGAGCGTTGTAATGCAGACACACGTTTAAATGAAACAGAGACATCCAACTCCATCAAAGAAACAATTTCTCAACAGATTGCCAGTGTGTGTGTGTGTGTTTGTCTCCGTCTTCGCCATTCAATTATAAGATGAAAGATGGCTCTGGGAGTCAGTATCTTTGTGCAACTGTGTTCGTAGTAGCCGTGTGATTAGTAGACCTGTGTACACACATGCGCGCAACACTGCGGCTGGGGGCATAACTGTCTAATTTCAGGGGCATCAGGTTATCGATTAAGTCTAGAAATAAAAGCATTATCGATTCTCTCTGAAGTTTAATTAATCTGCACTTATTTTCTCAAACGTGCAAAACACGCAAAACACACACACACACTAACAACCACATAGGCTGGGGTTCATCCATCCTTATCACAAGTAATTTGAGTCAAATCTGTTTGTCTCCTTCTTGCCCTCCCATCCCTATTCTTCACCCCCTTCTAAATTTGACTATTCGCTTTTGTTTTTCTGATACAATCTGTGTCTCTCTGTCTGTTATCCTTTTGTTCCCTTCCTCAGTTAAGATCATGTTCTGATAACAAACTCATAATTACGAGAACAAGTGCTGCCCTTTCAGCAGAAGGGGGAGGAGAGGAGAGGAGAGGAGAGGAGAGGAGAGGAGAGGAGAGGAGAGGAGAGGAACAGCAGAGGGTGGGCGATCAAATTGAGCCGAATACGCTACATTGTCCATTACCTTATCAGTTATCACCCTTTTGGAGACAAACCTCAGAAAAGATAAATCTCTGTTAGATAAATCTCTGTAGAAGTTGTCAGAGGGTTTTCTCTCTAATGCATGCATGCACACTCACGCAGGCTCACACATGTAACACACATACTTGCACACTCAAAAAGCCAATTTTCTTTTTCTAGGGATTAAGTTGTTCTCCTCAGCATCATCAGAAGGAAATCTCTATTAGGCCATTCTGTCTATCTCGCTGCAAGAATGGGCCATTATGCTGCTGAAGTGGAACAGAGAACCACTGAATTCTATTCTCGAGAAATCCTGATAATGATGCTGCGGGTGTTATGATATCTGATCCATTAAAATGCACTACACAGGCTGATAACGCCGAACAGAACATCTGACATCGTGATTCCAAGTTTTCGCCAAGATTCACTTAAGTGTCATATTTTAATACTTTGGTAGCATTTCAATGCTTTACTAGGCACACACGCCGCTGAGTTACTGACAGAGAAAAGCGGAAAGAGAGATCAGGGATGACAAATATCAAAGTCTGCGAGCTACGTTAAAACCAAAGTTATTCATGCGTTAGCCTACAGAGACACCAGAAGAATGGTAACGTTATTGTTGAAGTGATATTTTACTTTAGGGTGATAACTCTTCTCAGCTCCGGAGCGATCAATCTTTAACACCAGATGTCACTTCAACCTTACTCCCTGCAAGTCTTTTCATCAGTCAAATATATTAACCTATTTTCTGATTATAATACTAATGCAGCCTATATCCTCTAAATGTTTCTATAATGAATGTTAGGTTGCATTCTGTGTGTTGTTTCTGTTTCAAATGACCAGAACCACAACCTCATTTTTATGCTCATCTTCTTCAGTATATGCTGACTGTGTAACCGTTTGCTAAGACTATATCAAACATGTGAGGTGATAACATGTCAGTGATGTGTTCCCAGTTAATAAAAGCTTATAAGAATTACAAGCATTATAATAGTATTGTAAGAAGATAATAGGAAACAACGGCAATTCATGTGAACTGCTCAGGAAAGGCTCAAGGAACACGGCAAAGAGGTCAAGGTCCAGTGAGCCGGACACCGAACTCCCCAGATCCCAGTCTGACAGAGCATTTGTGGGACGCACCAGAGCAACTCACACCACCCAAAGGATCTCATGCCCAAGTGCAAGCACCAGACTCCATGGGACTCCCCAGACGTCCAGTGTCCATGCTTTGAAAGGTCAGAGCTGTTTTGTCTGCATGAGGAGGACCTGCGCTTTAACCTCTTCACAAGCAGCAAGCAGTCGATACAGGCATTTGTAAATAGTGTATTCAAATTTAAACAACCTTAAAGCTGTTTAAGTGAAAATGAAAGAGAATTCCTAAGGGATGAATTTCTTTGGCTGCATGTACCATCTGGTATCGTTGCATTAACAGTTGGGCCAGGATGGTACTGCTGCTGCAGCTGTCTTTCCAAGATTGGGTGGGACGGTGGATCCACAGATGTTTTTTAGATTAGTGATGTTACCGCCCTTGACCGCCAACTTTTTGCAAATCTGACAAATTGCCTCCTCAAAATTATTGAGCTCTCCTTTTTCATTTGGTTTAAAACCAAAATGTGACCACGGCGGACCTGAGAATTTGGCTTTGGAACTAAATCTATAATGTTTTTGTCAACAGACACTCATCTAAATGCAGTCAGCTGAATATTAGAAGCTGAAAGGTTGGTGGTGCCAATTCTCTCACTGACGCTGTAAGCCTGCTATGGCAGCAAAAGGGCATACAATGTCAGTCAAACTTCAAAGGGCAGGAAAATAATGATGGAAACACCATATTTTTGTTCGTTTCAGTGAATGGAAATTATTATAATAATTAAGCAAAATAAGTCAGCTCAAATATCAGTGGCAGACCCAAACAGGCCCAAACACAACACCTTCCATTGTGATCTTTTCAAAAATCTAAATGTAACCTAACCCTCGGGGCACAGTCTGCATGCGTTTTGGGCTCATTTATTCCCAAACTGATCCAAACCACATGGAGTCTGGTGCTTGCACTTGGGCATCAGATCCTTTGGGTGGTGTGAGTTGCTCTGGTGCATCCCACGAATGCTCTGTCAGACTGGGATCTGGGTAGTCTGGTGTCCGGCTCATTGGACCTTGACCTCTTTGCCGTGTTCCTTGAGCCTTTCCTGAGCAGTTCTCAGGTCTGGGGGTGCTGGTTGTGCAATGTTTATGTGAGTGCTACGTGTCCAAGTAACATCCACATGAATGCCATTGTTTCCTAACATTTTCTTATCATACTGTTATAATGCTTATAATTCTTATAAACACTTATTAACTGGGAACACATCACTGACATGTTATCACAAACGCATCCTAACTTTCATTATAGAGAAATCCTCCAACTGTGGGTACAAAAGTTAAGCTCGGATTATCTGGTAATGTGAGGTGTTTACAGATCTGCTCTTAAATTTACCAAACGGCTAACAGACTCATCTGGGCTGCCCAGATTAATATTAAACTCACCGTATAACATTCTAGCTCTTGAGGCTAACAATACCAAGCATACTACTGCTGACTGATATTAAAACTGACAGTGAAAATGTCACCTCCAGTTCGCCTCCACCTACCAGACTGGAGCGTGTGTCGGTAGATTTACAGAGAGTTGTTGCTTCACTGTCTCTGTTCTGTTTTAATCTGATTGCTTAGTCTGACACCCCCTAATCTGGCACAATAATCTAAATAATAACTAGAAGTGTGTGTTGTGTTATTTTAAAATAATGCAGTGTGTGTAAGTTTTAGTTTACAGAAAGGTAGTAGTAATGCAATATATATATATATATATATATATATACAGATAGTTTACTGACCATGATCAGTAAAAGCTGTAACTAATGGAGGGACATGAAATTATGGGATATTCTGAATCCTTTGACAGCTGCATTTAGAATGAGCAGAGGACATGAAAGCAACCGACTGAAGCAGGAAGAGAGAGGGGTGTAGAAATCTAGACAAGATGAGATGAAAGCATCATGACCTCTGAATCTGAGGAGGATAAAAACTTGACTTTTTATTTGTTTCCAAATTGAAGGAAAAAGAACCGTGGTGCTCACTCACTTTACCTCTTTAAAAGTCAAGTCACTCCAAAAATCTGTTCTTCCTTCCTGGCTGTCAGTGGCCAGATATTTGTTGGAGGATATATTTCTTCTGTTTCATGTTTTTAGAGACAGAACAGCAGGACGGATGCAGTCACTGCTAGACGTCTTACATCTCACCTCTCAGCGTCAGACTGATTCTGTTTTACAGATCTTCTTATTGTCACATTTCTCACTTTGTGACGGGGCCACTGATTGCCAACATCACATTAAATGTTAGAGGGAAATGAGCAGTATTTGTTTCTGCCTGAAAAAGAAAAAAATACCATGATTGCAGGGTGCTAATAGAACTATTGATCAAAAGTAATTACTTTGGTTTCAGATCTAAGAGTCCACCGCATAAAGAAAATCCTTCAAGTCTAATTTTCATTCTCACCTACTAACTGTACATTTCCACCCGCCCACATCAGATCACAGCGCTGCGAGAAAGTGAACAGTGTTCCAAGACAGTCGGGATATTTATAATAAGCTTGTCTCACTCAACGAGGCATTTCATTTCAGTTTGTTTGGTGGATGGTAACAACAGATTGATTGCCTTAAGTTTCTTTGTTGTAATAATTTATTGTTTTTCATGATATTTTAGCAGACCTAGCTGAGCAACCTCTCCCTTTTTAATTGACTACTGCTACACCACAGATCAGTTTTTGTACTCTCATTATACCACTGCAGGACGACTAATACCTAGAGACTACAATATCTACATTTACTGCTGAATCCTTCAGAGTTTCTAAATGTAGCTTTAGTTCGTAGTCTGTATATATAATGTTCCACACACTGATAAGGTCATTCCTTTCATCTTGTGTTAATATTCAGTGGCCAGCGACAAAGGATATACATGTTCAACCATTAACTACTTGTGGAAGCACTAAAAACCTGTCTGAGCTTGAGGCCTGAAGCTTCTTCTTGCATTTCTTTCTCTCACTTTATCTTCATGAGGACTTCTCATGAACCTCAACACATTAACTCCTTGAGTCTGCTAAGACCATAACATTTTTCAATGCTAATGCTTTACTTTACCTTTCCAGCCTATTCTCAAACTCGGGTTATTGTATGCCAATTGAGGTATATCTATTTGACAGTTAACATGAAATCTGCAGATAGGGTAATTATAAAATCATTATACTCGTCTCCTGTAAAAGACCTTTCTGTTGGAAATCATTTTTAAAAACGGTGAAATTAACTACATTAATCAAGTAACTATGGCTTAAAACTTAACAGAATTAGATTTTTATTCTGATTTATTTAACACATTTTTTGCTGAATAACTGCATTAAATATTTACTTTGCTGTACATGCATACAGCAGGATGCATGATACACATTTCACCCATTGCTGTATTATCCAAGGAAATATATTATAGAAATAAAAGACACTCATTATATGGGCTCCATTAGCACTGATTCAGCTTCAGATGAAACATGTTTCTTTTACTTTTCCTCAGTGACTACACCCACCTTTCAGGCTGTTTCAGTTTTTGTAAAAAAATACATTTCACACTGTTTTAGTAAAAGATGTGTGTCTCTGTAGGTCACTGTCACAGAGGACAGGTCAAGTTAGCATAAGAGGAAAAGTAAAGGCACCACTAACTGCATGACTAAGAGCCATCGGAGAGCTTGTATGCCGAGTCCTGGATCTGACACACTTGGAATACAGCCATCACTAAAAGCTTAACTTAACAGCGGTGTTTTACCGCCCTCTCTGGATGAAAGGTTCAAATTAGTTTCACCTGCGACTCCTGCTCAACGTTCCTGCTGAGGGTGTGTTCAGAAGTGTTAAATCACTGAGGGTCAAAAAAGATTTTCAGTGGGTGTTAAGTTGCTCTTCAGTGTTTCACAGAAAATCCACATTCCTCCTCAGCAGAAGAGTTTGGTCAGTTGTTGTGGAGATAGCCGAGTTATTATTATTGATGTTGCTGATGACACCTGTTGCTGCTCTTACAAATCAGAGGCATCAAAAGACCTGTTGGAGCTCTGGTTTAATCAATGCACTACATTTCTGGAGGCAGGTAATGATCCAGGTAGGAGACAATTTTCAGATCTGAACTTGATAAATCACTGACTGAAATATGTTCAGCACTTGACTGATAGTCATGCTGGTGGGGTTTCTCCTACGTTTCAACCGGAGTGGTTAAAATTAGACAGACAAATGAATGCCAGTAAAGTGTAAGTGTGTGTCCTTTACCTCTACGTTCAGTGGTAACAACCAGGGCTTCCTGTCCTTCGCCCCAGCCCACGGCAGTGCGGGCAGTGAGTCGGAACACGTACGCCTGCTCAGGGGAAAGACCTGTGACGGTGAACTGGCGAGCATTGGAGCCCACCTCCACTGTGGTCCAGCGCTGAGGGTCCCTGCTGTCGAGGCGGTAGGAGATCTGGTAGCCTAGAGACACACACAAAAAAAAAAAAGACGAGACGTGTGTGTGTGAATGTGTTTCTGTATGTTTTTGTAGCCTACTTTGGAGCACAGAGCCTGCAGGAATAAAAAACAACACAATATGGGATAGGAAAAAGACTGAAAATACAGCAGCACAATGCCATACCACACGGCCTCATTTCCACCACAAAACGTACAAACATGTTTTTCTGCTGGTTCTGAAATTACCTATCCATTATGAGTGGATTTGAATAATGCAGCTGTTTTCCCAGATACTCTCTACTTCCCAGAGACAAACTGATTTTGATACTGATCTCCAGCTAACATATTCACAATCCCTTACACACATTCAACCTCTCTTCTGTACCCTTGGCTGTGACCCATGGTGTACAAGACTTGTGTCGCTTTCTCTGTCTCATGTGCAGTAGGCCATGTAATAATCCTTCGACACGTACACACAAACCACACACACTCAAAACCACTGATCCCCATCCAAGCTTTCCACAGGCCACTGGCCACTCACAAAGGCTCTTATTAGAAAGATTGTAGTGTACACCAAATATACACACACACTCCACTGCATCCAGTGTGCAGATGTGATTAGTTCACACTGAGACTGTCAGGATAATAATCTGCTCAGAGGCAACTAATCTGGTTGTGCGGGCGATAATCTCATCAGATAGTCTGATTGTATGTTAATGTGAGTGTCGCGTGTGGAAGATTACTGGATAACAGCTAGATCACAAATCCTCTTGCATCTAAACAATTGGGTCAGACGAGAGCGTTATACTCTGTACTGCATATTTTTATGACATTGCTGCTGTCAGATACAGGAAGTTAGACCTTAGTTACAGTAAGTGATAATTGTTATAATAATGAAAGCCATTGTTTTTTTTTATCCATAAGATGTAACATCCACCATGTACATAACTATTCCTAGCATAAGACACTCAGATGTATTGTACACATGTTTTATGTGAATGAAAAATTGATTGCAGTTAATTCTTAGTATGGAGTTGTTGTTTTTTTTGTTTAACATAGACCTTCAAAGCCTGCAAAGCCAGTATTTCCACTAGTGCTGAACAAAGACACATCATAATGTAAGTTAAATAAGGACTTACAAATCTTGTGCTCTCAGTTACTGTAGTTAATTTTCATAGTTTACTTTGGATTGGTTTATAATGCATTCATATTAGATTTGATGTTCAGTAAACTCTAAAGATGTACTAAATGCTAAAGGTAATGGATGCATTAATTGAAATAAAAGGAAAGATGATGACATGATTTGGTTTACTAATTTGCTCCTGTGTTTACTGCTACTGTTTTAATTTCTTAACGTTTTCCGTCTCGCAAATAGAAAGTAATCATCCATCCATCCCTGATTAAATTGCCACACTATTAAAGAACTGCTAGTGTTTTGGAGTATCTGTGATTAAAACATAATATTCTGTGAGCCAACACCACTGCTGTCATTGTTGCTTTTTTGATTAGTATAATTTATATGATAATTGCTTTTGTAAACAATTTCTGCAGCGACACAAATGTCTGTGTGGTTGACAGTTTTGTGCAACAGGTAGCGATGCAAAACATGCAGGATCACACCGATTAAACAAAGAGCAAAAGTGTTGTGAGAAACGGATCCTCCATCTCTTTGGACGCTACTTTGAAAATCAACAACAGGCTGACAGACGTTTGCCAGTGTTAACGAATTTGATTAAATCCCAAACTTTTGTAAATTTAATTAGTTTGTAATTAGGACGTTGTTTCTGTCTGGCTGGCGAGTGTGGCCGTACTGTATTCACAGAAAGGTCGTGAGAAAACCCATGCCTCACTGCACTCTGCCAAATTAGTTTGTGCACCTTCTGTGGTCTTGTTTCTCCTCTGTCCACCTTCTGTGTCAGCCCCCCATGTGTTGAGAACCCAAGGAGAAATGAGGCAGCCATGAGCACTAAAGACTCCAGCACACTATAGTTATTTGGATCTGCATAAACGCACACACGCCACAAACCACACTCAACAAGGACACAGCAGGACTGCATGTTTGCGTACGTCTGTGTGATCTAGAGGGAGATTTGCCCTCCCACTCATCCTTCTGTCACAGAGTGGTGTCGCACTAAATGTCCTCCCTCCGACAATACCGTCACACATCACTCAAAGTGTCCCGCTCGTCTCCATCCCCCACTGAGAGGACAAATACTACCCCTCGCACCACATTCACTCTACACACACACACCTGTCCCTCCTCTCACCTCTATACATCTACTTCTGTCCTCTGTTTCCAGCTCAGCAGCTCACACATTCCTCTCACCTCTCTTCTTCTTTTTGATGCTGCACACGGTGTACTTTGTTCAGAAACAAGTGACATATGTGTGAATTGAAATATGTCTATACATAAGTCTGTGTACATATTTGGAAAGGTGTCTTGAGTTCCTTTAACAAGCCCTGTTGCTAGGCTTTATAACTCACCAACACACAACAACACATTTCAGCAGTGAATTGGCGAGAAAAGCAACTTGACCCTTGTTTGAAAGCCAACAATCAGCCCTTTCCCATTTTACAGCTTTTACTTCCTTCCTTCCTTCCTCTGAAAGATCACAGCAGTATGTCTGTGTGTTTCTGTGTGTGTGTGTGTGGACATGTTTAAAGCCGCTAAAGCATTGCATCTACAAGGCGAGCTGTGTCCTGCAGCAGTTGAAAATAAATCTATCGTCATTACAAGCATAACGAACATTATGATTTAAATGTGGCTTTCAAATACCTGCTCCCGTGTATGAGCGTGTGTTTGTTTTTGTACCTAATATGATGCCGTTGGGGAACGCAGGTGGCTGCCAAACCACCCTAACTGATGACAGTCGAACTTCTGGAAACACCATCCTGACAGGGGGGCCTGGAACTGGAGAGAAAAATAGAGAAGGGATTTGGCAGCAAAATGACAGGATATTAATATACAATTTAAAAAGCAGCAGAAAGAGCTGTTATAAAAGAGCGTCTCTGATATTGTAATGAGAAACAGAGTATCTCAACATCTGGCTCTTATGTTTTAATAATTTAGTATGATGGCACTAAGGCTCGCAGATGTATGTGCATATGCTTGACGCACACACACAGATACAGATATTTCTATACATATACCGAGCGTCTTACACGTCTTAAGAGGCACTTATAAAAGACACAAGACTGAAAATGTAATTTTCTTTCAACCTCCCACCAACTCTGTCTTTGCTCCTGATAAAAGTACACGTTCCACACCAGCAAATACACGTCAACGAGAGCTTGTATATATGTGTGTGTGTACAGTACGTGTATGAGTGTGACAGACAGGACGGAGGTTCATTATACATTGCCGGGAATTGACTTTCCCATTCTTTTTTGCATCCTGAAATGAGAAAAACTTTTCAAACGTGACACTGTTTGATAGAGGATGAGTGTGACTGTGCAGGAGCCTTTCTGTAGATGTGTGTGTGTGCGCGCAAATGTGAGTCGCTTTATGTGTGTGTGGATGCATACGTATTCGTGTTTCGTTATTCCGAAAGATCAGACTAGGCTGCTGCCATCCTGAGGAGTCTGCCATGGTTACCAGATCTCTGCATCTGAAGAGACCTGGTAACCATGGTAGACATTAACAAAAGCAATCACATACGTCCGTGATGACAGCAGAGGCGGAAAAACCAAAGGAATACAGTCAAAGGGGTGAGAAGAAGGAGAAAGTGTTGAACAAACTACTGAACAGAAAGGCTGGTGATCAGAAAGGCGGTTCCTACCATCTTCTTTGGTTCTGAGCAGTGTGGGGTTGCTGGGTGGGCCGTCACCCATCTGTGTGTACGCCAGCACCTGCAGGACATACACTGTGTACTTTTGGAGAACCCCGAGAAGCAGCGACACACTGCCCTCTCCTTCTGCCACCTTAACAGCAGGGGGACCTTCTGAGTCTTTCTCTTTGTACAACACCTGCACACAGTGACAGTGGGAAAAAAACAAAACATGATGACTTTGTACAGAATTAAAAAATATTCATATATTCAGTCTTATATTTTGTGACCAAACACCATTAAAACGTCAACCCTGTCCATTCTTTCAGACTGTCCGTAGAAGTCAGTACAGAGCCTTTTCAATTCTCCCTTATGCAATATGAGAAAAAAGTTACAATAGTATCAGCCAGCTAAGAAAAAGCTGACAAATATAGTAAGTTTTAAGAGGAGGAACGAAAGAGTTCCAGAGCAGAGGCTTCGTCACCTTTACAGAGCTTTTCCTACAAGCCCTGGTGGAAAATCTCTGACATGCATTTCCACCGCAGCCTCACAGCAGATGAAGGCTGCTTCCAGAGACTAAAGACAAATCTCTGTTTGTGAAGTCCCTCTGTACTTTTGAAGATCCTACCTGAATCTCTTTGGTTTGGAGTTTAGTTTCACTCCTTTGTCTCTTGTTTGTACATTGAAATATCAGCCTTATTCTGATGTTTACTCTCAGCTGTATCTGTGCTACATGTTACTGCTGATGTAAAGCAAACATTTAGGTGTGATGCGTTTACTGGAACAAAGTTATTGGAAGTAGATTGTGCTTATCAAAAGTTAGTACAGCTTCATTAGGCATTCAAGTAAACCATTACTTTTCTGTGCAGTGAAGCGGAAATAGAGGCGCTGCGATCCAGTGCTGCTTCACTGATCAAGGCAGTGATCAGGCTCAAACAAAATACACACAAATATAGTTAGGAACCTGACAGCTGGAAGCTTTAAACCCCTCAGGCTTATTAACAAAGGCCCTATTTGTATGTAAAAGTGGTTGTCAAGTCAGTGATGGACATGTAAGCCTGTGCAAGGGAAAATACAGAATGTGTTAAATACACAAAGACTGATTGTAAAATTAAAAACACAGTTGTGTCCACAAAAATACAAAAAACAAA
Organism: Chelon labrosus; assembly: GCF_963514085.1. Lineage (NCBI taxonomy): Eukaryota > Metazoa > Chordata > Actinopteri > Mugiliformes > Mugilidae > Chelon > Chelon labrosus. The sequence goes on from NC_140338.1 coordinate 13,415,458, forward strand.
AACGTCTGTGCACGGTGTACTCTTTCTAGGAACAGAATCCAGTTTGAAAATGTGTCAAGTACTGCTTTGTCTTGTTTCACTCTCTTTTTTTGTGTGTGTGTTCATGAACTTGAACATCAATACTACACACGAAAAACCATCTGAGTAAATGTCACCTCAAGCTTAAGCGTCTAAAAACAGAAATAGTCACAAGACGTGCACGGCAGGAAGCAGGGGCAACTATTCAGCATCTACTAGAGGATGGAAGGTGTTAAAGAGCTGCTGCTGGCAGCCACTTCCCATCTATTAACATGGCGGGCATGCTTCTCTGTGGGATCCTCAGGAGGGCACAAGAAAACACACAGATGTGGAGTGTGATGTGCTTCGGGCACGGTGGATGATATGACCTGGATTTTAATACACAAATTTAAAAATACTAAATAGTACAGGTTTATATCACACAGCCACAGCCTGTTTTCTGCTGCAGATGTATGTATTTATAACATAACCACGTTCACACAACTGAGGATAAATCCCCTTCCTTTTGATTCTTTGTTCCGCTGTGTTGTGTTTGTGGGGAGATTAAGAGGTGTACTCAGTGTTACTTTAATATTAGCAAAAATATTTTTATGCACTCTTCTTTGTTACATTTTTCTTTTAAAGGATGGTGAGGGGCACTTACTTAGAAAAACGCAATGAAAATACCGACAATTGGTCTGTGTTGTTTTTCCCTTTAAAATCAAACAAAGACGTGTAAAAAAATACTGCAGGGTGTGTGCTGCAGCCCAAAAGGCATTTGCACCCTCACTGAGTGTAAAAGAAACTTTGCACTTCACCGTCAACAGTATTCTTCCAGCTCTTTCTCAGAAATCTGCACATCAGAGTACGTCAACTGTCTGGGCTCGCCACAAGACAGACTTCTCTGCATTATTTTGCCAGTTTTAATCTGGCAGATGTGGACAGATTGCAGGCTATGCTGCTTGAATGTGTGGAAAGTCTGGACTTGAATATTACTGCAGATTCTCTAAAGCATGTTTAGACTGTGAGTGTATACACAACACATCACATTTTATGCTCTAACGACAGTTTATGTTTTAAATTACAAATAAAGAAAGTACCTTCCAAAAACAAGAGGCTTTATGGATTGTTCATTTTTCATAAATGAATAATCCAGATATTGTTTCTGCTGCAACACAAACTGCCGTTTCACAAAAGCGTATTAAACAGTAAAGCCTCTCATTTGCAAGCATACAATTACACACACGCCCCCCCAAAACATACTTACAGCAGCCGGGTGCTTTTAAAAACAGTGACGTAGGAAGAACAAACTGGAGCAGTTACAGGATGTTACATCATGTTCATCTTAGATCAGATTTTTGTGTGTGTGTGTGTGTGTGTGTATATGTGCATGTGAGAGTGTGCTGGAGGAAGTGATAATGGGCTAAGTGTGACTGCTGGGGTAAGGGGTCTTTTTATTCACCTTATATCCAAGAATGACTCCATTCTTCTGCTCCTGAGGGAGAGCAGACCACGTGAGCAGGATCCTGGAGGAACTCACTGCCTCAGCAGTCACATTCACTGGAGATCCAGATGGAACTAGAGAATACACAATGAAGCACACACAAAGACGCACACCGCTTAGTGCTACTTCACTTTCTGAACCAATCTTCGATTTTATCTCAATCATCTCCCCTCCCTCTCTCCATCAATCTTCCCTCCATTGAAATAGAGGGAGAGTGTAGAGGGCAGAGAGGAGACACAGGGAGGTAATCGGAGCACTTTATTCCTCATCCATCAGCCTTCTTATGCCCAGTTAATACAATATTTCAGACATCTCTGTCGGACACCTTCAAACAAGAGCTCTGTGCTCATACCAGATTCTGCGGTTTGAGCAGCGACAGTGTTGCTCCACGGTCCTGGTCCTATGGAGTTGAAGGCTTGTATCTGAACTTGGTACTCGGTCCAGGGCTTCAGGCCTTCTACTGTGGCCTCGCTGGTGTCCGCTGCTCCTTTCACATCCTCAGTCCTGTCCTCTCCTTGGCCGTCTGTCCTCCACACACGCAGCCGGTAGCCCACAGTCTCTGGGCTGCTGTTGTAATCGGACTCGGGTAGAGGCTTATAGGTGACAAAGAGCGAGAGGAGGGGGGGGGAGAAGAGCAGCTTAAGAATGGAGCATTTTGCATTCATTATTCTTGTCATGATGCCAAGGTCATGTCGCTATATTCCAGTGACATTTGTGTACAAACATACACATGTACAAAAGAAATCAACAAACATAAAGGCGTTTTGCATAAGAGTAAATGTAAACTTATGTCTGTTTAAGCGGTCCTTATATTATTGTCAGGATATTTCCAGTGGTGGCTTTTTTTTTTTTTTGTTAAATTATATTTAATTTTGTAGTTTCTCTTCCATAATAGCTTAATAAATGATGATCAGTGTGCCAATCCTGCCAAGTATCTTATAATGTGTCAGCACTTGGCGAGCAAGATCCATCCCTCTATCTAGAGGTAATTCATTAATTTTGACTCTGATTTATGGACAAGGAGCTATGACTTAAAGAGAAAGCGCTGAAATGGAGGTAAAGTTAATGATAATGATAACATGCTGCTGTATGTAACAATGTAACGTAGTTCATCATAACCTTCGCACAAAGCGGCCTAAAGGGTATTTATAAGAAATGTATGTGGCACGGCTGCAGGTGCCTAGAGGACACATGGATTTGAGGAGGAAAATCATATAGTACATATAGTTAACTTAATACACTCACAGCAGCAATAATAACAGAAGACATACAGGGTCATTTATATCATGACAAATACACTAGTGCCCACACATTTGATATGCACAAACACTGGTCACTACTCAGAAAAATACACACAAAAATTCCTATAAAATCCTCAATAGTCTGCTGGTGATAAACACTGGTTGATGGAAATATGTCACTTTTTTAAAAAAATTTTGTGACTGTGCCTCTAAAATAAAAAAAAAACCTCTCCTTTGACATCCCATCTCTTGATCCCGTCCCTCTTTTGTCATAGTCACCCTGTCATCGTATTTTACTGTCTTCCGTTCTCATTTCCTGTGACCCTCTGTGCTTCTCCCGTCCATACTTTTTCTCTGTCATCCGCTCTACTCGGCCAGTGAACAACCATGTGATTATGCATTACTCCCACGACCACCTATTATTCAATGCCTTAAAATCATGTTAGCAGAAAGTTCGGTTTGCTCACGGTATGTAATTCCACAGACATTTTAACCAACATTGTGCGGCGGTTGCTCAGTGCTGTGTAACAGATAAGGACGTGAGACACCCAGTCATTTTAAATACCCCGGTGATTTAGCTCAGCTTAGCATTTAGGAGCCATAATACAGAATGTCACATTAGCTTTATTACCCTTAATATGCAGCTTAGAATAATAGCCTTAGCTAAAACCATTGTAATGTTCCAATATGACAGAAAACCTAGCATACTTCAGGCTGAGCGCTAACATGCAGGTAAAATCCCATTAGCATGCTGCACAGGTAGTCCATAGCGCCTCAGTGTCTGTGTCTGATTTGACAGGCTCTTTTTCTCATTCCAACTCTTAAATGGAAAATACTCTGCTCTCCATTTATGTTATAATAGAGGAGGGGAAGGGAGGGGTAAAAGAGAGATGGGGGGGGGAAGGGATGAAGAGCAGGAACAAGAGCAAAAAAGAAAAGACAGTGAAGAGAAAATTACATTGCAGTTTGTGCTGCTAGCGGTCCACACGGTGAATGGGAAATGTGACAGATTAGTGTTAGCACTGATAACCAGGAGAGACACTGATTATAGGCTGTCAGCCACTCAACCTGTTCAGTCCTGCAGCCGGTGAGTGCACGTGCACATGCATATGCACACAAGCACTGATATAAAAATAAGAGCAAAGATGCGGCAGCAAGAAACAAAGAAAATCCCAATTTAAATTAGCAGCATTTGAATGAATGAAAAGGGGCAGAATAAGGGTTAATAGCTTTACAGAGTGAAGTGTGTGTATTCGATGTGTGCGTTTGAGTTTTTCTGTACCTTCCAGCTGATTCGGAGACTGGTCTGTGTTGCAGACAGCAGGTTGAGGTCGGAGGGGTGGGTGTCAGGGGCGGCCTGTAAGGTTTGGATCAGTCTAGAAGGGGCACTCATAGGACTGGAACCGACAATGTTCACCTGCTGCATCCTGAACCTGAGAACGGAAAGTAAAGTAACACTCTATTTAGACATCAAGTTCTGTTCATTTTGAAAAAGAAGTACTATCTAGTCTGTAAACACAGTTGTAGAATGTATTTTGTGGCTCTGAAGGGAGCTGATGTCTCAACTTCATGGCACACTACAATGTGAAACAATTTATAAGAAAGGCGAGCATTAGAAAATGAAGGTATGCCAAGATTCAATCCTCTGACAGCGCCATCAGACTCAGGGAAACTTGGTGTGTAGTACTAATTAACACATTTCCTGTGCATGATGGGAGGCATACAGAATCAGCAGGAGGGAGTCAGGATGAGCTTCTCAAGACAAAACAGCTGAGACGAGGGAGCAGAGAAAAAAGAGAGAAAAAGTTCATCGCCATGAAGGATCTTCAGCAGATTTAAAATAAAAAACAAACAAATACAAATTAACATATGTTGTCTAAATAATGCTGTCAGTGGTAGATTGTTACTGCAGGAATACTATTGCTGGTTATGATTGTGCAAATATATAATAATTATATGTCTGTACTGTAGCTACTTAAAACCACCATAAAACCTTATGTATGTCTTAAACCTCACTTAAGAATACAAATAAACAAGTCTATGTGCAAATGTAAATCTTTATTTATGCAATCACGTTGCCACAAATCACGTTGTATTGTCTGAATGCATAGGTATCCCTGCTGTGCCATGTGTGAATAAAGTATGTAAGGTTTTGGAGAGGTATGAGCGTTATCTATAGCAATTTCTTTGGTCTGAGCAACACCTGCATGGAAATGATTTAACATTTTCAAGTTTTTCACACTTTTCTCTAGCTTGGGAGCCAGCCTAAAGTTTCCCTGGCCATGATGGGAAGAAGAGTAAAAGGAATGTGGTGATTGTGAGGAGGTTTGTGTACATGAACCTCACCAACTAACTTGTCCGTGATGAGTCTAAGCGGGGTTTAATGCAAATGCAATTTCAAGCCACAGATCCAAGAATAGAAGACTTTCAAAACAGGCTGCATAAAAACAGTATCAGCCGGGCAACCTGACAGCTGAGTGGATAGCGTGGATATCAACAAAAAACTTCAGTATTGGTCTTTTTGGGGCTCCACAACTTTGTGAAAGAGAAATACTAAATTGTGTCCTCTTAAATATAAAGTCAGTTCATAATAAATGGGCCTAAGTTGGAGATGGGAAGTGTTCTAGTGGAACTGTGGGTGTTCCTTATGTCAGTATTTTATATATTTCAAGTGTTCTTGTAGCAGAGGTAGCAGAAAGTAATATATATAAAACATATATTGATTTAGTAGTAGGAGGATCATATGCTGTTAGGGTTTATTAACATATGGGAATATTCCAACAATATAGAGCTGATATACTAAATTGACTCACAGGCAACCCATGCTGTGGACAAACCCTTCAAGATCTGTGGTAATATTTAGTTAGGTGTGATATTTGTGTAACATGTTTCACCACTAAAACTACATCTTCAGCTGAACTCTTCACCAGAGGCTGTGAAACTGTCTGAGGTCACCAGGCGTTCAGTCAGTGGACGAGATGTAACTATGCACACCTATAGACACACATGCAGCCATGAGGGACTGTGTGCTGCTTCTGTTACTTCTAAATGCAACCATGCCTCAGTGTGGAGTGATAAAATGCAGAGCGCATGTAGAGTGTGCGAGAGCCTTCATCTACGAGTTGTTGAGATTGAGACCAGAGTATAAAGAGGGACTTAAAGCAGGGGATAAGAAATACAGACAAGTGCATCACTTCATCTAACGTCCCAATGGTGTCGCCTGTGACAACATAATCCCTGTGAGCGTACGATGAATGCATACACACACTTCTATCCCATTACAGATGAAGGAGGAGATACAGAGAGCAAGAGGCAGAGTGTCTATCTCTGCCTCTTCAGACAGACAGATAAATACAGAAGACAGACAGACAGTAAAGGAAGAGGGAAAGAGAGAGAGAGTGAGGAGGAAGAGCCGCTGAAGTTCTGAGTGCCGATACATCACGTTTACAAAATGCAAGCTCCCAACAGCCCTTGAGGAGGGATTACAGATACTCCTCTCTCCTCCCCCGTTTCCTCTTCTCCTTGTCTCTTACACCTCTGTCTCTTCTTCTCTTTATTACTCTCAGCTGCCCTTCCCACTTTCTCATCACCTTTCTTATCCCCTGTCCTCATCCTTCGCCTTCCCTCTCCCGTCTCTTTCCCTCTAGCTAGTTGCAGGAGGGTAATAAGGATCTGCATGCAGCAGCTATGAAGATGCTGACAAACAGAAAAGTCTCAGATGGAACTGTCTCACTGTGCGTCTGTGTGATTTATCTAACTTCACCTGAGCCTTGCAGTGCTGGCTGGGAGTGAGGTGTGTGCAAGTCAGTGTGTATATCTGTGCATGTGTAGGCTGTGTGTGTTAGCTGATCACCTGTACTGAGTGAACGGAGTGAGGTCAGGGATCTCCAGCATGTCTGCGTCTGGTTGATTGTCTTTCTTGTAGACAACTCTCCAGGCCTCCTCCTTTCCATCCTCCTTCACCACCTGTTAAAGAAGGAGGAGGTTAAAAAACAGTTTTCCTGCCGCTGTGTTTCACAGTTTGCACTGCGCAGACCTCAAATGTGTGTGTTCCAACACAAACACAGACACACGCACCTGTCCTTCCACTATCCACCGTGATATGGTGGTCTTGCCATCAGGACCGGGGCGGAACCTAAGTGTCGCTGCCCGAGGGCTGATGTTGGAGATGACTAAGTTAGAAGGAGCACCGGGAAGTTCTGCAGAAACAAAGCAGAAACAGTGTTGTTTTACCAGAAGCTACAAAGAAAGTTTAGAATATTTAGCCATTATGCAACAGGTCAGTAGATACCCTTTCCTCTTTAAATATTCTTTCAGATAAACAAAATATTTACCAACAAAAACCCAAAGGATTCTGAAAAGAAAAATGGGTTGTACTGCATTTCTCATGTTTCAGTAACTACTATGCAATAAGTTTCTTGCTTTTGCTACCACAACCACATTCAATATGCTTTTATTTGCAGTGTTTTGTACAAACACTGAATGGTAAATTAATTATGTGGATTATTCAAAGGAGTTTTTTGACAATATGTTTTTTTTTTAAATAAACCTTTTTCCATAAATGAATAAATATACGCATAATGATATTCATTCATTCATTCATCTTCTGTAACCGCTTGTTCCTGTTAAGGGCCGCGGGGTCTGCTGGAGCCTATCCCAGCTGTCATCAGGCGAGAGGCGGGGTACACCCTGGATAGGTCGCCAGTCTATCGCAGGGCTAACACACAGAGACAGACAACCATTCACACTCACATGCACACCTACGGCCAATTTAGAATCACCAGTTAACCTAATGAGCATGTCTTTGGACGGTGGGAGGAAGCCGGAGTACCCGGAGAGAACCCACGCAGACAAAGGGAGAACATGCATTCGACATGCAGTCGGCCCATGGATTCGAACCCGGGACCTTCTCACTGTGGCGCATCAGTGCTAACCCCTCGCATAATGACAAAATTGACAAAAATGTTGTAGAACTGCTTATCTCCAATAAACAGCGCAATAACACCTGAACAAAAAAGATCGAAATCTGGTACAAAAAGGGCTTCAAGTGGTAGTGAACCAAGAAAACTGCCTGTAGTCTTTGTTAATTACCTCTATGTGTTGTGTTTGGCGCTACAGTTTACAGTAAAAATAAATGATGCGTCACAGGAAAAATCATTAACTTTTAACTAAAGCACAGCAACTTTAAGCTATACAGTATATTGGTCTTTGTAGAGCATTTTATTTCAGATTTCCAAGGTTGGCGATATAATACAAGAGACAAGAGAAACAACTTGTGCACCAGTGGATGTGAGATGAATTAAACACATCCTCCTATATTCTATTTAAGCTCTAAAACGTCTCAGTAGGCTGCGAACCTGTTAAATTATGTCTGACCCATTTTTGTTCCTACAGTGTTCCATCTCCATGGCAATAACAAGACACGGGAAACAGGCAGTTCGGCTGACCAGCTGTGGCAGAGATTGAACGGCACAATCACACTGGAAATGGGAATCTAAAACGTATGATCGACTCCACCTGATCACTTCACTGTCTCATACAATAAACCAGTAAACCAGCAAACTGTAAACAAAGCTTATCTAGACAGACGTGACAAACCGTAGCTGACAGCACAGCATATTGTCATAAAGACCAAAGTAATTTTTTATCTCGCAGCTTATTTCCTCCAGGATTAAAATGTAGAAACAACAACTTTTAGAGCTATTTTTTGAGACGATAACACGCTCCGAGAAGGTAATTAGACAGTAACTGTCATCCCCAGCTGGCACATGGTACACACTTGAAAGCCGAGCGTGACAGTATCAATAAGTGGAAGAAAGAACAATTAGAAATCAACTAATTCAGCTAATAGTACAAAGAAAATTCTCATTACTGATGTACCCCAAGTTTGTTCGTTAGCGTGTGCAGCTAAACACAAACTGATCAGTTTCATCTGTCACATTCAAACTGAGAGGTGCACTGAATTTGGCCGAAAAACAACCAGAACACATCTATTGTTTTCTCCTGGAATAAATCAGTGAGAAATAATATGTTTTGCATACCCGATTCAACCAGCACTAAATAATTGCTATGAAAGGTTTATACTCCACCTTTCAAATGCCGCACACTATTCATAGCTGGCTCTGAATGGACTCCTTCACTGACAGCTGTTGAATTGAATTGTTATTGGTCTGGCCGGCAGCACATGTGACAACAGCTCTGGAGACGCAGGATGAAATCCATATTTTTTTTTTAATCTTGCGCTAACAAATGAAATACGTGACTGCTCGTTTCTGTTAATGGAATTGACATAATCAAAAATCATCACAATCCACTTTGCTCCAAATTGTCGCACTCAATCACAACAAGACTGAGCACTTCAGAACCACTTTGCACACACTTCCCTCCACCGTGTTTGGTTAGTATCTCTGGACGGTGTAAGTGCTCGGGTGCGATCTGCTGTAATCCACACAATTCTGCTGCTGAATCACTTATTGAAGATGACGTAATACATATGTGTGAAGCCGATGTGTTAACACCAAATGCTGTGTCGTCTAATATATCGGTAGAGCCGGATATGTCAGACAGATTTTGTAAAATAGGGAGAGGATTTTTATTGTAATAAGACAATATAACATGACCGGGTCCCGTTATTATGGAAACATTATTTAGTCTGGATACAGCGAGGTGCATGTGAGCATCACAAGACAAATTATAGCCATCAGCCACCACTGCTCTGTAAATGCATGCAGCAAACTTGTAAGGGGTATAATGTAGAAATGTTGATATCAGCTGCCTGGCTCAGATGAATGACAAAATTCTCTCAACTCCATGAATACATGAATAAATAAACAAGACAAGAATCTATGCTTGGTGGATCACGCTCTTTCTCTCTCTCACACTCATTCTTTAGTTTCTTTTTCCTAATCTTCAGCCCCCCTATCTTTCCTTCAGTCTTTTGCTTTCATGAATTAATGAATAACCTCTGAATCTTAGAACTGTCTGTATCCATCTAGCTTTCACTTTTTCTGCTTTTATTCATAAATTAGTAATCAGAAAATGTTAGGACAAAAATCCTGCTGTATGAGCCGGGTTTTTCTTCCATGCTCCCTCCCACACTGCCACTAAGTCCATTTCTGAGAGACTAGTCTTCTCTTCTGTTCTTTGGAGATTGCATTTTCTCCTGCTTTCTGTTCTTTCCTCATTATGTTTCTCTATCTGCTTTGCCTTCTCCAATACTGTTCTTTGATTGTCTCTTTCCCTCCCTCGCATCGCTGCATTCCCTCCACTTTGCCATTTGCAGTTAATCAGCACTAATAATGATTGCAACTTGGCCTTAGTCCAATCACACAAACTCATCATGCACGCGAAAAGCATTCTGTGTGCATGGTACACACACACACACATACAACTTGTGCTAAAGCGCTCCCTGAGATGCCGTAAATGACCAACTCTTGTGTGCAGCCGTGTATGTGAATGTGTGTTGACTGTGTGGGTGATGATTCATGGATGCACACTAACAGCCACTTATCAGCCTGAGGAAAGACAATGGCATCGTAAGAGCTCATCAGTCATATTTACTCTGCTACACACATACACACACAAACAGAAAACTGTTTTAACATCCACTGTGACTGGCTCCTGTTATATGTGTGTGTGTGTTTATTTCTTGTACCTGGCGGGACTCCTGTGGAGATGGTGGAGGATGTGACCACGCCCCGTCCTGCAGCAGTGAGAGCAGCCACCTGTAGTGTGTATACGGTGGTGGAGGTGAGGCCGGTCAGCTGATACTGCAGGGTGGAGTTGGACAGGGACCGTTCCTCACGACTTGACTCTACCCTAGACACTTCCCACCACAGCACATAGCCTGCGGGGTTTAGAGCACACACTGGGTTAACAAAGGTGCACATGGACTTCAACAGACATAAATACACACGCACACACACACAGTTATATATAATGAGAGGTACAGAGCCAAAAAGGAGGAGAGAGTACGGGAGGGGCAACTTTACTCAAAATTCCTGTCTGTCCCTTCGCATCTTTGCAGTCATGCATCACACTCCACCACCTTCAAATGTGTGTGTGAGCGGGGCCACTTGTGTGTAAAGCCCTGGAGAGAGTGAATGGTCCCTCATCTGTCTCCCTGCTCACCAGGTGCTGGATGAAAAGCAGGTTGAGGAGAAAAGAGTAAATGTGCAAGGTGACCTTGATTGAATACCCATTTTCCCACTCCTCTGAGTGTGTAAGCTGACTGTGAAGCCACTCCTGCTTTGTTAGACTGTGGTCTACTTGTGTAGCTGCCTGATGAATGTTGGCCACGATGCAGCCATAACAACATAAAGACGCACACACACACACACACAGGCAATGTAGAGTAATCACTTAATTCGCAGCAGCGTGTTGTGTACCCCAGCACCATTGTCTTTCGGAGCCATGGAGGAGCAGAGGCAAAATGAATAGGGGGGAAAGTGCCTTGAGCTCTCTGATGTGCCACACAAACAACACCCTGGGTGTTAGGAGGCGTGGGATGAGGGCATGTTCGAGATAATGTGAGAAGACAAGCTGCAGAGGGAAGGGATTAGCTGATGATGAATCTGTTGTACACAAACACAGAGTAAGAGACAAAAAGGGTGTCCGAAGAACAGTAAAAAGTAAGACGCAAAGTGTTGAACACATAAGAAACTGCAGGAGTTTAAGCCTTCTCCAAAGAGGATGATTTAACGTTTTTAATTAAATTAGTCATTTTCCAGGCTGCATTTATCCACCTGAGAAGAATACACTTTAATTGAAAATGATGGTCATGTTATCTCTAATCACTGTGTGTATTACTTTCTGGCAAAAACGCACAACTCTAATTTAGGCTCATCACCACTGGTAATGGGACTGAAAATAACATGGCGGAACAAGAGTTTGTTGATTATGAAGGGAAGACGGGGACGAGTGTTGTGCTGTGCTCTTAGAGTTGTTCTCTCATGCTGTAATGCTCTAACCGGTGATGATGCCGTTCTTGTGTTCAGGCTCTGCCCAGCTGACTCTAAGCGATGTGTCCAAGATTTCAGTGAAGCTCAGGTGGCGAACAGGTCCAGGTGCTAAAAAAAAAAAAAAGAAGAACACACACATCCATCAGTTTACAGCAGTTATAAATATTATTTGTTTCATCAGTAATCTGATTCATAAAACTGAAGCAGGCTAAATCATCCATTTACACAAGCACACCTCTCTTGCCTATGCAGCGCGTTACCTGTGACTCCTAGATCTCACACATCACCTCTTAATCACGTCTGCATTGACCAGCGCACACACCCAGGTGCATGCAAGCCTGTCGTTTCTCATTTCATCCATGGCTCTCTAACCCCTCTCCCTGCAGAGCGATTAAGCTATTCATCTGAGACATTCAATAACACTCACACACAATCTCTTTCTCTCACACACACACACACGCACGCACACACACACATGCAAAAGGCTATCATCAAGCAAGAATTACACCCACCGTTAACCCTGCAACACGCCCAGCAACCAATCAATACCTGTCCACTACGGCGTGTATGTGTGTGAGCGTTTGTGTTTGTGTACACATGGCTTCTAATATCCCTTTCCCACTCAATAATTGCTGGTTGGTAATAATTGCTTGTCTGTCTGGCTATAGGCTATTGTGTTTATTTGACTGTGCGACTGAGTGCATGTGTACTTGTAACTGGGAGTGGCAGCTATTATGTTTATCCATGGAACAGCAGGCCATAAATACCAGTAATCCTGAAAACATACGAATCAATTCCCTTTAAAGAAGGAGGTGGGAAAACTATAGCAAAGAAATTAAAAAGGAGAGAAAAGCAGGTGAGAGCCTGAGAGACAACAGTGTAGCGTTGGTGTATTGTGTGTACTGGGTATTATGCACACAGCTGCGTATCACACTGATAGAAACAGCTGCCCTGAACACAGAGCTAGCCAATACGCTTTCATTATTATTCACCGGAGAGGCTGATCGAGTATTCTTTGTGCGCTGGCTTCATTCACACCGATCTCCGTGGCAGTGCCTGCGTGTGTGTACTCACTGTCCTCGTGCGTCTGCAGCAGGGTGGGCGGGCTGCGGGGGCCATCCCCAGGTGTCGTGAAGCAGAGGGTGGAGCCAAAGTACCAGGTGAATTTCTTTAGTCCGCTAACTAATCCAGTGTGGCGTGAACCGGGGTATTCAGGGGTGATGGTTACTATGGTAACGTCCTCTGGTGACTGTTCTGGCCAGATCAGCAGCTGTTATATTTGAAAACAAAAAAAGGCAAACGGTGACATCTGTAATATCTGCCGGAGCATCCAAAATGAGTTATTTTATTTATCGTATTTTTCCATAATCTTTTTGTTTGTCATTATTTTGACTCAGCAGCTCCAGGCTAAAAATGATTTATACCACAGTATGGGAGTTTTATTTTTTGAAACTAACAAATGCTATTTACAAATTTGTCAAAATGACTAAACAATACTGACATTTCATTCCCCAGAAAAGAGCATGTGTTCACGTAAGGATTCAGTCATTGTCAGTCGTAACAGAAACTAACTTAGATATACAACTAAGCTGGAATATCAGTTCAACTAAACGCTTAATGAAAGTTTCATTTATCTTCATGGTGAGGCCTGATTTATATTCAGAACCACAGCACTTTGTGTTATTGCTTTAGTCTCAAAAACAAACTGTGAAAAGCATACACTTACATATTCATAACGAGAGATAAGCCACAGGCAACACTATGCGGTACCAATGTTTAAAGTTCCCAATAAAATAAATAAATAACTGGCTAAATGTGAACTTTGAGCCAAGTTTTAATCAGAATTAAACTGTGCCATGGGTTAGTGGCGCGTGGAAAAAAAAAAAAAAAAGACTTTGTTTACACACAAGCTGCATGTGATGATAGAATTCAAAGTGTCTCTATAATGGCATATTGTTATTGAGGCATTTACATATGTTTGTTTTAGCTACATTGTCTGTAGGGCTGAAAAGGAAAGCTTCTATTTGTGTCTGTATTTGATAAGTCCATAAACTCTTCCTCTTACTGCTCTATTTTCTCAGTGATTTGTGTGTGTGTGTGCTGAGACACTGTCTAAGTGCTTCAAGGTATTCTAGGTTACAGCGTTTCCTCAGTGAGCAGCACTGTTAATTGGGCATTACGCTTGCTCCCGTAGGCAGCATCACTAATGTCATATATTGTGTGACATACGCTGTTGTAATTTTCTCCACTCTGCTATTATTGTATATGGATTACACACTCGCAGTTTAGTCGGTGAAATAGCTTTATGCTAGTTAATCACGCTGCTTTATTTGACTGTTGTGGACTTTAGCAGCACAGACAACACAATCTTGACTTTCAAAACAACAACTGTGAGATAAGTGATATGAAAACGCACTGAAAATTAAATGAAATTAAAAACAATCTTTAGCAGTACCAAATGATCTGAAGTAGACACGGTTTCTACGGTGCTGCATATAGGTTATAGGAACACAATTAAAAAACCCATTGTCCCATTGGAAAAAAAAAAGCAATACACAGACAGTTAAGTTGCTGCCTATAGGGCGCCACACTGCACCCAGTCTGTCATGGTAAAATAAGGTTTTCTATTATGATTTATTATCAGCACAATACAGTTTGTGTCCAGTAAAAGAGTGCTGATCTGGCATTCGTGTGTGTCCCATGTTGGTCAACTTCCAAAGGGCGCTGGAATGATTGGCTCTGCTGTTGATACGGTCATGTGTATATTTTGAAGGCAATTGACCTTTGGCTGAGCCCCGCCCCCCTTAGTTACTGTTGCTACGTCCGACATTCTCTTCTGGGCTGTGGTTTTCTGGTTATCTATAAGGCTCTGGTATCAATATCAAGGAGCAACACTGTTCATGCAAAGCTGGGTACGTCTCTATTCACTTCTATAATCGTTATTACGAAGCAAACGGACTAACGTTACGCACGTATAACGTTGTATTTCTTCAGCGTTCAGTGCTAGCGTATCAACAACTATGCAACTTAAGCTGTAACGGTGATGTTTTGGTTCGCTCCACAGGGTTTTGCGCGCACATCATTGGGCTTATCCATACCCTGGATATACACCGACAGTATAGCCTGCCGAGACCGAAAATATGAGACGCCTGCGTTAAAGTCAATGGAGCGCTGTGAAAAAGTGTCGGACCCCTGTGGGAGCTCTCTTGGCTGTGATTGGTCAATCTACATTCTAGGGCGGGGCTTAGCCAAAGGTCAATTACAAAGGAAAACCACTGTGCTTATGTGACTGATAGACAGACAGACAGACTGACGGACTGACAGATGGTAAGTAAGTAAGTAAGAACCGTTATCAGTTAGCAGCAGAGGAAAAAAAAATAAATTCAAGGACACACAACTTTAAGACATTGAACTCATCGGAGGGGACAAGTTTCACACAGTGGGTTTTGAACTATATCGTTAAGGGTAGTGTATATAATCAGTGATCTGTGGGGTGTGTGTGTGAAATGAGATGAGATGAGGCTTTGCTTCATATCCTCTTTTAATTAATATCATTATCTGCTGCCCTGTAACCGGCACAACACACCCGAAGACGCACAACCCACACGTGCGCTCCAAGTCACTAGTGAGTGGTAGAGCCTGGTGCGCAGAGACAACATTAGAGAGCCGGCATCAAAAAGAAGGAAAGCCATATAGTATTTATCAACCAACAAAGACGCCACTGTTCACACTCACATGCTCATACGCAGTGACGCAGAGCAGGAATGTGGCGTGTTGTCTTTGTCATGTTAATCAGTTCCTCAGGGGTTGGTTGCCACAATGAAGTAAAGAATAAATCATACCAGAACTATAGATCACTTGTAGCGTTCAATCCTATGCTCTCACCCTGCGCCCCATTATTATTATATTACTGCCTCTTCTGTCTTCCAAGGTCCCATGTGCCATATGTTTGGGGCATCTATGCACTTACATTTCTCTATTTAATCCTCTTTTTTCTACAGCATCAGTCATACTTTACTTCTGGGAGCTGACCCCACACTTGGTTAAGAGGAGACAAGAAAAAGGCAGCACATCCTGGGAAATGACCTCTGAACTGAAATTCCTGGGAGAGGTTAACAGTTTTTTTTTGTCGGTGTTGTTTTTTTGTTTTTTTGTTGCACCGCAGCAGCACATATTTATTCTTACACGCACTCATTTTTTCCGGACTGCAATTCTACAATTTTAAAATCACTTCTTATTCACAATACCCTTTCTGTTCACAGTTTACTCAAACTCAAAGGAATTCTGAGCAGGGCTGAGAGGCTTACCTTGTATCCCTGGTTGATGCCGTTAATGAATTGCTGAGGTGGAGGGTTCCATGTAAAGCGGATGGTGGTTGAATTAATAGCTACAACTTCCACTTCCTGCGGAGGTGCCGTGGGAACTAAACGTGGATACACAAACAAATAATATTTAGCTGCGGCGGGTGGAGGAAAAGTGGAGGAGTACACTGGAAAAAACAAAAAACAAATAACATATACAGCCGCAGACTCAGTCTAAGCTCAGAGATTTCAGGTTTTGTCCCTTGACTTTTTCAGCAAGGAACAGTGGTAAATATCTCATGCAGCACCATAGTTTAATTTGTTATCTGGATATTCAGCTTTATTTCTCTTATTAAAAATATATGCCAAGCTTGCAAAACCTAAATGCCAAACCTACTCCTCTATTCTTTGCTGCAAAATGAGATAATTCTTCAAACATATCTAATCTAATGTATAGTATTTTGCATTTATGTATTTTGTCTTTTAGTACCTTAGGAATGGTAATGCTGTCTCATAAAGGATAAAATAATAAACTGACTCGTTCATTCCTGCAGGAGACAACTATACTGCCCACACAGCTGACTCAAACTGATGACATGATTTGTTGGTTAAAATGTAATATATACAGTAAATCTGTGTCACACCGACATCTTCTTTCAGAGCCCACCTGTACTTTGTGAGACAGGCTTGTTCAGGCCAACCTAAGATGACCCCGATATCACAGCAACAGCACATGACACCTTGTGGTGAACTGATTTTCATGTTTTAACACAGTGGAACTTTACTGGCTAAAGGCGCACCAACACACGCGAGATAGATAGACCATTTATTATCGCTGTATATAAAAACACAACAAAACTGCGTTAGAAGCACCACTCCAGCAACATTTAATAACTGTGGAGCTCTGGGTTGCAGTGAGTGTGCCAGAGTATGTCTCATTTCCAAAACTATACAACTAACAATCTTTAATAAACCAGGGCCATTTTAGGTTTAAATTTTAAGACCAGTTCAAAGATTCAGCAATAAAAAGATCAATAACAAGCCTATGCAGTCAGACAAAGCAGAATAGTCATGTTTTTTAAGCCTGTTTGAAGCGTGTATGAACTTGGCTGAGGCATTCATTCATCACACACCTAAGACTGAGAGAGAGAGAGAGAGAGAGAGAGGGAAGAGCGCAGAGATATGAAGAGAAGCTGTGGAATACACTGTGTATATTGCAGCAGTCTTTCCTATGAAATGTAGATTATTTGTTCCCTATGAAAACATGAAAGCTGTTAGGAAGTAAATATTGTAAACAAGTGCTGAACATGTTTGGCTTTCACAAAGTGAACATATTTTTGCTTCATCCATTTCAAGATGCAGCCACCGTCTCTTCCGTCTCTCCTATTTTGTCCCCGTTCGTCTGTGTGAGAGCGTACGACCGGTTCTCCACATGTAGATCTTTATGTTACGTGAAATCTATCAGCCCAGCTGGTCAGTCGGAGAGAGGGTAAACGATGCACGGACATAAAAAGCCAGGAAGGAAGAGAGAGAAGAGTGACAGTGAAATCTGTGCATGGTTGTGTGTGTGTGTGTGTGTGTGTGTGTGTGTGTGTGTGTCGGCACATGTCATGGTGATTAAACGCTAAGGGGTTTATGCTGATGCTAGAAAGCCACAGAGTGATAATGCACTGTTGCATGATGGGAATGCCCTTTACATCTTATATATTTGAGCTAAAGTGGACAGACAACACACAGAAAAACACACACACACACAGAGTATATAGAGTGGAAAGAGACTAGGGCAAAATCTAGTGAAAAATGGATGGCGCTAGATGGTGCAAGAAAGGGAGCCAAAGAATGAGAAGACAGAAAGCGAGACGGAAGATTAATTGATGTTAAAGATGCTCTCTCCCTCCCTGCCTCGCTGATTGTGCCCCTGGGGACTGGCTTCTAACCCCTCACAGCTCCCAGCTCCAGATAAAACACTAAACTCTGCCCTTTGGGGGAATCTTAGTATGCACATAAGGCTGCTTGTGAGAGAGAGCTGGAGAAGAGCAGCGTTATCAGAGTCTAACACCGAGTCCAGCCCCAACCCTCTCAGAGACAGTGAGAAAGAGAAATGTCCAATCCATTGCAGCCACTCCCATTAAACCACATTAGAATAATTAATGAGCCTAACTCTCTCTCCTGAGTCTATAAACCTGTCCTGAACTCTTGTAATAATGACTGCGAGTTTTATGTGCATGTGTGTGTGTGTGTTTGTGTGTGTGGCTGAGCCCATCTTTAATAATGATAATATACCGGTGGAATAAAAGTCAGGACGAGCACAAGTTTAAAGAAGATTTACCCCCACAACCACTTCCTCTCATCCCCCTTTACAATCTTCACTGACATTCTACCCTGTTCCATGAACCACTTCACTGATTTACATTTGAGAGAATTGAGAGTGTGTTCCTCTGTGCAGTCACGTTTAGTACAATAAACACACTATTATATGTCACATTATATATTTATGGAGCAGATCATAATCTCCCCATGAAATCCCTCCAGCTCATCCTACAGAATTCCAAGGTGCTCGTTGACCAGATGGGAGATGTAACCCCTCCAGCGTGGCCTGGCTCGCCCCTAGGGTCTCCTCCCTATTGACTGAAGCTGGTACGCCTGTGAGGGGATGCCTTGGGGGCAACTTCAGCATAGGTCTGAAGTGTTGGCACTCTGCTAGGCTTCTGGGCTAAGGAGAGGTCTCATTGTGGCTGTTTGTAGCTGTGATCTCTGATCTCGGCTGATCACCACACAGAATATTTCAATAGGTGAGGATAGTCTACCGTGTCATTCTTATAGTGAGGTCTCTGTGTGCTACAGACCATACACTGTTATAGACGTTTTTGTGTTTGAGTCCCCTCAAGTGCATGAAATCTATTTGTCAATTTGCACCTTATCTTCAGCTTCCACATCACAGAGTAAGGAAAAAAGAAGTGAATAAGAACTTGATAACACATATCAATTACAAACAGCATGTTTCTATCTATAGCTGAGGTTTGGTGGTTATATCTCTCCATATTTATCCACTTATTTATTGCACAGGCTCCACACTTAAATGCGAGGCCGTGCATTTAATTTGTTCCCAGACTGGGAGTGGGTGGTAATATTCTATTAATTAGACAAGAGCACGGGAAATATTGTCGTCTCATCCTGGCATTTTAATATTCAAATGGTTAACAGTGAGTTTAAGTTTTATTTGACCACGAGGAAACACTTCTAGCTAAAGACCTTTCAAACTCTCATTTGCCCCCTCTTTGACATAATACCTGAGTGGGGACATACAGTATGTGCAGTGCATACATATACTGTAATTGTTCTGGTCCGGTATTTAAAGATTCACTGATCAAGAGTAGCTACTTTTGGGGTACTAACTAAAACATGTTTATATGGGTTTATGTGTATCATCTGCATATGCACAGAGATAAATCAATAAAGATGGAACACATTTTCGCCATTGTTGAAAGTGAAGCAGGAAGTAGAAACAAAAACGAACCCGACTGACAAAAAAAACACAGCGCCAACTACCACTGGGTGGTGTTTTTACAGAGCGAGCCAGACTGACGAGTGCGCAAGTATAAATGGATCGCACCGGCATAGGCTGCGTGCGTAGGTTATGCCGCCTATGAGCCCTAAGTGCAACACCACTGATGGTTGTTAGGTCCAAAACATTTCTGGCTAAAATAGAATCCTAATTAAGGATAGTCAACTTCTCTCTTGAAATATACATTTTTCTTCCCAAACAAATGAGTGACATCACCGTGGCAACATCCATCTTTTATATATGTGCATTTTTGCTCACCTCCTTGCAGTGTGTACTCAGTGACGGGGCTGCTGTAGACACCCAGGCCGGCCCCTGTGTAGGCAGCCACCTGGATCTGGTATTGTGTCCAGATGATCAGATCTTTCAGCAGACAGTAGTTGGTCTCTGGGCTGCTGATGTTCTTCTCCTGATAGTCCCCTGGCAGCCCAGCCAGACGGTACCTACACAGAAACACACACACACACACACACACACACACACACACACAGAGAAACACTTGTAAAGAAAAAGCAAATAAATAAACTATTATGAATCAAAATACACAGACATATATTTTATGGTGTGTACATGTATTTTTAAGAGGTCACTTTGAACAAAATAATATAAAGAATAAATGCGATATAACCAAGTGTGCTCACAGAAATACATCTCCAGCCTGGAAAATACTTTGCAGATAGCTTTATAGTATATGATATAACATACCGGTGTGCCTGAACACCCACTTTGGAATTAATAAAATTTTTCACATTCCCGCAAAAGTCATTTGTTGGCCGTTTAAACTGCAGCAAGGCTATGTTCTCTGAAGACTGAAAGCCGTCAATGTATGGAAGACATCTCTGAATAGTGCACCTTCAAGACCTTCGCTTTACTACGCGTGATATAAATGTCCACTTAAGAGGATATATGACCCAACTACACGGGGAAGTGTAATATCAGTTTGGTATTGTACCTATCTGATGGAGCTGAATGGAGTAATAATCCCCATGTCAGCGTTTTAATAGGAAGCCTGTTCACCGTAACACGATATTCCAACGACTCACCAGCTGAGTCAGCGCTCTATCATGCATGCACACTGCATACACGCACACACAAACACATAACATACAGAAACACACTCCCACACAAACAAAGAGACGCAAAGTGAGGGGGAGCCAGAGGCTGACAGGGTTCTCTGCAGAGGAGAGAAGATAACCCCTTGCTCCTCTCTCTCTCCACCTGACACTCTCACTGGGAGAGGAGGAGGGGGAGGAAGGGGGCGAGGAGGGGAGTGACAGAGGACGCACAGAGGGAGAAAATAGGAGGCAGAGAGAGAAGATCTGCCAGCTGACGAGGTGAAAGGAGAATTCAAATGGGTGGGTGAGAGGAGATGGAAGCTCTGTCCTATAAAGCTGGAACGATACTGGGGGGGGGTGTATGAGTGTGCAATTCTATTTTCACCTGATTTCTGAAGTGGGGGCAGATAACGCGCTGAAGGAGGATAAAGACCTGATAACTACTACTGCAATTACATGCAAATCTGTGTGCCGCCGATGTTGACAATTTGATTACACACAGTGTGTCACGATTTAGGCAGACATCAAAAGAAAAGGACATCAGACCAAGGGCAGCCGCAGCATCTGTAAAGAGGACTACAGAGAGCTGTCTCTATGAAAGTTAGTGTGGCTGTATATTTTTGTCAGAAAGACAAGTTAGACGGATGGAAAGAGGGATCCTCCCTACATGTTTTATACTTAATTACATTTAAATACTCATTAGTTTAATAAACAGACAAATACATCAGAAAATAGAATAATAAAGCAGAATAACTACAAGGTATCGAACGTCATACCCTTCTTTCTTCTTCTCATAAATGTTTCTTAGTGTGTTTACCTGAGTACGTATCCTCTGAGGACGCCGTTTAGCTGGGGTTCTGGTGGGGGCTGCCACTGGACCATAATGGACTGGTTTGTGCGTCCGCTGGCCACAATGTTTTTAGGAGGAGCGCTCGGTGCCTCCTCCCTTAGCATCAACCTACCACAGAAAAAGAGAAAAACAGAGAGAGAAAAATATTTTGATAATGTGTATTATTCATCTTGTAATGAGAGCATTAGTATTGCTGAAGAAGTGTAGCCACACAGCATTCGCTGTAATCGCTGGGTGTCCAGAATATCACTTATCACACAGTTTGGACAGGAACAGTTAATCAGGTAAGAAACCCAAAAATAAATTGATTGCAGTATACTTTTCGCAGCACCTCCGTCTTTCTTCTCTGGGGGTCTGACTGTCTACAAACAAATGATTGTGTTTGTCTGTGGAGATACACGGGACAGAGCTGCAACTTATTACGGAGCAACATTTTACAGTTTAAGCAGCGCTGATGAATTCTTATTGAATTCCGCGCTCACATGTCTCATTGCTTGTCTCCTGGTGTATCTTCCAATTTCATTTAATACATTTGTTTTTCATCTCTGTCCATACTGTTCATTTATTTCAAACAAAGCGCTGCTGCTTTTGCTGGAAACGTTAAACGCATCACTTGCAGTGCACCGGAGGATTTCTCCTGGGAATGATCAAACTGAGACCGGCTACTTGAAACAACAAATGTAAAAGTGTTCATGAACTCCACGCAAGTCGAACTATGTTTTACTCATGGCAGCGTAGGAGAACAAACAGGCATTTACTGTCATATGCAGCAGATTATTGTTAATGTTCGGTTTTTACTTTTCTCGGTTTAACAATCTAATATTTTCCCACTTATGTTTCATTTGTATTCATGCACTCTCGTCTGGACAGTTTCTATTTCAACCTCAACTTTACCGCAATCCCCCCAGCAGACCAGCTATACAGTGTGACAGCAAAAGATAGTTAAATCAGTATTAGTAGTGAATGAGCAAAGAGCTTGTCTTTTTATTTCCAGTGAGACAGTGTAATCCCTCGCTCCCTTTGCCCCCTTCTGTCTTTCCAAACCTTTTATTCCCCGTCTTTCTGTTGACATTTTGAACTACTTCTCTATTTTTCCTCCCAATCTGCAAACTTTCACCTTTCATCCATCATGTCCTTTGGCCTCAATTATTTTATCCTTCCATCTTTTGCTCATCTCCTTCCCTCCACCTTCCTGCCAACCCCTCTCCTCCACCACCACCACAGGCTCACTCGTGATTAAAGCTCACGCCCCTCTCATGGTTGGTAAAGCACACTGGCTGAGCTGGTCAGCCTCTGGCTTTACTGTAAGCAGCTCAGCAAACATAATCAGAGCCATATGTGCTCACACACACATACAAACAAATTTCGCCCAGCTTAAGACAGACTGCTGGATCCGATGGTCTTTTCCCTTCCGTGGATTATGTCTGGAGATTTACGTTACCTTCTTCCCTCAGTCCACCCCCTCCCCGCTACTTCCCGTCTTTGCCCTATCTCCCTCTGAATGATTTTCTATAAGCTATAGAACCATTAGCCGTGGTGTGGCTCTCTGTATTTGTGAGTTGAATCTGTATGGAGTCTATAAACGTGTACGCACATCTATATGCGAGTGTGTTTGTGTGAAAGCTATTAGCTTGAGACTAGCACAGGCGGATATATAGCACAGGCCAGTGGTTTTACAGCTGTGCTTTACTTCCATTAGGTTAGGCACAGTCAGACACCAGGTGCTGCAGGCATTCACACACAGATACACACACACACACAGATGCTAATGGGCCTTGTGTGAATGAGATGGGCATTTGGGTAGCTGTCAGGAAATGGGGTATATGTAATCCTCAACTATGCCGCTGCTTTTAACTGAAATTGATGATGCACATTAATACACATACGCAAACTCATGCTGAACAAAAACACCCACACAGTATAGAACGGACGCCGTCATTCACTGTTTGACTGCAAATAAAACACACAAATGCACACTGATACACTTAAACTCAATAGCAGATTTCCCTCCTTGTGAATTGCCTTAATTCCCTCCCAACCATTTATGAGTAAATATTTCATACAGTGGGTTCAGGATGAGGACATCGACTTCATGCAGGAGATTTACTTTACAGTATAAACCCCAACCAGCCCCCTCACGCAAAACTACACATCCACCCATATGATTATAAAATATTGCCATCAAACAGAACAAACACAGGCTAAAACTTGGGTGACACACTTTCTCTGTCCCTTGCTATTAAGTAAAAGGGGGCGTTTTCGACAGGAAATGCACATCTTTTCTAGTGTGTGAGTAAAAGTGTGCGTGTGCTGTGTTTTGTGAGTCCCTGTGGTGTAGGAATTAGGCAAAGTTTCTATCTGTGTCATTCGCCACAGTTAAATGCCTGCTGGCTTTCTCTCTAAATCCACGTCCGCACCGACTCTCAAATGTAATTGTGTTACTGGGATGTTAAGTCTGCCCCTATTCACACACACAACAGGAAAATTTAGATCTAGCAGGAGTAAAACTGAACAGAGTGAACAGAGGGCAGCAGGAATGCAATGAGAAAGACAAAGAGGGAAATAAGCAGGTTTGAAGTGACTGGGTACAGCCAGCAGAACACATGAGCTTATTTTTGTCTTGTTTGACACTTTAATTCTTGTCTCCTTTAAATGTTGTGCCGCAGGATAAAAGATGCACGAATGGAGAAGGGTGACACACTAAAGAGCCTCCGTCGGGGAAACAGGGATACTTAAAGCATTCCCTCACAATGAATCAAAGCCAGCTTCAGCACACATTTGTTACTAAATGTGCTTTTTACTTCAATAAAATAGTTATTATCAAAGTTTTTTCATAACTGCCCATACCAAAGAAAACATTACAGTTTATGAGTACATTTTTTTATGTAAAACATAATTTAAGTTGTAGCTAATTAATGCTACTTTCACACAGTAACTGATAGATGTCATTGAAAGTTACAGTACAATTAGGTACAGAAAAATGTGAGTACCAGGTCAAAAACTATTTAATAGCTAATGAAACATTATCAAGCAAGTTATCAGAGAACAGAGGAGACTGAGTATTAATGAATCATCATTTCATAAGTATCTCTGATGTGAAAACTGACTTTCTACAGGAGCAGTTTCTCCTTACTGACAGCCACTAAGTGAAACAAACTAATAATGCCTCATTCATTGCTCATGACTTTATCATTAATTACTCTTTCAAATTAAATGGTAAATGGTCTCGTATTTGGCACCTTTCTTTATATTTGTACTCAAAGTGCACAGTGACACATCTTCTCACTCATTCACACAAGCTAGAGTGTGAATGAGCAAGTTGTTCAAGTACCAGCAATCAATCCGCAGGTTCATGGACAACCCACCCTACCTACTGAGCCAAAGCCGCCCCTTTTGTAAGCCCAAGTAAAGCAACACATCATGACTCATGGACTCACACTGATCAGTCACAACATTAAAACCACTGACAGGAGAAGTAAATAACATTGACCATCTTGTGGCAATACAATGTTCTGCTGGGAAACTTTTGAACCTGGCATTCGTGTGCATGTTACTTAGACATGTAGCACCCACCTAGGCCAGACCAGGTACCCCCACCCCATAGCAATGACACTCCTTGATGGCAGCAGTCATCCCCAGCAGGATGCAGCCTGACACAGGCACACACACAAAAATGCTTTAGGAACAACTGAAAAAACACAATTAACAGCATAAGGTGTTGACCTGGCCTCCAGATTCACTACATCCCAAATTGATCATGTATCTGCAGGATTCACAGGAACAAGCCTGATCCACAGAAGCCCCTCACCTCAACCCATAGGACCCAAAGGCCCCCCACTAACAACATCCTATTGCCAGACACCACAGGACACCCTCAGAAGTCCCATGTCCATTCTCTGATGAGTCACAACTGTTTTGGAGGCACAAGGGAGACCTACACAATATTAGGTCATAATGTTATGGCTGGTCGGTGTGTCAAAATAGTTTTAGTTGCAAAATTTAGTTTAAGGGGAAATGTAAGATTTTGTTTCATTTTTAAAAGTCAGTCGTATTTAATTCACAATCTAAAATCTGCATATAACATGAATAAAGGCACTTTAAAGTGAATAACATTAATAAAAAGGAAGGCAGGGATACGCATTATAAATACAGCTGAAGTAAAGGTGTTTTGGATAAAGAAAGCAATGAATGTATGAAACACCATCTCCGTCTATAATTGTCAATAACTGATCATTATCTGCTTTTAGCCTCTTTTGGTCCTTTTGGTTTCATTTTAACATCTAATTAACTGTCACAATAGTAAGATCATTTGGAGCGCACAGCAGCGATGCTCATTTATTCAGCTCCATGGAAATAAAGGCCAACCTCTTATGTTGTAGGTTAATTAAATAACTCCAATGAATAGTGGAAAACCTGACGAACGTCGTCATTATTACAATATTTCGTTTACTGGGGTTTGAGTTGGTGGGAGTTCATGGTAGAGGTCTGAACGTCCTCTACTGTTTCCAAATAACAGCATTTTTAATGTCATTATGAGACTGACATCAGACTGACGTATTCTGTGAGGAAGAGTTCATTAGACGTGATTGAGTTTTTCTCTGTCTTGGGGTATTTTGACTTACATGGCTTTTGCTTGTTGTGTTGTGTGTTGGGCAGCTTCTGTATAAAAATGCTCACAGAAACAGTTTTACAGCTTGTAAAAAATGTTTCTCTGTGGTGCTGGAAATAGTGAACAGATTCCCCTTATGTAGTTTGTTTAAAGGATGCTCTAACGATTCAGTAGTGGCATATATAGATACAGCACAAAATATCATCATCAGAAAAGACTGTGCTTTTATTTTACTTCCTGTTACATTTTCCCTGTGAATGTTGCTAGCAAAGAAACGTTTAGGAAAGCCATTCAGTGTTTCTGTTATAGCATAAACTATACAGTTTAATACAGATACAGTATTTATACTCTGGGTGTTCAATGTGTGATGATAAATCTCCTTTAAATCTTAATCTCCTCATAAATCTCCTAAAGATTTTTTTTTTTTTTTTTTTTTTTTATGACATGCGTCTTGTGTATGTGTGCGAAAGAAAAACAGAGGCACATTAGAAGAGCATTCAATCACATATCCAGAGGTAAAGTTTTATGTGTTTTTGTTCCGACTGAACAGCTGGAAATCAGGACAAAAAAAAAAGAATTGAGACAGATGCTTTAAAGTGCTGATGAAGCCTGGAGTTCCAAGAAATGTACGCATAATATCTCTTCCCTCTGCTAATGCTTCCTCTTTAAAGATGGTAATGGTGTGAGTGCGGGTCACGCATGAGTAAGTCTGTGTGTGAGCAACGCGACAGATTGTACAAGTGAGAGATTTCATTTAGAGTTTGAATTTAAAAGTTTTTAAGCTTTCGTCGCATTCATTCATGCACTTTTAGTTGGTGTCCATCTCTCACACGGCTCCACGTCTCTACTGTACAGTGCACTCTCGCAAGAAACAAGAAAAAGATGTATGAATTGATGTGATAAAGATCCGAATCAGGATGAGAACACAACAGAAGGGTGTAGAAGCAGCTGGAAGTTCAAACTTTAATACGGGCTTCTCGTCATCAGTATTACAAGATTCTGCTTCTGTCCCATTCCCTCACTCTGCCCACATTACAGCGTTTTGTCATCCTTCTCATCTGGCGCTCAGAGCTTCTGCATCACGTTTATTCCCTGCTCCACTCTCCCTGTGTGTCATGTGCGGCACGCGCCTTGGCATCTGCTCTTGTGCACGTCTTATCCAGGAAAACATCCAGCCGGCCAACAGGAAAGTAAGTGTGTGTGTGTGTGTGTGTGTGTGTGCGGTTACGTGCGAGATGAACGCTGAAGAAGAGACATATCCATCTGCTCTGATACACTGACCAGTGATGACTTGTCTGTCTGCCAGTCTCCCATTTAAGGAGGATCAATCCAATCTATTCTATAGGGCCTCTAACAACCAACACTGCACTGTGTGGCAGAATGGCTGCTGGACACAAACACTGGTGAATGCAGGAGAGGAGGAAGACGAGAGGAGCATGGAGGAGAAAAGTAATGACAAGCAGAAAATAAGGATTAGTGAAGAAGAGTCTGGGAAAAAAAAAAAGGACAACAGAGAGGATTCTGCTCAGAAAAACAAGAACAGATAACAGAAGAGGAGCAGAATGTAGAGAAGTAAAGTGATAGAGGACAGTAATCAAAGTGTGTGAGTGTGAGAGGACAGCATTCACAGCTAGCGTTGTTGCTGTGTCCAATTGGCTACACTACAACTGGCATCAGCCTATGATCAGTCTCTTCAGTCATATTCATGTGTTGTATGTGTGAGTCTACTTCATAATGCACCGCCACATCTGTTGAATCATGTGTGAGTGTCAGGGATATGGTGTATGTGTGCACTCAGGGGCAAAATTGTTAAGAGGCCTGCCACACCTCCTCCAACCCTCTTTCACTCCGTGCAGTTCCATCAGTGCTAAGGCATCGTAATTACCCCCATTAGTGTTTTCTCTTGGGATAAACATGCAAACACACACACACACACGCATGCACAAACATAAAACATCTGTACAGCAATTTATTTGCTTTTCAGGCAAATTCACTCCGCCCTTTTGCACACACAGGCGCGCAGATCAGTTAATTTCATCATTTTTACTATTTAGTTCACTATGTGCAATAGAAAGAGACCGGCAGGGGAATGCACACGCGTATGCACACACAGACATCCACGGCATGGATGTGATGAATATAAATTGCTCATTGCAAAGAAAATGGATTCTAAACAAAAAGGGATGCTCTCTTTATCCTCGCCTTGTTACAATCCGTCCCTCTTTCATCCCCATCACGAGTCCCATGTTCCTACCCTATGCTCATGGTAAAACACACATAAACAAACACTTAAATACACAAACTAGACTGAGGGTGTGCACACTCTTTGCCTCTGACTGCAGCAGGTTCCATTTTATTCATTCCCAGTTTGTGTAAGGCACTGTGACCAAGTCTATTACACAGAGATGGAAGAGTGAAATAAAAGAAAAAAAAACTCTATTTCACACAAATCAAGCCACGTTCTACATAAAAAAAATAATAAATAAAAAATGGTTTCACGCTTCTTTTTTTTTTTTGAAAACATCAGTGAAATAGTGGTTTGGCATCAGAAGAAGTACCGTGGAGTGTGTATTTAATAAAGCTTGCAGTGTGTGCTTCAGATGTGAGTAAATGCCCGCAATGTGTCCGTGAACGTGGATAATTTGCTGTCAGCTTACCTCTGTGTCTCAGCGCTGTACTGACCCCTGCCCACTTGATTGACAGCGCAGAGCCTGAACTGGTACGTCCTGGCAGGTGTGAGCCCGCCCACTGATACCTCAGTCACCGCAGGATCAACCTCTGACAGGTAGACCTTCCATGGAGAGTCTAGACGTAAGACACAAAGATTAGGGGGCGATAATATCTGGCTGAGGCAGGACAAACAGAGACACAGGGACACTCAGGACCTATAAATCAAACGGAAAGAGGCGAGGTAAAGGGAAGGGGGTTAAGAGAGAATTATAAAAGAAAGGAGCAGCATAGGATGCTAGAAGGAAGAACGTTTGGAGGGAAGAGGAGGATTAATAAAGAACCACAGATGCTGCTGTATATTGTTGCCAGCGTGTTGCCAGCTTATCTTTCAGTCTTCCTGCTGAAGATACCACACACAGATGCACTATTATCCCTATTATCACACCAGCCGTATGTGTATCTGAGAGGAGGATAGAAGCGAGCCCAGCGTATTTGAGTGTGTGACATAAAAATACACTGTATTTATTGTGGCCCATTCTCTCTAAAATACAATCCAAAAAAATATAATATATCACATGCACAGAGTGGGTAATCAGTGTGCACAAAGCTCTAATCCATTCCTCACTGTCTGGATTCATCCTTCACTGAAATCGACCAGACGTTTAGGCTCTCTGCATTCCTCATCTTTCTCTTTATCGCCCTCTGTTATTCTCCCTTGCCACATTTTCTCTCTTCTCTCCCGTGATAATACTTTTTTTCTATCATATTTTGGAGCATTTCTCAACAGTAGTTGTTAAATCGTGACTTCAAGTCACGTTCATAATGTTTCTCTAAAAGTTATCAGAGCAAAGATTAAGACTCCTTCATCATTCCAGCTCCTGCAGTGATGTTCCAAGTGCATGGCTGTGCTTGCGACGCTCGCCACGCCATTCCCTTAGCTTACAGCAGGAGTGAGCGGCCATCTCCATCCAATCTGTTTCCCCTGTCATTCTATTCCTCTGTCCCTCTTTCCACTCCCTTTCTCTCGCTCGCTCTCTCTGCTTTTTCTCATTTGACAGAGAGCCAGCCTGCTGTTACAACATCTGTGGTGGAGTGAGGGAGAAACAGAGAAAGAGAGAGAGAGAGAGAGAGCGAGAGAAAGAGAGAGAGAGAGATAGGGTGGTGGAGGTAGGCAAATAAGAGTTTATTTATAGGGAACCTGCATGTACATTTACGCAGAAACATCATTCTCCATATGCCTGTCTCTTGTAAATGAGTGGATGTCAGAGCCTGCTCGACAGCAAGTGAACAGCTGTTTGCCGCCGAGGAAATATAAAGTACGCCCAGGGACGGACGCGCGCGCGCGCACACACGCATAAACACACACACACACATACTGTTCTCAGAGAGCTCCAGCAGGTAGTACAGAAGAGGGGAGTTCCCATCAAAGGGGCGCAGCCAGGACAGGAGGACGGAGCGGGAGTCTGAATCGTTGAGACGAGCCGTCAGGGAGCGAGGAGAATGTGGCAGCTCACTGGAAAAAAACAAAGACACGTAACATCAGATATTCTCTAAAGTTCACTTATATGTGTTTGGTTATTAGACGTGTCATTCAACAGCAGGAGAAATTCACCTATTCAGGTCTGTGAATCATTTAGCTAAACAAAGACTAGTAACATAGTAATAGCTAACCCGGACCTACCAGCACCGCTATAGCGCACTCAGTGACAAGTCACTAGTGGAAATACTATGCATTGAAAAAATACATATTAGTAAATATATATATGTAGAGTTAAATCATTTTATCACACAAAATTACACACATTAAAGATGGATTCTGGCTGATACAGCATCAGGCGTGCAGGCTTTTTTGATTTTCAGGCTCTACTGTAAAAATATGACATGGATGCTCAAACCCTCTGAATTACAATAATTACTACATGATAATATGTCTGGACTATTTCTTGGTTGAAGAAACAGCGTTCTAGTTGGCAAATAACCCTGCAAATCCATAAACCCACAACTTGCAGTTTTTACACGGTACAGTTAAGTAAATGAGATATAAAAGCTTAAATACTAAGCTTTAGATGTGATTTATTTTTTTTAACTTTGTTTAGTTTTTCTGCTAAGCTAAGGTAGCTAACCAATTTTTGTAGCCTCAAAATTATCATCAAGATATAGGAACGCTATCCATCCATGCACTGTTCAACCACCATATTAAATGTCTTTTAATGTTTACATCCAAACAACATTTATGTATTTTACATTTGAATATCTGATGTAAACATGTCTGTGACGATATGCAGGGAGCGTCTATTAGGCAGATATTTGGTTCCTATGTGTTACAAAAAGAGGTTGTGCTCCAGATCTACTGTGGAGCGCTATATCAACTTCCCAATTACAAGATAAAAGACTCACATTTCAAACCGCAAAAACGTTTATGCAGTTCGGCTCAGAGCTCTAGAGGTATGCAGGATCAATTCTGTTATATATACAAGGGCAGATTTAATACACGGCTGAGGATTATATAGAGTTATTAGGGGACCAATCAGTGAGAGAGTTTATCAAAAAACATTCCTCTCTGGGACAGTCTCGTGACTCTGTTGTTGTATATATATCACTGAATTTAACCTGTATACCTTTTAAGGCTCTGAGGAAGGCTCTGTGGCGAATCGCCCGAGAGCGTTTTGTGATGTGAGACAAATAAACAAGTGAAATGTTGTCCTGGATTTGTGAAGTTTGAGATGCGCTACACACTTTAGTTGTTGCTTTTTTTGTTCCTCGTGGTTTGTTATTCTATTAAATATGGAGGAGGAATAATGTTGGCTCTGACACTCAGGTTAGTTCTTGGGTCTGGTCCAGGATCAGTTCCGGAGGGTGATATCTTTTAAATATGGCTGTGGTTTGCATATTTTCATTCAGTACGTGCTCTGCATCGCCGGAAATATATCTCCCCACATCTATTAAAAAGAAATTTTCCAGACATTTGCCCGTCCCCTGTGGAGCTTTGTGCATCCCTGCCATGTAATAAGCAAACAAAATAATACAGATATATTCATGAAAGCAATAAAGAGAGTCCAGACATTTGATTATACCCACTTTAGTGTATCATAATTCTACTTAAAAACTGTTTGCTTGAAGTACGATAGGCAAAGTAAGGCAGATCAGTTTCTGTTGTGATGGCTACAGGTGCTAGCAGAAATAACAGAAGTGAAGATATAAACAGACAATATAAAAGAACAATAAACATATTTACACTGAAACCATGATAAAAAAAAAGCTGGTCCCTTGTGCCCTGACAAACTGCAACTCATATTCAAAAGATTAATTAAGTATTTAATGCAATCATGGATGTATGAATGCGCTGTCCTCCGACAGCCTGCAAGCTCTTATTAATTGCATCAGCCGACGAAGGGTTAGGCGCTATTCATGCTTTCTGTACTGTGTTGTGCACAGTTTTACATCTTAACATTCAAGCGAATATTAAAAGATTCAAGAGAAAGCGAGATGAATGAAGAATGAGATGTAATGAGGGGTGTGAGCAGCACACCAAGAAGAAGGAAGGACGGCGGTGAATGAGGCGTAGGGGGAACAAGGGGAAATGAGAATGATGTTTTCTTTTCTGAGCTGACACGATCATATTAATTAATGGATAAGCTTAAAAAATGTTGGAGCAACTAGCCCCTCTACACACACACACACATACGCACACACCCAAACACGTGGGAGATGAACCAATAACCTGTTGGTAATTAGTCTGTCTCCTCAGCCGCCAGCGTCTGTTAGCCTCTATGACCCACTGATACTGAGCTAACGAGAATGTCAGTCACGTTCATGGATACACACACCCGCACACACCTACATGCAGTACACTCTCTCACATATAGACACACACACACACACAGATTTCCCCTCGCTCACCACGTGTTTATTTTCTAGACATAAACACAGATCTGATCCTTCCCCCTGAGTTTGACACATGTAACCTCTCGTCTCTCGATAATGCAGAAGGATGTGGACTCATGTTCATTCTCTCTCCTGCCCTGCAATTATATTAATATATCATAAGTGCCTTTTTTTAAATATATTATAAAAGCACCCATTAACATATAAAGGCCACTACCTGTTCTCTCTCAGAGGCTGTAATGAGGCTGTGTGGGTCGGAGTGTGGAATACGCTTTAAATACAGTATCTAATAATAACTAGACACTGAGTATTCATGTTCTCACACTTCACAGTTTTAATGGCATGAGAGCTGTGTTTTGTTTAGAGGTTCTGGCCCCGAAATGAACATGGCTATTACAAGAAATGAGCAATTATTTTATTAGACAACTGCTTAAACAGACTGAAGATAATTTGTTCTTTATGCTGGGCAATGTACCGAATTGCCCATCTGTTGCTTCTCCTGAATTATATTTTGCACAGTCAGTTTTTTTTTGGAATGCCGTATCATAAGGCATCCTCCCTTTCAGGCATATCCGCAATTTGAAGGAACTAGGCTGTTTGATACGGATGTTTTTTTTTCTCAAGAAGCACCACTACATCAAACTTGCTGTCATGTCTAATCACAATGAAGAAAACTGTTTATGCCCCCAGAAAAATTACTTATACACAAATATACAGGGAGAACTACCATGACAACTCAAAGGTCAGCAGCATACTATCTGAAGATGTAGAGTAAAGTAAAATATATGTGAAATAGTTTTCGAACTTGATAAAGAAATAAATTCTTTTGAAAAATAGATGTATTTGTTTTCATCCCAAGAGACAATGAGAAGATTAATTTCACTTCCTGGTCGTTGTGTTAAATTCAAAGCTACAGCAAGCGGCTCGTCTGTGGAAGCAGCACAAAATGTATTCGAGGAAAACAAGGAATGGGGAGACTTTCAACTCACATGACTTCGAGGCGTGCAGAGCGGGAATCATTTCCAGCTTGCGATGTCACGGTGCAGGTGTAGTCCCCGATGTCACCTGACCACGTCTGGCCAATAGTGAGGGACCCCTGGCGCACAGACACTCGGCCTCCGCTGGTGGGAAAAACTGGCATGCCGCCTCGATCCCACTTGAAGCTGCGGCACGAGAGGTATTAGCAATTTAAATGGAGAATGACATTTGATGTTTTAAAATTAGGTATGCCTTTAATAAACAGACAGACTGAGTTACCTGATATTGATCCTGGAGTCATGTGTAGCGTTACACTCCAGAACCGCAGTGGTTCCTTTGATAACACGCAGGTCCGTGGGAGGCACAGAAATAGCTGTGCGACCTGAAAAGTATCCGAGAAAGGGAGAGAGTGTGTTCAACATTTGTACATTGAAATGTCTGTTGCTCAGGAAAACTAAAGCTATCCAACACACAAGCGCAACATGCCACCAGTTTTCTATGAACAACATGTTCACTTTGATCCAGCATCTATATGTAAAGGATGCCCACTGCTGCTGACAGTCACCTCAGAAGGAGAAGACATGCTCCAGGGGCACACAACAACCTATTCTGCATCAGATAAACTGCAGGGTTATATAATTAAAAGATTATTAATAGAAGTCGTATTGGTCCGTGGGTAACGTGTGTTCACACTGCAGCCGAGCTGAGACCACACTCTCTCTCAGCTCGGTTGTTTTTTAATGAGATTGGTGACACAGTGTGGCAGCAGATACTGATGTGTTAGATTTTATTAAGTCTAGCATTGATGTGTTCATCACATCAGTAAAAGTGGGGCTGATTTAAATACAAACCAAAACAGTCTCATCACATGTTTTATTTTTGAAAATATATATAATTTTTTTATGAATCCAAATTTGGAAAGTAACTAAAGCTGTCACAAAGTGTAGAGGTATGACATTCATGATATTAACTCTGACATGTAGTGGAGTGTAGAACAAAGTAGCAGACATCATAACGGTGGATTTTAAATATGAGTAAAACACAGACATAGGGGTGTCATTTCTAAATTGATGTCCCAAGGTAGAACTAATCCCATGCAAATAGGGCTTTAGATAGAGAAAAGGTGCACTGGTAAAGAAAAATGTGGTGAGGAGAGGGCATCTGTCCCTAACCAGCTCTGGACATGATGGCAATCCTTTGCATGACCGTGGTCGATCTAACCGAACAGTATTAGATACATATATGGTGTATATACAGTACATATAATCGATAAGTTCACCACTGCATCAGCCACTTTCATCGATAACCAATCACACGGCTGTTTACTAGCCTGAGCGAATGCGATTGGACAGCTATGGATGAATTAGTGTTCCATGTCTGTTTTAGTCTCACTAGCAAATGTATATTGAGTAGTTTAATGTGTTTTTGTTTGTGTGTGTGTGTGTGTGTGTGTGTGTGTGTGTGTGTGTGTGTGTATATAAGTCTTACTCCAGACGGTGAGAGCAGCGGTGACGTTAATGGTTCCCTCTGAGTTGGAAGCGATGCAGGTGTATTCTCCTGAATCCTGGAAGCTGACTGGTTGGATCTGCAGACCACCTGACTGCAGCAGTGTGAACCTGGGAACCTGGACAGAGCCGCTGGCTAAGACTTGCGACCCTGCAAACAGAAAATATTAAATTGGCCTTGAGGTGAAGGATGGTAATTAAGTCATTAAGCGCATTTTAATTACAAACATGTCCTGTCAGTGTGTCCATCTTTGTGGGTATGCTCAGAGGGTTTTTACAGAGTGTGGCGTCTGGTACCTTTCCTCCAGGTAATGGCAGGTTTTGGAGCTCCGCTCGTCTGACAGGTAAACAAAGCTGTGTTGCCTTCAGTTACTGTTTGGTCAGACAGCGGGGATGTAAATGTGGGAGCCATGCCTGAAACGAAGGGAGAGGAAAAAAGACTGAGAGATGGCGACTAAGAGGATGGAGAGAGGAGCGAGAAAAACACAGTGGCAAAGAGGAAAAATGAGAATGGACGAAGAATAGATAACAGAGTCGATGTAAACACAGACACTTCCTCTCTGGTCAATGGAGGCTTTATTCTCTACATAGTGTTGTGTGTGTGTGAGCATAAATGTGGATGGTGGTAGAGTTAAGGCTCTATTATGAGTTTTAATTATAATCAGAGGCTCAGTATCACTTTCTGAAGTACAACTCATCAGTGATGAACTGATACAGATTGAATAAAGGAACTTTGCTTTAGATGATGCCGTGATTGGCTTATCAAAAGTCTACCAACAGCTAAGTTCTCTTGGTTCCTGAAGAAAATGAACAATGTCACCTTAGGCTTTAGGAAACTAAATGATAACAGACATCACTGTTAGTGGCATCCCTAAATGATTACATCATACTTGGCCAGTAAAAGAAAGTGACTCGGACAAATAAGTACGAAGATTAGTCAAATAAGTGTAAACAGGAAAGGAAAGACAGCAGTGAGAGAGAGAAAGAGAGAGAGAGAGTAACCAGCCAGAATCAGCAGGACTTGAAAGCACAAGTAGGGATGACGTAGGTGTGTGTATTCAAGCTTCTGTGTTCTCGTGTGTCAGACAAACTCACTCGAGACAAGCAGCTGCGTGTGCGCTTGAGTCTCTCCGGCAGCATTGCGAGCGAAGCACTGGAATATTCCTCCATCTCCCGGCTGAACCCTGCGCACCGTCAGCCCGGTTGCTGCGGCGACCTTGTAGCGGGGGTTGGCCAATTTGGAAAGAGGCACTGCGTCCTTATACCACTCTATCCTGGGCTGGGGCACGCCTACATGTGTGCGCGTACATGGAAACCCAACACACAGAAGGACAAAATTTTCAGTTTCGTTAATAACAAGCCAGCTGACCTCACCGCTGAGCCAACTGCCCCAACTCCCACTAAAACAGCCACAGCACTCTTTTTTTTTTGCCTATCTTTCTTCTCTGCTATCCAATCTCTCTTTATAAATATGCATGTTGGAATAATGACTGCTAATAATATATTGATTGGAGGGTGTGGGTGGCAGGGTAAGGGTGGCAGAAGGGGCTAGAAAACATGGTGAATAAAAGATGTGGGCAAGAGGAGCACACCGAATATCTACAGTATCAGCACCCACCTGTCTGACGGACATGCCGTATATGACAGGCAGGGGGCTCATGCAATTACTGTGTCTCAACCCTTCACACCGTGAGTGTCTGCGTGTGTGCACGAGCGAGAGAGAGGTCGCTTGAGAGAGAGAGAGATGAATTCCACACTTTCTCCTCAATCTGTTGGTGTCAAGCTTTCACAGACATGCGTGAAGTATTTTTCACCCCCTCCTTGTCTCACTCACTCTGTCACTCTGCGCTCTGTCTTTTCTCCCTTCCCTCATTCCTCCTCTCAGCCTCCATCCCTCTCTCCCTACCCTCAGGCCTTGGCTATTTAATTACACTGCCACTGTATCAGATTACTGAGGAGGAACATAAACTCACTCAGTGTGTGCGTGAGAGGGAGAGAGAGAGGGGAGCATGTTCCAGTTTTTAGAGCTGTGTCCAGCCCTGATCATATAAGTGTTTTCATGTAATCCATTTAAAGACAAGAGTCATGAACAAGTGCAATTTTCATCCTTGGTCATATCAATGTGCCGCCAAAAGCACAATGTCATTGTCCATAGAGCCTTCAGACTAAAGAACCTATACTGAATAGTGCCAGCCAATAGTACCTGAACAGTAGCAACACCTGTATCAAAGTGACTGAGACACGCGTTCTACGACTCATCTGGGGGCAAACACAAGCAGACTACAAACATCAGCTTGCTTTAAACTTAGCAGCTGTTGAATTACACCCCTCCCTTTCCAGGCATGTCAGAGAACCTATAATGGTCGACAGTTCAGAGTAAAAATGCTAAAGGCCCTCGCAGAGTCAGTGTTTGGTTAGTCTGCCCTGAGCAGGTATGCAGAAAGATGGCAGTACAACTCTGTGAACTGTGTGGAACATGACCTGGGGCCTCATGTACGAAGGGTGCGCGCGCACAAAAACGTTCTTGTTCACGGAAAAGTTCAGATGTATCTAGATTAAAATGACCGTGAACATGTGCGTGCATGGCGTACGCTGGCTTCTACAGCCGTTGATCCTTTGACGACACTTAGAGGTGATGCTGGGAAACTGTCATAATGAATAAATGTGAAAACAATTAGTCTGACCGATCGGGACTGCGCCGATGGGACGGAATTATCCGCACGTCAGCCAGGTTTATCAAATTCCCATACAACGCATCTGAACAGGTCAACATTAAAGCGCAATTTGCAGCGAGAGCCGGTTTTCCGAATGCAATCGGAGCTATCGACTGCACACACATTGCTATAAAAGCGCCATCACATGATGAATTTGTATATGTCAACAGGAAACATTTTCATTCGATCAATGTACAGATCATATGTGATGCGCAAATGCACTTAACCAACACAGTGGCGAGGTGGCCTCACACACACTCTCCCACTCACTCAATTCCACGTTGATTGGGACGTACAAAGGGAATGTGCCTCTGGATCTGAGCGTGCGCCACGTTTCAGTAGGAAATCCACGCAAGTCTTTGTACATGAGGCCCCTGCTCCCTTTTAAATCCATATTATGTTTTATTTCTGCTACTGAGTCCTGTATGTGTACTGTACTTAAGTCAGCGTTTTCTCTCGTTCCGGTTTCCATCCAAATATAGTTTTATATAAATTTCCATGTGATCGGGAAAAGAATCATTTGGATGTGAGGAACGTTGCAATGTTCTCACAGCCTGGCAGAGTCAGACTTAATTCTGGACTTCATTATGAGGTGATTCAACTGATACAGAGAAAATAATACCTCTCCATGCAATTGAACAGTCCTCCGTGGCGCTCAGATGACACCTCTGACTACGTTGCTGTTAATCTTCCGTCCATCACCACATAAATCACACCTGAACGTTTTGTTTTGGTCAAGCCACTCTAATCTTCTCAGTGCTCTACACTGATCTGCTGTCTGTGTGTCTTCACTGGAGTCTTCAGAAATTTATGAGTATACGTGTGTGTATTTATATTTCTATGTATGTATAAATGTATTTCTCTGCATGTGTATGGGTATACTAACTGTCCATACTGCATAGACCAATCTATATAGTAATATTACTATAATGTAAAATACTTACTTAATGCAATAGTTCACTATTATTGGGTTAAATTTTGCACTTTTTACTATTTGTGCTTCTGTTTAGACGCCCAGCTGCTTTTCTTTGGGTATGTCTGTACTATATGCAGCGACAATGAAGTTGAATCTAAAATCTAAAAAAATCTTCAGTCA
The DNA here is from genome assembly GCF_963514085.1 of Chelon labrosus. Taxonomy (NCBI): domain Eukaryota; kingdom Metazoa; phylum Chordata; class Actinopteri; order Mugiliformes; family Mugilidae; genus Chelon; species Chelon labrosus. Next base: position 13,454,385 of record NC_140338.1, read on the forward strand.
GATGCTTAAAGAGCATCATGATTTATTTGCTGAGTGAGTTTCTGTTTCTGTATCTATAAAAGCAAAATTCAACACTTCCACCGCCAAGCACAAAATCTTTTTTTTTTTACATTGAGGGAAAACACAATCTGACAGCTTTTCAAACAAGTGTAAGCTTACTTCAAGCTTACAGAGCTCTTAAATGTACATACAGTATGTTAACACACATGCACAGATAGACAGTGTACCTGTAGCCAGGCAGGGGATATCCACATTCCTGTCCAGATCAGCGACGATCTTCCTTTTGGGCTGAACAGTCAGAGAGGGTGGTTCTGCAGAGAACAATGTTGGAAACACTTAAATATAAAACATATTCTGTATCGATATTCGGATAAAATAATAATCAGAACATCAACACTTCGACAGGCCTGAAAATGTTATGCTTTAAACAAGTACTTATTCTTTAACGAAGACCCCCCCCGCCCCTTGGCCTTGAGTATCTTGAGCAAGATTGCAAGGTAAGATTTTTGTCTATATGCCTCGAGCAATGACTTTCACACACTGAAAAACACAGTTCTTTTTTTAAACTTTTCCATTTCACTGCCAATAACAGCTCCTTCTAAACATCTTCACCAATGTTGCTCTAACTGCTGACAGCAGCTGCTGTGAAAAAAAACCCTCCGTGATTTGAATGTGAATATGTGCCTTGTGGTGAATTACTGTAATGTCACGTATTATGCGAAATACACCGACTGCTGCATGCTCCATTTGTTAATATTTAGTGAGAGATATTGATGCAGCAAGCCTAGAAAGAGGGGAGAGAGGATGTCTAATTCATTTTCAGTCTGGCATCCCCAGAAAAGTGGCTCCACACAGTAGTGTCACCTGTTCACTGAAAAATGACTTTGAGGAAAATGAAATGTCCAGCGTATGAACTAAATAACAAATGTGTATTCTTGCTGCTGCAAAGATATACACTTACTGAATGAGGGGAAAACATTTTGATGGAGGTTTCGTTTCTCTGTTGTTGTTTTTTTTCAAGGGCTCCATAGTTGTAGTAAGATACAAACAATAACATTTTTGACTCATTTTAAGGCTGTTATTTCTTTTGCTATTTTTGTTGCTTCACACACCGCAGGGGTAAATTGAGATGGAAAAAAAACGAAAAAAGTTCGATCAAGCTGCATGTGTCTACATATGGCCACACACTAGACTCCTTATGTCGATTCTACTCGTTCTGCACTGCTTCCTGGTAACTTGTTAACCGACACATTTGTTTATCACCTATCTTTATGGTGCTCGGTGATATTTGGCACGACTTTTGACAAGAGAACGAGGGAAGCGCGCAGTGCGGAGAGGGCGGGAAGAGAGAAGATGAATAACAGCCATGTGGCGTGACGCTGATAACACCGATGCATTAATCCCCTTCAATCAGGTAAGAGCAAGAACCCAGATGCCGAAACACAACAAAACATATTTCCGAGTGTTTTGGTGCTTGGGTTTAGGGCTTTGAGCTTTTGCGGATTCTCTGCTCTCCGCATGCAAAACAAAGGCGGAGAACAACAACAGATATATCGTTGTTTGCACCACTAGTCGTCCGTACAGTATACAACACAAGGATGCAGTATCATACATATTCTGATTAGTGGATCGGGGCAGAAAAGAAATGGAATTGAATAATGAATACCTTTGAGGCTGTCTCCTTCTTTGACACTGACACATACACTATTCTGTTTAGGAATCACTGCATCATCATTGCATCAAGGTCTGCTGAGCCCATAGCAGAAAAAGTGGATCAGTACCAGTGTATTCATAAGTCTCTACTCCTCTGATACATATAGTATGAATGCATGCAGACTTTGTCCCTGCCAGGCAGGCCTTAACAGCCCTGCTGGCCTAATGAAGGAAGATAATGTGGAGGGAGATTGTAGAGGGAAGACTGAAAAAAAGGTGGCGAGGAGGGTACAAAGATTGGCGGTAGATAGCGTGGGGGGGCACAGAAAGAGAATGAGCGAGGTATAAATATTCAGGCAGGTCTTTTCTGACTAGTAAGTATTCTGCAAGCGTGGGTAGTTCGCTCTCTCTGCTTAGGTGCTCCCTCGCTCCAACAATCACAGCAGATCAAAAAGACGCTGACGAACTGGGGGAGAAAAGTTTCGCTTCATCAATCACATGCTCCCTGGCTGAGTGTGTGTACTGGTTCCTATTTACGCGGCACACACATCGAGGACAGGAGCGGATTGTGACGCCAGGGCTCTTGTTTGTGCGCTTTGAGTGTTCTATTATTGATTGGCAACTCCAGGGAACAAAACTAATTTAGCTTGCGGGCAAACAGGCATACATGTGTCTGTGGCGCCATTTTGTGATTGCGTGCGAGAACGAAGCACACGCGTGCATTTATTTGTTTGCGAGCGCACAGGATGAGCGCGCATGCATGAATGCAACAGATGTTCATGACTACAATGGACAATTTTTTATTTTTTTTTTTTGGTGTGGACAACAGATTCAGCTTGAGTACTCCTGTAGTTGACAACCATTGCCCGGGGTGTTCACAGTCACAGTTCCAGGAGAAAAGTAAGAATAAATGGAGGGATAAACAGAATGGAAAAAGTGCCCGGAGCTAAAAATGTACAGGACAAGACAAGAGTGAGGGTAAAACATAAATTAATCACATGTTGGGAGAGTTACAGGACCTTCCCAGGACAATCACAGACAGCTATGTTGGGGAGTGTGTGTGTTTGTATTACTCATGTTGTGAGGACATAAACCAAAACTGAAAACATACATTTTAATAATTTAAAAAAGGAGAGCTATTTGGCAATCCCCACAATGTGACTGTGTGAACAGGTGTAAGGTCTGAGTTCAGACTTAAGTCAAGGTCAGGGTTAGTTTAGTACTAGACAAAGTTAAAGCACCAGGTAATTAATGTCAGCCAATGTCATTTCCTCTGAAATGATGGAAACAAGACTGTGTGTGAGAGACAGAGCGACCTTTTTCTTCTTACCCATTACGGTGAGGTGTGCCCTTGCCTCCACAGGTTTGGCAGTGCTGTTGCTAAGCGATGCTTCACAAACATATAACCCGGTGTCAGAAGAGGTAGGGGCAGGAAAAACGAGCCGACGCCCAGTAGCCAGCTGACGCCCATCACGTTTCCATGACACCACAAGGCCATCCACTGGTCTGAGAGGAGAGGAGAGTAGAGGAGAGGAGAGGAGTGAAGAGAATTGGAGGAAAAAAAGGAAAAGGGTGACAGAAGGCAATTACAACATATTAAATCCATCAGTTTATTTGTCAATGAGGCAGGAAATGAATGATGACAGTCTGTATATCAGAGCAGTCAGCTCTACTCAGCATGAAGGAGCGCTAGTCTGTTACTCTAACTGTTGGGAAAGGAAATGGGTTTTTGTGTAAAATGAAATTTTGTTTTGGATAAACAACATCAAAACACAAGTCTTTTGTGTGCACGCAAGTGTGTGTGTTTGCGTAAGACAGTATTAATACGGCGCTGTATCTATTCATGACGGCAGCTCAGATTTTAGCACATTTCATTCAACATTTACCAGCACTTACTACTGTAGGGCAACAATCGTTTTATAATCAGCAGCTGGAACTGTGGTCCAGATTCAGTTTATCAAAGACTGATTGAAAGTCACAGTTCAATGTTGGCTATGAAAATATAAATACTCTTGAATAAAACTGCATTGCAAAACATAATTAAAACAGGCTCAATTCACGCAACAGGAAAAGACGCTGTAGGTGTCTATTACCTTTGCTATTCTATTTTCATTTGGGTTTAAGTTAGAAAAACAATGCAGCATGTGTCACAAACACAAACAACAAGCGCAGAAATTAAAGTGGTGGAATGACATGAAAACAACCCATAAGAAAGTCACGCTTATAATACAAGCTAATGTCATTGGTGTCATCTCCAGAATACATTAGATTAGAGATCATTAACATAGCACTGTTTCTGATTTATTATCATCATTTTTTTTTATTCCATTACCAGTTAGTGTGTTGGCGATATTGATGGCGGTAATAAATAACCGTAATATTAAGACATATGGAGGAAGTGAAGACGAGCTGGTAGAACTATTTTCTGACACATTATAGATTATTTTGTTTCTGCCAGGCAGACTTTAAGTCAGGTCAGTTTAGTAAGCATGAGTGAACACACTAATACACCTAGAGGTAAAGACAATACGATATGTCTAACATGTTACAATTTTAATTTTCACTTACTCGTGTTTACAATCAATTTTCTAGTAATTGCAGCTCTCTACCAGGACTGTGCTGGCTAATAAAAGTCACTGATGATGAATGCAATCCTGAGCTAATTCATCTGCACATGTGAAACAGGTTAAAAAGACTAAATTAAAATGCATGGTCTGACCACACTTCTAATGAATAGCATGACAGAGATGACTTCTGCTGTTTTTCTTTTTAACCTAACACAGGCATGTTCCAGTTTTCTATTACAGTCACTTGTTTTCCCCACACCTTGACAAGTGAAGCCCGTCCGTGTGCCGGTGACAAACATTTAACGGGACTCTCTTTAAAGCCAAGCAGTCCAAATAGCCCAGGCTAAATAACACAATCCAATAAAAACCTCGAACAAACATAAATAGAGCCTGTTGAGTCCAGACAAGTCAGACTCATCACCCTGGACTTTTTAATCAATATTTGACTCACAATAAAACATGCCTCCGAGCTCATATAACACAAGCTTAAAGTACTGATACTCTTCACCTTATTGGTATGCTGACTAAAATGCTTTTACTAACTCCATAGAACTAGATATTATAGTTAGTGAATTATAACTATTCTCTACTCATACCACCCCTATGACTGAGTCTTGAGTCTTTATTTAGTTTACTTAGAGGTAATAGACGGACACAACACAGGCTGTGTTCAAAGCAAATATTGCATTAAAATAATGTGCGCATTTGTGTGCACAACCAGACACAGTTGGACAGTGTGTGTCGAAGGGACGAGCAGAAACTGATAACAAATGCTTCTAGCAACTCTTGAATTTACTGTTGCTCTAAAAAAAAGTCTGATTAGACTGCACCACCTTAGGTGTAATTGCATACTCTGCGTGTGTGTGCCTGTATTACCCACTTTGTGAGACATAAATTAGTATACGCATTCACATTGTCTTGGGACCTGTCTTTTGGGGACATAAAACAAAGTCCTCATAATAGCAGTATGAAGATTTGGCTTGAATGAGGGTTTGAGTGAGGAGAGTGGTAGTTATGTTAGTTATCTTACTGTTAGGTTAAGTAGCCAGGAAATAGATAATACCCTCTTAAGTGATGGAAACTTGAGTGTGTGTGTGTTTGTGTGTGTGTGTCTGATAGCAGTGGGGGAGACTTGCTGAGCTATGAGTTTATGTGGCGTCCTCTAATTGGAAGAAAACAGTGTGGTCTAATAAGAAAGGCATTGTTCAACCTTGTGTGTGTGACCGTGTGTGTGTGTGTGTGTGCGTGTTTGCTTGGAAGTACATAAAAGAAATTTACCTGGCATTAGCAATGCACTCCAGTGTAGCCTCCTTCCCTGCTATCACTGTCATGTTCTTAGGTCCAATCACAATTGTTGGAGCCACAAACTCTGACTCTGGATCTGCAACACAGAGAGAAAATACGAGAGGCAGGTTAGCTCATAAATCAAACTAGCACACAGCAGCATAATCTCAAACATACATCACAGCTGTCTCCTACACACACACACACAGCTACAGTATTCTCCTTTACACATGCACAACCACACCGCCCCATACTGCACACAGTGATGAACAATTTAACAGACATATACAACTGCACCATCAAAGCATCAACTGTTTTATTTCACCAAACACTGGGTGGAGCGAGAGCACCTTTCACATAGTTTTAAAACCAAATTTTGTAATTATAAACAGAGATTTTAAAGTGAGTGGCTGTAGGACTACAAGGTGGATTTCTGGCTTGTCAGAAATGTTATCTTACCATCTTGCCACAACATTATGACCACTGACAGGAGAAGCAAATAACATTGACCATCTTGTGACACTTCAACATTCTCCCGGGAAACCCTTGGACCTTGCATTCGTGTGGATGGGTAAGACATGCACCCCCACCCCATAGCAATGACACTCCTTGATGGCAGCAGAGCATCCCCAGCAGGATGCAGCCTGACACAGCTGCTAGAGCTTAAATGAAAATATTTTTAAAATTTAAATATCAGATCTCTCTGTGGGGTAATTTATAAACAGATCAACTCTGTAGTCTGAGTGATCTGCTATCTATGAGTCCTCTATGAGTTTTGGGTCTGTTCACACCTTTATTCGAGCTGTCCACCTGAGATTGGATCCCCCAGGATGGTTGCTCATCCTGGGCGTGAACAGTGTCAGCATAGAAGCCATTAGTTTTGGCTGAGCAAAAAGAGTGATCAAATCATATCTGACAGAAAAGATGAATCCAGTTGTACAGTATCCACCTAGTGCACTTTAAATAAATCATGTCGATGAATTTTTAAGTATCATATATGGCTATCTATGAGACGGAGTGTGTTACAGAAGATGTAATTGAGATGAGATGAAAATGATTTTTGAGCTCCATACTTCTTTCTACTTACTCTAAATGAATGATTTGTCTTATTACACACATATTTTAGACACATGAAGACTGTATGTCTTATATACAATATAATTATTAGGTGCCATATGACAAGCTGAAGATAATAAGGCAGTGTGTGTGTGTGAGTTACAATGATAGTGTTCAGAATAGAGAACAGTGCTGTGAGTATGTGACGAATGATTTATGGCCTAAAAGGTATGTGGGAGAGTATAGTGTTGTGTGTGCAAGATTATGATTATGGGAGTGTGAGTATGATTTATAGCCCGAATGGTCTCTTAGAAGAAAAGGACACACTGTAATTTTTGAAAAGTACAATATTTGCTCAGAAAAATAGTACATAAACATTAAAATAGGCCATCAGGAACATGTTTTACAGCCTACGTGAAGCCCATACCTTATTATTATTATTATGGCTATGTGTGCATTTCTGTGAACATGGCTGGGTTTCCCGTGCACGGACTGTGTTACTGATGAATATGTAGATTCCCAGTAAGGGAGGAGTAGGGAGAACAAATTAACTGACTAGTTCTGATAGAGGTTGGTGGAGGGGTTGGGGTGGAAAGTAGGGGGAAGCGCGGGGAAGAGGAGGGAAGGCAGAGGGAGGCGAGACGCAGCTTTGATCTCCCCTTTGAAGGGAAGGAGGAAAAGGTGGTAATTGACTCTCTGCTCTTTATTCCTCCTTCACATTCTCTCTCTCTCTCTCTTCTCTTTTTTTTTTAATCGGAGAGAAAGCGCTGAAAAGTGATATCCCACTGTCACACGGATGTGTAATAAGACAAGTGGGTACAGGAAGACAGGCAAGTGATAAGACACACACACACACAGAGTGGCACGCGCGCACACACACACTCAACCGACTTGACACCTTTACTCGCTGATGATTCAACTCGGGGTAGAGGTTGAGTCATTAATGGGGAATATAAGTGAAGCGACACAAAAGAATAAGAAGGATAAGAAGTAATAGTGAAAGTCTCCATCACTCTCAAGTTTCTTCATATTTCTCCTTAACACACACACGTATATATATATATATATATATAGATATATATTCACATATGACAGTTTTGTCCTTAGTTCTCTTGTACAGGGAGCAGCATCTTGTTATCACTTGAAAGGTCTGGTTTCAGTGAAGTGAAGATGGGCAGCAGGAGTGGGTGAAGACTTGGAGAGGCCGAGGGACGATGGACAGGCTGCGGCAGAAGTAGGGAGCGCAAAAGAAGAGTGTCCATTAGCTCTCCAGAGTGGGAAGCAGGCAAGGACTAGTTACCATCAGGGCAGCCTTAATGGCGGCAACGGCTGCAGATAATAAGTGGAGGGCGAAGTGAACCCAACCTATTAGCTTGGGCCGTGTGTCTGAGGGGAGCAGACCGACAAATCAGGATGACCGGAGCACTGGTATGACAAGGGAGGGAAAAGAAAAAGGGTCGGAGGAGGGAGTGGATAGGCAGAAGGGGAAAAGTGATGGGGGAACCGTGCAGATGGTCTTCCTCTTCCTGGAATGACAGACACGATGGTGGAAATAGAAGAGAAAGCAAAATGGCATACGGTTGCGTGATCTGCGCTCTTCCTTTTCTCTCTGTCAGCATGTCTAACATCCTATTTCTCTGGGGAAATCTCTATCATTTCATCTCGTCTGGATCCCTCGTTCCCCACTGCCGATCTTCCAACCCTTATTCCCCATCATCCTCTTATCTTCTGCTGGTAGTTGTTTAAACTGGGATTATTAAATTAATCTTCTTCAACTTAAACAAGGGGGAAATATTCAAACTGGCAGACAGCGTTAATATGTGTGCGCATGCAAAACTGTGGCAGCTACAGGCACCCCGTAAGGATCCTCCAAAGAGAGTCCAGAAGTTTAATCGAACTTGATTGGATTCCTCGTTTAGCAAATGAGAAACACCATGTGGCAGAGAGAGGGAAATAGGCGTGAAGGGAGGAAGGATGGCTGCAAAATAATGCAGGAAGGGTTCTAGTGTAAAGGAGCAATATCAGAACAACAACTTGGAGCTGAAAACCTTCATTAAAGAAAGAGGCGGGATAAAATAAAAAAGAAGAGCAGTTAAAAAATAAATCAAAAGTGATGATAGGGAGTGAAAGAGCATAAATCTCGTGAGCTTCCTGCGGGTGTGCGTAATTTAGCATCAAAGAGGCAGTGACGCACTGCAATGTTACAATGCTCTCGTCAGCGCAATCACTGCTGATTGACAGTAAAGTGTTGCTGAGGTGACACAGCTGTGTTCGCCCGTGTGTGTGTGTGTGTGTGTGTTATTCACATGGAAGCAGAAAAATCCCAAATTAAATCAAGGATGGGAATGATAAAAAAAAAAAAAAAAAAGAGAGAGAAGCAGGGCTGGTAAAAGGATTGGGACAGCTTTAGGGCAGAGAAGAGATAGAGATTGATAAATAGAGGGTGAAAGGTAGAGAGAAAGAGGGAGCGAGAGGGAGAGAGAGAGAGAGAGAGAGAGAGAGATGAAAGGCTATTCCATCCGCAGATTAGAATAAAATCCCTCTTTGAATGGATTCTCTCAGATTACAGCTTGTTCTCCCATTAAATCTGTCAGTCACTCTAAACTCCCAACAGTGTCAGTGAGTAAGCCGGAGTGTGTGTGCGTATGATCTTTCTATGACTGGAGATCTGTGTGTTTTAAGATTTTCAGACAAATCTCTGCGGAGGCCTCGAGAGCAGAGGGATTGGCTGAAGGCTGAGCGCGCGCACACACACACACACACGCCCCTCTTTGCATTCACACACACGCAAATGCACAAAGTCGGAAGTTGGTGTGAGCTGACTGTGTATTAATAGAGTTGTCAGATATGTGTCTGCAGGGTTCACAGCCAGCTAGCACATATCACAGAGAGACCACATAACTGAGACAAAAAGTTTGAGGGAGAGAAAGACAGTGAGGTTTAGAAAACGGAAGCCAAAAAGTAAAGAAAGGTCAAAGAGAAGGGTACCGGATATAAGAAGTTAAAAAAAAAGCTTTTAAAAAAGAATTTATTTATTTATTTTTTAAAAAATGGTATATTTTTTTTGCAGCGTGTACAGAAATAAATGGAGAGGAAAAGGTGATTATTTGCTGATCTCTCTAGAGAATAGCGCATGAGTGTGAGAGTGGGGCGAGTGTTTGTGCGCGTCACTGCGCTCATTAATGCTGCATGCTGACAGCTAAGTGTCATCGTCTGAGTGCACTTGCCTCAGAATGCCGATATAAAACCACAAGTCAAGGCATGCCACACGCACACGCTCCTAACACACACAATGCCACACCAAGAGTTAAAGATCCAAGCCCCAAGGGGAGTCAGACACAGGCAATGCGAGGCAGTGAGGGGACAGTGAGAGATGCCCGATTTGAAATATTCATCTTTTCCTTCAGCTGCCAAACCTCAAGTGATGGAAACAGGAGATGGGGAATCAAAAGAGGAAGAAGAAGAAACAGGAAACAGGCAGCAGGGATGGTGAGGCAGACTCAAGTTAAACCCTCAGTGATCATTTGATTCATTTTGAGTATCATATTAGTTTTTTGGTGTTTTTTTAAGCTGTTTGACGAAAGGAAATTGGCATAATGAGGTAACATTTCATCATCACTATACTGAAATAAGTGCATGTGCAGTTGATTTATGCCTGCAAGCTTTACTGGTATAGTGGGGAAAAGTGAGCAATAATACCTTTGCCTCTGAAAACAACATTCAACAATATTCTTAACAACTGAAAACATCTTCCTGTGGTTATTACTCCAAAAGAACAAGAGCACAATACATCAATATTAAATAAATATAATCTATTTGCATTTGCCCCAGTGTGTATCTGCATTGAGCAAGGAAGTCTTCTAGTGAGGTGTGATGCCGTCACTAAATGAGTTAAAAAGTTTGATGAAGCCTGCAAAATTGACTAACTTGACTAACCCTCCTCTCTTCCACCACACTCACATGGCTCCCGCTCCAACACACTGTATATCCTCTGCACCCTCGTCAGTGTGGCAGAGTTCTTCAGCCCCCGGGTTCCTCTGCTCACCGTGTGAACAGCTGAAAGCTACACTGTCACCTGCTGCCACCGCCATCGCTGCTGCTGTTCACGTAGCACTCCAAAAGTCCCACCAAGCACCCCAACATCCGCCCGCAGTGTCTACTGTAAGTCAACATTTTCCCTAGATGGGAAGTTGTTGTCGTCGTCACTCCACACTTCCTGCAATGCTGAGCTTGTGGAGTGTGTTTGGTTGAGGGTCTCACACATAGACAAGTCCATACATGGGCTGGCTTATTTACCTTGGACTATAAAAATAGCAGGTGTCAGGATTTGGTAGGTTTCCTCAAACGTTGCTATGATTTATTAATTTGTAGTGATAATGGCAGTTGGTTGCAGTGAATACAACGTTATTGAATAAATGTGTGGGGTAGATACGAATGTTTTGATGCAACTGGGCATTGAAAAAGTGCGCTTGCAGACATCCACCTTCCTACAGTGTTTTTGGGCAGTGTTTTTACTGTACTAGTCCCCTGAGTAGCCCGTCAAGCTACTTTTATGTTTCACAAGAAAATAAAAAGCCACTATTTTTAGAGATTAATTAACACAGGCTCACAAGATTACAATTTGGACACAGAACTGAAGCACTCTTCACTGGTGCTTTCACTACGCAGGCAGTGTAAACACTATGCTGCTTTGATATAGTTCAGAAGGCACGCTAAAACCAGAAATTGCATTACAAACCAAATGTCAGACGACAATTGACCACCATCAGACTACTTTGCCTCGTACCAATCAATAGACGGAGCAGGCTTGAGGTTACAGGGGCTAAGCTCAACGTTTCCTCGTCATGAGGCAGAAAGTGTGAAACTGGCGGAGCATATTTGACTGCATGTACCCATCACTGCTGCTGCCAACATGACCTTCAGCGAAACATTTAGCTGTGCAGCTCTTAGCTCTGACCTTATGGTGAGAGCTAAGCGTCCTGGCAACTTTTGTCTCTGCTTAGATAGACAGAGAGAAAGGAGGACTCACAGAGAAAGAGCAGCGGAGATAATGCAAATGTAAATGGGTTCTTTACCTGTTGACCCGCGGTTTTTCTTGCCAACTGTCCATCAGCCGCAGAGTATGAGATGAAAAGAAGTCAGAGAAAAGGGGAGATATGAGGTAGGGGAAGGGGGAAATGGAAGAGATATAATTTAGATTTTGAGCACTTCCTGAGCAAAAAGCCATATTTACCAAATACACTTTAAAAGAAGCAAAAGAAAACACAGGCTTTTAAAAATCAGCAGCTCTAAGGCGTTACACAGTTTTGGAGGCAAAGCGGATAAGGGAGGCTCCTTTCCTGAGAAGGGGAAAAAAACAAATACAGACAAAAAGCAAGACACAGAGAAATTAATGACACGGTGAAGGAGACATAGAGGAAAAGAGAACGCCACGTTATCATGGAGGCCAGAGAAGACGAGCTGTTTGCAGCCCATCCATCAACTGCCAGCTACCAAATTTTGCCTCTCTCATTCCCTCTTTTCTTCTCCTCTTCTATCTTTCCACCTCTGCTTTTCTCCTAGCATTTATCATAAGTCTGTAGGTAGCAAGACTGTAGGCTGTGAAAAAATGATGGTACTGACATTCTACCAGCAGAAATCTACATACACCGTTCATCTATCAATACACTAGCCCTTCACAGTTCTGCCCAGCCACTCAGTTACCGCCCCAACTTTCCGATGCTAGGAGCGCGTAAGCATGTGTTTATGTTTCGATCTGCGAGTGTGCGGTGGAAAATGTCCGCCTGGGCCCTTATTTAGATTCAGATGTATCACATCAGCATCAGTGCAAAGTTTTTTTAGACACATACACAAGTGATTAAGAGCGAGCAGGACAGCTGATGAGGAAACACAAACCTATAAAGAATCCATAAAGAAGCTATAAAACACTGACACAACAGTGAAGAATCAACAGTTCAACAGTTCAACAGTTTTCATCGTTTCTGCTCGAAATTAAGCTGAATTTGTTCATGGATTAGGGCTAGGCACTGAACATGAAAACAAGATAAAACAGAACAGCGCAGAGTGAAATCGGCCCATGGCAATGAGTACTGAACTGTCAAGTACTGAAAGTTGGCATCCAGTATCTGGTCAAATTCAGAATCTTGTTCAGAAAGTAATTAAACAACCATTTTACCACATGTAGGTTGCATTTTACTGACACAAGTTCTCCTATGGCTATTGAAGATGTTGCACCGAGGTATTTTTAATATTTATACGTACATTGATACATACAACATTGGGCAGAGGAAAAATTAAGAAAAACAAACAAAACAACAGCGTTGTGGAAGAAGGGGAAGGTAATCGATGTTCACAAAAAAGAACAAATGATCCCAAAAGAACAACCAATGCACACTGCTGCATGAAGGTGCAAATGTTAAAAAGCCGTTTCTTAGGGTTGATTGTGATAAAACATTTAACCTTAAAACCTTTTCATTGCCTTTTTTGTTTATTAGAAATTAAAAACACCTATCAGTATAATACAATACAGCACAGCTTCTCAAATGAATGCCTGCATTGGTTTTCAAGTTCTGCAAAAAGCTGGAACAACCAACCTGTCGAGTTCCTTGAAACCTGCAATTCTACCACGAGGGTTGATTGATTTCTGTTAACTGATAAATAAAACTATCCATAGCATTAATACTGAAGTTGTCCTGCATCATTTTCTGTAGCAGTGACTACTGCACAAAAGTTACGGCAGGCTAAATGGCTGAAAACTTACCTGAAGGTACGGTTTATTTTAGGACAGCTTTAGACTGTGTTAGTTTAGTTAGGTACACGGTATAAAGTAGAAGCTGAACACATTCAACCGTATATCATATTACGTCAGGTTCTGTTTTGATATCAGAAAGGGAAGCATCGGCAATTAAAAATCAGAACAAAACGAAATGTCTAGACGTACTGTTCACAGAGCCAAACATAGAAGTTTAATTAGAGTGCGGATTGTGCTTTCACGTAGCCGTATTGGAAGGTCCATTGTTTCGTAGAGTCTAAAAAAGGGGGTCAACAACACACTCAAATGCAAACAGACACATACACAGGGACAGGCTGGATTTGGTCTGGGGGGGGGGGGGGGGGGGGTGCACATTTGTGTGTGTGCATTCAAATGATGTGTCATTCTGAGTCATCTTCAGTTTCAAACGGGAACAGAGAAACAAAGGGGACATCAGGGGACAACAGAGAGAGAGAGCGCGAGCAAGGGAGTGTGTGCGTTCACAACACAACAAAGCATCTGACGTTCACAGAGCCGGATCCGCTAGACATTTTCCTGTGACTTCCCTATCCCTGATGAACCCTTTCAAACGCCTTGGATCAATCATCGTCTTAGTGTGTGTGCTTCCACATGGGTCCTGGGTGGGTCCTGACCTGCTCGGCTCTGCCTTTACATCAAACCGGCCACCACTCAGTCTCAAAGTTGAGATAAACATGACGTGTCTAAAATATGGTTAGAGGTGATGTGAAAATATTAGTGTGTGCCTGAGAGTGTCTTCGCCTTTGGGATGATTTGTATTCATAAATTCAACGTTGTGTATTCTGCTGCCTGAAGGACCTACAAACAAGCAGGTCACCACGTCCTCTGTGCTTGCCGTTGTGTGTGTGTGCCGCCGCACAACAGGGCTTCTACGTGTTTGTGTACAACAGGGAATAAGTACAGTGTTTGTGTGTTCTTGTGCTGTTCAACCCAACAGTCCTGTGCGTTGTACCCGTCTTTATGTGTGTAAAGGCTGCTGCTGCTGCTGCTGCTCTGTGTGTCACATCTCACTGCGTTACCTTTCCAGCTGACCTGTGCAGGTGCTGACCTGTCAGTCTCCAGCTGTGGGTCACCGATTTGCTGGAACACCAAAAAAAAACAAAAAAAACCACCCCATGATTCACCTTCCTCCAACACAAACGGCCCCACCAGGCCTTCCTTCCTTCCTTCCCTCCATCTACAAACAGCGAGCGAGCCCTCCCCCTGGGTGAGAATCAGCCTTGCCTCGTTCTTCCCAATCCGCCCACGTCGACATCCACTGTCACATTTCCCCAAGCAAAGGAATACTTTTTTAGCAGCGCGTTTAGGTCGTTCCTTTGTCTCGCTTCGCTGTTTTAAACCCAGAGTTCAACCTCAAAAACCCTTCCCGTTCCAATTTACCTTGTCAATCTCACTGCCCCATTCTCTCTCTTCTTTTTTTCCTCCTCTAAAACACACACACACACACACCCCTATTTGAAATTCATATCATTGGCCACACACAATTTCCAACACTGACACATTCATATAGAGAACCACAAGGCTCTCACTCACACACTCACACAAATACACACACTTGTGCCTTGTAAAATAATAAGCTGGCTGAAGTGTTGACCTCAGACCTCTGAGCAATTCCTGACGGCCCGAGACGCTCAAATTTACTATTCCGTATGCTTCCCCTTCTTATGCCCGACCGTGTGCCTCACTTTGTAAATCTGACCACAATTGAAGCGCGCCATCATTAATACATCGCATATAAACAGTGGCAGCAGGTTTACATAATACATTTTGGTTTTCATACTTCCCTACACTCTTGGATTCCTTCCGTTAGAGCCAAATCCAGTCTTTGGCTCGGATTCTTCTTCCTTCCGTGAGTGTGGACTCGGGAAGGTTAAATCGTCTGCTGTCTACCTGTCTGTACAAAACACTAGCACCAGTTGACCTTTCCAATTTACCATGTCAATCATGCCCACACACGCTCAGTCAGTACGCACTGGCCGGTCTCCCATACACGTTCAGGTAAAAGTTGGTGTCAATCATCCTGGTAGGAATCCCCGAATGTCACCAGGTTTTAACATTCTCTTTGCTGACTGTCTGGAAAGAGTCAGTTTATCCACAGCTTTTCTCTCTGTGCAGCCTATTCCTTCCCTTTAACGCTGAATTAATTCTCTCTTAAATCTCTTAAGACTTAAGGTTTATTTGTGCCCAAACAGATTCCGACGCTCAAATGTGCACTTGAGATAAAAACCCACCAATTTCCTTGTTAAACATTACCTCTTACCAACTCAAGAGCCAAACAAAAAACACAGAAATGAGAGAATGAATGTTGAAATTCATAACATCCATCCACACAAAGAAACAAGATGCAAGAGTAAAGCAAAATAATAAATGAAACGAACCTAAAACACGGGAGTAGCATGTAATGAAAAAAGGAGATAGATGCAGACGTTCAAATTATACCGTGAGCTTAATGACGGCATAAAAAAGAAACATCATCTCCAATTCAAAAGAAGAATACTGCTTTTGCTCCAGTGATAGGAGGAAGAGAACAGATAGGAAGCCTCTGATGCAGGAGAAAATGAAGGATATTAAAAGGCAAGTGAGGGATGAAAGACAAGTCTTACAGAGGGGGAAGTTGAAGTCAAAAGGTGTTAGTCAAAGAGGCGTTAATGTGATGCAGCTGTGTCTGGTTCTCCTGTCCTGTGCCTACCACCTCAGGGTGAAATGCCAGATGGAGAAGGGACCGTGAGAGACAAGAGCAGGAGATGCATCATTACTAAACCAGGATGTTTCCCCCTTTTTTTCTTTTTCTCATCCAGAACGCTGCAGGGCTATCCCCTATCCCCTGCTTCATTCTCACCAGTTCTATTGAAGAAATGTTGTCGTAAGTAAATAAGGGTCCTATACTGTATAAGAAGATACTGAATTTGAAGTGCCTCTTTTAAAAACAAGAGGTTTTCCTGCTTTTGATGCGGTTCAGCCGTTTACTACACAGCAGTGGGTGAAGGGACAAGTCCTAGAGGAATATGACAGATCAGCGGAGGGTAACATGTCCTGCTTTCCTTGGGCAGTTCCTTGAAGACTAAGACACACGCTCACAGGAGTAGAATAAAAAAATATGAATTCTTTATTGAGATTTTATTGATCCGCTTTGGGAAACCCCCCGTGAAGAAAACCATGCCACAGCGTGCACAGGAAGATGTTCACGGTACACAGTACTATCTCAAAGGATACGAGTTCAAATTATTTTTATTATCACTGTTTTCCAGTTAAGGCACTTTCAAACTATCCCAGACTAAAGGTCGCGATCTAAACTTTGGCAGTTAGTCAGAATCAATGGACCTACTTTGTACGGTGAGACAGTGACGGTACATCTGTCTTAGAGCACTGCAGACAATCTGCAGCTGCTCTTGGGTTTCATGACCTTCTAATGCAAAGGTCAAACCTTACTCATTGTTTTGAGAAATATTTAAAACAAGAGAAGAGTTGGCAACATATATCTCTGCTTGGGCCTGTTTCCCCCTATTAATTTTAGATACGGTTCACAAGGCTGACTGACATGCCTCAAAGTCGACATCAAAAAGGCTCATACAGACTCCAGCCAAGACTTGGCTCAGCCCATCTCACACAGGTTAGTTGTTACTGTCTATAAGCATTAGTACTCTAAATAATTGTTGGAACAAGTATAGACCAAGCTTCCATTTAACTTATTTCCATTTGACTTTAATAACCACAATCCCATAGTCAATGACAGCTGGGATAGGCTCCAGTCCCTCCGCGAACCTCCGGAGGACAAGCGGTTACAGAAGACGAATGAATGATAAATAACAAGCCAAGGAGTTCAAGGTTCATTATTATTAGGAAAGTGAAAAGCAACAAAGACTGTTAAGACATTCTACACACTACCAGAAAGAAGCACGTATAGGCCAATTGATGAAACCAAGAAGACAACACACTGAGCAATGGTTAGGCCATCACACTTGCATAATCAGGCCACTGACTTAAGTCTACAAGATCATAAATTCTTGAGTTTGCCTTGCAAAGTTATAGTCCAAATGGAAAAGATTAAGAAACTGAGGGGGATGACTGAAAATAGGTGATATCAGATTGAAACAAACAACAATCATAATGTGTGTTCTGACCATTAGTGTATAAAATGGCAGAAAATATTGCAAAATGTTCATGAGTATTATTCATACCCCTCAGTGACCCCTTGAAAGCATTTGTTTAGTCACAACACTAAAACTTTTAAAAAGTCATTTCAAAGTGACGACAAGTAGAAAAGCAGCCTCCTCCCATTTGAGAAGCTAATTTTCTCACAACAATTAAATGCTCCAGTGGAGAAAACAGAAGAGATTTGATAATTATTGTTCAATGCCTCACCTGACAATGCCATTTTGTTTCCCTGAATGTATTGTATTCTGATTAAATGCAAACTAAGACATGCCAAACTGTCGTGTGTGCTGGCCTCTTGCTGCAACTAAGAAAGGCCGATCTTATTTTTCTAAATGTTGACAGACTTGGCTTCTACCTGTGTAAGATCAGGTTTGTGTGCCTGTGTTGTTATGTCTGGGTATATATATAAAGTGATTCCTCAGAGGGGCAAGAACAGTTAGGGTCTGTGTCTGATTAATGGTTTAATTGATTAAGAGGCTCAGAGATTGATTAGTTGGGCCTGGCTATAACAGATTCATTAGAACAGTGATAGATCAGTGCGATCTGACTGCAGCTGTTCCGCCTGGCTTCGGACAGCACGGCCTGTTAATGGACATCATCTGTCTATCTGTGGACCACAATATGTCCACATGCAGACTGCTGCCAGGGAGTGTGTGTAGGACACGTGGTGGTGGTGGCACACATCTCTTCTTTTCTTCAATCACTCCAAACAACCAGGCAGGGGAGGAGGGAGTGGCAGGGAAGTAAGTAGGGATGAGAAGGAAGGAGGAGAGAGGCGGAAACTATTTTTGGATTAAAGGCCCTGTTGATCTATTCCTGTTTTCAGCATCCCCTCTCAATCTTCAACTTTTACACTCTGCCTCTCCTTCCTTCCTATCCATCTCTATCGTCCTCAAAGGTTTCCCAGTTTGCACTCTCTCTGCTCACCTCTTCTGCCTTGACTTTCTCCGGTACCTGATCCCTTTCTGTGCCCGTGTCTTCTCTGCTTGGCCTCGTCTCCCATCTTTCTTTACGTCTCCTTTCCCTAATTCTGTGCGAGTACTTTGTTTGCACTGAAATCCAGAAAGAAACACTGCCTTACGTCCACACATAACACGGCGGTACGGAGGACTAACACATAAGCACACACACACGCGCTTCTAGACGGCTACATGTGCGTATTTACGGATGTGAAACGTGGCTGCGCTTCAGCGAGGAATGAACAAATGAAGACGGCTCTGCAAAAAGCGCCTCCCACACAGTCGTTCTGAACATGGTGTCAACTGAGCTCAAAGTAGCTAATGAACATATGGGGTATATATACCGTATGTAATTGTGTATCAGTGGGAATTTGAGTAAATGTGAATCTGTGACTTTAATGGCGTAGAAAATAAATCTGACAAATCTCTCACCGACTTCTGGTTAATGCCTGGAGTTTAGCTTGACAAAACACCTACAGTTCCTTGACAACTAAGCAAATTCCATCTGTTGAAGTGAGAAATAGTTCTTTGAATTGAAACTGTTTGGTCAGCTGCTGTTTCCAAGGTAAATAATGAGCTGACAAGTCATCCAGCGCGTGTATTTCTTTGTACAGTCTTGAAGTCACTCGGAGGATGAAATGGGTGTCAGAAAGAAGCATTATCTTTACTTAACTTAGGTATATTCACTGAGAGCGGTGTAATAAATCAAAATTCTTTAACATGTCACAGCAGTCAACTTGTATGGGATGCAGTAAATGGAAAATCAAGACGAACTGTATGTACGAGCAATGTCTCACCAGGTATTAAAGGCTTTACAGACACAATATAAGCAGCTTATTTTGCACATTAAAGTCAATAATGTGTATGGTACTGGTTATCATCTTAAAATGAATGGATGAAATTTATTTGTTTCTCAGAACACTTAGATTCATTCATTCATTTTCTATACCCGGTTATTCCTGTTAAGGGTCACGGGGGTCTGCTGGAGCCTATCCCAGCTGTCATCGGGCGAGAGGCAGGGGTACACCCTGGACAGGTCGCCAGTCCATCGCAGGGCTAACACAGAGAGACAGACAACCATTCACACTCACACGCACACCTACGGCCAATTTAGAATCACCAATTAATGAGCACCATCTTTGGACGGTGGGAAGAAGCCGGAGTACCCGGAGAGAACCTACGCAGACACAGGGAGAACATGCAAACTCCACACAGAGAGGCCCAGTCAGCCCATGGATTCCATGGATGTGAGGCATCAGTGCTAACCACCTCGCCAGTGTGCCGCCCCAGAGCACTTAGAGTGACTTTAAACAGGTTCAGGTTTATACTAATGAAGAAGCATTTGCTGCAGTTTGATGTAAAAACACTCTGATGGTCAAACTGGTCCTCATGAAGACAGCTGTACAAGGACAAACAAATCTAATTTATTGGCCATGTGCATGTGTTCACATACAAGCAATTTGTTCTCTACATTTAACCAGTGAGCACACTTGGAGCATTGTTCAGCATCTGGATAGCAGCTTTAGTTATGTGCACCTCATGGACATAGAGGGGGTTTGAACCAGTGACCTCATAGTACCACAGAAGGAACCTATTAGTGAACAACCTTCTTTACCTGCAGAGCCACAGGAGCAATTAACCAGTTTCTTAATTTAAATGACATAAAATACAAATATTCATAACATGTAAGAAAACTGTATTGTACTGTACACACACACACACACACACACACACACACACACACACACACAAAACAGAAATAAAGCAACCAATGACACACTGACCTCAGCCTCTTTGTCCCCTCCACTCTACCACTGAACACATTTGCCTTCCTCATCATCTCTCCTCCTATTTACCTATACTTTATCTTTCTTCTCCTTCAATTTAATCTTTCATTTGCCACCCTCCTCCATCAGGCTCCAGCTCCGTTTCACTCCCCTCAATCTCTCTTTTTCTCCTCTACGCCTATTGCTTCAAATTAACATCTGCTGACTGGCCTGCTACCCCAATAACCTGTTATGCCCAGCAGGAAGCTCTGACAAACAGAGACAATCAGCGTATTTGCATTCACAGTAATATGCCATTTATATTCCGGGTCCTCTGAAAAGTGTTTATGAAAACCCTGAATATAGCCAGTATATGCTACTACAAGCAGGCGTATGAATGGCACCCTCCGTTGGGTAGCTCCCCTTGGAGTCACGGAGCCTCGCACATTTTCACACAATGACCAAATTGAAGCGCTTGCTACCGAGCGCTGTGGGAAAACTGGAAAAACGTCTGCCTTCATCTGCATGGCGTCCGACATGAAGCCTTAGCTGGAATTCTATTCAGAATATAAATGTTAATGCACACTCACTCACTCACTGACTGACTGACACACACACGCACACAGTCTTGGGTTGCGGGCGGCGTTAACGACAACTGTGTGACTGACAGGATCATTAAAAGCACTAGCACAATGCTACTTATCTGTGCACTTGACACCTCATTGAGTATATAGTGTGTGTTTCGTGTGTGCTTGTGCATTTAATTTCCTTAGGGAGTTGAGATGGTATTTGTCTGGAGATGCGCATTAGTCAACCTCAACTACGTTTCCGCCTTCTTTCTCCAAAATAACAACGCCGTCGTCCATCCAGACCCAACTCTGCTTGCTATATTAAACACTGCTGCCCTTCCTCTTCAATTCAACGGGAATTGTTCCATTTCCTTCACTCCACTAATGTATACTCAAAACCGACAAACCAAAAACCAAAATGAGCTACTGTCAAAATAATCTTCTTAAATGATCTAATTACTACAACCTTCACCAACTTACCCTCAGAATAATTAAGAGCTGAATCGATGCTTTCAGCAAGCTTCTTCATTTTAGACTGTGAAATACAAATAATATATAATTTATTTCTAAGATAGTCAAGCTACCATATTAACTGTTGGCTTACTCAGGCAACTGGTCTTTTATAAATTTAGCAAAGATGACATATGTATCATTTAAAGGTCCTTTTGGGGTATGTTTGAAAGATATGTTCAAACACTCCCATAAAAGAGTCCTTCCAGATCCGTTTGTTTACCCTCGCTGCCACTGCACACAGTCCACCCTGGCTGAAACGCCACTCACTTATAGATTTACAGATTTGACAACAACCTGTGCCGTGCAGTAAACAATGTCGGCAGGAACCCATGTCAGACTAAAACTTTCCGAGCGTCTACTTGCTCTTGGCCTCTTCACCTCCACACCACCTGCTCATTCATTGATTCTTAGAACCATCCAGCGTCTTTTGTCGGTTTCCTTATCCGACTCCTACTCTCTCACTACATCTCTTATTTTCTGCCCTCTTTTTGTCAAGGTCTATTGACTTTTCTATTTGTGAATGGAGGAGCATTTAAGGACAGTTTGAGTAGGTGTGTGCATCTACAAAGCGCTCTGTCAAAGCTCCATATATGGGCACCTATTCCACTCAGTGCGTCCATGCCGTAAAACACACTTGCAATTAAATCCACAACTAGGTTGAACAAGTAGAGCATCCACGCAGAGGCGCACAGTTGCTTGTAACTCTGACAAGAGTCTATGGCTCAGTTTCTTGTCCATCCTTCCATCACTCCATCTCTCTGTCTGTACACTGGGGTTTTAATTATAGAAGCATAGAGGAGCCTCATTACACCCAGAGAGAGGGGACTGAGAGAGACAGAAATGAGGGAGACGGAGGATACAGGCAGACAGAGAGGGAGATGGGGATCAAGAGAAAGAAATCTGATCTCTTTGCAACTGAAATATTGAATATAATAATTCCAGACACAACCCGTTGTAGCGGGAATTAATCAAAGCACAGATTCATTAGCCAAGCCTCTTTATCAAAACCAGTGAGTATTAGTGCCTATTTGTATGATTATGCATGTGTGTGCTCCACATCTTCAGACTTCAAATTACCAGACTTCCAATACAAAGGAGATCATTGTAGTCTTAATGTATCCTCGTACAAGGTTAGATCTCTCAAATTAACCAAGCGAGCACATGGTAATAGATGTATCATGTTAGATGAATAATGTGTGTGCGATATTGGTATCCATACTCCAAGGTTTACATGCTAATAAACGCACCACAGAGAATCCTGTGCCCTTCAGGGTTGGTTATCTGCTGGTTGTCTAACTGGCATGTGGAGAGGTTGGTGTATATTCAGAGAGCAAACCTGTTATGGCCAGTCCCCTGAAACAACAAGGCTTGTTGGGCACTTGTGAGTACCTACCGGGACCAGACATGAACTGGCAACAGAGTAACAGAGGTGAGCTGGAACAAATCTGATCCTGGGGGCTACCACCTCACAGGCCTTAAAGGATTGACTGCAAACGGTTTGCTGCCAGATACCACAAGATATCTTCAAAGGCCTTATCGAGTTGAAGCTGTTTCGGAGGCACTCGAGGGCCCAGTAGCATTTTAGCCTGTTGTGGATCATAATGTTTTGGCCATCAGTGCGAAGGATTTATTCCAGCATTTCACTTGTGACTAAAATATCATCTCTAGTACCTCAGAAAATAATACAACTACTGCCTCAAGTGTTGGTTTTGCATGCAAAATGGTTTAGGGAAAGTGCCATCCACGCTTTCTTGAATGATAGAGGAGACTTACTGACACAACGCTTTTGAGTTACAAATGAAACTAATTTGCTCCACAACAACAAAAAGGAAGCTTTCTGGTACATCTAGCCATGTAATATTTGAGAGCACTCTCAGATGGTCACAGAATATGGGCTGCTGTGCAAGAATTTGGAGTTGCCTGAACACACTGTGCGTCTGAAGCACATGTGGCGTTGTCTTTGGTGCTACGGCTTCAAAAGAACCTATTTAAATCTGTTTTCTGCACCAAGTGCTGTATCTGGTTGCCTTAAAACAAAAGCATGCACAAATAACAAGACCAAAATAAGTTTCTGGCCCTGCTGAAAGCTGCTTGCTGTTTTCACTGATACTCTTCTGCACAGCTACGCTGGGAACATAACACCTGGTGCGATCAGAGCGAGGAATCTGCATCAACCAGAAGCAGAAGATGAGTAGGGCTGCAGCTTCTTTTTTATTCATTCAGCGCATACACCGCCTCCCACCAAAATGAAAAATGTCCGCCTCAATTTCTCAAAATCCAAGGTGTCTTTGTTTCCTTGTTCAACAACTATGCAACAAAGAGAAAAGTAGCAACTCCTCCACATTTGAGAAACAAGACTACCGGTGAACCAAGAGGCTCTCCTGTACATTCTGGGCTCTCACTGTGGTAACACACCTCACCACCTTCGGCGCCGAACATAAAAAATAAAAATCTCATTACTGTGATTATTTCATCTATATCTTATCTTTTAACACCATCTTACACAAAATCAAATTAAAATGTGCCCTTTTTATCAGAGAGCTGCTGCTGTTGCCAATTATAGCACAGAACTCACTAAAAAGATTCTCAACACCGAAAGGCCCTATTAGCTAATAAGAGAAAAAACCAACAGACAAAATCTGAGTGTATCCGTGAAATCTCTGAGCCATTTTCATCTCGCTGTTAAATAAAGAATATTGGCAGCTGCTTCGAAACATTGCCATATTTTCTGCTGGTAATTAATTAAACGCAGCCATATGAGAGGGAGGGGGAGAGGGGGAAAGAAGATTTAGTGTCACCGTTCAGTGCCTACACCTGCGCTAGGATCAGAAGGTGGTGGATGGCTGCGCAGCATCCAATGTGGTGTTTGTTTTGTTTTTTGGGGTCACCAGCCAAAAAGTCTGAGAGAGAGTCACCGCTCCACACGTCTGTCTGTATTCTTCGCTCACCGGTTCCACTGAAATCTCCCGAGATATAATCCCTAACCAACACCAGAGGCTGCAGACTGTCTACTCACGTAGAGCACAGCGAGGCAGATTGTGGCACGGATCATTACGTTGCCATGTTGGCTAGAAAGGTTTCTATGGCGTTCCTTGAAGCCCACCAAGGCATGATGCAGCAAAATGTAAAACACTTTGAGCGCACGAAGAGCACTGCAACACTGACAGCAAACAAGCAGACGGGGGATTCTCTGACTCTAGTTTTAAGCTTTTAAATGAGGGTTGGCAGGTGTCGGGGTCTGTGACACTATGACACACTACGACACACAAAAGAAAGCGCATACTGCAGTCACACAAACATTCCATCTCACAAAAAAAAAAAAAAACACAATCACACACTCACTCTCCAGGGACACTAAAATACCTCCAATTAGATGCGCCACAGAGCAACTGGGATGGGACCTGGAGCAAAGACACACACACACACACACAGACACACACACACACACAGCTGAAGCAACACATATACAGCTACACACATGCACAAAAAGATCCACAGCAGGTTCTCGTTTAAGAGTCAGTGATGTGGAAAGGAAACATCTGGAAGGGAGGGAAGACAATTAGAGAAAGAAACAAATGACACAAAGACACCCCCGTACACAAAACAACAACACAAGCGCTGTTGCTGGAAAACACACTCTCACATGAGCACATAACACTGTTAATAAAATACTTCAGAAGTTTTTAAGTGAAACTTTGTCATGTCTTTTTTTCTTCTTTCATATATATATATATATATATATATATATATATATATATATATATATATATATATATATATACTCTCTTAAATGACACCTCGAGTGAGTCTCTAGGTTATCCCGAGGTCAGCTGAGTCTATTCATCAGCTCCTGACAAACGCCACTCTGTCACTTCTCCGGGCCCCGGGGCCACAAACCCCGCTTGATGGAGGAACAGGGAAAGAGGATAAACGGAAGAAATGGAGTGATGTAAAATGGCAGACACCAGGGGAGAGTCCAACAGGAGACGTAATCAAACTCAGACAGGCTCTCCTCCAATCACCGAGCCGAGGTAATCAAACTCAGACTCCCACACCCTCCCCCAATACGCACATACAATGAATGATTAAGGTTATGAAAGGGTATGAGGTTAGTGTACAGTGCAGTGAAGCACTTGGAGCCAGTCCCTCCCTTAGCTCTGTTCGGTGTTACGTTTGCATCATGGTCTCGTCTTGTCACCTCTCTGTGTGATTGCTCCTCTATATTTGTGCTCTATTCAGCAACATCACAGTACACAGTGCTTGAGAAAATGACTGCCTACCACCCCTGTTCTTTATTCGGATGGATATGTTCTATAATGCAAATCATTACTGTGCAGAACTATGAAGGAAATTTTCAAACAGCTGCTTCCATCTTTCTTGTATTCGAGAGACCTTATTTCTAGGGACTTTGTTGGCAGGAGTTTGAATTAACTCCTGCCAGTGCAGTAATTACGGAGGTACAGTACGGTACGCAGCGCACTTGGAATGTGGGATTTTACACAAAGAGATCAGTTCACGAGTTAGCTTGTGAGAAAGAAACTATGAAAAAGTCTTCTGTGCTTTCTGGAGGGAGTCTGGTTCAGGCTGACATGACCTAGGTGACACCACTTAGAGTGTTTCTCTGAGAGCTGAAACAATAGCTTTCAACTTAAAGTGACTGTGTGGATTTAGAGTCAGTAAGAGAATTTACGATGCAGTCAGGTCTAACTAACAGGTCTAAAAGATGCCATTAACTGCATTTAGGGTCAGGACATATTGGCCTCTATTGACTTCTTGAAAAATCCGTGTCTTGTTTTGTGCTTCTAATTTTACTGAAGTAAAATCTGGGGTACTCTGTCTGTTAAAATGAAGCACTCTGTATGCATGTGATAGTTTAAGCTATTTTTGCAGTTCAGCATTTATTAACAAGTGTGACATTACTGCCTTCCCTCTAGAGTAGATAAAGGCAGCTGATCAACTATTGAGCCCAAAGCTGAGATACCACTTAAAGTGCCACAGTAATTATAAGCACAGTATGTACCGTACACGTCAGCTACAATCTCCTACTCTCTCTCTTCTTCTCCTCATCTTCCTTGTTATACTTTTTTTCTTCTCTCCATCGATAGCCTGCATACCTTCTTCTCACCTCTCCTGTCGTTATAGACACAAAATCCACAGATGTGGGATCAAAATGTTTTTTATCTCAGGATGCCTGGCATCTAAAACAATGCCTTGCGTCTCTATTCTATGCGTTTGATGATGACCAAGTATGCAGAGACTTGTATAGATTTGTACCATTGTGTGCATGTGTATTTGCACGTCTATGAGCGTGAGTCTCCAAACCGATCTCTTTGGGGATATTTTGCTGCTCTAATGGTCTGATGTACAAATCTACAAAGACCTCCACTGCTGTGGAAAGGAACAGAAGCACACAGACACGCGCGCTCTCCTGGGCAAGAGGGAGACTGACTGCTGTTTTGATTGACAGGCTGAGGTGTGTGTGGGTGTGTTTGAGTGTGTGTGTAAGATAGAAAAGAGTGGTGGAGATGATTGCAGGTATGCATGGAGCTCAGTTAATTAGAGAAGGCCATTAGAGACCTCTTTCTCTACGATGCAAACGTACACACACATAAAGACAATCGAACAAGTGTACACTGTGACTAATGAACCAGAGCCGCACCTTCGGTTTGACCCCCCCTGCTCGGAGTGGCTGCGGAGATGTGATTTGCTGTGTCGACTGTATATTTGGACATCTCGCGCCCCTTTGAAACTCCACCTCTATCAATCTGTCACACTTAGTCGGCAGTGATGACTGACTGACAGTGTCGTCTGTACTGCCATATGTAGTTGGGTGGTGATAAAAAGCACCGGGAGCTGTTTATTTTAGAGGCAGGCTGTACTTCCAGTGATTACAGAGTGTGACCTCTCACCACGCCGCCGAAGCTGCTATCAATTGTGGCTGTTCCAGCTCGACCACAGATGACAGTTAGTGCTTTTTATTTTCAGCAGTCTGGGCCACACTTACAGGATAGCGGTCAGGGACATGCAGATAATGGATCTGTCAAGTAGGCAGGTCATACAGCTGCCTTTCTACCACTTTTCTCAGCTCTTACAGGCTTTATGGATTAGCCAGAAGGCTCTGACGGTCAGTCGTGACACACCATGAGTGTTGTACGAATGTGACAGCATCTTAACTCTTGGTGTGTGTGAGAGACGTAGGAAACATACAAAACGCTTTCACTGACAACAGGTTGTTGGTTATACAGCCTCATTCGTCTTTTCCCTCTGGTTCCTGTCTCACGAGCACAATGCTTGAATCAAAGTTAGAAAGGGGAGAATACAAAATATGTATCTCATTTAGTCTGGCGGATTTATGAAAAGAAAAAGACAATATTTTTAGAAATGTGACTGACAGCTATGAACTTCTGTTTTCAGATCCTGTACAGGCTGCTTAATGGAATGGAAAGGAGAAAATGGAGAAGACAGGAAATGGAAGGAGGAGATAGGACAGGAAATGGGTAAAAAGAAATAAGAGGTTCAATTTACACGTCTTCATTTATGTGTTGTCTTGTGTCAGCCAGTCCTGTGAACTTCTCATCTCTTCAGTTCACTTTAATTTAATCTCAATTGGCCCGAATGGATTTTTTTTCCCCTTACATTTTATGTGAGCAAACTTTGCTGATATATATCATTAAAGGGTTCAGTGTGTGCCGCTATGTGCCCACTTTACTGTCTTAAATCCAAATTGCTAATCAACTATTTGTTTTTTCTTAACATAGACCTGGCACTGATCACTTCTTGAACAGTAGTTAGATGTGTGGTGGAACAATCTAACATCTTCCCACTTTCCTACCTGCAAGAGCAGTTAGAGGACTGACTAAAACAAAAATCAATCTGTTGTTTCCACGTTTCATTGTTTGCAATCTAACATCCTTTCCGTATTTTTTGCTCTTTGGTTTGTGTCCCTCCATTTTTATTTAATTCCCTGCTCTTCTATTCCTCCCCAGTGTCAATAACAAATAACTGAATCAAATATGCCTTTATATAGCAAAGGATATTTACCCAGGAAATGTTTACTGTAGGAATAACACACCTATAAACAGAAACACACACCAACAAGTGCACGTAGAATGTTTATGGTCGAGACTGATCAGTGAAGCCTAACTATACCCTTACCATTCCTAAAAACGCCCAGGGGAGCTTTTCATGCTGACAGCTGTAACAAGGTACTGCGCCTATATTTATGTGATTGCGTGTGTGTGTCTGTGTGTGTGTGTGTGTGTGTGCATTCGTGACAAAGGATGCCAAAGGATACAACCCCGTAAAGCGAATCTAATTAAAACTATATACAGCCACAAGGGACAGAGCGCTCCCTCCCTGCCTCTGACTCTCATTTAACCGTAGTGAGCACTTCAACTGAAGGACTGTTAGACAGTGGAGTCAATCCTCTGGCCTCCGAGGAGAAGAGATATAGAGAGGAGCGTACAGCAATAAAGAGATTTGGCGATAAAGACCGTGACAGAGGCGGGAACACAGAAAGGGGGTGAAATTCATCAAATTTTGCAGTCCTTTGAGTGAAGCGTCCAAAATGAACAAGAAAATGCTTGTCATTCAGAACAGTGAGCAGCATGTCGGTATGGATATAGCCTGTACAGTAGAGTTACTTAATGATTGCATTTTGAGTTGCGTTTGGCTCTTAAGTGACAAACCACAGGCCAAAATAAAACGGGTCTGTTGTCAGACTGAGTTCAAGTAAAGGGTGATCATAAGTGGATGGTGTTCATTTGTTAACACCACCATCTGAGCTTCTTTAATAAAACAACCTAGTCTCATTATGTATTTATTTTTTTTTTTTTAATCGTATCAATAATTCAAGCATGGAGTCAGGACCTCCAGTATTTCAATTGGCAACTAATAATGAGTGCACAGCACAAAGTAGTTTTTCTAATTTGTCAGATACATCTTTAATCAACAGTTCGTATCTTCTGCTGCTAATCTCATTTTCAGGTTGTAGCTACTTTACGGGTTGTCAGCAGTAATTAGGCTGCCACTCAGAAGCGCCTCCTGGGCCAAGCTATGAGCGCTGATTTCATCTGAATACTGGAGTTTTGGCTTTTTTTTTTTCTTTTTTTTTGTGGTAAACAGGATTCAGGACTATTAAAATGACACCAAGCCTCAACCCCAACGATAACACAGAGAATCTAATCAAGCTCCTTGAAGCCGGTTAAAAAACTTCAAATAAAGATCAAGCAGAAACGACTGGGGAACAGTAATCCTCTTGCTGCACACTTTATTCGTAATTAAACCAAAATCAAATCTTTTCATCAAAACGTTTCTTTACCTGAGATGCTCAGGTAGACCGCGGGACTCGTCACGTTCTCTCCTGTCATCTCGTTTACCGCTTCGACATAGTAACGTCCTGCGTCTGTCGCAGTTGTTGCCAAGACGACCAGCTGATTGTCCAAAGCGATTGCTCTGTAGGGCAGAAACACAACACACATACACCAAGGATTTAGATAACACGGTAACGACATCCAACAAAGTGAAACGTGCCTCCTTCCAGCGTTGCGCCGTCTGAGACAGGAACACTGCTCAAACTAAGACACTGTCAAGGGGAGAGTATTTGGTACATGGATCATTTAGAATTCATAAGGGGGAAGGAAACATTGAATACAAGCATCAGAAAGGAAAGAGGATTCAGAGAGCTTAAATAAAGCTCTCCTCCTGTCTCAGATTGATATGTAGCTCATTTTGTGTATCTGGCTGTTCTTGTTGTTTGTGTATTGTCTTCTGTTCTTCCTTCTTAACACTGATCCAACCTCACCCCCCCCCCCCTTGTACCAGGAGCAATCAATATGGCCCAAGCATGCAGTACGCTGCTACGCGAGCACGCACCATCACAAACACACGAAATCTAAAACTGTTCTCACTCGAGCACACACAGATAAGAAGCACTCACTTACAAACAGATTTTATGTTGCTTTTCAGGGGGGAATAATAGGAAGAGCTGGCTTTGGAGGGAGAGGCGGCAGAACGTGAGGCAGTCGAGGAGAGGAAAAAAAAATAAACACTCGTAGCTCAGATTTTCATGTGTTTGAACTTGTCGGTCTGGAAACAGATGCTGTAAGGAAGGAAGCGCAGGGTGATGTTTTCAGCGATACGACTTGTGTTCTCCGCATGTTGTTAGAGGACGGAAATCCCCCACAATATTCTAACCGGGTGAGCCGACGCTGAAACAAAATCAATATGACCAAAGGGAGAATAAATCACGTTAAAGTGAGATGACTGTCTTTCATTCCAGCAGGCTCAGTCCGTTTCTGTGGCTCCTGCTACACACACGCACCGTATGATGGGCTCTTCTCACTGAAGAGCCCTGTGGGGAAAAAAAGTTTTTTGGCTACATAAATAAAACAGTCACAGAAGAAAAGACTACAGCTGTGAATACTGGAGGTTTACATACATTTTTTATGTGGAAAAGGCTTACATGTGGTAAGCCATTAGTTGGATAAACAACATCTGCATGCGGGTGCGCTTGAAAGATTTGTGAATTTCGCTGGGAGCATTGTTCAGTAGTGCTAAACTTGCTTATGACAAGCTGAATCGATGCCATACCAAAACGCTCTACCGATAACGCCGTTAAACAATTCGGAGTAATAATCACAAATGTTAACATAGCTGGTAGGAGAAGAGAAGAGAAGAGAAGAGAAGAGAAGAGAAGAGACACAAAGTATCGCGGGGTTGTTTGACAACTCTTCCCCAAAACACACTCGCACACAGACAGAAATCCTCAGGTCTAATTTTATTCATGTGATTTCCCAGGAGAACATCCACAAGAGCCAGAGTATCAACCCCAGCTCTGACACTCCGTTAGTGTGACTGTACGCCTGCGTTGCTTTCGGTGTGTGTTAGTGCTTTAAACCACATCTCACTGCCTGAAATAACCAAACCTTTCTCCTGTTTCCTCTCGCTTTTTCTACAGCAGGGATGGTTTATGCTTCCTCAACAAGGTCTACAACGCCCCGCCCCATTTTATCAGCCTGTTTTACCCGGCACATGCCGATTAATAGGCAGCGAAGGCACGCTCGCACTTGCCTACAGTGTCTGAGGAAGGAGAGGGCCTGGGAGGTTGAGGGAATCTAAATCCACCAAGTTAACATTCAAAGTCAAAGGAGCTCAGTGGGCGGGAGTGTAAGAACGCAGTAAGACCAATTAAGATAGCATATTAACATCTAAGCATTTGTTGAGTTAAAAGAAATTTTCACGTGGTTTCTTTCCTCATTTACATATCCCATTTATATGTACTATTTACATGTGAAATTACTTGTGATGACATAGGCTGATGGCTACAGAGATTTGCTTCATGCTTTTCATTTGTTCCAAATTGGGAGGTCTCAGGCTTCATTTCCAATTAAATCTTCACATGGAACTTTCATATCGAAAAGCAACAGAAGGGGGTGAAAAAAAAAGAAATATGCCAATAAGGAGTCAGGCAACAGAGATTAGAGGACCACAATCCATTTAGAATTCCCTTCAAAAAATAATAAAATGTCCTGAGTCGTTCTGAGTAGCTGGAGGGTGGTTACACAATCTCATCCTGAGAGTTACAATATAGTCAGACACACACGCAGGCATACAAATAGGCACGCACGAGGTCAGCGTACGTGCGTTTGTTTGTTTTTTCCCAGCCTGCCTGACTATACGGTGTTGTTGACGCTTAATGTAACTTAACATGTGAATTCAACATGTGCCTTTCGGCTCTCTTTTAGGTCTATATTTAATTAAACTGGACAAAATATTTCAGGCTTTTAATTAAAGACAAACCCAATTGTAAAACTGTGCATGACTTTGAATGCGTATGTGTGTATGAAAGCCAGTGTCTCCCAAGGCAGAAGAAATTAAATACAGCAATCAGCTCCATCCTACCCTCTTCTCCTTCTGCATTCCTCTCTGTATCTTTCAACCCCCCCAATCAAATAATAATAAAAAAAATAAAAAAAACCTCTCTGACTCATTCTCTGAAATCCCATTTTCCACTCTCACTCAGATTACAATCTGCACATTTCTGTCTCGGTTTCTTCTAATTTTCTTTGCATCTATCTGTCTTTCACACGACCCTCCCCCCTCCCTCCATATAGCAGCCCACCCCTCCCCTCCCCTCTTTTACCCCTCACTTCTCTAACTAAAGCACCAAGCCAGATTGGTCTTTCATTTAAGTGCCTGGCCCCAAGACCTAATAAACACTTACGGGTGTCCGCAATGCAACACCGACTGCTCAACACACACACACACACACACATCCAAGTGTGCCAAGAGCTAATTAGCACACACATGTCGCGGGCCAGAGGATGAGTGAGCGAGTCACTGTGAAAACGTGTGTGTCTCTTTTATATGTACAGTTTTAAGTGTGTGTGTGTGTGTGTGTGTGTGTGTGTGTGTTTGCGTCAGGCCGGGGGACTGACTCTCCTGCCAACAGAGCCCACCCCGTCCCTGTCTGCCCTCCTCCTCTGCCTCCGATAGGCAGCGTGCCACCTTCTTAAACCACAATGCCTCCGACACACACCGAGGCTCGGGGTGGTGGAGGAGTGCGGCGGCAGGGCAGAAGGAGGGATACTCCACTGTAAACCGAGTCCAGACAGCCGGCTTTTTGGCAGCTTCATCTCCAAAGCGAGTGCCAGCCAGCCGCCCACACGTTACACTGCAATGCATACACACACCTACTCACACAGGCAATAGCACAGTTGGAACCATTCACTGCGCCTTGCAGCCGTTTTGACCGGATGTTTACTTTGTTGTGTAAGTCGGCGGACACATGAATACTTTCTCTGTGGGAATGATTGATGGTTAACGTACGCCGCTTCGTATCTGCTGAATGCTACATTGTGTCACCGTGTGTGGACCTGTGTAAATCCCGCTTAAGTGTTTTTCAAGCCGGGTATTTTGTTATTACAAACTTTACATTGAGCTGAGGTATTCAAACTTTTTAAGCATTCCTGCCCTCAAAATTGCCTGTCAGCTTGAGTTGTGGCATGCTGTCCTCTATCCCAAAGTAATTGGTAACTATAAAGCTCAGCCACAGAGAGTGCACTGTTTTGACTGCAAAGAGGAGGTGGAAGCTTCCGTGCCCTATTCATCAATATGCTACGATAGCTTTTATGTTTGCCGTGTGTTTTCCTTCATCTGCACAACTACGAACAAAAGCTGTCATAAAACACACGCAGCAATGCTAATAACCACGATCCCACCATTACAGCATATGCTTTTAGTATTATGACTGGCATTTATTCTTTTCGTATTTATAGATCCTCAATGTGGATGGAGATTCATGTGTGGCTTTATGTAAGTCTTTCAATACATTTTTTTTATAACTTCTTTGGACTGTATTTGAGCTTGGCTGTTTTAGTTGGCTTGGATGCACACTGATTTAGATTGAACACAAAGCTAGTAGATGAATGCCTGCCAGCAGCTTCTGTAGTGGTATTTTTGGGCAAACTAAGCACAAAGAGAAGCTGGGACTCTCAGATGATATAAGGTATGGTTTAGTCTACTGTAGTGCAACAGTAAAGAGTGAGGAAGAATTAGAAAGGACCGTTGATAGTGGCAGGAGAAAAACAACCAGAACTAAAGTTTCTTACAATAGTCAGATGTAGTTTCGGGAAAAAAATGATAGATGTGTTTTTATAATGGGATTAAACGCTTTAACTGAGTTAAGACTGAGAACTGGACCGCTGCCAGTGGCTCTTGACATGCTGCTGCCAGTAGCTTGACAGTGACAGCTTCAGTGATTTCCCATGCATAGCTGAAATGAACTTATTGTTAACACAGCCTGGGGTTGGAGATTTATTTTACAGTATATTTGCTGAACATTCGTTAATCCCTTCGCTCAAATGCAAAGGCTCAAAAATGTATCTTTAAAAAAACATTTGTTTCCAATTGCTAAAATGTTTAACCTACAGGCTAAATTAAGTTTTAAAAGTTTTGTTGAATAATTGTGTCATTTTTGCTGCTTTAAAAGGGGATGTTTGTTCTGCATGACACTAAAGACGCGCAGTCAAAAAAAAGCATCAGTGTGTTTTCACGGCTGTCACACAGCTTGACTGCTGCTAGCATACCTTCAGCAAGTCCCATTAAGTAAATGGTCTTTCACTTTTGGTGCTCACAGCACTTTACAGTCACAGTGACACATCTACCCAGTCGTCCAAACATGCGCACACACACATTCGCTCACCAGTGTCAATCACTGGAAGCAACGTGTGGTTGAGTGTCTTGCTCAGGGACACTTCGGAGAGCGCAGTGGAACGATCTGCTAACCCTCTGGTCGATCCGCAACCCGCTCTATCTACTGAGCCACAGCCGCCCGAATGGAAGCAATCTGAGTAACAGGTCAGAAGTGCACTTGGGCAGTTGTACCAAACTTGTTCTAAATGAATCCCTCAAACACTTAAAGCATGAAAAGTCTGCTAGTCTTGTATCTTGCAATCAACAAAAGGGAGAAAACAAAACATCTGCAACACAACTCCTCACATCTCCATAATGAGCTTGTTGGAGCTGAACCAAATGAGGGGAAATAATAGAGTGGGACTGCTGATGCATTACAAATGTGCATCAACAATTCTGAAGGCCTGGATTTAGTCGAGCTCAATTAAATTACGGCCAAAATATTTTGGACCAAATTAAAATGATGAAAGAGTAACATTGACGTTTATTAAGGGCACCCGTTGGACACATCCACAGCCACATGATTAGACCAAAACGCATGTGGCCTGAATTATAAGAACAGCCAAACTAAGCAAATAGACATTGCAGCCGTATGATTAAACAACCGAAAATGAACCATGGCATTATGCTGGTTAGGTCTGACTCATTCATTGTTGCCAGGTCAGTCCAAATGTTGCTGGACGGGGTTGAGGTCAGGTCAAACTGAAAAACTGAGTATTTATGGACTTGGCTTCATCGAATCTTTTGGCTTACCCCAAAGAGGTTTTAGCCAGAGCCAAAGGGATATCACCAGCACCAGACTCATGAGAACTGACTACGTGAAATGCAATTCAAATCCTCAGAGAATGTGTTAACTAGCAGCTTCTCAAACAACTGTTGGACAAGCAGAGCTCTCGTCCGCAGAGCAATATTTTACACAAGAAAACTGGTGCTGGATAAGCCACATTGTTTTGATCGCTCCACTGTGAAGCAGGCGCTAATGGGATCTCAGCTTTACTGTCCAGAATTAGGCTGTAGGACTCTCTGGGTGGTTTTAACACTAGTAGTATATCTCAACTCAAATTCATTTACCACTGAGGATCAAAATATTGAAGTGTGGGCAGAGAAGAACTAATATAAAGCATGGTATGTTTCACCTAGAATCCACCTTTTGTGGGGTGAGGGTTACAAGAGTAATGGACACTAATGTGTTGGTGAGAGATTTTAACAACCCATTCACTGACTCACAAAACATTTCCCTACCTTAAGCCCGACACACTCTGCAGCTCCGTGACTTGTAATTAACGCAGTGCCTAAATCACTGGCTCCCATCCTCAATCACCTTTACAGTTTCTTCAAACGGTCAAACGGACACAGAAAAGGAGACCTTACTGTGGTCACTCAATAGCTTGGCCAGTTGCCACAGCCAGTAAGTCCTTCATAAAAATACGCACACACTCACAGAAACCGCATGCTCACACACACATAGTTGGGTATCCTTGTGAACACACAGCCTAGGGCCTTCAGTCCGAGAGTAATTGGTGTGTGTATATGAGAGAGAGAGAGGAAGAACGAGAGAGTAGGAGTTAGAGAAGGCTGCTGGACAGACTGCATTTGTTTAATGTCCCCTGGCATGGCCTGGGGGACAGGCAGGGAGAAGTGGAAAGGCAACGGCACAGGAAGGGAAAGCAAAGCAGGGCAAGGGTGAGATGGAGGCAGGAAGAGAGGTGAGAGGGATGAGGCTACATACTGCGTAAATAAAGGAGGAGTCTTTTTTTCTGTCCACTAGCTGTTTGTTCAGGTCCATGAATCACTTTCTTCCTACTTCTGTTTTACATCTGCGAGTCTCTGCGCCATTCACATACAGGCAGTTATTCACATACGCACACAGAAAAGCTTTTCATGGTATAAATATCTGTCATAACAGGTCACATATTAAAGCTACAGCACAAGACCACATTCTTCTCACAAGGAGACTGGATGGATGGTAGCAACTCCTTATATATGTGTGTGTGCGTGTGTGAGTGTGTGCGTGCATGCGTGTGCAGCTGAGTGTTGTAGTCCCATTAGGTGGATGGATCTCCAGACGAATGGCTATTATCCTAATTAGCACTAATTATGTCTGCTTCCAATTAACCACACAACTGGCGGTGACTTCTCTCACTGTCTTTCCGTCTCATGCTCGCTCTCTTTCCGTCTTCCTCTCAGCCATACCCACCTTAAACACAGCCTCTCCCAGCTGCTCAGCTACAGGGAGCAGATAATCCACACACTTGAAAATTAGCCATCATTTTCCAATTCTGGTTCATGCGGTTATTTGAACCTGACTCAAGACCCCATGATTTATTTTCTGCTTTTACAACGGAGAATACATTTTGTGAACGTCTCTTCACGCATATTTCTTTTCATAGATTGCCGTTGCTTACAAGAAGCAGGGATTAAACGGTGCAGGGTGCAGATTTGACTTCCAGAACTGACTTGTTGGCTCAACCTCAAACAGTTTCAGACCGTACTGACACTTTAAGAGATATCGTTGCCTTTTTGGGGGAGCAAAACGGTGCATGAAGTGGTTGACGAGTCAGGTAAAGCCCTAATTAGACAACCTACACGCACACTGATGCAAAAATAATAATAATAATAAGGTAAATTAAATGTTATAAGGTAGTCACTAATTTAACATCACCAACAATGGACTAATTAAAACAAAGACAATCTCAATGTAACCTTACAATGACTGCAAAGTTGTATAACACTGTTTAAAATTTCATGAGGCATAATCACACTCTGTCCATTGTCCACTTCTTACATCTGTGGATGGTTGTATATACTGTATATACACAAAGGGTCACAGTGAATCACAGTCACACATTGCTGCTGAAATGTAGACAAATTGCTTCCTGTTGCTTTAAAGGTCAGTAGCGGGAGCAGTGAGTAAACAAGCTTAATTCTCCCGCTTGATTATCAACACCAATACAACCAGACAGTTACAGCATCTCCTGTAAAACAGGGGTTTTTAACTGATAAACTTGTTACCATGGTGATAGGAAATCAATGCAACACACACACACACAACAAAAGATTCTGCCTACAGGAGAAAAACATTTTAATTTGCATTATACCGTCACAAACATACACGTTTGATCCCCCGGCGTGCACAAAGCCTGCTGCTACATTGTCAGTGAATGCATCACTCAAGCTGACCTGTTCCTTCCACAAAAGCCACGCACAGCGACACAGATTGCTGTGTCTGTTTGCTTGAAAGTGGGAAAACATTTGAGAGCACAAACGCAGGACACGAGCATGAGATTGAAACAACTCTAAATAAAAGGCTCAGTACACCGTGGCCAGGGTTGAGCAGCACATACTCTGTGAGTGTCACTGATATAAACCTAATGAAATTCTCCTTCTTATGTGCATTTAAATTAAGAATGAAAAAGTGTGTCACATGAAAACCGCAAAAACATTAAAAAGAACATGCATGAAAGGGTGTGTGATTTTCTGAGGACCGTGCAAGCTTCTTCCCCAAAACAGCTTCATACCAAATTGCAGCGTGCCACCTGCTCAGCATAAACGCTAGTAAATGCTACTTCTCAGCCCCAACTCCACCTACTGTGGTGAAAGCAGTTTGCTTGGAGCCTGAAAATTGCCCAAGAGACACAAGTGCAAAATGGATGGATTGACATAAACGTGAATGCACAAAATTAGAGGTCTTTGTGAGTGTGAAGAACGCGCGCGAGCCTCGTTGTGTGTGCTGACGTACGTATGCCTGTGTGCCCGCCTGAGCGAGTGCATGTATTTGTTATGGTACGCTGTAATTATCTCAGCCAAGGTGATAATGATGAATGGGAAACCTGTGGCACGACCCAGAAGAGAGGAGGAGAGAAAGCAGAGTTTTGTACGATAAGAATAGCTAAGTGTTTGAAGTAAAAAACAGGGGACATTGGGTCGCCATCTTAAACAGTGGGAATGCATTTATTTCTTGACTTAAGCTCCAAGTCCTAAACACAAGGCTCCCATGTGAATACACGAGCAAAGAGGTTAGCACACGGAAAGCCAGAGTGTAATTTCCCGAGAGTAGGAAGTGCTAAAATGCAGTCTTTATTTTTGTAAGTGGGAGGAATGAAACGTGTGACCTTCTGCTTATTGATCCAGCTCTCTGATCTCGAGGATGTAATCTTTTGGCTCTGATATTAACCAGTCAATCAGCATTATGTTCTTTTTCGTCTGGCTATCCCGGGGATGTTTGGCTTAGGAAATCTAAGATGGCGGCCAAATGCGGCCGAAGATAACCTCTAAAGACAGAAGTGTACATTCAGCGTGCTTAGCATTTCCTTAAACCTTTTTCTTAGATTGTCTCGTCTGTGTCTCCTGTGGTAATCACCTGCCAGCTTCTAACAGAGTGTCAAACCCAAACCACCATCAGTCACTCTTCAGTGCACTGTGTAATCTCTCGTTCATTCTCCCCTTTGGTTTCTCTCCTTCTGTTTGGTCGATAGGTTAAGAACTCTTTCCAATGACGTGTGTGTGTATATGAGGTATGTGTATGTGTGTGTCATGAGTATGCATGTGTGTGTACAGTCTGGTCAGTGATGGATGTGTGCGTGGCAGGTAATTAAAAGTGTGATTAGTGGATAATTAAAAGAGGTCCCTGTCTTTGGAATATTTAACGACTTCAGACAGAGGACGCGCTAATACGCGCGCGCACACACTCAAGCTGGAAGGTGGGAGTGTGTTGGTTCAGACAGTAATGGGGGAATAATGATTCTTGAGATGATAAAGGATATACGCAGGGAGACACAAGTAGGGAGGAAAAGAAGATAAAAAGAGGAAGAGAATGAGGCAGAGGAGCAGATCAGATATAGACAAAAGACACTGCACCTTTCAAAGATACGCATCCGTGAAATTAATCATCATCAGCATGAGCCACACAGACCGGTCACAAAAAACACAGCCACACACTTCTCTCTGTCTCTGTCTTTCCTGTCGGTCTTTTAGTGATCAGCTCGGGCACAAGCAGATGCTCTCTGGCAGACACGGAAAGATGAGCACAGAATCAGTAAATCCAGATCCTACAGGCGTAAACACACATGGAAACAGCGGCGTTGTACGTGTAAAGGAATTAGAACTCGTTTTACACCTGGATTTATAACGCGATCACAGCCCATATTTAACTGGCAGGTATTTGAATGTGACGTCTGCAGCGGGACTTGGAAGGAGTCTTTACGCAGACTTTTAAGTAGGTTTTGAGGTGATAAAACAACAGCCGTGCTCTGTGAGATTGTACTTAACAACAGTAAATGCTATCTTTAGACCGGTGATAACGACAATCACCAGTCTGTGTTTAGCAAGAATAATGGTTCCTGCATTCACAGTCGGTACTTTAACTTGTGCTAATCAACAGCCAACTCTACAACAGAGACTAATAGCAATGGCATTAGTTTTGCAAGAAAACGCAAAATTCTACTGAGCCTATTTTCATTTTCATTTGACAGCGACGCATGAAACCAGCGTTATTATAATTCCTTCAGACGATGGAATGAACGAGGTACCAACAGTTGAAGAAATATTCTAATCTTAAAATGCCAAGCTGCTACCAGGCACTAAAGAAAAAGTCAGACAGTCATCAGTGTGCTTCATCTTTTTTGAGACAGCAGATGTCTGTCACACATTTTACGGCAAACCAACAGTTATTTTATCCAATAATCTTTATTGAGACGGCGAACTAACCAGCGTAAGTCAACACTGCACTCCTATGCATAACTTAAAACAAACGTAATAGGTATGGGGTTATTTAATATGACTCTCCAGTTGGAAAAAGGTCATCTTTGTTCTATAGGCGTGTAGTTTCTGCCACAGAAAATGTGTTTTCAGCTGCTGGTGATGCTGCTACTGCACCCTGATCAAAGTGCATGGCACACTTTATAATGACTCATAACCAGTCTACACCACGTCTTCACATGGTATCTGAACACTCAGTACGAACTGCATTTATCTGATGCTGAAGAAAATAGCGGCTTTACAAATCCTGACATCTTAATACAGGGGCCAGGGATCTCAGTGAATGTAAACGATGCCCTAATAGGGATGGTGACAGAACATAAAGCATGTTTATAATGGTACAGGAAAATCGCAGCTATGATTATTTGTTTGATTTGGCTTTGAGAGTAAAATCGTTGCAGTTAATAGTTACATATTTTGCAATTGCGATGCAGTCATCTGTATCACGCTCCTGCAGTTTATAGAGCTTTTTTTGTTTTTAACCCGCCTCCTCCTTCTCTTCCCCCTCCTGCTGCTCGCCACCCTCCCTGTAGTGTGCGAGCCAGAGTAAGCCTCTGTCATTTGGGAGAGTCATTAAGTACAGCCTCAGAGTTAATGTCTCTTCTGTTTGCTGCTTTTGAAAAGTTTTCTTTTGTACCTTAGTGGTTTGGGAAGGGAAGAAGACAGCGAATTTGGAACACATTTGTCTGCCTGCGTACACACATCTGTCCTTAACTTCCGCACATCTGTCCTTAACTTGGGCCCCCAGCTAAAGGGCAGATGCAAGGAGTCTAAAATCTAGCCGCTATATCTAGCCAGACATTGAGGCTGCTATCTCAGCAAACAATAAATAAATCTGTCCACTGGCTGGGATCTGAAAATAATATCTCTATCAACTCTAAAATATCTACTCTTCTGCGTCAGGATAAAAGAGAAAGGTATTTTATTACCCTGTGGCAAATGTGTGGGTTTACCTCTATCTTATAGATTCGGAAAATACATCAATAGTTTAAAACAAAGCTCCAACAAATTGCTCTACGTGTAATAAGCTATGAATATTCATGGTTCGACAGCAGGCCCAAAAGTGCTGTCTTCATAATGCAATTCTTTCTGACTGCACCTTGACAATGAATAATATTACCAGAAAATGCAATGCAATTAAAGCAACCCCCTTGTTCCCTGTCTCCCTTTGCTACAAGTGTCGCTCCCCCACCCCCAAGAAGTACAGTGATAACATTAAAAATTAACCAAGTCATCTGATTTCTTTACTGCAAAATTCATGCATAGTAGTGTGGTGGTAGGACAAGTTGCCTCTGGGCATTTTTTAGCAGAAGCCAGCCTTTTGCAAGCTGCTAAAATGTATGAGGAGAGACAGTGGACTTAAATTAGACATGAAGAGAAGCTGACATAAATTACAGAGTGGCAATGGACTAATTGTTATTAAGTCTGAGGTTAGAAAATCCCTTCCCAAATTATTTACATTGTTGACTGCAAATGTAGACAGATGATTAGTCGCATATACGCACAGATGTGCTTTTCATAAAAACACAGACACATAACGAGAGTGCTCTATTTTCCAAGCACGAAAAAGCCAGAGCTGGAGCAAAGAAAGTCTTTATGCAATATTCCTTGGGTGAAGGTCTATTTTATTTCATCTGAAACTGCTTGGTATGCTGATTATGGTGGCTTGGTGCGCAAAATGGCACTTACATTTAAAACTGGATTGAACACTTCTCATCACATAGGCAGGCCACACAGACTTCTCCAAAATGAAAGTTAAAAAACACCTGTTGTATATTAAGCATGGCCTCTTTCCATTCACCACATGTTTTTCTCATATGCTACAGATTCTTGAGAGCATAAAAGTAGGATTTCTAATCAGAATGAGGAGGTTTCCAGCCTATTGTTAGGGAGGAATTTGTGGTGATGCCGATGAAGAAGAAGTACCAAAATCCTGTATGTCTTATCCTGAAGG
This sequence comes from Chelon labrosus, assembly GCF_963514085.1. Taxonomy (NCBI): domain Eukaryota; kingdom Metazoa; phylum Chordata; class Actinopteri; order Mugiliformes; family Mugilidae; genus Chelon; species Chelon labrosus. The sequence continues at coordinate 13,496,602 of NC_140338.1, forward strand.
AGTTTATTTAGGCTCGTACGAGGAGAACAGAAGATTCGTCATCACAACATAAGCGCATGAGTCCACCTCAATTCTAAGGGTCAAACAGTAAAGCTCAGATTCTTATACTAGAAAGGTGGGCCGAGGCAGCAAAGGGGAGATGTGTTAAAGGAACAGTATGTAGGATTGTGGCCAAAACTGGCCAAAACTGGTACTGCAATCACTTTCAAAATACTGTAGAACGGTGTATCCCCTCAGCCTCCCCCCTGACTCGAGGTTGCCAGCTAAGCTGCAGGATCCAGCAGGAACGTAGGCTGCTACAAGGAGCTTCCAATGGCAAGTGACGAGTCCTACACCGTAAGTTTTTTTTTCTGTTAATAAAGTTTATGCTTCATGAGAGATGTTTTGCGAAGTAATTATGTATCGCAAAAATTTACTAATGGCGATTAGCCAAATATTTCGTAAAGATGTAATACCACATTTCAGTCGGAACATAGATTGTTTTCATACCCTGCTAGTGGTGCGATATAAAGCTTTTTATGAACGCATTTAGCACGGGCGACCATGGAAAATCCACTGTCTATATGTACGGAAGCACGGGGCTTTTAGCCTATACCAACAAACATGGTAGAATATAGCATCCAAAAGTCGAGGGTCAATTCCATGCCATTCTGGACTTTGTCACGACGTATTTCGGATTCATAACGAGGTCTTTTAGGTTTAGTAACGTTATACGTTTATCCGACACGTTCGTAGCTGCAGCTGTGGTAACTAGAGCAGAGCTGGCAACCCGGATGACGAAACTCTACTGACTTCGTGATTAGTAGATAGCTGGAGGGTGGCGCCTCAGGCCAAAACACAACATGACAACATCAACATCAGTTGAGGGCTGCAACTTTCACTTTTAAATGACAATATCCTGACCGGACCACTGTTGTCAGTGATATAAGTATTTGAAATGAACATGGTTTCTTCATGTCTAGTGACATATCAGGGCCATTTTATGATTAATTGAAATACATTTCTTACACACTGTTCCTTTAACATCCAATTGGCTATAGTACATACAGTAAACATGCAGTAAGGATTCACACCAGCTAGGAAATACAAAGTGTCATCCAGTGACGGAGGGCGTTATCATTTAACTCTACAGCTGTGTCTGTAGACAGCCAGCGAGTGAGATTGAAGACGCCAAAGAGGGACCATGGCCTTGGCATGTTCCTCAGAGAGAAAATAGGGCAGATAACTGACCCCAGCAGTAATCTAACATTAACTACACAAACTATCTATAGGGAAGTGAAATTATTCCCTAACACCTATAGTATCAACTACACAAATTAATCTGGTGACCTATAGCTGCGAAGAAACCCCAGTGAGTTAATTTAATGAGTGAGTTGCTGATATAAGGAAGGGGCTCTGTGCAATTTTCTAGTATGACCAAGCAGCTTCTTTTATGTTCATCTCTTGACATGATGTGCTATTCAGCATTTAGATTCAGTGTTGAAGCTGTCCTCAGGATGAGTCCTAGTCAACTCTGGGTCAAAATATTTATCTCCCATATCAAGCCAACTTTTTATTTTTTTTTTACCACTTTTAATTAGTAGAACCACAAAATACTCACGTATAACACATGTATTGTTCAAGTCTGCAAACATGTACCTGCATATGCGAGGCGCAACGCCAACATGTTACGCGATCTGTTAACTGCAATCGTCTCTAAATCAATTCTGGATCTCTCCCAACCCACTGATATTAAACCTGACCTGACCCATAATTAAAAAAACAGACACACAGCTGCGACTGAGACGCGAAGACAAAAGCTCAAGGTGCAGGACACAATCGGTACACACAAAGGTGAGCGGTGACAAAGAAGTAAGACAAATAAATGGAAGCACGGAGATGGTGCAGATTGTGGAGGCAGGAGCAGGCTTCATGTTTATGGATTATGTTCACTTGTGTTTCCCACTGCATAGCAGAGGACAACACTCACATCTCTCCATAACCTTGCATTCTGTATGCACACCTGGCACGGCATGGATACCTTCATTAATTACTTAAACCTCCAGACAGCACACTGGGATTTAATGATAAGTGACCTTGTGGTTTATTAAATACTAACTTATTCTACATTCAGAATGTGTTAGGAACACGATATTAATACTGGGCAAGGAGTTCTAAAAACAGATGTGGTGGTTTGTTTTGAGTCCACAAGTAGTGAAGTATTCCTTGGAGATTCTGGACGATGCTAACATGAACACTTTATATCTGCACTTTCATGTTGTCAGTTTCCTCTTCTGCCACAATCTTAAGCCGTTCTGATGGATTTAGACCTGGGGCCACCTGGACGTACACCTGCTCACGAGAGCATTTTAAGTGTACCATCTAGTGCTACGTCTGTGACCAAGTCTTTACAGTGAAAAGTATGGACCAGTTTTCATGGTGAAAATAAAAATGTAGATACAATGACAAGTCTAATATAGAAACTACATAATCAGTGAGCATTCAGACATGAAACAGTAATGAGAGGCCTTATGAATGGAGATATAACGTATTGGCTGATTTCAATACGCCTCTCTGGCATAGTTCTTGGTTACGGCACATACATTTACTGTAGAGTTCAATCATTTTTCTTATTTAACAATCTGAGTAATTAAGTTTTGTTAGCTCGGCTTGGCAGTCGTTTTTAGTGTACTCTTAAGTGCACTAAGATAAGGTCAGTAACCCACCAGTTGTGAAAACTGTCACTGTGCTAAAATGAGTCAGGATGGACAAGCACCTTTCACACTGGGTGTACTCGGGCCTAGTCATAGTTTTAGATGGTGCAACTGGAATAAATCTTTATTGCAAGGCCGGACATAGCGAAGCCCAGCGTAAGGCTTACATCCAGTTGGTGGAACCTCTCCAACTACGTAATGCTCAGTTCCTTGGCTGAGTCTGGTGTTTCTTCATCATTAGGCCCATTAGTACCATGGGCTAATAATAATAAACAACAAAAAATAAATGCACTGACACTGAAGCCACCACAAGCCAAATCAATCTCAATGCTATATCTTCACTACAAACTTAAAAGCACAGCATCTATTCACTATTTCCCTTTAAACATCTAAGTTGAGAAGAAGGTCAAGAGAGGAGGAGCACCAGGATTACTCTGTTCCCTTTGAACTGGGATCAACAACCACTAATACTACCTGACAAGAAATAGGGACAAAGTGAGAGAGGCGGTGGGAATGAGGAGCATAAAAGATACACATCAATTGAAATGAAGAGTGAGGTAGGATACTGAGGTGGAAATGGAAGAGTTTACAGTAGAGAATTTTCATTCTGTTATTTGCCGCCACATAAGGGGACCAAAGGAGCAATTCAATTATGGAACGGGGGGGGAACAAGGAGGAGAGCAGGAGGGAAAGGGGAGGAGAGGTAAATTGAAAAGATATCGTGTTCGGGCAGCTGTCAAAACAAGAAGAGTCTCTGCTGTTTTATGTCCTGTCTTTTCTCTCTAAATTAAAGGATTATCTTAAAGGATCATCTTATATCATAGTGGTTTATCTTTTAGACAGCATCACTTGCTGTCATTAGCAACAAAAGGCAATTAACTTCTTAATTAACACTTCTTTTAGAGGTAGGTTGCTGGCATACGTACAGTAGATATTTCCTCATGTGCCATTGTAAGTATGAGCAAGCTGTAACTACTGCAATTACTCATGACAAGCCTTTTTTCAGCTGTCAATCAAAAGGCCAGCGGTACTGTAATGATTTAAATAGGCGTCTCAAAAGGAAAACAAGATCAAACTCCTTCTATGGATCTAATACTGTCTAGAAATGTGTCCGCTAATTCGTGGCATAACTACACAGGCACCAAATGCAGGCAGAAATTACACAGCAAATGAAGACATGGGCATTTTTTTTGCCAAGCAAGATAGACTGGTAAGTTTAGCCTGTTCATCAAATAAATTGCCTTGCAAGAGAGAGAGAGTGCTTGGGTAGCTAATGTAGGATATATTACAACCATTTAACTACTAGAAGACCACAAGTGACATAGCAATATGGCAGCAATTTGTCTGTGCTTTTATGTGAAAATATGGTAAATATGTTTTAAAAGTCTGTTTCAATTTTGGATTCATCTTTGTGCACATTTTGTAAAGAGCGGGGCTTTGCATGAGTAAAGGGTCTCCTGGTTGCGATCACGTTACTTGAGTTATGCCGGTTATTTATGTGCCCAAGCGATCATCATATCTTGGTTTCAGAAACTCTCACGTAACCTTCTCCAGTTTCAAGAAACATGTGCTGCTGTTAATAACGTGTAAATAGGGAGGTGAACAGTCAAGTTTCTCAACGTTCCATCCGAACTTTTATATCAAATATGGCAGCAACTGTACTCTCTATGTAAGACAGTTGACGTACTAAAACTAAATGAAAGCTTCAAACACAGAGTTTTAGAAAACGGCAGAGAGACAACTTTGGCAGAAGGCTTTTCTTAGTGTATTCATATGTCCTCAAACTCCTACATGTCTGGGACATTCCAGTAATCCCCAAAGTAACTAAATCATATCATTGAGAAGAAAGTCACATACAGTATCTAAGCTTCTGGTGGCTCCAGAGATTAAGTTCCAGACACAATGGATTGAGATGAGCTTAAACTCTGTACTCCATATTCATTTCCTGTACGCTTCTTTTTTTTTTTTACGTCTTCTTCTACCTCTCCTTCGGTTGCTGTGATCCTTCCCTTTGGCTGCCGTGAGAAACGGAGTCATTATGAACTGCACCGGTGCCGTCGTGGATGGAAGACCTTTCAAATGGCCTGTTGTATTTTTAACATGTGGTGGGAACTAAGCCCACACATCCTTTGTGTCTCCCTCCAAAGGATGCCCCCTTTTCTCTTGATCTTCCTGTCTGTCTCATACACACTATGAATGCGCGCACACACTGGCAGACACTAACACACACAACATCTGCTCACAAAGTTCAGACAGCGAGAAAGTTCCTTCTGTTCAGACCTCCTCTGCCGTGTGTGCGGCTGCTTGATGGGAAGCGGCAAAATAATGAATCGTTCCCTCTGTTAAAGTGGTGTTTGACAAATTAAAATGAATGAATGTTCAGACACACACCTCCACGGCATATGGCAGCTTAGGCCAGGTCTGAGGAGGAATATTTCCCAGAAGGCCCGGGTTTGAGACTGATGGTTTGTGACATCAGTGCTCTGCGCACACTCAACTCCCAAGCAACAAGAAGCTGAAATATTCACTGTCTGTCCTGCCATGCCTCTGCATAGATCACTGCCTTTATTTGATCAATCTGGGCTTCATACGTCCCTGATGGAAGAAAAAAGAAGTGTTCTAATTCTCTTCATCCTGGCTGTCCTCTTGAAGCTGCTGGCTATCGGAATCATTTCACATCCATCTGCCACGGGCCTCAGAGCTAATTAAAAGCAGCAGCTCGCTCTTCTCTACCTGGGCTGCAGGTCACAGTTAAAATACTGTATATATCAGTGTCTGTGGCGCCGAGGTGCCAGCACTGTCCCAAAGTTGTTTTGACTGCTGCTGGACAGCGGGGGAAGAAAACAGGCTCAATATGTCTGAGGTTCAGAGCCCGTGTGAAAATAGGGGGATGAAGGGAAGAAAAACATTTTGTGAGGGGAAGGAGAGGGGGGCAAATCAGAAAGATGGCAGAGCAGCATGGAGAGGGAGAGGACGGGGAGTGAGGGCTCCATTAGATTAGAGCAGAGAGTGTGGGAAGTGACAGCTTGTAAGTTCTTTGCTGGCCAGTATTTTGAGGGCTGGGGAGTTTGGGAATATTCATAGACAGACAGGATGTGTGTGTGTGTGTGGGTAGAGGGGGTTGTAGCCACACAGTGTGTTTGTGTGTGTGTGTGAGATATGCAGAGTGGGGTTAGGGGCAGGGGTATGGCCATAAATTGAAAGCAGTGGGAGAGGAAGAAAGACAGACAGCGAGATGGGACTGGGGACTCTGGGAGCGATGCATATCGGATCAATAAACTTCATAAACGACATCATCAGCTCGGTCACCACGAAGACAGCCAACCGCCAGGCACCATCTGGCCTCGTCTCACCGGACAGTGGGATCAGCCAGCGCAACCTCGCACACAAACGCGTGCGGACGCAGAGCTGTGTAAATATTCACTGCACTCGCTCTAACACGCATGGTCGCACATAGAGACGCTCGAGCCAGGTAGATGCAACTGAGATTGGTCTGGAGAGACCAGTGCGTGTGTGTGTGTGTGTGTTTGCATGCATTCACCACAGCAGTTAAACAGTTTATTCAGGACCAAAGGTTTATGGCTTCTGTATAACACTATATCCTGCAGCATGATAATGACTGTAAAAGAGGCAGGGAGTGAGGGAGGGACAGCAGGCTGAAGGGAACAAAGCAATATAAAGAATAATTTAGAGGAAAGGTAGGAGTGAGAGACGGAGCAGGGAGGTGAGAGGGGGAGAAGAGAGCGGAAGACATGTCTTGTAGAGACAAGAAGGGAACTGTGAAGAAAGGTGCAAATTAGTCTTTTCTATGAGGGTTCAAAGGAAGTGTTATGCATGAATCTTCATCACAGTACGTGTATGTGGGCTGCAAGCAAATCAGAATAATTCACTTCACACTGCAGAGATGGACATTTTTATCCAGATTACATTAATGGCTAAAAATAATATAGCTAGGTGCTCTTCTTTCAGTCTTCAATATTATAAATTGTCTATGTGTATGTACTGAAGATGAGAAACATTCATTCATTCATCTTCTGTAACCGCTTGTCCTGTGGAGGGTCGCGCGGTGGAGGGGGGCTGGAGCCTATCCCAGCTGTCTTCACAGAGAGACAGACAACCATTCACACTCGCATGCACACCTACGGTCAATTTAGTATCACCAATTAACCTAACAAGAACCTGGAACCTTCTTGCTGTGAGGCATCAGCGCTAACCACCACACCACTGTGCCGCCAAGATGAGATACAACTGCGAAAAAAAAAACATTTTAGGATGTAATGTTCCCACAAATTCTATATCACAAAACACATTACTGTTACTAAACTGCACAAGCGGCAGAGCCAGCTGTCATTTTTATCTTGTTGCCATAGATACAGGTACTGGTACAAACGCCTCGAGTTTTAGACTGTTCACAAGTTTCACACCAATCGGGACGTCTCGGTCCAAACAAGCTGCCAACGCGACAGTACATATGTGAGTACCCATCTCCTGAATAGCAATAAAGAGTCATATCTTAGTCTGCTCTTAGTCTGCGGTCAATGCTGCTTTAATATGGACAAGTGGCCTTAAAATAGTTGCAGAGAGAGATGTGATGGAAAGCAGTTTCTGGTTCACATTTGAGAATTGGGACCTTTAATTTACACTGCAGAATTAATTTTTTATGTGCAAGCGCTTGTGGTCTTTAATGTGACATTAAGAAGCAGTGAGGATGACAAGAACAGCGCTCCTTATTTCTTTATTTTGCCTCCTCCTGTCACATTCATGTATAGTGTTTATGGTTATTAAAATACCTAAACAGGCTGAGGTCATGAAAAAAGGACTCTTGTCTTACCACACAGAATATTAGATGTGAATTATGTCAAAATGATTTACCTGTTTATTCCTGACTTTCCACATTATCCATTATTTTACACTGCATATGCATTTTTTTTAATCAGTTAACCTCAGTTAAGTCAACCAGTAAACATGTTCAGAATTAAAACACAGAACAGTTGTTTTGATCTGGTACTTTTTAGATGAATTTTTGCTCCATTTACTTAATGTCTCTGAGTCTGATTCAGTCTGTTGATGCCTTTTGAGATCTGAGTTCACCAGCCCCAAAGATTCAACACTCACTAAAACATTTCAATGAAGGTTTTTCTATTCCACTTTATGTATAATGCTAAGGTTAATATCAATATGCCGAATTGAAATTTGCAGAGAATTACAAACCCTATGACAAATATTCTATATTTTAAAATATTTTCAGACATGATCAGACAGGCTATATAAAAACAAGCTTTGTTATATAACTTACTGTCTGGAACCTCATTGTCTATCACCTGATAACTGACTAGCAACCTGCTAGAGAGTTGGAGTTGAACAACGGCGTCTACAACAAGACAGTTTACATCCACTTCACAGTTTAATAGCCCTATGATGGTTTTGTCTAAAGCTTGACAAACACTACATGACGCTTTTAACATTTACCTGCATGCAAAGCCGTCCACACATGACTGGTCTACACAACCACAGGCTTGTCCTTTGCCTATACATTCTGCATATTTAAATGCAAACAACTCTTAACGGAGAAAACGTGACCTTTCATTTAACCTGGCAAGCACACACAAACTTTCACGCACTGGGGCAACTAGCCAGGTTGCTGGCTAAAGCTAACTTCCCAGCTATTGTAGCGAGCTCAACTACAATCGAGTCTGAGTTTGTCATCGGCCATTCGAGCAACAAGACTGATGGTCAAAGTGAAGTTTTCTGCTTTTTTCTGATCTAAGACATTTATTAACTAAAAGTGTAAAAAAAAAAAGCCATACAGTTAAATACTGAGGAATCTCTCTGTCTGTTTTTCTCTCCAATTCAAGGAGTTGAGAGATTTTTGAGGCCACTTGACAGAGTTAACTGAGATGGAAATTATTTATATTAAGCTATCAGAGGCGAAAAAAAACACCCTCTCTCTGCATAAAATTGGTATATGGTCTAAATAAAATGCCTCCTACATTGAATGTTAAGCTTTAACTGTGTGAAATAGCACCTCTGCTAGTTATTCCCAGAATGTCACTGAAATTGCATTACATAAAAATGGCTTAATTTCCTATGAGTTTAGTGGAGGAAGTTGGGTATTCAGTACAAACCAACAGTGTCTGCTGTAAATAGTAAATAGCTCAGGAAACCCTTGAATTTGATCGGTTGCCCCGATAATAAAATGCATGGTCTCTGCATTTTTATCATTTTTATTTCTTCAACTTAATCAAAATAAATGGCAAAGAGTAATGGATCCAGTGTTGCAACATCACACTCATATACCGGCGTAAACACTGGCCACAGCGTCATCTGTGCCGTGACCAGAAGGCCAAACGTCTCAGCTGGCTGCTGAGCTGCGTACACCTGCCAAACTGTGACAGCCGATTGCTCACTGTCAAATCATATTGTGTTTTAAATACGTTGCTAACCTACTGCTGCAAGCGTTACATCAGTGCTTACACTGCAATCTCTGCAGCCACCCCAGTTTCAGCTCAAGAGTTGATTATCTTCACTTTTTGCTCTTACAGTTATTTGCTCTATTGACACATTTGTTTGACAACTCACCTGTACGACTCCTGACGAGGAGATTCCACAAACGATCTCTACAGCCAAACATTCCTGTTCTACTAGTTACTTGTCTGATTGAAGAAAACCATCCTGATAAACACATGATATTTTGTGGTATTTCTTCTTTGTGCTCACATGAACATGGATGAACAGCCTGTGGTAAAGCAGTTGAACCACACTCAGAATTTCCATGGAGGCTTCAAATATATCACTGGCTGACTTTTCACCTCAGAGCCACATGACATGACATGATCTTACAAATTGGCTCTTTTGGAGCATACAGCCTATAGGCTTGATGGCAGCTAGTGACACTGGACTCATTAGCGGCCCTGGAACCACTTCAGACTGTTACAAAAGGACCTGAACAATGTATGTGAGGAAAGTGGGGTCTGGGCTGCTCCTACTCTGCGGTCAACGCTATTTGAATAAGGACAATGGAGAGAAAACTAATGGAGAGACAGATGTGATGGAAAGCGGTTTCTAGTTCATATTTGTAGAGTCGGGACCTTTAATTTACGGTGATTTCATTTTTTTTTATGTGTAAGTGCTAGTGGTGTTATCTGTGAGTGGAGATAGGTTGACAGGAGGCCTTATCGTGCTCATTTCTATGCCTACTTTTGTCACATTCATCCACAGTATGCAGTATATGGTCATTAAAATATGTAAACAGGCTGTTGAAATAATAACTGACACTAAAAAGGACTCCACTTTTCTGTTCTTTGTGACCAGCCGCTGGGATCACAGTTTAAGGAGGCTAATACAGTGTGGCGGGGATGTTCTGACAGTAAACACTTTTGATGCAGGCAGCGTCTTGAGCAGCAAAATAATTGCCGTCCACTGTCATTAAGCCACACTCAATGAAGCCCCATTAAGTTAACAGGAGAACATTATCCACGTTCATTCAAATTAAAAAGCAAAGTCAAACTTGATGCGAACCAGGAAGAAAAAAAAAACTGCTTATGTAACCTGACTCCACAAAGCACTTTTGAGGCGGTGGCTGTCGTTAAAAGAGTGAAAAAAGTTGCTGTCTGGACGTTTACGTGTACGGCAAGGCCGCCGGCAATTTCATTCAACAACACGCTGGGGTGCAGTTAGTGCTCTTAATAGGGAGTTAGTTATCTCAGTGTCCAAAACAGCCTAATGAAATCACTGAAGGTCTCTGTCTCAACACCTACTGATGGGTAGATTCAAAAGGGAGCATATACCCGAATAATTTAAGAAGCTGTCTGAATCTATAGCACATCATTCTGGAAACCTTTCATAATAAACCTCCTCTGTACTCCGGATACTTCCATTATTAATACACTGTATAAGAATTTTTCAAAAATAATGACACTGACATATCGAGCAAGAAATAATATGCAAATTGGAGCCATTTCAAAAGGAGCGGGGCAATAGGATCAAATAAAAGCTTGAGAAATACAGCTCACGTGACACATTCGAGGGGCCCTCGTATCTCTGCTGTTCAATTAAACAACATCTCACATATACCTACAATTCCTGAACGACCCTGTAGATTTGATTCATTCAAACGTCCATTTAATCTTTTCTTGATAATATCCCAAGTCTGCAGTAATGGAAAGGGTCAGTTATCTAAATAGCTTATTAGTTATGACAATTGATGCGCAAGGATTAAAATGAACTTTCGCGCCAGTGATGGATAAGAACTGCAAAATTAAAATTTTATCTCGTGCTGTGTTTCGTCAGGCACCGTAGAAACATGAGCGTGTGCTGGAGAGAGGGAACGAGAGCGCAGAGGAGACACCTACATTCGGTTGTTGGGGATGATCTTGTGTCCGTCTTTGAACCATGTGACTTGCGGTTGAGGGAAAGACGCGAGAGGAGGCGGGCTGATGATGGCTGCCCGGCCCTGAGTGGCCGTCTTTCTCTGCTCTTCAGCGGGGAAGTTTCCCAAATCTTGACGAACAGAGAGGGATGAAGAACGTAAATATCAGTACTGAAGTATCAGATGATGTTACATACACCTGTTGCTGAAATAACCAATAGACAGTGGCTCTAGAGCAGACATAATTACTACACTTGTAGGTCTTGTGGGTAATTTAACTCTGTTCTATAATATCTTATTTGCTACAAAAGTCTTCCAAGCTTCTTTCTTTTTGTTTTTGTACTGGCATGTTTACGGTCTCCTGGCCTTTTGTTTTTTTAGAATTTAACATATTTTCATTCAGGGGTAAAAGATCTCAGAGCTAACAAGCTTGGCATCCATCAGATAGCAAGCTAATTAGCGTTGTCGTAAACAATACAATGACAAAATGTTTATTCAAAAGCTGCCTTGTCTTTGTCTCATTAGCATGAGTGATGCCACTAAAACTAATAGATTTTTTTCTTTTTTAGATGCTAGTGAGACCGAGCCATTAGTCTTGGTACTTTTAGTATGTTGAAACACAGATCAAATGTAAGTACAAATGAAAAATGTCTGTTCACTTCCTTTAAACCTTTGTTTTGAGTGACAATGTGCTTTATTTATAAGACAAGATGCTCACTAGTGTGGCTCAAGTTGTTATTAGTTAAGTTTTTCTCACTGACATCATCTTCACTTGTTGAGTAGTGCTGTTATAATTCACATTTTAAGTTTTTTACTTGTCACATGCATAACGTACTCGTACGGCAGCAGTACAACTGGTGTGTGTGTGTGCGTGTATATACTTACAGGCCACCTGCACCTCCCTTCTCCTCTGTATCACTGCGCCCATCCTGTTCCTCACCATGCACTGATACAGGCCGGCCTCGGTCCTCTTCAGAGATGGCATAGACAACCTAAAGACGGACAAACACACAGGGCTCGGTAATGAGGGTGTGTTCGTTATTAAAGCGGTAAATAAATATAAAAGGAGGCATAGCAAGTGATCCCTGGAGGCCAATAACACAGACGGCAAAGAAGGTGGAGGTCTGTTTGTCCATATGTACGCAGTGTAATGGCTTTTCGTGACCTTGATCTGAGAAAACGGAAAGTTTCCCGGTAACAGAAGGGACGTGTGTGTGTGTGTGTGTGCCTGTTTGCGTGAGGTATATATTTTTAACTATGTTTTTTTTTTTTTTTTTTTTTTGGAGAAGGATTGTTAATGGGGTTTTAATGGACTGTGCTTCACTAATGGGAAGTTTGGCATAGGATCTAGGCTGGTGCCATGCTGGAAAAACCCACAAATGCAAAAGCGCACTTACACTGACGGGGACACACACACACACACGTACTACACACAAACCGGATAGACACAGTAAAACTGGACATCGCTTTGGGGCTCATTATGACTACCAGGACAGCCAAGTATTTAACTCCCAGGCTGTCAGTGAACGCTGCCAACGTACACAAGCCCCACACACACAAATACACACACATGTACATCAAAGACTCGCACACGCAACTCCATTTGAATCAGCAATGACACATTACACGGCAGCTCTGATCCTGAAACAGATTTTGATATTGGACACTTCTTAACGCCGCGTGTGTCTCTCTCTGTCTGCGTCCTGTTACATTTTCAATAGGAACGTTTGGTCTCACTACATAAGTCACTAACACACACATTTCAGTGTTGGCTATTCAATAATTTCTCAGTCAATTTGTCTGACAGCAGAAAGTCCCCGTCCGATTCAAGACAAGAACAATTTCAATCATGTTGACCAAGCCCCCCGCTGCAGCATTGATCTGAACACTAAAAAGAGTGGAGGAATTAATACACTGGTTTCATGTGGCTAAAATAAGTTTTGCTGCTGACTCTGTCCACTGCAGCTCATCGCTTAGCTGCCATGCCTGTACTCCTGTCTGCTTCTCCAGTCTGCGGTGTGCCATCTACAATCACACTTCAAAGAAACCAAACTACCCCTCTGAGTACAGTAATTGAGTAAACTTTCCACCACTGCCATGAAGTGTATTTTATTTCCCTCTATGTTGCCTGTACAGTCTGTAACTGGCACAAGTGCCAGCTAGAGAAAAATGTTCTTTGTGAGAAATAGCTTCACTCCATCCAAGCATGGAATACAGACAATACAGTCACCTTGTCAGCATTGTCCCTGAAAACAAAGCAACTGTTAAATCTTTCCTTTATTTTTTTTTTGTAGGTCTAACTTGTCTAGTGAAGTTGTCTTCCATCTGGCTGTGTGTAAAAAGTGACAGGCTGCTGTATTTGAACTGACACTGAAAAAAGAAACCTCACTAAAGTTTCCATTAATGTAAACCTTTTATCACTTACAGCACTACTCACTTATTCACTGTCTGGAACACTGTATGGCAAAAGAGTTAAATAAATTAATAAAGAGATGCAATTTGTGTATAGGCCAAAATTAGTGTCAGAACTGATGTGAAAATGGACTGACATGCAGTTATATCGTGCTTTTAAACATATTTCTTAACAATGTGTCTGACATTTAATCATTATTCATTCCAAAGGACATCGTGGTAATTATCTGGAGATTTAACCTCGCCTGAACTATCATCAACAATTGCCTAACCATAACCCTAAGTCAAGTCTTCAAGCTAAAATGTAATGAGCAACTGCGTAAACAGGCTTAGAGTTATTTGTAGAGAACAGTAGAGAAAAGAAATCAATTCTAATATAACGGCGCTGCAGTAAATCTTCATGAAGGCTGTGGTATTCAGTGTTTGTTTAAAATAACTGAGAGAGCTGTTTTCATTTTGGAGGCCGAGGTGTGTAGTACTATTGAATCGTATTGGGTTGTACCGACACATTTTTTTGGACATATTATTATTATTATTACAAACCCCGTTTTTATCAGAGGGCTTGATTAAATAACAGAAACACTTTTTATGTTGAAGTCAATTCAGCTTAACAGCTCCACAAACCACATCCTCCGAAATTATCATACAGATGAATGCAGCTTTCAGACGCTGTTTCAACATAAATTTAACATCATAACAGTCATGAAGGAGGATTTAGCGCAGGGCTGTTGTATTAAAACGCACTCCTTTTCACTAATGTGAAAAAATAAACGGGAAAGTGAGCGTATGTCCCTGCAACACGAGGAATACCAGCAGACGCACACGTCAGTGGCGGCATCAGGAACAACCAAGGTTCAATGGATGACCTCTACGTGTCTGTTTACAACTAACAGTGAATAATGTAAAGGTAGAATACCAAAATCTGGATCGTAATTCCAGATGGTTACACGCTCATATACACTCACACACACACACACACACACACACTCATATTCACAGCACTCTGCCAATTCAGCATACCCCCAGCCTCGCCAAAGTAAAGTAGCCAGAACGTTGGGAGTAGTCCAGAGCTACACAACGCCTCCTGGCTTGAACAACAACTGCCTACAAAATGCTGGCTCAACCTCTCCCTCCCTCAGTGTGCATGCGTTCCCTAGATTCCCTCTATTTCTGAATGATGTGAAAAACAATTTTGTTTCACAGCTGCAGTTTTGCCGAGAGGGATTGCTTAGCTCTTACTAACCAACACACACAGGGACAGAGAGGGAGGGAGGGAGGGAGAGAGAGAGAGAGAGAGAGGTAGAGGAAGAGGAAGAAGAGAGGTACAGCGAGAAAAGCAAAGAAACGGCTCAGACATATTGATTGGTTCCCCTCTTGTTTCCCCAGACCATATACATATTTATGGTGCTAATTATTAATCTCACTTTGCCTCTGCAGTCTGAATGCTCTGACCTTCTCTCCACACACTCCATCACTAACAGCCACAGCTCTTACGCTGCAGCTGTCTGTCCATGCTATGGGCATGACCAAACATGTAGATGACCATCAGAAGGAAGGGTGAAGCTAGAAGGAGAAACACGGACGTCGCATAGACGGAAAACACAGAAAACACATAAACTTGGAGACATCCCAGAGATCCCAATAACCAGCCAGTCAGTGCTAACTGACCTGTACTGTGGTGTCCAGTCGGTGATGTTGCTGTTGTTGAGAGTCCAGCGATACTGCAGAGGCCAGCTGCCTCCAGCCAGGCAGGTCAGCACCAGTCTGTTTCCCTCCAACACCACCTGCTGCCCCAATCCAACCCCTCGCAGATAGGGAGCCACCTCTGACAGAGAGACACAGAAAAGAAAATGTGTTAGATAATACAGAAAAATCTCAGTATTCATCCTCCACTACAATGAAAATAAAAATTATGTATATTCTGTCCTTTGCACAAAGACACAGACATAACAATGTTTCCTGGTTTTATTGTGCAGCGTCTGTCAGGAATCTGCAAAGTTTGTAATGATGTTTCCAGGTGCCTTTTAGCAAATGTCAAGTCAGATATGAAAACTAATTTTCAAAACAACATTAAAAATAAATGTTACTGCATCAGCTGTATGTGTGTATGTGTGTGTTGTCTGCAGGATGTCTCCCTCCATCAGTAACGTCTGCCAAACCGTTCCTATACTACTCCTCATCATGAAGACAGGTCATAAAAAAATCTCAAAAACCTACATGTACTGCTATAAAAACATAGCACATGTTCTGGAGTGTCATTATGATTTTATGTTGAATAAAGATTACGACCTGGCTGTCTTTGCTGTGCTTTGTATTTGACGTTAACAATGGCACTAATTATGGCACGGCTTTAAAAATATACCCAGTCATAAACATGTACCCTTAGTGGCAACACAGACGCGGCGTCTTACTCATAAGAAAACACTCATGCCTTTTGTTTCCTGTGTGAGCCCACACACCGAGCATGTGCACGGCAACGTGCTGCACTGCATCGACACATCCTATTTCCCAGAACTGATGTGCATCATCGGTCCAGAAAAGCAGCAATTCTACAAATTTAGTCTCTGGAAAGACACACCGTAAACTGACTACTCCGTCTGCCTGCCGGAGCGTCTGCTGCGTGTTACTGGTGTCACTTAAAGCATATCAGATGTCAGGGTCTGTGGCATTTTAAGCTCCGCGTGTGAAAGACAAAGGTCAAACTCTCATTTACAGCCAAATTCAACGCTAATGTTTTAAAACGAGACTGGACGGCCATTTTGTCAGGTGAGATGTGATGACGCGCTAATCAGTCAAAAGGCGCAGGTGTGACGATGACGAAGTTCATCACTCAGAGTGGTTGGATACTGTCTGAGTTTGTTTGTCCAATCAGCCCGTTCATTTAACAGCAGTCCACAGTGGTTCTTCTCCTCCATCTCAATTATTATCTTTTTATTAGGACGGTGACTATTATCGCTAACCAGCCAGGTATCCAAGCACAGATATCATACAATATTGAATTGTACAGTTATACAGTCACTCATCGCCTGAGCTCAATCTGATGATAAGGACGCTGAAATCGCTTGCCCTGCCTTGCAAAGGCACATTTGCTGAATGGCTCGGCTGCAGCTGCTGTCCAAACAATGCCACGCAGTCTTTAACTCTTGGCTCAGGTGTTCAGACCTGGCTCACCATCACACAGCGTAGAGGCATCAAGGCTAAAGAGTCTGTCAACAGCAACTACCCGCTGGACATTTCAGCATGTGCTAAAGCCTGGCACCACTGAACGAAAATCTGCCTCTGGGTTCAGATTGCACAGCAGATGTTTTAAACATGCACACACATATACGCAGGGGTAGAAGGGGCAAGCTTATCTGCTTGATACAGTACGCTATGGAGACAGATATACAACTCTGAGACAGAGTTTTACATTCTCTCTCTCTCTCTCTCTCTCCTTCTGCTGTCAGCTGGGTCGTCTCTACTCCCCGCAGTTTCAACTCTCTCAGTTCTGTATTTCATCCAGTCCTCTCACTTCGTCTCCATTGTCTCCACTTCCTTCTGTTCTCCTCACTCCCTGTGGATGTCTCAGGGCCACCCCTTTCCTCCTCTCTTCTTTCACTGCTCTCCACTGTTTCACCCTCTCCTTCTTTCTTCTAGATTGATAGCTGCCTGCTCTGTGCACAAGAGGGAAGTGTTCCATCCGAGGCAGATTTATATGAGAGTGTGTGATGTGTGTGTGTGTGGGTGGGTGTGTGTGTGTGAGAGAGAGAGAGAGAGAGAGCATGAGGATTTATTTGGAATATTCCGTTTCTGCACAACGATGGCTGGCAATGCAGACTCCAATGTCATACTGCTGACCAGCACTATAATTCACTGCTGCCTGCCTGTACGTATGAGAGAGAGAGAGAGCGGAAGAGAGATGGAGAGAGTGAACAAGAGAGAGAGAGAGAGAGAGAGAGAGACTGTGTAATTGAATGGCTACCTTTGTGAGGACCAGTTTTATCAGGTTAAGACTTGGTTTTACAGATCAGATTAGACTTGGGTTTAGTCGGTTTAAGGATTGGATTAGGCTTTTACCCCCGATAGCTGAGGTTAGGGCAGGGGAATAACACATTATGTCGAGTGTTCAGACAAAAATAAATGTACATATGTGTGTGTGTGTGTGTGTGTGAGAAGGTATGAGAGAGAGACAGAGAGAGAGCGAGGGCCTTACAAGCTTACCACCAAAATATGGCTCTCAATCACACTGGCTGGCGTATGTGCACATGTGGACATTTAGCACCTGCCTCCATCCATTCCACTTATCTACCACTTTCTTCATACTGCATGATGGGTCCACCCCGCCACCACCCCGCTCCACTCCCCGTGGCTCTTTAATCCCTTCCTTCCACTTTAAAGACAGTCCATTAGGAACTATAGATAGACAGAGAACACCACATCTGAGAGGAGCAAGGTCAGCTAACAGCATGTTTCCCTCACTGATGCTGTCTGTCTCTCTCTCTCTCCCCATCGTCTGTCTCTCTGTCAGTCAATGTCAACATGCCATTCTCTCCCCCCCCAGTCTTCCCTTTTCCTAACCTGTCTGTCTTTCACAAATGCCTCACTATCCAACTACCTGTCTGTCAACACCACCTCTTCCTCCCTTTGTTCCTGCCTCCTTCTCTTGATGCCCTTCGGTCCATCTCTGTCAAAGTGTGCTGCAGCTCAAGGTCTCCTCTTGTCTCTACTCGAGGAATGTTGCCGAACAGAGAGACTGGCCTTCAAATGTGACAGGAGAGTCAAGAAGCGACCGCGCACACACGTACGCACTCGAACACACACACACACTTCTTTTCCGCCGTATCGCACGCGCCTCCCATCTCAGGCCGGTCTTATGAAGCTGCTTAGGCAGATTCTGGGGAGGAATTCAATTTGCCGGGGAGATGAGTGGTGTGATAGGGGAAAGAGGAAGGAGAGGAGGAGGAGGATGAAAGGACAGAAGGAGGAGGAGGAGAGCAAGGTTGCTGCTCCAGGCCTGATCGTCCAGCATGATCCCTCCCTCTCTGCTCTCCTGTTTGTCCCTCTACACTTGTGTGGTGGACAGTACGCCCTGAATGTCCTTTACAAATGAGAAAGAAGAAATATCCTTATTCTTACATAATTCTGCATTAAAATTAATCTTTAATTTTAGTGCAACAGCTGTGCCGAAATGTGAGACTTCCTCTGGTTTATCAGTTCAAGTTAGGGGTGGATGATATAATCAATATAGAAAGTACACCAGTGACTTTGCCTCATAATATGAATTTTGACTTTACCCTTATTAGAGCCCTCAAAGGTGTCAGGACACAATTGCAAGACACCGGTGCTCCAAACCAGCGGTCCCCAACCACCAATCAACATGTTTTCTTTTTTAAAAAAGGGGGATGTAAAGGATTCTCTGAATGCAACTTCATTGACTCTCTGTCCCTAAATATATCATTGCACATTCATTGCATATACACTTAGTATAGCATAGTACTCGGGCAATAAAAAAAAATCAAGATTCATCTGCACATATGAGGAGGAACTGGCGCAACTTTCATTATATGGACATGGTTCAGCTTTTAGAGGTCCACATAAAGTCAGATGAGAGTGGTTGCCAGGGAGTGTATTGCAAGCAGCCTTTTGTGGTAGCAGCACAAGCAGAACTATTGGATTTTTTTTTGTAGGGTGGTAAAAAAAAAAAAAAAAAAAAAAAAGCCCTTAGGTGGTCCAGTTTGCATTCAGATATGTAGAGGAAACCCTGCGGTGTACATGCATTTGAGAGCACCGCCTTAAGAGAATGAGGTTGCAGGGTTGAGCCGTGGATTTTATTCCTGCCTGCTTAATTACTAGATATGTAGGTATGTGTGTTTGTACAGTGGGTGTGTTTGTGTGTGTTTGTGCGTGTATATGTGTGTGTCAGGTCAAAATTTGGGTCACTTACTCCGGAAGAATTCCTTTATCTTCATAGAAGTGGACCCCTGCTGTGAGACAGGGCTGGCGGAACTGACAATAGTGTATGAGCACTGGTTCACTGACAGCCTGGCTCATACACACACATATGGACTCACGCCTCACCATGCATTTTTGATGCATAAGGTTGAAACTAACTAAATTAGTCTCTTTTCTAAGTAATTTTTCTATGAATAAGTGGGTGCAAGTTGCATGGCTAAGCATTTTTTTTTTTTTTCCGCGGTAACAGCAGCCTATTTGATTATGGACTGCAAATGAGTTCTATTCCTCTTTAATCTAATAAGTCTGCCTGCGCTTGTTTCAACAGGCATTTAAAAGCACTTAATTGAACTGACAGTGTGTGAGGCGAGTGGAAGAATTATGAGTTGAGTTTTTGGCGTGTCGCTACCAATCAGAAAAGAGAGCAGGGAAAAAAAAAAAAAATGGATAATTAATTGAACAATATAAAGAGGACGGGGTGAGAAATTAGATTTTATTTCTCCCGTCGAAGAGTTCAAACAAGTCATGTGGAAACATACGTGTGTATCAACATTTTAAACCCATAAATAGTTAAAACGTGTCGATGCTGATTACTTCCTGCAAACGACAGAGAGAAATGAACAATACTGCACCCAAGTAGACTAGAAATCATAAATGAGCACACAGTTTATTAATGAGTAAACACAAGAGTCAATACACTGGATAACGGCTAGAGTACGATTAGAGTCACGTCATTAGGCAGACACAAAATCTCATGGGCACACAAATGTTCTATGAAGACTTAAAGTGACATTCATGAGTGCAGAATTTGGATTAGAGGATGGATTTAGAGACTTAGGCAACGAGAACTGTAAATTGAGCAGAGAGAGAGAGCTGGAGGTGAGTGAACTTCACAAGAGTGAGGTGAGCTGAGGCTCTGACCTGAAAGCCGATGAGCTGAATTATAAAATAAGTCTACCTCACGGCGCACTGCACTTTCTAAAAAAATCATCTTTATCAAGTTGATCCCACTCAGTGATGTTGACAGCCCATTCTAAACATAAAAATAGGTTTAAAGTGATGTTAATGAGAACACATGGCAAGAGCTGGAGCGAAAGGCAAACCACTGGAGTCAATAAACATAACAAGTTAGATTTTATGTTCTAAATATTAAGTGTTTCATCTTGATCTGATCAATTATTAAGGCCAATATCAACTCTAAAGAAGACAACTCCCTCTCTCTCTCTCTCTCTCTCTCTCTCTCTTGACTTGTTTTACACACTCATTTATTATGGGGAACTAAGTGAGGGAATCTACTGACCAAAGAAGATGGCCGTTAAGCAGAAAACACCTGCTTCCTTTGATGGTGATGAAATCAAAGTGGCCCTGACGCTAACTCACTAGGCTACAGCTCACCTTCTGATCCCATCAAGGCTCAGCTGAGCTGCGAATGGATTGCACAGAAGGAAGCAAACTACCTCAGACTAAAAGCACTACTACTAGACAAAAAAAAAAAACAGCAGAGACGTCTGTATGAGAGAACAAAATGTATCCTCCACTCCATCTGTCGTGAGATGGAGAAGAGCATACGGGCTGTGAATGCAGAACTTTGATCAGGAGTTTAACTCGTGGCTTTTAAAGTTGGCAGCCACTACTGAAAGCCAGACTGCCCACAAGAACAAAGCATCTCTCGCTGAAGGCCCGGATAACAACCCTCCCCAACCGCTCTTCCTGCTCAGACAGCCAATCACAACTCCTTCCCCCCCAAGCTCCGTCCATGCCTGCTCCAATCATGGTTTCCACAAGCGCTGACTGATAGCTGTCTGTGAAGAGCTGACAGGTGACTGACTGATCCTGATGCGGTGATTGGCAGACGTCAGAACAGGAGACATGTTGCCAACGCACACACACAAGCACGCACGAGTGCATACAAGCGGAGCCTTGAACAATACAGTGTTCAAAGTCAACGCGCTCGACTTTGCTTTTGAGTGTGTTGGCTTATTTGTTCCTGGAACACTGATAGTATAACGTGCCGAGAGTTGTAGGAGATAGTTCAACAACCTCTACAACAAAAAGGTTGTCAAGGAGAAACACATTCAGGAAACAGGTTGAGCTTCTTTCTGTCTGGTTTTCACATGATCACTCTATGGATGCAGCTACAGTAGAAAGAGAAAAAGAAACACACATGCACAATTAACTATACTGGCTATGGCCATCTGATAGTCTGGCCCGTGCTCATTTAGTGATTGGCTATAGTTTAATTCTCTTTAGCATAAGCAAGACCGTAATGTTAACTAAAACTGTGACTGAGCAGTCGATTTTTAAAATGTCAGTTTGTTTCTCTCCTCTGGCATTTAATAATGTCAGCGTAACCATGTGAGTATTTATCTTTGCATGTGTATACATACAGTATGTCTCCACAGGACATCAAGCTGAAATGTCAGCTTTTAACACGTTGCACTTTAAGTGAACGACACATTTGTGCGCAAAAAAAAAAAAAAAATCTGCTTTGGTACAGGAGGAAAGCACATGTCGTTGTGTAATCACAATCGTGTATATCTCAGGGAGGCATGTTACAGATATGTTGGGGCCATGGTGGTGTAAATCCACGGATTGGGGCAGTAAATGGGTCATAACGGATGCAGCAGAGGAGTGGGAGATGGAGAGGTGGTGCGGAGGGGATGGTGGGTGGGGAAGTTTAGGGTAATCAGGTGGAAGAGACTGTGATCAGTGACATTTAAGAGGTGGGCCACACTGCAGGGCACATCTGCCAGGACACACACACACACACACACTGAAACACACACACACAAACAACTGTCAGCTCCTATCTCCTGATGAGAAGACAGGCAGACTATAGGAGCAAGGAGGTGAATGGGAGCGTTGGGAGGGAGTGAAATAAATACCTCCCACAGAGACAACAGCCTCGTCTCTCCCCGAAGAAAGTTGTGTGCATAAGCGTCTGTGAAAACACCTCCGTACTTCTGAATGACACACGCAAACAAGAACAGACAATAATTATTCATCTGTTTTACTCCCTGTGTTTCCTTTTTATCCCCCAGACTCCCCCTCCCCCTACCTTCCTCTCAGTACTTTACATCCCCTCATTAAAAACAGCCTTGCTGCAGGTGGAAAACAAAGTTTTACTGACACACGCATTATCACTCAATCAGACTCGAGTTCGGATCTGAAGAGGGACAGCACGGGAGCGGCGGCGGCGGCGGTGCGGGCCACTTCTACCAAGGTGCGGTGACGAAAGGCGGAGGGGCAATACCGGTTTGATCCTGAACCTGTCGGACACGATCGCCACACCACCTTCACATCGCAGCCACCGGGCTTCGCACAAACCCGACCCAGATCCACGTTGATACTGAGAGATTTCACAAACACGACGGCATTCAGACATGTGATAGTCTGACAACATGACTCCAGGCTCCAGCTCTCTCACCGCGCTCATCACACACACACCAGCGCCCACACACACACACACGTTAAAGCCCAAATTACACAGAACGAGACACTAACTATAAAAGTAATGTGTGGTCTTTTGAGAAATTAAACCACTAAAATCACCTAATTTCCCTCCTTCCTTGTTTTTCTGTTAGCTCCTCCTGTCTCTCTCTCTGGCTCTTATACTTTCTACCTGACAACTATTTTAATTGTTCTGTTGCTTTAACGTCCGTGTCTCTGACAGAACGTCCTTTACCTTGCTGATTTTCCTTAAACTATTGTTTGTCTTATCTTTACTAAAGCTGACGTGCTTTCCTTTGTGTGTATGTGCGATGCACGTGTCCAAACATCCTCCACACACCTGTCTGTGCCAGCCATCATCCCCTCTGACAGCTGCCACTGTCCTGACCTTGGGCAATGTGGGCTACATCGTTTTGAAGTGACTGACGAATTGTATCCTTTCATTCATTATTAAAGGGGGGTGGGGGGTGGGGGGGGAATCAAACCTGCAGCACCCTGGATATCATCATGACAGTCTGACACGCCAAAGGTAAAAAGGGGAGGGAGCATGGGGAGGATATGGGAGAGGGAGAATGTCATCTGCGAAGGGAAGTACGGGTGTGAGAGGAAACGCACAGGAAGTAGGGTTGGGAGTTGGGGCCATCATTCCTTTGTTTCACAGCTTTCTCTTCCATATAATCATCTGATCATGTTAGCTGTTATAATTAAATGAAAATTTGACACCGGCAAGAGTGACAAATTTAATATATCTCATTTAAACGTCCGCAAGCCATTCACGCCATTTCCACGTCTCTGAGGTCACATACGGGTGATTAAGTTCACACCACCTGAGGTAGAGACATATTATTCAGAGACTGTCACACCTTTGAAGAATTCAGAGCAGATGGTCTAAATATTTTAGAACGTCAGCGACCGGAAATGTCATCCTCTAGCCTGGCAGTATCACACTTTGAATCTACTTTAAGTGCACATGAAGACGCTAACATTATGTTACAGTACCACGTGAGCTCTGTGGCTCGCACGACAACAACCATAAAGTGACACCACGGTGTCAATGCATAGAGGTTTAAATCCTGTGACTTGTTTAAAAAAGACTGCCAGGATGAGAAGACCAATGTTTGAACTATTTTCCAGCTCCTCAGCAGAGAGTGAAACAACAAAGCATAACCTCACACACATGAAGAGTCAATCGTTACTGCCTGCCTGGTGTCAGCCCACAAAGGAAATCTGTCTGGAGACAGTGAATCTGAACCTTCAGGGAAACACAGACGTCAGCGCAGGTGATGAGTAATTTATGATCTGCTTCATTTAAAATTGTGCCAAAAAAAAAAAAAAAAAAAAAAAGATATTATCATGCATGACCAGCAGCACAGCTCCAGCGTCCATCCTCACCACACACTGAACCTTGTCCCACTGTCGTCACCGTTTCATCTCCCTTTCAAGTCTTTTATAAAATCTGCCTTCATCAGTCTCCACCATCAGCGCCCTATGTTCTCCTCCATCCTCTTTTCATCTCCACCCTGTAGCATTGATTTTGAGAATGAAGCATAGCTCTCTATTCCAGAGGAGTGCATGTTATGTCCTCTGGCAATGCCAACCTGTGTGGGTGTAAAAAACCTAATAGCTTTGGGTAGTCACTTCTCCAAGCTGCTTTTCTATCTCACTCACCGTCTTTGTCGCTCTGCCGTCTTTTCTTCACACATTTTAACTAATTGTTGGGTATGAAGGTGATGTTTTTTAGGGTGTGTGCATGTTGTCTTTACGCCTGGCCGTGCAGGAGTCCATATGCTCTGTGCAAGTATGTGCGTGCACATGTGAATGTTTGCTTCCTCCGCTTCCTCCTTTCCACGGTGACAACATCTGCCACCAACTGCAAGACACACCACGTCTTCCTCATCTCCCTCGCTCTCCCAACGTCTCTCCCTCCCAGCGTCTCTCCCTCCCCAGACAAGGGCAGCTCAGTAACACCATTTGAAGGGCAGACTTTGTCTCGCTAAACGCTCTTCTTACGGACTCAAATTAATTCAATAACACTGACAAATGTCCTTGCCAAGATACAATATGACTTTCTTTTCGAACTGTTTACTTCTTTCTGAGTTTACACACACATGCAAGAGTTGAGCACAAGTATATTTGAACACGGAGGGTCAGAAACATATCCCAGCACAGATGTTTCACAGTAAAAGCAAACAAGTCAACTGATAATGACTGAGAAAGCAGAGACATACGTGTTCATCGTTTGCCGGATAATTCGTTGTTGAGTTTTTCGATTCCTCTGAGTGTCAGTGTGTCAGTGCAGTGGGTATTTTTAGTTTTCTTTTGGGTAAAAATTTAAGAGATGCTTGTGAGTATGGTCTTAAGAGATGTTCAAAACATCTTTAATCATCTTACTGTCACAAAAACTCTTTGTGACAAACTTGAGTTGTACTTGTTCGCAGGTATACTTTCCTCAAAAAAAACAAAAATCATTAACATTAGCCTGTCATTCCGGTTTACAACACAACATGGTCAGCAAGCGAGACACCAGGAGGTAAGGATCAAGTAAAGACGATGCCATACTAACCAATACACGTGAATACCTGGGAGAACCTTTCATGGCCGTGCAGGCATATTCTAGGCCAGGGCTAAGGAGAACAACAAAAACAGCATTTGCAAAAAGACAAGAAAACAGTCGTCGACAAGTAATGCAAAGAGACAGGACAACTCATTCAAGCTCTGCGTAACCTGAGTTCATACTAAGGTTGATGCACATGAGCTGCGAATCCGTGCATCTGTGTGTTTGAGTGAATCACCGGACTAAAACAAGACGGGCCAAACATGATTACAGAATGAGCTGTTTTATTGTCATTTTTTTCACAACCCACCTCAAAGGAATGGGCAAAATCAGGAGAATACACATGAATCTTTAAAATGAAGTATTCGTTGTATAAATATAAGACCAAATGTGCTGTCAATAAAAGTGTGTGAGTGAATAGTGCAGGAGAACAAACTGTCAGTCAAAAACAGTTCAACCAAACCACAAAACCAGAGAGAGAGAGAGGGAGTGACTTCTAAGACACCTACTGTATAAATAGATTAGCAAGCACTCGTCACACCAGACCAGATGCCAGCCATCACTCCAAACGGACTACTCCCCAAAGCCACCAAATAAGGAGGCCATCATCAGAGCCCTCACAACCCTTCTACAGTATCATTTTTAGGGTATTCCCTGTTGGTTTGGGATCAGCATCAACACCATAACACTAATCTTCATCAGCTGTTCCTTGGTAAATTGATCCAGCCTAGATAACCTCGATAACTACTACTCTACTAAATCTTAGGCTAATCAAAAGTGACCAAAAAACTAAACACTGGCATTTCTCCATCCTAAACTACTTACAAATATTAACTAGCTCAGTGTTTTTCAACCACTGTTCAGCGGCACACTAGTGTGCCGTGAGAGATCGTCAGGTGTGCCGTGGGAAATTATCCAATTTCACCTAATTGGTCTAAAAAACATTTTTTTGAAAACAAATGAATTATTACCTGCAAATAATATGTCATTGTCAAGTGTCTGTGTATATATCTGACTGTGTATATATAAGACTTTTTTTTTGTGTTTATTTGATTCCTATTCAAGACAATTTGACAAGAATGACTTTATATTGTTAATATAGGCTACAGAGTTTCATTTTTTTAACATATTCAGTTGGTCGTGTGCCTTGTGATTTTTTCAGTGATAAAAATGTACCTTGGCTCAAGAAAGGTTGAAAAACACTGAACTAGCTAACTGAACTTAACTCTAGAGTTCCACTCAATGAGTACGACTCTTCTTCGAGGGTAAATCATGTAGTTTATATGCTTTGTCTGGGGTGTAACACTACATGTAGTTCATGGTTCAGGCTGAATCTCAGTTTTGGTGTCATGGTTCAATGTATTTTAGGAACAGAAGAAAAATAAGATGAGACTCAAAAGAGCCTAAGTTGCTGTAATTCTTATCGTAACAGCTAAAGCACACAAATCCTGTCATTTATTCAATAAGAAAGGGACGATAAATAAAATAAATATTGTCCATTAAGACACATGCAACACAGTCATTATAATCAGTAGTGCAACGTTGGCTCTAAATAGGCTTTTCCTTCTTTT
Source organism: Chelon labrosus (assembly GCF_963514085.1). NCBI lineage: Eukaryota > Metazoa > Chordata > Actinopteri > Mugiliformes > Mugilidae > Chelon > Chelon labrosus. The sequence goes on from NC_140338.1 coordinate 13,523,581, forward strand.
TATAATCACTGAGGACACCGTTGACTTTATTGGACAGGAGCGGGGAGCTGTTTGATTATGTTCAGTCCACGTTGCACACGGTGGCCAGTCGATTGATCCGTACAGTTTGAGCCAATATGTCGCAGGTTCTGGCCACGCAGGAAGCTTAATTAAACTCACCAAAGTGACAGAAACACAACAACAACAATACTTAACGCACTTCTCACTGTGTATGCGCAGCTTTCAAAGCGGCCAGAACGTTGTGGGTGGAGGTCGTGGTCTAGAATTCTTTGGACGCGGAGCAAATGTGTGAGACGGATTTTTAAGTGGCAACTATGGATCTCTTGAATAATAGAAACTTCTCTGGCTTGATCTTCCCTCCAGCTTTCCCGTCGAGAAATTTATTTTTTTAAAAATTCAAAGTACTCCACTGACTTTACTCATACAAAACGTACAGTCAGCTGTCCCGCCACAGCCATAGTAAAATATTTTCCTGGTGTATATTTATGTATTGATATTCTTTCTGTTTATTCACTTTCTGATGTGTCACTTTTGAATTGCCCCGGCAGATCATCAACAAAGGCACAGCTTATCTTATCTTAATCCTGACAGAACATCAATACACTCATGCAGCAGATACACACACTCTGATAAATACATACAGAAAACACACAGAGGGCAGGTTTGCCATACAGTGAATGGCCACGAGAGAGAGAGAGAGAGAGAGAGAGAGATGTAGCTGGGAGCAGAAAGCTTTTTTTTTTTTTTTTTTTTAAAAAAGGAAAAAGAAAAAAGGAGCCCAATTACAAAAGTTTTCCCCGTGGAGAATGACAGATACCACACCTCCTCTCTCAAGTACATGCGTTATGGGTGAGGGATGAGGGGGTGAGAGAGATGTTGGGAAACTTCAAAGCCAGTCAGGAATTCAAAGTTCAGAGTCTCATCTCCGTGAGTCTTCTTGCAATTTGTAAGTCAATGTGGTGTGTGCACATATTCATGCATACGTGTGTGTGTGTGTGTGTGTGTGTGCAAACGACGTTGAAGATGGTGAAGGTATCTGGCAGTCCATATAAGAATACAACCTTGTGATAGAAAATAGATGTATGGAGACAGAGCATGCATTGGAACTGGTCCAACTCGGCTGAGCAGCAGATAAAAAAGACGGTGAGTTCAGGTGAGTAAGACCACCAACCTCTCACCTCACTTCTCTTTCCCTCTCACTTCACTGAACACCATCTCACATCTCTTCGACTCCTCTTCCTCCTCTCCAGGCTCTTCCCTCCCTATTCTCTTTGCTCCTGTAGCTAAGCATGCGGCCCCATGATCTCCATCTCACCCTCTGCCTTATTCTTTCCCTCCCATCCTGTCACTTAGCATTGCGGCTGATGATGGAGCGTCCCATCATGTCCCCCCCCCACACAGTCAACACTTATTCATTCACTCCGTTATTTTAATCCCCTCCATCTCACTAGATTTCATCCCTTTTATCATCTCTATCTGCTTTCGTGAATATGATAACAAATTGTGAACGCCAAGAAACACTGTAGCTGCAAAAACATCAACAAGTGCACACGGTGCTATTGCTTCTCGGTAGCAACTAGGGGTGTGTATTGGCAAGAATCTGGCGATACGATACGTATCACGATACAGTGGCAACGATACGATATATTGCGATATATTGCGATACTGTATGAACAACGATATATTGAGTTTCTTTTAAAGATTTAATTGTGAGAAAACTGTCATAGCATAGTAAACACACAATGCTGTTACATGCTTAACATAAGCTTACTGAATTCGAACACAGGGATCTATATTTGTGTTTCACAAGAGAAGAAATACAGGATTTGCAGGATTTTTTGGATAAACAAATGAAAAAAATAAGTTAACAATTTCTTGACTCTGGTAAAAGGTTATCCCTCAACTGTAATAAGCAATAATAATAAGGTACAGTAATAAGGTTCAAATTTCTGAAGTTGAAAAAGAAAATGCAAAGTCACTACAACATCCGATCTTTATGTGGAGGCTGAAGAAATTAATATCTGCCTTTCAGTAAAAGTCACAAATACTTGCAAATATATGCAGTCCCTGTACAATCTAACATAAACATCGTTGACCAGGATCCACTCGTTTCACGTTAGCCTGTAATGCTACATTGTCATGGTGTCTCGCCACATGTGATCGCAAATTTGTAGTATTGCCCGAGTACTTGACTCTGGCATTGCAGAGTTTACAGACCGCATGGCTCTTGTCGAAGTCGCAACTGCCTTCCTTTGTTTTGAAACCAAAATATGCCCAAACATCTGCTTTAAAAGCTGCTGGAGCCGGCTGTATCCGCTCGTCCTCAGTCATCGCCGGTGAACTGTGCTAAGTTAGCGGTTAGCATGCAATTTGGCACAGACTGGCGCTCTCGCGGGATCTCGCGGGATTTCATTGTTTCTTTGGCGCGGAGGACATAATGACTGCTGCCCATGCTGCCCACCTAGCGGACGGAGGTTTAATTGCAACACAAAAATGAACAAACGCCGTGAATATTGCATGTTAATTGTTAATAAAAAAATCGATACAGTACTGTTGAATATCGATACGGTATCGTGAAAGAAAATATCGCGATATTTAAGTGTATCGATATTTTCTTACACCCCTAGTAGCAACACTAACACGCATCCACAGACACGGCTAATCTATCTTCTGTTTCAGCTGCATGGAACAAATTGCTGCGGGTCAGGACCTGCCTTTCCTTTAGTCCACTGATGAGATAAACAATCATCCGATCACTCTCTCCCTCTCCCTTTCTCCCGCTGACATCACATGCTTGTATTAAACGTGACACTCTCGTTAATCCGCATTCAGCCGGCCACTGCATCTCCTGAATCCAGGTACGCAAGGGTGAGCCAGGAGAGGTCATGAATAGCTAATAGGAAAGACACAAGAACGCTCTGATTCACAGAAAATAGCCTTTACACCACCAGCTCCACGAGTGGCTACCGTATGGGACAGACGGGGGGTGATTGATCGAACATAAAGGGTGAGGGAGTAAAGCGATGTGTGTCTGGGAGGAAAGAGTAAATGAGAGAGAAAGAGTGTATGTGTGTGTGAAAGAAAAGCAATTTGTGAATGTGTAAGAGCAAGGGAAGAAGAGAAATGGAAGATATTATATGAAGTTATTGGCAAGCAAAAGAAAAAGTCATTTCACACAAAGCCCATCTGCCAGTCTGTCTGAAAGACTTATCGCATGATAAACAAACATGATAAACAAACACATAAAATAGTACTTTTTTTTTCCTCTCAGAGATACACAAGCGCTCTGCGTGCTCCGCGGTTTGTGTGCAACGCAAGCAAAGCTCTCCTGGCAGGAAAAGGTGGGGCGTAAGCTAGTGTGGACATGATTAAAAGCGAACCAAGACGCGTGAGTTCAGCCTTACTCGGAAAGTGTTTATTATAATGCAGTCAGTCTTCGCCTTCACCCGTCCTCTCCTCTGTTGACCTCACCTCCTCTCGCTGGCTCTTTCGCTACTACATCATTCTACAGGAGTCTTGACGGCTGGAGTAAAAAAATGTCCAGATCATTTTAACGTAGCGACACCTCCGGCTTTTCGCACAGGATGACAAGCCACTCACGGCCGGTTAAAAGAGGCTAATTTCAGGAGACAACACGTAATCGTGAAGAAAGACAAACAACTCTCAAAGACCCAGTTGTGACAGCCAAAACTTTGCTCTAAGAAAACTGTGCAACTGAGACAAATCAACTCTTAAAAGGAAATTATGATTTCAAAAAGGGACTATAGTATTTTAAGTAAATCAGTATCATAGGGGCGATTTGAGTGAGATGGGAATAAACAGTAGCTGTTTATTCAAAGCAGAGAGCAAGGCAAACAGGCACAATGACAGCACAAATACTGAAACAACTGCTATCGTAACTGGGGGCCTCTTTGCATACAAACTCCAAATATCACTTTGATAAAGTCTGGGTCTAATTAATCAAGCTAATCAGCAGGGGGCCTGGCAGCTAGTTCTCCCTGCTCTGCAGTCTCTCTCACTGGCTGGGGCTCTGCAGCAATCTACTCACCACAGAGAAGAGAGACTATCAGCTCAGGAGGTTGCATATTTAAACTGATACACAAACAACTGATGCAAAATAGCGAGTGTATACGGTTTACTTGCAAAAGATATGTGTAAAACCCTTTCACTGACTCAACATGTTCAGGTGGAGGAGACTGCCTAATTAAAAGCATATATGGACAGTGAAGTTTCACTTTTGATCTACTTAATATGTGTAAGCTGGAGGGTGTAAAAGTGAAAAAAGAGAGATATTCTAAGTAATAAAAAAGATTTCTGATATTAAAAGAAGAGGAACATATCCTGATATAACTCTGGATGATGCACTGCATTTTAAGGATGACAAGAGCATTCAGTTTGTTGTGTTCATGGCCTTGCCTTTCTTTGTTTTTATTGAGGACAAACATGGTCAGAGAAATAATTTTTTATACACAGAATCACCCTGTTTAAATTGTGAAATGATGGTGTGATGGTGCACTTATGCACAGCAAAGTCACGCAGTTCTATGTTTTTCAGCTTGACGTGGAGTCGCACCACCTCTGCACTCCTAAAACTTTTAGCAAACATCCACGTCCCCTGGGATCTTTTCCGCAGACGGTGGCACATATACAGAGGGGATGTCGCAATCACTCTTTCTGTGTGGGTGCTAAAGGCATAACTACGGTGACAGGGACAACATTTTCATTTTGCTCAAGAGGCTGACAAATTCAGCAGCTTCCAAATGGATTCTTTTCCCGGGAAGGATCCACAAAACTTTATCCCACTTTTGTCAAATGATACGTCAAAGAGTTCTGGGTGTATTTTCAGGGTGTGGACCGGTACCTAACACTACAGTTGGCCAGCACCATTATGAAACAGCTCACATTTGCATGAGACTGGCTTCTTTCCCGAACTTAAATTACTTCAGCGCCATTTACACGGGGTATCAACATACAGTCTGTTACTGGGTATCTATAGGGAAAAGAAATGTAAAAGTGAGGCCTAAACGCATGCAGAATACACTGCAGTCAACATTTCAAACAAAGCATCCACACGACACCGGGGTCTGGCTCACAATGAGGACATATCTCAGCTTGGTGTAAATGCAATCTGCGAGCTACAGACGCTTACAAGAAAGATGCCACCAAAAAACAGAGCACATACAACAACTGTTGGGTAAAAAGATACGCTAAACTACTATGTGGGCAGTATGCAGGTGAAATAATAATGGGAATATATATCAGAAATGATTTTGATGGTAAATTCCTGTGGTAAACCGACTCAAGCCATGATCATTCCAGAGGTGAGGATATAATGATTGACAGCAATAGAGCGTTACATTGGATTTGCAAACGGATAATAACTACTAAATCAATTATCTGTGTGTCACTTTCTGTGACTTCAACTAGTGGGAGATTACTTTTGAAAAATCTCAGACCATCTATAATGTAAGAATACACTTTTAAGCGTCAGCACTGACAGGAATTAGCAAGAGAGATCATATTACTCCAGTTTTAGCTTCTCTACATTGGCTTCCAGGAAAATCCGGAATATAATTCAATATTCTCCTTACGAGGCCCCTAATGGCCGGACTCCATCTAATTTGGAAGATTTATCGGGTCCATATTACCTCAACAGAAAGCGTCACTCTCAAAGTACAGGCTTACTTGCGGTACCTGGAGTTTCAAGGAGCAGAACGGGTTCCTTTCCTTTCAGGCTCAGGGGGCAGATGCCCTCCACACTCTTAAGGCTCGGCTTAACCTGTTCCTTTTTGATAAACCCTGTAGTTAGAATAGTATGAATGAATTGTTGAGGTACTGCCAAAAAGATACACTGCCTGGCCAAAAAAAAAAGTTGCCACCTGGATTTCACTAAGCAAATAGGTATGAGCCTCCTATTGGATAATTACTGCATGGGTGATTATCTTTCAGCTGGCAACAAGTTATTTAACCCCGACTGATGCAATGAGTAGCTTCTCACTTCTTAAACAACCATGTTGAAAGACACATCCCATGGTATTGGAAAAGATGTTAGTCTGTTTGAGAAGAGTTGAATCATTGGCATGCATCAAGAAGAGAAAACATCTGAGGAGATTGAAGAAACTACTAAAACTGGATTAAGAACTGTCCAACGCATTATTAAAAACTGGAAGGATAGTGGAGAACCATCATCTTTGAGGAAGAAATGTGGTTGGGAAAAAAATCCTGATTGATCTGTGATCATTTAAACATTTAGTGAAATCAAATCGAAGAAAAACAACAGTAGAACTCAGGGCTACGTTTAATAGTTTAAAGTAAGAGCATTTCCACACGTACAATGTGAAGGGAACTCAAGGAATTGGGACTGAAGAACTGTGTAGCCTTAAGAAAACCACTAATCGTTGGTTTCAAGGCTTCAACTTGCTAGGGAGCATAAAGATTGGACTCTGGAGCAATGGAAGAAGGTCATGTGGTCTGATGAGTCCAGATTTACCCTGTTCCAGAGTGATGGGGGCATCAGGGTAAGAAGAGAGGCAGATGAAGTGATGCACCCATCATGCCTAGTGTCTACTGTACAAACCTGTGGGGGCAGTGCTATGATCTGGGGTTGCTGCAGTTGGTCAGGTCTAGGTTCAGCAACATTATGTTGCCCAAAGAATGAGGTCAGCTGACTACCTGAATATACTGAATGACCAGGTTATTCCATCAATGGATGTTTTTTCTTCCCTGATGTTCACGGGCATATTCCAAGATGACAATGTCAGGATTCATGGGGCTCAAATAGTGAAAGAGTGGTTCAGGGAGCATGAGACATCATTTTCAGACATGGATTGTCCACCACAGAGTCCAGATATTAACCCCACTGAGAATCTTTGGGATGTGCTGGAGAAGGCTTTGTGTGGTGGTCAGACTCTCCCATCATCAGATGATGAAAACTGAACGCAACACTGGATGGAAATAAATCTTGTGACATTACAGAAGCTTATCAAAACAATGCCACAGCGAACGCGTGCTGTAATCAAAGCTAAAGGTGGTCCAACGAAATATGTGTGTGTGACCTTTTTTTTGGTGGTGACTATTTTCTTTTGGCCAGACAGTGTGTTTTATGAGTTCGGAGCATTATTATACAATATAATCAGTTCATCCCCGAGTCCAGGATGCAGAATTAGAAGAAATTCCCTCAAGGACTTCTAATATTCTGCTATTGCATTTACAAGATGGATGGATGAATGGTTGAATGGTTGGATGGATGAATGGATGAATGGATGAATGGACAAACATACAACCCACAAACATAATATCTCTTGTCACAGCTGTTGCTGGAGTGGTGGCTTAAAATAACCATCTCTGAAACTCACAAAACTCCACATGCGTTCACTGGAACACAAAAGAAAACCTTGTTTTCATATACTGTACCATTTTCTAGAGGTAGCTAGGTACACGTTCAAAATCATAGTTATATTGCTGATTGGCATGTTTACAAAAATACATAAATTTAAGACTGCATATAGAAGGCTCACATTACCCTAATTACAAAATTTAAAAAAAAAAATACAGTAACAATTTTAGATTTAGTCATGCAGCTGCCGATGTGACCTACACTCAGCAGCTCCCCGAGCAGCAATCTCCCATGGCCGCCCCTCGGGACAGCCCAGCAGAGACAGGTAATAAGCTGCAATCTTACTGTGAATGCTGGAGTGCAGGCAAGACAGAGATAGATGGTACAGTAGAAATACATCTCGCAAACACACACTTAACCGCACACAAACACACACGTACACCAAGACACCTTCTGGACCTCACACACAAGCCCACTTTGTAAAAGCTGTACTGTGAGGATGTATTGCTGAGTGCAGCCTAATTGGAACATTCATTATTGTTTCAGTGAATTACAGCATTGTCCTTGATCTATTGATCCTGGAGGCGTGTGTATACACCTGTTTGTGTGTGTCTGGGCATTTCCGGATGCAGCTTTACGGCCGAACCTCAATCACCGAACGGCTACTTCTTTGATCTGACTCTTAACTTTGACCTTTTAGACTGCTTTCCATCAGGTCCTCACAGTCCTGACTACCTTGACAGATGCAGGCACTTATCAGAGCCTTTCTGTCTCTCTCTCACACACACACCACATATATACAAACACACGCACACACACACACACAAGTGTAGTGACAGGTCCTGTCTCCAGCTGACAGGGTTTTATATCAGCAAAGACATCAAACCGCCCACACCCACCATCCCTCCCCCACTGACCCTGCGACCATGCCATGATGAGAAATGGGACAGTCTGCTCTGTGACAGCTCCACTCATACAATCACTCACACAGACACACACACACACACACACAGATCCCAAAAGAGTAGACATACTCATTGTCTCAACACAAAATGATAGGGGGTAAGTCTCCAGATAATGTATGCCTGTGTCATGTGTGTGTGTGTGTGCATATCAGAAGAAAATACGCCTGCATGTGTATGTGTGTGTGTGTGGCAGCCTCTTAACTGAAGGCTTTGTAAAACTCTTGTTCATCATAACTGTGATGTTCTAGCCCGAGGGCTTAGTGGCATAAAGCAATTTCCCTCTCGTTACAGCAGGCGTATATTAACCTCCAGAAACCGTCAAACACGCAAATACTGACTCCGATACGTACACACACACACACACACATTTCTTCCTTGCCATTTATGTGTCGTGTCAAGTATAGCAGGGACTCGTCTCTTGAGTAAGTTATTTATAATGTGTACGGCTGCGTACTTTGTTATCAGCTTGCTAGTCTGTTGAGTGTAATGTGTCTTACTGGAGGGTGTGCGGAGTCTTGTTCCTCAACAGCTAGTGAATGCAAAGTCAGAGAGACTCTAGACGTAGTTAGAGGCAGTGTTAAACCACCTGTCTGGGCTGTCACTATCCCTGCTGCTCTGCCGTGTCCCTCCAAATTCTCGAGCAAATTGTAAATGACAGCTGAAGACAGGGAGTACTGGTGAAGTTGTGGTTAAGATGCCACATGCATGGTAATGATGCAGGAGAGAGATCTTTGATAAAAGTTCTACTACCCCTCCTGCATTCTTAGTGTTTCCTAAATGCATCTACACTATCACAATCTAATAAAAACACCATGGACTCAAAAAACTGAAATCAATAAAGAGCATTAAGGGAGTGGGTGGAGTCATCTGTTCTGTTATGGCTCACATTTAAAATTGTAAATAGTTTACATATCAATAGAGCTGACTCCTTCGGTACAACTGCAGAATCATGTCAGATTCACCAATACGCTGGAGAAATATACTGTTCTTACTGAATGTGTCACAATCCAACCGCTTCTAATTTGCCTTTTCATGATTTAAGTTTAAACAAAAGTGTTTTAACGTGAAACATCCGTTCAGAAAGTGCTGCGATTCAATTACAGCAGCTAAGACTGAACAAAAAAACTAGTATTACATGCCTATACTATATTCATGAACACAAACATGCTGCTGAACTGATGAAATGCTCTGCAATTATAAACAAACCTCAAATTCATCAGGACAAAAAGTACAGCCAGATAAAGCGTTGACTAAAGCGGACACAATCTGCAGCAAAAAGGCTTCTGTAGTAAAATCTAATAAAAGTATACCTGTCAAACCGGAAAGATGAGGAAAAAGGTTTGGTCTCTAATGTAATAAAGGAGTGCTACTTTCTGCGGCTGAGATTAAAAAAAAAAAAAAAAAAGGACAAATTCTTTAATTTTGTGTTTGTTAAGACATAGCTCGAGGGCTGCAACATAAAGTGGAGACCAGACGTCACACCTTATTTCCATAAATTATATATATATTTTTTAAAGGCAGCAGGTGAGTGAGTGTCTGCAGCTAAAGAGAAGTGACCTTTTAGGCCTCTTCAGCTGTGCCGCTTAGACACACTTGGCGGTGCGGCGGCTTAAGGCAATCAAGCCCATGCACCAGCCAAAGACAAGTGGGGGTGCAGGGGACAATGTTAAATAAAAACTGCTATATTACTATGCTAAATGGAAGGCCTCCACTTAAATGTTAGTCCTATGTCAAAGCTTAAGGAGAAGCCATTTCCACTAAGCTCTCACAAGTTACGTTTTCACATATATGTTCTCACTACTGGAAATACTGTTTGACTTGGGAGTGGCACCTGGTTACAGAGCGTGAAACCGCAATGAAACAACAGAGTGGGAAGCAATACACAGGTAAGCATGTATGACCCAGCTACATTCACTAATTCTGTTAAGACATACAGTTGTGTTCAAAATAAAAGCAGTCCAACGCCACTAACCAGATCAGTCGCTAGGTAGGTGTAGCAGAGTAACCCAAAAGACCCAACAGTCGTGACATCCATGCTGCTGATTCTGTGTAATTTAATCATTAATTGAAAGGGGCATGTACAAAATAATAGCAGCATGGAGCTCAATTACTGAGGTCATTTATTCTGTGACATGTGTCAAACAGGTAGCTCTTATTTAAGGACAAAGGCGGCAAATGTCATACATGCTGGTTATAATAAGTAAAATGGGTCGTTCCAGACATTGCTCAGAAGAACTCTGCACTTTGATTAAAAGGTTGATTAAAAGGGGGGAAATGTATATAGAAGTGTAGAAAATGACAGGCTGCTAAGCTAAAATGTTCTCATGTGCTTTGAAATGACAACCAAAACCAGAAAGACGTGGACGAAAAGCGGAAAACTACCATTCGAATGGATCGAAGAATAACCAAAATGGCAAAGGCTCAGTCGATGATCAGCTCCAGGGAGATCAAAGACGGTCTAAAGTTACCTGTGAGTACTGCAACAATTACAAGACACCTATGTGAAACCAAGCTATCGGCAAGAAGGCCCTGCAGAGGCCCGCTGCTGCAAAAACAACATGTACTGATGAGGTTACAATTTGCCAAAGAACACATCGACTGGCCTAAAGAGAAACTGATGAAAGCAAGATTGTTCTTTTAGGGTATAGGGCCCACAGACAGTTTATCAGACGACCCCCCAACACGGAATTCAAGCCAATGTAAAGCAGTGTTGACGCAAACATCATGATATGGGGATGTTTCTTGTACAATAGTGTCAGGTCCATTTATCACATACCAGGGATCATGGATCAGTTGAATAGATTAAAATACTTAAAGAGGCTGTGTTGCCTTATGCTGAAGAGGAAATGCCCCTGAAATGGGTAATTCAACACGACAACAGCCCTAAACACAGCAGAAAGGGTCCAGCATTATCTTATTGCTCTGAAACCAGGATGCTTTTTCAGATTCTGAATCTGAACCTGAATCTAACAAAGCATCCTGGTTTCAGAGCAACAAGATAAATGTTATGGAGAGGCCAGCCCAATCCTGTGCCTTAATCCAATCCAATCCTTAATCCAAAACTTGTGCATTTCTGTGTAATAATCAGAAATGCTGTTTCTGAGGCAAAACCAAGAAATGCAGAGGGACTGTGGAATGTAGTCCAATGCTCCTGGACATGGATGATGTTTTGGAAAGTTTAAGTAGCAGTGCATTTGTGAGGGCGACTTGATACGGCTTCAATGCGGTTCACTGCAGCTGTAACGCCGGTTTAGGTCTGCAAACTCCTAACATTCACAGCTTTATAAAAAAAAAAACTAGTGCTCATTTACACACTGGCCTCTTTTTATCCATCCCTGCACTTGCTGCATTTATCCGTCCCCTAGGAACTATGAAGGAGTGATTATACTTCCAGGTAGACAGTTTACCTTTCCACAGTGCTTGTCCATTATTCTTCCTTTCACTGTGTGTTTCTTAAACCCTTCCTTCTAATGTTATGTGTCTTCCCTGCTTGCTTCCCCCTTTTCCATATTCTTAATTTATACCTATCACTTCTCAGCTCCCACCCAGCTGCCATTTTATCTTCCTCCAACTCCGTTCCTGCCCGTCATCTTCATTTTCCCTCACTATGGACGGACATTTGAGCCCACAACATATAATGAGAAGTGAATAACAAACAGACCTGATGGAACGGAGGGGTCAGGATAAGGAATGCTGCATGAAGAGTGAAAGGCAAAAGAAGAGAGGAGAGCGCAGGAATGCAGGAGATTTGCCCAAGTCTGATACAGCAAGACACAATTAAGGAAAAACCCGCAGGCAGAGTCCATAGAACACAAAATAATGAAGAACAGCGGGGAAAAGCGAGAAAAGACTGCAAATGGACAACCAGCCGGCAGGTTTCCACAATAATGTATTTGCAACTCATGGGTAACAACATTATATTTAAATTACAGAAACTTGATTGTCATTGGTGTGTTAAACAATTTACTGATGAATGGATTGAAATAACCCCAGATTAGTCAATTGTATAACAGAAAACACAACACAGGAAGACTACAGAATAGTTGGACTCTAAGGGTGTGTGCCTGGTTTCAGTATTACCACAGTGTCCAGCCTCTGTTCATGTAAGAGCCGAGCTCAGACAGCTGCATAAGAAAAAAAATAAAAATACAGGAAAACACAGAAGCACAAATAATGTAAAAGGTATTATTATGTGAATAAGCCAGGGTGTTAGATCAGCCGGCCAGCGATTGTACTTTTGGTTCTCCGCTGCTTACATGCAGGAAACAGGAAATTACTTTGGAATTGTCCGTGACTCCCCTGCCACCTGAAGCGACCTTCTCCTCCAGCCACATAAACACCGAACACCCCCCCCCGTACCTCCAGCCAGTCAACCATATAAGGTCAGTGACAACTCACACCTTAAAGATCAACACCGGCACTCTCCATGGTCAAACACTTGAGGTTTTGATTCAAGAAACACTGTGACCTTTTCCTCCTTTAACTCCCCATCCATTCCTCCTTTGCTTCCACCTCAGATCCATTCATCACGCAGACATGCTGGGTGTTTTAACTTGTGCTTGGTGTTACTACTGGTGTTATCAGCCTTCTTGAGGGCAAGAGGAGGAAAATAATGAATGAAAATAACGAAAAGAAGTCACATGGAGAGCCATACAACAGAAATAAGCATCTGTGGAACAATGGAGGCATCAAAGCTCAAACATCAACACTTCATGAACGCTGTCCTTCTTTGTTACCATTTGGTTTTCTAGAGTCGGTTCAGCACAAGTGTGTATTACTTTAAACGCAATCTTAATTTCTTCTGTAAGAACACAGTAAGTGTGAGGTGACTTTCCATCAGTCTATTGACACAGACTTTAAAGAAATGAGCTTTTCAGCGGAAATGTCCTGATTCTTATGGGGTGTTCATTAATCCAACATAAAAATCATGATAGTCCTCAAAGCAACTTTGTGTGGAATCTCAAACTGCTTTTTATGGGTTTGTTTGTGTCTGCTGCCTGTCGCGCACACTCTCATTTGAGAAAAATTTAATCTCCAGCAGGTCCTGTGTGACTCATTCAGCCCCGCCTTTACTCTGCCTGCCTGTGTGTGTGTGTGTGTGTGTGTGTCAACGTGCGTGCTGGTGTGTGTGACGATTCCAATTTGCTGTGATATCTGACAGTACCTCTCTAATTCCCACAGAAGGCCAAGTAGTGGGTATGAGGGAATTACTACTGTTACATACCCGCCAAGCTGATTACCTATCGACTGGTCTAAACACCCTGGCAAAGCCTCGCTGTTCCTGCGTGTGTCGCTGTGTGTGAATTGTGGGGGTGCGCGCGTGTGTGTGTGTTGTGTATATATATGAGTGCACCTGCATGAGACAGAGTTTTCTGTGACAATCCAATTCTTCCTGTCTGTATAATCCTTATCTCTGTTTCCTTTCGACATAAATAAACACACACACACGCTGTTACACCCACACATTTACTTGGTGGCTCTATTGGGACTGATTGACACATCAATCAATACAGTGCCGAGGACATGACATCACTGTGTGAGATGAAGTCAGGGTAAACACCTCCCCGTGCAATCTGCTGCTCAGCTGACACATTCTTAAAAGCCAAGTCAGCTGGATGTTAGTTGTAGACTTCAAAGCCAGAAACTAGTTATCTGTATCTACAACTAGTCCACAAAACACGCATGTTCTTCTATGAGTATAACTATTAACACACGAGTCACTTTTTATTCAATAATATTCATCATTCTCCAAAAGATAAAGTGGATTCTGCTGTTTTTTTACCAGGAACAAGATTGACAGATGGTAAATTTCCATCCAAGCATCCATCTTCCATTCAACATGGTATTTATTTTGTAAATTAAACAAGTTGACCAGGACTGAAAGGCTTTGTATGTATTTGAAACATACATTGTATGCACTATGAATACCAGTAGATTGCAGCATATTGTCACTAGGGATGTCCCAATCAACATCTGGAGATGGGTATCGGGGCCGATCCAGACAGCCTGATATTTCGTAGTTACTTATTTTAGGTCTGCCACAAACCAAAACCTTGTCCCTGTAGCACCAAAACATCTTCGTCCCCTTCTGTATTAACGGCAACTGGCTAGCAGCAAAGGCGCCAAAAAGAAAACAAACAAAAAGACGACTTATTATTATTATTACAACTTAGTGGTGGTTGGCTAGTGACAAAGTTGACAAAAATCAAAGAAGAAGATGACCCAAACATGTCTGCTGTGTCGAAGTGTGTTACTGTGGAAAATGAAGTCAGACAGAAATTTGTAAATTGTCCAATGTGGATGTTTTTCGCAAGGTGGTATTAAAAGATCGTCACCACAAAAAAAAAAGAAAAAGAAAGAATGCTACATTTGAAAAAAGTTTCCTAGAGACAGCGCCAAGGACAAAAATATTACAGAGAGGGTTACGGAGTTTATGGCGTTGGATGACCAAAACGTTCCTGTAGCAGAGAACACAGGTTTTCGCCGTCTGTTGGAGCTTCTGGAGCCAAAGGGGGCTACGCTCTCCTCGCTACATTAGCTTTGACAGCACTATTTTAGACAACGCTGGCAGTGCTATTCCAGACGCGCAGTTCTAACGTGATCTAGGAAAACACAAGTAAGATAAGAAAAGCCTTTATAAATATTCAGGGGAGGACATTTTGTTCATTTAAGATCTGATTGGGCCTTGAATCGGCCAATACTCAATATTAAAAAAATTGGAATTGGGAGGCAAAAAAACTTGATCAGGACATGCCTACATTGCGCTGTGAGATTGTCAGCTGAAAGACACGTGCATGATATTGACATGTAAACTACACTACAGCAGGGAATGACACTACACAAAATAAGGATACATATAATGATAACACTATGGCGGCCCACCCTTGTCTCATTTACTCCACCGTGGTCTCAAAGTTAATTGGAAATATTTTTGCACGTTTCAAACAACGTTGTGCTAGCGTTGTTCTTTCTATTGCTCCCGGAAGTATATCTCCTTCCCTTACCTACAGACCCTCCACATACCTGCTCTGTTCTGAATTTAACCTGACGGAGAAAACGGCAAGGAAAATTCAAGTAGCATGTGAAGCTGTTTGCGTTTTTGACTAATAAAAACAGACATTACCACCGCTGTTTAAAACTCGATGTTTGTGCTCTTGATTTTTTAGACCGTGGAGATTTAACCCAGAGGAAAAGACTCCAGACGTAACGTGAACTAGCTTAACTTTATAAGTGCTAGCTAGCAAAGATTTAAAGACAACTGTTTGCTATAAATTAGATTATAGATTATTATTCAGCCAAAAGGTCATGCAGGAGTTCATACCCGTAGAAAAACATTGAAAACGTGTAAACTGAGTTGCCGTTTAAATTAGAAATTTATGATCCTTAAAAGATCTGAAAACTGGTTAAAAAACAAGTAACTTTCCACCTCCACGTTACCCGTAAGACTCTATTAGCCAACATTTCTCAAAGTCAGGGGTCTCAAATGTCTTGTCCAGGTAGAACACGGGAACTTTAATATGCTATGGAGCATTATGTGTATAATGTAATATTTACAGCTACATCTATAAATGCTAAATGATACCAATAAATGAGAAAACAAAAGAAAAGCTTCATTTATTGTCTGTGGTGGTGCCCAACAGGACTATCACAGGGGAGAACTGCTCATGTACAGGTAGATAAGTAGCAAAACAAAATTCTAATATGTTGTTACAGCAAGGAACTACCCTGACCCTTGCTCTTACCAGATATTGTACTGTATTTGTGGTTCCTGAACAGGTACTCCAGCGCTGGTTATGCTGATACCAAGGGAGCGCAGAAAATTTCGGACACTGTGGAAAAACGAATATTTCACGGGAATTGTGTCTGTTTGATATGCAATGAAATCGTTGCTGTGATGAAAGAGTATAAAATGTGACGA
Source organism: Chelon labrosus (assembly GCF_963514085.1). Classification (NCBI taxonomy): domain Eukaryota; kingdom Metazoa; phylum Chordata; class Actinopteri; order Mugiliformes; family Mugilidae; genus Chelon; species Chelon labrosus. Next base: position 13,539,799 of record NC_140338.1, read on the forward strand.
CACTACGAAAGAAAAAAATCAGACCTACATTGGTGCCGAGCAGAAAATGAAGTAAATGGCAGCTAGTCTGCAAGCTCTACACCTGTTTTTTTTCCATGCTAACAAAACACAGGAACATCTCACAATAGCCCTGAGGTTCTGAGGTACTCAATTCATTTATAAATGAGTGTCTCACTAAAGTCAAAGGATTAATATGTCTGGAAGGCAGCCATTCTACATTAGCATGTCTAGAAACACACTTGTGAGGCGAATTTAAGACTTGAAACATGCATGTGATGAGAGCACGGATTCCACAGCTTACACCCTACAGCTTGTCATTGTTTTTATCTAACTCTGTGATGTCCTTCCCATCTCAACCACCACAACCATTGTTCAGTGCAAAGTGCAGCATCACTCTGCCCACTGATTAGAACACTGTTTCAATCCATTCCACAGTATTCAAGTGTTAGTCCAATTACCTCCGCTAAGCCATCATCCTGACATCCCAGATGTACAATTTCTGGAGACTAGCAGTTCTCTCTCAGTTCACTTATTATCTGTTGTTTTACATAAAATCATTAAACTGCCAGTGTGGTCATTCATTCAGCCAAGTACCCCACGCACCAATCAATCATTTTTTCTAGCCTTGCTCTGAGTTTCACTCTGCTCCGACTTAAGGGTTTACAGCTTGATTTGTTTGTCTAACCAGAAGCACATTCACAACAGTAACCAAGGTAAGAGTCTTCTGATCGGTGGGTCAGCAACCCGAAACAAAAGGTCATGTCATTGTTCAGGACACGGCCATACTGTGACGATTTTCATTCAGTACTGTCCTTTTATCAAGAGCAACAAAGCGCAAATGTTAACTTCAATCAGTTTCTTTGTGACAGATTGGACAACGACAACAGTGCTGTTTTCCTTCAAGAATTCTGTCTGCCTTACAGTAAAAATCATACAAGCATACAAAAGATTATAAATGGTTAAAAAAAACGACGAAAACGAAAAGAACAAATGAAGCAGCCAATTCAGAAATATTACTGAAATTGGATAAATGAAGAAATTACATTTAAGGCGACAAAAAAAAAGGGAAGGAGACAGTGAGAAACAAGCAAGGGATAGAGTTAAACAGTGAGAAAGATGTGCATTAGCAAACACTGAATTAACAGGGAGCAAAAGCCTTTCCATTTCTCTGATTATATTACCCATTATGAGCATCCCCCTGACACAAAAACACACAATTTATTGCAGCATTAGCATTTAGTCCTAAATGGACTGATAAACGGCAAAAAAAAGGAAAGGAAAATGGGGAGGGAGGGTCAAGCAAACACCACTCCATCCCTGCAGAGCGTGGGCAGCTATGGCGGGAGTCGACGGGAGAGAGAGACAGAGAGGGAGCGAGGGAGCGCATGCTAAAGGTGGAGGGGCAGACAAACATGCTGCTTTTAAAAGGTTAAAAAAATAGACCTTTCGTTCAGAAGTCATCTCTCACGCACATGCAACTGTGTCCGAGCAGAGACACTGACGCACACGCGGCCCCTCGATTCAATCAAAGCAGCTGCCGTTACTCTGGCAAGACGCAATGAATCATGGGATTGATGATGCGCCCTTGCAAGGGGACAAGTAATTTCTACTGCCCGGGAGATGAAGGGAAGAAGGAATGGATGTAGAGAGCAAAGGAAAGACAGGAAAGAGGTAGAGGAGTGTTAACAGAATGTGTAGTATCATCTGAGGGCCTGGAGCCTACCTTACTCCTCCTGCCCCTGCTCCTGCACGCATCGACCTGCTAACAAGAACACAGGACTCTAAATGGGGGAAAAAACGAGTAATGGGGAGGAGCGGTGGATGAGGCTCATCACAGACGAAAGCTCCATACATCATTCACACTCTTTCTCCAGCAGGGTGTGTGTTTGAGACTCTGCGTTTGGTACGGGGGGCGGGGGGGGGATGCACAACTGAACAAAAAGCCAAACTCTCCGTGTCCTCGTCTTACTGCTGAGTCCTCTGTCTGCACTGAGAGAAATGAAAATTCAACATCGAATCCTCTTATACATTCAGACCTATATCGCCCAATTTCACACAAGCAAAGAGGTGTGCACGCAAGCATGCACAGAGCTGCTCACGTACACACACACACACACACACACACACACACACACACACACACACACACACACACACACACAGACAAACTTGGGAAGGGATATTAAACCCTCTTTCCTTCAATCCCAGAGACCAGACCTGTATCCTCTTTTATGGATTAGCGGGAGAGAAGAAAGGTGAAAACGATGGGAGCGGATGAATGAAGGAGGAGGAAAGAGAGCAGGAAAGGTACAAGGAAGACCGACGAGAGGAAAAACGAGAGAGCCGAAGACAGTTTCAGGCCTGAAAAAAAGGGCTGGGGAGAGAGATGTGTGCAGAATGTACATAACACTGAAAGAGCACCACCTGGTACATGAGGAGCATCTTAGGTTGTAGCTAGTGAGTAGTTAAGGCCCATCCACATGTAAATCGATTCTCTCGTCATCCATCTCGTTGTAGCAGACAGTTGGTCGATGGCGGACGTTCCAGGCTCTGGTTGCCTAGGTAACTATCTTGTGTATATATATATAGTGAAATAAGCACAATATAAAACGATACTCCGTCCATAATGTATGGACCAAGATAGGTTTTCTTGATTTCACCTCTCTCTGTTTGAGAACAGACTACTGGCCACACCTAGCCTGGATACCAGACTCTCTGACTTCGCAGAGAGTCTGGCCTAGCTCCATTGGCAAACGTTTATTTCCTGGTGGGAGGGCACAGTTTGAGGTTTAAAATCATCGGAGTTCCTTTAACCAATCACTAACGTTTGGTAATGACGTATGTTATGCGCCGGAGCCTTCAGGCTCTGCTGCCTCGTACTTCCGCTTTCAAGAACGCAACAAGTAAACAAATCGCTACTCTACCATCCCCCATTGCAATTAAGGACGCGAAATTGGAATAAAAGTGCTGATCAGATGATCAGATGATACTCAATATTAAAAGATCAGGATCAGATCAGGAGGCAAAACAAATCTTGATTGGACCATCTCTAGTTTCCACCCAAGGTTTTTTCAGCTGTCATCGCAACTCACTGAAATTTACTAGTATTATTTTATTATTTACTCAGTGGGCCCTTATCACCACATCACAGCTAGTCTCCAGAGTACACCCCTTTATTTATTCCATTTTATATGCAAATCAAAATAGAGGATTACTGTTCAACGCAAACTACAAAAGTGATTTATTAGAACTGATAAATTAGCACCCCTGTAAACAAAATGAATTTTAAATGATCTAAAGTGTTACGCTAACCTGGGGTATTTACCATTAATGTGCCTCCGTGGCGTATGCTAACTTTGCGCTCTTTCTCTGGAGACATTGAGAAAACCAAGGGGTTACATGAAACAACGTATATAGGGACGAGTGTTCAAGCTCTAGGCAGCTTTCCAAAAGCAGGGATTTTGCAAACCTGTTTTGTGCGGCTGCTCTTTTCCCAGAATCTCTGGAACAAAGGTAGAGTGCAGTTACCTATGACCTGTAGAGCCACAACAGCCACATTAATGGGAAATACCCCCAGTCTGAAATAAATCTAAAATATTAATACCTTTGAGTTTGACATTTTCACTGATCCTAAAATCATTAATAAAATCAACTAGTACTTATAAATATAAAAATGCTAATATCAGTCCTGTCCGTGTGTTCCCGTTCAACTTAACTAAAAAAAAAACGTTCCCAATATTCCAAAGAGGTAATGTGTCATGACGATACGTTTCCACCCACACACAGCAATGCGCAGTGAATAATGGAGCAGACAATGAGAGCTGTCTGAGCTGCTCTCTCTGTCCAGTAATGCACGTTTCAAAAACCCACACACTCTTTTCTGCCAAAGTAGTACCCAGTGCACTTCAAACTGCACATCAGTCACATGCACAAACTGACACACACACACACACACACACACACACAGGTGTCAGTTGAGACTGTGCGGTCCTAATAAAGATTACGTCAGCATAAATACTGCTCTCAGTGATGGCTGCTATAATTTCCTGCAAACATTTGGCTCGCTCACCAGCAAGCGGCAGAAGTCAATACTAATTGCCATTAACATAATGACTGCAAATGAACATTTTGGTCTTCTGGCTTTATGATGCCAGTAAAGCAAAATGCTTAAGAAATCATATCACAAATTTTCCCAGAAAAAAAATATCTAATTAGTGAGCTGCCATCACTGCAAACTCTTCTGGCTCCAATTGTGGAAAGATGCAGATGAAGCCCAGAGATGTTGTGGCAGTAATGTGACAATTCTGTTGTCACTCTGGGCTAGGGTGCTCAATACACACTTTGTCATGCAACGTCATCTTGAGCCACAACACCGTAATCAGTACAAATTGGGTTCCACACAACAATTTCACTGGCAGAAATTACACTCAGTTCATTTGGTTCAAGGGCTGGCATTTTGTATTTTTTTCAAGGCTGTAGTTAATCACACACAAATTCACATAAATCATTGCTACACATGTAGGACTGGGCTATAACTCAATATTAATGGTCAGTGTCTCTACATATAATTGCACTGGAAAAAACTACAATGATTTACAACTCTCAAGTTTTGTTGTTGTTCTTGTAGTAACCCATTATTAATAGTACTTTAACTCCTAGAAGAGTTCTGGTTAAACTCTGGAGCTAACTAACCTTTTTTATGCATCCACTGCTAATTCAAATTAGTCTACAGTCAATGAACAGAAGTCAAAGGACAAGTCTCTCCAAGCCTAGGTGTTGTAATCACAGGTTACAGTGAGCATGGTCCCCCAGTTATTACGGCTTAGAAATTACAGTGAGTTTAGTCTGATTTTTAGTTGGCGGTCAGTGCCGTTTCGGTGTCTTCATCTGTTGTGTTTCAGACAAGAACTCAACAAAGACTCTCTAGAGGAGATGCTAATGGATAATGACTATCCTATAAAGCTAAACGGCTTAGATTTCCATGAACATTACACTGTGAATGGGTTTAAGCAACCTTTCGTAGACAAATAATACAACTCATTACCAAGTACAATCAGCACAAGCCGTCTGAGTTCAATCATAATGTAGACTGCCTTTGCAAACTAATGACTGAACACAGTAAACAGCGCCTTTCCTCATCGGGTCCATGCTGAATAAATCTTTTAAATAACTTTTGTGATGTATAGTGTCATTAGGTGAAAGTTAAAATCTGAAATGGTTTCTTCATTCATGGATTTTATGATGAAATACTGTAAAGCATGAGAAAGTGTTTGAAGAAAAATGTAATGTTAGACGTTCTATTCAGCGGCGAGGATAAACTGACTATTCAGAGTAGTAGCAGGAGAGAATGTGAATAAACGGATATGTGGACGTAATGAATAGTGTTTGTGCTGCTGACGGTATTCTACAGTTGTAACATGTCCAGTAATGAAGGCCATTCATTCTGGTTAATAATATCTTTGAGGCGTCAGGACGCGGTAGGTCAAGTAAGTGCAGCATTTGTAGTCTATAAATGAACTATTTACTGTCACGTGAATATTATCATCATGTGAAAGTTCAAATCTGAAATGGTTTCTTCATTTAGAGATTTTATGATGAAATACTGTAAAGAATGAGAAAGTGTTTGAAGAAAAATGTAATGTTAGACGTTCTATGTAGTGGCAAGGATAAATTATCTATTCAGAATAGTAGCAGGAGAGAATGTGAATAAAGAGTCATTTAAAAAACGGATACATGGACGTAATGAATGGTGTTTGTGCTGCTGACGGTATTCTACAGTTGTAACATGTACAGTATGAAGACCATTCATTCTGGTTAATAATATCTTTGAGGTGTCAGGACGCGGTAGGACAAGTAAGTGCAGCATCTGTAGTCTATAAATGAACTATTTACTGTCAGACTACAAATTCTACTGTTTCATATTCAGCGTGGAGGTTTTGCCTGAACTTCCTCCTAGGTGCACACAAAACTGATTAGATTTTAAACCCCCGTCTTTCACAAAACTTTCCAAGTTTAAGCAGCGGTTAAATTTAATCAAAAAGGTGACAGGAATATGAATACTATCATCATGGAGATGAAACAACTGCAGTAGTTTGCACAGATACGCTCTCGAGCTCTGTCTCCTCTTAAAACTGCTGAACCACGTCGGGACTTATCGCTTCCATCAATCGTCACATGCTCATCAAAAAACAACAACAACAACAAAAGAGACTGCAGGGAGTGCTTTCTGCATCTACTCCGACTTCTACTTCGGCTTCTAATTATGGCAAAGGTCATAACCACGATTACCATGCTGATGTTGTGACCACAGTGATAAATCGCGTTTATGACTCTTGATGAACTAGGGGACGTGAGCAGTTCAGACAGTTGGTAAGCAGAGGGACAGGCTGAACAAACCATTTGATCACAGGACAGCGGGGACACATGCCACTTTAATAGTCAGCGGCCATCAGCACACGGCACGGCGAGCAGAAGCACTTTAACTGTTTTAATTTACAGCAGGTGCTTAAAATTAAGAGGGATGTTTCCTAATTGATGATATGCCAAGGTTTTATGGTCGGTGATTTCAAGTAAAACCAAAATATGGAGTTTATAGACAGTGTATGTTTGCCTGACAACAACACTTGTGTACGAAAGTCCTTGAAATTCAGTGTGTCGCTTTAGTTTAGCACTGAACTGCACTGTAAGAAAAATTCAACTCACCTGAGGGAGTAGATGTGTCCAACCACACAGCACAATGCAGTGGAGCAGGGGAGAGAGGCAGGGGGAGGAGGGAGAGAGAGAGAGAGACAGAATTAGCCTTATTGCAGTCATAAATTTTTATACAAATGTAGAGAGGAAAATCTGTTCCTCTGGAGGGGTTGCGGAAACTAATACTGGAAAGAAAAAAAAAACGGCTCGAAATATATCACACAAGAAACAGAAATATAAGCAAAATGAGCAAACACTCTGGATTTGCAGGCTACGCTGCAGGGTCGTATATAAACGCAACAGTGTGAGTGTGCCTGTCCCCTACCCGGCCGCACACGTAAACAAATAAAAAAAAAAAAAAAAGAGCAGTAAAATGTTGGTGGCAAAGTGTTTTTTATAGCCTGAAAAAGTCTGAGGGGTTGAACGCATAGCTCATCGGCAACGGAGAGGAGAGGAGAGTGGAGGAATGCGCACTCAAGTCTCTCACATTTTGCCACAGTTCCTCCTCCTGCTGCTGTGATGGGAGTGTGCCTCAGTGAGTTTTTGAGTTTTGAGCCTCTCAGTTAGTCTAAAGAGGAGGGAGATCAAAGTCCAGCTTCCTCACTTATCAGAACTGCCTATCACACGCTATCCTCCAGCTACAAACACACTCTGCCGCGTCTCTCTCCTTTACGCTCCTCTTTCTTATACACACACAGGGAAGAAATGAGACACAACATGAAACGGCATCAAGAGGAGCTACAGTGGAAACAGAAATAAGAAGAGGGAAAATGGTGCGCCGGGGCCGGGGCCGGGCCGGGCCTGCGTGTGTGCGTGCGTGCGTGCGTGTGAGCTTTCGGTGAGTGTGTACGGGGTTATGAGCCGCAGCATCTGGGGTTGCCATTTGAGACCGTGTCTACCGGGTGTAGAGTCTTGCTTTGGCAATCTGCCAAGACATGCCTCACACACAGAATGAGCTGGAAAGCAACACACACACACAGATACACTGGGTCACACAGAAAATGGCAGAGTTTTAAATCAACGTGAGCGACTGCATAATATGTGAAAAGCCAAACACACGCCCTCACACAAAAGACACCTAAATATACTACATATCTTCACCAGGTATTAGCCTCCCACAATGCATGGGATAAACAAGCTCAGCACTGGATACTGGCCAACCCACAAGAATATTAACTTGCCCCCACATTGTATGATGCATGGCTGGGATCAAGTCTGTGCTGTGCTGTGCTGTGCTCACCATCACCTATCATGGAGGCCAGCGCCCCCTATGAAGCCTCCTATATCTAGCTGTCCTGTCAAACAAGAAAGCAAGAGAGAACCAAGGGTCAAATGCATCACCGTGGAGACTGAAACTGTGCTGCAGCCCGGCACACACTCAGACCTCTCATTTAGCTTCTCTGTCCGGCTCATGTTTCGGCGGTATGTCAAGCTGCTGCGGTGCAGTCAGGTTCAAACAGACAGAAAAGCAACAAATGTGACGAAATGGAACATGGAAGTTTATGGAAAAGTCTCCGAATCACCAGCATCATCAACATTACCTCGTGTTTTCAAATGACTTTTCCCAAAACGGCTACACTTTTGCTTTTTTTTGGCCTGACAGGGTGGAAAAAAACATAATCTTGAAAAAGAAAGACGCTTTGAAAACGTAACTAATATTTTCCGTCTGGTAAAAGAGCAGTTTAGTCACAGTATACAAGGGATTCTGATAATACCTCACTTTCTCGCATTAGAGGAGAGAAAATAACGGAAAGTGCTGCTAACAAAACACGATACAGCTGCTGCTAAACAAAGGACAGGGAAGCTGGAGCATGTCTCCGTGGAGATGTGTTTCAGTAAATCAGTATGATGGAAGAGACAGCGAGCAATGTAAACACACATCTAAGCACCAATCAGCTGGTAACTGCGGCGGGCGTTAAACGACTCAACAGGTCGGCACAACCAACTATAATAATTGCCTTTGTGTACACAGTGAATTAAAAAGACAAAGGCTCAGCGTGGAAAACCTGCACTCGCGCAGTTAGGAGCTACACATTGCATCGCAATTTAATGTTTGCCGTGACTGTAAAGCATTAGCATTGTGTAGAGTAGAGTGCTACTAAGTGAGTGGAAAATGAACTGGGTATGTTCATTAGTCAGCTCCTCTCTCTACGTTGTTTTAGACTGATATGCTGCTGAACCAACCTAACCTAAATCTCATCCAAACACCAGCTCTGTACTGACTGTCACCGTTTCCTTTGAGTCGGAAAGAAAAAGTACCGAAGCGGAGGCATTTCTTGTCTGTAAAAAAAGAAACACATTCACTGTGAAGGTGTTGAAACAAATCAGTCCCAACTATGAACCACGGACGGGCCAAGATTTTGCTTGTGCAGCTTTGCCCAGTTTGTACAACATAAGAAACGACTGCGGTGCAGCTGAAGAAGCCGTTGTTTTACTCTCCGACAACAGATCGCTGGACCAGCAGAACCATGCAACCTGACTGTTTTTTTTGTTTGTTTGTTTGTTTGTTTTTTTACAGCCAAGGACTGTAAGCGATAACTGTTCTTATGCTGCTATTTGTCTGTTCAGCAGCAGCACTCTGCACTGGTACGTTCACCTAGAGTGCTGCACGGCCACATAAAAACCCACTGTGGTGAAGTAGAGTGGAACCAAACTCATAATGCGACCTCAACGTTATAATACTTTCACGGTGAATGTTTCTCCACTCTTTGCCTAGCAGCAGCAGTGCACTGTATTTTAAAATATTTATTTTTTAACAAATAACGCACACTGACATGCCTGGATGAGATCCCTCTTTATTATAATTCTTTGAATTTGCAAATGTCATATAGTTTGAATAAAGAAATGAATCATGCTCGTCCCGCATTGGTGTGAACAGAAAAATAATCAATTAAAGGTGCAGTAGGCAGGATTGCGAAGATCCAGGACTTAGCCAAAAAATTTGAACATCGACAACTTCTCAGTCCCTCCCCACTTTCCGCTAAAGCCCAAAACGGTCTCGCAAGCCCCTCCCCCCCACAAGGGAGAGCTGTGCACGATAGAGCGCGTGCATATCGGCCCTGGGATACTGTGCACGAGCAGAGAACCGAGAGAGAGCGAGTAAACAAACTAGCATGGAACACACCGACGTAACAACAACAAAATAGTTTTTATAATACCCTTCATTATTGCTAAATAATTCGACGACGTGCGCGGGGAAGGGGGAGGGGAGGGCGCTATGAAATGCGTGTGCATGAGCAGTGATTGACACTCTGTTAGATACACCCCTGGACGTGATTGGTGCATCTGAATGTGGAGCGTTGGATGTCTTGCAAATAGAGAGCCGAAGTCCCGCCCCCTCTACTTCCGGGTTATGGGACCTATCTTTCGAAAAAATATGAACGGCAGTCTATGGCAAAAGATAAATTATTTTCTGGTCCCGATCGACTTGTGCCTTGGATTATACATATATTGTTTTTCAGAATAAAAAATGATTTTACATGTCAAGAATGTCACAGTTTGTCGCAAGATAGTTCAGTAAAACGCTATGGAAAATACGTAATTAAACGAACTACAAGTCCCGCATGCTGGCGCGTACAGAACCGACCAAAACTCCCTTCGTGTAACTACAGCTCTCGACCCGATTTATAATGATTTTCACCTCGTTTGATGCTTCTGCCTTCGTTCTGGAAGAAGACGGTAAAGCTCAACAAGGAGACAGCCATAGTTCTCTAGTGACGTACATTGTTCGAGACAAGAGATGTAGTTCACTAAGCGATCTCATACAAAACCTAATGTTGTTCAGCTTATTTACGTCAAATAATTTATCTCTTGACGTGAAAAATTATCTTTTAAATTCACACACATCATATGTGAAATTCATGCCACAAGTCGATCGGGACCAGAAAATAATTATGATCTCTCCATAGACTGCCGTTCATATTTTTTCGAAAGATAGGTCCCATGACCCGGAAGTAGGGGGGCGGGACTTCGGCTCTCTATCGCGCTACAGGCTCTAGGTGGGGCCAGAGGAGCCGATTTTTTTTTTAAAATGACCTGCTTCATGCAATTATACTTGAACATAGGGTCAGTTTCAGCAAATATGACAGAAAGTTAGTTTTATAAGGCTTTCCTACTGCACCTTTAAATTTGTAAATCGACAATAACACAATCAAGATGACATTTTTGTCCTATCAGCCCTATTATTGGAGGTATCTCTCCCTATGTGTGTTACTGGGAGACTGTAGGATTGTGAACCCGTACATTTACCACACAGCAGTAGAATTTGTATTCCGGCGACGATATAACAAGAATAAGCCTGTAATACCATTTACTGCAAGAAATATGTGGAAGGTTTATCCAGCCTTGGATACCGCCCGTCCTAAATCCTACTTCCTATCCTTTGTTCTTTGTTTAAAACATAGAGCAGTGTGATGAGAGAGATGAGAGTATTTACTCTGTAAATCCATCCTTCCATCCGTTAGGGTTGGTACATGCTCCTTCAGTTTCTGCTACGTCTTTGTGTGTAATCAAAGTGAGGAAAAAGGCCACACCTGATCAGAAAAGGTTACAATCACACACACAAGTTAGATATCCTAACTCGGAAACACAAAATTGCACTTTCAAATGTTTCCTTATGGACTGTCTTCTCACCTCCCCTCCCCTTCTGCCGCCGCCTATTTTCCAGTCCCAGTTTTTTTTAAATGACTGTCTGTCTCACCTCTCTCCCCAGCAGCAGTCTAAGCGCACCAAAGCGAAGTGTTGAAAGCAAAAACCCCATCGTTGTTGTCGTCTCAGAGCTGCTTGGAACTGGGAGGTTGTCATGAGGTCTCCACCACAATGGTCTTTGTAGTTGTCAGAGAAACTTAAATACTGTCTTTAGGGCTGTCACACAAAAACACACACACACACACACAGAGGCACACAGAATCACTATAATTGAAGCACAGCCCTGGACTCCTTCACTTCACATCTGTAGTGTGTGCGCGTGACGGTGCAGTAATATCCCGTTCGTCTCAGTATAAGTGAGGACAGCGGTGCTAAAATAGCTCATTTTGTGGCCACGCAGCCTTTAAGAGGTCTTATAATGAGACATAACTAGTTATGGCAGCTCATTCTCTATGCTCTTCCACACCACATGGACATAGCCGAACAGCCGCATGCTCGCACAACCATCTACACACACACATACACTTTAGAGGCCACGGTTAAGGTTATCACTGAATGAAAGTACTGTATTCCAAGTCAGTGACAGAGGAGACGTACTTGCCCTGAATTGCTGTCTGTACCATTACTTGTCTCTCACGCTGAATGAAAGGCCACAGGCAACACACATGGGGCACTCCCGCATGCACACATACACACACACACACTCACACAGACACACCTGTCAGGGACCACAATAGTAACCTCCGCAGGGAAACCCTCATAATACCATGCACCAGGTCAGCTGGCCAGAACGGTAGAAAGAAACAGATGGAGCGGGAAGGAGGGATGACGGAGAGAGGTGCTCGGAGCAGAAGAAGGGTTAGGGAGCAACAGGTAAGGGAGGGAGGGAGGGAGGGAGGGAGGGAGTCGGGGACAGTGAGGGGAACTAAGGATGGTAAGTGTAAAGAAAGACAGAGATAGATGGGTTAGAGGGGGGCCAAAGGGAAAATTAAGCTTTGGGAGACGGGTGAAGTGCAGCACGTTGAGCTGAGAAAGTGAGAGGAGGCGAGGGAAAATTGGTAAAGGGGTAGAAGAAGGGGCAAGAGGTGATGAGGGGGAGACGCAGGAGGAGATGAGGTCATAGCCTTTGAGGCAGCTAATGACGAGCGCGGGTGGGGGAGGCACTGGGTAGGGGAAATGGCCCATCTGCTGCTCAGCCCACTGGGATATCAAAATCACCTCCACGACTCCCACCTCTCACTTATACACATCGGTTAACAAGGAAAAGAGAGACAGAGAAATGAAGTGTGTTGATGTCTACTTCAGGCTGCTGCAACAGGAGATATAGTCGGGCAAACACGCAGGTAAAATCCATAAATTCTCCAAATACTAAAAAAGGCTGTTGGCTCCGATACATCCACACTTGTAATTCTTCAAACAATGCAAACCAACACCTCATCTGTTGTGCTTGGTGTGTGCACAGCATCAGACAAACAGATAAATTGCTTTCAATTGCGCATAGAATTAGAAATAGAAAATATACGGTCCTGTTGAGAGTGTTTATTAGTTTGGTTTCCTAAAACAAACGGTGGGTATTGTGTACATTTGGCAAGCTGGTGAGCATCGTCACGTGTCACAGAATAGGCTTGGGCCAGGATAATAAACTTTTTTTCTTGAGCTTTTATGCACAACCTTCGGAGGCGGCGCCCCTGCTGTGCTGATGCTGCGGCCGCATTGAAATAAATAAAGCCCTGAGTGCTGTGATTTTTCATCTTTAAGCTATACACTTTTTCTCTTCTCCTCCTCCTCCTCCTCCTCCTCCTCCTCCTTTCAGGTGGCAAACAATGAAACAGTGCATCAGAGCTTTCATCTGGTAAAGAGTAAGGTTGAAAACAACCACCTTGAAAGACATGAATGGTGACTCCGGTTGATAACACCAAGCTGAACACAGAAGCAATTGTTTTTGCCCAAAGGACATACCTACATCTTCTCAGTGTCACCTTCCATAATTTCAATTTCATTTTTCCGGTGCAGACTACACATTTTATTTCGAATGCTGTAAATAACTTAGGCAAAAGCATAAAGGAAGCAAAAACCCTGATATTAAACTGTAAGTCACCTAAAATGTAGTGTAACTCCCCGTATAAAACAATACAGTCGTCAAAGATCCTATCAGGTCTGTTTGTGTGCGGCTCCTAATTGTGATTAATAACCTTTGTTGTTGGATGAAAAGGTTATTTTGTGCCCTCATACTGTCATGAAGGCTTCTTCATACCCACGGAGCCAACATTTAAACTCCTCTAAAGGACAGGAGAGGTAATCAGAGGAAAAAAAACACATCACAGAGCTCTTCACCCAGAAAAATATTTTCTGAGCCCTGTTTCCTCTGAGAGTTCCTCTAAGGAGACCATTTAAATCAGAGCTATGTTGCTATGCAAACAGCACTTTGAGGTGTGTTATGCTCCTCACATTGAACTGTAACTATTGGTGAGACACATTTGAAAGGCAGAGCATTGAAATATAAACGTACTGGGGGAAAAAATCTACTTAAAAGCATGTCTGGCAGCAGTACTGCCAAGGTACAGTGTTTTTATTAAACTGAAAACTGATTGCTGTAAACGTGTGAATGGTATAACTATTAGAGCAAGTCAAACTGTAGGGGTTCGATGAGCAGTTTGAGGGTTCAGATGGGTTCAGGGTTTAATATCTCACCCTAATATCACTCTCTGCTGTCACATCTTCGTTCTTTTTTAATTTGATATCCAACATGTTTTGCCATCTGCTATATACATGTTTATTCTATAAATCCTTGAGTCATACACTATAATTATGATTTGATAAAAATGTCGATAGAATATAGAATATAGTTCCAGTTCCATCATCTACAAAGACAGAAACCTTGTTTACAACCTTTAGCCAATCACTCTAGTAACGCTGCTACACAGCACCAGAGCCACAGCTTGCCTGCTGTAGTGTCGTTCGGCGCTAACATCCCTGTCCTTCACCTCAACTTGTTGAATGACTGGCCTAACAAACCTCTATAGAGGAGAAGTGAACTGCTCACATCAGTTTGAGGCTAAATGGGTACTTGCACATTATACAGCATGCAATGTACCTGCAAACGCACTCTTAAGTCCCATTGATAACATTCTCCCTGTCTGCGATGTCTACCTACAACACAAGTTTGTTAAAGCTGTCTTTCATTTCCTACAGTACAACAGTAGCACCCTGATGATCTGTCAGCAGCTGTCAGTCAAACACACACTCACCTCCAGCCGCCTGAAATGAAAAGGAGAAATTCTCCAAATTCCCTAAAGAGCTTTTTGTCTTTGATTTGATTTTACGAAAATACTGAAAAAAACAATTAACAACCACGTGACACTATTTTACACAGCAAACTAGAATGATCAAATGTCACTTCAGTTAGATTTTACTGTAAATATATTTTTTTTAAAAAAAGAAAAAGTACAAAAGTTTTTGTGTGGTCTGTTTGTCTTTTTTGGAAAGTGCATCCTGTTTACATGGAGTATACGCCCAAAAGGAATCTGGAAACTAGTTCATTAAACTGAATGTAAATACACCATAATCTGACTCAAATATCTGCCATTATTACTGGGAGCTAGTGGTGGATATATATGTCTTATTATGAAATACGAACAGTATTTAGTGAATTTAATGTTTGCACTAGATCATGTGTTTATGTTAAAAAACTAAATACATTTGAGTGATATAGAGGCTTAAACATGTCCTGGTCAAATAAACACAGTGTGTGCACAGAATCAGAAAGTTGCTCCCGCTGGTTATGAAGAGGATCCACCCTGTTCCCTTCTGCATCAGCCAATTTTACCAGCTGATGTACTATTTATTTTATGAACTTAAAAAAAGTTAAAGTAGTTTTCCACTGAAGTCTCAGAACTTGAAAATTAACATGAAATTCTTAGCTCTCAACTGACACATTAGTAAAAGCTTGAAAGGTGATGATAACTCATTAGGAGTTGGCGTCCGATGACGGCTGATAAACTCACAAACATAGGCCCCTATATTGACAGTTGAGAGACAACTGTCATTTTTAATAACTGTATCCTGCAGAGGGCAGTAATACGACCAGTAGCTCAATCCTGGCAAAAACTCTGAAGAAGTTACATATTTACTAAAACTGAAATCTGCTGTTAGTTGGTGGTCAGAGGCTGGGAGTCGTCATTATCGCCAGTTCATTTACAAGTTGTAAGTAAATAGTTTCGGCACAAATAGAACTATAAAACTAACCAACATAGATTTCCATTAATAATTACTCGCCACAGTACTCATGTGGGTGGAAGTACCCTTTTGCAAAAGCTGATGAATAGTATCATTAGGCAAAAGTTTGATATGGGTTCTTCATTCATAGTTAAAAGTTCATTTATATTAGGGGTTAATCAAAGGATTAACTGACTACTCAGAAAATAGTCAACAGAATAATCAAAATTAAAAAATAAATAATCGATAGCTTTATTGATTGGAAAAAATATATATAATTTGATTCAGTCCTGAATGTATTCCACTGAACAAAAAACGTCTCAGATGAACTTCTGAATCCAAATGTTATGCAAGAAGTCAGGAAGCTGAAGCGGCAACAAGACACTGACCCAAAACATACTGTCCCTTGAAGAATCACAAAGTCTCACATTTGGAAAGGTTCACTGTCCCCTGACTGAAAATCCACCCACGATCTGAACACGCTGTGCATCCAAGGTAGCCTAAAGGCCGTGACACACCAAACCAGCTGTCGGCTAGTTTCCGGTGTCGGGCCATCGGCAAGGGTCTGTCGCCCTTGTTTTTCTGATGCGTTCTGCACCGTTGGTACTAGTATCAACCCTGTCACCAGCTTTTCAGCCTATTAGAAGCAGATCGAGTCACAGAGAGAGATCACTCTCATTGGCTGTTGAGCCAATCCAGTGCTAAAGAGGAAACACTGAAGCAAGCAACCATAACCCTGCATTCATATTAAACAACAATGTTCTAGCGCGACTTCTCTTGTTTTAGACCTTTATCAAATCTAATCTAAAATACACAAATACTTTCAAAACAACATGATCACCTACAATTAATAAACTGTAGAACAACTGATGATTCAGGAGAGGCCAGCTCTGTCTGATGATTTGTAGCATCTCATAGCTTCCTAAACTCCAGCTTATAGTAGATCTTCCCACCAGGCCCGTTCATTTGGGCTGGTGTGAAGACAGCAACTGTGCTCCAACCTAGGACAAAACAACTGAGCTGAGACCAGGGTTACCGTCTTGGATTCCCTCCCCGGAGAGGTTCATTTGCAGTGAGAACGCACATTACTCACGGACCGATATGACTACTATTTCCAAGCTTAATTACATAACCATTAGTTTAAATGATGTATATGTTTAAGAGGCGCACCGCCCTACAGAGGTGTCTTGCACCAATTGTATCAATTATTCCCTGCTTCGGAAACCTGAAGTGTGAAAGCGACGACTTTAAACAGAGAACTAAAAACTGCTATTATTATCAGCAAACATAGGGGTTAGAAACACATGCCATACGAAAGACTTCTGTTGGGCTAGGATAATCAAACTATGAAAAAAAAACAAAAAGAAAACCGATGAAATTCAACAAACTCTGGGAGTAAACGGCCGACAGTCCTGTCAAATCAGAAACCATACAAAGCTTAGCCAATGTGAAAGTGCTGCATTGTTTACTTAAAAGGAGTGGACAAAAACAATGCAATGGACATCATCCAGCATAAACAGAGGCAGAAACTGAATAAGACACCACTCAAAACACGCACCAGTTTCCAGAGTCAATGAGAAATCACATCTCCCATCCGTCACAAATCACAGGTGCTCTCCACTATCATGTACACACAAAAATACAAACCAAAGACCTCACCCCCTAGACGGCAACAACAGATGAAATATAATGAGTAAAGTCGTCTCTGAAAGCCTGTTTATCTGCTGAGCAGACTAACTAACTGGTGCTGGACACAAACAAACATCTCTTCACACTCACAACATGTTTTTTCCCCCCATCTTTCCTCTTCTCTCTCTCTCTCTAATGAGGCATAAAGTGAAAAACTCTCTGTACCCATCACAGAAGTAAACACATATTTTCAACTTTTTTTTCACTCCAGCACAGCATGGAAAATACAACTCTCCTGCAGCTGCACACCATCTTGTCTGGAAGCTTTCTCTCCCTTTCTTGCGCTTTCTGTCTACACAGCCTCGTTCCCTCCCTGCGATAGCCCGGGCAGACGGAAGGAGTGACAGTGTCATTAGACGGTGTCAGCATCACGACATCTTTTTCATGCCACATTCTTCCCATGCCATGCAGAAAGTCACGCACGCCAGCGCATCGAAATTCCCCAAACCACAATTTTCCTGGAGCCCACGGAAAGCATGAGGTCGTCGAGCACGGACCAGTTTTTCCCTAAAGGAATGTAACCATCCTGTTTGTTGGTATGTGTGTGTGTGAGGGTTAGTGCTACAGTGTAGTGTGACAAAACACAACCGAACAGACACATACACACTCGGTTGAGAAAAGGACCAGGGACCTGAAAAAGCATTTGACATCCAACGGCCCCCGCCCCCCCTCCAAACTACAAAACAGTCATAGAAAGAGCTGTGGCAGTGTGCTAAAATGCTGCTATTGAAACTCAGGAGAGATGTAAAAAAAATATACGAGACAGATTGTGATGGGTTGGGCTGTGTGGCGGAGGAGGGTAGAGGCGTGAAACTATGAAATAAGGGAGGGAGGTGGAGAAAGTGCTTTGCTGTCACTGAAGCAAATGTAAATACCCTGCACACCACTCATGCTATACTACCCATGGAGGGAACAACACACTGAACAAATGGCCATTTGCATGAGCGTGTGTGTGTGTGTGTGTGTGTGTGTGTACAGGAGAGTGTTTGTACATCAGCATCTGTGTGTGTTTGTCCACTGCAATAATGCTTATCTCAGTGGATTATGCTGACTTGCAGCTATTAAGAACTTTAACACTTCCAACAGGGAGCTATTTCTACCACTCAATAGGGCGTCTATCACCCTATTGTCTGCTCCTGTGTGTGTGTGTGTGTGTGTGTTTGAGAGAGAGTATACAGTATGTGTCTGTAAAGCTATCAAATGAGTGTGGGCAGAAAAAAAGTAGCTAGTGGGACATAATGGAGGACAGATGTACGGGATGTAGGCAGCGATAAGGAAGGGTGTTGAGAGGACAAAGAATATGATAGGGATGGGTGATAGGGAGAAATGAGTCGACCACAATGGGCGAGTCTGTCACCGCGCCGGTTTTGACGGCAGCCCTCTATCAGGAGAGACAGGCGGAGATCTGACGTGATGTGATGTGATGTGCAAAGCAGACTAGAGATGCTACACGCCGCTGAACCAGGCAGGATGTGGATTAGCGTTACACTGATCAGCGCCGCAACAGCACGTCAACAACCGCCCGCACAGACAGACAGACAGACAGACAGACACGTGGCATGCGTGCGTGTTTACCCGTCTACCTGTCAGGGTGCATTTGTGCCTGCGCAATTTAATGATCTCCGCCAAAAACGGATTATCAAAGGGGCTTCAAATATCTGAAGCCTCTTGAGAGGAAGAAGGAACTGCCATTAGGGACTTTGGGGGGGTTGGGGAACTGGAGGAGAGTGTCAAGCCTCCGGCAATGTTTACCCTACTCAGAGAAAGACCCGATATCCTCGCTGGTACAGCCCTCAGCGACACACACATAATTCACCCAGCGCTAAAGATTTCTAATCACTCAAGCTGCATTGTGGGACTGCGTCAAAATTGAACGCGTGTGCGAGAATAATTAATTCATACGTGTTATCGATTGGAAGTATTTCTGTGCACGCACGTGTCCGTGAAGTTAAAGCCAGAGCCTCAGATAAAAAGGGGGCACTGTGCACATCCCTGAAAGGTCTCGTGTGCATATGCATACTAATATAAAGGTGATCAAAGAGGTCCAGGGTGTGATGAATGGTGGAGACAACACGATCAATTTCGCAGGCGATTAGCAGAACCCTGCAGACTGGGATCTACATGGACTGCCAGTTAGGGCACCTCACACACACACACACACACACAAAGATCTGTAAAATGCACATTTAAGAGGCACAGTAAAGTTAAAGAGTGTGTTATAGATGTCAGTGGCTACTTTGCAAAGACTGAGATGACGAGTGGATGGAGAAAAGTAAAACTAGGGAGCGGCTTGTTGGTCTTTTTATGGTAAAAGCACTCTGTGGAGTTGGGATTCATTTCCATGCAGGTGAATCTGTAAGTCTCTGGACTTGCGTGGCAAGGCGCTGTCCCTGCCTCTGATATGAATCATTGAGGTTTGAGGATGGTTAGATGGAGCAGATTGCAGGAGGTGCTAAAATGACCACTCTGTCCTCTTGCTCCATCCAGGTCTTCACGCACCCCAAAGGGGCAGTTGTTAAATCATTAAGGTTAAAGGAATGTACTCCAATGGTCACGGTGTGTTAAACTGACCTTCCTCCACTGACGGCCTCTTTTTTCCTTTCTCTTTTAATTTACTTTTTATGCGTTTTACGCGTCTATAAAAAATGTCTATGCATTCTCTCATGACAAGTGCGAACCACCTCTCTCAGGCTGCTATTTTGGTTTGACAGAAGCACTTTAGCTCTCGGTTCAGCGTAGCTGGAAAACAAGCAGGGAAATTGATGAGTAGACATGGAGGGTGAAGAAACAGATCTAAAAAGAAACAGTCAAAAAAGGATGAAACGAATGAGTTCAGTTAAAACGTGCAAAAATGAGTGGCTCTTTCTTTTCTTAGAAACAAGAGGGTTTTCAAACTGCAGTCACTAATATCATCAAAAAAGACAAAGCCCGGAGATGCTTTATTGAGAGTAAATAAAAGGCCAGGCATTTTTGGATGATGGGAAAGCACTGAAGGTGATCCTTCACAGAAGCGGGCACGTTTACTTGTTAAAGTTCTTGAGAAGCACAAACAAACATTCAGCAAAGTCACAAAGTCCTTCTGTAGTGTGCCGCATTTCAGTTAGGGGAGGACAGGAAGAAAAGGCTTTTAATGTAATCACAGTGATGTCTTCAATATCCAAATACTTCTGTGAGGTGTAGTTACAGAAAATATGTAACTATGTTTACGGATGTGAATGTAGAAGATATTTAGCGACACTGAAGTGTACAGCAATGCATTGTAATATTTACATACAATTTACACTGTTTGTCTTCGCTGTACAAGCACAACATGTCTTTTTATTTTAATTTTCTTTGTCTTAAATGCCTTTGTTTGTTCAGGTAGTAGCAGAAAGAGAGAGACAGGCTAAGCCGCTCAACCAGGTGAGCTGTCAGGGCACCCAGAAATCTGTTACTCATGTCAAAAATATCTTGACATTTGGATTGATGATAAACTTACATTCAACTCTCATATCGATCATCTTGTAAAAAAACTAGGTAAAAAAATTGGTTTCCTTTATCGAAACAAATCTAATTTTCCATTGGCATGCAGAAAGAAATTAGTTGAAGCTGTTTTCATGTCCGTTTTAGACTATGGTGACATCATTTACATGCATGCCTCTGCCTCCACTCTTAAACCCCTAGATACCATTTACCATTCTGCCCTTAGATTCATTACTGGTGCCACCTACTCCACCCATCACTGTACTCTGTATGGCTTAGTAGGGTGGACCTCCCTAGCTCAAAGACGTGACTCCCACATGTTTCTATTCATTTATAAAGCCCTCATCGGCAAACTTCCCATCTACATCTCTTCATTACTTGTTGAGTCCACAATCACTTACAATACCCGCTCTAGCAACTGGTTGCAATTGTATATTCCCAAAATTCGGACTGAGCTGGGGAGGTCTGCCCTCTCAGCTTATGCCCCACACATCTGGAATCATCTACAGCTAACTCTTAAGTTAAACTCACTCGTCCCATTCAATCACTTCAAATCATTAATTACTAACTCCCTTCCACCGTTTGCAATTGTTTCCTCTGATCCTTTTTTTCATTCTGTTCTTTATGGTATTTTATTGTGTATATCTGTTGTGTATTTTGTTTGTTTTGCTCTGTACTCTCGTCTGCACTGTAAATGAGGCTCGCCTCAGTGTACTAACGAGTTTACATAAAGGTAAAAGAAAGAAAAGAAAGAAGAAAAGATACTGAATACAAAGAAAATCAATACATTTCACATTTAGTCATCATTTTCGTCTGCCATAACTTTAAGGTGATTTTTTCAGTCTTTTATTCCACCATCAAAGGTGCCAGAGAAGGTGAACTTTTTTATTTTTAGTAGTAGTCGAGATCAAGATGTGAAACTGCTTCTTTAAAGATGTTTCTCTCTGAGGGACTGTACAGTGTAGCTGTAGCTGTGCTGGTTTTCCATACTGCCACTTGCTTTCTGGCAATCAATGGTAACTGGGGTGATTCATTATGTTGTGTGCATTTTTACCAATCTGGGCTGCTGACATCGTAATGTAGATCTTGAAGCACTTCCTCAGTTCTCCCGGCTCTTGACATGTCATTTTTTTCCTCACAAGTGAGAGAATTATCACTGCTTGAGGGCTGCGTTCTGTTTTGTTACAGGACTTTTCACACAAAAGCGTAAAAAAAGTGGGGTATGAAAATAAATGAGGCTGTATTCTGCCTGAAATTATGACATGTGTAAGTAAAAGAGGTTGTTCAAATGTAGGTACATTATTAATATTCGACTGGTTTAGCTAAATTGACACTCTCCTTATTTGACCATGTTTTTCCTCCTTTATAGCACTCCTTCAGTTTGATTCTGAGGCCTGATATGTTTATTATTAATCACTGGCTCTTATTATATTGTTATTATTACCATGACAACATCATCAGCCACATTCAAAGGTAGGATGCACAGTGTGTTGAATGTTCGTCACAGTCAACATGAGTCTGTGACGTGGAGACACTGGATGCATTGTGTGACTGACTCGGAAGACTTACAGCAAACATGGTGACATCCAGCTGTTATAACGCATTCCTTACATTTTATTTGTGATCTGAGACAACAAAACCATTTATCTAATCATTCAGAAAACAAATGCTCATTGTTTAGACCACAATATCCCCAAGATCTCACTTCTTCAGATATCTCCAAGCACGCAGTTTCGCCTCCAAACATTTCCCTATACTTACCCCCAAGCCGCCAGACAAAGACTCTGTGTATGATTTATTAAATCTGAATCCATGGAACAGGGGTCTGATCTCCAAGGCATATAATATAATACATAATATGGATTCTCCATCACGCACTAAAACGTGTTAAGCCTGAGAACGGGATCTGGAGATAGTGACACTGGAGGATGTCTGGGCTAAATGTATCTCCAACATACACACTTCGTCTATATGTATAACGCACAGACTGATTCAGTTCAAACTATTCCATAGGTTACATAACTCCAGTGATAGGCTAGCTAAAATATACTCATCTGTTCTTCCTACTTGTCCCAAGTGTGGCAACCAAGTATCACTGGGCCACATGTTCTGGTCCTCCATTGTTGTCTGTCTATCAGTTCTATGCAACACATCCCTTAAACCCAATCCACTCACTTCTATATTCGGAGTCACACCCTCAGAAATATGTACCACTAACACACAAAAGAGAGCAATAGCATTCTGTAGTCTTGTAACTCGCAGGGTGATTTTTAATAAATTGGAAATCTAACGCATGCCCACTCTTTAGGATGGATTCAGGAGGTTCTGTCTCTTCTTCAGCTAGAAAAAAATAAGACTTACACTGAAGGGCTCTTGCGACACATACATTAGAGTGTGGTCTCCCTTTATTGAGTATGTAAAGAAGTTCTCTAATCTCTAATCAATCATGTTATTTAAGCATTCCCTCTTGTCGACTCGTCTGACTATGCAGCACTGGATCCTTTTTTCTTTTTTTTTTTTCTTGTACTCGTGGTCCCAAGGGAGGGTATATGGGGAGGGAGTAGGTATGTATATATGTGTATGTATATATGTGTATGTATGTATGTGTATGTATGTATGTACCTTATGTCTCTATAACTGAAAATTTTAATTGCCATCTTACCTTGTTACAAATTAAAAATGGATTTGAGTGTTTGACCTGTGAAAGACACTGATGGACAGTAAAGTCCTAAAAACAAATCCCGTTTTTAAAATGTTGGGTTTGTCCCTGATCAAATGAGAGAATTCGATACTGAGGGAGAGGAAGAAGTGAGAGCCGGTGAGGGAACAGAGGAAGTAATCTTGTCCCCTCCCTCAGATATGGTAATTCATGCTAATCTCCATTCACATTCTTAATCTCTTAATTGCTTTAATTGATATGAAAGAAGGTTTAAGGTTGCCTGATATGGCAAATGTCAAGAGCACTTCCATTCTGCCTGCAGCACACTCACATATACTGTATATATGGTTGTCTACAATACACATGTACAATATGCTCAAAATGGATTAAAATGTAAAGTTAATTATGCAGTCATGTCTCTATTAAACAATAGTACTATAACACTCACTGCTGTGCAAGGCAATACAGAGACAAAGACAAATAAAATGCAAATACATACAGCCCCATAGCGACCAAATCCCTGTATAACAAACATAAAGAAGAAGACAGTCACAAACAGCCGTATGTATTCACACCGTTCACTTAAAAGGTTTTCCCTTCTCACTTTCTCACAATCTGTAACTTCTTATCCTTTGCTTTTTGGGTCACGCTGTTTATTTGTGTTTGTTTGTGTGTAGTGAAAGAGAGCAAGAGTGACACGGAGAAAGCAGTAAACAAATTCAGATTGAGGGTTTTTCCGTATAATTTGGTGAGACAAAGACTGTTATTGTACTCCACTATCATTTTGACTTAAGGCACCGATCTTAGTTGAAACACTTTAACGTCTACACACGCACACACACACACGTTAGTGCACAACAAAGGCCGAAAATACATCTCTCTAGGCTTCAGTATTGAAAAACAGGATTGGATGCAGTGAGATAAAAACATTAGCATATCCTTTTAGACGCAGTACAAGCACAGGCTACAAACGGTTACCATTCCTAAGCTTTTGTGCTACCGGGAGAGCAACAACAGTAAAAAGAGAGAATACACAAACACTCAAAAACACACATGCTGAACAACCTTTCACAAGAGACAGACAACAAACTAGACTACCCATGACCCCGTTATCCCCTTTGTTTTTTCTGCTTCTTCACAGTTCCACAACCACATCCCAGTTCCTAAAGGAAAGAGAGTCCACACCCACACCCAGGAACACAGACAGACACTCTGAGATAAAGCTGCAGCTTTAAACCGCGCAGCAACAAGGAAACAGTGGAGGTGTGAGCTGACACGGATTTGTTGTTCGGGCCAGACTGATTTGAAATGACAGAGGACTATCAGAGAGACGAAGAAGGTTGGCGGTATTAAGTATCCATGGTGACCTCGAGGTCAGCGCTACAGCTCTGCCATCTGACCTACCGTTTAACATCATATAAATGACCTGCTCTGTGTGTGTGTGTGAGACAGTGATCTATCTGTCTTGTGATGAATCCATCCTGTCCACGTGACCTACAGATTACAGGGAAACTGATTACCCTTTTCCTGCAAAGAGGGCAGCAAATACACAAAAACACACACATACACACACGCTGCACAGGCACACATTCACAGACAAACACACACACACACAGATGCGCATCATCTGTGGTATCAAGTAAGGTCAGGTTTTGGTCATTGACCTCTGAACTCGACCATCAGTTACATGGACAAGGTGATGATTTACCTTCTGCGTGTGCGTGCATGTTGGTGTGTGTTTGTGTGTCTGCTGACGCCAGGTCTGTTTCAGAATAGCCCCTCCTTTCTCTCGCTCATAAATTACCTGTCAACTGCAGAACAGATCGAACCAGAGAGAAGGAAGGTGGCAGAGATTGAAAGAGAAGCCTTTATGCGTCTGTTCAGGCCCGTCAGAAAGCCTCAACTGTGACAACAGCCTTGGAGCGTGGACTTAATTTAAAACACATGCTGCATTATGAATGATTAATTAGTGCAATACAGGTAAACATCAAACAAGGTTCCTGTCGTACGAACACACCCAGTTTCACAATACAACATCGTTAGAGTGAATTTACGCTCAACAAGGCAACAAAAGACCAAATAGCAAACGGTTTTTCAATCATTTCAGAAAGAGAATTTGAGGAGAAATTAGAAGAGAAAAGATAATGATTTCACTGAAATAATACGAGCCACTGCAATGAGAAGAATAGTGTCTTATTTGGGAGACAAAGGTGGGATCACAAGGCCAGCATCCTATGAGTCTGATTATTTGGCAGAAAAGCACCAGAGAGGGAGGACAGAGTGGGAGGACAAAACCCGAGAAGGAAAGAGGATTAACGTTGTCTGACAGTCAAAAGAGGGAAGACGGAATTCAAGTCCCACTAAAACACCCCCAGTAATGCTCCAGATTATTACGAGCGCAGTAGCATGCAATACGCACACACAAATCTGAGACATAGGAGTGAAATATATGTTTTCTTCGGTTGTTGATTAATCAGTTTTCGCGAGGAAAAAGTCCTGTGCTGATGTAAAAGCACGGTGTGTAATTCTGATTCTCTTCCACAGGCTGCGAGGTTTGTAGAAATGCCTGCAGCGTAGCATGAGTTGGAGAGTTGAGGCATAAACATCAAGAAATGAATCTATCACAAATCATGACATAATCACCCTTCTGATTTTAACAAGGACCGACCAGTCACCTGACCTGCAGTGTTACCTGTGGAAAATAAATTATAACAGTCCATAACACTAGTAAGACCTATGTAGTGGAACAGTGTGATTTATGGAGCTGTTATTACTGCCCAGTTGAGCTGCTAATGTTTCCTAATGAGGCATAGCCTCCAACTCAGCACAAAGGACTAAGTAACACAGAGAACTGGAGACAGCAAGTGTTGCATCACGGTGGAGGAACAAAATCTGATCACTGAACGGAGCTAATCCACAACCAGCTGCAGATGGGGCTCAGGCAAATATAGTAAGAAAACATAAAATAAAAAATAAATATGTGGTTCAAAGCAGTTCCTTTCAAGATGTCCACTGTCCAGTTGTCACTGCTCTCTACTCTGGTGTGTGTGCGTTTGTAGCCTTATCCAAAAACTTTAAAGAAAGGCAACTGAACCTGTAGAGTTTCTTGAAGACGTTATGTCAAGTAGTAGCAAGTAGCAAGTAGCTTCTTCGGTTCTAACGGACCATGACCTGGGTGACTGAAAACCTCACAGACCTTTTGTAGTTGCAGCTGGTAACTAGCTTCTGGTCTGGACAAAACTCCACACTGAGACATAGTCAAACTTTTTGTGAACCGGGCCAATGTGTCCCTAATATATACGCCTCCAACAGTGTACAAGTATAGCCACTCTTATGAGATGCATGTGTCCTCTGGCTAACCAAATACCCCTCCATCTGAATTCACATCATCTGCCATGACACTGAATTGTATTTTCACTATAGAGAGCCGAAGTCCCGCCCCCTTCCGATTGCCTCCATGGGACCTATCTTTCGAAAAAAATATGAACGGCAGTCTATGGCGAAAGATAAATTATTTTCTGGTCCCGATCGACTTGTGCCTTGGATTATACATATGTTGTTTTTCAGAATAAAAAATGATTTTACATCATGTCAAGAATGTCACAGTTTGTCGCAAGATAGTTAAGTAAAACGCTATGGAAAATACGTAATTAAACGAACTACAAGTCCAAGTCGCTTACCGCTTACCCGCATGCTGGCGCGTACAGAACCGACCAAAACTCCCTTGGTGTAACTACAGCTCTCGACATGACCCGATTTATAATGATTTTCACCTCGTTTGATGCTTCTGCCTTCGTCCTGGAAGAAGGCGGTAAAGCTCAACAAGGAGACAGCCGTAGTTCTCTAGTGACGTACATTGTTCGAGACGAGAGATGTAGTTCACTAAGCGATCTCATACAAAACCTAATGTTGTTCAGCTTATTTACGTCAAATAATTTATCTCTTGACGTGAAAAATTATCTTTTGAATTCACACACATCATATGTGAAATTCGAACGGGACCAAAAAATAATTATGATCTCTCCATTAACTCCCGTTCATATTTTTTCGAAAGATAGGTCCCATGACCCGGAAGTAGAAGGGCGGGACTTCGGCTCTCTATGCTGTCAAACATATAATGTTTCATGTATGAAAATAAAAGTTTCACTGGTATAATGTGGTGAGTCAAATATCTCCTGCCCCTGCAATAGACTGGCGACCTGTCCAGGGTGTACCCCGCCTCTCGCCCGATAACAGCTGGGATAGGCTCCAGCAGACCCCGCGACCCTTCACAGTAACAAGCGGTTACAGAAGATGAATGAATGCATGAATATCTCCAGCGATAATGCCCCTTCAAGCGTGCCATCAATCCCATATAACATCTCAACAGCTGAGTGTAAAAACAAAATCAGTGAGCTCATAATAATGATGCAATAGTCAGGGCAGCTGATAAATGGACAGATTAAAGGTGGAGAAAGGTTGAGAGGGAGCAGAAGAAAAAGGGGGGATCAGAAAGACAGAAGCATTAGCAGGAGAAACAGGGAGACCGGAATCACTCAGGCATCAAATGGTCTGTCTGAATTAATCCCGACCATCCCACTTTCCCTGTCTCACACACACACACACACACACATGCACACACACCTCCCCGTGTATGCCCTGCAGCAACAGATGCTAGCAGACAGAGAGGCTTCCTCCGCCTCTTCGTCTTGAATCTCGTTCTCCGGTTCTATTTTTCTGTCTCCTCTATCTTTGTCGTTACTCTCGTCTTAGAAGATAAAATGCCAGTCATCCTTCGCTCTGCTTGTAAACAACAAATGAGGACGCAATAGTGTAAGAGGAGACCAATGGGCAACGGGGTTAGGCAGGGGAGAGAGAAAGAGACTAAAAGAGAGAGAAAGGCAGTGGCTATTTGATAGTGTCAGCTGTATAGAGGAGATACAGACAGGCCATTCATCTCAATGGATCAGATAGCAGTCCCTCTGGAGAGTGTGCACGCACGCACGCACGGGAGCATAAACACAAAGAAGCAGACTGGAAACACACAACCGCAACAATCCAGGATTAAAACTATGAAAAGCACCCTAGGGTTCGTTAAGTCCTGGATCCGTTCTACTAAAGAGCTGCACGAGACTGAGACTGAGAAATGGCAAAAGTTTACTGTTTTTTCATCTGAGTATGTAAGTGTACAAATGTGTGGGTTTTCTTTTCCATCTCCTCAGCAAGCCGTACGCCAGTGTTAGCCAGAGAGAGAGAGAGAGAGAGACTAACAGGCAGGGAAAGAGAGACAGAGTCTGAAAGCCCTTTGCATGAATCACAGTTTTCAATTTCACATCACAGAGGAGTCAGGATGTGTGCGTAAGTAGACTAGCTCTTTCAAACCTTCTAGCATTTAGACACTATCTGAACCCCGGCACACACACACACACAGAGAACGGGGCCATTGTAGAGCTGTCAACCATAACAGCTGGTCTCCTGAGTTTATGAAGGATGTTGAGGCAGAGTAAAAATCAGAGCTGTCTGTGTTACGTTCAGCCAATATCTAATTAGGTCTGTCTCCTTGACCACTGTGTATTCACCATCAAATTTTTAATTTTACTTCATTTTGGACTTTCCTTACTACAGCATGCAGGAAATAAACACCTCTTCGTGATTAAGCAAAACTCGTCACAGGCTGAAAATACAAAAAAACAAAAATGAATGGATATTTTCAATTTCACATTCACAAAACTAATACTACTGAATTTGTGGCTGACTGAGTGAAGCAAACACACATACTATATACGGATACATGAATGTATTTCAGGACCACATCAATCAGCATCTTTCTACCTATAGGTACTCAAAGCTAGCCTGGTCGTTACCATCCTACGTTTCCGCCCACAATTTGATTTCGGTCTGGCACGGAGTCTGGCCAAATTGCACTTCCGCGGTTTGCGTGTAACCGCGCCAGTCAGCGAACAGTTGAGTGATGACGTGGAACTCGCCTGCCGAGTTGCTTGTAGTCCAGCGAAGCTTGTAGTTCAACAGCACAGCAACAATGGCGACGGAGGAAGAGACGCTAGAAGCCATCCGCGAAGTTGTCTCAACTCTCGAGAGCATCACGGAATTAAAACCAGAACAAGAGGCTTGTCTTGTCAATTTTATAAATGGCAAGGACGTCGTAGCTCTCCTTCCAACTGGCTTTGGGAAAAGTTTGATTTATTTAACTGGAAGCGGAAGTGGTAAGCGTAAGAGCCTGAACTCTGGCGCACAATATACGTCATTACCAAACGTTGATGATTGGTTAAGGGAACTCCAATGATTTTAAACCTCAAAATAAGCATCTGCCCATTACGGAGACAGATTCCTATTACATTGGGCCAGACTAACGTGCAGACCGAAATCAAATTTCGGGCGGAAACGTAGGATGGTAACGACCAGGCTACCTCAAAGCATCTTCCAGTCACAATGACACATCAACCCACTTGTTCACACAAACACAAATTGTCAAAGCGCTGGGAGCAGCTTGGGGTTCAGTGCTTTGCTCAACGACACTTCGGCATAAGGTCCGTGCACAGATCGAACTGCTAAAACTGGTTCATTGACAACCAGCTCTACCTGCTGAGCCATCTAAATCTATCCCTTAATCCAATTAAGCACCACGACTCTGATATTTCTCTATTGTATTTTTTTATTGTCTTCAACAACATTCTTGTGTCCCAGTGGCTGCAGTGTTTTTTTTCTTCCTCACAAGATGCTTGATGGTGGATGCAAGTACCGATGCTTTTTAATCCACTATGAATTCGTGATGGTGCAGTTTTCTCACTGTTAAGCTGAATAATTACATAATTACACAAAGCCTGCTTTTATTAGCGTATTGTGACTGCAAGGTGATGATTCAGCACCTGGGTTACAGGTTGAGTGCAGAACAGTATTTTCTTTTAAGAGTACATGACAGCTCCGCTAATGAAGACGCACCAGGGTAATAACAACGAGCATGTGACTAATTAATGGTTACTACGCTGACTAACAGAGGTGGAGATCGGAATTCACTTAAGTATAAAAACCATTAAATGCGTGAAACTATCAATTTTGAAAAAGAAAACACATTTATCTGACAACTATGAGTAATTGTAAAATATTCATGGGTGACCAAAAACGAATGTTTGTTATTGTTAATTATAGGCTGTGAGAAGTTCCGCAGCTATGTGATGTTTGTTTGACAAATGACAATGACAAATAATTTCCAAAATTGTTGGTAATTTCTCTCAAATGACTTCTCAATTAACCGAGTCATTATTTAAATAATAATAACTTAGGAGTACTTTCTGATGATACCACAGTCACCATGTTTGTTGTGTTTCACCTGCTATTTACAGTAGCTGTCTTAGAAAAGATTAGATATCTGATCTGTTCATAGATGGTAGTAAGATGTACAAATAAAGCAAGACAGAGAAGCAGCTAGTTTAATAATGGAAGACGAATACTTTCTTTTCCGTCAGTGCAGTCAATATGTCAACTGTTTTTGACTAATGGACCACTTGTAAACACACACAGAGATCAGTAAGAACAGAAGAGCTCAAGGTAAGTTAAACCTGAAAAGAGGAAGATACATACAGCACTACCAACTACCAAGCAACAGACATATGTGGTTTGATGAAAAGTGTAGAGGCAGACAGCAGGTAGCAACTCACACGTCTGCGAATACTCATTTAGACATTCAACTTGTCGGTAAAGAGGAGATGTTGATGGTCAAACCTGTACTCACACGAATGTTTGGTGGATAAAAAAATACTATGCACCAAAAGAACATAAAAATAGTTTCAAGAGCTATTACCGCAAGTGCATGTCTGAGTGTGTTTGTTTAGAGCTTGCTAGATGAGCAACCAGGCTTAGCTCCCCTTATTCCTTCATCCGCCCAAATCTCCTCCAACTTCTCCCCTTCTCAGCTCGTCTTTTAGTCTCATCTTCCAACCTGACTTATTTAGCGCAAATCCTGCCTTAGCTTCTTGACAAAAAGCCTTGGCTCCAGCCTCACTGCTGCAGCTCTTTTCACGTGCCCTTTGCATCATATTCGCCTTTCTCTATCGGAAACACAGTGCGTAACTTTGCCAGTACGAAAAAAAAGGTGTAAAAAGGCGGTGAAAACAACAGTCCTGACTGATAATAACAGAACGGCAAAGCTCTCATTTAATAAAATAATGTGGCATAATCATACTGTGTACCGCAAGTGTATGAGTGGAAGAGGAAAAAACAAGCCCAAAAAATTTAAAGAAGAAGAAAGCTGATAAGAAACAATTACAATCTGACTAGCCAACACTGCTAGTGCTTGTCTATTTTTATCCGCTCATGGTATTTTGGGTTCCAAATCTGTTTGCATATAAGTTTGTGTGTGTGTGTGAGTGCACGTGTGTGTATTTGGGGTGTGTGTATGCGTGCGTACAGCCTCGGTGATCAGGTCTAAAGCTGCGTGTAGGAGATAAAGGAAGTCATTAGTGAATTTTGCCTCTTAAGACCCTCTAATGCCTTGAATGGGACCCCGGCCAGAGGTTAGGGGGTGTGTGTGTGTGTGTGTGTGTGTTGGAGAGTGTGCGTGCGCATGCGTGTGGCATTGTAATCTCAATCCTTTGCCAGGGAGAACACCAAAAACTGTGCACATCAGTGGCTGCTGTAACTCAAACTAACTTGGGTAACTTTTGAGTCAACGCTGCAACAAGCCTTGTCTGAAATAAATTGAAATGAATGCCCTGTATCACTGGATGATTGGAAAACCTGTTGTACAGATGTAATATTTCAGCTGCCTGCAGTCATATCATACAAGCTATGTTAGAAGGTTAGAGATTCACATTCCTGCCCAGTCCAGAGCTACAGTAAGAAGAATGATGGAGACAGTAAAAGGATTGGGGGTGGGTTGGGGGGTTATGGGCTCATAATGTATCAGAGGACTTTTTGATCAGCATTTAGCAGGATTAACAGAGCACTAGATCAATATAACTGCTAATAGACGCATTGATCTTCATCTACAACTGCCTAGTCCACATTCTGACTTGCATGTACGCATCCTCACCGACACGCAAACCCACGTGCAAACACACACCCTCAGGATGCCTACATGTGCACGCTTACAGCAACGAGAAACGATAAACGCTGTAAGAGTCACTGACAACAATTGCTGTGGGAATGTGAGTCTGTCAGTCTGTCAGCTGCGTAGGGGAAATACACACAGACACACCACTATCTAGACTGTCAATTAGTCCTCCAATAAAACCATACACAACTGGAACCATGCAGTCTTACGGCTAAGGAACTCTCCTGCACACAAATACACATGTGTAGATATTACACACACATAAACAAGCATATCCGCTAAACACACACTTTGATGCAGCAGAAATGCACACAACTCCTTGGTAAACAACAAACAAATGTTGCCCGCTTTGAATAAACAAATTAAAATGATTGCAGGTTGGACTGGGAGTAAATACAACACTTAGCTAATTACTCCGTCAGTGTCTGACTTTAGCTAAATAAATACACACACTGGCATGCAAACGGATACGTTTTCATTCATTTGAAGAACGAAGACGTATAGAACGTGTTGCTTAAAGACATGAGAATTAGATCAAACTAAAACAAGCGATACAAGAAGACATACAAATTCCAATTACGCTTGTTTCCATTACTCTGGGATTCAGAAAGAAGAAAGTGAGGAAAGAAGAGGGGCTCCACCTTGGCACTAACCTTTTGCAGAAAAGCTTTATATACAGCCGACTTCCTTCTGAAGCAGTTTTTTTTTTTAAACAGTCAAGGGAATAAGAATACAATTCAGTTTAGCACCTGACAAATACAACATCGACGCAGACATGAACATACATGCACACTTCACACAATTCATCTCGCACGCAGTCAAGAAATAGCTCCCAATCACACAGCTCTCCGCTGATTTGGTGCAGAGAAAAAGCAATTTATTAAGATGCCTCTTAGGAGCTTAGACTCAAACTAAACTGCTACACTGGCCTACTTAGACACACACACACACACACACACGGAGTAAGAGGAGAGGTAGTCCCTCACTTCTTACCAATACACTCATTTACACTTACATACAAATACAGACTCCAATTAGGCATAAAGAGATCCCAAAAGAGCGTCATCAGTAATAGCGAATATAGCAACTAATTAAACTTGCAGTCCATTATACGATGTGATCCGAAGTGACACTAACAACCAATCTCTGTTCCTTTACACGCATACCAGCCTGTCCGAGGGTGACTCTGTAGCTATAGCTACCAGGAGAGGCAGCCAACTCATCATGACAGGCCCTAAACTTTCCTCTGACCTCTTCTTTCCTTCCTTCTTCCACCACGCTCAATAATTCCAAAAGCACTTCCTCAGCCCGGCTCTAATGAAGGTAAGGCGTGTATCTCTGAAATATGTTAATTTAAGGGATTAAATTGAAATCCGGCGTGCGCGCGCAGGTGTGAGTCTGAGAGACGGAGCGAGGAGGAAAGCCAGACTGTAACAAAAGTAGTCAAGGCAGCGAGACAAAAAAAAAACCCAAGTCTGGTCTGATCCTCCTATATTAGCTTGAAACACTCCACAGTTATCTCATTTACACACATACACAAGGATCTACACGTAAATAACAAACACACACTTTTTCCTAAACACTCTTGTAGACTAATATCATGTTTGATTCATTAGTGGAGTCATGCAACCAGCACAAAACCCTGTAGCAATTAACATCTGACACACACACAGCTTAGCAAAATACGTGTACATGCCCACATGCATACATACATTTTTACTTAACATCAGTAATATAAAGGCACAGACGCACACACACACGTGCACACTCATGCAAAGCAACTTCAAAATTCATTCCACTAATACAGTCTCAGTATTTACAACCTGCTTGAGAAAACATGGTCCTTCTTAATTAGATTAAACAAGTGTGTGTGTGTGTGTGTGTGTATGTGTGTTTACATGCGCGGAACAACAGGTGAGGCAGGGAGACGGCGCAAGGCAGCATAAAGAGAGAGGGGAACAGACTGAGAGAGGGGTAGAAGGAAAGGAGGAGAGACCAGACCTTCATTCTGTATTCAGGGAGGTGGTGTAGATCGTTAGCTAAATAAATTAGAGCCTTGCGGCTGTGGATATCACACTGCCATATGTCAGAGAGAGAGAGAGAGAGAGAGAGGGAGAGAGACTGGTGGAGAGGAAGAGAGAAAAATCTGTTTGCAGCTGTAAGTGTGAATAAATACATACGAATAGCAACAGAAACAGATGTGGTCTCAGCTGAAAAAAAAAATGTCGGGATCGGGGAGAAAAAAGGGGGAAAGGGTGACGAGAGGAGAGGACAGGAGCTAATCCAGTAGTTGAACTGAGACCAGAGTTAAGCACATATGAGCTTATACTCTGCCCTGGGCCTTGCAGAGCACACACACACACACACACACACACACACACACACTTATATACAGAGAAGGAGTAAGAGTGTGTGTGAGAGAGAGATTAATAAACCATTGTAAAGCATTTGGATAAGCATTTAAGAGAGAAAGTGGTTGTTGAGACATTAAATGACCTCATCACCAACTTGGCTGAGTAGACCACAAACCCATGCAATCAGCACCACAAGACCCCTAAACTCTCAGCTAGAGGTCTGCACTTTAGGCATACGTTTATTTAGGGCTGCAGAAAACGATTGGCTTTTCAATCGATTAATCTAACCAATATTATTTCAATTAGTCGACTAGTATATCGATTATTTTGAAGAATCCATTTTAAAGTTTTACCAAATTATACTGTTCACATGTAGCAGACACAGGGAGAACCATAGACTGCATGGAAACTAAAAACCTCAGCTAAAGGTTGCTTCCACATAGAGAGGAATGGAAATTTGCGTTGTTTAGTTTTATAGGTCTATGTGTGCAGAAACATTCTGCTTCTTCTGCGCTGTTTCTCAAAAGGCCACATGGCCGCCTCCAAAATCAAGTCAATCCCCTGAAATTCCCAACTTTACAGCAGAGAAATGTGTTTACAGTCTGTTACAAAAAAAAAAAAACAACTTTGGTCTCTGGCGGAGTCATGCGATACCAATATGGCAAGAGCCGGAGCATTACACTTCAAACCACTCTTGTCACAGAAGGTTAGACCGTCGTTGTATACAGTCAGCGGTCCTTGCGGTATGCACGACAGATTGGAGTTGCAGTCGACAATTTTCTTCTGGAAAATTTCTCATAGTCAGATGGTACTATGATGATTTCCAGGCATATAAAAGAAAAAATATTATAAAGAATTCAATAAAATGTGAGGTGAATCTAGCCTGACGAGCCAGACCCACATTAAATGTAGGGTCTGGGCACTCTCCATAGACGGGGCTCAACCGGAGGGGTGGGATAAACGGTTAGTAGGATAGCGATAGGATAGCGCTACAACCAATCAGAGCAACGAAGAAGGTGACGTAGTCAGAGCGACGGAAAAGAGAGTTCCGTGCATGTGTTGTGGAAAAAACTTATCCCAATAGATATTAAATAGTTCTTGTTGCATCCTGTTTTTTTTTTTTTTATGAGTTCGCCTACAGGTTGACTTTCTCCTGCATTAATCATTTTTAAGCTGTGGATCAAACTTTTGCCGTATCCGGTTGGCAAAACTCCAAATACATCCTTCTTTTGTAAGAACGACCTCAGTGCAGTTTCTTGTTCTTTTCTCAGAGAAAAGCTTAACTTCAAGTCTTTCAGAGCGGCGGCCAAAGCCAATTCGAAAGAAAGTTGTTCGCTAGCAGCAGCCATCGCTCTGGTAGTTCTAGCAGGACGGGGAACTCACGCGTAATTCACGGAACTTATGGTCGCAGCTCAGTCGTCATCATGTTAAGCCCGCTCACTGACTTGTGATTGGCCCGGTCCATCTTGGATTTTTCGAAATCTCAAATCAACGGAGAGTAACTAGACTGCCCCTGGAAGCAAAAGTAATTTGCTGCCGCTAGGGGCGCGTCTAGATTCTAGGCTAAGGTGAATCAGTATTAAACTGGAAAATAGATACAGCATGAATTCTTAAATAGTGGATCATATCGTCAAATCATGTGTAATTTAATGAGCCAAGGGATGACTATGTAGTCCTGCTGGAAAATATTTTTTTTGTGCTTTCTCTGGAGTTTTGGTGGCAAATTAATCACCACGCATGCAAATTCATTTACAGCGGTTCTTTGTTGAGGCTGCAGCAGTTGTAGCCTGTGCTTTTCTTACTTTGACGTGCCTTATTTTTATTCTGTGTCTGTATTAAACACAAGGACAACCACAATCAAGCAGACATGCGCACACACAGGCGCCCGCAGACACACTAATGGCAGCACAACATCTAGAGTGGGATTATACAGCTTAGACATTGATTAGACACACCTGAACCCAGGAGAGAAGGAGGGATCGACAGCAGAGGAGGTGGGAGAAGAGAGAGCAGGGGGGGGAGTATGTGGGGCGTCTAAAAGCATGTTGGGAGATGAGAGTATAGAGGAAAGGGTGGAGAAAACAGGCGCTGGCTGGGGTGGTACAGGGGTGGAGGGGTGGTGAGGTGTAAATGTCTCAGAACATGTCCTCTAGTGGTAGAAGAAGATGGGTGGAGCGCAAAGGAGTGAAAATGCTGTCTGCGCACACCGCCAGAGAGGTTTTAACACTCCTGTTTGTGGCCAAGGTGTGAAGACATGCACTCTCATAGATATCCCCCTCTCCCCACATACAAACATACGCACTCAGTGCACATATACACACACCTAAAGCTCAGAATAGACCTTTTCCACAACAATCAAAATTCTACCCACAACCTTACGCACATGAAAAGACCAGAATAGAGCCTGGAGTCAATGATGCATATCCATGTCTATTTATAAAGTCCTGCAGCCTACACTGGATTGCAACACAAAGCAGCATTCCCCCCTCTGCTTTTAGATCTCTTGACTCTTCCATCATCCTCTTGCTCCTCCATAAATAGAGGAAAAAAGTTTTTTATTCTTTCTCTATCCTCTTCTTTTTCTCTCCATGAAGAATGTTGCAGAATAAAGTGTGTTAAGAAAGTCAAAGATACCAACAGAAAGTATAGCATTTCAATTTCTGTGTATAAATATCTGGCAACACTAATATCAAGGTATAGTTCATGCCTTGTTTGTACCATATGTGGAATAAAATATCCCCCCCAAATGGTTGCCTTCCTGTTTGGGAGTTACTAGCGTGGAAAGAAAAAGAAAACTTTCACACATATTATTCCTTTTCTACCAAGAAAAAGAATATCTTCATGTGTCATAATTTATGCACAGAGACACACATGCGGACGCAGACAGCAGTGAGATATAAAGATTATATCACCAGACATAAATGGGCTTAAATGAATGAATACTTTGCATCATTTGTGTATTTATGGACGCCCCAACCGTGAGCAGCTGGTAAACACCGCAAAGTCACAGAGAGCAGATGTACTTCAGAGACCAGCATAAACATTTATTCACCGGAAGCAGAGTCACACATTCGAACACACATGCGCACGCAGGAACACACACGTACATGCTACCGTGACCCAGTTTGCTCTTGCATATCTACGGCTGATTGCAAGGCCCTCGTTTACTCCTCCGTGATTTTACCTCTTTCTCACAAAAAGGAAAATTACGGCTAATGTTCTTATAATCTGATTATATGATTATATAACTACTGCCGCTAATCTAACACTCTCTCTCTCTCTCTCTCTCTCTCTCTCTCTCTGGCTTTCTCTTGGATGATCGGTGATTTATGTCTTTAAAAGGAAGTATAAAACCAAGAGCAACGGGTGAAACGAACTGTGAGATTAAACTAACCCTCCTCCACGAGTTTCTCTCTCTCTCCCTCCTGCGCTCTCTCTCTCTCTCTCCCCCTCCTCTCTAAATTATCTGAGAGCTGTAATTAAAAAGTGCACTCTGGTTCTTGCGCGGTGCTAACAAGAAGGCCAAAATGCACACATGGATACACACACAAATCCAGACTAAATTAAAGATAGTTCAAGCTCAACTAATCATCTGAGTCAGTGCCATAATGAGTGGTATGAGAGAAACACAATAAAGTACAAATCTGAAGTAAAACAAAGCACCACAATTTTATAGTAGTGTATGTGTCTCAATATTCTCTCTCTATATATATATTATCTTCTAATAAATAAGTTTATTGCTGCATGCAAGTACCTAAGCAAGAAGCCAAACATATACAAGGAAAAGATTGAGATTTCAGATGTGATTTCACAGCGGCATTGCTCCAGTGACGAAAAGGTGTCTCGGTATCCCAGTTGAGAAACCGCTCTGTGCAGGTTTTACAGCGTGCGCGAAGCCAGATTTACTATCATCCTCAAGTATAAAACTCACAGTCCAAAAGAAATCCTTGTAAAAACCTGTTTATTCACCAGCAGATTAAACTGGTTTTGTATTTCCCACATAATAATGCTCTTGATGATTTAAGATTATGATATCGTGATCCAGCAGTACAATAAGAAAACCAGTTTGGGGAGTTCAATGTGAGTTTGACATCAAAGGAAACACTCAGCCGTGCGGCATAACAAGCTAACCAGATGCAGCTTCCGCCTCCTCAGATAAAATTCAATCACCGTGTTTCGTTGAACGACCCGAACAAACATGTGACATGTCTTGTGTTAGCTCAGTGGTTCCCAAAGTGGGGGGCGCGCCCCCTAGGGGGGTCGCAGAGCCATTGCAGGGGGGGCGCAGGGCGCGGATCGAATTAGAGGGTGACAATTTTTCAGGACGCCCGCGAGTCACGGTATTCCCACTGGTGTCATTTTCACTGTTGGTAACGTGATAGGGACGAGATAGAGCAAATAATTAACGGGAGCGGGCGGGACCGGGACGGAGGACGGGGCCAGAGATTAAACTAAAAAATTACGCTGCAATGCGGTGAGTGTTCCCAACTTTAGACAACAACATAGGGAGCGAGACGGGATTTAGGAGTCTTTCTCTCGGGATTTTGCGGGACAGGATTTCTTTGGGGGGGGGCAGTTACGTGATCGGGATATGACGGGAGTATTTTTGTGGGCTCGGGATGGGAGCGATGAGATGGACAGGTCAGTAAAGTTTACTTTTATTTGTTCAAAAAAGGCTGATGTTTGTATTAATTACAATGTGTGAAATAAACTACAACGAAGTGAAGTGATTTTCTCATGTACCAAAGGGGGTCCCAGCAGAAATAGTTTGGGAACCACTGTGTTAGCTAAAGTTTGGAACACATACGAGGATGTACCAGTGTAACATTAGATATATATAACATAACATTATATGTGAACAAAGAGTCCAGCCTCAGTCTTGGAAGTATTTTTTTTTGTAAAGCAGGACATACATCCCAACTATTCCCCCGCTCCTATGGAGACATAAAAAAATCCATCTTTGACAGCACATCACTAAACCCTATTCATATTTATTATCAAATGCTTCAAGCCCATACCATACAGTCTCCTTTGAAAGTCTTACAATAGCTTTAACAATAACTTGGTTATGCATTCTTGTACAATAGCAAGGTCTAATTTTAAGAATCAAGCAGGACCCATGTGTTCTTGTGATATATTCATAATTTAGGTGGAGAACAGAAATGTAAAATTGCAGTGTTGAGAACTCAAATTATTTCCTCCTGTTTCAGTCGGCTGCTCTGTACAACTGGCTGCTGCTGCAAAAAAAAATAATTAAGAAAATTCTTTCCAGCTTAACAATAAGACTCAACAATAAGACCGGCCTAGGTTGAAATGTCAATCTACGATTTTAGAAAATAAGAGCCTCTCAGGAAAACACTCACCATTTATCCTGCTGGCCTGGTTTGTGTTTTTGTCTGTGGGTTGGTGTTGTTGAGCGGCCAAAGGGAAGGATTTACAGTGTAAGAGTAGCAATGGCACACTTAAGAAAGTGTCCCCTTCATCTTCCCATTGTCTCTTCCAATCAATATGGGGAGGCCAGAGCTCTGTACGCATTTTTGACATATGGCGTGAAGGCTGTACTGGTCAATAAACGTGGGCGTGTAGGGTGAGGACCGTGGACGCTACCAGCGCCTGCACTTAACAGCAATTAACCACATCAACACACAGTACAAACATTCAAAAGTTTCACAGAAAACACAGCAAAACAAATTCATTTTGATACAAGAAAGAAAGATATCTCTAGCAAACACATACACGGGCAGAATCCTTTTATTAAAATACCCAGTGAGGGTTAATTTGGCAGGTGTCCCACGTCTGTTCAAAAAAGGTAAAGCTGCATTTGTTTTACAGAGTAAACATCCAAAAATGAAAACATATCGCACGTTGGTATTGTACATCCCAAATCCCATTAAAAATGCTGTGTCGGGCAGCATTCAGAAGTATGTCTTGCATCTCGAAAATAGAATAGAGCATTCAGTGTGTTTTAATCCTTGTATCTCTCCCTACAGACATGTGCCACCATCACAGTAGTGATTCCTTTTATACAGACACACACACACACACAATAACACAGCATATAAGATGAAATTACTTTTAATACACCCATACTTTCAGTACTACCAAGGAACTAACCAACTAATTCTCCAGGCTCTCGGCATTAAATATTAAATCCTAACCATATAATATTCGGTGTGACGTGTTTTTTTTGTTTCTGGGTATTTGGATAAGAGTTGTTAAAATGTTTCAGTGGTGTCTGTCTGCCAGCAGAAGAATTACACAGCCAGAGGGAGAAAAGTTGGGCATACTCTATAGAAATATATGCCATTGCTCCTGCTGCTGTGGGTTGTAGGGTTTTGATAGCCTGCCTGTTTACATCTGACTTCTCATTTTGTGTTTGTATTCATATGTTCACACCATTAGGTACTGTGCATTTATAGAGACACCGCTAATTAACACGCAAGTGCTGCAAATCAATCCACAGAGAATTACAGCTTTACACCCCAGACGCACACACCTGAAAACACAGAGTACGTTATGAAAGTTGAAGACCAGAAATGTACTGATGAGTGAGTTGAATGCACTGCAGCACACACTGTATTCAAACTAGGGCTTTGACTCCGAACTTCGTTATTCGAATATAATTCGATTATTTTAAAAATTGAAGATATTCGAACGAATTTTTGGGATCTCTTAATATTCGAACCTGTATGGGAATTATTTTTTGTAAATGTGTTTGCTTGTAAACGTTGTTTTCAATTCAGATTCCGAGTTTTTTTTTTTCACGCCTGGTGAAGTAAAATCGCGAGCTCATTAGCAAGGCTATTGTTGGCCATCTGGGCTCCTGTAGGTAACGTTAGCATGCTAGGTTCCTGTAAGCTTGTGTATTTCCGATGGAGCGTTAACTGTGTCGTAACAGCATCTTCTGTTATATTCTGCTCGTTACATCTTCATTACGACTGCATATCTTGTTTGCTTAATAATAAAAATGTTAACACGCATAAATACTCAGCCTTTCGTGCACGTAGTCTATTAACATTGACTGATACACTGCCCTCTGGTGGACAGAACATATAGAGCTTAAGTTTGATACCAATATCAGTCTTACTGAAGACATTTAATGGTCAAAATATAATTAATAAATATTTTAATATATTCAAATTTTAATATTAATAAACAAACGAACTTCGAATATGATTTTTGGGCAAAAGTCAAAGCCCTAATTCAAACACACACTTAAGTACTTGTGCTCATGAAGTGGCATTATGGCGACACAGTGTGACCAGTAAGGTGCCATCCTTGTACCTTAGTGGAATTTGTGATTACGGCCCGGTGTGCCAGGCTCCCAGGCTGTCTGTGATTGGCTGATTGAAGTAGACTAATGAATGACTGCGTAAAGAAGCAGGAGACTTATTCTGGTCTGATTAATGTGTTTTCCTCAATGCCAATTAAACACTGATTACACAAATTAACAACTCTGGGCCACCATAATCACTAAGTGCTCACACAGGGACCGGCGTTGATGGAAAGGGCTACATACGCACACACACACACACAGACACAGACAGACACACATACACACACAGCTGTAAGGCACCACACCCCATTTGTCCTTCTATCCTTGCCCAAAGCCCATCAAATGCTGCCAGGCCTGGCAGTTGTTATAACCTAATGCTTTTAGCTGCATGTCGTCCAAGATAGAGTTACCGACCACATTCACCAACCAGCCTCTCCTCTGACTCACTCGCTCTCTCTCTCTCACACGCACACACGCAAGGGGGAAAAAAAGACGTCACCCAGAGCCATGCAAGAGTGCACATACATCGGGCCTCAGACAGACAGCTGGTGCCAAAGGGTGCAGTTAGTGGATCCCCCCTCTGGGATGGGTTCCCACCCCCTTTTCCCTTGCAGGGAGCCAGAGGGAAAGAGGGACAACGAGAAGTGAGATTAAAGGGAAGGAAATGGGGACAGGAGAGGGTAAGGGGGGAGGCAAGTGACAAAGCAAGATAGGAGTGGGTGAAATAAAAAAGGAAAGTTCCTGTAGACTGAATGTAATGTGACACCATGGGGTGGGGGGCTGACAGCATGGAAAGACAGTCTAAGAGGGGAGAGAGAGCAATGAGGGGAAAACAGGAGAAAGAGAGAGAGGGAAAATGAAAGGGGATTTGAAAAAACTCCCCGAAATTCCTTGTCATCACATGTTGGATGTGTGTGTGTGCGTGTTCTCGTTAGTGGGAGTTGTGTTCAGTTAGTTTGTTTGTATGTGGGTCTACATTTATAAACATGTGTGTATGTGCAACACAATGAAAAGTACTGTTTCAGCAGAACTGTGCCGCAGAAAATTGAAAAACTGAAGTATAAAACAGTTTTCTTCCATCCAAGTGGATCCACACACACACACACACTCCTCGTGAACCCGTGTGTGTGTGTGTGTCTTTGATAGCTGCTGTACTTTGCTTTTGCTGACGGTTGGCTTATTCATAAATTATCTTTTTTTGGGATACATTAGCTCAATGGAAATGAACAGATAGATTGTCCTTGTATTACATATACTATTGTTCTCCCAGACAAACACATTTCTCTTTTTCTCCATCTCCCTCGCTCCGATCACTTACGACAACGTAGTCTGCTATGCCTGTGAGTGTGAATTTGCATTTGTGTGAAACGGCCCGGCTGTTTTATTATACAAGCCTTATACATGCATGTTACAAGCTAATTAGATGTCGAGTAGGGATGGACGGGACGACCATGAGGTGACAATGAAGAAGGGGAAGTATAGCAACATAGAGAAAGGCAGAAACAGGCAGAGAGGATTGAGATAGGAAGCATAAGACAGTTTGTCAGCAGTGATCACTGTTGAAAGCATCTGGTTTAAAAAACGATTCCAATACTAAATACACAATCATCTCTACACCTGATGCATAAAAA
Source organism: Chelon labrosus (assembly GCF_963514085.1). Taxonomy (NCBI): domain Eukaryota; kingdom Metazoa; phylum Chordata; class Actinopteri; order Mugiliformes; family Mugilidae; genus Chelon; species Chelon labrosus. The sequence goes on from NC_140338.1 coordinate 13,583,471, forward strand.
GGCTCAGATGCACAGAGAGCCCACATGCACACGCAACCTGATGAGCAGCTGACATCTTAACAAGCCACTATGTCAGACAAAGTGACTCCGAAAGCACATAATCAGGTACATTTTTGCCAAGAACTATACTAAAGAGTACTTTCCAAACCCCGCAACAAACACACCCCCACAAACAAAGACCGTTCAAGGTGCGTCTGCTGGGCACGAGAAGCTGTTTAGAAACGGTGGCTGCTGTAATCGGCATAATGTTTGCCTCGAGCTGTGAACTGACATTTAGAACAGTGGATTGTGGGAGCAAACCCACACACAGCACCTTTTAGAGAACGCTATCTTATTATTAAACAGAACTATTACAGATTACTGTTATAATACCAATGTTACACCGGCCACATGACAATTTGTGGTTTCACTGTGCAAGTCAGACCTTGTTTTGTCCGTGCACAACACATTTATCATAGGTTGCTACAAATTGGTTCTCAACACCTGAGAAGGTGGGTGAGCGGAGCTGAGCCTTGTAAAGAAGTGGCAGTAAACAGCACTCATGTGTTTACTCACGCTGATTAGGCATAACATTATGACCACCTGTCTAATATTGTGTAGGTCTCCCTATCAGAGAATGGACGTGGGCCTGAGGGTGTCCTGTGGTGTCTAGCAACAGAATGCTCTTAGCAGGGGGCCTTTGGGTCCTATGGGTTGAGGGGAGGGTCCTCTATGGATCGGGTTTGTGCCGGTGCATCCCACAGGTGCTCGATCAGTTTGGGATCTAGTGAATTTGGGAAGCCAGGTCAACACCTTGTGCTGTTTTTCATCTTTTCTGAGTTGCTCCTAAACCATTTTTGTGTCAGGCCGCATCCTGCTGGGGATGGATGCTGCCATCAAGGAGTGTCACTGCTATGGGGTGGGGGTGTCTGGTCTGGTCTAGGTGGGTGGTGCGTGTGTAACATCCACACAAATGCCAGATCCAAAATTTTCCCAGCAGAACATTGTACTGTCACAAGACGGTCAATGTTATTTACTTCTCCTGTCATAATGTTATGGCAGATAGGTGTAAATGAATCAAGTCAGCGATGTGAAAACCAGAGGTACATAATGTTCCTGAAGAAAATGTCAATCTTTCAAGCCAGTAATCTATCTTCTGTATTTTTACCTTCACAGCTTTACTGTGTGACTTATTCTGTTTTGAGTCAAAATCCATTTAGGGCAAACTCTCTTATTATATACCCCGTTGTCCCTGTGAAAAATTAAATGGCAGCATGTGAATGAGAGTAATTCAGGAGGGACTGGAGTAAATCCCGATTTAAGTCAAACCTTTTAAGAACTGACAAACTAGAACATCTCCATTTGGTGTAGGCCCTAAGGAGAGGTTAACAAATCAACCTGACACACTGACCTCTGATTTCCTGCACTGAACTTGTCACCAAGCCATTTTTACAATCACGGTAACTAAAGTGCAAGAACTATGTTGAAGCATTGCAGTGGAAGATGGAGGATAAGTACACTATTAGAAGGAGGACTGCAGTGTCAGCAAATTGAAGTTGATGTGAGCCTCAATAAGAACCAATCAAATCAGCTCCTCTTCTCCCCTTTATAAGCAACACACACTTTAGTGGGTGACAAGAAATAGCTGCAGACTAAGACTAATATAAATATTACTGTACCATAGCCCAGATAGGAGCCTACGTCCATTCAGAGATAAATTAACATTTAAAAGAAAGATTTAATATATATGAATTAACATTCAGGCATGCAAACTGGTCAGGGGTCAAAAAGGTGAGAAGAGTGCGCGAAGAGGGAAATGGCCACGAACCCCCCCCCCCCCCCCCCCCCCCCCCCCCGCTTGGTAAACAGAGATTTACAAAGACAACAGACTACAAATTCACTAATTTTTACCAAAAAAAAAACTTTTGAGCCATTGAGCCTGAACAGCTCAATGGCTGTTGTTCCTCGGGCCTGAAGGGCATATTTCACTGTCTGAATGGAGTTGAATGTGCCAATTTTCATGTTTCCACTTCTTCCGTCAATAATCTCATTCATGAGACTGAACGAGGATTCAACTCTGGGGCCGTGAAAAACAGAGAGATTTCCGGCGTCTGAGCGTCTTCTTTTGCTTCTCCCTTGTCGAAGACTGAATTAATGAATTGCTGTAACGTACTGCGGTATTGATCGGTGACGTGCATAGCGCTTGCAAGTGGCAGGCAAAGTCTGTGCATGTTTAATAAACACATAGGGACTACGCATGGGGCTCTGACAACACATTTCAATATGTGTTCGCGTCTGTAAATAAAGTCAGCGGCCGGAGCCGACGAGCCACCTTCGCCCCGAGCACTTCCAGGCCGCGCACCGCCACGGAGGAAATGCGCCCGGCGGGGGCCGGCCGACGCCGGGGAGAGGTCCCGCTGAGGGGATCCTCCCACACCGTGCCGCCGAAACCCTGACCCGCCGAGATGGTTCTAATAATAGCCCCGGCCGCTATTAGAGACCGGCCTTTATTTACCTCCGCTGACAGCGAGACCGGCCAATGTTGGAGACCCGACCCCCCCCCCCAAATATTTTCTCCTCGGATTTGCACGAATCACATAAGTCACCCAATTTGGATTGAAAACGGCGAATTTCGCCGAAAGGTGAGGAGTTTGCATGCCTGAACATTACAAGCAAATTGCATCATTGAATTCTGGCAATAAATACAGCTCATGGCACTTCTCATATCTTAAAACACAACAGTCTGTTGCCTATAGTTTCATTAAGTTTTATCACATCAAAACATATTTGGATTATTTGTTTTAATCAATCATTTGATTCTTCATTCACCATATGTCAATGTTCCTATCATAATTTAATAATACAGTTTCACCAACAAGCAAAAACAACCTGAGTATTCAATGAGTTATACATTAAAATGCAGAAAAGAAAGTAACTTTACTGATCCTAAATTATTTAGTTTAATGAGCATTTATATAGACGGATTTCTTGGCAACGTCACAAGTGTTTGCGCGCGCAGACAGGGGGCAGAAAGACGTCTTTTCAGAGAGTGTTGATAACGGAGAAGGACTGAATCTTTGCGTGTTTCGTTTAGTAGTAGTAGTAGTACAGTCAAAATGCCAAGGAGTTGTTGCGTTGGCTGCGCTAAAAGAGTCAGTGATGAGTGCCAGATGTTTAATATTCCTAGGGGGAATCATACTTTTGCAAAAAACCAGAGGAGGTTATGGCTTCAGGCAATAAAAAGGGCAGATTGGGGTCCAGATGGTGTTTTGTTTTAGAGCTATCTTAATTCTCTATCTATGAGTTTAAGTTAGCACTGCATGCTCGTCCATGTTCACGTTCATTCATGTTAAAGTTTAACAAAGTTGAAAACAAAAGACGTTGCGTTCAGTAAATCTGTTCGTAGCAGGCTAGCAGCTAGCGCTAGCTAACTGATATCACGTTTGCGAGTGCTAATGTTGTTATAGCACGCCGGGTGGATCATTACTTCGGAGATATCCCCTTTCAACTTAACTACAGGTTGTATTTTAATACTTAAAACACGAAATACGTAGCCAACATATCTTAGCATAGCCTGCACGTCAAATGACAAAGAGCTCGAAATCTACAAAAAGGTAAATTCAGCTAAATGTTCAAGAAATGTGAGCAAGCCAGGTAAGCTCTGTGACTAAAGAAAAACGAAGGGTTCTTAACTTTAATTTAAAAGTAAAATCGGGCTGTCCGATTGATGCTGCTGTTAAAATTGGCTATGTTTTACATTACCCGCCTAACATGATAATTATAGCCATACATATACAGTAACATTGCAACATTAAAGATGGACAAACAGATCCAACTAAAATCACGTTTTATTGAGTCTGCAGTTGTGCATTTATATACAAACAAAACAAAAAAGCTTCAATACTTCAATACTTCAGATTGTTGTCGTAGGGGACCAATAAGTCAGTCTGGCCAGTAATGTTTGTCAACAGGAAACCCGTCTATGGGAATGGCTAGTGTGACGTCATCATGTCCAAAAAAGCCACTTCCTTGTCCATTCGCTAATATTCTAACGGTTACGGTGCTCTGTCAAACTGGACTAAAAAATAATAATAATAATAATACATTTTATTTATAGGCGCCTTTCACGACACTCAAGGTCACCGTACAAATTGTTTAAAATAAAACACAATTCAATACACGAAATAGTTCAAATAAACGGCATTAAAATGGTGCAGTGCTGTGCCCATTGACTGTATGGCTGTGCCCCGTGTTGCTATAACAGAAACGACGTGAACAAAACGATCTCTTATTACCGATTTCCCCTCGACGAAAAAGAGAAGAAGTTGATACGGTAAGTTGGATCTCAAATGATGAACATTAATAATAAAAATAATAATAATAACCGGCTAGCGATTACTAGCGAGCTAACGTTACTAGCTAGATACTACTAGTAACTACGTTAGCTCGCTAGTAACTTTCCCAACATACATTAGATAAGAATAAAACAGGATAGTTTTGTGCATGTAAATTCTGCTGAAGATGAGATGGCTGGTGGTATTTAAATGTATTATTATTTATTTAGATATTGTGTTTAAATGTGAAATAATTGGGTATAGTCTAATCAAAATAACAGTAAGCTAGTAACGTTAGCTCGCTAGTAATCGCGAGCCGGTTATTATTATTATTTTTGTTATTATTATTAATGTTCATCATTTGAGATCCAACTTACCGTAACTTCAGCCATCTCTTCTTCTCTTTTTCGTCGAGGGGAAATCGGTAATAAGAGATCTGCACCATTTTAATGCCGTTGTAGTCCAGTTTGACAGAGCACCGTAACCGTTAGAATATTAGCGAATGGACACGGAAGTGGCTTTTTTGGGCATGATGACGTAGCGCCTAGCCATTCCCATAATGAAACTGACTGCGATATAAACGGTTTGTCCTGATTCACACCTAAACATACAAAGTTCAGCAGCGTCCACTTAAAAATCAAACATTAACCCTGGTTCAGTGCATTCTGTCACAGGACAACACAAACTCTATCATCTTTTAAAAACTGTCTTAAAACCCTCCGTATCTAAAGAGATCCAGTCGATGAATTAAAATAAGAGAAGATAATTAAATGTAAAACTCATTGAAGGCTGTTATTTTGCTGTCATGTGAAAGCAGCGCAAGATGCATGGTGTAATCTAGTGAGGGCTTGCATGAAAAATTAGTTCTTTTACTACGCTGGCAGTAAAGTCCACTCTTGTATTATCAGACGTTTTTTTTTTTACTTAAATTCTTATCTATAATTTATAATAATGTGATCATTCTCAATCTTGTTGCTACTGTTGGGGAACAGGCTGGAGGGCACGCACATCAAAAACACTTCTACAGGTGGTGGACAGATCTGTCACTTTATAGTGCAGACACGTTTCTACCGCTCTCATAAACATTCAAAGCTAAATGTCACGACCAGTGGAGTGATGTGGCGACAGGTTGGAAAATGCAACCGACCAACCAAACAAAACAATGAGTGGCACTGTTGACTGCCACCGACATTCTGCTGAGTCAAACACAACCACCACAACCAGGCTGGGATATAACTCAAGATGACTGAGGTATGGGAGTGTTTTGAGTCTGTGTGTGTGTGTGTGTCTGGCTGGGTGTGTGTGTGTGTTTAAACTCTCCAGGAGCTCAGCACAGGGAACTATTGAAGGGTTTGCATCAACGGGAAAACACGATAATTAATTTCTCTCTCTCTCGCTCGCTCTAATGCTTTCATTTTATTTCCATTTGTTTGCCTTTCTCTCTTTCTATATTCGCAAGATAAAGTGAATCCTATGAGAGACACAGACATTCATTCTACTATAGGATAACAAAATGTCTGTGTGTGTGTGTGCACTTAATGAGATGAATGCATGTGCACCTCCCCTTACCAATTACAGTGAGTGGAGGAGAAAAATAAGCGGCAGAAAGGAGAAAGAAAGAAAGAAAGAAAGAAAGCTGCAGCACGGAGGGGGATAGCAGAAAAGAATGATGTGCAATGGTTGGAGGGAAAGATTAAGTGAGCGAGAGGGGAATTAGAAGAATGGTAAAGAAAATAGATGAAGAGAGTCTGTTAGCCAACAAACTATTTTCTCTCTTCTTAGACTTTCTCTTTGAGGATCTCACCTCATTTGTCTCGACTAAGAATCTTTGATTACGTGCGTTCGTTTTCTGTGCCGCCTTCTCTCATCCATCCATCTACTCCAGTGACCCCATAACTGACAACCTATTCCCTCTTTCCTTTTACTTTCTCTCTGATTACTTATTTGCACTCTTTGATTACTTTTCTTCATATCAGCGTAACTTCTCATCCACGTGTGCCCATTCATTTCCCCATCCATCAATCAAAACCTCCTTTGTTCTCTGGTTTTAGAGCAACAGTTTATCCTGATTATTACCTACTCAACCCCTTGTCAATCAAAATATTCATTTATCAAAGAGGAAAAATAGATAATAGAAAAGAGATTTTAAGCACTCAGTTATGATTGTTTATTTTAATGCCAAACACTAGTAACCGTCAAAAATACTTTCATAAACGAACCGCTCCTCCAAATTAGCAGAAATCCACTTGAGCTGTGGCAAAAGTGGGTCCACTGATAGCGATCTGGTTTCTAGTAGCACCTCTCACTGTGATATGGCTCGGCTGATGAAAAGACAAGTAGAATGAATCCCCGAATAAAGACGGATGAAATAAAATATACGATACGGGCCATGTATTTCAAAACAAAAGAGAAAAATACATAAACGCTGAAGTACGAAATCTGAACATCAGTATGTCTTTAAAAAGTAAAATTACACGTACAAGTTAATTTACCAGACAAGTGCTGGCTGGACTTTCACATGCACATCTGCAGAATTACAATTAGCCACAATCTTCTGTTTAATGCATGAGTCTGTCTTTACACTATACAGTATATGTATCAGAAATATATCAGAACAGGGATAGAGAACGGAACAAAGCAGCAGATCCAACTATGGTGAAAGAAAATTAGACTAGGCTGTGAAGGGAAAAACCTAGACAGCATAATCACCTGCATCAATACACAGTAATAATCCATCCTGAGAGCATGGTGAGATTTTCACACAGCATTAACAAAAAGTGAGATGTAGCTGTTTCTTCGAATACGGTTACTGGTTTTAAGAATCGGATCATACAGACGCTGGTGTGTAAAACTTGAGAGCCTTACCCGCACTAATACGTGGATTCACTTTTGCAGAAAGACTCTTATCCCACCATGTAACTACAGAAATAGAATTAAGTCAGTGGGGTGTGCATAGAATGACAGAACTGAAGTACAACTCTGCAAAACAATAAATCATAGATCTAAAATGGAGGATACTGAGGATACGGAAATAAAAGAAGAATAGTTCATGTTAAGTCTCAACCAATGGACCTATAGTACTATATACATGTAAAATATTTCCCCTCTGGGTCCCTGTCGGTGGTCTCATTCCTTCAAGCTCAAGTCCTCTACCAGAAGCCATGGGGCTTGAGCGCTTATAAGTGTCCCAGTCCCCACAAGGACCATTGTTGTCTTCCCCCTCCACATCTTTTCTGTTTCCTCTTTCAGCACTTGATATGTCTAAGACTTCTTCCTGATGTTGCTATCACGCATAATAATTTTTGTGTAGTTTGTCTACCACTACTACGTCCAGGTCGTTAACCATCCCAGACAAAAAACTGTTCAAAAACAGAATAGATGCACCTGTTACACACTTATTAGAAGCTGATTTCACATGCTGCAGACTACATGCTACAAGGGAGTAAGTTTACATTGGGGGGGCGCCTTACCGTAATTAGTAATTTCAGGTTTCCGTCTAACACACAAAATTCAATCTAGGGAGAGATTCCTGTTTTCTAGAACAACTGGTGGAAATTAAATAGCAGGTGGTTGGAGATACATCAGTGAGACACACCCCCCCCTCTCCTCCTAACACCTGGGAAATGGCTTAAAATCCGAGGCTTGTGTTGTCAGTCATTAAGTGGGAGCACTAGATTAGTTGAAGGCTTAAGAGCGGCTTCACAGTGAGGTGAAGAAAGTGACTCTTTCCTTTCTTTTCCTCATCCAGAATGTTTCATTTAGTACTGGGATTCAAACTGGCAACTTTCCAGTGAATCATACCCCAGGCTGTGTCTCTCTTTCTCATCCCTTCTCTCCCTTTGTCTCTCGCTGTTTCTCTCTCTTTACTTCCCCTCTGTCTTACTTCTCTTGACTTCTTCCCTCCGCTGTGACATCCACAGAAAGTGGAGTAGTAGATGGAGTGAGGATTGTTCAGAGGCAGAATATAAAGTATCCAAATACACCTGGCGAAGGTTCCTTATTTGTTTTAGTTTGTTTTCATTGCGGTAAGGCCATCACAAGCTATTTGAATGTGATCTTTGCATAGTGAATCACCAGCCAGAGAATATTACAGAGGTCAGGGTGATTTGAGTAGGAGTGTGGGAGTGTACGCCATTGTGTGTGTATTAGAGCGGCATGATTTACTTGTTCGGTCCAAGGGCTTTACCTTCCTGCAGGTGTGTGTTCTCAGCTGATGCGTTTGATCTGTCACAGGTGTTTGAGATCGAGGCTCTCTCTTCATGTGTGTATGTGTTTGTGGACACTTGTCTGCGTATGGTGATTTATGATATAGGCTCAGAGCAAACCTTTTGATCTCATCCAGGAATAGGATGTCAGGAAGTAATACCCTACGTATGTTTGTGTGGGAGAGTCTGAGTGTGTGTCTGGCCAGAGGTTTTTAGCTTGGTCCTTTGATCCAAGGTAGAAGAGGGCATACCTCTGTGAGGAGCCAGCCAACAGCATGGAGACTTGGCTTGTGCTACAAGAGTGTATGTCAGTGAGGGAAAAAAAAAACATCAAAAACATGTGGTCAGAATCAAATATTGGGGACTTTAATTTGTGCAACACGTTTGTGTGTGCGTTAGCTGTTTTTATATTAGTTTCTTACCAATAACAGTGATAATAGACACAATGTCTTATGGCTTTTTAGTTTTCAAATACATGGACTGATGCCAGTACTTGTTATCTAAAGTGCTCTGAGGATCACAACTTTATTGAGTGAAGCAATAGTACCATTTGTTTATACAGATATGGACTGAAAGAGGGTACAAAGGCAGTAATCACAGCAGACAGGAACAGGCTCTAAGTAAAAGATCGATAGAGGCCAGGTGTACCTCACCTGGAGTGACCCTAGGTGCTAACTGTGATGCCCCTAAGCAATCCAACACATGCCTTTAAGTTGTAAGACGCATTGGACGTGAAATGCCACAACCAAGCTGCTGACATAGAAACGTCAGTGCAGAGTATGGACTGGAAGTTCCTATGCTACTGGGAGACACCTCCAAAATTGGTGGAGAATTATTTGTACATATTTGTAAATTGCAAATGTCAGTGCATTGCTAGGATTACGGGTTAATTTCAAGGCCAAATTAGAGTCTAACCGTTCAGAAGTATTTACAGTCAGTGTAATAAGATTCAGGTGTCATTCAGCGCCCCATTTATTTTTTTTAAAAATGAATCAAAGCTTTGTCACAATCTGATCTTCACAACATATATTTGTAAAAGTCTATAAGGGCACAGACAAAGGAGCTTTCTGAGGATCTCAGAAAAAGAGTTGTTGTTAATTATCAGATGGGAAAAAGTTACAAAATCATCTTTATTGATTTTGAAATCCTCAAATCCACAGTCAGACAGGTTGGAGATTTGAGACGACTTTTAACTGAACAACTGCTCGAACTTAACCTTATTTTAACCTCAACCAACAAAGATCACGTCAGAAGCCGGGCTCATAATAGTCAGACAGGGTATTTTCTAACGCCTCTATCATTCATGTTCATGAATCAACCATCAGGAGAACACTGAACATCCATGGTGTGCATGGCAGAGTGGCAAGGACAAAGGCACTGCTATCCAAAAAGAACATTTCTGGCCATCTGCAGTTTGCCAAACATCGTGTGGACAAGCCAGAAGACAGTTGGGACAATGTTTTGTGGGCGGATGAAACCATAGTGGAATTGTTTGGTTTAAATGAGAGGAAACATGGGGGTGGTAATGGCTTGTCATCGTTGATGGAGCGAAGAATTCTGAATTATAGCAGCCAGTTCTAAAAGGAAATGTGAGGACATCTGTCCGTGAGCTGAATCTTAAGAGAAACTGGGTCAGGCAGCAAGACAACAACCCTAACAACACAACTCATTCTTTAAAGAAATGGTTAAAGAAGAACAAAATTAACGTTTTGGAACGGCCATGTCAAAGTCCTGACCTTAATCCAACAAACTGAAGCGGTGCTGGACTGAGGAATGGGCTAAAATTCCTCCAAGCCACTGTAGACGACATGTCAGAAATTACCAGAAAATGTAATTGCTAAACAATGGCGTCACACCAGATACTGAAAACAAGGGTTTTCACTTTTTTACTTCACAGATATACACAAATGATTTATTTTCTTGAATAAACAAACATAAAAGTATAATATTTCTGATTCATTAGTTCGATTGGGTTCTCCTCTCTATGTAGAAAACTCTGAGGTGTGCAAATACTTTTAAGCAGCAATTAATTTTTTTATGTTCTAATGCTGACAGGCATAGTTTATATGTTCCCTGTATTACCAGCATGCAGTCACCATTACAACCATGAACAGTCTTTGTCAAATCTAAAATGTCTCCATACATTCATTCGCAAGTTCATCAAGTACACACGTGAAAACAGTCTAGTACACCAGTCCTGAGCAAATGATTACTTTTCTTTAAAAATACAAATACAAAAGCTAAATATTTCTGTTTCATTTGTTTGTTTGGTTTCTCTTTGTCGACTGTCAGGACTGGAAAATCCACTGATGTTCTAAGTCATTGATATGAAGACTTTACACGGCACGGTGTATATGCAACACTTTACTCACACCTGGCACACTTATTCAATGTCTAGGACAACCAAAATACATTTGGTCAAAATATCAACTCCACTTTACTGGTTCAGCCAGTACAAAACCACAGCATGGCCATATAACAACTTGGTTTTGTTGGAGGTGCTCTACCTTAACCTGATTTTCCAGTTTCAAACCATGGAGAAATGACAGTGGCGAGCAGGTTATGCAAAAAAAAGAAGGAAGAAATTTTCATATCGTAGTGTGTAGATACAAAAATAAAGCTCCCTGTCCAAAATAATACTAAAGGAACTATCTCTTCATTGCTTCTCATTTGCGGAGATGAGCTCTCCTCCTGCATCGTTCCTTAGAGCATAAAAACACCATAAATAAAAATGAGTAATTATATGAAACCCTCTTTGGAACTATTCCTAATAACCCCAATCTCACTAAATAAGTGGACAGTCTAATCATGACCTTAGAGAGGAAGTGAAGTATGGCCTGGGGAAAAGAAAGTAAACTGCTGACAAGCTTTGAATTATGGTTATAAATATATCACGGGGTCGTATTTAATACAAATGTAGAACATACAACAACCTCCAGTATTTATGTACAAGATATGTTTCACGAATATTTAGTCCAAGTGGAAGCCCCTATAATTACTGCCTTGATAGAAGAGACTAATCCTCATGATGCTGTCTGCGGTTCTTTTCAGAGGCGCTCGCCTGTACTTTGCAGTAATTCGTCCTATCACAGGGTTCAAAGTGCCTGATACCATTAAAACCCATGAAATCTACTACGTATGATGAAACTGTCACATCGACTCTTGGTTTCATTTATTACTTCTCGTCTCATCGTCCTCTAGCTATACAGCTTATTTGCGCTGAAAGCACTGAAAATAAGAAAAGAACACAACTATTTGTCATCAAAAAGAGATAAAAGTATTCTCACGAGCAAGAATCCACTGTATATATAAAATATAGACTTCACGCCATTTTCACGGCTGACAAGGTGTTTTGTGAATGTGGTTTGTTTTTGTGTCAGGAACTTTTGGTTTCCTGGCTTTTCATGTCTTTTTTTTAATCAGACGCTGTAGGAAAAGACACAGAAAGGTCTCAGGCAGGAACAATCAGCCAAGATTAAAATTCCACAAAAAAATAAATAAATAAAAAGTCTAATAATGAATTCAGAAAATGAACAATGGCTTGCAGGTCAAGGTTTTTGGGTGTCTTTGCTTTCAGAGCATTTGCACTTCAATAGTCAGTACAAAAGTCATGTAGTAAATCCAATCTTGGCAAAGCTTATTGTATTCAGTCTTTGTTAATAATAAGGTGTTTACTGAGCTCTATATCAGATGTCCTGGTTAGCAATTATAGCAGGATCATACTCTATTGACAGGTGTTTCCATTTACCAACAGTATACTGTATATTCTGTATTTTATGCAAATGAGAAGTCAAAGACAGTGACTTGGCTTATATTTCTTTTCTTTTTATTTTTATTTCACTGTCAACAGCCACGTTTCAAAGAATATGAAACATGACTTTTAATCATATGGTTTGAATTTTGCTTGTAGTCTCTTTAACTCAGGCGTCTCAGGACTCAACAAATAAATTTTTTTTGGCAAAATCTTTTCAGAGTCCTTTTCACTTTTCAAGTTATTATTGGAAACATTTTCTCAAACTGTTTACTTATTTAGGCATCCAGCAATTACAAAGCAAACTTCATCCTAAACGTGTCCAATATTAGTTCTATTTTAGTTTTGTTCTTGGTTTCTACCAACCCCTGAGGGAAACAGTGAGCTCCTTAGCTTGTAAACAGTGGTGAAAGAAGTACTGAGATCCTTTACTTCATTAGTGGTAACCACACCACAGTTTCAAAACACTAAAATATAAGCAGAAGTGCTGCATGCAGGGTGTTTCTTACATAAAATGCCATTTGTATTCTCAGCAAAACTTATCAAAGTAATAATACTCATCTTGTAGGGAATGACATGTATTTGTAATGTTATTAAACACAGTGCCTGTTGAAGTTACCAAATTTAATTTAAGATACCTTGTGTTGATACAGTTAAACAGAATAGGCGCTATAGTAAATATGTTCTACTTTCAGGATGGTTGGAGTACAGCACAGTATTGGAGCATTTAATTATTACCTGCTGCGTGTTGTATCTTACTGAGCTGCTAAGCAAGCATACTGTCACTCCTCAGCAGTGGATAAACTCTTCTTGACAACAACTCCCCACAGCAGATTGGCTTTCACAAATCTATATTATCAAATTTGTGTGTAACTGGCAATAATTTGCTTAGCGACAAAAATAAAGTCTAGTTTTGACTTTTCATGACTCTATCCTCAGTTAGATCCTTATTTACCAAATTCAAACAATTACCTATTATTTCATCACTTGAGACAAATCTATAACAACCAGACTAACCAAAGGACACCATGGAATAAACTCAATTTAGTATTATTTATTTAATATAAAAGTCAAATGTTGGATGATCAAACCAGGAGAAGGATGCCTCTTTCCGACAGTGAGCTGGCCCGTTTGCACTAAAGCTGTTTAATAGCGCTACATGTTCCTCAGTCTGCACTCTGTTGGTCACACAGTTGGATGTTTCGTATTTTAATGATAACAGTGTGGAACAATTTTTTCCCCGTTCTGGCAGTAAGACTAATTATACAAACACTGCTGATATGACATGTACCATTAGTCCACAGTTGGACTGTTTATACAGAAGAACAAATCCTTGGTCACTCGAGGGTTTCATAAAGAGCGTTCAGTGTGGTGGCTCCGGGCTTCGTGGTACCTGACGCCACCTTGCTCCAGGCTAATCCAACACTGAGCCTAGAGGTGGAGAGTGTTTGACGTCAGGCAGACACACCCTTAATTATGCACACTATATTTTATATGGCTGAGGTATTTTAAAATTCTCCAAAACCATGTGTCCTGACCGTAAGAAAAGGTGACTTAACAGAATCTAAATTACATCCGTAACTCTCGTTCCTCCACACTCTGCCATACTGGTTTTTGTAGGCTACTCGTTCTCTAACGCTATCATTGCTTCGCTGGTTGATATCAAACGTAAAGGCACTGGATCTCATCATCACTTTATGGACTTATTAAGGAAGGGCTCAAATGTAACAGACATTCATTTTATTTAAAAGTCACACTCTATATCGTTAAGCTTGTGACTGCTCAGGAACAATGTTAGCACTTAATATATTCCTCCAGTCAAAGATTGTAAATGTATAGCTCATATTACTGTTAAATTTATTCTGTCATTGCATGAAGACTTAATGTTGTTGTTATTATTGATATTTATTGTTCATTGTAGAGCAATAAAAGCCATACACAATATTGAGCAATTATACTAATAGCAAACCTAAGGGATATATACAGGATTAAATTAAATGAATGAATACTGGATTAATAAATACGTGTTGTGAAAGTGTGTGCCCAAGCACCAATATATATCTACCTGCTGGTCTTGTGTTTGATGTCTTGCAGCCAACAAAGTTGTTGTTTTGAAACCATTCTGGTTTATTTGGAAGTCTTGCCTAAGAAACATCTTAAAAAGTACAAGATGTGTTTTTGTGCTCTATCCCCCACCCGACTCCCTCACACGTGTATACACATCAATCAATAGCAACCCACTCCCCACATCTTACATAATAAATACCAAGGCCTAAACAGCCTCCTCTCCACCTGTGTGGCCCGCGGCACTGGATTCTTTCGTCCCCTATGGGGAGATTCAGAGGGAGGAAGGAATCACAAAAAGGAGTGATACCAAAAGAACACACACAGAATAGTGACGAGCACAACTCAGGCAAGACAGAGAGGAAGGCTGAGGGAGATCGCAACGTACCCCACTCATACTTCAAAGCTCTGTAGAGATGTTTTTTGAGGAAAACACCTTTAAAATGCATTTTCATTCTGACTGGGCAGAAGCACACACTTGACACCTCACACAAAAAGCTGTAGGAAATTGTCTGTGTGCCTTTTATTATAAGTTAAATACCAGGGCTGGGTATCAATACTGATGTCCTGAAACAATTGAATAATTTCATTTTTTTTTTTTTAATTCACGGGGCCTAATTCAATTGGATTCAATTCAATATGAGTTCATTTAGAGATATTCCAGTTTCAAAATAATTTTACTTCGTTTCCAAAGAGATTTTCACAAAACTAAGGTTGCTATGGAGATCTGTTAGCCTGACGAGCCAGACAGACATTAAATGTAGGGTCTGGGCACTCTCCATAGACAGGGCTCAACCGGAGGGGTGGGATAAACGGTTGTCTTTCAAACTCCCTCTCTACGCAATAGGATAGCGCTACAACCAATCAGAGCAACGAAGAAGGTGACGTAGTCAGAGCGACGGAAAAGAGAGTTCCTTGCATGTGTTGTGGAAAAAACTTATCCCAATAGATATTAAATAGTTCTTGTTGCATCCTGTTTTTTTTTTTTTTATGAGTTCGCCTACAGGTTGAGTTTCTCCTGCATTAATCATTTTTAAGCTGTGGATCAAACTTTTGCCGTATCCGGTTGGCAAAACTCCAAATACATCCTTCTTTTGTAAGAACGACCTCAGTGCAGTTTCTTGTTCTTTTCTCAGAGAAAAGCTTAACTTCAAGTCTTTCAGAGCGGCGGCCAAAGCCGATTCGAAAGAAAGTTGTTCGCTAGCAGCAGCCATCGCTCTGGTAGTTCTAGCAGGATGGGGAATTCACGCGTAAATCACGGACCTTATGGTCGCAGGTCAGTCGTCGTCATGTTAAACCCGCCCACCGACTCGTGATTGGCCCGGTCCATCTTGGATTTTTCGAAATCTCAAGTCAACGGAGAGTAACTAGACTGCCCCTGGAAGCAAATGTAATTTGCTGCTGCTAGGGGCGCGTCTAGATTCTAGGCTAGAGATCTGTGGTATCTCTGCAAAGTTTTACCTGTATTTGGCACATCTTGTTTTCGTCCAGCTCTTCTCTATCCTCATACTTTCTAAATCCAAACTGCTGCCACACATCACCTTTCAGGCCTGGCGGTGTGTTTCGGATTTCCCTCACACTTGGACTTATCCCGTCGCACAATTTCACCAGACTCGTCATGAGATATCAAATGAGGGGACGCAGAAAAGGCTTGCTTTTGAAAAATTTTATAAACTGATACCAATGCTGATTTGAATCGGAAAAACACATTTTTTAAAACCCCTCATGGTAACGCTATAGTGGAGTGTGAAAAACGACCCACAATTACACACTAAAAGGTTATATTAACTATACTGAAAGTTTGTGTGCTTGCTTGTGAACAAACGCACAGAGGATGGGACAGATGCACTCTCTTCTGAACACACACACACAAACACACAGGTGATTATCTTCCATTAGGGGACTCTGGCTGCTTCTCTATAGCTGCCACTTTGTCTGCTGTGAGAAGAAAACACTCAGGACTGATAGAGGGTTGGTATCAGTCTGACACAGACACACACACATGTAACACACACCTGCCAGCGACACCTACTGTATGTGGACTGCAGTCCTGTCAAGACGAAAATCCTTTTTCGAGTACCAGGTCTACACACACACACAAACTTTGTCCCTCACAAACACAGGTACACACACATACACACACACTGCACAAAGTGTCAGGTGGCTGTGGAAACGCGGTGATTTGTTCCTCCTGACAGACAGGAAATAAGGGAGTCAACCAGGGACCTCACTTCCTCTTAGACCTGACTAACCTGACATCTATCAGGCACCCCCCCCCCCCCCCTACTCCCACACACACACACACACACACACAGACACACACTTGTCTTTTCCTCCATTACCTGGATTCTTTTTCTAATACACATGCACACACACACATATTCACAATACGTCAGACTCCTGATTCTCTCCTGAGGCTTCCAGAATTAAAATGTGGGATTAAATACGTTTCCGTGCCCAGCACTACGTTCACAGTTTAAAATACATCGAAATCTTGCGGGTTGCATGCTAAAGTAAAGGAACATATTGTAATACCTCTAGTGAAGAACAGCCTCTAGTACAAAATGTTATTTTTATACGCTTCAGGCAAATTTTGTCACGGAAAAGTGACAGCATCAGTGAAACATTCAAATTAGAGAACAGAAATAAGATTCATAAGACTGTGATGGACTGGCGTGCCCCGCCTCTTGCCCGATGACAGCTGGGACAGACCCCCCCCCCCCCTCCGTAACCCTTCACAGGACAAGCGGTTACAGCGAATGAAGGTTCATAAGAGAGTCAGGAGATAGTCCAGCATGAACAATGTAATCAGTTAGATAAGGCGTCCATTTTACTCTCTCCTCATTACAAACAGGGTTAAGCAAATTTCCACGTCCACTTTAACAGTTTGACACTGATGAGAAAGAAGGACTTTTGTGTGTGTGTGTGTGTGTGAGTGTGAGAGTGTGTGCGTGTGTGAAACTGCATGCTCGTCTGCTTGATTTGGGTTTTGACATCAGAACTTTCCCCAGCTCGCAGCCCACCATCCAAACGCCCAATCTGTAACCTCAATTCACTTAGGCATGCCCAGTGGTCCAATCAGCACCAAGCCCCGGCTTATTTGAGTTAATGGCATGTGTCATATCAGACCTAATCACATGCTGATAGATCCACTAAGTAGGTCAGCATTGCAGTGAAAGTCTTTTCTTGGCCCAGCTGAAGAAGAGCGCAACTTCTAAATACTGTACGTGGTGGAGCAACGACTTTAAAAAATCGTGACCGATAATTCAATATTTATATTAAAGAGAAAGGGCAACGGTTTAACAAGTGGGACACTCCAGACACATTTTTATTCTGTTACCTTGGGCAAGGTTAGCAATAACGACATCCAGCAGTATTTTTCCATTAAACTTTTGTTACTCATGGACCATTATCGTAATCCACATTAGCAACTGGGACAAACTCCGTCTCTGTGTATTGAAAAACGTAATGATCCAGAACACTGACTGCGTTTACATGGTCTTTAGTATCCCGATTTTGAGGCTTATCCCGGCTCTGTCCTGTTGTTTGTCTATGTGCTGTTGTTGGTATTGGTATGTGTATTTATTGGACCATGAGACTGGAAATAAAAGTTGATTGATTGATTGATTTGAGCATATCCGGGATATGGTGTTTACATGTAACACAGAGAAACCCGGTTATTCATATCCCCGCATACATGATAAATAACAGTAACCCGTTTTCCGATCGCTGCATCCTATCTGCGCATGCGTGTTTTACGTCTTTTTCAATGTTTTCCAACGCGACCTAACTTGTTCAACGGAGCGAGGTGGAAAACCTGCGTCACGTAGCTTTTCCGCAACTGATTTGAATACATCAGCATGTCGGTGTTTTCTGCCATCTAAACACGTCGTTATGTTTAGTTCTTTCATTACTTTAAGGGAAAATTCTGTCTCTTCGTCGCTCCAGAAGTGAGACGTTCTCGTTGCCGCCATGTTGTTTGTATATCTAGTGCGTCACTTGGCGTCACTCGCGCCTGCGCAGACAGTGGGCAGCCGTCAAGAAATCGGGATAAGGTGTATACATGCTCCAGTATCCCGGCTTCTATCGGAGTAGTCCAGGTAGCAAAGCCGGGTTTCTTGAAATCGGGAAATGGGCATATCCCAATTTCTGAATTCGGGATATGGTGTTTACATGGACAAACACAAA
Source organism: Chelon labrosus (assembly GCF_963514085.1). NCBI lineage: Eukaryota > Metazoa > Chordata > Actinopteri > Mugiliformes > Mugilidae > Chelon > Chelon labrosus. The sequence continues at coordinate 13,601,992 of NC_140338.1, forward strand.
AACGGGATACGTCTGTTGTCATATGAACCTCTTCTGACTTTGGCCATTTTCGAGTTTGAAAACTTTTTAAAGTATTTTACAATTTGGGTGTTGTAAAAAAATGTTGTTTCAAAAATGTTGAAAACTGGCAAAGTACATGGCGAGCCAACAAAAACAATGCAGATTTCAGAAAGTCTGTCTTTCAACAGCGATATTGAAGACAATGAGGCATTCAGCACACTGTAAGTAACGCAGAAAATGATTGACATTTTGAATCACAGTCAATGTGACCCGTCCTTGACTTCACTTAGAATTTAAAGTCGAGAACGAGGCTCCGTCTGGAAATGTGAATCAGTCAAACAGCTGGGGAGCAGAACCCACTCAGTGACAGAGAGGCAGCGGTGGGGGGGGGGGGTCAAGGAATAAGTTATGAATAAAGGAGAGAGGGTGGAGAGGTGAGCAGATGAGAGATGGAGAAAAAAAAGAGGGGGAGGAAGGCGGGGTGGCGGGGAGAGAGAGAGAGAGAGACAGTAAAATGCTGCCGTCACTTAAACTCTAAAATGAAAGATCGATGAGCTTATTTAAATGTGCTCCCAGAGACGGGAGTTGGCTCATATAAACCCTCGCATTTATGAGGAGGGGTGCGGGCATCGATTGATTGAGAGAAAGGGAGAGAGGGAGCACGGGGGGAGCGGCAGAGCGCGAGGAAGGTGAAAGAAAGAGAAAGAGAGAGAAAGAGAAAGAGAGTCAGGGAGAGATCAAGAGGATCAACCTTGGCTCATGAATTTCATCCTTTTCCTCCTAAAATAAAACGCTCTAATAAATGCTGGTGGAGGGGTCGGAACCTGGAAAATCTACAGCCTTCGATTGGCCGCCTGGCACAGCTTATCAAATCAATAACTCCACCCCTCTTCCACCACAACCAGCTTCATCCCGAATCAGTTTCACTAATTTCCAATTCGTCCTCTTACCCCTTCGGGAAAGACAGCTGGAAGGGGTGGGTGCATTTGAGGGTGGGAAAAATGGAGGGGGGTGTGTGTGGTAACTTGGGCGCTGTTGGTGAGACCTTGACATTAATGGGAGGACAGAAGGAGCTGACTCTGCAGCCACACAGAAAGGGGGGAGGGAGGGAGACAGAGAGAGAGTGACAACTGGGAAAAGAAGGGAGAGGAGAGCAACTTTTTGACACACACAGAGGTGTTGTCATTCCGTCATCATCGATTGAACTGCAGGCACAGCTTTCTGAGTGACAAGCACGGTGCACCGCATTCCTCCTCTACCCCACCACCACCACACACACATTCTTTCTCCTCACCCACTTTCTCTACCACTCCCCTCACCCTCCTCTGTTCTTACACCGCCTCCTTCTCCTCTCAGCTCAGCCACACTCTTGACTTTCTCACTTTCCTCGCCGCGCTCCCCCTTTCACACTCTCTTTCCTGCGCTTGACCAGCACGCATAGTCCCCATGCGTTCACAAATAGCGCACCCCCACTTCTCTCTTTCACATAGACACGCACACACATTCCTCCTACAGACCCCCCTCCTCCATGCAACCCCGAAAGTCTCAGCCCCAGCCTCACATTCTGCCCACCATCTGTGTGACCCACAGAAAAACGGCGTGTCAACAACAGCGCGACCTTTCCTGCGCTTTTGTTTTGCACACTCTTGATATGCTCCCATGAGGTACACGTGCGCACACACACGAGACACACAAACCCCATACATACAACACACAGACATCACAGGCTCTCTCGCATGAATCCTTGTAACAGGACCACGTATGATTTCCAGCTTTGGCCCGGGAATCGATAGCTTCTCGTATCTGTCTTCTCTCCTGTTGCCACATGCACAACATTTACACCACACCAGTGTGCTCTGCGACAACAACAAGCCACACATACTGATCTGGACACCTGCCAGAGCAACAGGGTCAACGCTGGCCTAATAGGAGACAACTTAAATTAATGCGCCGTGCGTGAGGCGTGCGTTTGTACATTTGTGGCAGATCAAGAGCTGTGTTTAAGCAGGTCACTGACTAAGAGGAGGATTATCAGTGCCTATAAACTGCGGGACTCACGCCCCCCATAACCTCATATATACACATCCCCAATACCTTAATCCTGCAATCCATATATCAGAATCACAAAATAATTTACAAATGCACTGTAGATTGCTACCTTTCTCTGGCTCTCTCACAAAATCCGCTTGACTTGATTTACAAAAAACATTATTTTCTCCAATAAAAACGATCCTCTGTGTTCCTCTCCTGCAGAGAAGCACATCTCAACTCATAAACAAACTGCTGTACTTGGTCTAATGAATCACTCCTTTTATCCACTTCACAAATTATTATCTCAGCTTTTTCCCGGTGGATCATGCTCCGTGGTAACAAACCTCTCCGTCAGCAGGTGTTGTCAGTGTCTTACTTATAGCCTTAAAGCACCTGAGCAATAAATATAAATATAAAACATGCAGCACAGTGTGCATCATCTGACATGTAGACCCAGGACTGCTTGGGGGGGGGGGGGGGGGGGTCAGCTCTTACCTTGGCCGTGCAACATGTGGCAGCTGCTGCTGAGCAGGAGGAGAAAGAGAGGCAGGCTCCGGCTCCCACTCCGAGTCGTCCCGGTCCTCATCATCATCATCATCCTCCTCCTCTTCTTGCTCCCTGCTGTGGGTCCCTCCACGCGATCCGGAGATCCCACACGGTTAATTCCCGGTTTCATCCCGCTGGAGAGTGGCCAACAGTGTTCCCGGCCGCTTTTTCAACAACTCTCTCTGTCTGTCTCTCTCTCTGTGCTTTGACTGAGAAGCAGTCCGACCGAATGAGGGGGAAACGGGCTCCGGCACCGGTAGCCCCCGCGCTTTCGCTCCGGTGTTAGCGGATACCAGAGCACTGGGAGCTCACCGCTGTCACTGCTGCAAAAAGCTCCCCCTCCTGCTCTTACTTCCCGACTCTGATGTCCAAAACTGTGTACGGTGTATGTAAGGAGAAGCAGGAAGAAAAAAAAAAGAGACTTTCCCCTTACTCTCACTAGTCCGTCTTCACGGTGTAACGGCACCGTGATCTCTAGCTGCGGCTGCGGAGTCCGGGCGTCCCTGCGACCCGCGGTACCTCATTTTCATTTGGATTGATCCGAGCAACAAAAAAATTAATACGTTTGAGCGTGTTTTAGACTTATCGGCTTATTCCCCGCTATCGACCTCAAATCCCGCGTTTTGTTTTGATGTCTTCACCGGGGATTTGTCCCGCGGGTCATTTAGCCGCTCAGACCCGCGGTGGTATTAACAGAGAAGCGATAAAACACTTAAATTATCCATCTGTGGTTTCTAAAAAAAAAAAAAAAAAAAAAAAAAATCAATCCAGTAATTGATTCTCTGAACACACCACTCCGGTCTACAAACCCAACTGGAGGCGGTGGCTCAGTCTGTTATCCGAGCACAACTTACTGTGGATGTCCAATTTAACTGTTAACCCAAGTGGCGGCGGATTCACCGAGACAATCCGAGAAGGACACTCTTTCCTCGGATACCAGGCAGGCAAACTTGCCGGTCGCACCGTTAATGCGCCGCAGCTCGGATTACACGGAAAAATGACACAACAGGTTAGAAGAAGAAACGCAAGACAAGTTTCAGAGCAACAAATGGGAGTGTTTTAGCTTTTTTTGTACTTACACCGGTGAAAATTAGTTAGTTAAAGCCCCCAAAAAAGTAGTAGTGTGTTTGAAGTGAAAACAGCCGTTACAAACGGTTACTCTCGCTGCCGTTACTGCGACACCGGAGCCTTTCTCTTCTTCTCCACAGTCTTCAACGGTTCCCCTACCCCTTCAAAAATAAACCACTCAGCTCCTTTAAAACACGTTTAATTCTCCTCCCTTCGTACTCACGGGAGTTTCAGTCCTAAGTTAGCGGCGTTTTAACTGGTTTCTTCCGTCTCGGCACCCTGTTGAGGTTCGGGGAGCCGACTGAGGCGATGCGTCTCCCTCAACTGAACACCTGCCACCCTGCTCTCCCCGGCACAGACTTGGGAAGAGAGAGAGAGAGAGAAAGAGAGAGAGAGAGGGTTCTCCTGTTTATTTAGCTCTATCCAGGTAGCCTCGTCGTTAGCGGGCCTTTTTAGAAAATCAGCAAACCGTTTTTTTGTTTGTTTTTTTTAGTCTGGACTGACTTTTTTCCGCTGATATCTCGGGTATAGTCGCTGGCTCTCTCCGCTCATCTCTCCCGTCGATCTATCCCAAACTCAAAAACTAAACTTCCATTCACTATCATCCGTCGCCTCTGATTGGTTGAGCCGGTTGCTCCCGCTCTTCCTATTGGACAGTCCGAACCAGGGGGGCGGGAAGCGACGCCAGCAGCACCGTGAGACTGCGCCCCCCCCCCCCCCCCCCAGACTCCACCAAAACACCCCCCAACCACCACAGGAGAAAACCGTGTCCATTTACAAGTTTTCATTTAAAATACGTGTCTAAAGTATTCACGACCTTCGTATTATTGGTCCAGTTATATTGCTAGAAAGAAGATTGTGTCTAAAAGAGATAGGGGACGTAGTAATAGAGCAGGGCTGAAAGTAAGAATAATATAGCCTGAGGATTTTTTTTTTCTCCTTGCTTACTTCAAAGAAATTTCACAATTATTTGACTACAGAGGAACTCTCCGAAGCACCACTGATGGTCGATCTCCATGCACATTATAGAATAACTGCCTGGAGGAGCTTAATCTTAGTACTTCTGATAACCTAGTTTCTTCCATGGTGGGGGTCATTAAATGGCACATTAATATTAAAGCCTACAACACAGTGACCTTATCTTTTATTGCCTCAATAAATCCTAAGAGACAGACTTTCCATCCCCCGAGTGGCCAAATACTCTCCCTGTGTCGTCTAGCTGTCCCCAACGCTCTCCTCAAGCGCCTCGGCTCATCTGTTTATCTCTCCACCCGGCCTCATTTGGCGGTTAACTTCCAACTTTTGTTTTCAGTAGCGTGGCAGTGACGTTTCCTTAGATTAAAACACCCAATCCCTGCTTTACGCTGTTAACTTCCTGTCAGAACTGTACTATGGTTTGTACGGATGATCGATACCTTAATGGACTGGTAGAATAAAACTAAAACGTGTGGATTCTTCCATGGTCTTTGCAGCCACTTATGGCCTCCAATTGCTAGAATTGAAAATCTGGTAAAAAAAAAAAAGATAAAGTCCTTCACTTTTATTCCTACTTGCAAACTAAGAGCAAGGTTATTTATCAACCTTCTTTCAAGCTAAAAAATAGAATATTATGGCCCCATTTTGAGAGTATACCCAGGATGACTTTAGTACAAAAAATGACTTTCGCGATTATTCAGTTTCAGCAGTATGAGAAATTTAATGCATAGTTACGGCACGCCATTTAAATTTGATTTGGACACGGATTTGGACATTTCAGGCAATTTCTTGTCCATTAATCCCCTACCTACAATCTACCTCCTTACTGATAATGATGAGAGAATGAACAATAATAATATATTTCTTATATGTAAACAAAAATTTTAAGGATAACACAATAAAATTTAACAGTGTACAATATGGGGGAAATATCATTTGGTAGAAGGACTGCTTAGATCTTAGATTAGTTTTATTTTTATCTGCAAATGTCATGTCAGGTCGTTGAGCAGGTAGTGCAGTGGGTTCAGCTTTTATAATGAAAAACAGCTGCCTGCCTCAGCCTGCATAGGCCGTTTGAGAGCAGAGAGAGTGCACCAAAACAATAAAGTTGTGATCAAACAGTTAAACTGTGAGCTAAAAGTCACTCGCAAGTTCTGTCGAACCAAGACGAGCAACATATTAACATATAAACATACTGAGTCTGTCAGCTCATTAACATGAGCAACCTTTGTCCCATTGTTTGTCCAATCCAATCCAATCCAACACAATAACCAATCTACTCAAGCTGGTAGAAACTTTTAAAAATGGTTGTTGAAATAACCAACCAATCAGAAATGTTTGCAGCCGCCACACCAAAAGTTCGCGTTTTCTGGAAAAGTACAACCCAGCAAGTGGAGCATTTGTTGTAAAAGACATTTCCTGAACTTGATTCAGATCCTGGTCCCTGCGGTGGAAACTTGCTGAGTAGCTCCAGGTACATTTACTTGGGTAAAGTTCTTGTGGTGGAAACCTGGTTATTGTCATGAAAATTAAGTGCTTTGTAGTCCTTAGAGGTTTGATGAAGCAGGCCCAGAGTTCAACCTACTGAGTCTGGAGTGGCAATGCTCTCCACATCACAATTTACAGATATCTTTTGGAACGAATGGTTTCAGCCTTCAGTAGAGTACCAGATGTCAAGGAGCACTGAAGACGCCGACTGTATTTCAGGCCATATATATATATATTTCATCCATTGCAAGAAAGAATGTAGTGTAGTGTAGTGGCACCCACAAGGCCTTCGGTATGTCAGGCATCTCTCTGCTTGGGTCTTTACCATATTTTACTTGGTTGCACAGCTGCAAAACTTTACAGCAGTTCACTTGTCAAATCCTGCAATTCCTCTGCGATGCCCTTTCTCACCTACAAGGTGCTAAAAATTCAGCAACTGCACACCTGGCTGACCGGCTCCACCCGCTCTGCCCACCCAATGTGATTTGAGCCTTTGGATCATGGCCTCCTTGCCTGCCCCCTCAGTCACCCATCTCCACACCAGCAAGCACCGACACGTTCGTAGATAGTGACAGACTCCTCGTACAGTTTGGATGTCTGCCAGTTGCTATGATACCATCACCGTTTTCACAACCTTCAAGCTTGCTCAGACACATCTATGGTTTTTCTGTCTCTCTTTTATAGTTAGTTTCTTTTGTTTGTAAGCATGACTTTAAAAAAAAAAAATTAAAAAAAAAAAGAAGCCTGCCCCACATTGTATGGTGCCCTTGAGTTTCAGCAAGGTATTTCGGAAATGGAATAAATTACCATGCTCTAAATACCTTGATGCCCCCAGTTACCTCTGACCTCCACTTTCCCTTTCTTCAAACCACCTCTGACTTCTTTCAGATTGCCAGTGCCATTCCTCCGCAAGCCCACATTTCTAATAACACTGTCTCATTCACAGCCCTCCACTATCTCTCCTGTCCCGCTTCAGTCAAGGCAGGTCATGGATATTGCAGTAATGTTATGTGAATGAATGTAAGCAGCATTCTAACACATTTAGCTCTGGGGAATTTTTTTCTTCAAGACTGACCCGAATCATAAACCCAAAGAAAGCTTCAAATTCACGAGGGAAAATGTTTAAGGTAATGCGTTCTCTGGTGTATCAGGCTGGATTTTATTTGATAAAAATCCTATAAAAAGGAATTGTCTTTGGTGGAAACGTTAAAATATGCCCATGAAAGTCCAGTAACTGTTTAGGAAAACGGTAGAGTTCACCCCAAAGCTAGAAACCAAGACAAAATGGAGCTTTGATATTTTAAGGTGAACGAGAACATTGACCATTATTAGGTTTTACATCTATTTTTCATTTCACATACCTATGAAACGCCTAAATAAAATTAAATGTTCTAATCTAAGACTCACATTTTTTCAAAGCTTTCATCTGTTTCTTGAGGAAATGAACAGAGATGGGTAGATTTATGATGTATACCACATATTTTTTGATGTGAGAATATTGTATTCCCCTTGTAATTCTGAGGTCTTGATTGGCACTCGACGCTCAAATCCTTGTCACACAGACATGTCATTCTCAATTCAAGAACTGAGACCAAGATACACTAACGGTGGATGTAAAATAAATTCCAATAAACGTCACAATTAATATAACACAGTGTCTCAAAATGAAACCCAGGAAGCTTTGAATTTTCTACATGAATTAATTTTGCCTAAGACTGTTTGTATGTTTGTTTTTTATAACATGTCTAGTTTTTATTAGTCATGGTTGTCTGTATATTTCTGCTTCTGACTCTCAACAGAAATGTGCCCACAATACACAAACACGCAGTGGGTTATCCGGGTGCCAATACACACACCGAGTGCTCACAGGTTTTAATTCTGAAGCCAATTTAGCTTCCAATTACCTGTGTATCCAGTACAATTACCACTGCATTACCTCCCTCAATCCATCTATTGCACTCTATCACCAAAGCATCCTGTTATGGCTTCACACCCAGAGAGAGACACATATAATTACGCACACACACACACACTTGTGCACACTTGTGCACGCAATATTCAACTTGTAAGGTCACCTCAGATGGATATCTAACCTGACATGTGCATGGACAGCTATCTCAACGCGCTGAGCTACATCTGTTCTACAAATCCCTCTCGTTCACCCACTCACTCTCCCCAGCACACACACACACACACACAAATACATGCATGGCGCTCACCCACTCTCTCTTCAACGCGCTCACGGCGCCGCGATGAGATGACCTCCACAGAGGGCTCTGTGATAGGGCTGAACGATGACACCAATCTCTGTTATTCTCTCGCAGACAAACATTGGGACCGTCCCCTGTCTCTTTAACACCTGTTTGACGAGGCTAATGACTTGTGTCTCCCGCAATCAACACTGTTGTGCATGCACACACACACACAAAGGATAGCCCATACAAGTGCATGCAGAGCTAATGAGTTGCATCCTGCAGCTCAAGCTGTCATAGTGGTAGAGGGAGATAATGTCAATATTAACGGACCCGTCATAGCGGTGGAGTGCTGGGATGATGCTCACACAGTACTTGCAAAGTGGCTGCAGACAGGAACTTTAAAGCATAGCCATGGGACCATGATTAACGGCATCAGTTGGTTATTCTAGTTGCTTTTAGTGCTTTAGTGTTTCAATAAGCACAAAAGTTTTTTTATCTCTTGGTAAACTGCTCTTTCACCATCATGTAATCGCTGCAGGCATCTGGACATGAATCAAGTTTCAACACAGCTTGCGTGCCACACCCATTCACAGTGTCTGCATCGATCCCATATGTTCCTATTGAGTATAGGAACTAAAGGGGACAATGGTTGTTGTGTAGAGGCTGCTGCTAATAATGTAATGCCAAGGCCGCGCTGAACCTAAACAAGCTTGTCTATTGTGAAGTCAGTCTGTTGTGCAGTGAGTTGGTGTTTGTATGTGCTCGCCTTCACTTGTACATGGGTATTATTCCTTCCTGACCTTTCTGCTTATTCCTGTTCTCTTCACATTTGTGAGAAATAAATTACAGGTGAAGACAACGTTAAAAGCTAATAAACAGAATGAACAGAAGTTTACTTTTCTAACCGGACACCTTTATAACGGCGGTTCCTGAACCTCTGCGTGTGTGGTTTATTGTGAGTTGAGTTTCATTGTAGCCCAGGGTGATGCTGCATTCTTGCATTTCAGGGAAAAGGAAACTGGATCACCCCTAACCGGTGGCTCCACCTGTTATCCAAGCTATCTCCTGGGGCTAAAAGAGCGGGTGAGGGTGCACCGAGAAGAAAGAGCAGGAATGAGGGTGAGCTGAGGGTAGCGGGAAGCCTTTCATGTGAAGAAAGGGAGCGAGTAAGGAAATGAAGAGGGGAATTGTAAGGAGTTAGGTCACACCTGTGGAGAACTCGAAGAGACAGGGAGGGATATGGGTCTAACACCAGTGGGAAAAAGGGAGGATCGCCGTGGAATGGGATCACTTTTTAGTGAGTCGGGCAGATAGAGAGGGGTGTGAAAATCACAGTCTAAGCTTTCAGGACTCTTTTATGGACGGAGAATGAAGAATAGTAAGGGAGAAAGCAGAGTGAAGGATGCTATTGAAGTAAGGAAAGGGGAAATATAACCAACAATTTCAGGGTCATTGTGTGGACTGGGTAGAAAGGGTGCAGAGAGAATCCAAAATGAAAGGCTCGCGCTCTGTGCTAGTGGTTGAGTACGCGGGTCTATGACTTTTTTTTCCCCCGTTTATTTTACTTTCTTCGTGCATGTGTATGCTTGAGGTCTTAGCCCCTGCCGTGTGTCATCCCTGTGGCAACAAAGCCGACGGTTGATCTGAAGCTCCGCCTCACCTCATGTCGGTCGGCTCCTCATGTGTCCGGCCTGACTGCAGGGCCTCGCATCTGGTCTCAGAGAGCTGCGGCGCAGACTTCTGGGATCACGCTCTGAAGCTCTTCCCAGTGCACCTGTAATCACATACAATTATCCAACATCACACTGTGGAGGAGGAGGAAGAGAAGGAGGAGGAGGAGGCAGAGTGGACGCACTGTACTCGCACGAACCACGTATGAAAAGAAAGCAAACAAAAGACCTATGAAAATCCGAGCTCACGCTGCAAAAATGTAAAAGCAGATATCACAAAAATACAAACAATCACCTTCTTAGTATTGATGGGCATGTCTGCTCTTGCATTCATAGGCCTGCAGGACAATGTGTTCCTGTAAACACCTGAACACGGGGACGCCTGAAGGCACTCACTCCCAGCCCTTCCACAGAATGAGGACGGTGTTACAGAGATCTTAAAGAAAAGTGATGCCGTGGCCTGAGGGGAATCCGCAGTGAGCTTTAATTTTCCTTTTTTTTTCTCCACCCTGCAATCTCTCACTTTGCCTCGCCACTCCACTGTCCTTTGCTCGTCTTCTTCAAACTCACTTCTTTTCTTACTCTCATCCAATTCCTCCAATCCAACAAATATAAATGTACTCCTCCCCGAGGGGATGACAAACATAGAATACTCCCCTACCTCCTGTATGCCTTCGCTTACATATCTTGTTGCTTCCCTCCCCTCCTCCCCTCCTCCCCTCGGATGCATTTGGCTTAGATTATCATTTAATTTGGCACATAATGGCTCTCTTTATAGAACCTTATGACGGCATGATTTTAAAGCTCCATTATAAACTGCATCTGACGTTTATATACACAGACAGCCACCCTCTTAATGAACATGATGTAGAATACAGAGGAAAAAAATGAAATATTAGTGTTCCATTAGTGATTTTAAAATAACTTTACTGACTTAATTGACACTCTATGGTGGCTGGTTTTCAGATACACTCATAAAACACCTTGTAACGGGAATACAATTTACAATGACACATTTCTAAGTGAGGCAAGACAATATGCCCACTCATGTCAGGAATAAATTCTTCCCCTGGCTGACTATTGATGGGAGGAAATCAAGGAGGAGATCAGATCAGATCAGAAATGTTTGCTTGTTTGGGTTCGCAATGAAAGGACTTGGAATTCAACAGAGATATAACTGGGATTAGACAGAAGCGTTCTGACCTTTAATGGCTGATCCAGGCCCATCGGTTTCCTGGCTATTAATTTGCTCCGCGTTAATTACTGTGCAGGGCCCGCTTTCATTAGACTGGATCATTATATTGGTTCACTTTTGTTTGTCTCCACTCAATACATTGCCACACCAACTAGAGCCCTGAAACACTCCAGTATCAACTTTTACAACGGATCAATACGGATGTTTGAATGCAACAGGGAAGATGGCATGTCCAGAGAGGCTTTTGGCGCCGTCAGAAATGCCATCCTGAATTTACTAAGAAAATACTTAATCAAATCAGATTTTACAAAGGGAAACATGAAAGTATAAGAAGCATTTCAGACAAAAGTGTAAATAGATAAATGTGTAAATGATGAAAAAATTACACCAAAACCATCACAAATTAATTTAAATATTGGTTTGAAAGAATATTAAAGCAATAAATATTATGTATTTGTATTTGGTTTGCACTTAAAGGAATGCTTTTTGGGACGTATGCCAGTTTGCAAATATAGTTATCTATCAATCTATCTATCTATCTATCTATGAGTTACTGTGAATTCAATTCAATTCAATTCAATTCAATTTTATTTATATAGCGTCAATAACAATACAAATCGTCTCAAGACACTTTACAAAACCCGGCCTGGAACCCCCAGAGCAAGCCTGATGGCGACGGTGGCAAGAAAAACTCCCTTTTAACAGGAAGAAACCTTGAGCAGAACCCAGTTGTGAACAGCTGGTTAGCTTAGCTCAGCACAAACAGTTGAAACTGGAGGAGATTGCTCTATAGTTATAAAATCTGGACACCAGAACCTCTAAAACACTTTAATTAACCCTGTTTACACGTGTTTAACTGATATAACTGGACAGAGCCAGGCTATCCGTTTCCCTTAATTACAGTCTCTGTGCTAAGCTAAGCTAACTTTCATATTTATGCTCCAGATGCCAGAGTCATGTTGATCATCTCATTTAAATCAGAAGGAAATAGCGTGTTTACCAAAATTATTCATTTAACAGTGCTCACATGTGCCTGCGAAACGCGCATTACTTTAACCATCAATCAAATCACGCATGAAGGCATGACTTCGGGGTTACACCACACAGTGAACCTGACTGAGTCGATCACTGGTGCATGTGCACCCCTGACATGCTTTCTATATGCACATCTGTCAGGATGCACATCATAACACCTTGTCGCCCACAGTATCTCATGCTTCTATCCTCCATGTGTCTCTCTTTTCTCCTCTGCTGAACCACACATGCTGCCTTCAAAGCAGAAACAGAAATCAACAGGGACTTGAACACATGTCAAAGACCCGGCAAAGTGAAAAAAACAAATGAACACAGAGCGCAGCATGCTCTGCTGACGCGCAAGAGAGTACATGGAAATCGTTTCAGCGTAAGATTACGTATTTTATTGTTATACAGTAACGCTCAGGATCTGTGGCCTTTCACACATAACATAGGTCCTATTCTATAGTACAGGGCGTTATAATGAGGCAGGAGAAACTATGAGACTATCAGGAAAAGGGGGAGAACTACAAGGGGAGGACATCTCTTATCTCCCCTACTCCTTGTCCCCCAGTAGACCACAGAGCCACACTGCCCTCCACAGGCGAGTAGATCCTCCGTGTGTGTCTTGGTGGAAGACTATAGAGTCTCAAAAGGCATAACTATATAAAGATTTTAAGTTCTGGGTGCAGGCAGACATAATGTGTGTATTTTTATGTGTTATGATCTTGTGTTAATCACAAATGTGGGAACAAAAAAACTGTTGTAGGGACTTGTGATCACCAGCCTCCTTAACCAGGTCACGAGGTGCCAATCTGAGCCTCCTGCTAAACAGATGACCTGGCCTTGAAAGATCACGACGTGTGGGATGGCTGCCTTATGGCTGAAGTGAATTTCCCATGCAACCTCGCAGGTTATTACTCACACATGTGTGCACACACACATATGCACAAATACACACATCCAAATTAGCTGCCAACCGCAGCTGAACACCTGCCCTCTCACCCAGGAGGAGATCTGATTGGTTTTGGTTTTTACAAGCATTTAGCTTGAAAACGCAGCTGTAGAGCAGCATGTGCACACGTGTGAGTGTGTGCGTCTGTGCGTACGCGAGTGTGAGAGAGAAAGAGGTCTCAGCTGCACTGGTTGAGAATCAATTCAGCTGAAAAGACTTGAGCACACTGTACATCATTGTCTCCCTTTTAGCCTTCTTATACTTGCTTTGCTTTTGCATTCAGCATTTCTCTCTGTCTCTCTCTCAACAGGTCACTGACTTGACTCGTTCTGTCTTTCTAATCAGGGACACATGTACAGCTACAATGAAGTTAAAATGTTCGAGAAGAGAATACAAAGATAGACATGGAACTAAACGTCCAGCATAACGTTCGAGCACTTGGCTAATCGTCGAATTTGCACTTTACAAGTCTCTCTCTTAACGTGTTTTCTTATGCATTACCATGACCTCCGCGATGTGTTGTGTAACTAAAGGCACTAGTCCAAACCAAAAGTACGTATAAAGAGATAAAGATCTCAAATGTGGTCGAACAAGCATGACATTGTTTTACTGATGGCACGCATAATACCATAAAAAAAAAATACCCTTTGACATATCAAGTTTACAGAATCCAGAATGACCCAATTTTCTATCACGGGTCAGCGTTTGGGTTAGAATATAGATTAATATGACCAGTTAATATGGTTTGAAATGGGATCTTTCAGCAGTATGAACCTGAATCAGATGACTCTTGGCTCACAGACTACAAGCTACAAACAGAAAAAAGTCTAGAGCAATAAGATTAGCCATTCATGGCCCATTTGTCACGAATATGTCTTCATCCTGAACAAAATGGATGTAATGCAAACATAAGCAACATATACATCGATGAGGTGTAACATTATGACCACTAACAGGGGAAGTAAATAACATTGACCACCTAGTGACAGTTCAATGTTCTGCAGACCTGACATTCATGTGGATGTTACTTGTACCACCCACCTAGACCAGACCAGGCACCCCCACCCCATAGCAATGACACTCCTTGATGGTAATGGTAAATGGTAAATGGCCTTGCTTTTATATAGCGCTTTTCTACCTATTGGTACTCAAAGCGCTTTACAGTCAGAGACACATCTACCCATTCGCTCACACAAGCACGCACACAATCACACACCAGTGCCATGCACTGGGAGCAACTGGGGGTTCAGTGTCTTGCTCAAGGACACTTCGACATGTGGCACATTCCGGGGATCGAACCGCTAACCCTCTGGTTCGTGGACAACCCGCTCTACCTACTGAGCCACAGCCGCCCCCAGCAGGATGCAGTCTGACACAGACACACACACAAAAACGGTTTAGGAACAACTAAAAAAAAATAAAACATGAAAAACAGCACAAGGTGTTGACCTGGCCTCCAGATTAGCTAGATCCCAAACTGATCCAGTATCTGTGAGATGCACTAAAATAAGCCTGATCCACAGAGGCCCCTCCCCTCAACACATAGGACCCAAAGGACCCCATTAACAACATTCTGTTGCTACACACCACAGGACACCCTCAGATGGCCCACGTTCATTTTATGATGAGTCACAACTGTTTTGAAGGCACAAGGGAGACCTACACAACATTATGGCATTAGTTATGGTGTTGCATTGTCGATTTGATAATTGGCTAAAAAGTATTCACGGCGTACTGGATAAAAGCTTAGAAGGTGGGAGCTGTGGCACACACCACACACAACAATCTTTTAAAAAAAAAAAAAAAAAAAGTTTAAACACAAAACTTAGTTGTGCATCCATCGAGTGTAATCCATTAGAGAAATATGACAAATTCAGTTCTTCATTTGTGTGAAAAGGCTCCGCTTGTGTTAAGAGTATGAATCCAGTAAGCCTCTTTTCAGAGAAGTAAAGTGCAGTGGTGCAGCACTACTTCTAGAAGAGAGTGATTCTTTTTGTCTACTCCTCAAACTTTAACAATGACGAAGAGTCATGGTCAGCCTGTGCATAATGTCTTTGTATTGTATAATCCATGTAATGTAGGCACTTTTGTGCTTACATATATATTTTTTTTATTATTTTATAGTTCATCAAAATAACCAGTCAACAGCAACATTACCGTATTCAGACAACATGTGAAACGCAGCAGTTTAGAAAGAACTGTTCATGGTTAAATGCACGTTAAATACAGTTTCTCTCCCATTATAATTTCCTTTTCCATTCAGTCCTCATGTCGTCAAATCACTTTTTAAGCAGTTCCTGACCTCATGTGCCTTTGCATAAATTGATTCCACTGCATTGTACACAGTCTTTAAAGTCAGGTTAAAAGGGTTAGTAGTTGAAAGTGATTGAATTGGAAGCTGATACCATAGCATCAGTCATCTGTATTATGAGAGGAATGGCTGAATGAGGTTTCCCTCAAAGGAAAAAAAAAAAAGCAGCAAGGGCTCGGAAGCACAAATGAATTAAATGTTTAAGGAAAAATCATAAAACGTTTCTTTTAAAGAACACATTAATCCAAAAGATATCCCCTCACTTAGGTGTTTTGATAGTGTAGAGCAAGGGTGTCCAATACGTCGATCGTGATCCACCGGTAGATTGTGTAGGTTGCGTACCATTCAAAAGAAAATCTCATAGATAGTTAGTCTATCATCTAACCTTACTTTGGCATTTGACACTTGGTTGACGTACAATACAATGACGGAATGATGGGCGGACAGCCTGTGATTTCCCTACGCATGTGCGGTCAAACGCACAAGGTTGCTGCAAAACTCTAGCGAACAAAGGAGTCAATTTATATCGACAGAAGAAGAGGTCACCCGAGTACTGTATGTATAATATACGTTATACAATTTATGTACACACACACACACACACATATATATATATATTAGTTCCTTATATATATATATATATGCGTGTGTGTGTGTGTACATAAATGTGTACATAAATTGTGTACATAAATTGTATAACGTATATTATACATACAGTATATTGTATAGCGTATATTATACATACAGTACTCGGGTGACCTCTTCTTCTGTCGATATAAATTGACTCCTTTGTTGTGTATACATATATATATATATATATATATATATATATATACACACATGTGTACATATAGGTAGATCATTCTGACTCTTCATTGTAAAAGTAGCCTGGTGTAGAGCAATGTCTCACGTGGCAGTAGGTGCTTATTCAGGTCGAGACCCAGTGACTCTGAAGGCAACGTCATACAGTATGATTCACATAGTCCCACCATTTGTTGTCTCCTTATGCTCATTGGTTTGCTCCTTGTCGTACTGGAAGAGGTCTGCAATGTTTCATCCTACTTAAGGAATAAAATAACCACACAGATTATATTTGTATATATTTCCATTAGCAACAATCTGTGTCTCCTAGTTTGTCCAGCATCGTCGACACTAGTCAGACCCATGTGGGCAGATTTTAGCTCTGCTGGGCATGTTGATAACGTGGCAGAGCCTTTGGTGGAAGAGATCCCTGTAACTTGGCTGATCAGCCGCCACGAGGAGAGAGATGGAAGTCACAAGCGTCAAACACAAACTACAGCCACCTGCACTTATGCAGAGTGGTTTCCTATAAAGCAGAACATATGTGTCAGTTGGCCGTTGGCTGTAGTCCGTGGTGAGTTCAAGTGCAACATTTCAGCCCAGATACGGGCGATGTGATGTGACACCAAAGTCAGACTTCGTTGCCAGCAGCTCTTCAGTGGCAGTTTGTTGTGTTCAGGCCTCAACATGACGAGTGAACGTGAGACACCCCCCCGTCTCTACTGTATACGGGGGCACACCCATGTTTCTCCTTTAATTTGTCACAATGAATTATTGTTATTTACTAATTTGCGTGGCCCACCGTGCCAGAAATAAATTATAAAAGTAATGTAAGTAACAAATATTTAAAGAGTTTAATATTTCAGTATTGAGCATCCTTTTCATTATTTAATTACTCTGGGACCATGTCCTTTTGAATTTATCATCATTAATCATTACAGTTGCTTAAAGGGAAACTGTATTTCGTTTGGAGCTTTCTCCTTTTTGGACCACTTCTCTGGGTGTGATGTATGGCGCTACCGTGTGTATTAGAAAGTGTCAAGGAGAAGTGATGGAGGGAGCGTTTAAATGATTAATGAAACCGTAGTAAGGATTAAGGACCACTGACACTGGAGGCAAGGAAAGGACATCTGACTTAACCCTGTATTTATGTACCATCACCGGGGTATAGGAAGGTGCTGCGATAGTCATTTATCATGGAGCATGAAAAGATATTGTGTTTGGATCTAATTGAAAAAGTAAAAATAATCGTTTAGATCGAAAGACAAAGCACTAAAGATTCACATCCTAGAGCAGTAAAGTTACTTCACCTATTAGTTCCTAATGTTATGACATACAGGTCGGGAAAAATCCTGACTGCCAGACAAGATCACAAATTTGCAAGTTGTTATATCGACAGAGAAATCTAGACAGCCGGTTTCTTTAAAATAACAAGGTTGCATTGTCTGTGTATGTTGCCATTTCCCTCAAATAACTCCTTTACAGATTCTACAATCTATACTGGCATTCAATTAATTCCTCCCCTGCTGAGACTGAGATGCATCAATCAAACTGTTTCTTTTCCAGCCCTGACTGTGATCCTTCCATCCTTGCAGGTTCGTATCGATGCCGTTTCTTCACTGTCGACCTCATGGTGTACAGCTCACTGAAGGGCTTCAGTATAGGTTTAATTAATATTTAATTTAAGATAACACAGGGCCAGGGACCGCTGTGGCATTTGAAACTGTCTGTGGTTCATTGTGACAGGATGAAACTCACATTTATGACACTGGCGTAAAAAAAAGCAGTATTTAAATTGGTCCCATTGGGGATGTAACCCAATTTGCTCAAAGGGGGCTATAATTCATATTTTTGCATTAACAACCTGACACTTTGTAAGTTCATCACTAGAAGTAACCATTGTCAGAGAATTATCTGCAGCTTCCTTAAATTATTCAGCTAATTATTATTATTATCACAAGTCTGACTCACAACTTTAGTGAACTTAAATGTTCTCATAGTGTTGTTTCTGGCTTCAGTGGTTTGTACCAAAGAGAGTTGTAAAAGCTCATGGTATATATGCTCAGCAGCAAAGAGCAGGGATAGCAATCCAGGATAGCAATTAATGAATTTACTTATTTCCCTAAAGGGTTGCATTATGACCACCTTCCTAATATTGTGTAGGTCTCCCTTGTGCCTCCAAAACAGTTGTGACTCATCAGAGAATGGACATGGACCTTCTGAGGGTGTCCTGTGGTGTCTGGCAACACAGTGTTGTTAGTGGGGGTCTTTGGGTCCCTTGGGTTGAGGGGAGGGGCCTCTGTGGATCATCCCACAGATACTTGATCAGTTTGGGATCTAGTGAATTTGGAGGCCAGGTCAACACCTTGTGCTGTTCTTCATGTTTTTGTGTGTGTGTCTGTGTCAGGCTGCATCCTGCTGGGGATGGCTGCTGCCATCAAGGAGTATCACTGCTATGGGGTGGGGGTGTCCGGTCTGGTCTAGGTGGGTGTTACAAGTAACATCCACATGAATGCCAGGTCCAAAAGTTTCCCAGCAGAACATTGGATTGTCACAAGATGATCAATGATATTTACCTCTCCTGTCAGTGGTTTCAATGTTTTGGCTGATCGGTGTATGTTGTACATGTACCTACATTTATTTTTTTTTGTCTCTTTTTTCCACAAGAAGATGAGACAGAAGCAGAAATGCACTACATGTGGAGCTTTTCAAGGTTTAATCAAGTTTTACTCATAAGAAAATATCCCTATTGTTTTTGTTTGTTTGCACAGTTGCTTTTTTTCCTGTCTAGCTATTAAGGATATATTCTGTTTGAAGTAATGAAAAGCTTTTCATGTTGTTGTGCGAGAGAGTGTGTGTGTGTGTGTGTGTTCAGTCTCTATGTGTGAAATGAACTTCTTGCCTCCAGGGACAGGTAGCCCGCTGACAGAGATTAGTTTACATCATCCCCTTTTCAATCTTCTCTCTGTTTCCGTAGCATTGTACTCTCTGTTGTAATGCGAACACACACACACACACACACACAGTCAGAGTAGGAAGAGAGATGAAACAGATCGAGACAGATTCACTATACATTTTTCCATTCATATTTTTGTGTCATCTCATGGTCTTGTTAGAGCGTAAAAGATGTAATCCTGCAGTTAAGGAATTTCAGCCTCAGGAGAAGAAAACCTGCCGGAGGAGCAAATCCCAACTGGGAGGATAGAGCGAGGGATAAATGGGGGAGGCAGTGAGAAAGAGAGAGAGAGTGTCAGCAAAGGGAAAAAAGGTTATTAAGGAGACAAATGTAAGGACCAAGAGAGACGCTGCTGACTTTCTGTAATTAGACCTTTGTGTCTTGTAGAGGCAAGATAGTTTAGTTCAGTGCACGGTTTGTGCTATTTGTAGAGAAAAAGATGATTTGAAATGCATTTTGTGGATTTAGTTTAGAGATGGTTCATCTCTAAATGAGGGTTTAAACTTGTAAAGAGGGTTTCAGGGTAAAGGTTACAATTAGGTCATTGTTAGGCATGAAGTAGAGATGATGAGGGTACCTGATGCAAACAACTGCGTGAATGCATTTTCACATTTTCAAATGAAGACACATTCTTCCCACACAGACCTAGTGCTTGAATCGGAATAAAAACGCCAAATGTTCATGGTGAACTGTGCAAATGTTTTGGCAATCAAAGTAAAGTTAGGGCCCCTTAAAAAATGATGTCATGAATCCTTTTATTAAAATCCATGAACCTCATTCTAAGAGCATTAACCGCAAAATAACTAAATGAATATCCGATAGCAGCAAAAGAGTGACAATTCTCCAGAAACACTGAACAGTTTTTCAAAGTACACATCAGGTAAGTTGTTTAGCAATCTTGGAGACCTTGTCACAGTCGTGGTTTTGGGTTGTCTCTGTGTCTTCCGTCTCTACACGTTATCGAAAGACTGACTTGAGCCGCTGACCCTGAAGTGAATACGAACCCGAAGCCTCACTTATTTTGGCACACAAACAGACGTGGCCACCGGTGCCAGAGAAAGTGTACTGCGTGTGCATTGTGTGCCTTTCATTCGTGAAGAAGATTTATTTTCTTTGGATTAGGTCCCGCAAAAACATTTTCTGGGATACAAACACAAACATACCCGTCTCCTTTCCTTTTGAAGTTTGTCGAGTCAGATCGGTCAAAGTGACACCGCTCTGTTCAGCAGAAAGATTTGTTCCCCTTTTTCTTATTTTGTTATCCCTTTATTTTATGACCTGCTAGGGGTTCTTGACCTTCAGGCTGGGAGTCCTAAATTATTGGTGCTCATACATCCAGTCCTGTACAATATTAGTTATCAGAGAGTTGGCATTAGGTAGTAGTAGGGGAGTAGGGGAGACTAATTCAAGTTTCAAGTTATTAAAGATTAAACCATCAGACAGTTGTCAAGACTGAGATGTTAAACTGTACTTAATCAAAGAACCGTAGGATCCAATGTAAGTGAGGTCACCATAGTTCTCACACACCATGATTGTCTGCACAATTGCCAGTTAGTTCTCCATTATCTATTATCAATGGTCATTTACCAGAATGTGCTCATTTTCTGGGGGTCAGCGATGAACCCATTACAGCGTGGCACGCCAGAATATTACATAAGAATAAAGCTTGATTTGTTAAGGGGTCAGTGGTACCCACAGTATAGAAGACACCTCAGGGTTTTTCAGTTTCTGTAGCCACCAGTCGCTCAAAAGTAGGCAGGGTAAATGTTGCCTTTAACCCCGTATTTATTGAGGTCTTCTGGATCGTGTTTGTGAACTAGAACTGTTTGCCTTGGGAGACCCTGCCAAGAGGATTTAGCTCTTGACAACAAAGCCTTGAGGATCACTAGCCCACACAAACCCTTCTGCCACGACGAGACCCCTATCCTAGAAAATCCACGAGGGGCTCAGAGTCGACCGGCTGTTTCCTTCACATTTAGAGGAACCGGTCGACATGGCTTCGTATTTGATGATGGATATGCCTCCCTTTGGAGGTCCTAGAGACCTTTTCTTTCAGTGGTAACCCCCAGGAGGAGCTGGAGGATGTTGTTACCTCTGGTGCTACCCAAACTCTAAAGGAATGAAACCACATGGTTTGCAGTGCTGTTGAACTATCTTGTCTAATACTGAGAGGGTCTGTGTGACATAAAACGAATTCTATTTGATTTTAAAGTTCATGTGCATGAATAATTGGACCAACATATCCTTTTCTTTGCAGTTTTTTGTTCAGATGTCATAAGCAAACGCAGCATCTGACACCAGGAAGTCACGCAGGGACACAACTAACAGAAAACAAATTACAGAGAACCTTAGGAATGTGGTTGAGAGAGAAACGCTGCTCTTTCACTTTTAAACATCAGTTTGAAACGCACCTACAAACGTTTGTGCAGTAGGAGTGGTTAAAATATTGCAGAAAAAACAGTTAAATTACATAATTACGGGAATTAGTGACAAACTTCCAGAATTGAGGACAAAGCGTATCAGGATTGAGGCTGCAAGTCATCCTCTGCAGAAATACCTTTTAATAATCTGAGAGAGGAGCTAATCCATTGCGAGGGGCACTCCACCACTGACACTCACACAACTCATCATTCACTATCCCTGACCTGCTCCACTTAAAAGCCCATACTCGCCCAGGCTTCATAAAGTAGCCTCGGTGAACGTGTCTTTGAACAAAAGTGGACTGAGCGTGTGCGTGTACCGCTGGGCCTTTCAGTGTGTGTGACAAAGCCCCGTGGAGATGCGCACTGAACTTCCACTTTCACAGCAACAGGGTGGTAATGGAACAGAGGTGACTTTATTCCATCTCTCCCCGCTGATCAAAGGCTCTTTCACTTCTCTTCCTCTTTTAAATCCCCAGTCCAGCTCTTCCTGCTTGTGTGTTTTCTGTCCTTTCTCTTTTTGCCCTCATCACTGTCACCATTAACTCACTTAGCTCCATACATATTTAATATCTCTTTCTATTGTACAGATAACACAGTGACATTTACTGATGATCAAAAGTTGAATTAAACATTAAACAAGATGACTTTTTTGTTATTCAGTATTTCTCACCACAGTATAACACGTCGCGTTTGTCAAGCAAATACCTTGAACAAACCTGTTGTAGTGCTATGAAAATGTCAGCTGAATGTAAACCGTGCAGTGGCGGACGTCATCTTTCAACCCCCAGTTCATTCCCGTGTCTTAAGTTTCTAGTTGGACTGTAGACAGCGACCAGCTGCAGCAGACATTGCCGACTCAGACAAACTGATCAAACAATAACCAACGGGTCCAAATCAGTAACTATGTAATATAGATGCTTGTTGGAGCTCACATATATCCACAAGCAGAAATCGAAGTCCCTTAGAAACTCAAAAGGCTTTTCCTCCGCACAGCAATATCCAGTAGAACTCTATTTATAATCTGCCCATGTCTCTCCAACAATACCTTCAAAGTATATGTCTTTGCAATTTGATACCCTCGAGAACAATGCTTCTCAATCTGGCATCTTTCTACTTGCCTTTGGGTCTGCAACATATTTAATTAAACAATTAATAATTGATAAATCTGTATTGTATTGTTCTAAAAATCCATCCATAAACTCAGCTGCAGTACTTCCTTCCTCACTCGGGTTTTAAGCCGATGGAAATCATGATATGTTGTGACACATCACGTCAATGATAGCCACCTCTCACCTCACTGCACTGAGGCGGCACTTCAGCTCATGTTTCTCTGATTTGAACACTGATGTTTGGGACCGCCGGGGTGCGTGATCCTTCCGCCCCAGCTTAAAGTGGGCTTATTAGAAAAGCAACTGCCAAAGTTGTAACGTGACCAGACACCGAGCAGGTGTCACAAAGAGATCTGGTCCAAGCCTTCACACAAGTACCCTGAAATAACTTCTTTCTGAGGCCTTGACATTTTTTCTTTCTAGTCCTTGTGACTTATCAGAGTGAGTCATCTTCCTCCAGTCTGACTGCAGCAGATAATATGCACAGGGCATGTTTGAACATGGAGGCTCCCTGACAACTATGTTTGGAAGACTGAAGAAACTGTGCAGTGACGGTGCTTACTGATTTTGGGTAAGTTATTACCACTGCCAGTGGAACTACAGATGTTACACGGATGTTTTAACAGTCTAACCCTGTTATATTTAGGGTGTACTTGGTGTAATGATTTGAAAAACTGTTGTCCATGGTCAGAAGAGATATCCCTAGAAAGACAATCAGTGAAAATATCCAGAGCAAAGTACCCTTTTCAAACCTATATAGTGTGTTTAATATTTGGTTTCTATACATTATTATATACTTTTCTTTCTGTTTGGGATTAAGATCATGGCATAATTTAATTTAAAATCTAATATTTTTTGAAATTATTTTATAACAGAATTTCACATTTGTTGCTGTTCTCTCTGTGTTTATTTTTTCCCCAGGATTAAAATCTTGTAAATGGCTGAAACCTTTTTTATCTGAGGGGGTGAAACTTAATTTTCAGCCATAACATTATGACCACCTCATATTGTGTAGGTCCACTTTTTGCCTCCAAAACAGCCCTCATCTGCTGAGGCATGGACTCCACTGAGTTTGCTGTGGCATCTGACACCACTATGTTAGCAGCAGATACTTTAAATTCAAGGTGGCGGCTTCCCTCCTTGGATCCGACTTGTGGGTTCAGCAAGTCGAATTTAAGGGCCACGTTAACACCTTGAACTCAGTGTCTTCCTCAAACCATTTTTGAACCATTTTTGCTTGTGGCAGGGATGATTGTTGTGCCATCAGGGCACAATAACATTCTCGTGACAGGTTGTGCTTGGTCAGCATCAATGTTTAGGTACGTGGTGTATGCCAAAGTAACGCCCACATGAATGTCAGGACTCATGGTCTCTCAGTAGAGTATTGTCCAAAGCCACTGCCTCTAATGTCTTGCCTTCTTCCCAAAGAGGGATTTGTGGTTTAGCTGTGATGCTCACTTGTCCGTTGTAGGCGCTCTCAATAGTTGACAGTGGTCAGCATGGACACCCTGACTGGTCTACACAGCCCCGCAAACAAGAAACTGTGATAACACCTTTGTAAGAGAACCACCTTTAACCTTTTCAGCAATTTGAGCTACAGTAGCTAATCTCTTTCAGATTATGTCATGATCTTAATCTCATATACAGCTACATGCATAGTCAAGGTACAACACCGTTTTCTCTCGTCCCAGACAACGTGAGAACTTGCAACAATCCACAAATCCAGTTGTATTTTCACCAGTTAAATAACCTAATACGGAAGTAACAGTCTGGTGAGAGTAAAGGTGGGGATATAGTTTAGTTTAAAAAAGGAGATATCGAGTGCATCATTAGAAAAAGCTCTTCAGGATAATCTGCAAACAACACTGATGGTTTGCAAGGACAAGATGGAGTCCTTTTTCCGGACTTAATTATTGTTTCAGTCTGTTCCTGAATGGCACCCGGACAAATTCACAGATTATGTTAGCAAACAGATTCTGACTCTGACAACAGCTTGGAGCCCAATCATTTCATAATTGCTACCGGGTCACTTTCGTCAGGACACAATCTTTCTTTTCATTAAAAGGAGCAGGGCTGGAAATTACGAGGTAGGATTTTGTACTGTCTCGTTCCAGAGGAGAGTGTGGCGCCCTTCCCAGCGTTGGAGTAAACACTCCAGATCTGTTACACAGCGGGGAAGCAAGCCATCAATATCAAAATGGATTACGTTTCAGAGGTGTTGTTTATATTTCTTCCACTGAACCTTTCTCCTCTCTCTCTCTCTCTCTCTCTCCTTGTGTATGCGTTTGCGTGTGAAAGCGACAGAGACCTGGTTATATGTGTAAGGAGCTTCATTCAATATCTGAAGGACGACAATCACCCCCCCAGTAAAAATTAATTTTTAAAATTGCCACGTGCACATGCACACACATATCTATTACACATGCATGCTCGCACACAAACACACACATAGTTGCGCCCCCCATTTATATTCCAATTCCCTCTTAAACAAGCCCGCTCTTCATTAAAGAACTCCTAACCTCTCCACGCTGAGATAAAGGGTAATTACGTAGCTATCGTCAATTCAAACGTCTCTTATTTCACCGAGCGCGGGGACCGTAGATAAAGCTGCTTAATTAACTTAAGTGCTTCTGTTCCATCACCTCTCGTACGGAGACCCTCTAACTGCTGATGGGAGTGCACTGAAGCCATGATTATACTGACATACTCAATCATCTGCATTGTCACATCTGGTCAACTTTACAGTTAAAGTTTAGAGTTCAGCTTGTTCACTGAATAATTTTCTCCGTTACATGAAATAGACAGGGGGCTAGTCGGTGAGGGAACGTAGAAATTGGGCTTCAGAACATGAAAGAAAAATAAATCTGCTTTCATGAGGATTTTTAGTTATGTTTTTTTTTAAAACTTGTATCAGATTTCTGGGTGCTGAAAGTATGATTTAAGCTTCCAGTTTCAACATACAGCAACCGGAGCTGAATAAACGCTGCATATTTCATGAGGGATGACCAGAGGGATCTACTGGTGGCGCAAGGTCACCCCGGTGAAGCTTACTGTGTCTCGCTTTGAGAGCATTTTAGCCGTCATGGGAATGAAACCACCAACAGGCTTGAACGGTTCAGTTCAGCTAAGTATGCCATCCTGATAGTCTCTAAAAATTATTGTAGCGGCCTGCCGGTTAAACTGGTTTTTAAACTTCACCACATATACGGGACTCGGTTTCTTGCTTCACAAACAGTATAAATCATTAAACCACAGCTGCAGGTATTGTTGCATCCAATTCAGCTGTTGTTAAAGTGATTTATTTTCACTTTAAATAAAAACAGCCTGACTCAGTGTAACTTGAAGCCAAAGACTGCACCAGCGCCCACACTTCCTGCACGCTCGATGAAGAAAACTTCCTTCTGGAGCCTGTGCTGGCTATAATCATACAACAAGAGGAAAATCACTCACAAGAATTTGAATTTGTAAGTCAAATAGAAAAACATATTCTTTCAATGATGCAGCGTATTGTTTAAATAGACTTTTCAAGTAACACGCACAAAAATGTCCTGCTCTGAGAGTGTCTCAGTGAACTCAGTGAAAGCACACTGAAATCAAACAGAGATGAGAATTAGGAACAAGTTACGAATCTTTTATTGTGGTAAGTGACTTGGCTGAAGTGGTGGTTGCTTTTTTCCAGCATAACCGGATTTCTCTGAACCGGGTTAAGCGTTTAATCACGCTTCTGATAACAAGATATTATCTTTCGGTGAGTAAAAAACAGAAACTTGATCCTGCAGTTCACACTCAAGGGGACGGGACAATCAAGTTTGCGTAAACAAACCCACAAAGAGTTAGTCACAGGGAATGAACAGGTTTAAAAACATAACACAATCTGACTAATGATTACTTGGACGGTTAAATAGCGTGAGCCTGATTGGAGAATGTGAAAGAGGTTAGTAGGTGTGTGTGTGCAGAGTCGCATGACTGGCAACTGGCAGGAAAGCAGAGAAAACTGCAGGATGAGTGAGTATGAAGCAGCCTTTCTCTCACATTCTTGTCTCAGAGAGCTAAGTCTGGCCGCGAGCCATCTCTTAGTTATGCTGCTATAGGTCCAGGCTGCTGGGGGATGATGCACTGAGTACATGTCCTCTATTTTCTTCTCTCTCACACTGAGCAACCATCCTCTAATTTCTTCTCTCTCGCTATCCATGCATTAGTGTGCTACTACTGTTTAGCATGCTAATAGCTGTTCCTCCTCCTGTCCAGATGCTGCATGTAAGATTTAGACAGATTTATGTATCACCTCGCTACTGTTGCTCTTCTCATATCTTAGTTTTTCTCTACTAGACTGGCCTCCAGCAGATTTTTAGCTTAGATGTCCCTTTACTATGTGAAAGACGTGTTTATGTGTATCTGTTCAAGTTGCCTTGTGTGTCTTTTATATCTAGTGCCTTTTATGCCTTAAAGGGGAACTACTGTTTTTCACAACCTGGACCTTATTTCTGGCATAAAATATGATTGTTTACTCACCCATATAACTTTTGTATAATTTTTTTTTTGTCATTTGGACGATATTTAGATCCGTGTATATCCATATAGTGGGAGTGACTGGGGCACCGAAACGCAGCCTCTAAATAACACATTATCATCATCCAGGGTCTGTAGGTCAATCTACAGACCCCGGATGATGATAACAGGTAACTCCAGATTCAACGGGCAATAGCACTAGCGTATCATAACAAAATATTGGTGTAATGAACGAGTTTCACGGCAGATAATGTGTTATTTAGAGGCTGCGTTGCGGTGCCCCAGTCACTCCCACTATATGGATATACGTGGATGTAAATATCGTCCAAATGACAAAAAATGACACCAGTTATATGGGTGAGTAAACGATCGTATTTTATGCCAGAAATAAGGAGCAGGTTGTAAAACACAGTAGTTCCCCTTTAAGTAAAACAATGTATTGCGTTGTTGTTGAAGGTTCATGCTGCTACAGATTGTTCAATTTATGTGTGATGATTCCTTAAGTGACTTAACAACTCAATCACTATGGACTACAGTGGAATGTAAAAACTCACTATTCACAGCAGAGTTAAAAAAAAATAAATAAATCAGAAATGAACAAGAAGAATGTTTCCTTTTTTTTTTTTTTTTTTTTTTAATGGCGTCGTCTTTTTAAGTTTCACCACCCCATCAATGCCAGAATTCAACAGGCATTGTAGACAAATCAAATCTCAATTTAGCTGACCTTGGCCCTGCAAGAGTTGGCAGAACACGACTGCTCTTTCCATTAGGGAGTAATCCCTGCAAAGTCATACCTGCACTTTTTGTTTTGAAAGCCCAGATAGAGGCGTTGTGTATTTTTGAACACTGGGGAGAGGCAGGCTTGCTGATCTATTTATGTTAAGCTAAGTGCCTCCATGCTCTAGCTCCCAACGGACTGCACAGACATGAGATCAACGTCAACCTTCTCATCTCACTCTCTGAAAGAATATGCTTTTCTTTTTCCCTTTGCTCATCAGCCTCAATAACAGCAGATAAACATTTTAAGACTCATATCAGAGAACACAATTAGAATAGGATATGTTGATCTTTTATAAAGATACAAATGGGAATACCGTCCTACCTGATCTGAGCAATCATCCCCAAAATGGCCAATTTGTCAGACTGAAACTAACTTGAACAAAAGAATCAGACTTTGAGTTAAGGCCAGGGACATATGAAAGAAAAAAAAAAAAGCTTTAGAGTGTGAGGCTATGATAACAAAAGCATTCAATACAGTCAGAAACTTAACATCAGAAAATAAAATCTCCTTTGTATCGGAATACAATAGCAGCTCTGGAGAGAATGAAAACATCATGGGAAAATAAATTGCTTGCAGCTTCTGTTCTGTTCCTCGCTGAGTCTTTGAAGGAGACTGACTACCAGTGGGTTCAGTCTGCATAAACAAGAACCCATAAAAAAAAGACCAGCTGTCTGTCTAAGTTCATGGTAACAATTAATGTGACCACTGAACACACAGGTAACAAATCAAAAGGAGGGGAAAGTATCAAGTAACAGCGAGACCAGACACAGCACAATGTACATGCTTAGCCGTCGCCTATGTGGAGGCAAACGTGCAGCCCAAACTAAGTGCCCTGTAGCTACCACCACAGTCTATGGCAGCATGTTAGTCTTGGTACAGTCTACTGCCTGACATAATCATAACCTGTGGAGGGCAGTTATACGCCCAGTAGTGTCCAAACCGCAAAAAAAAATCCTAGAAGAATGCGATCAGATAGGCAAACGTCCCTTATCCAGTTCAATGACAGGAACACGCATTTTGAAAGACAGCCAGTCTGTACGAAGAGATGATGCATTTTAAATCTTATACACTGCTCCTATTTATACTCTGAAAGGTTTTACCACACTTTTCAAATATAATTCAGCCTGTCTCATATTAGATTTTACTCCTAAATCCTGGCAAAATCAATCCAGTTAAATAAATAATTCTTCTTGGAAATACAAAACCCATTGCCTTGCCTTAAATCTTATCTTATTTATCTTATCTCTCTTATTATGTATAGTAGACGAAGCACTCAAACGAAGACGAAGCAGATTTCCAGTTCTACTTATGTGACAATATTTGTTTATTCTAAATAAAACGAGATATAAGCTATACTTTATGTGTTTACATGCTTCAGAACAGAACTTTTTGACTTTTTGAGAGCTGAATCTGCCAGAAATGCAACAGAAGCATAAGTTTTGTTCTGCCACCTCAATGTTTTGTCGCCTGTTTTTTTACTAAACGTGGTGCAATCGTCCCCTAAGGGTCAGTCTGGACTTTTAAAGAACAAATCGGATGAAAGCTGCACTCTGCTTTATTCAGTCTGGTTCAGTTTACCTTCTCTCCACCTCCTTCCTGTCAGTCCTACGTCTGAGCATCTAAATTCCTTCTATCCCTCCATTATTCATCGTGCATATCACCAGTCTCACTCAAGGCTATTCCTTCTGTCTTTCTCATTTCCTCCCTCACTTGTTACTTTTCAATTCTGGCGAATTAACCGCCGAGGCTCTCGTCGCTCATTTTCCAGCCCTCCCACTTTAACTCTCTCCCACCTTTAATCCCCCTTTCATTACCACGCCATGTACCTCCTTCCGCCCTTCTGCCTTTCCACCGCCGTTTTCCACCCCCTTACTTCCTTCTCATACTTAATCTTCTCCCAGCCTTTCCACCGTCTCCGCATCCGACCCTCCGTCTCTTCCCTTCTCATCCACCCACATTCAACCATCCATTAGAACGGTGTGTGTTCATCTTTGTTTTCACATGTGCAGTATTGTGTGTGTGTGTGTCTGTGTGTGTTTTCTCTCCAGGGCAAGATGTTTATTACAGCGGAGGTTAGAATGATGACGATGGTAATAAAGATAAAAAGTCGTCGGAAAGATACTGATCAAACATCTCTCAGAGGCAGCGTGAGCGAATGTGTGTTGAGAGTACGTGTGCTTACATACACTATGTGTGTGTGTGTGTGTGTGTGTCTCTGTGCCAAGATGCTCTAGGCCCAATATTCCCCCGAAAGGACAGATTTTACATCGGCTTCTTTTTTAAAGTCTCTCAAAATTTACAGAACAGAGGAGTTTGCGATTTTTGTTTAGTGAGTGCTGCTGTTAATTGGAGTTGCTCCAGGCTGTCCCCAGGCTGTTGGGATGCGTGTATGTGTGTGTTAACTGTGTGTTTGTCTCCACCATTGTGTGTGTGTTTCACAGTAGCTGATTCTGGGACATGAGCTTCCACGGGGAGGACGGAGAGGAAAATTAGCGGAGCTGCCGCCACCACTGCTTACTTGCAAAATGACAGCCACGTTAGGAGGCTTTCAGCGGTGGAAATTAAATTAGGCCGCAGGAATCAAACACACAGCGGCAAAGAAGCAGACTAAACAACATTAGCAGTACAAAGCAACATACATAAGTGAGGTTTCGCAGTCACGCCAGGCGATTAATTATTTACACATGCTGTTGTTTGCCGTTGCAGGATGACAGATTTTACATCTTCATAGAGGCTTGTCAGCGGTTGCGTTATTAAGGTCCTCGGAGCTCCATTGTTGAGCTTTTCCTTGGCAGCGAGGCTCACGTCATTTTCACTGAGGCAGGAATGAAAACAGAACATGTGAGCGATGAGAAAAGGATGTCCACGGAGCATCCACTTAGAGTAACAGAGTAAAACAGGGTTGATGAAATGCTGCTTCAGTGGATCACCTTGTGGATGGAGTAGCCGAGAACAAATGTTGGTGCCTGTGTGTATTCATCATGAAATCAACTTGTCTAAACCACCTCTGTCCTCCAGCTACATCATAGTTCTCTGGCACACGCACACACACACACACACACACACACACACACACACACACAATCAGCTGTCCTAATACTCTACAACAATGAAACTACAGCATAATATCACAGAAATCGTTTTCATTTTCAGTCCCTGAGGTCTGTAATAAATTAGGCAGAAAAAGACGCCTTGTACTGCAATCAGTTCGTGCTGCCAGTTGAATTTGTGAAATTTAAACCGTTGTTAAGCATCATCAGACAGAACCAGTAAGGAGCTGGTGTAGGTTTTCCACTGTCTACCCACCAAACAAACAACTGATTACTTTAAATCTCTTTTTGTGATTGTTTGTTTAAAATTGCTTGGATTCACTTTATATCGAGGTGAGATACTTCAGACAAAAACACAATCATTTTCATGTAATTGTTAATTTTGAGATTTTTGGCTATTATGATTCCATGTCTTCTTTCAGAGGAGTAGAAAGAAAATTACCTAAATACACATTTACTCCACTGTTTCTATTGGAAATATATGCTAATTAGTGCATATTTAATGGGAGAGTCTGACCACCACACAGAGCCTTCTCCAGCACATCCCAAAGATTCTCAATGGGGTTAAAGTCTGGACTCTGTGGTGGCCAATCCATGTGTGAAAATGATGTCTCATGCTCTCTGAACCACTCTTTCACAATTTGAGCCCCATGAATCCTGACATTGTCATCTTGGAATATGCCCGAGAACATCAGGTAAGAAAAAATCCATTGGTGGAATAACCTGGTCATTCAGTATATTCAGGTAGTCAGCTGACCTCATTCTTTGGACACATAATGTTGCTGAACCTAGACCTGATCACCTGCAGCAACCCCAGATCATAGCACTGCCCCCACAGGCTTGTACAGTAGACACTAGGCATGATGAGCGCATCACTTCATCTGCCTCTCTTCTTACCCTGATGCAATGGTTCTCCACTATCAGTTCTTAACCCAATTTTAGTAGTTTCTTCAATCTCCTTAGATGTTTTCTCTGCTTGATGCATGCCAGTGATTTGACCCTCCTCAAACAGACTAACATCTTTTCCACGACCACAGGATGTGTCTTTAGACATGGTTGTTTAAGAAATGAGAAGCTGCTCATTGCATCAGTTGGGGTTAAATAACTTGTTGCCAGCTGAAAAATAATCACCCATGCAGTAATTATCCAATAGGAGGCTCGTACCTATTTGCTTAGAGAAATCCAGGTGGTGACTTTTTTGGCAAGACAGTGTATATATATATATATATACTGTCTATATGATTTTCACATAGTCTGTGTCAGAAATCTACGAAACTGCTCCAATTTTATTCCTATTTATAGTCTGAAAGGTTTTACCACACTTTTCAAATATAATTCAGCCTGTCTCATATTACATTTTACTCCTAAATCCTGGCAAAATCAATCCAGTTAAATAAATAATTCTTCTTGGAAATACAAAACCCATTGCCTTGCCTTAAAATATTGGTTTATTATTTAACTACAACATGTGACAGTGAGAAAGAGAACACTGACCTGGACATACAGTGTAGTACTTGGAGTAGGAAGAACCCAGGCCATGTCATGCTACTCCTGCTATGTATTATTGTTGTGTGAATGGCTGCATGTCTAGATGGCGGACTGTAGAAACTGAACTGCCCTTCGGGGATTAATAAAGCTTTCTGTATGATTATTTTATTTATGCAACATTTAAACCTTACATTACATTAAATGAACTCCAGTAGGAGTCAGTACTCTACAGCGATGTCACAGGCGATTTACAGGGTATGTGAGTAAATTTATATGAATGTTTCTAGAAAATCTTACCACAGAAAAAGAGAAGCCGGCGGATGTTTCTGTTGTGCGCTGCCCACTGATAGGCTGCGATCACAAAGCTGAACGAACTCGTCAGTTTCAGCAGACTGACTGGTTTGCGTAGAACCTGACTTTACCAGTGGACTGAGGGTTAATGAACTCAAAATGAGTGAAAGGGAAAATGTTGCAGAGCACAAAGTTACCATGTCAACCTAACAGGAGTCAGCGCGACGGCAGAATAGGCATAATTGATAATAACATAATAGCGGTTCTGATTGTATGATTGGCAATCACATAAACGAGCTTTGCTTCCCCACCCTGCAGGTGTACTGTAAGTCGACTAATCAAAACAGATGTAATCAACAGTGGAGCGGGGCTGAATGCGTACCTACGAACACTGAAATTAGTTGTTGAGCTACAGCAACCATCAGACGTTTGATTACACGTGTAGGAACAGCGCACAGCAGCAAAGAGTCACACTGAGAGAAGGCCATAAAGTGTTCTGGTGGAGAAGTTACACTCTAAATCTGTCTTTTGTCTGGGTTTAGAATGCATCATGCTGTCATCCTGCT
Source organism: Chelon labrosus (assembly GCF_963514085.1). Lineage (NCBI taxonomy): Eukaryota > Metazoa > Chordata > Actinopteri > Mugiliformes > Mugilidae > Chelon > Chelon labrosus. Next base: position 13,635,414 of record NC_140338.1, read on the forward strand.
CTAAAATGGATTTCTTCCTGTATGATTATGATGATTGCTGAGCCTTGAAAGAAGCACTCGTGCTTCGTTTCTGAAGGACTAAGTTCAAAGCCTGATGTTAATGCCCATGTTTCTGGACTATTCAGAGATTTTTTTCTATTAATCTTCACTGTATGGCTTGTGTCCACATTTGGCCACAATTTCAATCTTGCCAATAATAAGCCACTAAACAAAATGAGACTTGAAGTAACGGGTACCCATCGGCTACTGCTTTCGGAAATGTTCAAGGCAGATCAAAATGGAATAAAAAGAAAGCATGAAATCTGTACACTATGTGAATGTATTAAAAAAAATAAAAGTATATGAACACTGAGCACAGACTAAAAAAGCTTCAGGCCAATTCATTCCTAAACTGACTCCTCCCGACAATAGCTGGAGAAATTTAGTCAGGACTTGATACTGAGGTTATCTGCTAATGTGATGCGTTTACAGATCCACTACCGTCGTAGCCAGCCCTACATTTATCAAACGTGTTGGATATTTAGGGTTTAAAATCTGGAGGATAATTTCAGTTCTTTCACAATAACCACAAAGACTCTAAGCAGCTGACAAAGAGTCTTGTCAAGCATCAAACAGTAAATGCACTAGTCTTCTAGGCTAACGTTAGCCGGCACACTACTGTAGAAAGATATTATCGACATCCATTTAGCCTTCTGAGTAGGTTACAACAAATCCTTCTCCTGCTTCTTTGTGTTAGTTTTGTTTGCTTGCTGAATCAGCTTGCATGTGCACTAGCGCCATCTACAGCACTGGAGTGTGGATCAGTTACTTTGTTTACATCCCACATAGTGGTGCATTCAAGGCTCCCTCATCTGGCATGAATACCTAAATAATATCCTGTGGTCTTCCCCACTGTGGGGTAAATAAAGGATTATCTTATCTTATTTTCAAATATTATGGTATGTGCATGTTTGAGATTAGAGAGATGAACGTTGGGCAGGATTTTAAACTCCCGTGGTCTGAACCAGCTTGAGAAAAATATAAACTGCACAAACATAAATATCTTTGTGGCAAACAGTGACAGAGCACTGAGTCATTTTGTGTCTTTGTCACACATGTGGTGCTTGCGCTTGTGTGCATGTGGTGTTTTATGAGTCATTCATGCTTCAGTGTTTCACGAAATTAGATATGGAAGCGTGTTTGTTTATTTTTAATTGTTCTCATGCTTCACAGTTTATTTTTGCAGCACAGAGAGAAGTAGAAATGTGCGATGCAGTATACACCGATCAGTCGCAACATTATGACTACTGACAGGAGAAGTAAATGACATTGACCATCTTGTGACAGTGTAATGTTCTGCTGGGAAACCTCTGGACCTGACATTGGTGTGGATGTAACTTAGACATGTAGCACCCACCTAGACCAGACCAGACACCCCCACCCCATAGCAATGACACTCCTTGATGGCAGCAGCCATCCCCAGCAGGATGCAGCCTGACACAGACACACACACAGAAACGGTATAGGAACAACTAAAAAACATGAAGAACAGCACAAGGTGTTGATCTGGTCCCGTATTCCTAAAGATTCTGAGAATCCTCTGCAAGAGCTCCAAACTTAGCCTAAAAATTCCTAGCTAGGAGTCTTAGCTTAGGAGTGATTCCAGAAAATTCTCAGAGAACTGAAAAGGAATGGACAGAAACTCTTATCTTAGTGAGGAGGTGTGGTTGACCCCGTTGCTAGGTATGAGTCATCATTTCAAGAGGTGTGATTGGTTGATCCTAAAAGCTAGATAAAAATACACTTTTGGTGATAATTGGCCAAGAATGGACCGTCAAATCAATAGACTTAATAATAGAATCTAATCTCTATGAAGACTGTGTAATTATAAATAATATTTTACACAAAAAATAAATAAGTAGTAAGCTATACTTTAAAAATTATCCTACAAAATGTGTGAAAACTCCCACTTGCACAGTATTCACATGCTGATAGTTCTAATTATTTGCTTCCATTCATTTACCATGCTGGTCATTTTTGCCCTTCATCCATTTGGTATTAACGAGGGTAAAATGGCTCAGCTTTCATCAATTTCTGTGATTGCTAACCGGCTTAGAAGAAGCAATGTTGGTTGGCATTCAAATCTTCCACAAACTGAACAGCAGTGGAGTAGAAATGAGGTAGGAAACCCAACTGGACAGAGGAACAGTGTTTGCTTCTGGCTCAACTGGTCAATGAGAATAAAAGTATTTTGAGACGTAGATTTGGCTCCAACTCATCACTGCTGCATTGTTACAGTTTTGCATTTTTCCTGTTGCTAAATACCTCAGTGTTGTGATGACTTTCATTTTCGGTGACATTGCGACTGTAACAAGCTTGATTGTCATTCAGTGTTTGGAGAATATCTCTCCTGCCTCTTCTTTCAGCCATTTTCTCCTCTGCTTAAGAAACTCCTAAGCCTCCTAAAAGTCCTCCTCCCTGCTCTTAACAGATCTCACCTTAAGAGCACTCTTAAGAGCTAAGATTCTTTAGGAATACCTTTTATCTTTACTAGGATCTACTCCTAACTTTGAGAGGAAATTCTTAGAAAAGATCATGATTCTAAGAATTTTCTTAGAATTTGGGCACTAGGAGCAACTCTTTGCACTAAGAATCTTTAGGAATACGGGCCCTGGCCTCCAAATTCACTAGATCCCAAACTGATCAAGTATCTGTGGGATGTACTGGAACAAGCCTGCTCCCCTCCCCTCAACTCATTCTGTTGCCAGACACCACAGGACATCCTCAGAAGGCCAACGTCCATTCTCTGATGAGTCAAAACTGTTTTAGAGAGACAATGGAGCCCTACACAATATTAGGGAGGTGGTCATAATATTATGCCTGCTCTGTGTAGGTCTAACCGGTCCAAAAAAATAAATCACAATAAATCCTTCATCTCTCTCTGTCAGACAGTGGCGGGCCAGCAAAGCCTTCTCTCCAGGCCTAAACTTTATCAAAATAACTGATTTAGATTTTAATATTTTCCCATTAATCTTTATTCTGATTTATTCCCAATAGCCTATTCTTTTAATTTTATGGCTCGTCTGTCTCTCAGCTGTGGTGTTTCTGGCAGTTCTTTGCATTAGAGCTTTTATCCAATCATATTTCAGCCATCAAAGATTTCTTTGCCAGAGTCAAAGAAATCTGCCTAAGCCTTCACATACATTATAATTACACTGTGCCTTTAACCAATCATATTTCAAGTTCGTATTCTTAGGCCTTCCCTGAGGCTTACGTTAGCGTCAGCGTTTTCGCGTCCTCTGACTGGAGGGTCAGAGAACTGCTCCGTTTAAGCCAAGCTAACGGTTCATGTTCATCTGTTGCAAATTGTCCCCGTTAACGTTTTGATGGCTATTTTTTTAACCCATGATGGTGGAAGGAGGAGAGGCAATCGATTTGTTTGGAGATCTTCTTAGAAAGACATTTCTACAGTGAACTTTGAAGGAAAAGCTGGCCACTGTGAGGAAAGTCCACCCAACCCTGGAGCTAGCCAGCCTGACCCAGACAGGGAAACTTTCAGGACAGTAACTATGAGCACTACCCTTGGTCGACAAGTTCGAGGAGAACTCTAAATTGTTTCACCACTTTGTGTAGTTGGGTGTTTTGAAGGACTGCAGCTACTTTACCATTGAAGATACTGAGGTTTTTCCACATTACTGTTTTCATTAAGCTAATTTTAACACATGGTCAGAGACAAATATACATAATTTCAAGTACACACTCGTCAAAATTGGATTGAATTAAACACAAAAGCGTTTCTGCTATTTAGCCGAACCCAATGACGAAAATGGGGTTGTAATAATGGAAAAATGTGTTGGTAGAACACAGTGCCAGTTCAATAGTACTAGAAACCACAGCCTCTAAAGTGAAAACACCGTTCAATTAACAGCTCTCTTAGTCATTTTAAACAAATTCTGAAAAGCCTAACGTTCATGAAGCTAAGATTTGGTGCAGAACTGTCAAATTAGAATGCGTTTAATTTTCACTAGTGTATCTAATGAACTGGCAAGTGAGTGTATGTAATGTTAAGTAACATACATTATATTCTAAACATGTCAGTGTAAAATTGCTTTTTTCTCTGACAGCTATAGTGTGGTGGTAAGCCACGCTTTGTAAGAACATCACACATGCTCAGTTTTTTTTTTTTTCCCATAAATACAGCAGACACCTTGAGGAAAAATAACACTTTTTTTTTTTTTGAAATTAATGAAAAGAAGCCAATTACTAGAGAGATCAGTATGGCTGAATTCACCCCTGTGTGTATATGTCAACAAGTTTATCTCCTCCTGCTGACACCAGTAAATGAATGCTGGCGTATAAACAGGCAATCGATGAAAACCTATTAAAATGCAGTTGTAATAAATTATGTTATCATAGGGGAAGTTGTAATCATCGACAAATGCTGTCAATAGTTTGAGTCTCTATCTTTTATAAACCATTTATTAAACAGGATTCATCAATGCTACATGGGAAAGGGAAGACTGTTTATTGGTAAATACGCCCGTATTAAAATGTGACTTACTATCTTTTTGCATGTCTCACATACACACACACACACACAGACCGTTCATCATCTCTTACCCCTCACTATTACCCATTATTGGGAGATTTATCTGCCCTCATGTGTCTGGACAGTTGTTCTATCCACTGATACATTACAAAAACAATATGCTGTTAAATCAATAAGATAAATATCTGCAGCCGGAGTGTCTGCCCGCACTATTGGCAAACAGATAGATCACATTTCTAACAGATTATATCGAATTAACCTTGGTTATGTTCAATCACTAAGGTCCCTCTGGAACTGACCATTATTAATAGAAGAAGGAAAAATAAAACCAAGCTTGATTTATCTCTTAGCGCGTCTCCTGTTGTACTGCGGTGAAGGACAAACATTTAAGAGGGAAGAGAGGTCAGAGAGTGAGTATCAGAGATGCGGCGCGATGATTGTGTTTATATAAGGACATCTAAATACTCGCAGCATCTCTTCTGGGTATGTCGGGCGCAGGGGGGCTGCTCAAAAAGTGTTTGTAGTGGCACTTTCATAATAAAAGGTCCCCTCAATTTCAGATAGTGCCTTCTAAATCTCTCAAGTCACTGACACTTTTCTCGCCCGCGTGGCTTGCTCTCTCGAGTCGAATGGTGGATTTCTCCTTTCTACGGGTTGATATATGTCATGTACCAATTCACTGGAAGGCAATTTAGAGCCGTAGCGGCAAAACCTGACCTCAAACCTTTCACATCCTCGCAAATAAAAGCACATGAGGCTTCCTTGGGCTTCTGTTTGGACTGTACATTTTATTGCCGGCAATTATGATCTGCTATCAACTCATTTCAGAGTGATGTATCTATGATGAGAGAGTGTAAAATCTTTAATACTGTTTTGAGCACTGTTTCAATCTCATACGCCCACATACAAACACACACACACACACACACTCACAGGAAGGACAGTATGGCCATCTTTGTGAGGACTTTCACTGGCTTTATCCGTTCCATATCCTTGTACTCTAACTGTAACATCATAACTTTATTTTAACCTAAACTAAACCTATTTCTAACCTTTATGGTAACACTAAACCCTCAAAAAGGAGAAAGTGAGGAGTGGCCAAAATGTCCTCAAACCTCACATAGGTCCTCACAAAGATAGTTTTACAAGCACACACACACACACACAGATTCGTGCACACCGAGACCAGCACGGAGAAGATTACTTTTCCTTTACTGTGGAAATCAATGAGAGCAGTCCATTGCTCAATTTAAGGCCCACAACTTCCCCAACGAATGCGCACACACACACCTGTAGACGACAGCACAAAGCCAGTGGGTGCAGCAAAAAGTGAATTGGAAATATTCTATTGCCCCCCTCTGGTGACAACAGACACAGAGAGCATGGATTCATTTTTCTCTCTCTCTCTCTCTCTCCGACACACACGTCTTATTTCACTTATTTCACTCTCTATCTCTGTTATTTAAAACAATCTCTCTCCACTTCAGATTTACTCCTCTGGACTCTCCATATCTGCTTTTTTTTTTTTTTTTTTCTCATTCCACTCCACCATTTCTTTCATTCTCTGCCCTTTCTCACCGACTGTATAGCGGGTCATTTGGCACTCTGAAGTCACTGTGGGTCACTATCGAGTCTTGAGAGTGTGTGTGTGTGTGTCAGAAGCAGTGAGCCAGAGTAATGGGTTTGTTCAGCCGTCCGTTGCAGTTGTTTTGCCGTTGAATGATCCTGCAAACTGGTCAGAATCACCAATTACACACACACACACACAAACACACAAACACACACACATAAACACATGCGATTCTCACTTAGTCTACTTCTTTCTCCATTTTTAAATACAAACCCATCCTTGCATACTGTTAAAGCACAATACGCATACCCAGTTTCCACTTATTGTAGTCCCTGCATGGATAAGCTGAAGAGAGGAGAGGAGCATTAGCCAAGGACTGCCCCTGGATTCACACGGCTCTAATAAAGTCTCCACTGCTCCCATGTCAAACTACTTCAATAAATGGTGCACGGAGGCAGATATTCCCAGGCTCTAATCCACATACTAACGTCGAGAAAAAACAACACTGAACTCAATATTTGTTCACAAACAGCGGAATGGCTGCAGCCACGTACAGAGATGTAAGTGATCAATCAGTCAACATGAATTGGACGATTGGCAGGGTCAACCCAGTCTGCCAGAAACCATATTGACGCACGGCTAATTTACAACAGTCAAATGGAAGTTGTTGATTTTTTCAACATATTTGAACAACGCCAGAAAGAAAATGTGTTGTTTCAATGATTTAATTCATAACAATACCAACTGATGCAATATTCTTCTGTGGAAAAAATGAACTACACCTTTGGCAAAGAAGAATATTACCACCTCAAGAGAAATAACGCACATCCCAGCGGGATATCTACAGCCGATCTATCCAAAAACAACTGGACTTGTCGAGTTTATTATCATCCAAGTAGCTTCTTAATTTCTAAAAGACTGGTGGGGAGTTGAGGTTGAAGTAGAAACATCTGTGGCGGCTACTCAACAGAAACATGTACGACTAGTGTCTGTGAACAACCAGATACTTACCTGTAGTTAGAGGAAACAGTTTGATCCCGTCCTCCGTCTCCAATAAACCGTGCTCCGGTCTCACGGTGGCAATGGTCGTGAAACTTCTTGGATACAGATGTTAAGGCTGTATCCACAGTAATCCACCACCCATGTGCAGAGAAGGATTTTTCAACAAGATATAGATGACTTCCTTTACTCCTCTTTCAAAGCATCTGCGGACACTGTTGTCTCCAAAGGGGTGTCCCTTGTCCCTTCATGTGTAGGCATACAGCTGAATTATTACCTGAAAAGCTGTCTCTCCTGCGCTGAGCCATGTGTTTGCAAAGGGGTTGTTTCGCTTTCTCAGTGAACAAGTCTGTACATTTCAACAACTACATAACTCAGTTTTCGCCTGGGTATTTCATCTTTGAGGCGAACAAGTTTCTGCTTCAGAGTGCTACAGTCGAGCTATACATTCTGATGCTAATCTACTAAAAGTTGACTCCATACAACAAAGCATAGATTTCATTTTTTCAAAACTCAACAGTTTGCTGGGTCAGCTGGTCTCGGTCAAACTGTTGTTTGAAATCTGGAGCATTTGAAGACGATTTTCTTTCAGTGGAACGATATATTTCACATCATTTAGAGAGGTTTTTTTTTTTTTTTAAATCACTGACACGCTCAGAGGCATCTACATCTTTTTACACTGAAGGCCTTGGAGAGCTCTTTAGATGTTGACTTTATGACTGTCAGAGGTTTTAAATAAGACACCTTCCACCTTTCTCATTAGTAGCACCTAATCAGGTTTGTGACTGACCTGTTTTTCAAACCGAACACAGTCTATTATGGCTATTATGTCGCTCATCGCAGCATAGCCGCAAATAATCTATTCTAGGAGACATGGTTGGAATGGTACACCTTGTGTAGGTTGATAGTCTGTAACAGGTTTGTCCTCTTGTTACAGCCCAGACAGAAACATGTAAACGAATCACTGATAGATCTAAAGAGCTTTTAAGTTGGTGGGTACTTGGCATGCCACTGGTTTTTAGGAATGCCCTGCTTTTTTCACCCCTCGACTCCATCCGGATAATTTAATATTGAGTATACCTCGATCTCAGTCCCTGTCCGATGTTAAATAAGTCAAATTTTATACAGGGCTTTTATTATCTTATTTGTATTCTCCTAGATCACATCACACCGCGCAACTGTATTAAGTCCAATAAATAGTGTGAAGTGTGAAGACAGTAGCTCGTACCTTTCCTTCAGAAGCTCCAACAGACGATGAAAACCTGTGTTCTCCACTACAAACAAATATGTGCTGGTCATCCAATGCCATAGACTCCATAAATCTCTGTTATGTTTTATTAATTTTTAAAAGAAATTTAATGTTCCTTTAAAGGCAGCACTCAGTGTTTGTTGTTGGTGCAGCCTTTCCCTAAGTGTACTTGATGTATTCAGTTTTGTGATTTTTTTTTTTTTTTGTAGCTGGTGAATCAAATTGATAGAGCTGAATGATGATTTCGCAAAACAGCCACATAGCTCAATTTACAAATTGCTGTTTACTTTTTTTTTTTGGCAGCTTTGACGCAAACCAACTGGCATTACGACAGAAGAAGAAGCAGCAGCAGCCGGGATGTGGTTTTGTTTTATGGCACACCTAAATCAAAAACTCCAAAAAACTGATCAGATCAGATCATTTAAAAAAAATGCCAGGATCAGTCCCGATACCGATCGGTATCAGGAATGGGCTAACAACTGAGGAATATCCTTGATTATCCATCACAGTCTCAGTGAAAAGTTGCTTTCCATCAGCAGAACGCCACTCTAATGCCCTGAGACACACATCATATTAGATTAGACCGAGACGAATCAATGAAAGCCCATGACAATAAGTATAGACAGACGACCATTCACACTAACGCCGACACCTCTGAGCAATTTAGAGTTTCCATTTAACCTGACCACCTGACTCAGGGCTGCCAGACAGCTGACCAACAGTGTTAAAACCGAAGCAAAACGTCTAACCAAAGAAGTCCAGATGAGTCCATCTACATTGCTTTGTGGTTGCATTCACATGGCTTTTTTGATATCAATCATCTTATTTACCCATGATGCAGTGGCTAATTCTAAATGGGGGCTTTGTGTATGAAAAAAAATCTGACCGAAACTTGTGACCACAGGAATCCTCTCACATGTCTAAGCAACTTTTGAACCCATCTGGAATCCATTCATACTTTTTTCAGATTCCTCTTTTAACTTCACAAGATTCACATTGGGTTAATTTGTTTTCTGTTTCAGCCCAGCGGCTGTTTTATAGAGTGTTCCTATATGTCACTAATAGAGGCTCCTCTTCGACTAATAGAGGTCATAGAGGGACTAAATGTTCCCCCATGTTCACCAGGTATTCACTGACTTTGTCTGGCTGCTGTTAGGTGCTAATGACGTACGCTACAAGAAGCCAAAGAGAAACCATGTGCATGGAAGAGATAAACTGCAGAAAAGATTCAGGTGACATTTCTCAGCCTCTTCATTAGTCAGAAGGAAACCTGACAGGATCTTCATTTGTAGCTTATTCAAAGCTGTTCGATGTAGACTTATCCACACTGTGGCCTCAGCGCATCTTAGTAGTCAATACTATCCCATCAGCCTGAGACACATGAATGAGCTCAGCACAATTAAAGTATTTACAGACACAGATTGAGCTCCGGTGGAAACAGAGAGTGAGGTGAGGAGAGGGAAAAGGGTGCCTAGCAACCTGTTCTTATCACCAACATTGTCTGTATTGCCAGTGTCATCTCATTGACTCTCTACTGATGGCAGCAGCTCCATTCACTCTGCACAACAGCTCATTTGACCCAGATTGCTACTCTGCGGTCACAACAACTGCCTCATTAATGATCACTGGAGAGTCGCTTGCCAAAGCAAGCATAATGCCGGATAATCAATAATAAGATTTTCCAACTGTCCGAGACGACAAATGACATTTGAGAAAGAGCTTTTAGACCTTTGTGTTCACGGAATCATTACAAAGCCCCTGGAGTTTTTTTCAGTTTTTAATTTGTCCAAAAAGTTTGTGCTGGCATGTCCTGCAGAGGATTTAAATTATCATCTGCTGCTGGTATTCTATTAATTCCCAATGCAGGAAAGGCCACATTACAGTATCTTTAAAGCTTACTGTTTCAGTCTTGCCTCCATGTCTACACTCGATGAATATTCGGTACCAGCATAAGATGACATGGTGGAATATGGAGTCTATTACTTTTTCAGTGCAGCCCTTTCTTTCTTTCTTTCTTTCTGTCTGCCTCTGTGTGAGAGATGGTGTGAGTCAGTGTGCAAGTCTGTCTGAAAAGGTGTTGTCTTTGACTTGTTTGTTTCTGATGTAGATGAGTAGGTGTTACATTAAAGACATTCCCTGCTTCACTCACTCTGTCTCTCAGCTCCACTCAAACATGTCACAACATATTACATCTGCTCTCTGTGTGTGTGCGTTAAAACCAGAGCAAGTGAAAGCCTTTTTGCAGCGTGATATCTAGAGAAAAAAAAATGTCAGCAAGCAAGACTCATGTGAACAAAAAAGGCAAACATTTCGTCGGCTCCTGCTCACATTAATTGGGCACAGACAAAAAGTTGTGGAGAGGTTTCCCTAAAAATTGACATAGTGTAGATGGTACAATTCACAAATAACAAGCAGGAAAAGAGAAACTTTTCAGTAAAAATAGACTAAATAGATGTCCCTACAGCACACTTTCAGGAAAAGCTGGCTTTCTTTGGAGAGTATTTCTATGCATGCAGCATTTGATTGCAAAGACGGCGATTTGGTTTATGGGATCAGCTGAGAGCATGAAAGACTTTTAAATCTGCAACTGCCTGTTGAAAGATGCATCTCATATACATCGATAAGACTTATATTTTTAAAGGTTACCGTGGAACACGAGCAGACTGTTCATACAACAGCTGTTTAACACTTCCAACTACAACATTACGTGCAAATTCACACCACTCTCATTCCAAAATCAAGTCATGTCTGAAATCATCCTGACTACTTTGAAAGCCTGAAGCTTAATCAGGAGGCAGGCGCACTGAATCCTCAAGCCCCACGCACTCTAAAGATAATGTGTGGCGACCATCCAAGGTGACCTGCCTCATTTTCTGCAGACCAGTGCAGACTTTCCACCGTGTTGAAACCCCGTCTTCATGGCCAAAAAGGGTTTATAATTGGGCTTTAAATCTTGTGATGTGTTCCAAGCTTCAAACAGAAAATGTATGCTTGAACAAATCTTAATGACACATTTTTCCCTTCTTTTGCGGTACTCGCAGGGAACAGCTAAGCAGCAGTGACAGATAAACACTGACGGAGCTACTGCCATAGCAGGAATAAGCAGAAACGCTAAATAGATGCTCATATGCGGTTTGTCAATCATGTACTGAGAGAGAAAATGTTTACCTCTGACTTTGGGTTAGCAGGATATTTGTGATTTGGTGAAAGGTTTTGGCACCTAGCTCAGCAAAGGTGTTTTTTTTTTCCTTCTACTGATAAAAGAAATGTTTGTCAGTATGGATAAAAGGACTTTTATGGACTATCAATGTTTTGAAAATCTAATTTTTGTACTGTTGCTTCACATTTTTAGATTTGGTACATCTGACATTTGAATGAGTCCAAAAAGGTATTCATTAGAGATTTCTAACAAATCTGATAAATAAGTTTCTTTTATGTTTATACATCATTTTAAAATGTCTGTAAATATGCGGTATTGATGCTGAATACCTTTAAAAATGATTACTTTGATGAGAGCAACAAGATACAATATGCAAGTTGTAAATGGGCTTTTGGGGTGGATGGTCCAATGTTTGATCAAGTTTAGGAAACACTGGCACTCATTACTGGTGGTTACATTTTCACATCCTACAGAATTCTTTATATTTATGCATAAAAATGACTCAAAACATGAGTAGAGTCCTGACAGTACACAAAGAGAACCCACTCCAACAAATGACACAGAAATATTATACTTGTGCATTTGGCGATTCAAGAAAACGTATCATTTGAAAGTTGTTGTAAGTGAACCCTTGTATTTCAGTATCTGGAGCGACCCACTTGGCAGCAATACCAGCAACTAAACGTTTCCGGCAACGTCTACAGCGGCTTGGAGGAATTTTAGCCCATTCCTCAGTACAGAACCTTTTCAGTACAGGGAAGTCATTTATGCTTTCTTCTGGTCCTTCCACAACATTTCCAGCATATTGGATTAATGTCAGGACTTTGACTTGGCCAGTCCAAAACATTAATTTTGTTCTTCTTTAACCGTATTTCATTGTACAGTTACTTGTGTGCTTGGGGTCATTGTCTTGCTACATGACGAGCAGATGTCCTGACACGTTCTTTTAGAATTTGCTGGTATAATTCAGACTCCATTGGTCCATCGACGATGGTGTCAAGTCGTCCTGGCCCAGATGCAGCTAAACAGGACCAAACAAGGGCATTACCACCCCCGTGTTTCTGACGCTGGAACGCAGTGTGTTTTCATCTCCAAACATGATACCTCTCATTTGAGCCAAACCATTCTACTTTGGTCTCATCTGTCTTAACAGTCTTCTGGCTTACACACATGATGTTTAGCAAACTGTAGACAGGGAGAATTTTTCTTTTTGGAGAGATGCAGAATCTTTTGCATGTCTGCTGGAGGGTTGGATTATGCTCAGAGTTACTATGCTGCACTGTTTATAGTCAACACTTATCAAGTTCTAGCAGATAAACTCAGAGTTAAGTAGATGCTTTAAACTGTTTTGTTACGTTACCATCAAAAGTAACTAACTCTAAATTAATCTTTTAACTACTGGAAAGTTTACCAAATATCACTGATACAGACTCAACATCCCAACCTCTCTACATTTCTCTGTACTTCTGTATTATGTTATCGACCACAGTCCTAAGTGTTGACTGAACTGCGCCTTCTCTCAGCTTTTCTGCTCAGCGTTCCACAATGACACGGCCAACATGATCCGAGACGCTGATACCATTTATCCTGATGCAGGTCCACTGGCGTGGAAACTGCTCTGTTAGTCCGTGTGGCAGCATGCGGTTATACCAGGCATTTGCAAAGCGGAGGACAGTACAAATCTTCAGTGATGGATGAAGGCTGCAGCTTCAGCGGAGGAAACATTTACATGCAAATAACAGCATCTGTCTGAGGGCTACTCACGCATGAGATTCACAAGCACGCAAATCAGTGCAAAGTATGCAAACGTAAGACAACACACAGAAACAAATGAGAAAACACACGGGGGAGAAATGTGAAAATACACAAAATGTGCACACAGCAGAGGTAATGAGATGATGTATGAGAGCTTTTACGCTGCTGTCCAGAGCCTCTTTACTTCACTCTCCACTGGTCTTTCCACCCAGTTGAGTTTCTTCTCTTTCTCTGTTGGTATACATTACTGTAGAGCAACAAGTATCTCTACTGTGACTCTGTTTGTTTCAGTTTAACGTCTTCAGCTCATAGACTAATTTGCCCTCTAATGATGTTGAAATTAAAGGAACATTTTGAAAACACATCAGATCTTAAAAGGGAAAAAAATCATATTGATATCTACACTGATATGAACTGGGTAATGTGTTTCTATCAAACATCATTTGATATAAATGAAAATCATCAACCTACAGAGGGCTTTCACCCCAAAAAGTGAAAAGAAAATATGACGCAGGCTTGTCTATTTTGCTACAGCTCAGAATGGTAGTAGTAGTAGTTTGTATGGCCCCCACGTGCTTGTATGCGTGCCTGACAACATCGGGGGATTCTTCTAATGAGACGATGGATGGTGTCCTGGTCCTTCTCCCAGATCTGGACCGGGGCATCACTGAGATCCTGGACAGACTCAGGTGCAACCTGGTAGCATCAGATGGACCGAAACATATTGCCTCAGAGGTGTTCTATTGGATTTAGCTCAGGCAAGCGTGGGGGGCCATGCAGTCAATGTGCCGGCATTACTCTTATTTTTCCTAAGAAATTTCAGCTTCTTCTACAAATGTTTTGTAAAAGGATAGGTCATTAAATGTAAACATTTTCATAATGCTCTTGTGCTTCTTTGCACTAAAACAAAGGGAAAAAGATGGAGTTATTATGTTATTCTAGGTTATTATGTTGCTGGTCTGGCCCCCTTGAAATCAAATTGGGCTCTTAGTGGCCCTTGAACTAAAATGAGTTTGACACACCTGCCATAGCCAAATGCAAAACTAGAGAAAAATAATAATAACAATAATTGTCAGAAAAGATGAGGAGGGAAAAAATGTCAGTGTCCTCCACCTGTAAAACCATTCCTGTTTTGGGGGTCGTCTCATTGTTGCCCCTCTAGTGTACCTGTTGTTGATTTCATTAACACCAAAGCAGCTGAAACTGATTAACAACCCCTTCTGCTACTTAAAGGGGAACTACTGTTTTTTACAACCTGGACCTTATTTCTGGCATAAAATACGATCTTTTACTCACCCATATAACTTTGGTGTAATTTGTAGTCGTTCAGGAGATATTTAGATCAGCGTATATCCATGTAGTGGGAGTCACTGGGGCACCCATACGCAGCCTCTAAATAACGCGTTATCTGCCGCAAAACCCGTTCATTTCACCATAATTTTGTTATTGTATGCTAGTGCTATTCCCCGTTGAGTCCGGAGTTAGCTGTTATCATCATCCAGGGTCTGTAGATTGACCTTCAGACCCCGGATGATGTCGTCTGACCTGGATGATGTCTGAGTGCCGCACGCACCCGCAACAGTCAGCTTGTTTACCTGTAATTTGCTACTGCTAGTTTTTTACAACATAGCTGAATATTTTTCTGATTCCGAGGTTGTGGACGAACCATAGCATAAGGTCCAGGTTGTAAAAAACAGTAGTTCCCCTTTAACTGTCCAGACCAATATCCCAGAAGTTAAATTGACTTAATGTTACTGTATACTATGATAAAGTGTGCTCCTTTAATTTCTCTGAACAGTGTATTTCAAATGTCACAAGCCAAAAGAAAGCATTTTGTTACTACTGTCTACAACTGTAGAGAGTCAGCCTGAAGCAGAAGAAGACTAAAAATCGTCATGTCTTGGGTTGGATATTGCAGCTGAGGGCGTGAGACCGGTACTCCTCCTCACCGCCTCTCTTGTAAACATGATGAAATTGTCTGCATCAATCTGAGCGTCTCTTCAATGTTATGTATGCACAAGCGGAAATATAAACAGGAAAAAAAAAATCTTTACAATAGTTCATGTTCTGCATGGTTTGCATGATCTTTCGATAGGCTGTTGTGAAGTAGGACTTGCTGAGCGGGAATCACAACGAGCTACCATTTTCTATTCACTTCATTGTTCAGTCAGACATTGTGTTCTTTTTAAGCAAAGAACCGATATGTCTGTTCAACAAGCTTTGTGTTCACTCAATGGAGGCGCTGCACTTATAACAAGACAATAAAATGTCCAACTCTGAGGTTCATTTTTTAACAAATGTCTGTGGTAGAATATTAAAAAGCAGAGTGTGGTAATTTTAAGTTTGTCGCATCAATCAAGGAATCAAATTTTAAGTTTGTTACTTGCATAACTTGGCGTACAGAAGCCATTGTGAATGTCATCACTCTACTCTGTTGCCATTTTCTTTGTGATGGATTCTTTCACAGCAGGATAACGCCCAAATTCTTCATCCCTCCTACACAACTCTGACTGGTTTCGTTGCTTTTTCCAGATAAGAAAAAAAAAAAAGAGGCCCTCAACATCATTTCGTTCCCCTCGTTTTCTTTCACTTCCTTTCTTTGCGTCTCATTTTCCTTCTCTTTCCAGTATCTTCTTTTGATCCTTTTGTGCTTTCTTCTCCATCAGCTCCTTAAACGTTTTGGGTAAGAAAAAGACTTTCATATTCTGCTAAACTGTGACGCAGCCTGAAACAAGACGCTAGGATCCAAAGAGACAATACTATGTATTTCAAAAAGTAGGGTACCTGATGTTTGTTCCTACTGGAGATGAGGAGTTTGACCTTCTCATCTGCCTTGCTTGAAGCTTTCTACTATCCATCCTCCTTTTCAGTTTCCTGTAGAGCAGGTTTTTCTCATTTATTTCTTCCTGCATTGTCCTTGAGGAGACCTTCTTGATGTTACGGAAAACGAAGGAATGAAGGTCAACGTGGGCTCCGGCACGTCCAGACGTCCTTTGTTATAAATTCATCTTTTTGTTTGAGTTCTTGTTGGAGCAGGCTCTTCTACCTCTGCTATCCAGGAGGACATCTTGCTCTTTTGCGGCTTTATTGCTGTCCTTCATAAACTTCATCTCTTGCATGGCAATGAAAAGGACCTCTTTCAGTCTTTGTTCAGAGCCTGGAGGGTAGCGCACTACTTCACTGCAGCTGGTTTATTTGTTCAATAAAATGTAGCACCACGCTAAACTGACATAATAGGCGTAAAGACAGGAACTTATACGTGTAGTATATTCTAACAATGAACGCGCAGAAAAACATAACCTGTGCACTTATTCAGGACTTGTCGTGTCCATCCATATTCCCAAAGATGCTTCCAAATTAAATTTCAATACAGTTTGTTTGGGGTAAAGTTTCAGTTACAATACGCAATTAATCATAGCGCGGTTACCTTCAAAAAGGGGGTTGGGTTTTAATAACCGCATGGTCCTGGTACAGACACCTCCACGGTAGAAAGATCATATAAGTTTGATTATTAAGGTATGAAGGCCACAATACTGTATAAGTTATCTCAGATGATTAACTTGGTTGTATTTTATGCAGCAAAGTTAGTCTTGTGCAAAAATGTATGTTCTGTGAGAGAGAGCTCTACTACTCACATGTAATATAAGTAGTTAGAAGTAGAAGAAGTAAACTGATTTCCACAATTTAAGCTTAATGTCTCAGTTTGAATTATGCATATAAAGAGCTACATGCATATAATATATATATTAATATATAAAGATGACTGAAATGTTCATGTCCATTTTAATCTCTAAGGTTTTTTTTTTTAATATATATAGTTTCATTGAAACTCCATTAAATTTTTCCCCACTGCACAAAAAAAAAGCGTTTTTCTTACTGTTAGGTTTTACATTTGGTTAGATTCAGTTTGATTACGTGCAAATTTCTTTGTGCTTACTTTAAATCTGTGTTTGAGGTTTATGCAGTAGCAGGGTCGTTGATATCACAATCAAGTCTGGAAATTAATCCAAGTGCAATATGCAATTTACTCAAGTTTACTCATTTTTAAATATAATAAACATCTTGATGTGGAGAACTATGTGGAATATTTATTTCCACAGTTTTGTGTTAACATATACACTGGCTCTATCTGCATAATAAAAACTGGCCAATATGTATTCATATGTATTTTTTGAGCTATAGTGGAAAGTTTTAATGAGAAAAAAAGAAATAGATGTAATTTAAAAAAGGGTTATTTGAACTTTTTTATATAACATACAAAAAACAATGTTATATAGCACGGGACTAAGTAAAGTCGCTAAGTAAAAGTCTTACTTCATTTTACTAGCGCAAATTGTGGAAAAGGTCAAACAGCTGGGAAAATTGAGACACAAATGTGAGAGGGAATTAGCCTTTAAATGCCTGATTAATTGAAAATGTGTAGGGTCAAAAGGTCGTACTGTGTCATAAAAGTAAGGGTTCATCCTTTGATTATCAGTGAACTGTCAACCTTTGAGTGGGACTGCAGCAAATGTCGAGTTGTCAACTAAATTACTGAAAAAGACATGTGCTTCTTCATATGTATTCTGAGATATTGTTTCACCGTAGACATAAAGCAGGTGTAAACCAATAACATGGATAGTTGCTGTTTTCCATTTATGTGTTACATATCAGCTGTAGCACCATGGTGTTGTGCATATACCACAGTATTGACCTGTGTGCATTTGTTCAGATTGGCGGCTCTGACTACACAAGTGTTGTCTGTGGTGCAGAACAAAAGAATCTCCCCCACGGTCCAGACTACAAATCTTTCATGCATTGCATTGATGTAGTGCAACTCAAAAAAGGCAAATAAAAAGTAAGGATTCAGGGTGATTCAAGGAATAACTCATAGAACATTGTTTCATGGTTGAACCCTGATTCAGTTCATGTTCACAGGCCAATCAAGACAAAGCTCTGACGCACCCTCAACACTGCGTTTGTGGAAACAGTTTTGTGAATTGTTATAATTTTGCAGGACAAATTGGATTTCAGGAAATCATGAAATAATCACATCAGAAACTGAACGTCTGCATTAAGTGTGAGCATTGGCATTTACTGCTGTTCTGTGATTCATGAACCAGTGTCTTCTACATGATTAACACATTCTGTTTGATCGAGCATCTAGGCAACGCGTAGAAAACACACTTATCGTTAGCGTATGTATGATGAGAAGGTGTACTGCTGCTGCCAGACACATCTGTCGGTTGAGCACTCTTCCAAAGACGCATCAGGTAAAGTGCTTGGTTGTATAATTCTAGGGGATGGCGTATCGGTTTGCGGGTAATGTATCTTCACACTGCCAATGAACAGATCTGGGAAGCGATTGCAACCGAGTTGATTCCAGCCCCTCTAACCAAAGATCATGGCAGTAAATGAGCAAGAACTGAAATCTTAGAGCCATTGAAGATGTAAGTTCATCTTGGTCATCAACAGAGTTAAGAAAAACTTCTTCCATTATAGTCACAGCGCAAACGTAGTCAGTGAGAGCTATGAATGGTTGTATTCAATAACTCAGTGCTTCATGTCACAGCAGACTAATTTCAGCTTTCATCTACTGTGGCTCAATGTCATTTATACCTGCATATACAGCTGGATGTTATATCACTGCCACACTTTAGGATGTGACTAAAAGAGGGTGTTTATTTTACACTACTGACAACATTCAGTGGTTTCATGGATAATTTTATGGAGGCGTTTTTCTGAACAAGGTCTACCGTTAACGTTGAGCAGTAGTACTACTATTCAGCAACATACCCATTTACCGCCACACATATTAATGCATATGCAAATGCACTCAAAATACGAACGTTTACAATCCCGTAATTCCTGCAGATACGTCCACGCACAAACTTGAACTGACAGAAAACCACACAGTTTCTTCGGTTTCTGTATTAAACCTCCTTGAACAAATCCACTTCCTCCTCCACTCTCAACAGCCTGCAGGGGAAGACAGGAGAAGAATTGCAGAGCCCCCACTCGGGTTTGATGAGCAGACTTGTGTGAGCGCCAGATTTACCTTTGACCTTTGCTAAAGAGCTCTCTCGGGGCCTCTTGTCTTTG
Organism: Chelon labrosus; assembly: GCF_963514085.1. Classification (NCBI taxonomy): domain Eukaryota; kingdom Metazoa; phylum Chordata; class Actinopteri; order Mugiliformes; family Mugilidae; genus Chelon; species Chelon labrosus. The sequence goes on from NC_140338.1 coordinate 13,654,756, forward strand.
TCTAGATGTCTAAATTGTACGTGTGCATGTGCGCATACACACCTTTCTTCTGTTCGCTATTCAGTCTCCACATCCACAACCAGCAGCCTTCTGTTCAATTAGATCGCTCCTTGTCTTAGGCTGTGTATCATTCCAGTTTCTTCTTCTCTCTGCTTTGCATATAAATTGCTAAACATGGTTTCATCACATCTGTCAAACTGTAGTATTCGAGCGCTGGCAACAGGCATAGACGACAGAGCAACAGACTACATAAAAAGACGACAAGATGTAGAATAAACACACACAATACCCAATGTGTCTGTGTGATTACTGATAAAAGACTTGAAAAAACAACCTGTGATCGACAGTCCACCACATGTGCTACAATACAGCAATCAAATAACCAATAATTCACCTTTTTACTGATTTGTTTGGGATGATGAGCGTCTACTTGGCAGAAATCTAACAATCATTTTAACAAGGGGAACAACAATAGAAACCTAATAATGCTGGAGAAGGTGGTCTTTACTGTGATTACAAGTGAGAGGTTGACATGACCAATGTTTTCATTAGTGAAATACCCTCTTGTTGGAGAAAAAGGCGCCATCTGTGTCTCGGTACAGCGTCTGGGTTTCAGTGGAGACTGAATACGTCACGGCAACACAGGCCGCAGCAAATGACTGCTCCGAAATGCATTATCTCATCCACAAGTCCAAAAGAAGAAGACTCATCCTGCTGCCATCCAAGGCAGTACATCTAGTGCAATAATTTCTCTCCTAATTGGCCTTGATCTTAAAGTTTATTATCAATGCCATGTAGAAGCTGGTTGATTCTTAAACATCAATGCACAAAAACGCTGGTAGCTGATGCTTGGACTCAAAAGAGAGCAAGATAATTGGGGTTTACAGAGTCTTGATTCAAGGTCAGCCAAGGGTAGTCAATCTGTAAAGGCAAACAAAGCCAAAACGGTGCAGCCAAGCAGGCAAACAAGGACAGAGGGTTACACGGTGGCCACAGATGGCACAAAAGACAGTGTCACAAACTTCAGGATGTATTTATGTCATACGTTTTACCCCTATTACACTTAAATTGGAAAAATCTTTTCCTGGAAAACAGGTTGATGAAGAGGTTGGAGTGGAAATCAGATGAGTGGGAACGGTTGGACAGTCAGAGGTTATCTGGCTCGACTAACCGCTTCATATTTAAAGTACAGACATGACAATGGAGTCAATGTTCTCATCAAACAAATGTTTTCAAATAAAAGATTATCGAAGGCTTTATGAGGTCTTTTGCTGGCTTTATGACATCTGGTGGCTGTAATGCCAATTTCATACAGTGTGAATGTTCGGCCATTCAGAAAAAAAACATACAAAACTGGAATGGGAAGGCATAGTTGTTTAGTTGACTGAGGTAAACAAAGATGCTACCGTTATATTTGGTTTACCAACCATCTACTAGGTGGAGAATATTAATCTTTCTGTAAAGAAGTTGTGTTTCAGTATGACTTTTGGGTTATGTGTTTGTTTTCCAGACGCTTGTTTAGCAGCATATTAAAATAAAGAAATACAGGTTTCCTTGATATTTGATGAAATATTAGATGGATAAAAACTGATTAGTTTTTGGTTTATCTCCAGACCCAAGAGGGCTACAATGTGCCTAATTACAAACACTTTTCAGTTTTGGCACGTAGCTCGCGCTTTTCCTGCATTCTTGGTTTGTCAGTGTGATCCAGATAAACAGGTTTTTAACAACTTTAAATGTTGTAGAAAGCATTTATGCAACACTATTTGAATGAGATTACAAATTCCTTAAATATACACCTATCAGGCATAATATTGTGACCACCTTCCTAATACTGTGTCACTGAATAACACAACGTGTCAAGGCATGGAGATCCAACACGTCCATTAGACCCCTGAAGGTGTGCTGTGGTATCTAGCACCAAGATGTTAGCAGCAGATCCTGTGAGTTGTGAGGTGGGGCCTCCATAGATCGGACTTGTTTGTCCAGCATATCCCACAGATGCTTGATTGAATTGAAACCTGGGGAATTTGGAGGAGGTCAATATCTCAAACTCATTGTTGTGCTCCTCATTTTTGCTTTGAGGCAGGGCGCATTATCCTGCTGAAAGAGACCACAGCCATCAGGGAATATCGTTTCCATGAATGGGTGTGCATGGTCTTCAGCAGTGCTTAGGTAGATGGTACATGTCGAAGTAGCATCCACATGGATGGCAGGACCCAAGGTTTCCCTTCAGAGCACTGCCCAAAGCATCACACTGCCTCCACCTGATTGTCTTCTTCCCATAGTGCAGACTGGTGCCCTGTGTTCCCCAGGTAAGGGACGCACACGCCCCCAGCCATCCATGTGATGTTAAAGAAAACATGATTCATCAGAGCAGGCCACCTTCTTCCATTGCTTCATGGTGCAGTTCTGATTCTCACATGCCAATTGTTGACGCTTACGTGTATCAATGAGCCTTGGCTGCAAGTTCACCACTGTCCCTTCCTTGGACCACTTCTGATGGATGCTGACCTCTGCAGACCGGGATCACCCCACATTTTTCCTGCTTCTAACACATCAACTTCCAGGGCAACATGTTCACTTTCTGCCTATTACATCCCGCCCACTAACAGGTCCAGTGATGACGAGTTAATCAATGTAATTCACTTCAACTGTCAGTGGTCATAATGTTATGCCTGACCAGTGTATTTTAGCCCAACTACAGTAAGCTGGGGGAAAATAATTTCCATTTTTACCTCGCTCATTTCTACTGTCGAACATGTCAGGAGCACATCACCCTCGACACTCACAGAACATTATTGTTTTGAACGCAACGCCGCTATGCTCAGGGCATTTGTATTCACAATGCACTAGACGTTGATGCTGTTGTGTTACATGTCATGCCTCTGACTCCAAAACGCCTGCGTGCTATCTGAAATCCCACGCTGGAGCAGTTCCTCCTCAGCGACGGTGTAGCAGGATCTCTGTTTAAAAACAGGCCTATTTTAGAGTCGTGCATAGTTTACGTGTAGCGTAGCACTCAGTATTCATTTTCAGAGCAGAGTGTCCTTAAATCATTTCACTTCTTTAATTTTTGTTTATCTTTCTGAAGTTATTAACTCGACCAATTCATGTTTTTGTATTGTTGCAAATGGGCTGTTTTTAATGTTCTGTTTTAATTCAGTTAAATGCATCTGCCACACTTCAAATGCACGGCCGTTTTATAACAACAGATAAGTGAAAAACACAGGCACATAATTAAGCATAAAAGCAGAGCTATTCACTTAACGTTTAGTGCTTCTTCAGTGGAGCCTGGAACGCAACATACAGCTTCAATAATGAAGTGGCTGATCACAGAAAACTGAAAGAATAATCTCTCTGCTATTTTCTGTTGACACAGTTGGAACATGAAAGCCAGAACTGACACATATACACATAAAGAGAGAAAGAGAGAGAACGATGTTTTCTTGTTTTTCTGCTTTCACCCTCTCATTTTCTTCTGACTCATCAAGAATTCTGTCAGAAGTTGTCTTTGAAGACTTTGGCGGAGTACCATGCTCTCTTGTCCTGGTTTTGTTGATATTTTTCTTTCTAAATTGAATTCTAATTTGACGCTTATGCGAGTGTGTGTGGGAGTGTGTGTGTGTGTGTGTATGAGTGTGTATATTAGCGGTTTATGGAGTCCTCAGGGTGGTGTTTGCATATAAAGCCCGAAGCTGCCTGACAAGACTCGTCATGATGTTCCAGCGCTAATTATCTAATTAAATCCTAACAGAAAATAACGACAGCACAGTGAGAAGACGGACAGAGACAGTGAGCTGTGGCCCGCTGAATGGACGTGGAGTAAACTAACCAGCAGACAGATGGACGTAGACCGGCTCTCGCTCTTCTCATATCTGAACATCTGGTTGTGTACATTGAAATGAAAGCTACTTCTAATTATGTGCCCTGGTGTTAATTGTTGTTTGCTAAATAAATTACTACAGTCTAAGTCTAAATCTGCTCCCAGTAGACACAACAGAACTGAAATCACTTTTCTTTTTCATGTGCAAAATCTTCACAGGAACACCTACTGTGCAATAACTGTATTACATTGTAATTTTAATGATGGTTGAACATTTTTCCAACCTACTGAATACGTACAGCTACTTATGTTTTTTCTATTGACCTTGTGTTATACTGGCCTGTCCACTCTACAGATGTAACCCTGAGTCATCTTGAAGGGGCGATAACACTAATAGTTGCCCCTGTACTGTATTCATTCATTCATTCATTCATTTCCATCCGCTTATCCGAGGTCAGGTCGCAGTGGCAAGAAGCTAAGTAAGGAACTCCAGACATCCCTCTCCCCAGCAACATATTCCAGTTCTTCCTAGGGAATCCCGAGGCATTCTCGGGCCAGATGAGATATATAATCCCTCCAGCGAGTTCTGGGTCTGCACCGGAGTCTTCCCCCCGGCTGGCCATGCCCAGTAAACCTCCAAAGGGAGGCGCCCAGGGGGCATCCGTCCATACAAGATGCCTGAACCACCACAGTTGGCCACTTTCGATGCGGAGGAGCAGTTCTACTCCAAGCTCCCTCCGAATGTCGGCGACCCTCACCTCCTTTCTATGGCTGAGCCCAGCCACCTTTCGGAGGAACCCCATTTCAGCCGCTTGTAATGCTATTCTTTCAGTCACTACCCACAGTTCATGACAATAGATGAGGACTGGAACCGCAGAGAGGTTAAGAGGGAAAAATCGCAATTTGGTGAAGCTGTGAACAACTATTAGACATCTGAAAAAAACAGAACAGGTTGACTGGCTTCTGAAATTGTGGTAATTCAACTGTTCAACTGTGAGTACGGACTTTGGAGGACATGAGGATGCAGGACACTCATACTGCAGCGTACTTGATGACGCCCGTAAAATGCATTATTTTGATGGGGTACACCCACAGATGACACTATTTAAACCTCAGCTCCCCACCAGTCCTTTAGAACTGAAGAAGCTACTCGGATGAGTGGCAAAACATTTTTAAGAAACTCTACAAGTCCAGTTGCCTTTCTTTAAGTTTTTGGACATTCTGAGACGTCTGTCTGTACCAAGTCCACACAAGTTATATAAAACCCCAAGTACAGTCCAAATATCTGGATGTGTACTTGGGGATCAGATGAACTTTACATGGGCAGCAACTGATGACGCTTTAAACAGAAGACATTTGAAGTATTCGACTAGAGCCCTCAAGCATTCGTATTCCCTCAGAAATAGGACATATAAGAGAAGCTGAAGACATTAATATTCCTTAGAACTTTATCCTGTTGTGGGTTTTAAACCACTATCTGCACAATTTATCTAGTACTTCACACAACCCTGTGAAGTACGTCACCTCCTGACCAGACCATCACTTTGGTCCAGAACGCATAGATTAGAAAACAGCAGAAACTAGTAAAACCTGACATTTACTATAATCAACCGTTCAACTACTGTAACTACAATATTTAATACTTCACAGCCTGATCTACTACACACTATGTGCTGAAATAAATAATATGACCTGTAAGCCAGGTACCTGAAGCCATCTGGTTTCTGTTTATAGTCTGAGTTTTATTTATCAATCACACTGCGGTGGGTTGCAAGCAGGTAAACAGTCTGTGTGGACAGCAAAACAAGCAGAACATCATGTCACGTCCTATGCACGAGTAAGCTAACACATCGCTAATCAGATTGGGAACAACGCCCAACGCATGAACCAATAAATATCTATCACCAGGACGCACCCAGATATCTGCTGGAAGCCCTGAAGCATTCACCCTCGTGCACAGACATCAGGTGACAGCTGGTGGACTCCCAGATTGCCACTGAAAATACCTGGACTTACATGATAGGTTAAACTTCGTCTCTGTTGCTGCAAACACTACTGCGTTTTAAACACGACAACATTAGATGTTCAGGTGCTCCGGGCGTGACTAACTTGATAATGTAACGCAGGTGGACAAGCAGACATCGTTTTTATATTCCACGGAAGATAAGAGAAAGCAGCACCTCAGGTGTGTCTTTTACAAACACAGTCATGATTTTATATGTTCTTGTTTTTCACAACTCCCTCCAGCTACCTTATCATGCCAGCAGCAGGGGTTCTCCTCTCATGTGTTTATTGGTTTGACTCTCCCACAGACAAACTGAAAAAAATACCAACGTTCTGTCAAACATGCACCTAGGTACAGACCATAAATAATAAATAATAATAATAGTACATGTGTAAATGCATCAGATATGCTCAGCATACATTTCTTATTTTGTTAATGAACAACGAGCGAGTACAAATCGATCTTCATCCAGATGAAGAAGAGTGTTAAGACTGACAAAAAGCAATCAGTGTAAAGACAGTAATTACATGTGCTTTCACTCACAGCAGGTTGAGACACAAGTTATTCTTTCAAATGTATAAAAAAAACCTGATCTTTATACTCTTAAGTTCTTTATAAATTCTTCTTGTCTGACTTTTTTTTCCCCAGTAAGGCAACAGATTTAGGATGTTTTAGGAGAAACAGAAAAAGATCCGTTTATGACATATTTTAAAAGTCACATCAGGAGTTTTGTCACTATGGCAGTTTTAGTGAAGTATACTTGATGAATATGCATCCAAGTCAACTTACCAACTGAGCTAGCTAGAAAACACAGATGTAAACAATGCAACGATTTAAAGTATGTATTAAAGAATCTACAGGAGACCTTGAAATGAAGGTGAAGCGGTATTGTGACATGCTGCGCACAGATAGTTTACAGACAGCCTATTAAACAAACCTTTGAATCTGGAAAAGATAATTTCATATTTCATCAATACAAATAAATCACAATAAAACAGCTTGGGTTTGTTGATACTGTCACTAATCTAATATCATTGGTCACACTAAAAAAAAAAAATTATTTTATTTCTTTTTTATTTCTTTTAATTATTATTATTTCTACCAGATCTAGACCTTTTAATTATAACATGTATGATCGGCTAACGAGCCTGGACTTGGACCATCAGAACTTGTCTCATCAGGTTTGTTAGATTTATTTAGTGTTAAAATAATTCACTGATTGCTCTCAGCAATCCAATAGAGACAAGAAATAATAATAATAAAACAAACAAATGTAGACAAAACCAAAAAACCTAGGCAACACTGTACTTACTCAACGGATAAAGTGACATGTTTCAATTACGTTTTTTTTTTTTAAAAAGACACTTCTACTGATGCTCAAGCGTATACATTACATATATGCGACAGACAATTAAATCATACACCACCATAATGGATATGATTATACTGCATAATAACCATCATTACCTTTCCTCATCTTATAATGCTTTTCTTATAATTACAAGATCAGTTTTCCATTTTCTTTTGTGAATGCATAACGTTCTGGCCTGCATTTATGTCTGGAGAGTGAGGATTATCTATCTAGAAGATTACCACTTAAAACCCACATGAACCAGGCTTTCTTCTGTGATCGTCAGGAGGTCAAATCGGTTTCGAGATCAGCCATCAATTCTGAGGTGACGGTCTAAACGGCCTCTTGTAAAGTTATTTAATTTCTTGAATATAATGTATTTTCCTTAATAGTTAAATACATCTACATTATTACACATTAATAGTTTGAATCTGTCCGTGTTTCTGATTGGATTTGCATGTCTTTGGTCGTATAGTCTGGCTGGCGACAGACATGAACAACAGACATGTGGGTCAGGGACGGGTGTGTTCAGGTTACCCCGGGTTACTCGGACAGCTCTATTGTGTGTGTTCAGTCATGCAGGAAAGCCGAAGTCTTTGCGGAGCAGACTGGGGGTAAAGAGGTCATATATGTGTTTACACTGTACGTGACACACACACACACAAAACAATCACGCACACAAAGACAGGAACTCTTACTTTGTTATAAAAGTGAGATATCAGGATGTCACACATGAAGAACTTGCAGGAGAAATGAGAGAAACTTTTTTTAATCTCCCAAAACTGAAAATGTCAGAGCTCTTAATGAAAAATACCGTCACGTTGCATCCGCACAAATATACTACCACATTATATATATACCTACTACTATTTAGAGGGAAAAACACACAATACATGTGCACATGAATATGCAAACGCGGGACACCACCAAGCAGCCACTTCACATTGTCTTTGTTCTTTCTGCTAATGCGAGTGAGACGGACATTTATGGCTCACTGTGGTGGATGGGAGTAAAATATGCAGAAATTCTGGTATTTATGTAAAATGTCATTTGGAAATTAGTTTTCGCTGGTATAACAAACCTAGAAAAGTAGGTATATTTAGTTGTACCACGTCTTTGTTTCTGTGCACGGACAAACCAATGAGAATCGTTCCCTTCTGTGATGAACAGGCAAGGGAAGACATTTCATTTCAAAGTGTAGATACATTTTCAGAGTTATTACAACTCTTTTTTTGAAAATTATACTTTTGTATTGTAGAATTTAGGACGATATTGACACGTTACCAAAATAAAATTCTGCATTGCACTGATAGAAAATGACACATCTGATTAAAATGACACATCTTGCTGGGTTCAGACATAATTGGAAACATTCGGTATAACATAATATATAACATTGGTCTAGTTTTTTTCTTTTTTGGCCTTTTTATGTGTAAAAATTCCACGTTACACCTTTTAAAGAAAGAAAGAATGACCCTTTTTGTCTCAGCAGGCGGCAGGAGTGTGTCGGTCTCAGTGTTTGACTGACGGCACTTTTCCAGGACATCGACGTGAACGTGAGAAAAAGTAATCGAAGTGAGTTGTGGCTGCAGGTCATAGACACAATGGGTGGTACTAAACTGAGAGAGGCGCACATTTAAAGTTGACGTTCATGTTGTTAAAACAAACCAACACTGACGGTTTAACTGTACATCCAAGCATCCATTCTGACCTCCACCGTGAGAGTCTAACTGTGCTTTCACAGTCATTATTTTTCTGACCAGAGGTCGCTGGTGTGTTTTAAGTGTGTACCAGTGATGCGGGCGCTTTTCATTCGTCCTTAATTTCCATATACTGTAGATACTGATCTTAAATTGCCACAGGAACGCTTGCAAACACTTTGCGAGAGCTAATGGAGATCATAACGCCGCATAAAAAGACACGGACAGACTGCAAGAAGATCCCCAAGCTCACTCATCCAAATATCAGACAAGCTCACACACACACACAGCGTCTGATGGCTGAGTTGTAATCCAGGATTAGTCCGATTAAGATCTATACCTCTATGTGTAAACGATTACAGCCTGACAGGCCTATTTACAGGGAAGAAAAGACGATCACATCAATGGGCCCGTCCTGGAGTGACAGCTGCAACAGATAGACTGTGGAGAAGAGCAAATTGTTTGTTCATACGCTAGTCCCCTGTTCTTTGATGCAAAAATCGTTGTTTGCTTCGCTCATAAGGGAGAACGAGAGAGAGAGAGAGAGAGAGAGAGAGAGAGAGGGAGGAGACGGAGGAGGAGAGGAGACAGGAACTTAATGAAACTAAAGAAAGAGATGGCAGAGAGGAGAGGAGAGTTTCCTGTGTGGCGACTGATAGAACCTGGATGAATGACAAGGACTCGTAATTAATAAACTCGGAGGATAATCAGGAGCCTGCATGCACACATACTTGGACATGCAGGCTTCACTCACACACTCACAAACACACAAACACAGCGCGGCCTATCGCTGCACACAGCCAAAGACCAGGGGCTGCTGAGGAGTGATGGAGGAGTTGGGAACAAATATAAAGTGAGTGAGCGCCTAATGAAGATTTTAAATGAGCAAATTCCTGTGAAAATATGATAACCCTCCCGTCTCACCCACTGTGTCCCTCCCTCCTTCCCTCCCAGCTCTAATGCCAATACTCCTTCATCCACCACCACCCACCACCCTCCTCCTCCATCTCTCTCTCTCTCCGTGTGTCCTGAACACCATAAACACTGCATTATTTTAATTAGGATTTGTACACTCCCAACACTTTAATTTTCTCTTCCTTATTTTCCCCAGAAATCTCAGTTTTATTAGTTATCAAACCATTCCAGGCCAAACTCATAATTACGCGGATTCCCGGGGGGAAAATATGTGTCTGAGTGCACACGCTGGGGTTTATCCAAACTTGTGAGGACCTTCGGGGGAAATGTGAGCGCACAAATTGATGCTGATCCTCAAACTGTTGATTTTAGAGATGGAGACGCAGAGCTTGAGGTTCATTTTACAAGGTTAAACCCGAATGGATGAAAGTGCAGTTTTCTCAAAAGTGTGATAAAACCACTCGATGTGTGTGTGTGTGTGTGTGTGTCCTGGGTGAACTCACATTTTATATTTCACGGGTGTAAATTATTAATTAGGGTGAGGTTAGGTTTAGGTTATGATTAGGGTGAAGATGAGGCTTAAACAAGTAGAGGTTATGATTATACGTCAACGTAATGTCCTCTGAAGAGATGGAATCACAGCAGTGTGTGTGTGTGTGTTTGCATGACTGTGTAGGAGTTTATAAATTCATTGTTTGGCTAAATCTTTGCGCAGAGGTTTATGTTATTTACCTGTGGTAATTGGTTTTCCCAAATGGCAGTTTTCCTTATTAAACACACACACTCGCAGATGTACACATCCACACACATCCACACACATACACAAACAGTAATAAAGGCTAAGACGGCTAAGATGCCATTTCAGATAGAGGAAGCACAAAGTCAACACGCTTACCAAGCACACACGGCCACACAGATATAGGTGTATGTGTGTGCGTGCGCGTGTGTGTGTGTGTGTGTGTATGGTGAGCTGTGTTTTAATGACACAGTGATGATCTCGGAGTGGAAAAGCATAGTGAGAGAACTAATCAAGCACACAGGCTTCCTAACGGTGCCACAAACACATCCATTACACACACACACACACACACACACACACACAAAAAGGGATTGCTTTCCTTTGTACTCGACATGATCTCAACTGAATATTAACTGGGATAACGTGTGTGTGTCTGTGTGCACGGCTGCTTCGTCCTCTCCCTCTCCGAGGTGAAAATAAAAACTGTCATTTTCTTCTCTCCTTACGTTATACGTCTTCTCACCTTTTTACCTCCTCTCTTTTCGCCTCCTTGTGATTCACGTCTTCCTCCTCATGTGTCGCCCAGCCGCCCCACGCGTTAACACATGCTGCAGCATCCTGAAGGGTATAAAAACAACTCCTCAGCTGTTTGTATTAGGGTGATGTTTTTTTTTTTTTTCCCAGATTTTTGTTCAAACACACCTTACCTCATATGCACAAACTCAATGTCACTCTTTTTGAATTTTTACACAGGTGCCTAAAAAAAAAAGTACAAAAAGATTAGTGACAGTGACTCAAAATAATATTATAGTTAATATAAAAAAAATAAAACTCTATTCTGTTAATCTCTGCCTTGCTTTATTTTGCTCACATTCACTGTCGTTTCACTTCCTGCTCCCAACCAACCCTCCTTACACCCCTCTTCTTTACATTTCCCTTCCTCGCATCTCAGTATCTTAGTCAACCTTAGTCTAGATGTGAGCAGAGGAGGCGGGGGAGAGACAGGGGAAGAGTCGATGTTATTTAAGATATTTAACAAAATGACACTTCCTCGCTTTGGAGCCCTCATGATAAAATTATCTCAGCAAACATGAGGCACAGCTGCATCACCTGACTACTGTAGTTTTACAGCACACAGCTGTGTTTTATGATTTCAGTGGGATGCATGTAGCAGTGCTCATGTGGGCTGACCCGTGACACGTGGGTCAGTGGGTTCAGATCAGCTCAATAGAAGGTTTCACGGGTATGGGCCGGTCAAGTGAGAAACCGTTCAATATCGCTAGGAATAACTCATAGAAACATTGCGTTCAATAGACCAGGCAGTGATTACTAGTCCACCTTATTGCCCTCTCTGAAGCACACATGTAGGCCTACACACCGGGGGGGTGCAGATCCTCTTGTGCCTTGGAGATGCAGAAGAGCCAAAGTGTCATAGAGACACACATGATGTATTAAGGCAGGAGAACCCAAATGCAGGATACACTTAAAGAAGCAAGATTGGCAAAGGCAACAAAAAGTGTTGCAGAGAGAGGCAGGTAGGCAATCAAAAAAATAAATAAATAAAACAAGAAGTCTAAACTCAGAAACACAGGCAAGGAGCCACACGTCTAGGGTAAGAGAGGAGGAACACCAGGAAACTCAAGGGTGAGTGAACAGACAAACTGATTATATGACTAATGAGTTAACAAGACACAGGTGAGACCAATTAGGGACGAGCAAACAAACAGAGGAGGGAAGACAGACAGGAAGTACAGCTAACTGAAAGACACAGGGTAAGGGACCATTTCAAAATAAAACAGGAAACAAGGAAAACCATACACAGACCAAAACTCAACAACATTTTACTGAGACAATTATACAGCACTCATTGCACCACAATCAGCTGCTGCAGTTGAATATATATAATTCATGCAAGTTCATGTACCCTACAGAATAACGCCTCTGGTCATACAGCAGTCTATTGTGAGACACAAGAGTAAACCTGCAGTAGGTGTTGTAGGTTGGGTTAGTTAAGGTTTATTTTTGCAGGTTTAACAGATTTTGGCTCTCAACAGGTCAGGTGGGTGTGGGTATTTAAAAAAACAAAACAAAACAAAAAAAAACCTTGACCACCTTGTCTTGCTGTGCCTTATTTTTATACGTCACATAGCAGAAAACACTTAAAAGTTACAGCCCGTACCCTCACTCATCTCCTCCAGATGGATTTTAAGAATTGAGACGTCCTTCATCCATTGAGCGCTCCCAGCCAGCCCTGTATACTCTATTACACTATACTCTATTCATATGGGTTTCCTATGCTCCTCTATCAGATTGTCTTTTGCCTTCAAAGGGGATTTGTAAGATTGAAGTTTATGTCATCAGTTTAGCAATCTAAAAATGTTAACTTTGTGTAGGAATTGCAAAGGCATTTGGGAATATCAACATTGTCCTCAGACATATTGTTAAATTATGAAGATAAAACTAAATGCCAAAATATAACCATGTCAACTTAACATCTACCTTCTGAAAATATCAGCAAACACATCACAACATGTTTGACGACATTAACAAAAATGTCCAGCCACAAAGGGGGAGCTTATAGGGAACTTGGTCAACAAAATCCCATTTATCATTTCCCAGAATTCTTCCAGGTATAAGTGTTTTGTCTCAGAGTTTTGTCTCATCCCAGTGTCAATATGTTCAGAACCAAATATCTGTATATTACAGTAAAAACCTCCTTTGTTCCATCAGCCAAGCACCTTTACACCTTTTTAAGGAAATAAACCTATAACACAATTTATTTGCATATAACATCACATTGTTTCAGCTCATTCTGTGGTTTACTATTGAGTTTATCTATGTATATAAATCATACAAAATATGATAATGTAGTTTTTAAAAAATTTTACGATCCGTTGTGGCTCAGACGTTACCGATTCCCCTAAACGCTGCTCCTGCTCTCAAGTCTTGGTTAACCTAAATGACTTTGTGTTGGCGTTGTGAGAGAAGGGATTAAGGGATTTTTAGTTTCATCCGAGTCGGACAGGTTCACATTACTGCTGCTACCACATCCAGTAACAAAACATATTGTGGGAACATTCATGTTTTTCAGTGCTGCTACGGCGCAAAAGAGCAGCACAGTTCATTCATATTTTGTTTTTAAAGTCATATAAGTAACTTATTGTTCAGCGTGTTCAAATCAAGAGTCAGGGAGAGATAGTGCTCTGACAGATAATGAAAATGTTGGTTTGGTGCTGAAAATTTTATCAAACTTTTTTGCACACAAATTGTTAAGGGGATTGATAAAGGATTGGATTGATAAGCAGAACTTACAATGACATGGATATTCATAAAATCTAATCAATTCTCATACACAATTTTGTCTGTAGACCGTGATAAAAGGAAAAATAGCTTCGTCATCATCACTTTCTACAGTTTTTCTCAGTGTGACGAATATATAAATAAAGTTATGTTATGATAAAGAAATATGCTCATTCAATTCACAGCCTCCAGAGAAACCCCAGAGTTTGGATGTAATTCTGCTGTGGTTAACGCACACTTTCTAATTATTAATCCCTGATATGAAACATGCCGACAAAGCTGTTTTCTGTTATTCAGCCTGATTAGCCCTTTGCTTACGATGAATTCTGAGCGCAGTTATACTGGGGATTGTTCGGCACATTCTTGCATCCACCATATTAAGAGCAAGAATTCCTACAAGACTGAAGAAGAATTAATATTTTGGATTTTATCTTCAGTCAGTCTGTCTATGAAGCAACACTACAGAATGTGTGGCGTCCAAGGGACTTACGTGTGATCGATGCAGATATCCACCATTCAACAAAACCTTCAAACTGAATACTGAGACATAACAAAGCGCCACAAGACCATGTAAATGTAAAAAGAAAATTGCCTTGGTCTGAAAAAGAAAGTAGAATAGGGACAAAATTACCCAAGTTCCAACCTTTTCCCTGAAAAGGCCATCTTGCAAGAGGCTCTTCATAAGGCCCATTTAACATTAAAAGGATCTGCACACCCACACCCACAGAGGTGTTTTCAATTCTTCTGCCTGAATGGACCTCTGCTCAGACTGAAGGAGCTGTACTGAGGATGAAAGAAACTCCACCGGGTCTAAAATCTAAGGGGAGAAAATACTGCAAAATGTTGATTCACTCATCATAAGGAGCACCAGTCAGCTTGTTAAAACAGATGTTTAATCATTGCAAGTGTGGCTTACTAAAATGATCAGTAGGAGCAGCACTGCTCTCCTGCACATTTCTAAGTTTTCGCACATGTAGAGTTTTGGAACAAACAACATTGATTTCCATTAACATCCAGCAACCTTTTGAATATAAATAACACGGCCGCATTTACAATTAAAATCAAGTCAATGAAGTTAAATCCTATTCAATGTTGTTGTTTTTTTATTAATGATAAAATATAGACATCAACACATTTGCCAATTAGGCCAAGACTAAATAAATAGTTTAAAATGTTTTGTTGTCCCAATTATAAGTATCATTTTAAAATATGTCATGGTTACATTTGGATAAAAGGTTTGTATTTGTAATTTCCAGCATCAATTGAGTACTGAGTGTATTCTCAGTGGATAAATAAATCGATTAAAAGAAATTGGTCATAGAAGCCCTAATTAGGAGACTGACACTGTTCGCCAGAGTACAAGGAATATTACCACAAGAATTTGAGAGAGAAACAGAGCGATGCGAAATGAAATAGAGACTCGGAGGTTAAGGCATTAGAAATGTCTGAGGACATGAAATGTAGGACATAAGTCTGCATTTTTCATGTGGTTCAAAAACAAGAATTCAAATGAATTCGATATTTCAGCCATCCCTAGCTGTTACACATGGCGTATGCCTCACAGGGGATTAAATCTTGTACGATAGCATGAAACACAGAGGTGACTTTCTGTACTTCAGAGGAGTACAAAATACAAAAATATATGGCACCATTTTTAGTCAGTGTCCAAATTCTCCAACTTTCTTATTTGAGCGGCATAAGTTTGTGCTGTACCGTGTCAAACAGAGGTTTCTAACAGGTTTACTTCTCCCATTTGTGACTGCTTAAGGTCTCCGTTAATTAAAGTTAGACTACTTGTTAGCAGTTAAGTTTGATGACTTGTTAGAAACACTGCCACTCTGCGTGTAGGTGGTGTTTGCAGCACTTGTTCTGTCTCCTGGTTTAAAAAAAAAAAAAAAAAAAAAACTCTATAAAAACAGCTATAAAACAATGGAGCACATTTCTAAGATAAAATCCTCCAGTTTTACTATTTATTTTGAGTCTAAATAAGAGCCTGATGACAGTCTGCTCACAATGACGCATTTCTTTTCAGGTTTTTACGCAAGTGTGCAATCAAACCACACATTTTGCCAAACACTTTACCTTCATTCATTGGATTCTGGAGGTATTGATCACTACCACTGAATTCTTAAATCACATTTATCATTTTTCTCCATTTACTGGTATTGTTGCTACACTAAACGCCCCGTGACAGAGTCAGAGGTTTCTCGTATTAAAACAAAAGTGTTTTAGTTGTCTACAGATATCATTCAAAGTTTTGCCTACCTGTCGAAATCGGCATGTCCGGCGACATAACACCTGTGTTCACTCAAGAATCAAATGCTGCCTTCACGTGGCCTCGTGTTTTCCGCCTTCACGAGTAAACTGCATATAAACGGCTTCCTCCTTATTGTGGGGAGTTGGACATTCCGATAATTCCGAGTGTACCTGAAAGCAGCCTACCCACAACCGACTGAAATCGCTTATGTTGTTAAAAGTCGTAGCTTTAGCTTTATGCTAACTACTTGTTACTAGCTTCCGCGGCTAACTGCTAGCGAACTGATTTAGCTAGTTAGCTTGTGGGTTTTCGGCAGCAATAAATAAATAAATAAAATACAAACGGGCTAGAAATTAATTACATATAGTTTATAATTTTACAGCACAACATTAAACTTGTAAACGATGCACTAACAGGTACAGGAACAACGATGTTGACCGTGGGGCCTACTAGCCTTTTTAGGCTACATTAGCTGCCGTTGAGCGGTCAAAGGTCACAGGTTGCAGTTCTCTGATTGGATGCAAAAGAAGCTGTGTGATTGGCTGATACAAGTTTTAATTGTAAGTAAAAACCGTGGGGAAAAAGTGGTTTTTTTTTGTTTGTTTTTGCTTATTTCCATTTCTAAATTTGCTTATTCACATTCAGAAGACACAGATATTCTGACCTAATTCGGGAGCTGACACCTTTTGTTCATTTTGAGTCAGTGAAACCCATCACAACACTAATTCTGTGCAGCAGTGATGTGTGATGGTTTCTTTCACCCAGGCTGGTACCAAAGACATTCATACAAATACAAAAGCATAATGTATTCAGAAAAGAGAAATAATTTCCCAGGAATTTTGTGAGTATTGTTGATTTTGGGCAATTACCTACAAACAATAAACACGTGCTATGAATGTGGCCGCTTAAAATACACTGCAGCAGGAAATGAGAAGAATAAACATATCTAGGCTCGCCGTTTGTATCTAGATAGCTATAAATTTAAATTAAAGATGCCAATGCATAATGAAATAATTAAATGCCACAATAAATACTGTACATAAATGAGCCAAAGATCTGTCAATGAAAACCGATGAGAGTGGGTCGTTGAATATCATTAGATGCTCATTAAGACATTAGTGTAAAGTTCATGGGTTACAGTGTAAATGATTTGAAAGGGATAAGGGTCATTAAAATGTACTTGATAGTGGCAGTAAAGCAGCCTTTTCATTTGCTTTGAAAATAATAAGACAAATAGAAACATTTGATTGAACTGATGTGAGCTGATCTCAAGGACACAAACCTCCCTACAGGCAGAACTCAAAAGTTGCAGCCCTGAGCCATCTATTGCGACATTTAAGTGTTTCATTCGTCGCTCTTATAAATGGGGTTATTTCTGTAGATTTTTATATATTTATATGAGTTTAATTGAAACAGCATTCGGTAACTTTGAGAATGTGGTTAACTTCTGTTGATTGTTGATTGAACGTCAGCAGGCTAACTGAAGCCTTGACAGATGCGAACTTTGTCAGTGGTAAATGGTTCCATCCTGTACCTGGATGATCCAAACGACTCGGTGATGTCCGTCTCATCCCAGTCGTCTCTTTTTCCTCATCTTCAGATCGGCTTTGAACGAAAATGTTCCTATCAGCTGGCTCCATTTTAACTTTCTATCGATGGCATATTCACTTGTCCCCTGTTGATGTTGTTTACCATGGCCGATATATGAATTAAATTGAATTGTATTGATAAAATGCATGTTTGCCCTAAATGACTGAATTTTAATGTCAGTCTTTATATATTAGACTTGATGCTTCACCACAGACGCTGAGTTCTGAATCTTTGAGTAACAAGAAATTAAACCCAATACTACCACTAATAAAATCCATTCATCAAATGTTGGAGCGCTATACTTTTTGGCTGTATCTAGTATCTACTTTAGTAGATAAAGCTTAGTTTCACTTTGTGACAGTTTCAAATGACAAATTCGCCTTTAGTGCAGAGGTGAATAATCTGATTAGATTGTGCTGAGTGAGCAACCAGTCCGTCAGCACTGAGACCAAAGGAGCTCATAACAACGGCATAAAGCTTCAGGTTCCTGGCCCCAGTCATCTCTGCGTACCTCTCAAGGACAACCACCACCACCACCGCACCGTTGAAGAAGTCACAACAATGGTTCAGTGTTCTTCCTGAGAACTTGGCCTCTCCCAACAGGTGCTGCCGACCTTCTACCATTACACCACAGAAAGCATCTCACTGTATCCATATGCGATATCTCTGTTGCACAGCAGCTGGTGGGGAAAACTGTGCAAAGGGTTGCCTTTAGAGCACAGAGGATCATTGGAGCGCTGCTCCCAGCCCTGGAGGACATTTACAACATCTGCTGCCTCTAGAACTCAACCGACATCTGCACAGGCCCCTCACACCCGTGCCACAGCTCCTTTGAACTCCTCACATCTGGAGGCGCCACAGAGCATTACAGGAACAATTATACCAATTCACAGAGCCATAAATTTCTTTAATCAGTCCAATTAATTAAGGAGAGAATTTGTTTTGAGTCAACAATAAAGATTTGATTTAATAACATGGCAAAGTCTTTTAAGGAGTAGAAGGTAAAGCCGTGTTTAGTGTAGTTTGGTGTTTAAATTTGACGGCGGGGACACGGTTGGTTAGTTCAGAGATCGTGGCAAAATCTGAATGATTAAACCGGAAACTCTCACAATCAGAGAGAGAGAGAGTTGTGAATGCGTGAGGATAAAGATGATTGAACTTACACTCAGCTTCATTAAATGCTCCAGTCAGAACTGTCAATAATAACTAATAACTCATTGAAATACACAGTACTGCATAACTTTGTTCAACTACCGCTGCACAATACTTCTATTGCACATCTGGATTATTGCACCTTTACCCTCCTTTTTATATATACGTACATTTTTATATACTGCTTTTTTTAATATTGTAAAATGATTATGTTTCTTCTTCTACTTTTAGTTGATGTCTGTACATTGGGTACATCACATCATCACATTGGTTGGTCATTTATGACGAGTTGCACACTACAAATCTTTTTGTAGTGGTTCTATGCAGTGACCTTTAAGGGATTCTGTTCAGTTCAGTTCAGTAGTGCCATTAATACATTACACAGCTCAGCAGAAGTAATGGAATAATGCGTGAACACCGTTTTCTTTCAGTTCTTCTTACCTGCCAACCTTGTGTGAATGCGACCTCCTGTTCTAAAGTGTTCTAACAGAATCCCACTATGGAATAAGCTGTAGGCCATGGCGGTCTCCTGCTTTGAAATACCAAAATATCTACAATGGAATAAATGTCTCTATATTGCTAGGTCTGCTTCAAACTAAATGCTTGTCAAATCGTTTAACAGCGCAGGAACAGGAACCAGCGTGTCGTGAGTGCCTCAAAAGAAACCTGACCTTTGCTGAACTGTTTCTTCTTTTCTACTAGTTTATCTGGGGCAAACTGAGGCTTTAAGAATGATAATGGTGGGTGTTGTCCTTCCCTAACAGGTGCGACAAAAAAAAAAAAAAAAAAAGAGCAACACAAGCACGGTCGTGTCTACAAAGTCCCGAAAACGTCTGATCTGTCAAATTAAGTGGAAGCACCTGTGTGAGTGTGTCATGGGTGTGTAGGGACTTAAAACCTGGCTCCGCCGGGGTCCTGTGTGCCAGTTTAGGCGGCGAGGAAAATCAGACTTTTCTGCTTTCCTAAGCTTATTTATGGAGTTCCAGCCCGTTCGTAAAACATACACAGTTTGTTTCTCTTCTACAGTCTCATTAAAGACTGATAAACTTTTAATGACTCTTCTCTCGCAAATCAAATGTGAAATAATAAAAAACACCTGACATCGCCTTCTCAGCCCAGCATTATAGCCTCTTTGTGCTGCTTTTGTGTACCGTCCTCCTCCGCTGCTGCTGCAGGGTCAAGAAGAAAATTGCCTGTTGACCGCATTACCATTAAAACTACATATCCTGATTCTTCTTGGGTTATTATTTCAGTCGTACAGGCGCTGAAACTCAGTGTACTGTTCCATCCAGGCTAATTCGCTCTGAATAAGAGTGTCAGCTGAATGCCTCTGGTGTAAAATGGAAAAAGCTGGCCTGCAGACTTTGAATAGCTGGTGGGTGGGTTGGTGGGGAGGTATTACATACAGCAGCTTCACTGTGAACAATCAATGGACCAGGCACCTACTGACAGCCTGGAAAAGTATTCAACGTCTGGTCTCATTAATTATATCGTCAAACAGGTCTCATTATTGATCAACGGGAGTGAGACATTGTATTGCCTGAAATAAAATAAAAAAACACACGCAGTGCAACATTCAGTTTGAGCAAATAATGATTATTTCAGATTATATTCTTTAAGTTATAAATATCAGAACATATCCCATTCCACACAAACCAATAAGGGTGTCTTCAAAATACCTATTGTATGCAGATCATCTTCAGTTAAATATAAGTGCAGCAAATTATCACTTTTTAGAAGCACAGAGAAGTGAACATTTGATATTTCTTTCTCAATAAGTCACAATGTTATACTGAAAAGATTGCCAGACAGGATTCATTTTCTGTGGAGCCGAAAACCAATTAGTGGCGTAATAATTTTAGTCACAAATGAAACTGAAAGTGTCAGAAATGATTTCAGGTTTTTCTTTTTTTCCGCTCGCCACAGAAGCGGTGCATTAAAAGTCTTATTTTTTGAGCGTCGCCTACTGTTTTTGTGATTTGAATGATTGTTCATGAGATACGAGAACGCTGTGGCACTGCGGGTGTAACACAAATGGTCAGATGATTAGACCTTCAGGTAAACTGACGTCAACCCTCTAAAATTACACACGTTGTTGTTTCTAGGTGAGCGGCTTGAAACAGAAAACCGCCGGTCTCCGCTGTGAAAATGTGGCCGTGCCTGCAATCCACGTCAACCTTCTCCAGACGTTCGCCGCTTCACCGTCACACTCTTTTGTTTCTGACAGACATAAGACAGAAGGTTTTTGCCAGTGAATGCGTCACACAAACTGAAACTGGCTGGAGGCATGATAGACAGGAGGCCCTTTGCACATTTGTGTGCTGTCATTCATGATCTAAATATGATATGAGAAGCGTGATGATGGGAACTGGTTCCCCTCTACCCCCACCCAAGAACGTGTGGTGCCATTAAAGTAAAGAAAAAATCACATTTCACATTTTTCGACTCGTTAAACTCAAAATCAAAATCACGTGTAGTCACTATTGCATCACTGCTCAATCTTCAAACATCAACTCCTTTCAGAAACATTTACTGGAAGATGGATTTTGCTGCAGTGCTGTGCATGTGCATGCAGAGTGAAGGAGAAAACACTGAAACTACTGGTAATACTGTAGTTGCTCATTGCACAGGATGTGTGCAGACAAGTAAAGTAGTTTAAATTGAACCAGGAAGTCAGTCAAGACACAAGAAACACCTGAACCAATCATTATTTTAAATGAGATAATAAGGATGTTTTAATTATTAGGATTGTCAAACAGTTAAGGAACATAATCATGACATGACTTTCAACTAAAGTGTTTTCAATATTCTTTCAGGGTCAGATGTGCTGGCCACAGATGTAGGGCTCACATAAAAACCAACAATCAGGCAGAAGATTAAAGCTCACAAGCTGGAGGAAGCAGGTACAGGTAGCAGGCTGCGGTTCCTTTATCCCTGCCGTATTGTCGAATATCTGCACAAAAGCTGACAGCTGTGAGACAAATCTGTGAAGTCTTTAGTCCCCGATCACTCGATGAGAAACATTCACAGATGGGACGGTTGGGAGCTTTTTGGAGCAACCAAAAACAACCTGCAGTAAAATTCAATTGATGTCGGAAAGTTACACTTACGCAGGATATACTGACGCGCGTGTTGTGAAAACAAATTGAACAAAAAATCAGATTTTGGCAAACAAGAAAGCCTTGCAGAGCTTCATTTTCTACTTAGATCATACAGCTTCTGTTCAACAAGCATTCATATATGCCAGTATCTGGACAAACTATATTTCATAGTTTTTTAGAATATATGAATTCCCCCAAAAATGTTTTAAAATGTTTATGACTCCGCATGTACCTGGAGGTGTGCATTAATTTTGCATCCAAAGAAACTTTCAAATTTTATTTGCCCTTCTCCGCGTCCTTTCTCCACCAGCTGCCGTTTCAAACCATTGGAACTGACCAATCGGAGCAGACTGGGCACTTCAGGAGGGCAGCAGCCTCCCTAGCTTTGTTATTACCCGTAACAAATAGCACTCTGAGAGATGCTTCGCGGGTACTTTAAGATGGCAAGAGCGGGAATCAAAAGCATGAAGAAGAACACACATCTGACAAATGACTGCTGAAAGAGGGTTGGTATAATTTGATGCAGGGATAAAGAGGAGACTGGGAACAGGTGTGAGAGTGGGTGGAGAGGATCAGGAGATCAGGGGTTACTGCGGGGAAGGTGGGTGTGGGAGTCAGGTGGCTGAACAAGAGAGCAAATGTAATCTGGATAAAACTCCTGGCTTTATGTTCCTCTAACTGCTTGCGTCAGCCACATGTTGGACTTGGTTCAGCGACGTTGCCGGCAGATGTTTTTCAGTGTTATAAAAACCAACAGCAATTTACACCTAACATGTTTGACACACGATTCGTCTAGCACTGCAAAGAATTCAAAAACAAAAAGAAGTAGCAAATCTTGTCTGACTGCCACTCAGCCCACCGGGCCTCATCTCACTGACACCGAGCAGTGAGCGCTGCTCTGCCATTAGAGAGGCAAGAAGAGACGCCTGTTGCGTCGACTGGAGTGGGGGCCTGTCAATCATTGCTTACAGCTGCATTTGGCATTTCAGTCAGGTACAAAAGGTGTGTTTTATGCCAAAGTACCTCAAGTCAGACAGGCATCCAGACAGTGTACCTGAATAACAATGTTTCATCAGAGTAAAGTGGGAAGAACAGCAGAGGATGAGGGGGGTAAACATAGTTCAGGAAGGAACCGCCGTCGTGATGTTATGACTTTTAACAGAAAGGCAACATACGTTCGTCTTCAAGGTTCTCCTTCACCATCTGTTCTTCAACCCCCCCACCACCACCACCACCACACACACTCTCTCTCACCGCTCAACGTGCCCTTCTAGGTTCATTAGCATATAAATAACTCATCCAAACACAAAATACACACTAAGGCAATGGTGCCATCACACAGGTGCCTTTTGCAGTGGTGCTAAAAGGTGAATGTGGAATATTAGTGGGTCTAAGCAGACTCTCGTGGTGGCCATTAGCATGTGTTTGTGTGTGCGCGCGTATGAGTGACTGTTGTGCCAAACCCGACGAGAAGGCTTTTAGGCTAATTACATGAGAAGAGTGTGTTGCTGTCTAGATGAATTTTAATCTTGTGCTTAAATCTCTCTCTCTCTCTCCTTGTGATTCTTTCTCTCGCTTCCACATGCACAAATGATATGTGCAGACACACACTGCACCGGCTTAGTAGACTGCTGTTGTTGGATTTTTAAATTAGAAAGTAATTTTAATAGAATAACTTGTTCTTGTCTTTTTTAGACGTACGCGCGCGTGTGTGTGCATGTGTGTGTCTTGTCATGTCTTCCACAACGCAACTCCAGGATTGAGTCAATGGAGAACACGATGTTCTGAGGGTGGACTCTTTCCGGTTCATTGCTGATACCTTGCTTGCTGACCGTGCAATTCATTCAACACATCTCTCTCTTCATTTTCTCCTTTAATTGAAGGATAAGAGTGAATTTTGAAGAGAGGAGGCCCATGAATTTCTTTTGGTTAAAATCTGATCTCACAGCGCCCTCTGTCCAGACGGAGCTAGAACTGCAGCAGGTCACCTGTGCAAACCTGGAAAAAGCTTGATACCTGATTTTAAAGGTCGAAAGCAAAGCCAGGTCATGTTTTGCACTCAAAAAAAAAAAAAAAAAAGCTTTACAATTTGCACAATATACAACATACTTCTTTTAGACACTTGATTCAGGTGAGGACGTCATATTTGTCATACAGAGAGATCTGTACTCTGTTTTGTGTCCATCATCATGTTATGCGGAGACTTTAAAGTTTATTTCTTGTGATGGCTTAATATGTTTGTTCCCATCACATCCTGCAGTCAGTGCGCATTTTCCCTCTCAGGAAAAACTTTTATTTCACAAGGGAATTCAAGAAAAGCCTAAAATGTAAGTCTAGTCCAACGTTAAGCTCTGCAACAGATTAATAACAAATACAAATTAAGAGAAAACAGGTAAAACTGTTTAAAATGACAACCTTTGATGGATGCAGCTCAGTTTAATTTAGTTGCATGTGCAAATCCACACACCACCTTGAGTCTCACGTAAAAACAATAAGTTAAAAAATGATTCAGATTGATCTGAAGAAATTAAAGTCTCACACAGTCCCGTGTATCCATATGTGCCTCAGATCAGAAACAGTTCTTCCAAACATTTGTCTGTTAATTATCTTTAATCAGGTGGGATGTTCAAACTCGTAGTTTTGGTAAATTTCAAACTTTAATGTTCTTTACTCGCATCAGTTTATTAAATTCATCGGCCCTTTGATGAGTTAAAGTCACTTTGTACTGTTGTAAGAGTAATAGTGCGATGGTGAAATTAAAACTGACAGGACAAAAAAGCAGGAATATTTATATGTCTGTGTATTCATGTTAGTGGATAACACATTTCCAGCAGTTGTGTTCATCAAAACTTCGTATCCATGGCATGAGTATATATTTGGATTTAGATTTAGTTGTTTCCATCTCAAGACAGATTTGCATATAAATAAAAAAAGGATTTACCTCAACCTGATACTTTTATAAAAGAAAGGTTTCAAAGTATAACAGCTTGTATTACCGTTGCCAGATTAACAGATTTCTTGAGCACAGTGTCACATCAGCTCGACGCTTCCTGCCTGACACTGATTAAAAAGAAAGTTGCATTTGCCGTTTGTGGTTGAAATGACAAAACTATTTAGACTTTGACACACCGACTGAAAGTGCATCAGCGGTTTTGTTCGCTAAGAATCACAAGAACAAAAGACATTAAAAGTCTCTCCCTGCTAAAAGACAGACAACACTTCTGCCTTTTACAGGGGGCGCATCACTCGTAACACCTGTTTTCCCTTAAGGTGCTGGCTCAGGATACGAGGCACCTTTCTGTTTTGTGATAATTTGAAGTAATGTAACGTGAAATTGCGGCAAGGATGCACTGTGTGTTCACGCTGCTGAAAGAATGTGGTTGTGCAAGGACCGAACCACCACCAAATGTGGTCTGAACGCTTGAATTCTTATGCATCCTCAACGCGGCATGGGTGCATTTACACCGGTACTTATAACCCTCTTGTGATCGGACTCAGGACACATATTAATACACTGAAAGACTTCCTGTGGCATCACAACCTGACAGTTTAAAGTGAGTTTATAAACACTCACCTGCAACAGAAAAGCCCAGTTTTAAGTTCTGTTACACCAACATAACTTGTGCATGTGAGCTCATGTTAAATATGGATTTTAATTTGTATTCGCTTGATTTGTTGGTCACAGACTGCTGCTCTTGCTTTTATGTTCTCATTTCCATATACAGCATTGGTTGTGAACAGTAATGTGTGTTCTCAGTGTCCAAAAGGACTGGTGTTGGAAATTAGTTTTGGCCACTGCCACAAGTACATTGGACATTGTTTCTGTAACTGTCAGTGTTTCCCTTGAAATTAAAACACCAAATAAATAAACAGTTATATTAAGATAGACGCAGGCCAATCCAAATAAATAAAGTCAAACGGTGTTCGAAAACACCAAGAGCCGACATTCTGATTATTTGGCGCGGCCTAGAGCCGGATCTTCCAAATGGACTCTCTCTGGTGGACCTCACTCCCCCTCCTTCTTCTCCTAGCTGGCCTGTTTCTGCTGGGTCCACTTCCTCTGACTCACAGTCACCATCTTGGACAGTTGGTGGGCAGAAATTACTCTGCTGGACTACTCGATATCTGTGGACCCAACTGGCACGTGCGAGGCAGATAATTTTGAAATGAAACTAGCCCTGAAGCAGACTGGATCCTGTGGCTGATTAGTCTCAGACAAGCTTCTGTTTCTTTGGCAGGGACGCTGTCGAGCAGAGGGTCTCCCGTTGGCTTGGCTTGAGAATGGGACTGGTCTGTCCAGGCAGGGACGCTACAGTTTGGGTTGCTTGACAGAAATACAGAGAGAGTGTGGAGAGACTACTGTGATGAAGAAAGAAGACACAGAGGAAATGGGCCAGAAAGAAACACAGGCTGTCTTGTAATTACTGTTTATTTAACTAAGAATCACTCTGGCTTTTTCAGCAGTGCCTTAATCATAATTAAACAGTTAAAACTATATTTTTTAACAATATTTAAAGTGGCACCCTGGTCTGCTTGCCTCTGATTAACATCTTCCTGTTTTACATGGCATGAATTGGCTTAAAGGGGTTTGTATTATGTTTTATTATAAGCTGTAATTTATTATTCGTTTGTGTGGGTTAACCCATACCAAAATAACCATTTGAATGAAGTTATGGGGAAAACATTTAACACTCAGTTCAGTTCCAGCGCCTCCAGCTTCCAGCAGGTCCATACCGGAGGAGTCCTTTGAGTGTCCTACTTAAAAAGAGAAACCATAAGTGAAGGGGTGATTACGGCACTTCCAGATCTTTAGTGAAAATACTAGATTTCTATGGTTTTGGTGTAAAGTGTCAAAGACCCAAAACACAGGGAAGACTGGATAAGTAACTTCATAAGGAAACGAACGGAACCAAAAATTCAAAATAGTGAAACAGAGCAAAGAATAGAGACATCATGACTACCAGACCAGAGCTGTACTGTAATAGGTGAACTCAGGGCATGTGATTTACTGTAAGTATCCTCCTGGTAACCATATATATCATTATATTTATCAACTTCCCGAACTGTCAAGGTCTGTTCAGAACGTTTAGTGACCAGCGGAAAGTACAGGTACGAACACACCCAGGACACGCCACTGAGATTGCGTTTGAGAGATCTAATCCCTGATCTCTGATTTGTGGTGAATGCTTTATTACAGGTTGATCAGTTACAAATTAGTTCGCACACACAGTGATTCGAAACTGTAAACGCACTTTGTCACCCTTGAGGCCCTGCTGACGCTCTCTGTGTATCATCTTCTCGGGCTGTTATCGCCAAAATCACAATCTTAGCAAAAGCTGTTTTTAATTTCCATCTTTCACTAAACACATGATCAAATCACGTATTGGTCTCTTGGTTTGCATGTGTAAATATATATAGCTGGAAATGGTCCAGAGAGAAACACAAGCTGTCTTGTAACTACTGTTTATTTAACTAAGAGTCACTCTGGCTTTTTCAGCAGTGCCTTAATCATAATTAAACAGTTAAAACTATATTTTTAACAATATTTAAAGTGGCCTGCTTGCCTCTAATTAACATCTTCCTGTTTTACATGGCATAAATTGGCTTAAAGGGATTTGTATTATGTTTTATTATAAGCTGTAATTTATTATTCGTTTGTGTAGGTTAACCCATACCAAAATAACCATTTGAATGAAGTTATGGGGAAAACATTTTAACACTCAGTTCAGTTCCAGCGCCTCCAGTTGCAGCATATATAGTTTACTCTGCAGGAAAAGAGGACACTATGTCTTTAGAAACCTCTGTAAATAAATCTGCATTTAACATACAGAAAATGTGGGGGGAAATTTTGAGTTTGGTGTCTGAGACTCTGAGACTATAAAGTTTTATTAAAAGAGAGGTGGATCAATCAAGCAAATACTGACAATGTCCATGAATTGTGTAGAAAAGGCCCTTAACAGACCCAAAAATACATACCAAATAAATACCACGGATGATCATAGAGACAGAAATGTTCCCAACAGTGCTCTAAATGCATTGCAGATGAAAATTGATTTTTTTTAAAAATCAATTCCTTTAGTTACTGTGTCTAATTTTGTGAAAACACTGTGCTGGGACCCCACGTTTTCTTAATCTAATCAATATCTATTAAAAGCATTTTCCCGTCCTAGATATATCGTATCTGAGAAACAAATCGCAAACCGCAGCTTTTGAGTAAAAGATCTTGAAAAATGTGATTGGACTGACTCCAGCAAAAAAATAAATAAATAAGTATCTCGAGACAAAGCCCAGAAATAAAATGAGCTGCTGCTTCAAACAAACAGCTTTAATGAGATAAATAGCGTTTTTCTACCACGGGGTGCGTTTAATCGTGATAAAATATTAACTTTATGCTTTTACTGGAATTCTTAATGCTTCACTTCCAGTTAGCATTTTCAGAGCTGCCAGTTTCCTTTTATAGTTGAACTGGTCGTGAATATTTTAAAAGGGGAAATTTAAATGTGGTTCAGGAATTTTTACACCTTAACGTCAGACCAGACGATATGAAGGTCTGAGGTTCTGTGCATAAAAATGAGAAACCATCTGACTGTAAAAGATTTAATAGTGAACCATCAACTGTTTTACTTAAAAGCTCAGTGTTATTGACATACTCTTTGGACACATCTTTCTACAACTATTGAAATCTTAAAACTTCACTTGATTTATTCTCTGGAGAAAAATATCATGTGGTCTTCTGCAATGTAATATGTGCTCATGTGTCTTGTTAAACAGAGCTGCTGTAATTGGTAGTTATTATTTGCTCTGGTTTGTCATTTGACCAGTTTATTGTTCATTGTGTGCGTTATTGGTTTGCTTGTGTTTAGAATCAGCTAGTTTATCTTTATTTTATTTGTCATGTCTGTGTGAATGTTTTACTTGCACAGTTTGAAAATCAATTCAATTCGACTGTAACTGTATTATTTTGAAGGACGTATTTTGTAGCGCTGTTAAACTGGATTAAATTAAAAACTAAATTTATTATTATTTTATTTGTTATATAATCTAGCCCACTGACAAATATGGGGTTGTTAAAACAATAGAAAAAAGTGTCAGTGCAATACAGTTTAATAGACCTACAAACCACAGGCTCCAAAATGAAAACACATTTGAATCATCATCTCTCTCAGTTATTTTAGACAAACGCTTAATGCCATAAGCATCATGAAGCGAAAAAGTCTTTAGTGCAGGACTCTTATATTAGAGTGAATCCACCAGTGTACCTAATGAACTGGCAACTGCATTCATCTGTTCCCCGGATAGTGGTCATGATGATGTCGCTTCGTCCTTCTGTCCGCTAGCGGCCCCTGTCGGTGAGTCCCGGTAGTCCAGCGGCGCCTCCTCCATCGGTGTGACCGTCCCACCGCCGCCCGCTGGAGCCGCTCTCAAGTTCACAAACCGTGTGTGGGTAGTTTTATACTAGTGGACCGTCCCACTGTGTGACAGACCGCAGCCGTACCGTCGTCTTTACCATTGCTGTGCCTTGTATGGACTCTTCACTTCAGCTTGAACTTATATTTTGTGGCATTTAAACCTTTAAACTTTTTTTTTGTTTGTTTGTTCTGGCTTTGTTTCTCTGTCCACAGTGATTTTTTTTTTTGTTGTTGATGGCGCGGTCTAACCAAGATGGACACGGGTTGTCTGCCGGTGTGAGACCAGACAGCGACTTCACCCTCTAAATGTAGACTTTATTTATTATTATCCGCTGGAAAAGGGCTTTCTTTCTATTGAGTGGATGTAACCGAGCTGGGGCCGTTTACATCCCAGAGGTCACAGATCCTATAATGAACATTTTCCCACTGGAGTTTCGGTGAACTTTTTTTTTTTTTCTTTCCCACGACTCGCCATGTCGGGAGTGGTCCGCACCCTGAGCCGCTGCCTGCTCCCGGCCGAGGCCAGCCGGGACTCGGCCGGGAGCAATGAGGAGAGCCGGAAGAAGGACGCGGCTCAGGAGCGGGAGGCGAGGCGCAGGAGCCGGGAGATAGACAAGATGCTCGCCCGGGAGAGGAGATCCGTTCGTCGGCTAGTGAAGATCCTCCTGCTCGGGGCCGGAGAGAGCGGAAAGTCCACATTCCTCAAACAGATGCGCATCATAAACGGGCAGGAGTTTGATCAGAAAGCGCTCCTGGATTTCCGGGCCACTATCTATGAGAATATACTGAAGGTAAGGACAAAGTTCAGGGGCATATAGACAGCCTGGGGCCTTCAGAAAACAGTATAGATTACAGTATAATCTTTACTGTGGTCGTTTTATTTTAATTGGACATTTTTTTTATTACTATTTATAACTATTTTGAACTTGTTACAGTTGATAAATCGTTTTATTTAAGTGAAAGACAACATTTAGGAAACATATTGACCAGAGTTTAAGGATTAGTCGATTAATTGATCAGTTTCAATTAGGACAATGAATCAGTTAACCGAGTGGTTGACGGTCAGAAACTAAACTCTTAAGGTATTTTATCAGTTCCAGTCACTAAAGATCAGGCAGGTCATTATCTTTATCTTTTATGATGTGAAACTGAATGTATTACCCAGCTTGACCTGTTATGACAGTCATGTAAACAGGCAGGTGTCATCATAGGTCATAGTACACTCTGATGGATTTCATAACATCTTATAAACAAAGTGATTGGTTTTTCTCAGTTAATCAACAATCGCAACAATACCAGTTCAATCTCTGAGCTGTTTTCACCCACGACTCTCCCCCAGAGACACACACACACAGAGGTTTGTTGACATAGTGCATAGTTTTACCCTGAAATGTGTGTGTGTGTGTGTGTGCCTGTGCGCTGTCCCTTTGTTTGCTGTCATGGCTGGGCCTCCTTCACCAGCTAACAATACCAGACTATTCCTGAGGGATGAGCACATCCGCCCTGAGTGCCACACAGCCCCAGACGACGATGATAAGAGAGCCTGCACTTCTGCACAGACAAGACAGTATTCAATACCCCTCTTCTCCCCTCCCCCTCCTCCAAACACAGGCATACACTGGCGGTCCTGTCCCCGACCACATCGCGAACACCGCTCCCCCCTCCTCACACAAACACACACAGATGCACCATCCAACCTCTGGAACATGAGCTGATAGGCAAAGCAAAAACTACAAGTGATTACATGATTTTAAAAAGTGTTTTGACTGTAACATACATGTATTAGAATTAGTAAATAAAACTATTAACATGGGGCGGTACAGTGAAGTGGTGGTTAGCACTGACAGCTAAAAGGTTATGGGTTCGAATCCAAGCCGACTGGGCCTTTCTGTGTGGAGTTTGCATGTCCTCCCTGTGTCTGCATGGGTTCTCTCCAGGTACTCCGGTTTCCTCCCACCGTCCAAAGACATGCTGGTTAGGTTAACTGGTGATTCGAAATTGGCCGTGGGTGTGAGAGTGAGTGCGAATGGTTGTCTGTGATAGACTGGGACCTGTCCAGAGTGTACCCCGCCTCCCGCCCGAGGCTGCGACCCTTCACAGGACAAGCGGTTACAGAAGATGAATGTTTGAACTATTAACATGCTTCTACACGCTGCTAATTATTATCATTACACACCATCCAAGAAGATCAAGAATTAATAATAATAACAGGATGGCAGTTATTCTCATTAATGATAATCTGTCTGTCATTAAAATCATTTAAACGTCAAAAGACAGTGAAACATGCAGGTGTAAAACACAAAAAACCCCAAGGTGTTCATGTTACATTCATATAAAACACACTGAGTAAAGCGATCAGATCATTTCCTTGACTAACTGATGCTTGTTTCGACTAGAAAACAGTGAAAACTACACAAACATAACTGCTGTTTACTTTCAGTTCAGTTCAGTTTAAAACAGCTCGTCCTGTGGCATCTGTTGTTTGGGGTGCTGGTGGAGGATCAGGCTCACCTGCCAGGTGCAGAGGATCCCTCCTCCATGGGAACCTAATGATAGAGGAAGCGAACAAAGCGACGAAAGGAAGGAGGGTTAAAGCTAGAAGAGAGGGCTCAGGTGTGTGGCACAATTAGGCGTTTTAGAATAAGAAGCACGGAGGTGGAGTCCAGGTGTGGCCCCACTTACTGAACCACAGTATTTGTACTTTCAGTAACGGATAAATCTCTGATGTAATCCTCGTCAGCGATGTTTGACAAGTCTTAACCGTTGTGTTTCTCACACCTTAAGGTGAACCTCAACTGCCAGTCCTCTAATATCAAGTATAGCTCCGCTCAGTTTCTTCCTTCGCTACACCAGAACGTGAATACCAACAATAAAACGCAGTTGCTGATCATCCCTCCTCCTCTCTGAGCACGTGATGACTTATCTTGAAATATTTAAACCAGGTTAATTAGAGCGGCGGCATGGGCCAGCGGCTCCATGATTTTGTGTTGTGCTTTTGGCAAATGATGAATCTTAGAGTCCCATCCTTCACGTTGACTCAGAGGGCAGTCATTTCTGCTAGAGAGACGTCGGTCAGTGCAGTTCACGGGGCGGACACCGTTAATGCTGGAAGAGGGCTGCTTTGTAATTACCGCACGGTGATTAATGAAACAGAACCATGCCAGTCCCAGCCATCTGCTACTCGCTGTTAATAATGATGCGGACCACACCATTACTGTGAGAAGACATCAGCGCAGGCAGCAGATTTCCATGTTTTTAAAGCCCCATTGCTGAGAGCTAGTGACACTTGTGACAAATGCCAGGAGCTGGTCCTCTGTTAAAGTCTGTTTCTCATTCAGAATAATGCTGCCCGCCACGGCTGAGCGGAAACTCTTTAACTTTTTCTGGCATTCCCCTCTTCAAAAACCAATAAAGAGTAAAATAAAAGTTCACTCCCTGTCGCCTCACCATTTTTTTAGCAGTCATTAACAGGGATAGGGGAAGTGATTATTGAGAAAGGTCTATGGTGAATTAGCCCGGCTCTTAGCAAACTCTTGAGCGGACTGAAAAACTAACCTATGCCAAATCCAGGGAGATGCAAACACCAAACCACCCATGCTGCTATGTTAAATAGGAAACTGGTGTTCTGACTATTATCTCTGATCTACATCTCCTGTGTGTATCAGACTGATGATTTTACAGAAAGAGGCTGCGTCCTAGTGCAGGCCCTGCATCCTGTCCCTATACTGGAGGTTAGGATAAACCCTACCCTGTCACAGAGCCAAAACAAATGTTGCATTTGTGTGGTCCTCATTTTCCTTGTTAATCACCTGAAAATCCTTCTTAAGTAGTTAACGAAGTTTAAATACCGGCGATAAACCAGGATTAAGGTCAATTACGCTTGAGTTTAGTTCCAGTAGTTGTTTTTTTTTTTAATAAGCCCCTGTTGTTTTATCTTTATACATCTAAAAGATCAATGAGTGCAGTCATGTTTGTTCCAATACTGAGCAACCAACACTTAAACCAGAAACCATGAAACAGCTGCAGTGTAATCAAACGGGGGAATTTGTTGGCAAAAAAATCTTGTTTTCACCTCTGACAGATTGTTATTATAAGCATCAGCGTTACTGATCCCAATAAAACACCACAAGACCTGCTCTGAAGTCTTGCAGGAGATGAGTTGCCGTGTAGACATGAGTGAGATTCGGAGACAGTTGAGAAGAGCGGAGTCAAAAAATTGGATTTCAGAAAGCGTGGCTTACTGTTATCTAAAATATTGACGTTGTGGCTAGTTGTGCTGCTAGTGGATTCATACCCCCACATGTCAGGAAGAGTACTGTCAGTCAGATAGGAGAAGAAATCCTGCACCACTCTTTCATGAATTGACAGAGTGGAGGTAATCACTTTAGCCCAAGTTATTCTGTCGACCTGTTGACATCGGTGCGCATGAAAGCATGGCGGCAGAGACCGGAGAAAGCAAGGTTAGGAAAAAACGACTGTCTCTGTGAGGATCCTCTCCATGACGTTGTCAAACACTTAAAAATCTGATCTTGTCAGAGGCCAAAAAGCAATCACCCCGACTGGACTGGACTGGACCGGTCTGGACCGGACTGGACTGCAATAAATGCTCCACTCGGTCGCATTGCAGCCGTTTTGCGGTTCCTGGTTGTCTGCTCTCTCTTAATACTGGACCAATACCAAACATTTTATTTCCTGTTGATCATTTAGAAACAAAAATATCCCAACAATGCCTCCCGACTGTTGCACCACTCTGGGGCTCCAGATGGTCCTTATTTCCATGTTCCCTTAATTCAATCTTTAAGGTTATATTCTGTTGTTTGTTTCTTTCTTTGTGTGAGAGTGTGTGTGTGCGTACCACATAAATGATTCATGACTGACCTGTATTCATAGAGTGCATGAGTATTACTACAGTAATACTATTAATTGACCACGCTCATATTATCTTATGTCATATATTACTAATCTATTACCACAAAATACTCTTTATTGTTTCTCTTTCATACATTCTTTAAAAGCCTTTTGTCTCAACTTTTTAAGGGACAATTGCTAAACAGCTAACATAATTAATTAGAAGAACATCCATACCACACCTGTTTGTCTGTTTAAGTTCAGACTTATAAGATCAAACTAACCTGACCTGTTATTTACATCTGGCTGTGTTTTTTCATATTATTATAATTCATCTGACATTCACCAGTGTCTCATGACCTCAAGCACAGTGCCTGCTAATATGATGCCTCCCACAAGACGACGGGACGAGCTCTGCCGTCTGAATTTGGGTGAGAGAAGGCGTCGTTTCTTTCCCGATCTCGGAGCAGGCTTTGAAACGACGCAGGCTTGTTGTGGTCTGGGAGTTATTTGCTGCAGAACTGAGCCGCACTTACTGACGCATTACAGGCAAGCGAGGACAATGACTGGGCAGCAGGAAAACAGACAGCCGTGTAAACAGACAGAAGCACAGGAAGAAAGTCAGACGTGAATGGAGAGGATTATGTTGCAAATGCCACAGATTTGGGAATTGATAACGCTCACCTTGGCTCGCTGACAGAAACAGAGATCACAGTCTGGATGACTCTTTGTGAGTCGTTTCTCTGCCAACACGCTGGAGTCGGATCAGCATGTGTTAAATGATGCTAATGTGCATGTGTCAAACACCAGTCAGGGATTTCCTCACTTGTTTGGGTTGCCATCCATCTCATTCCTAGAAGCTAAAAAACATCAGTTCTGTAAAAGGTCGTAAAATATTGAATCAGACTTAAAAGCTCACCACGCCACTGAGTCAGAAAGGGCACATCAGACAGCGCTAAACACACCACAAACAAACATGCACACGTCGTAGCTGCATTAAAGCCAAATTCCTCTTCTCAAACCTGGCTTTAATTCTGTGTGTCTTAACGTGTCTTGTGATTGGGAATCTCTCTTTGAATTTCAGAGCTTACTTGAGGTTTTTAGAGGCTTTTCCTTGTATTTGTACAGACAGGGTCGAGATGAGTCGTGAGCCGTTCTTATTGTGGGCGGGTAAGGCCTATTGAATGTGTGATTAACCCGCACAAACAAACTTGACTACCACAAAAGAATAAGGTGGTCATGAGTCATGGACAGACACACACCACGCGTGTATAAACACATCCGTGACCCTGCAGCAATCCCGTACAGCCGCTTGTGCCGATCCGTGAAACAGACAGTCAAGCGAACAGGCTTCAGTGATCCATCCGATTATGAACCTGAAGGTGTTGTGAAATGTGCTTCAGGTTGTAGTAAATAATAAAGGCCCAGGGCGCCAAATCATCATGAAAAGTGACAGAAAATAATTTGCGTCACAAATGAAAATAAGAAAGCCTACTAAAAAAGGTCTCTTCACCTCTGCTCAGGTGTCCGATCAGTCGGTTTGAATATTGGATCATCCGTCTCAGAAAGTTAGAGAAAGGCTGAGACGCGGCTGAAAGGTGTCGTCACTAAAACACCAGATTGACTGCAGATCACAAGGAGTTGGTGAAATTAAATAGATAAGGGCGAATTTAAGGAGACTCCTCTGTGGTTAAGATTGAGGAGACCTCCCACACAGATCAGTCCACATGTTTCTCCTCAGAAAACCACCAGCAGCCACACATACATGTGTCCTGAGTGTGTGTGCGTGAGTGAGACACATGTCAAAGCTACCTCATGTTTGCCAGTAACTCTAAACTCAGTGTTGACATTTTCCCCAGGAAGAAGCAGCGCATGTGAATTTTTTTGTTTCCTCTGAAGTATACAGTAAGGCAATATTATCTGACATTAAGAAAAGCAGCTGTTCTCCCACTATGTGTGTTTCTGCAGGGCATGCGTGTGTTGGTGGATGCCCGGGACAAGCTGGGCATCAGCTGGCAGAGCTGCGAGAACGAGAAGCAGGGCATGCTGGTGATGTCGTGGGAGGGATGCGTGAGCGCCTCCGGGGTCGAGCCCAGCGAGTTTCAGCTCTACGTGATGGCACTGAGCGCGCTCTGGGCAGACGCCGGCATACAGGAGGCCTACGCACGCCGCTCGGAGTTCCAGCTGGTGAGTAGATTAGAGACGTGCTTCCCAGTGTTTTATGTCTGATACAGCCCTGTTAACCTTCATCACTACCACCTGTTAAGTTCCTAATGGGTTCATTTAAGCTGGATCTCATTTAACACTCTTCGTTATAATCATGCGAGACACAGTGATCTCAGATTTGTCAGCGTTTCGTCTCCTTTTTGAATTTTTTTTTTTAGTCGCTTTGATCAAGTTTGCGACATATGGTGTTAACATATGGTGTTAGGACGTGCTCTGGGGTTTCTGTAATCCTACTTGTGCTTTTGCTGTGAATGGTTTAGATTAGATGACATATTGCACAATATTTCCATGTGCAGACGGGAAGGTCCCCCTGGTTGGGCATCAGTATTTTAGAGTGAGTAAACGGCTGAGTAGCAGCACTGAGCTCTTTAAGGGAGAACATTAAGAAACAGTGTTTTTTCTGAATTATTAGAAAGGCACAATAATGAAATTACTATTAGCCGTGCTGATCAACCCCATAAACAGCATTAAAGCTTCTCAATACTGTCTGAAAGCATCTGCATCTGTCTAAGTCTGTAACAGTTACCTGACAAATCAGTGCCATAGCTTCCAGATGTTGGCGAATTAAGATCCTCTTTACAAAAGAGATAACTTAAAGCAGCAGTAATTCTGCAAAATGAAAAACAGTAGAGTTAAGTGTGACAGAATATTGTAACGTCTCACTCAAAGGAAGCTACAGATGATTTTTATTGAAACTTGAACAGTCGGCCGTAGTCTACATAGAGACTGAGGCAATCAACAGCCTCAGTCTTTCCCTTGTAACCATAGACTGTATATAAATATGGACAATGTGTCTCCACTTACTTGCATTGGACAAAGTGACGCTATTTTCCTGGGGATATGGGCAGTGCCATCTCGCAACTTTGGACTTTCCACCTCCACCAGTTACAACGGTCCCACGGGACTACTTTACAGAGCGTCAAATAACTAACTAACTAAAACGAAACTTATCCAAAAAACAAAAAACACATCTACATTATACTAACAACCTAAAATGTCAGAAACCATCCTTGAAAAAAATTATTTGACATGTATTTTAGTGCTTTAGTTTGATGCAAATTGCATCCACTATCATGGAGGGGGTGGAGCTTATGACTTATACTGCAGCCAGACACCAGGGGGCGCTCTACTTGCTTTGGTTTCATTTTTGAGGAGCAGTTCCTTCGTCCGTCTTTATACAGTCTATGCTCGTAACATGCAGCTCTCCCTCTGAAAACTCCCTGCTCTCCTATCTTATGTCTCTGGTATGGTGCATTCACTGTGGTCGACAATGTCAACTAATGGAGCAACAGCTGAACTGAACATAAAAACTATGTCAGCTTGTCCAATATCCATAATATTTAGTAATATGTGCCTAATATTTTGTCTAGCTCAGATATGTTGTATTCCTTCTCTGTCCTATTCATCATCTTGTGACCCCTTGATCTGTCTTCGTATTATCTTAATGCTCCGAACCCATTTATCATCTGATGAATACATTCCAAAACAAACCACTGACTAAAATACTAAATCGTCCCGTCCCGTAAATGTGTGCATCAGAAACACGTCTCGAGTTCATTCTTTGATTAAGAATCATGATCAGTCAGAGCTTACTCATCTGGCTGACCTGATTGAATGCATCCCAGTAGTCAGAGAGTGTGCAGTGAGTGGCCTACGACTGAGCTTCATGCTGACTGTATGTCAGTAATGTAAAATGCAGTAGTGCACTTTTTTTACTAGTGTGGTGGCAAACAAGTTTATCTGGTTAAAAAAAAAAAAAAAAAGCAAGCAGCGACCACGAGGACGGAAAATTGAAGCTAACTCCGAAGTGCCAAAAACTGCAGTTCCTCTAATGGCCACTTGATGGTGTCTCCAAAAGTGAGTCAGTCCTCATAGACCTCCATGTTAAAATATCCGACTTTACAGCAGAAATACACTGTAGCTTATTTCCATCACCTACCTACTCCATCTCCACTCATGTTCCATCCCTCTCTTGAATTAGCTGGACTGGTCTTTATATACAGTCAGCAGTTAAAGGAAGTAATTTAACCTTTTTTCTTGACTCATTGCAGTCAGGACCTTTCTGTCTCCTTTACTGTGAGCTGTTGAACCAATGCCAAAAACAACCTTTAATATCAAACTTAAACTTAGTCTATGTGTTTTTTCCAGTTATGTACCCCCTGCAGTGGGGAGCAGCAGGCATCTGCATGGTAACTGATTTACCCCAACAAGTGTTCGCTGATTTAATGATCAATGAGAAAGCAACTGAATCAAATCCTAAAAGTTTGGACTTGTTAACTGAACAAGTGGAGCGCTCAGCACTGCACCGAGTGAAGCCGGTGTTTTTCTGCGCTGCTCACCTCTCTCATTTATTTATTTTATTTTATTATTTTTTTTTGTTTGGAGACTTTCCAAAGCCGTAATTATTTTACTCTTGGCTGGGAATGTAACCGGTGAAGTGGAGCCCTGCGGAGCTTCATCTTCCACATTTCATGCTGTGAGCACAATCTGAAACAGCTCGTAGTCAACAGAGCAATTCTTTTCCCTTTTAACGCTAATGTGTTAAACACACACTGACCAACACCAGTTGGAAGCACACTTTACCGAGGCAGTTCTCTGTTTTATTGAGCATTTAGTCACAGTGAATGAAATAAAATGATATTTTTGTTGGAAATAACATTATGTAAAGCAGGGTCTGATAAAATAGCACGCATTTTAAATATTAAAGGCAATACAGGGGGTTGAAGAGAGTGAGTACAAGCACTTCTTAGGTTCTGAAATGATTTTTAGCCATACATGCACTTTGTGTGTAGTGCTAATTTGCAAACATTTTAAACAGCTAACATGATGTAACCTTGATATGTGCTTTATTTGTTGCCTTCATGTGAACTTGGAAGTCGGATTTCAACAGCTGGTGTTGTTGATAATGGTTGACGTGGCTCGGGACTATACTCCACTGTTTTTGTTTGCCAACTTGTTGTCCTGGGTCACAGCTGACCGGGGTGTGATGTAATTCATATCTCTGCTATCTCTTGCTTGCGTGTCATACAGCTTTTAATTATTTACTTGTATAATTCTTACGTGACGACATTTATGACCATTTCCTGTCAAATAAATTTTATTTCAGTTGTAAAGGCGAGAGATACAGTTTATGTTGCTGTGAGTTTTTCTGAATTTAGACTAGATAGGCACATAATAAAACGATAAATCCTAAACCGAAACATTTCATTTAAAATGTCCAGAATGAGCAACACTGAGCACCTGGCAGCTCTCTTGCTTTTCCTCTTTTGCGACGGTTTTAGGAGAACGAAGCAAATTGAGACTTCTTTAGAGCGTCCACATGCTATAATTCAAAGAAGGGTTTGTGAGAAGCAGATGGCTAAAGAAACACTTAGCTTAACACTTGTGTATAAATATGCTGTGAAGGGCCAGCCAGACTGTTAATGACTCTCTGTGGTTGAACAGAATGATCACTAACCGTACTGTCAACAGAGCAAATGTCTCACAGCTTCACCATCACCAGCTGGGCTTGTCGTCAGTTGCGCCCTGTCTTGGCTGCGGAAGCTTGTTTTATTTGGACTTTACCGAAAGTGACGCAGCAGCTTTACTGTCTGCTCAGTGCTGGAAGATTGACCTTTTACCCTGTTATGCATTTATCAGTGACAAAACAATCTGGAGTCAGACGGAAAGCACTTCCGTCTCCCTCTCACTTAACATGCTGTGTGCGTGCATGTGTGTGTGTGTGAGATGCAAAGTTTTGCAGACTGCTTTGTCTTATCTGGAGTCGCTGTGCGATAAAGTTAGCGTGTTGCAGCTACGTAGGCCGCAGACGTCCTTCTGTCTTGGAGGCCAATCCACATAGAAAGTGTATTTAGAAGTGTCTTTGATTCCCGTCACCTGCTTCCATTCTATCAATAGACTTCCTGTCTATCACACATATCAATCCACACTGACAATCGCCCTATTTACGTTTGGATTCCAAATGCATCTTGGGAAATTTAATCAACTGAATCGAATCACTGTGAGTGATTGGACTTAAAAAGTGTGACAACAGAAAAGAGCTGCACAAAAGAAAGGCCACAAGCAAAGTCCTGCTTTACCAGAGGTAAATTATTGTGGAAATACCATAAATCTCTGGAACCAGTAACGACATTAGTTTGACTTCTAAGACTTTTTTATTTGAAACTGATATGTCTCTAACTGATACGAATTAATATTGAATTAAATTGAGACCCTGTGAATCGGCACCAAATCGACGGAGGAAATCAGTAGGAAACCCGGCCCTAATAAACACGAATGCATCCAGAGGCTTCCCGGACAAGAACAGGAAAATACTGTAAATGATGACTGTCGGAAGTTTTGGTCACAGAAACAGTTAAAACATGAAGAGGAGCATTGTTATAGAGAATGATTTTATTGGCTCGGCCAAAGCAAAAAAATAAATAAATAAATCTGGCGCCTTTCTGGCAGCCGACAACAACTTTGTTCCCTTTAACCTTATCAGCTGGATGCCTTGGAGGCACATGATAAACACAGGTGTGTAGGGTGATCTGTCTCGGCTGGCTGGCCTTTCCTGTTGGCATCTGCGAGACGCATTTTGAAACCAAGCGTACACAGGACTCTGAGACACATGCTTGAGCTGCGTCTCTTCCCAAAATCCTGAGCCAATGCCTTTCCCTCTGGTGCACTTAGAGGCCTCCACAGACAGCTGTTTAACTCACACAGATCTCCTGATGTTTACATGTTGTGTGTACACACTCTGTATGGGCTGTATGACAGACTGTTTCAGTTCTTGCTTTTAATGTGGATCCCCAGATAAGCCGGATACATATATATATATTTTTATTAAGAAACCAAAACCCTTGCGTTAATCAGTAGTTACCCGTGTGGTTAGTCGTGTTAAGCTCAGTCCACTGTCTGCTTTTCTTTTTGATCAACAAGACTCATCTTGGGTGGCGATGCTAGCAGCTGTACTTAGCTGAGGCTTCAGCTGGTTAAATTATGGCATCTGTAAACATACTGCCAAGCCCCCATGGCTGCTCAACTTAACAACTGTCACTATACATTTAACAAGTAATTCAGGATAATAACACATTTTAAATGTTCACCAGCAGCATATTTAGTTTTTTTCTGAGTGTATTTCTGGATATTTGTTTGCCGTGGATGATTGAGTGACGACCTCGAGTATGAGTTTTGACACCAATTGCTGCAGTCAGGTTCTATTGACTTTAAATTCCCATAATTGCTTTCGGGAGCTGTTTGTCAAAGCTGCTGCTACAGCTGGCTGTGTCAGTAAACTGGCCAGAACCTTTTAGAATAACCAGCATGTCTCTTTCACTTTACGCGGGATCGTTTCTCTCACTTGAAAAACCTCTTGTCTGTCTTGTTATGTGGAGGAACCACTCTGATCCGAGCTGGTAGAGTGGCTACGTCGCATTTAACACATCGTCTGTGAGCAGAGAGAGGCACATGGGAACGCACCACCCTGCTGCCATAAATACTAACCAAGGCACTAAATGAGTATTAATCGGCAACTGAATTTAGTTTCACTGTTTAATCATGTTGATCCTGGTTAAAAGTTCAGTAGCAATGCTACTTCTTGAAGCTGAGTGAACAGTACAGTACTGAAAACCATCTGCCTTCTTTTCATGGGAATTGTTGCCAGAAGAAGAATATAGAGTAACACCAGCCTTGTCCTTTGACAGTAAGAAAAACTAAAATGTCTGCTGTGGAGCGAATGTGCTGAGTTATAGACTCTGCACTCTGTGAGAGGTTTTCCGGGGATACCACAGTCAGCTTTTCCCAGGCACAGCTGGAGCTGGGCCATAGGCAGACAGAGGGAGGAAGCAAAGAGGCGGAGTGGAAAGTAAAGACGAGCCGGGGGAGGGGGAGGCTCAGAAAGAGAGGGAAAGAAAGAGAGAGGGGTAAAGGAGAGGTGGAGATAGCTGGAGAAAAACAGACCGTAAGCGGGCACATGCTAGGATTTTGTTTACTTGCGTTGCTTTCTGTTTTTCCACCACACCCAGATAACACACAGTTTGATATAGGACACAAACACCCAAACCTCCATTTGCCTGACAAAAACAAGGCTGTATATCAAGCCGTGATGGTAAACGTGTCTTCAGCAGCACAGGCGTCTTGAATAAAGGAGGTATGTATTTAGACTTCATGTTGTACAAAGCTGCAAAAGACGCTATATAAATACTTAAAAACCGTCCACAGGCACATCTCACCTCAAACTTCTGTATCCGTGCTGCGTCTTTCACTGAAGAGCTGTATTTCATGATTTAACACTGCCGTCAGTTTCTGTTCTGCCGCCGCATCCTAATGTGCGCCACGGACCGATCGTTGTTCTCATGGCAACCAAAGAGTAATCATCACGTTGTATATATACTGAAAAAAAAAATGTTCTGTAAGTTCAAGAGTTAATAAGAGATAGTCCTCTGGGTCTTTGTACTCACTTAATTGTCGAGCTCTGGGAACGCGGCGGCATCTCGGCGAAGAAGAAAGAAAAATAAACCGCCGGATGATTAGGGTTTGTAAACAAGACAACACTGTTGCCACGATTATCTGCCCCACAAGTGAGTGTACACGCTCACAATTCCTCCTCTAAAAGATGTATATTATTTTTTTGGACGAAGCTGAACGAGGACGTCTGACTTAAACCCTTTCAGTTCCAATTAAATGTGGTTAACACGGAGGCTAAAACCAGCATAACGTCTGAAGTGTTGTGTTTCTTGTTGGTCTTGCACAAAGCCTCGGACCTCAGTAATTAGCTTGAGCGAGTACAATGAAAGTAAGTTATCACTGTAGAAACATTTACGATTACTGTTAAAGCCGCAGTACGGGATTTACAGTTGAAGTAATTGCACAGACACCGTCAACACGAGGCTGTGACGTTTTCCTAGAGTCTACGTTCTTCAGTTCCTCCTCTTCTTTCGGCGCTCTCCAACCAAGAAAAGACACACCAACCAGTAATCGGTGTTTGTCCTCATCAGTTTCTTCTTTCAGTTGCAAATCCTTCGTTTCTTTTTTTACCAGAAACATCAGAAACGTTTCTTGGACACTTCCTAGTAGGGACGCCTCAATCGGTTTTGGGAGATCAGTATCAGGTCTGATCCAGGCATTTAAGAAAAAAAATTATTGGATTGGATCAGACTGGGCTTCAGCAAAGCCCAAACGTTTGTAGTTATCCAAAATCATGTGACTTAACATGTCTGCTGTGTGGAAGTACTTCACTCCGGGAAATTAAGTCAGTGGTAGTAGGAGATCTTTATTCAATACTACCAACCGTCCGGGTTACGGATCCTCTTTCTGTAGGAGAGGACACAGATTTCACTGTTACTGTTGCAGCTTCTGGAGCCAAGGTACAAGCTAACCCCTCTTTATTGGACTTAATACAGTCACAGGGTGCACATCGGGCCTCGGATAGACCAACACGCAAAACTAAAAGACTGAAAACTTGATTGGGAATCCTTTCTTCCTGGGTTCTAACTAATCCTTCCTGACTGCCTAGGTTGATGTACTCATAGAACCCAAGTTGCATTTGTAACTCATGTGTCTCCATTATGTAGAAACTACTGTAGGCCACTCCAGATGTTACCATCTTAAGTATTGCTCAACAAGTATTATTGGTTGCTGTTGCATAACCACATGTTTAACCATCTACCCAGAGGTTTTGTGCTGCAGGGATTGACAGTGTCTGCTGATCAACATTGATTAACTTAAATTTTAATATGAGCTGCACCCTTCAACTGGCCATTGTTCAGAGTGAAATCAACACAGCTGACTAGTCGCGACCTTGCGTTTTAGTGGCATAATTACAGAACAATGCAGACACACCAGCACACAGGTAAAATGCACAAACTACTAACTCAACGTGAGTGGTTGGTCGGTCTGTGAGATGTTTTTCTAGATTTAATTTGAAATCCATACAGATTTTATTTCAAAAACACCAATTAGTGTATTGAGGTTTTTGGTAATTTACGGGGAAAAAAGGGCCAAATATTCGCTTCTGTTCATTTTTATTACTTTGAAATGAGTACATCAGGATTTATCAACCGTTCTTTGTTCAGTTTGACAGGGTTTTCACAATAGTCGCTCCCTCCGGCTGAACCTCACACCACGAACCCATCCACAACCGCAGATTCGTCATTTTAACTGGTGTGAAGCGTCTTTGAGGAGCATGAAAGGCTCTTTGTAGATAAAGAGCAGCAGTACTATTTGGTGTACGTGCAATACAAAATTATTGATCAGCTAATCAGAGAAAAAAAACATGTATTTGTTTGAACTCAGTATCCTCAGACTGTGTGTCAACGTACGAGTGTAATTTGCACTGAAGGGACTGACACCCACACACTCACACACACACCCACACCCACACACACCCACACACACACACACACACTCCAAAATGTGAGCTTATTCAGGTCTTTGCTATAATAAAGCCCCTAATCTGCCCATACACGCCATGAATGGAGACATTCCTCCTGCCTTACTCACGCATGCACACAATCAGATGTACACACAGACGCC
The DNA here is from genome assembly GCF_963514085.1 of Chelon labrosus. NCBI lineage: Eukaryota > Metazoa > Chordata > Actinopteri > Mugiliformes > Mugilidae > Chelon > Chelon labrosus. The sequence continues at coordinate 13,699,689 of NC_140338.1, forward strand.
CACACAAACACACACAGAGCTGTATTCTACTGTTTATTACCTACAGATCTGCACTACAAGGCACTAAAATTTATCCTAGGGCTAATAGAAGTAATCTAGTTTGGTGCTTCCGCTACCTCAGTGATCAGACTATTTAATTTCTGCTGATGGCAGTTAAAGCGTCTGTGGAAATGATGTGTGTGTGTGTCTATGTTTGCGTATGCCTATCCCTTCATCTCTGGGAATTCCCCTCTCCCTGCCTTTCCCTCAGTCCGGCCCCTCCTGTCGGTCATGTCCTGCTCAACCAATTGGAGTCCACGGCTTTGCGTCTCCATTTGTTTCGACACTGGAGGTCAGCAGCGCGGTCACGGGTTCACATCTCACCCATACAGGGGTCACATTTCCTGGTAGTTACGCAGCATGTCAAGGCCCACGAGATGTGTTTTTACTGGTTCTGACCTATCCGCTTACAAGGACCCAAAATTTCTGCAAAGTTATGTAAAAGCTGTCAACACAGGTTGAAAGAGGAATACTGCTGTATTGTATCGGGCGTGAGATGTTAGTGCTGAAACGACTTTGCAACTGGATTCAGTCTGACTCTCTAATCCCTCCCTCCCCCATGTCTCTCCCCACTGTTTTCACACACACAGCTGTTTCCTGTTGAATATGAGTGTATGTAAGAAAAAGAGAGCGGAAGACAGCGGTTCAATTTTAAACTATTGTTGGGAATCAGTTTGATTCCAGCTTGAACTCTGTGTACCTATTGTTTCAGCTTAAAACCCTGCGTTTTAGCCCATTTCAAGTAAATGACATGTACTTATCGATGCAGCAAAACATTTTGCGAATCTTGCTGCTGTGCTGTGGGAAACCCAATAATTTCTCCTCTCCGTTCCAGGCACCCACTGGTTTCTACTCATTTCAGAGCAGTCTGAAAGTCAATTAGCAGCCTCTTAAAACTTTTGTAATCTATGTCAGTGAAGGTCGGCGTGCACTTTAACTACATAATTAGTCGACAGTGGATAGTGGAGAAGTGGTATAAATGAATGCAGACGTGCTGTTCACTGCCATACTGAAACAGAAGCTAAACAGCAGGAAACATTCACGCATACATGTCCATATATGATTTATAGTGAAATAGTTCTGACTTGCACAGCACAACTGAATGTTCCTTCAGATAAAGCTTCATGGCAGCTTTCATTGAAGGGTGGCACATTATAATTTTAATGCCATCCTCTGATGTTCCACTCTGGTGGTTGTTGACAGCAAGAGAACAAAAAAAATGATTGTATTAATTTTCCTTGTAAAGACTGCTAGAATTATTCTGTCATCTGGTTTCTTGTATTTCTAAAGTTACACTGATTGCATTTCCTAACCATTCATATTTAGACGGTCTCTTCAGTGTCATCCAACGAACACGTGAGAGTTGATCAGTTTTTGCTACTTGAGCGCGTTGGTAAGATTTAGGGACGTCCCCTATGTGATACAGATCTGTTAATATTGAGTGTCAGCTCATTTGATGTTAAATGAACAAAATTTCCTTCTCTCCTGGAGATTCATAACAGCTTTTCTTATCTTACTTGTATTCTCCTAGATCAGATTCATGTAGAGTCAGGAGGTTAGCTCGTACCTTCGGCCCAGAAGCTCCAACAGACGGCAAATACCAGTGTTCTCTGCTACAGAATAAAATACTTCAACAGCAGACATAGATTTGTTTGGCAGTTTGGACGCTAGCCAGCTGCCACGAAAACAGAAGAAGATGATTTGATGCTACAGGGACTTGGTTTTGGTCTACGGTAGACCTAAAACAAATAACTACAAAAGAGCAGAAATCTGATCCAATCGTTTATAAAAATGACTGCATCTGCCCCGATACCGATCTCCCAATGCTGATCCGGACATACCTAGTAAGATTTATAATTCCCCCCAGACACAGTTTTAAAAGGGAACTACTATTTTTTTACTACCTGGACCTTATTTCTAGCATAAAATACAGTCGTTTACTCACCCAGATAACTTTTGTGTAATTTGCACTCGTTCAGGAGATAATTAGATCTGCGTGTATCCAAATAGCGGGAGTGACTGGGGCACCGAGACGCAGCCTCTAAATAACACATTATCTGCCGCCAAACTCGTTCATTTCGGCAATATTTTGTTATGATACGCTAATGCTATTCCCTGTTTGAGTTACCTGTTTGTCTTCTGACCTGTATGATGTCGTCTCTGAGCGGCGCGCTCAACCGCGACAGTCAGCTTGTTTACCTGTAATTTGCTACTGCTATTTTTTTTGCAACAATATTTTTTCCAATTCTGAGGTTGTGGTCGAACCATAGCAGTAGCAAATTACACGTAAACAAGCTGACCGTCGCGGGCGTGCGCCGCTCATGGTCTGTAGGTCAATCTACAGACCCCGGATGATGATAACAGGTAACTCTGGACTCAGTGGGAATAGCACTAGTGTATCATAACAAAACATTGGTGAAATGAACAAGTTTCGTGGCAGATAATGCGTTATTTTGAGGCTGTGTCTCGGTGCCCCAGTCACTCCCACTGTATAGATATACGCTAATCTAATTATCTCCTGAACGAGTGCAAATGACACAAAAGTTATATGGTGAGTAAACAATCGTATTTTATGCTAGAAATAAGGTCCAGTTTGTAAAAAACAGTAGTTGTCCTTTAAGTCCAGTAAATTAACAAATTTCCTGTTTACAAATAATAGGATTATTTCAACAATATTTAACTTTGAGCTCTGGTTTGGTCTCCACCAACTTCCAAAATAAAAATCTGCGAAATCCTCCAATATGTTCACCGCTTATTTGCGAATTTTGTGTGTCTGCTGATTTAAAAAAAAGAAAAGTTGCCTGGTTTAGCCGAAAAAAAAAAAGAAAAAAAGAAAGATGGTGACAGTAGAGTTAGAGGGCTGTCAAACGGACACAAGCCAGAAACGCTGAATGAAGCTCAGGTGAACTTCGGGGTCTGGTGACATGTCTCTGTGGGTTTTTAACCACCAGCAGCCCTCTTCATATTACACACATTATTTATTATGTTGATAGGAATAAATATTGAATAAATATTAAAGTGCAGCTTTAAGGTCTTTCATAAAGCTTTAAATAATCATAAAGTCATGTCAGCTTCTGTGTGCCAAGTACACTAAATGTGATAATGACGACAACACGGAATAAAACACGGATCACACAAACACAATGATCCAGTTTATTCAGGGTACTGGACTCCTGCTCGAATCTGTTTATACACGTAGCAGCGTATGCTACAGAAATAAAATTAGACTGACATGATTATGGTTGGTCACATGGCTTCTGTCCCTCGTTGCATTGATTCATGTATTATTAAATCAATAACCAGACTATGACAGCGTCTGTGAAATACAAATTAGATAAGGAAGAAATTCAAAAAGTCCAATTGTTCCAATAATACGGTTAAGAGCTGTAATGTGATTATTTGGGTCATTTAAGTTCAGTTATTGTGTAATAACATGACTCGGGCCCATGTCGCAGCTCTAATAGATTTGTCTTTCTTCTTATCTGCAGAGTGAGTCGGTCAAGTACTTCCTGGATAACTTGGATCGTATTGGACAACTGGTGAGTCACGCTGACCGGTTAAATGTCTTCAAAACTTTGTGTGTCTTAACCCTTTCAGCTCAAACGTTTATCCCTTCACGTTTTCAGAACTTTATTCCGAGCAAACAAGACGTTTTGTTTGCGAGGAAGGCGACGAAAGGGATCGTCGAGCACGACTTTGTCATCAAGAAGATCCCCTTCAAGATGGTGGACGTTGGAGGGCAAAGGTCGCAGAGGAAGAAGTGGTTCCAGTGTTTCGTTGGGATCACGTCAATTCTCTTCATGGTGTCCTCGTCTGAGTACGACCAGGTACGTGCGTTTAATACTGATTCTGCGGAAATGTTTGTCGGACTGACTCTTGACTTTTGGGATTATGAAAGAATCACCACAGATGCAACATTTAAGGTTTACACAAGGCTCTCTTTGTGGTGCGCTGAGGAAGCTTGATTGTTCCCACAGTCCTGAGTCCAGCTCAAATCAACAGTCATATGATGATGATGATGATGATGATGATGATGATGTTGGTGAATGAATACTTAATTGCCGTACCGATAAAACCTGGAAAAAAAAAAGTATAACACAGAGAATGTTTGATTCCAGGTCTTGATGGAAGACCGGCAGACAAACCGTCTGGTGGAGAGCATGAACATCTTCGAGGCCATCATCAACAACAGGCTCTTCCTGAACGTGTCCATCATCCTCTTCCTCAACAAGACAGACTTGCTGGCGGAAAAGATTCGCACGGTGGACATCCGAAAATACTTCCCAGAGTTCACAGGAGACCCGCGCAGGCTAGAGGACGTACAGGTACAAAGCTGTGACACTGACCAAAGTTTTAGGTCAAGATTAGATGAAGTGCTTCTCAAGACACTAAATTGGCATCTGAAGCCTCATCATCACTCCCTTATCAAGTCAAGTACATACATAGGTTGGTTTGCAGCCTTAGTGAACCAAATAAAAATAAAGACTTAGAAACCAGTGATCTGGCCAACTGCCGGAGAACATCCTTCTTGAGGATATCGTTCACTTTTATGTTCAAAGGGCTCCAAAGAGACTGGGGGAACCTCTCCCAACATCGCTAGACTAACCTTCCTTCTATCCCCCCCCCCCCCATAAATGGTGTTAGAAATGGTGGTGTCATCTTGTATTTGAGTCAGTATAGTACATATGTGTATACACTCAAACACAGACCTCCTCTCCTTCTTCCAGAAGTTCCTGGTGCAGTCGTATACTCGTAAGAGGAGAAACCGCGGGAAGCATCTTTTCCACCATTTCACCACTGCGGTGGACACGGAAAATATCCGCTTTGTCTTCCACGCCGTCAAGAACACCATCCTGCAGGAAAACCTCAAAGATATCATGCTGCAGTGACCTTCGAGTGGCGGAAAACGGCGTCTCTGACTGTAACTGTGAAACCAGCCGCGAATCTAGGCTTGGAGGACTTCTGAGAAGGTCTGCTTTGCTGTGACACCACAGCCCGTGAGTGGACTTATACACTGACCTGTGGAACAGTCAGTTGACCCAAACCAAGTGGATCGAACTAAACCTGTGGTGCCATGAAGTGGCTCTTGACCCATTTACCTATGTTGGCCCCTGTGGGAAAAAAACCCACGTTTAACCTGTGTAAATGTGTGTATGCTGGAAAGACATTCGCATTCTGCTTCTCACACAAATGTAAAAAAAAAACAAAAAAACAAAAAAAAACTGTTGAGGAAAGCACCAACTACATGACATGAGCACTGAAAGTGTTTTTTTCTCTTTTGTATATAAGACCAATGACAACCCTGTCACTAAACCAAGTCAGACTGCTGCCTATCGAAATGTAGCTCAAGCTGAGCGAGCAAGAAGCGGGAGGGAACGAGGGTGAAAGAAAGAAAGAAAGAAAGACTGAAGTTTCAGAGCGAGCTAAAAAAAAAAATCCTGGTTTTAGAAGTACATGTGACGGAGGGAGAGGGAGAGGGAGAGGGGTGAGGGGTGAGGGTTTGGGTCTGTACTGGTCATATGCTGTGTTGTGTGATAAGGTTGCACAAGTGTTCCTGTCAATGAACTTTTAACAGAGGAAAGAGACAAAGCTCTCTTATGGTCCTGTCATAAACCCCTTTCCTTCTTCTTTATTCTCTCATTCCCACCATCATATAAAAGATGTACAGTAGAAGTCTTCTCCTCCTCCTCCTCCTCCTCCTCTTCTCTCCACAATAGACAGATTGTTTAGCTCCTCCCTCTCCAGCAGAAACAGTAGACGGTCAAATTAGAGACTCATATTGGTTTTTAGACACACATACACACAGCTCCCAGTCTTTGGTGAATTGTGTCTAGCCCTATGTCTTTCTTTCCATTTTCTTCTCACCAGCATCCCAGTAGAGATGCCGCCGTAACCTAGACTTAACCCCAGGCACATTATAAGGATGCACAAGACGGCTTTGGGATACAGTTACACTGCCTGTTCCCGTTCCTTTGTCCTGCAAACGTGAAGGGAGCAGCAGAAAATGACAGGGTTGAACTGTAAATGACCTTATCCCCGTGTTTCTTGCGACCATCTCGGACTTCTGTAGCAGTCGGGGTGGGAAGCCTTCCCAGAAGAAAAACATCCAAACAATAACAAGTGACCTAAACAAGGCATGCTGAAGAAAATCACAGGGAAGTTGGCTTACTGGTGTGTGATTTCCTAATTATTTCCTGTCTTGGAAAGCACTAAATAGTAGTAAAACACTATAACCAAAATAAGGAAAAACTGCTCATTATTGGAAACTTGCTAGCTTGTTGTGCCTCAGTTCCCTTGAATTCAATATGTTTAAAATTTGGACCGCAGGGCTTCATTTAAAGAGGAAACATTTATTTTTTTGAACATTTCAACTTTAACTTTAAAGCAGCACCATTATTGGTTTGCTTAAAATGACATTTATAAAGACTCCACAGATATTTGCCCTGATTTTAGTGTCTATTTTGGTTTTATTAGCCTGCAGCTTTACATGATTTCTTCACTCTCACTGCTCTTATAGCAGATTCCAGCTGCTTTCAACAACAAAAAAAAAAAGCCTATAATAACGCCACCGAACTGCTGATAGTTGGAAACTAGCAGGAGAATCCAGTGGAGTGTTGAACAACTAAATAAACAAATATTTTCCTGGGAGTTGGTGGAGGCCAAAAATGGAGCTTAAAGAGAGAAAATTTTAGATTAACATCCAGTAGGTGGCGCCAAACACCACTCGAAATGAAAGATAATGTTGCTGACGTAATTTCCGAGCAAATGGTTTACGCTATGTGTTTACAGCCTGGATAAAACAAGGCAAAGACAATAATCACGTAGTCAAAACAATGACCAATAGATTACTCACAGGTGATTTAATACAGCACATATGTGCAGTTTTTGTAGTTACTTGCGTTTCAACATGCACTAATTTATAATAGTGGTTGAACTGCTGGCCAGAGCTATGTCTGAGACGTTCTGTTTTATGACTTTAATGGAAAAATCCAACCAGATCCAAATGTTTCCTACATTCTTAAACTCATCTGCCCTCCTATATGTTGTGGAGTAAAATGAAATGATTTGATCACCAACATTTCCCTGAGTTGCATTTTCATTCTCAGCAGTAGGACACAGCTGGGCAGCTCTTCCCACCCCGAGTATGAAGTCCACATGGCCCCGAGGGGAATAAACCACAAACACTTCCACACATCTTATTATAATACTGTATTAAACTGTGTACTCTGTATGCGTTTGTGTTCATCGTAACATTGTTCACGTTCATACTTCCTGTACATTGAATACTGTAGGTATCTGACAGACACTGTGTGTACACCTTACAATACAAACACCACTCTGTCTAACGGTATCACTGTAACCGCTACGATGCTGTAACATTTGTCGTTAACTAACCAACCTTTTCCACTCACGCAAGTTTTGTTTTTATTTTTTTATAAGTGTTGTCATTGCACTGGATGTGTCTGAAGAGAAAATGACCAGAAAGGAAAACGTCTGGGGAAGAAAAAGGCAAAGGAACAAATAAACAAATGCAGACTTTGAAAGGCGAGCAGGATGGAGGCAGAGGATGAAAACAGGGAGGTCTTCTGCTTTTGTTTTTTTGTTTCCCAGTGCCTTGGCTCTGTGCTCTGTGGTGAAATACACTGCCGTTTGCTGACATGCTGTTTCTTTATTTTCTCAGTGTGGGCGTCCGTGTGTGTGTTTGAGTGTGTATTTGGCAAAGCAAGAGGTCAGGACCCTCTGAGCTGAAAAGTGAAGAGTGGTAGAAAGATTAGCCGAGTGGGGGGGGAGAGGATTTGAGTTCGAGTCTGTGAAGGAGAAATGTGTGTGCGGGGGCGGGGGGGTAAATATGTTTATCTTACGTCCTGGGGCAGTTTAATAAGTATTTATGAACCTTTCTTGCAAAGCCAGAAAAAAGAGAGTTGAGGCTCCTGATAAGTAATGACCCACTGATGTCTGCCTAGGCTAACTGTACGCCCTCATTCGCCATAATGTGATATGAAGCTCATCTGCTTAAGCTATCAGACCGCTGGGCATGAGAGTGAAGTCCAAGTCGGGCGATATCTCTGTTACCCAGCAGAGTCTGACCTTTGCTTTGGCTTTTAATCAGAGGAGCTCTGCTACATAACAGGCTGCAAGTCTCAGGAGAGAGGGAGGGAGCCCAGAAACAACTGGAGCAGAGTTTCAGTGTTGTTTTAGAAATCACTGGTTAACATAGATTTATTTACACAGGAAGTGAGCAGAATGTAATTTAAAGTCTCCATATGCGCGCTACAGAAACTCATGTGACACACTACGAGGTCTCAGGCACCGAGGGGAAAAAAACAAAAAGAACGAAACACAGAAATGACCTTGTGAATGGGTAGGCACAGACTGGGGGGAGGGACAGACAAAGGGAGGAAGAGGGAATACAAGAAAAAGTAAGAGGATAGAGGGAGGCAGGAGGGAGAGAGAGGAGAGGAGAGGAGAAGGGGGAGGAGGTCATGTTTCCTCTGTTGAGCCCACTTCCTGTCCTGATCCCAAAATGGAGAGACTGCAAGAACGACATCCCTCTGCCTGTTTCGATCGCCCACCCCCCTCCCCTGCCTCTGTCTCCCACACACACAAAGACACATCAGAGAAACCCAAACCAGCCTCCCGCAGAACCCTACAAAGGAGATGAGAGGAAAAAGCAGGGAGCAGAAAAATATATCCCCAGCGGTCTCTGAAACACAAGGAAGCCTTCGTTTACAGAAGCCGAGGGGAACGGGACATTGTGTCCTCAAGTTGCACAACGTGTGCGCGTTTCATCTGCAGCCTATACGACACCGTATGTGTGTTAAAGCGTTACGTTGTGGCCATAACCAAAACGGCCATGCAGGATAGACTAATAGCTGAATACTATAGGTCGATTTTAAAAGGTGCAAGGAAATTTAATCACATGTGCCTGAATGCAACTTTATTAATCTCTGTAAAAAAGACTAAAGGCAAACTGCAATATTTATTTGATAGATATAGATATTTTAACTCAGTAGAAGGAAAAGCAAAGGCCTAAATGATCTGTTTTTACTTCAAGTCCACCAACTCCTTTGAGTTAAAGGATGACTCCTACCTGAACGGATTGCTGACTTTGAGTATATAATTGTGCATCTGATATCATCCTCTCAAAGGGACAAAAACATTTTCCTACTCAGAAAACCTCGTTCAGATTCCGGGAAAGGACGGCAGCTTAAAAGCGTAGAGATTGGCAATAAACCAATTTATTTAACGCACAGCCATCCGCGGGTATATGAAGGAAATATGTTGAGAGTGAAATTGCTGTTTAATCCTTGTCACTTCGGCTGCACACGTGTCAAGCTGGCAAGTAAAGTGGTGGCTTCGTCTCCCACAATTATATTAAATTCACAGGCCGCTCGGGTTTCTATTAAAACAACCTTCGATCAAACAATTGTCGCAAATTAAATCAAATATTCCTTTCACTCAAAATGTTAAAGGCACAGAGTGAGGTTGCGCCGTTTTAAAGCCACGACGGACGACGAACCAGGAATCCGGTGCCCATAGCAACCATGTACAACGCACAAGATTAAAGTAACTAAAAAAATACGGCAGAAACCAGTCAGGACGCATGAACAATAACACTGAATATGCCAGGGACCCTAGTAACCACCTGTACAATCTGGTGTTTTCCCGCCAGAAGTCTGTGGCAGCCGCCTAGCGAAACCTTAGCGACACCACAGCGGGCCGGGAAAATTAGTTTTGCAGCAGGACCTGATAGCACCTAGAAGAAACCGCCAATAACCTGAGCCGCCTTCCAGATAACACAGCAACCACCCCTAAATATCCTAGCAACCGCTCCCAATTTAACATTTCGACACCATTTTTTAATTTTTTTATTTTTATTTTTTGCCAGACCGCCACTTAAACGGTAATTATCTAGCAAACACCTTCGCAGCCGCACGACAGCTGCTTTTCTTTTCAGCACATTAGCAACCGCCTAGCGAAAACCTGCAGCACACCAGAAAGAAGCCGCTCACCTCCACTGTCGGCCTGTTTCTTATTCAGGAAGCTCGTTCTAAATTCAATCGGCGGCGGAAGGAGGAAGGATTCATATCCTTTACTTTAGCAAAAATATCACACGTGAACATCCTGCTGAAAGTGAAAGCAGTTGCAGAGACGTGTGGTTTTAAAGCAGGAGTGGTGTCTCAGCCCCTCTGACTAATTCATCATCACATCATTAGACTATTAATACTAATTCTGTTGTAGCTGCTGCAGGTGGGGACCGTTTGAACCACTTCACGCACAGTTTCAAGAACAGAGGCAGCAGATCAACGTGAGCCTGATGATTACTGGCAGAGGAAAGAAGAAACAACAAACGTTCTGGCTCAGTTTTTTGGCCGTTTCCCTCTAATCTTTGGTTCCCGGTGAGATATTGGATCATTTGAACATTTGCTGAAATGAAACCCCATGAGACGCAGGAGGAAAAATCACTGTGAGCGATGACTGAGCCGCTAACGACCGAAAGGTCCGGTTTCATCTCTGACCGTGAGCTGGATTTAAAAAGCTGTCAAATAAATGCAGCGGAGTAAGTAGTGCAATACTGACATGCAGTGGAGAGGACGCATAAAGTGGAATCAGATGGAAATACTCAAGTGGGCGCTTGAGTAAATGTACTTCCTGTGGTAACTCTCCACAGCTGAATGTAATGGCAGCCTCCCCTGTTTTAAAATCCACTGTTCATGTTATCTATGAGCAACAATTTAATTGGTGACTAGTCGAGCACACGCAGACCTGAGTGTCGCCACACACGTTTTATCTCGTGTGTGTGTGTGTGTGTGTGTGTGGGTCTGAGTGTGTAAACTGTACGGTTGCGTGTGTGCGAGTGTGTTTGGTCTCATGACTCTGGTTAAGCTGATGTTTCCCTGAGGCTGTTTTGATTGGACCTACAGCTGAACTCTGATATTTAGTAATGAGCCGAGTAGTGTTTCTGCTCCTCTCCGTGCACACCCGCACACACGCACACACGCACACAGGCTGACCAAACGGCTGAATCATACAGTGAAGAATAAACAGCCAGTGGTTCATTAGCCGATGATCTGGCCATGACACATTACTGCCCTCCAGGCCATCGCATCATTAAACCACTTCTGTTTAAGTTCACACCGACTGTGGAATTAACTGATGTCTGACATCTTATCTGCACAGGATGTCTGTGTATTTTTTTTGGACATCATGGGACGAGCACAAATATGTGCACAGAAACTAAAAAACAAGAAATCCTTAAATACTGGATACTGTTATGGTCTATCTTCTCTATATACTTCTACTCCATATCAGGAATAGTCATTTGAAACAAGAAGGAGGTATTCTAGTCATATATCTCCCTCTGCAGCTGGAAAATAAGTACTGCAGCATTTTACTTTGCTCCTCTTTTATCTCGCAACTATAAATAAATTCATTAAACCAAATACGGAGCAATATTAGCTTGACATTTCAAAATGTTGAGCACTTCTGTGGCACACAGATTTGCACATGAATGAAAGTAATGCGTTCGCGGCGGCATAAGGAATTGGCCTCAAACAAAGTAATGTTTGGAATTTGTCTTTGCTTCCTGAACAAAAGACAAAAATGTCAAACGCCCAAACACACACACAAAGGCGGATTTATTATTAAAAATAAACCTGCCATCCAGTCACTTGTTCAAGCACTTGAAGCCTTACAAGTTCAGATTTTGTTTAAGAAATGACAAAACCTACAGTGGGTTCGAATCCAGGCCGACTGGGCCTTTCTGTGTGGACTTTGCATGTTCTCCCTGTGTCTGCGTGGGTTCTCTCCAAGAACTCTGGCTTCCTCCCGCCGTCCAAAGACACGCTTGTTAGGTTAATTAGTGATTCTAAATTGGTCGTAGGTGTGCATGTGAGTGTGAATGGTTGTCTGTCTCTCTGTGTTAATCCTGTGATAGACTGGCGACCTGTCCAGGGTGTACCCCACCTCTCTCCCAGTGACAGCTGGGATAGGCTCCAGCTCCCCTACGACCCTCCGGACGACAAGCGGTTACAGAAGATGAATGAATGAATGAAAACCTACAGTGTGACCCCACAACCGACAGAAACTTAATGTGTAAACCCAGTAGAATCTGTTTGGGTCAATAGATGCACCCAATGTGGAAGATGCTACCGTTGTAGACAAGTATGTCCGATAAACAAGGTGAAAGAAGGGTAGAGTTTCATAAAGACAAGGTATCTTGTTAACAGAAGTTAGCCTCACTGATTAGTGGTTTTCTTAAGGCTACACAGCTGTTCAGTCCCAATTCCTTGAGTTCCCTTTGCATTGTATGTGTGGAATTGCTCTTACTTTCACTATTAAACATAGCCCTGAGTTCTAATGTTGTCTTTCTTCGATTTGATTTCACCAAACATTCAGTTATCACAACCAATCAGGATGTTTTTCTGACCACATTTCTTCCTCAAAGACGATGGTTCTCCACTGCCCTTCCAGTTTTTAATAATGTGTTGGACAGTTCCCCCAATTCTAGTATTTTCTCTTCTTGATGCATGCCAATGATTTGACCCTTCTCAAACAAACTAACATCTTTTCCATGACCACAGGTTGTGTCTTTAGACATGGTTGTTTAAGAAATGAGAAGCTACTCATTGCATCAGTTGGGGTTAAATAACTTGTTGGCAGCTGAAAGATAATCACCCATGCAGTAATTATCCAATAGGAGGCTCGTACCTATTTGCTTAGTTAAATCCAGGTGGGAACTTTTTTTTTTTTTTTTGCCAGGCAGTGTACTTGGGTGACAGTGAAATGTTTTCAAGAAACTCTACAAGTCCAGTTATTTTTGGGATATATCATGACCTGGATGACCTTCACAGACGTTACAATCTGAAGCTTCACTGATGATCTCGGTAACAAAATAAACGTAACAGGTGGATTTGCAGCACAGCAACATAGTGTGTATTGAACTGATTTCTATAAAACTCATGCAGAAATGTTTGTCCACATGTAAGATCAGAATGCTTGTTTTAAGAAGATGATCGAGAAAATGTGTGTTCGTACCTTTGTACCTGGGACTGTAGTCAACAAAAACCTGTGTTAAGGCTCTAAACCATGGATTAGAACTAATCTTTCTCTGTGTCTGCTCACAAACCCAAGATGAGACTTCCTTTTAGTTTATTCTTTGGCACACCCAAAGCATCACTTTATTCATTCCTTCAATAAAAATACAAAAAGAAAATATATATATCATCATTCGCTCTGCTGCAAAACTATAAACAAAGCTCCATCCAGTGTTTACAGGGAGAGGTGTCAGGTGTCTCTCTGACAATTTAGTGGCATTTCTTGGGGCTGTACTGGCTTAAAATCCAGTAATATGCAGGAGGCAGTGATCCAATGAAACTAACTGCAGTTCAGTTAGAAATAAGTAAACAAGACAAACTTCATTATTGGGAAATCTTACTGGGGCGTTTTTACACCCCTGTCATAAATCAGTGGCAATATTTTCTCTGTGTAAGTGATGATGCTCAGTTTCTTTAGTGGATAACACAAGTCAGTGTAGCTACCTTCATACAAATAAAAAAAAAAAACAGCCGGTGAACATTGAGAGTCTTTGGCACTTTCTACAGGAGAGCTAAATGAAGCATAGCAGACACAGGAGCCCGAGTTGACTAATTGATTGAATGGACAGCTAGATTTCTCCTGTGCCATGCAGCTTTGTGGACGTGTACAGCAGCACAAGCTTTATTTTTAATGTAACCAGGTGTCCAGCGTCTGCATTAGCAGACATTAAGAACACACTCTAATTAATTTCAGTTGTTTTAATGTAACAGGAACACTGTGCTGTATGTGTATGTTTCAGACAAAGGTTAAAAATGTCAAAGAGGTTATGTTTTCATCTTCTTTTGGTTAACGTTACTGTGTCTTAAACGTAATTTCTAAAAAAAATAACTTTTTGTCTTATTTCAAAAACAGTGTTTTCATTAAAATGCAGTTTTAAACAGGTTTAATACAAATGTATGCAGTCTCTGTGGAGGATAGAAAAGTGAAATATAATAAAAATGAATCTATAAAACAAGCCGAGGCGTTAAAAAAAAAAAACTGTTTCACAGCACTGCTACTTCTCCCCCAAAAACAGTATGGGCTTTACAAAAGCAATAACGGGGAACTGTCAGGGATTCATTTTACTCATCTGTGCGTACGGAGTGTGAAGCGCAGGGAGTGCAGAGTTATGTCAAAGCTATTTGGCATTGGGGGCCAGATAGTAAGGGTGAAACAGTCTCTCGTGTGCACAGATGTGCAGAGCAGCATGTGTGTGCATCAGTAACCGTGGAAACCGCGAGGTGAAGTAGCTGACGAAGCCTTCGGGCAGCTCGCCGAGGGTCTCCTGCACCTCCGGTGGCAACTCGTGGTAGTGATGCTTCTGTAAAGGAGGAAACGCGAAAAGGTGAAACAGGCCGAGTGAATGTTTCTGCTCGTGTGTAAGAGCATGTGAGAGCACAGGCTGACCTTATTCCTCATCGCTCTGAGCAGGTCTCTCACTGAGTTTCCTTTATATGTCCTGAACCGCCTCAAATCTGGATGTGAAAAAGGGGATTGCGGATCATTGTTAGCTTTGTCGTCCTGCACGGGTGTAAACTGAGGTGCTACATGAGCATGTTTGTGTGCGTACCCGTCTGTAGGGGCACAGAGATATGCATCCTCCAGTTGGTTCGGACCACTGCCCGTCCTGCAGTCTCCAGTCTGATCACAATCTGACTGTCCGCTGGCTCCTTCTCTATACGGTCGCTCACGTCCTTTGCGCACACAAATAAACAAAACGGATTTTTAGTGCGCAGACTTGAGGCTAAACATAAAGGAAACTATCCAAACTTTTCCTTTTTCGAGATTGCAAAATAAACATCTAACTTTAGTTTTCAAACGAGAAAGAAATGGCAGACATGGGAGCCAGGAAAAGCAACTGTGCCGTCATCTGAGGGGAGGCTCTGTGCATCTGTGAAGAAAAGACCACAGAGAAATGGACTCAAGTCACCTGGAAAAAGAGCAGCTGCTTCTCTGGGCTCCAAAAGAACGGATGTTTGAGCACACAGGCGGTGGAGGGACGTGACTCGGCCTCAGCGCTGATCATTTGCTCAATCAGATCCTGTGCTATCACGTCATCTGATAGGGCAGAGATGAGTGTATTGTTTTCAGGTTACTTATGCATTAAAACCTGACCATTTGACATGATTGAAAGACCACTCTCACCGTGTATATCCTGCATAAAATGTGAGAGCGAATACTCTCCTGACAGGATGTTGACCTGTCGTCTCAAAGTGTCGCCAAATGGATGCTGCCCCCTGCTGATCACGTAGTAAAACACACAGCCTGCTGAGAACACGTCCACCGCTGCCGTCTGGAATGAGGAAATGAGAAACAGATGTGATCTCCAGCTCAAATTCGCGGTAAACCAGCATTTCTCACTGTAATTAATTAGGCTGTCAAGTTGACTTAACGCCCCGATGTTCTGTGTGTTCATCCTACCGGTTTATTTCCAGGTGTATCCTTCAGCACTTCTGGAGCTATCCACCCTTCAGTTCCCGGTATTCCAGACCGCAAAGAGAAGCTGCATCGACCGTCTGGGATCTTCTTACAGAGACCAAAGTCTGAGATGAGAGCTCGGACCCGACCCAGTGCACTCGGACAAGAGAGGAGGATGTTTCTAGGCTTCAGGTCACGGTGGACTAGATGAAGAAAGGATGGAGGAATTGTGATTTTCTAAAAGCCAGTCAGTGAGGAGAGAGGAGTCTTGTAATTATGACTGATACGTTTCCATATCTATGCGTGTGTCTCAGACCTATATTGAGCGAGTGGAGGTGTGAGAGGCCACACATGGTCTGCTCCAGTAGAGATATAGGATTCAGTTCAGAAAAGCAAGTTGGATCCTCGACGTACTGCAGAGAAGACGGATAGTAAAACATTTTAGTTATTGGCAACAGGATGTAATGTCACTGATAGAGTCCAGTAACGGTGCTGACCTGTTGCAGGGTCGCAGCACACAGCTCGATGGCGATGTAACTGAAGAGACGGTCTCTCTCTGTGCAAAAGTATCGGATCACGTTTGGGTGTGTGTCGGACTCTCTGAGAAGCTGCACCTCTCGCTCTGCTACCTCGAAACACTCTGGCAGGATTCGCTTCACAGCTACATGGCGTCCGTCAAACTTTCCTCTAAAGTCCCAAAAAAACAAAACATCCTGAATCATTATGCACATAAAGTATGTACCAGACCAGAATACGACTGAATAACACAGATAATCTTTATCAAAGCATGTTATGTTGAGTTTTATTTTCTACCAGTAACAGAGCGGCCGTGTCACTGTGATTTGTAACACTGTGAAAAGTGTAAATAATAAAATGAATAATGGCTGAACTGCTGTTCATGCTGGCTCAAGGAGATCTGGATAGAACCAAATTAATGTGGTCACACCGGTGCCGTTTCAACCACGACAGCTCAATGCATCAAAAGGCCTACCAACCCACACTTGGGTTTTAGAAAGCTTATTCATCAAAGTACCTAATATTTTATATTTATATGGATTATGTATAATGTATATTATATTATGCATGTGTATACAATTATACGCATATCAACATAGTGCAGAAGTACACACTTACATTACAAAATGTAACCACAACGTCCATAATTGAGTTTTTCTTCTTCAGTGAATGAGGCAGACTAGACTGTCAAATAGATTGAGGTTTTTTTAAAGCCAGACGTCATTGGTTCTTTGCAATGGACCAGCAAAGTGTTGGCGCCACTCTTGATCCCCTGTTTTTTTTTGGCTAAGGGGTTGTTTCTCTGGTTGTTGAAATGTGAAGCACCGGTTTGAGTTGAGGGACCAGCCCTGATCCAGCCCTCGAACTGGTTTAATCAAAATCTCTTAACCCCTTGACGCCTGAATTGATTTTTCAATTATATAAAGAAATGAATTATTTGTGTTTTTGCTTACCACTCCGACTGGTCCTACGAGAAACTAGTGCGTGCAAAAGGTTCCTAGGAATTTTTTTAATTTGCACAAACCGACATTGGAGCATTACATGCGTTATTTCGGCTGCAGTCTGAACGGAAACAGTGCGTCACGAATTCGCGACACTCTGCGACAAGGGGTTAAAAATGCTTGACAGACATGTGAAGTATGTGTTTTTCACTAATAATCTAAAACATGCAAATCCACAGACATAAACTTTCCATTAAGGTCTGTTCCACTAACAAATTTACCGCACCTGAAAACAAAGGTTCCCGCTGTTCCGTGTCCAAGCACATCGGAGGGGGTGAAGGAGATTTTACCCACCTGCACCTCCTCACTGTTTCCTTCTGAAAAAAAAAAAGATAAGAAAGAAGAAGAATGATGAAAGGAGATTTGTTCCTCCGTTTAAGTTTTTCCCTTTAAGGACAGTGGGAGTTCTATACCGTGCAGATTGTAAGGCCCTATGAATCAAATCTGAGATGCTGTGCCGTATAAATCAAAGTGTCTTACCCGCAGCAGATTTTAGCACAGCTGCGCCATTTTTATCTACATCTGAGGTGCTACTGCTGTGACTGTGAGGACTAGGTGGAGGGTCAGCAGATGCAGGCGGGGAGTCTAGAAACAGAAGATACACAGTGTGAACAATGCTGCTTCAACACTATATAATGGGTTTCCGCAAGTACAATGGAAAGAAAATGTATTAATCTTTAAACTTAATTCCCCCATTGTTACTTACAGAGAGTACAAAGTTACATACCGCTGGAGACGTTTGTTTGAGTACTAAGAGCCGTGTCTGAAGATCCCAAGGTCACTGTCTGAATGTTTGTCTGCATGCGCTGGAGACGTGACTCCAGGGCCTCCTCCAGCTGCCTTTGAGCTTTCATATGGTTAGACACACGCTGGAGAAACACACATCAGATTACATGCTGTTGAAGGTTGTCTTTAAAAAGGGAAATGTTGAGAATAATGAGGGAGATGAAAAGTCCTTTTGTGAAAGATTATAAAACTCATCATCCAGCACAGATCTTATTAAAGAAAACTGAACCTCCCCAAAAAAGAGTAGGCATTTGAATTGCAGATTGATCCATAATCTCTATTTGTGTAACAAATTATGCTCCATTAGGTGAGATTATGAATGCATGAATCTGAAAATCCTAAATGACAAGACTGTTTTCATGTGCAAAATGCGTTTCATTAACATCTAATTGCACATTGAATTGTTTGAAGTGACTCCCTGTAAATAAATCTGGATTGTTAATTAATATGCATATGATCGCAAGAAGGTGCTCCAAATTCTAATTAGCTCAGTTGAGTCTGTCGGGATAAACGTTGTTGTCAGTAATATGATGCGTCTATCATGTATTCTTATTAAATTACTAACCCACCGCAATGACTCCATGTCCTCGTGGTGCATACTGTGGTGAAATATCATAATAACAGTGCTACAGTGCTTTTAAATTTTTTAGAAAGAAATTAATTATTACACATATTTGGGGAGAGTTTAGGGCCGTGATTTATCCCCAGTGCACCCAGCATGACAACGGGAAGAGAAATACTCTGTTCCAATTATCTTGTAATGTGAGGTGTTTAGAGAGCTGCCCCTGAACATCATAAAAAGCTCAACATTGATATTCACGGCTTAAAACCTGGATAATTACATCAGCACTTTCACAGAAGCCAATGAGAGAGACGAGTCTACAAGCACCGGTGATCATTCTTGACCTTGCGGCTAACATTAGCTCGAATACTAGAGTTTACAGAAATTTAGCAGTTAAAACCAAGGACAGCCGACCCCATCTCCCATTTTCTCATTCATGATCGTTTAGCCTTTGGTTTTTGTTTATTTTCTCATTACAAAGTATTACAAAGTCATACCAAGTTGTTGGACGGCACTTTGTTTACATCCATTTCCCTGTGGGATCATGTCAGGTGTTACATTCAGTCTAAATAACATCCAGTACAGTGTGTCGCACTGTTATTTTCAAATCGCATAGTGTGGGCCCGTTTGAGATAACAGAGAAAAATATGTGTGAAGTTTCTCCTAATGCCTGATTTCAAACTCGGGTAGGATATTAAAACTCCTGTTGTCTGAGCCTTAACTTAACCAGATGGTATTAAAATCATAGATCAAAAGTAAATAACAGTTTTTGGCCCCGTTCTGACCTTGCATTAAGATCCGTCCTGTTGAATCTGTTCACATATGACCATCTTAAAGTAATGGTGTGAACCCACCCAGGTCGTTTGAGGACGCATATGAGATATCCGATCTCTGACCACATTTGGAGGAGGTCTGGGTGGCATCTGACCGCATTCCTTTGGCAGTGTGAAGACACAATGAGTCCTGCGTCAAATTAAAGGCCTACTGCTCTCTACTACGAGAGATTATGGAACGTACGGAAGCTCCCAGGGTTGGAGTTATAATCTGAGCTTTGTGCAGGTCTCTGAAATAAGTAACATTAGGGCAGAGATCAACATGTGTGTGCCTAAGTCATGACGCGCACACAGAAAACAGCGCTGTCCGTGGTACTGAAACGGCGGTAGTACAGTACCTGTTATCATATTCTACTGGACCCCAAATGCTGTCGGTGTTAATTTGCATGCAGAGCGCCACGTCTGATCTGAGTGGCCAGATTGGCAGTTAATGCATGGTCTGACCAGGGACTCTCATATCTTTAAAGCAGCAGGTTTGAGAAGGTGCTGATGCACACTATTGCAGAGAACATTGCTGCCTCTGCACAAACCACCAGGTAACCAGATAAAACCACAAATTCTCACTTTGACGTTGTAAGTGTGTTGGAGGTGCCAGAAGGAAGAATTTGATACCTTTTGACAGACCCAAGCTGTTTCTAATCTACAGGTAAAACAGCTGCTGTCTGAAGCTCTGATATAGAGATGAGTGGTATCAATCTTCTCATCTGAATACACATATTTCCAAGAATTACCGAAAAGCTGCAAGCACACATACACATAACACACGTGAACTCACAATGGGATACACGAGCACAAGGGTAAGCCATCCTCCCAGTAGTAGCGTCATGACAGCCAGAGTCAGACGGTCCTGAGTGAAGTAGACCGACACAGTGGCTGTCCTCTGAGCCTGTCCTGATGTCCTCTCATCAGCCTCTCCTCTGTTAGCATTAGCATCACCATGGCTACCACCAACCGTCTGAAACTAAAGAACACAAGAAGATGACAGCACGAAGCATCAGTGGATTCATAATGATTCACTTTTTCAGTCTGTGTTTATGTTCTTGGATTTCTACAAATCAGTTTGTTCTAAAAGATGCATTTAATAATGTATGAGATCACTTCTTTGGTATTTGGCACAGCTTAAAGTAGGACATTAATGTATAATGGACACTATGAGCCTGACAGAAAAAGACCATTTCTGTATTTACAAATTGTCAGGCCACTCACGTAGCGCTCCCGGTAGAAGGAGGCAGGGGATACTGGAGAGCCAGAGGATGAAGAAGTTCGAGGGGGGATGACCGCGTCGCCAGAATGCTGCAGGGTGACGGGAAATTCCCTCAGCATAGTGGTGTGGGCGACTGGAGGAAGCTCATGGTGACCTACGGCACAGAAACACACACATACAAGGCATTAACGTCAGTCAGGGCTGCGTTTCTGGTTTCCCTTTCCTTCTTAAAGAACAAGCAGCACATAATATTACAGGCAAAAAGCCAAATATGATTTGGCTCATAGAATGGGGGATTTACTAATCCTAATTTATTAACCACAACTGTCTCAAACTTGTATTTCTAATACAACTAAAAGTTCCTCTGCACAAAGTTGTTTAAGTTATCATATTTACTTTTGTAATTCTTGAAGAAAAAAACGGAGCCTTGGCTGCTCTGTAATTTGAAAACACATATTCATATGTATTTACTGTGGCTTTATTTACACAGCATTATTAAAGCTTTGAATTTCAATGTTACGAATCCAATTTGAAGTTATATCAGAGTCTGTTCGTATGTGTTTACCAATTAGCAGCCAGTGGTTTTTCTGGCTGTTTGTGCTCCCTGGCGGATAGCGAACATCAGTAGATGGTGTGATCTCACACTCCCCTCTCTCTCTGACCGTCACTCCGGCCGTCATTGGACCTTCAATGCGTGCCAGGGTCAGTCCCCGGGGCTGCCACGGCGACAGAAAACACAAACTAGTCACATACCGGCGTTCTCGTTATCGCCTCGATCATTAGCAGTTCTTCGCTCCCTGATGCACTGTATTAGTGTTCTGTTAAATCATGGAGGAGGACTGATACAAATTCTGATATATAAAAAATATGTGTACTGAACTCACCACTAATGAGACTCCATGGTGGACGAGAGAAGTCGAGGCATAGAGGTGGGAGTCCAATTTTCCTACATAGAGAGTGGGTCTAAAGAGAACAAAAGATGGATTATTTCCTCAGCTAATAAAGACTTTTTATGGCTGTGACCAATTACTGTTTAATCATTGTAAGATGATGGACTGACCTTAGGACAAAAATTAACTGGGTTTCTGTTATGAAGTTTTCATTAATAATTGTAAATCTGAGACACAATCCTTATTTTCAATTTCTAAATGGACATTTACTGCATCATCAAATGAAACATTTCCTCATATCACTGGAATTGGAAAAATGTTTCTTGCTCAATTAAATCACATATTAAAAACAAAACAAAACAAAACAAGGTTTAATTAATTTTGCAATTTAGCAAACAGCAAACACAGTGATGCGTGACCTTTAAAATGTGGAATAGCATATCAGAGCATTGTCTCTGCTTCATTTCATCTCCCCGTGTGTTTTGTTTGTCGCTATCCAAAAAAGAAAATCCAAAAAAGGACCCGACCATGATCTACATGTTTACCAGTTTGAGTCTGGGAACTTGCATTGCATCTTTCTTTGTCTCATTTCCCTTTATCTGTCTGACTGCAGGGGATAAGGAAATAAAGTGACCATTGTTTTGCTAATACCAAGCGGATGTTAAAGCTTAATCTGCAGCTATTATCAGTTAAATTTGATGCATGTCAGAACTTTGTGTTTCCTAAGAGCCTTCTACTTATAATCATTATTAATGACTTTTGATAATTAACCCAGACATAGGACATGACTTCAGGGCCGCAGAAGCTTCAGTGTTGACAGTTTCTCTTACACTAGTTGTGTTTGAGCGCTGGCTTGCTCCTTCACAAACTGATAGCTCCACTTCAAAGTGGAGTGTGCGTCTGCCTGGTCATTGGCAGAGGAGAAGGTGAGGAAGCGCAGCGTTTCAATGGCGAGGGACAGGTGAGGGGCGTGTCTCAGAGAGTCTCCGGAGTACAGGTAGACCCCTATGACAGGCGAGCCGTAGTTCTGACTCCACAGGACGTCACCTGGAAACACAGCAACTCAACAATTACGACTCAGCTAGCGGGCGGAGATAAACATTAAGAAATGCATCAAACGCACACTAACGAATAATAAAATATTCACATAGTGAAAACCACACACCTCCCCCTACCTGACTCTCTGTCAACTGTCACTACGAGACCGTCGCCACTCGAAACCAGATGGGCCATTTCTGGAGGGAAAGCAGGAACAGCAGGTTGTTAGAAAGAGAGATATCTGTAACTTCATTTGATGTGAGTTCTTTGTCCTTTCTCAGTCTCAGTACACTTCATCTGGCTGTCTTCATCAAACGTTAAACTAGAAACAACTGACAGAGCATTTACTTCAAAGTGGGCCACTAAATCTACTAAATTTGCACTTCAGCATGTATCTGTATTAAAATATAAAGTGCTGGACATCATGGCGTCCATGTATCATGCATGTGCATCATCTTTTGTTCTTGTAGTGCAGTAGTTTTGAGTCAAATATTAAACATTCAATGTTATGAACCTTTGAAATAGCCTCCAGACAAAAAAAATGAAAGCTGAATGTTGAGTTACATGCTGTCTACAATCTCAAACTCATTTAAAATGACATACAACTGTCAGTCTGGTAAGGCTTTCATTCTTCAGTCTCATCAGTCTTAAGTGTATTTACTGAACGTGCGTGCAGGGACTCACTGTAGTCTTGCTTCTCGTCATAAGGAGGAGCAGAGTAATCGTTGTAAGTGGCGTTCCATCGCAGCTCTTGTGTCTTAGTATCAAACATTGTGACCATGTATTCTGGAAAACATACGGCAACAATGAGAAACGTCGAGCCCAACCCTCAGCCACGCCAGCGTCTGCATGCGTGGAGCCACATGGTTGACATACCTGTGCGCCCAATGTAGAGGAGAGGAGTGTTCGGACAGATGGATTCAGAGGCGGAGGTAGTTAAACTGGTTTGCTTTTCACCTGTTTCAGGATCCACCACAAACCAAACATCCTGCTTTTTACCTGCACGTGTGCAAACACACACAATTGTAAGCACAACACAAAGAGGTCCTGCACGTCAAATATTTACAAGTCTCAGTTTACGGCAACGGTCTGTTGCACACAAACTGATAAAAGAGGGTGCACATTTCTCTGGATATGTCACAGTCACACACACACACACAGACTGACCTGTATAGAGTATGCCATCAGAGCTTCTGCAGGGAGCTGACTGAACCAGCTCTGGGATGGTAAAAGGCAGTTTCTGCAGGTGCATCAGGACAATGATATCATAAAGTATAAAAGCACACACACACACACACACACATTATATGACTCGAACACTCAAACACACACATAGCATTCCTTACCATCAAGCCTTCTTTGTGCTTTCCACCAAGTACATACAAACTGCCATCATTGGGGTCAGGAAGAAAACCTGGCCTACATAAGACACACACACACACACACACACACATCAGTCCACTGATTAAATAAGACAATGGCAAGAAAAAGCAACCCTTTAGACTGCATTTATCATCCAGGTTATAATTATATACAAACACAATCTATGTGAATTATTAACATACACTCGCTCAGTTAATTAGGTACAGAAATAAAAACTAATGCATTCTACTATTCCTCTAACAGTCCTGCACTAAATCCACCTTCATGACTCCTATAATGTTCAGTTTAGTTTCTTTATTTAGCCTAACCTAGACTAGACACTATACAATACAATAGTTCTACAAACCACATCGTGTTACCTTATACAGATGCTGAATTTCATAACCTTGATGAATATAAGATCAGGACTGCTATATTAGAATGCAGTAGTTTTCACTCGTGTACCTAATGAACTGGCAAGCAAGTCTATAAATCACTGTATTGTTTTTGTTATTCAGAAACAATAACATTAACAGGCGTCAGGAGTTGGCAGCTGAACTCCAAATGATGAAGCAAGCTTGGATGTGTGTGTTACAATTGGTTTAACATATAAAACAAATAGATGTGATCCTTGTCTAGCAAATCATGACGCACGTTTGCATGGAGACTGCTGCGAGACGCTGCTCTCCATGAGAACGGCATCCCGGTGGTGAAGTAAGATGGAGGGAAAATGAGCGAACGTGGTTTTTTTACATGATCAAGACAGTGTGGCTGAGGTTAGTGCTGCCAGAGAGAGGGTTAAGCTAGTTATTAAAGGGTTCACTTATTTTTTTCTTTCAGCACTGTAAACGTTTAATCAGTGTGGTCGATAAAGACATGAAAGATGTCTGTACTTGTGACTTAGATGATGGTCAGCTCACACGCCTGCCGTGCAACACACATTTCGAGGCCTGACCCCGTGTGCACATGTAGATGTGTTACTTACTCTGTGAGGTAGACAGGAACTTGAATAATGGGGTCTGAAAGAATTAAAAGAAAACATGAGAAACATTTTAAAGTTAAAACACTAAATAAGTAAACAGTATTGGACTCTGTGTGAACCTTCTCTTAAGGTCCACTTGATGTCTCCTGTCTGTTTGGAGACAGCATGCAGACTGCCGTCCAGGGTCGAGACAAACAGGAGGGACTCTGGGAGGGTGACCGAGCTGACCCCTACAACCTGGAGAAAGAAAAAAGAGAAAGCCAAAGAGAAAGAGAGAGACAAAACTTTAAACCAGCTGACAGACAGGGAGGTCCGTTGGGTCGTGTACTGCTGCATAGCTCGACTACATCCTGTGTCAGTGGGCGTGTGAGTTCATGAGAGGGTGTGTCAGGTTTGCCAAGGGGTTGATTGTTAAGAGAGCTTCTCCTCTATCTAATATTTATACTGTGTTCCTCAGTTCAGCCGGATATCCTTATTCTCCCTGCCCTGCCAACACTACACTGAGGGGGTTGTGTGCATTTGTATGAGTGTGTGCACATCTATATACGTCTGTGTGCTTGTATTACTCACGCTGATATCAGTTTGTTAACACAATCTGCGGGGGCTTGGCTTCTTGTGTCCTCATAATGTAAATCGTGATAATCTAGGGTTAAGGTACAGTTATAGTCAAAATGAGCGAGGTTAGGTTTAGGCTTAGGTTAGAGTTTTATGAGGATTAGGAGATTATAGCTAAGGCTAGAGTGAGGTTATGATTAAATTTATGGCAAAAGCAGGTTAAGTTTAGAGTAAAGTAAAGCTAGGGTTAGGTTTAAGAAGTAGTATTTTTGTTTTAACCGTTACTTTACAGGAAGGGTTGACTGCTGGACATGATTTATGATTTAGTTTGTCATTTTTACAACTTGAAGCAACATGTGGAAGTTGAAAAATCAATATAAAATGTGTCCTGTGTATGTTTAGTGTATTTCATTGCACCTATTAATTGAATAAACACTTAAAAATAAAAAGAAGAAGAAGAAGAAGTACATTTTAGATTTAGGTGTAGATTAGATCCATGGGTGCAGATCCCGGGGGGGACGGGGGGGACATGTCCCCCCCAGTTTCTGAAAAAAATTAATTGTCCCCCCCAAAAAAATGACCTAAATTATTCGAAATTGAACAAATGTATTTTCAGACTTCACATTCTTCACATTTTAGATTCACATATAAAAATGAGTAGGGATGAGTAGACACTCCATGCCCCAAAACCCTTAAAATTATGATTTACTAATATAACAGTTAAGTAAGCAGTGATACGTGCTGTTGGCTGTTTAGGACAAATAAACAAGAAAGGTAAGCACAGTGAATGATTCCTTGTGCAGTACTTTTTGAATGATATGGCGAGCCTCTACGTAGTTGTGATTTATGGTGGCATGGTATGAGTTGCATACCAGCAAAAAAAAAAAAAAAATTACTTTTGTGTCCCCCCCAATCCTGACATCGGATCTGCACCCCTGATTAGATCATTGCAAAGTTAATATCATGTGACAGTGTAAAGTGATGGAAACGATGTGTGTGTGTGTGTGTCCACCGCTCCCATGTTTACCCAGTGCAGGGTGGCTACTGGTAACAGAACTCTTGACACACACACACTCCTCCACACACACACACTGTATTAGCTTTCTTCATGCAATTTGGACTGGCCAGTGAGCTAGCTAACACTTTAAACGTCCCATCGTATCATGGCAACTTTACTGGAACCCGAAATAGACACAGATGCCAGTTGAGGTCTCCGCAGCGCATAAAAATAGCAAGACACAAACAGTGTTCACGACGACAACACTAAACACACACACACACACACGCAACTTTTACGCTGACAAAGTTTACCTGAAACAGTGTGCCGTCCCAGGAGAGCAGGAGAAGAGACAGCAGCAGGCGCCCCAGAGCCCCCATGACCCCTAAAACGTTTTCTTTCATGGCTCTAAACAAACCCGAGGACTGAAGCTATTGAACTGACAACAGAGGTCGAACTCTCTCTCCATTTCCAGCGGCTGCCTCCATTTGTGAGAAAGTTAGCAGCGGCCGTTTGACGTCGTCAAGGCCGAGCGGTCAGTCAGCAAACTCGGTGAAAATTAAAGCTAACAGCACGTCTTTAAATCCATAACAACAGCAACGCAACTGCACCCTCGTCGCTTCTTACTCCATGTTTCCGTGTTGGGACGGAACCGTTGACGTCAGGGGAGAACTGTCAAGCGACGAGGGGGGCGGGGTTTCTTCCTTCTATTCGTGGTGACTGACAGGCGTCTGGGCCAATGAGAAGAGAGGTTCGGAGCAGAAGGGGAGGGGCCGTAGAAAAAGCTGGAACACGTGGAAAGAGACAACAGGGCAGATGTGAACGCAACAAGAGGAGGTTTTTGTGCAATAGAAAGTGGTGGATGGCGTCATTATTTGTTCTCTACACTCACACACACACAAACAAACAATCATTGCTGGAAGAACTTCACTTCACTTATAAATTACAGCTGTATTTCAGTTATTGCAGCCTACATCAATCAGGCATAACATTATGACCACCTTCCTAATATTGTGTAGGTCTCCCTTGTGCCTCCAAAACAGTTGTGACTCATCAGAGAATGGATACGGGCCTTCTGAGGGTGTCCTGTGGTTGTTAATGGGGGCCTTTGGAAGGGCCTATGTGGATCAGGCTTGTTCCAGTGCATCCCACAGATACTTGTTGTGAATCTGGAGGCCAGGGGCCGTATTCCTAAACATTCTTAGTGCAAAGAGTTGCTCCTAGTGGCCAAATTCTAAGAAAATTCTTAGAATCATGATGTTTTCTAAGAATTTCCCCTCAAAGTTAGGAGTAGATCCTAGTAAAGATAAAAGGTATTCCTAAACAATCTTAGCTCTTAAGAGTACTCCTAAGGTGAGATCTGTTAAGAGCAGGGAGGAGGACTTTTAGGAGGAGATCCTTAAGCAGAGGAGAAAATGGCTGAAAGAAGAGACAGGAGAGATATTCTCCAAACACTGAATGACAATCAAGCTTGTTACAATCATAATATTACCAGAAATGAAAGTCATCACAACACTGAGGTATTTAGCAACAGGAAAAATGCAAAAATGCAACAATGCAGCAGTGATGACTTGGGGCCAAATCTACATCTCAAAACACTTTAATTCTCTTTGACCAGTTCAGCCAGAAGCAAACACTGTTCCTCTGTCCTCTGTCCTACTTCATTTCTTCTCCACTGCTGTTCAGTTTGTGGAAGATTTGAATGCCAATCAACACTGCTTCTTCTAGGCCGGTCAGCAATCACAGAAATTGATGAAAGCTGAGCCATTTTACCCTCGTTAATACCAAATGGATGAAGGGCAAAAATGACCAGCATGGTAAATGAATGGAAGCAAATAATTAGAACAATCAGCATGTGAATACTGTGCAAGTGGGAGTTTTCACACATTTTGTAGGATAATTTTTAAAGTATAGCTTACTATTTATTTATTTTTATGTAAAATGTTATAATTCCAGTCTTCATAGAGATTAGATTCTATTATTAAGTCTATTGATTTGACGCTCCATTCTAGGCCAATTATCACCAAAAGTGTATTTTTTATCTAGTTTTAGGATCAACCAATCACACCTCTTGAAATGATGACTCATACCTAGCAACGGGGTCAACCACACCTCCTCAGAGTTTATGTCCATTCCTTGCTCAGAGTTCTCTGAGAATTTTCTGGAATCACTCCTAAGCTGAGACTCCTAGCTAGGAATTTTTAGGCTAAGTTAGGAGCTTTCTGAGAGGATTCTCAGAATCTTTAGGAATACAGGCCCTGTTTTTTTCGAGTTGTTCCTAAACCATCTTTGTGTGTGTGCCTGTGTCAGGCTGCATCCTGCTGGGGATGGCTGCTGCCATCAAGGAGTGTCATTGCTATGAGGTGGGGGTGCCTGGTCTGGTCTAGGTGGGTGGTACATGTCTAAGTAACATCCACATGAACTCCTGATCCAAAAGTTTCCCAGCAGAACAATGAATTGTCAGTCAATGTTGTTCACTTCACCTTTCATTGGTTTTAATGTTGTGGCTGATTGGTGTATACAGTACCGTATGCATCCACCTTACTACACTTAAGGAGGAAAATATGATTTCTTATTTATTTGGTGGGGGGTAACTTAGGGAGACTGTCTAATGTCCCATAGTGATTTTGATACATGCAGTTTTGTTTTCTTTTAGTCATTTATCTTTCCTTTATACTTGAAGGACTGTGATATATTCATTACTGCACTTTTATAAAGAATGCACTACATTATAGATTTTAAAAATGGCTCCATGCAATCT
Organism: Chelon labrosus; assembly: GCF_963514085.1. Lineage (NCBI taxonomy): Eukaryota > Metazoa > Chordata > Actinopteri > Mugiliformes > Mugilidae > Chelon > Chelon labrosus. The sequence continues at coordinate 13,728,710 of NC_140338.1, forward strand.
GTCTTTTTCTAGCTTGTGTCTGTGGATTGAAATTGGGTTTCTAATAAAACATCTTTAGCCTTCAGACATAAACTGAGATCCTCAGACTCCTCCAGACATACTCTATTAAAAACTCCTCCAGACATACTCTATTTACTCTATTTGAAAATAAAAACTTTTTAAGGAAAATCTCTTCTTGCAATTTTTTTCTTAATGAGAAAAAGTCCAAAAATGTACAAAACACTTTATTCTTCTGTAACCCAACCCCAGTCAGCAAACAGTTACCAAAATACAGTACTATTCACAAAATAGCATTCAAAGTGCCTTTACATGGGGAAAACGGAGTGAGATGGTGTAGTTTGTAAGCGGGTGCATTTCGGGTATGAAGTGATGACAAAACTTAAATTATACTGGCAGGCACTTTTGTCATTTGAGGTATGCATAAAACAAATAAAACAAGCAGCATCAAGGACTGGTCTTTAAAGGCATATGCTGGCTGTGCGCAGGTAGCCGAGGGGTGGGCTCTGCACACAGTGCAGTGCCCAGGCCTTTGGCTCAGTGTGGTCTACTGGTGGAGCAGGCTGTCAGGTTTGGGGTATCCAAAGAGCTCAAAGTCTGGTTCGTACAGCTTGTACAGTTCTCTCCACGTCGTACTGGGAATCTGTGCAAACCAGTCTTTTTCCCAAGTGGCTGCAGTGCGGTTTTGGGCCCCCGAAGGAAATCGCAGCAGATCGTCCACCTTCAGAAGTTTCAGAAGATGCTCTGCGTCTGTCTCCAGGGTTTCTAGGTGTCCAATGAAATCATACTTCACCTGACATGGATGGCATAATCGGTACACCTGAAACACAGAAAAATCACATTTAGCCTGCAGGCTTGTTTTTAATATCTGAGTCTGTTTCACAACTGTTTCTACCATCTGTGATTGTATTTTAGCACAGGGTTAATTAGGAATTCATTGTCATACAACTGCAATGACATTTAAGGTAAAATAACATTTAAAAAACAAAACTTTTAAAAGTAAACTAAAAATACACTGGTGTCCAGTGTATATGAAAAGCTGCCACTCCTTGAATTTCAGAATATGATTTGTTTGCCTCCCATTTGTTCTCATGAGAGCAGCACTTGAGCTGACTGGACTCTCAATCCTGATAACCCATGTTTTTCCCAGCACAATCTGCCAGCGTTCCAAGGAACTTCTTGTGGCGTCAGAAATGTTCGTCTTTCCCAGCCATCAAGTCCCTCAAAAATGTTTACTGGTTTGAATTTAGGTGAAAATGGAAAGATCATGCGGTCAGTGCTCTTTATTTGGTCTCTTCACGGCTTTGAGGTGTGGTTGTGGTCATTACGCTGCAGCATGAATCATTCTCTACAAAACTTGCAAACCAGAGGCTGTGGCGCGTCACGGTCAGTTGACTGTGTGTCAAACCAGACTTGAATATTTCCAAAACCTTGTTTCAGTTTTTGTTTGATTCACTGTCGATCATTCTCTCTCCTGTTTGTGTCATTACCACAGATCTCAAACTTGGATTTATCATTCATTTTCGGCCATATGCTACTGGAAACATGATGTGCAGATATTTTTGTAACAGGCACCTGCAGGCTGATTCACCACCTGAGTGTCACCTGAACGCTGCTTCAGTGATTTTATGACTTTTAAATGTTTTAATCCTCAAGCTTTCCGATGATATACAGGTTAACATAAATAATCATGGTACATTTTGATGTGTTCTCCTTCCTTTGGATCCCACTGTGTATATAAAATAGTTCAAAATGGTACATTAATTTGCTGCATGGTGTATCCACTAGTATGCCGCACATGCAGTATAATAGTATTATTGAATTACCAGGGGCAGAAACAATCTAATGTCTTTTCATAAGAGACTTGGAAAGAGTCAGGGAGAGCTGGGAATCTGACTAAATTTCAAAAACCCATTTAAAATGTCAAACACAGCCTCAACTTGCATGTGTTAGCGTGTGTATTTTAGTGTGTGCATCTGTGTATGTGAGACAAATACCTGCCGCCAGTGCTCATTGAAGCTCTCTTCCCTCTCTGTCTCTGGATCCAGCAGGTACGTGATAAACTGCTGAAACGTTGGTTTGATTCCTGCTGCAAACGCCTCCGCTGCTGTCTCTGGCAAACTCCCAGAAACATTACCATAACGACGCAGCATAACCGAGCCAAACTGCCTGTAGAAGTACTCATTGGGCCTTCAAACACACACACAGATAACACACACTGCTTTAATAATTCAAGACTGGTTGCTTAATCAAACGTGAAACACATTCCTCTGCCTCAAAACCAGTGCAACATGCACGCTGAACTAGACACGCACCTTCCAAACTTGTTCCTGAAGGCTGAGATGAGACGCACAAAGGGGTCTCGCACAAATAGGAACTTGGTGTAGTGCTGGAGCTTGAGTGCCATCAGGTGGCGGGACAGCGAACCATAATGTCGCCAAAACCTGGTAAAGACACATGGAGACACACACACACAAATCAGCTCTTCTGTTGAGGTTATTCTCTTTTCTCCACGTTTGCTCAGTCAGACTCTGAATTCTGTGTCTGTGTAGTCTTGTGCGATACTGAAATCACCTGGTGATATCGTGAGATCACTGAAAAACAAAGCCAGATCGGTTCAAAAAGGGGGAGAAAAAAACCGAAGAGTCTTGTATAACGGTCCAGACAGAAAAACATATGTTCACCTCCCGAGGGGTAGAGAAAGGTCTGTCTGTGCTGCAGCCCCAAGCCCCGCCTGTCCTTTCCACTCTCTCTTCCAAGTGTCAACTCTGTAAATAACTCCTTTAGCTCACAGACGCAGCTTCAGTATAACTCGCTATCAAGTGTTACGGCTGAACCGTTACTTGTGCCGTGTGAAATGGAAAATCCTGTAATGTTTGATCAAGTAAAACAACATGGCGTGGGCACAGAAACTAAAAGAGTTCTACGAAGAAAAACGAGGCAGTAATTTAGGTTTACTTTCAAAATTACTTCCTGTAACATTGTGAGTAACACTTAATGGGGACGCATTGTGGTTTTTCCCTATTTTCTGTAATATATCTAATGCTACAATGACAGATGTTTGTATTAAACATGTGCTGTGTTTCAAATGGTAGGATGAACATGTGTAAAAGTAATACCTGTGAACCAAAAGCTCAGTTTCCAGAATATTTTCCACTCAACGAAGACTGATAGATAGGGCTTCATCAAAATCTCGTTACAGATTTCTACACATAACCAACTGCTCAGTGAACAGCTGGGAGTTAAAACTACGCCTCTTGGTAAATGATGTACATGCACGCTTGAGTGTAATGTCATTAAAATCTAAAATATTTCTCATGGATGTCGTTCAGCAATACAACACAACAGAAAGGGTGGAGCTCTTTTGCTCTATTTTGCAATTGTATGAGACATACAATACTACTTCTTTATATTGTACAATATCAGATTTGAATGAAAGCAAATTTGAGCTTCGTAAAATGAGAACATTTTAGAGTATTATTTGTTTTCCTCCTGCTTAAGCTGCTTGGACTCACAATCCTGATAACCCAAGTTATCCCAGTATGTTCCAAAGAGCTTGTTGTGGCTCTCTCAGTCTTCAAGTCCGTCAAAAAGACACTCACTCAGGTGATTTCACTCAAGCTCTGTTCCCTCTGAACAGCAGACAGAGGGGAGGAGGGAGCAGGGGCTAAATTGGACAGTAACATGTTCTCCTCTAATTGTGAGGGTAAATCTAAAAGGCCTGCTAGGAGTAATTAGAGAGCTGGTGAAGCGGTTTGGGCCATGCTGGAGTAGGAAGCAAGAGAGACGAGCTCTGGCCTAACTTGCCTATAAGTTTCATTTAAAGTGTCTTTAACGCCGTAGAAGTATAATAAAACAACAGATATAACGTCTTAAATCAGCCACGAACGTATAATGAGCACCTCTCGACACAAACAGTCGACCTCAGCTCCACCGACAACGCGGAACACCATTGCTAGCAAGCTAGCTGCTATGGCCTCCCCTGCTAACGAATGCTCTGGGAAGGGCGAAGGAATCTCCATGGACCAGTTGGTGGAGGAGCTGTCAAAGCAACGTGCCAGTTTAAGAGAGGATATTTCCATCCTCATTCAGGAATCTGTTGGCCCTTTGCAAACTTCTATGAACGCCGTAAAAGAGACTGTGGATAACTTTCAAACCCGCTTGACCGCAACGGAATCCCTGGCAGGGGAGAACTTTGAAAAGTTATTCGCAGCAGACGCAGCTATCAAATCGTTGCAAACACAGAATACACAGCTCCTGGATCGCATCGAGGATTTAGAAAACCGCTCTCGCAGATCTAATTTGAGAATTGTGAATGTTCCTGAAGACAGTGAAGGGGGCGAGGATCCTGTGGTGTTTATGTCAAACTTGCTGATGGAGATTATGGGCAGTGAGGTTTTCGACTCTGCTCCAGCTTTGGAAAGGTCGCATAGAGTGGGCAAAAAACCTGAACATACTCGACAGTCTCCTCGGCCGTTTGTGGTATGCTTCCAAAGATTCCAGGAAAAGGAGCGGGTACTGCGATGGGCTAGACGGCATGAGCTGAAATACAAGAATTCGACTCTGAGAATATATCCGGATTTCAGCGTTAGTCTGTCAAGGAGACGTGCGGAATTCAACGACATCAAACAAGCACTTTACAAGAAGGGAATAAAATTCCAGTTGCTTTATCCAGCCTGTCTGCGAGTCTCATTCGGAGGAAATTCGCTTAAATTCGACACACCAGAGGAAGCAAAGGCGTTCTACAATCAACAGGTGATGGCTCAAGAGTAACCCGACGGATTGCTAGGTGACTTTCTACTTTGGCTGACAGCTGGTGGCTAGTTCACCTCCGTTAATGATATCAGACTGATCTGTGCTTGACGAGAGATGTTGTTCTCACCAGCTGATAATGACAGCATTAAAGGACAAAAACGAATATTTTGAGGTAAATCTGTTTTGTTTTGTTCCCAGCCTATTATGTGCAGTTTCTCTCACATGCTATATTGGCTTTGTTTGGGGTCATTCTAAACTGTGACTCATGTGTTGGTGGTGGTGGTGGCTAACTGGTTATGCTAGCAATACATAATGTTAGCTCACATAGTGTTACTGTTTAACGTTGCACCTATCAATGTTTAAGCTCGTCAGGATGTGGCGAATGTTCGACGGCGATATTGATTATGTTAAACAAGTTTAACTTTTAGATGGCCAAAGGCTCTCCTGTAGGTTAACGGTTTAGTTAAGAAACAATGCACCCCCGGAAGATTCAAGATTTAGAGGGGGGCCAGCGGTTTGCCTATGTTCAAGAGGCAGACATTGGAGATTTGTGTGTTATGTTTAATGTTGGGTTGGGTTTGATTATTAACACAACCAATTTTTGTGTTTTCTATGTTAAAACGGGTTTTTATACTGCCAAAGGGTTTTTTGTTTTGTTTATTTTGTTTGATTATTATTTTGGAGGAGTTGTTGACAAACGGTTACCTTTCTGCTATGGGGTGCACACTCCATCCCATTCCCCTCCTTTAACAGCACATGACTGATAGCTCAAATGATGGTAGGGCAGAAGTAGGCGTGCCATCCACCCGATTTATAAGCTGGAATGTTAAGGGCTTGAATGGGCCGATTAAGAGAACACGAATATTTTCTCACTTGAAAAAATTAAATGTAGAAATAGCATTTTTACAAGAAACTCACTTGACCATAGCAGATCAAGTTAGGCTCAGGAAAAATTGGGTTGGACAGACGTTCCACTCTGCGTTTAACGCCAAGGCGCGGGGAGCGGCAATATTGATCCATAAAAAGATATTGTTTACGCCTTCAAAAACGATCTCTGATCCTCAAGGACGGTTTATAATAGTGACAGGTTCCCTCTTTAACACCCCAGTCGTACTTATAAGTGTATACGCCCCTAATTGGGATGATGTTGGCTTCATTAACAAACTCACCTCCCTGATTCCTAATCTAAATTCTCATAGGCTCATTCTTGCTGGGGATCTGAATACTGTGACTGACCCAGCTATAGATCGCTCCAATCCTAAAACTTTAACACGTTCCAAAATGTCCCAAGCTCTTTGTGATTTTATGGATCAGACTGGCTGTGTCGACCCATGGAGGTTTTTGTACCCACACAAAAAAGAATTTTCTTTCTTTTCACACGTTCATCACACATACAGTAGAATAGATTATTTTTTTATTGACAAAATACTCCTTCCCGCTGTAAAGAAAGTAGAGTATACTGCCATAGTGGAATCAGACCATGCACCAGTGATTCTTGATCTTGTTTTCTCTCAAAATCTAACGCAGCGCAATACCTGGAGACTGAACACAGCCCTATTGGCAGACGAACAGTTTTGTGAATTCATATCTAAAGCAATTGATGAGTTTTTGTTATTCAACCAATCAGACGTAATATCACCATCTACTTTATGGGAGACACTAAAAGTTGTTATAAGGGGAGAAATTATGTCATACTCCATATCACGTAATAAGGCAAGAAAACAGAGGGAGCAAGAACTTATTAACTCTATAGGAAACATAGACCGCCAGTATTCCACAGCCCCAACTCCAGAACTATATAAAGACAGAATCGTTCTGAAAACTCAGTATGATTTATTATCAACGCAAAAAACTGAGAGACACCTCCTGTGGTCAAGAGGGCACTACTATGAGCATGGAGATAAAGCAGGTCGCTTGTTAGCTTACCAGCTGAAATGCAGATCAGCGTCTCGTATGATCCCACAGATTCTCAGTGCTTCACAGTTAACAATAGACCCAGTGGAAATAAACAATACTTTTAAAGCATTTTACTCAGACTTATATACATCTGAATTTCCACATGATACATCAAACATGTTACAGTTTTTAAACAATTTAGATATCCCTAAGATTGATATGGCTGTTAAGACTGAATTGGACAAAGCCTTGCAACTACAAGAGATCTATGATTCCATCCAGAAAATGCAAAGTGGTAAAACCCCAGGGCCAGACGGCTATCCTGTGGAATTTTACAAAAAATTCTCACCTCAGCTAGCTCCCATTCTCCTTGAAATGTTCAATCATTCATTGAGTCATTCAAAACTACCACAGAGCCTAACAGAGGCATCTATTTCACTTCTTTTGAAACCTGGTAAGGACCCGCTTAAGTGTGGGTCGTATCGGCCAATTTCGCTTCTGAACACAGATGTAAAGATATTAGCTAAGATCCTTGCCTCAAGATTAGATACTGTAATGCCCCAAATAATCTCAATGGACCAAACTGGTTTTATGAAGGACCGCCACTCTTTCACAAATATTCGTAAACTTTTGAATGTTGTGCACTCTCCAGCGTCCGGGGGGATTCCAGAAGTGGTTGTCTCCCTGGATGCGGAGAAGGCATTTGATCGAATCGAGTGGGGTTATCTGTTTGCCGTATTGGAAAGATTTGGCTTTGGTTCTGATTTTATCTCTTATGTCCGCCTGCTATATACTTCCCCAAAAGCATCAGTAATAACTAACAAATTAGCTTCCCAATTTTTCCCTCTGTCAAGGGGTACCCGACAGGGATGTCCCCTCAGCCCACTTTTGTTTGCTTTAGCTATGGAACCCCTGTCAATTAAGTTGAGAACATCACATGTCATACATGGGATTCATAGGATGGGAGTTGAACATAGAATTTCTTTATATGCCGATGATTTATTGCTCTATATATCAGATCCAGTGTCATGTGTCCCTAATGTTGTGGAAATGTTACATGTATTTGGGCTCTTCTCTGGCTATAAATTGAACCTGTCCAAAAGTGAATGCTTTCCAATCAATAATTTAGCTCTTCAGATTTCAGATAATGCACTCCCTTTCCGCATTTCCAAGTCTGGCTTTAGATACTTAGGCGTACAGGTCACTCGTAACTTCTCTGACCTTTATGACGAGAATTTCAAACCCCTCATGAGAAAACTAGAATCAGACCTTCAGAGATGGTCAGCCCTATACTTATCTCTCACAGGTAGAGTTAATTGTATAAAAATGAATGTTTTACCTAGATTTTTGTATTTGTTTCAGTGTCTCCCAGTATTTTTGTCCAAATCTTTTTTTCAGTCTCTGAATAAGTTAATTTTTTCATTTCTATGGGATGGTAAAACTCCTAGAATCCGGAGGGAGTTTCTAGAGAGACCCAGGAGCCAAGGCGGCTTAGCGCTTCCCAATCTAAGGAATTATTATTGGGCGTCAAATATACAAAAAGTTATTCACTGGTTTCATTCTCCAGAAATGGAGTGGTGCCAAGTTGAAGCAAACTCCTGCTTATTAACATCTCCCCCTGCTTTGGCTACAGCAAAATTACCTTTCTCACCATCACAGTATACATCAAGCCTCATAGTACATTCTACTCTTAAAATTTGGGCACAATTTAGACAACATTTCAAACTTCTTGATTTTTCTATATGTAGCCCTATTTCAAATAACCACCTCTTTCCTGCAGCCAGAATGGATCATACCTTTACACAGTGGCAAAGAGTGGGTCTTATTAGATGCAGTGACTTTTATATAAATGGTCTTTTTGGCAGCTTTAATGATCTTACAAAGAAATTTAAACTACAACGGTCAGATTTGTTTAGATATTTTCAGGTCCGTCACTTTATTCAAACATGGAGTTCAACCTTTCCAGCCTTACCAGTAAACTCAGAGTTGGACAATATCTTACAGATTCCTGTGCAGTGTAAAGGCCAGATTTCAATTATATCCAACACAATCTTTTCTTTTCAAAAGGTGTCTTTAGATAAAATCAGGGCTGATTGGGCTGAAGAACTTGGGATGGAGATATCTGACGCAGCCTGGGACTGTGCTCAGAGTAGAGTTAATGGAACATCCTCCTGTGCCCGGCTCAACCTGATACAGTTTAAAGTCTTTCATCGAATCTATTACACCAAATTAAAGCTGTCCAAGATTTATCCAGACATTGATGACCGCTGTGACCGCTGTAATTCTACTCCAGCAGATATGGCTCATATGTTTTGGACTTGTCCAAAGTTAAGAGACTTTTGGTCATCTGTTTGCAAAACTTTAAATGAAGCTTTTGACACTGATGTGATGCCAAATGCAGAAATGGCCATTTTTGGTGTACTAGTGAGTGAGGTCTTAATGACTACTAATAAGAAAAACGCGTTTGCCTTTGCCTCCCTATTGGCTCGTAGAAGGATAGTGCTCGAGTGGAAATCTCATCAACCACCGAACGCGTCAGTCTGGCTTAAGGACCTGATGCTATTCCTGAAATTAGAAAAAATTAAGTATTTCTCTAGAGGATCAACTAATACATTCCACAAAATATGGGATCCATTGTTGTCATACTTTGAGAGGCTTCACACTCTCCCCCCAGATAATATAAGGCCCAGATAATATAATGTAAGATTTTGACCAGTGTGCACAATTGTGTTGTCTGATACCCGATATGACCTCTACACAGAGTGGGAATTGCTCCCTCACTTTAATCTCCTCCTCCTTTATTTATTTATTTATTTTATTTTATTTTATTGTTATCTTTTTATTTACTTATTTATTTTTATTTATTTATTTATTTATTTTGTGGCAGTATATGGGTGGGGTGGGTGGGGTGGGTGGGATGGGATTGATTTAAAAAAGAAAACAGAAAATCAAGAAGATACTGTACCTGAATGTATGGTTCTGTTTTGTCTTATTCTTCTTGAATAAAAACATGGTGGAAAAAAAAAAAAAAAGACACTCACGAAAAATACTACTTGACTAACAAACAACCACCGTTATGTCACACAGTAACCAGCTAATGGGCGTAACATTTCCCGTCCTGCTGTTAACCAGTGTTTGTTGCTGCAGATGTTGTTCGGTATGCACGGACACAACCGAGAATCTGCCGTTTCCGGGAAAGAACGTGATTTATTTCGCTTATTAGTTTACAATTTGCTGAATTTGCTTTGCTGAGAGAATGAGGAGACAGCCTGTCAGAAGAAAGTGGGTTTTTAGAGAAGGGCATGGGTCGGGGGGGGGGACTTAAGGAGACGGGATCTAATGCTGTCCATTTCAAAGCAGAGGCTCAGCTGAGAGGATGTATAAATCATGAGTTTTTTTTAAACTTTAAAACATCGAATCAATGTTAAATTTAAGTTCCTGCATGAAAAATGAAAGAACAAGATACACAAGACGGGCCCTTTAAAGCTGCTATTTTTAGATTTTACCAGAAAGCAGACGTTAATATGGACTCAGTTTCATTGCAGAACAGTAAAGTTGTTTTTAGAGAACTGAGGTATTCTTTTTTTCTTGGTTGCACCTTCCACCTGTTTCATGGCTCTCTTTACAACCTTTAAAGCGTTGTTAAAAATTACAGCAGGGGCTTGGTTTTGCTTGTGGTGGCTGTAGACTATTTGTGGACTTCTCAGCACAGTGCCCTGTATGAGGAAGTGCTAACTTTACCTTTTAATCAATGTATTTATGATAGCTCTCACCCTGACTGTACTTTAAAATCAGCCATTTGATCAGTCCAGATTTACAACAGGCGTCACCTGTGTAGCATTTGGTCTGTGTTTTATCAAACGCTGGTGAAGGTTACGAGATGCAACTCATTCATTTTTCCACAGGCTGCTGCTCACTAATTAAAATTAATTAATTAAAAGTCATTCATTGACTTTTCCCTGTAGGAAAGATTAATGACGTGACCGTTAAAGTGCAACTTCTGCAAACTCGATTACAAAAAGAGGAGAAACACTGGTGCCACTGAGGACATGGAGGTCTCACTGCAATTATATTAATAAATCACACAAAGCAAGGCTGAGATCAGTCCAAGGCTGTCTGTGTAGTGTAGGAGAATATAAAGTAAAAAACATGAATCAAACATTATTCATATTCCTATTATTATTTTTGGCTACATATTTTGTTTTTTGGCAAATCTAGGCACATTTACTTATGTATAATAGTGGGGCTACATTTTCAGGTAGTCTTGACCATAATTTTAGAGTATTTATTTATTCAGGTAAATTTATTTAACTTTTCTTGGGACATGACAGATTTAGATTTAGGACTGTGTTCCTGGCAAACACCTCGGCCAAATCCTACATATAATACGTGCTTTTACCAGATAAAATAAGTGAGGACATTTGTGTTTGTCATACTTAGCAAAAGTGAGGTGGATGGAGGAGTTGTGTGCGAGGTCAGGCGGTACGGCCTCCGGGTCAGTGTAAGGTTTTCCTGAGGTGGGTGAGATCAGAGACTGAGACAGAACCACCATCACCCTCTTCCAGTTGGTACATGCAACCTGAACAGAGAACAGCAAGGGCACAATAATCAGAAGGACAGGAGGCACTATAAGTGTTAATGTATGTGTTAACAGCTCGAACACAGTGAAGCGCTATGATTTTAGCATCTTTTGCCACCCGCATGCATGGCACCACTCACTTGATCGCACAAATACAGACACACACACATGAGGCTGCTGTACCTTGGGAACGTAGCAGTAGATAATCTGGTGTATATCGTCCACTATCAGATGATCCAGTTCCCTAATGGGGATCTGCTCAAATGCCCGAGTCTTTCCGGGGAATTCCATGGCGTCCTTTCCTGAACACACATCCGTGATCATCTGCTTCCTCGCCTGCTGTTCCCTATCATCAACAGACGAATGACTCATCTCCTTCTCCTCATACTCCTTTGTTTTGTCCTTCCTCTGCGCCTTCTCTGTATGTTTCTGAGTTACTCCTGTTGGGATGAGTGTAGGACCAGAACCAGGGGTGGAGACGGGACTGGTCTGGGTTCTGCCAGTGGACACAGACGGAGAAGGGCCCGGAGTCCTCTGAGTGCAGCAACCGGAGTGAAGCGACTTGTGTTTCTGGTCCTGCAGCGGGTAGAGGTTGAAGCCCCCAACGTCATCCCAGTAGACAATGATCAGCAGGATCATAAACAAAGATCCCAGGGCGAAAGCAAATCGCAGACCACGCCATGTTCCCATGGTTGTATCGCATTAAAAGCTGTGATTGGTGCAAAAAAAAAAAAAGGAAGCGTTTATCTCAGCTCCATGTTGGCCATTTATGACGGAAGGAGACACTTCCTGTCTGGCAGATGCAGCTGAAACAAACAGGAAATGTGACTCAGACCCTCTTGTTCCTCCTTCACAGCCTGAATAAAATTTAACAATAAAAGCCATCTTTCAGATGAGATTTAAAAAAAAGGAGAAGCAGTGCCAGATTTATTCCTAAATGAGGTGGAGACCACGGCAGCGTGGCGCATGACACATACTGAGGGTTCACCAGGAAGTGTAATGTCATAAATTACGTTCACTGAAACGTATGACTATGGTACATTTTTAAACGACACAATATTTTAGAGAAAATTATTCCACTTTTCATCCAACTGATTTACTTCACACCTCTAACCCTAACCCTAAGTAAAATGACCAGTTTTCTGATAATATCAACAAAAACTGAAAATGTGCAGTTATTTTTGCAAAGAGTTGATTTTTTGCATTGTTTAAAATTTTGTCTTAAAACTAAAGTGTTGTCTCAGCATAATACAGTGAAGTTGTGAACATTTGTTTGATCATTTAACTCATTCATTCATTCACAGAGAGACAGACAACCATTCACGCTCACACTCACACCTACGGCCAATTTAGAATCACCAATTAACCCAATGAGCATGTCTTTGGACGGTGGAAGGAAGCCGGAGAACCCGGAGAGAACCCACGCAGACACAGGGAGAACACACAGAAAGGCCATCATTTAACTCATCAATGTGATATCAAAACTGATAACTATTATTTCTCAGTCCTAATCATTTCAAACATACACTGGTGGGACGGCACAGTGGTGTAGTTATCACAGACGCCTCACAGCAAGAAAGTTTCTGGGTTTGGCCTTTCTGTGTGGAGTTTGCATGTTCTCCCTGTGTCTGTGTGGGTTCTCTCCAGGTTCTCCAGCTTCCTCCCACCGTCCAAAGACGTGCTGGTTAGGTTACTTGGTGATTCTAAACTGGCCGTAGTTGTGAATGTGAGTGTGAATGGTTGTCTGTCTCTCTGTGTTAGCCCTGTGATAGACTGGCGACCCGTCCAGCGTGTACCCAGCCTCTCCCCCTATAACAGCTGGGATAGGCTACGTTTTTAGCCATAATCAATAATTAGCGCCTGAAGTTTTTACTTTTTTTTTAAAGTAAATATGTAAAGACAACTTTACTTTTCTTAAGTAAAGATGTGACGTTGTTTTTAACATGTCTTAACATGAAACAGCCTTATGTCTACACAAACCTGAAATGAGGTGGGACTATATTTATTTAAGTAATGTATTTAAGGAGATTTTTAAAGGACCTATTACGGTATTTCAAAAACTTTATAGCCTCAGCTAATTTACACTTCCACTCTTATTACATACACTTCATTAGACATAGACTTAACTACCCTGCAGTTAATGACAGGTGGGTAGAGTAGATAAAAGTCAGCAAGGAAACATTGTGTGCAGCTTGCAGTAAACATTTACTCAGTGAAAGTATCAACAGCTTTCTATCTAATGATTAATGCTACCTGGACTTGTTAACTTAAGCTTCAATTCTCCCTATCTATTTTCCCAGTCAATCACTAACCCAAGCTGGCATATGGTATCTACAGGCTGTGTTTCTGACCGCTGTTCAGCTGTCCTGGGGCCGTGGGAACCTCAGGCTCGCGCCCGGGGCGCTGAACTGTCACAGAGATGTGAACAAACGGAGGGTGTGGGGGTGGAGGCAGCACCAGATAAGAGCCCGCTGAAGGGTGCACACCCTTTATTGTGCGTGTCCCATAAAAACATCTGCTGTGGTCGGTGGAAACAACGGGGGGGATAAAAGAAATGACAGCACAGAAAAACACAATCCGGCCTGGGACAGAGCAGGAGATCCTCGTGTACTCAGAGAGAGAAAATTACTGGTGTTTCTTTCCACTAAGTTTCCACTAAGTGTAAGCTGCTACTGACTGGAGGAGCCTGTTTGAGGAAATCAACAAACTCTCTTCTTTCTTAACATGGACTCTACACACGCCCACAGGCGCCCACAGACATACACACATGTGCAAACGAAAGGAAAACACATTAAACTGGCTGAACTGAAAATGTGGAGCTCAGAGACAGGCTGCAACAGGCTTTGGGTTATTTCTGTGTTTTTTTAAAAATGTCTGCTGACTTTAAATGCAGTCAGGCCTGTGTGTTATTAGGCAGTTTTATTCCTGTTAATAGGGGCTCACCATCACCTCCTCCTCCTCCTCCTCCTCCCTGCCCTCGGTCGGTCGGAAACAACCTTAATTTATACAGTACACAGGTTACAATGTCCCCTTTCACCGACACTCACCCTCTCTCATGCAAACACTTGCACATTACTTCTTTCTCCACAGCAGCCGACGACAGAAAGTCTGGACTTATTTTATCATCTGATTTTACCCCTTTTCTTCATCACTCCCTCTTTGAGGACCGAGAAAGCCCGGTTTTGTTCCTTTCACGCCCTTCACACCGGGAGCATCACATCGCTACAATTCAGCCGCTCTGAATATTCACGTCTCCGCACAGAGAGGAGATAACCGACACGTGGCTTGAATGATGTGGTTTTTCTTTATCTTACCCTGCAAAGGAGCTCCATGCTCGGTCAGTCCGCTCCTCGTCTCCCCCCCTCTCTCTCTCTCTCTCTGTCTGTCCCTCTGCCCGGCGACGAGACCGGGCGGCCAGGACGGAGCTGTAGCGCTCGACGCTCTCCAGAGAAGCGATCGAAGTCTCGCGAGACTTGAGAATCCAACCACCCACTCTTCCACACGCTCCACACACACTCTCCCCCTTGTATCTGGATATTTTCGGCTGGAAAACCGCAAAACGCTCCTCCTATATGACACTGCCTCTCCCACACTAAGGTCTTAGGACCTCCAGACGGACCAGAGGAGACTTCCGCGGAATTAATAACGGAGTAGGTTAACTTAATGAAGGCACTACAGAGGAAAATGCATGCTAAATGAAATTTAAATTACAGGGACATAAATATATAGTCTGTGTGGTCGGCTCACACACACAGTTATGGGACAGAAAGGCATCATTTTTACATTTTTTTTACATCAGTGTTTTTTAATTAGTCACTCATAATTTGGATTTAGTAGCCTATATTCATAAATCATAATTTGGCTTCACAGATATCTTTACTTTTAAAAAAAAAAAAAAAAAAAAACAATATCCTGACATATCATGTCACAGTTTTAACTCACTGTGTCATATGTTTTCACCACCATTAGGCGTATTTTATTTTATTTTATTTTTGTATTTGTAATTTTGTTTTTAATATTCCTTCAAAAAATATATTAAGAATAAGAATAAGAAAACCTTTAATTGTCCCACAATGGGGAAATTGCAGTTTGCAACAACATGCAGAAATAACAGAGATAGAACAGATAATAGACATATTGCACAGACTGGTGTTATTACACCATAAGGTGTAATAATATTGAACATATTAGGAGTGTTCGCAATGGAGCCTAACAGCAGCAGGAAGGAAAGACCCTCTCCCTCTTTCCCTCACACATGGAGGGTGAAGCAGTCTGTCACTGAAGCTGCTCCTCAGTCCCGTCAGGTCACCATGGAGGGTATTTATTTGTGTATCCAGGCTTATTTCTAGAAGCTATTCTACTGATAATCTCGGCATCTTAATCATAATCCATGTGCAACATCTGTATATTTATGCACATTCATACCCACTGTACTTCCAGTTACTTGCAGTTTAATCATTGCTTTTTGAATTTATTACTTATCATCTTGCTTTCCTGCTATGCTGTGACTGGACCTACTTAGGTTTGTAGAACTTGCTTGTACTCTTGTACTTAGTACTTTGGACTGCGGTTGCCAAATCCTGACTGTGTTTTGTGTAGTTTCATACATATTGTCATATATTTGTACATAACATACTTATCTGCTGTCCATTCTGTTTTATACTCTTACATATTGTCTATCTATCTATCTATCTATCTATCTATCTATCTATCTATCTCATCACCAAATGGGCCAAATAAAGTAGTCAAACATACAAGAACATTACATATTTTAACAGTTTTGAGTATGAAGATGTTTGTTATTCCGGCCCCTGACAGCCCACAACACCAAGGGTTTTAAATGAATGGATGGATATTTGGCATTACACCACAGACTTTCAGGACAGTGCAATAAATGGATCAGATTTGTTTTGCTTATATCACTGTCGGCTTAGCGTGATTAAGCTTTGCATAACACTGAAACTGATTTGTGACTACTTGTAATCCAAACGGATGAAGCATTTTAAATCAAGAGCCCTGGTTCAGATGAAAAAGTGCAGCCTGAGAGATACACTAATGAATCTTTCACTGGGTGTTCTGTTCAGTCTTAACTTTAGGTCCGCTGAGGTTAATGAGGTAAGAGATCCCTGCAGCCTTTACAGAGTCAATATTGTGGATCAACACTGGCTGGGTTCACGTTTCCATTAAGGGAAGACTAATCAACATTAATGGGACAAACTGCTCCCTGTCTGCCAACAGAACTGATTCATCCTGATAACAACACCACCACCAATGTTGAATATACAACTGCACTGTTAAGGACTTCTTAAAAATATATCATCTAAACAGTTTTCTCTCAAAGGAAATCATAATTTATTTTACTCTCTGCCAGCACGTCATGAGTCAGCACATACAAATAATACATGGAAAATGCCAGGCCTAAATTTTCACCTTAATGACAGAGCAGCTGTCCACAAGAACAGAGAAAAGCCAGGATCGCGGTGTCCCAAAATATTTTAGGCCGACAAAACACACAGTGTACGTTCACGTCCAAATATTTTCAACAGTGGTTGAAAGAGAAATATCGCAATCTTCTGAGCGGAGAGTTATTTCCCCTCGGGCACAATTTCTCTACCATTTACAGCCTTAAACCTCAAATACAGTGAATTCTAGTGACAGCCAGATAACATGTCACGACTTTTCGGCTGAAGCACTGATTTGCTTTCAACTGTGGCTCCCAAGGATGCAGTCATCTGTTTATGAGATGCAGTTTATTCTTAACAACATAGATTTAAACTCGTATCATATCCCAAACTGCCTATAAACTAACACCAGAACCGAATCACTGTTTTTGGAAAAATAAAGTGAGGATTACGGCTGGTTACACTCCACTGGCTGCATGTCTGCAAACAGGAGAAAAGGGGAATTATGCTACCTTCAAATAGAAGTAGAGACCATGTGAACAGCTGCTCCTTGTTGTATTCACCACCTAGTAAGTGGATATTCTCAGAAAGATCTGAGTCAGTGAGTTAACACGTGTTTGCTTTCTTCCACTTATTCTGCTGAACGCTCTAACTTACAAAACATCCCTGACCTTCTGTCAAATGTCAGGTATCTAGTTAAGAGTCCAGATATTTGCATAAGGCTGCCACTGACTAACATTGTTGTAACTAAATTTGTCAAAACAGTAAAACATATTACTTAAGTATCCAAGTCTTATTTTGTAAAAACAACAACTATAAGATATTGACTGAGGACAATACTGATCAAAGTTTTCTGCCAGTTTCCTGACGCTTTGACTACACTGGCTCTACTTGCGTATTCAGCATAAAGGTTGGCAGATCTGAACCTACAAGGAGATAACAAAAAACCAAAGACTGAGACCGAGCCAGGTGTTTGAATGTTTATTTAAAGTTATTCCCACTGCGCACCAACTCCCTGTGTGAAAGCCTAGTCTGAAAGGAGGAGGATACAGGCCACTATAGCGCCACATCAGCACATTTATTAACAAGGCTACTTGTTTAGTCACAACACCTCCGCCCCCAACCGGTATGGCACTCTGTGCTGCGCTGTAGTAACACACTAGCATGGTGAGGCTAGTTCAGAGACGACCCCGAGAGGAATAAAAGTCCAATGTGAGACGGGGTCCAGATTAAAGAGTGACTCGGACTACTGAATAGAAAAGGGGAGGCAGTTTTAGTAAATATCAAGTTCCACAGAGAAAAAAAAAAATGGGGTAGATGACGGTGAGAGACAGAGAGTCCCTCGATGTGGGTGCTGATCCACAAGGCGTGCTTTGATGAAGTCACTAAAGTTGAATTTTGAGGCTCAAGATGAGCCCAAGATTCACAGCGTGGTCGTCGTCCTCCGATCAGTGACGTAGCTCCTCTCTCCTCCTTCCACACAAAAACGGATGGACTGAAAGGAAAGAACACTGTTGAAATGTTTGGTGCTTTTAGCAGCACATCCTCAAATACGTTCAGCTGTGTTGATGTGGGAAAGGTGAGAGATATGCAAAAAGCTGGCTCATAAAACTGAAACTATCAACATGAAGAAGAGGCAGATGCAGGAATGTGGCGCTATGACACAAGCTTATATGTAGTTTAGACAAACAAAATGAAAATAATTGTACCAATAAGCCCAAGTAGAGCTCATGTGTAACTGTTACCTGCGTAGGGGACTACAGATCTCCGAGAGGAATGATTTCTTCGTTGATAAAAAACTCAATGGTCTCCTCCTCCCAGTCGTCCACGTTGCTGTCCAGCTCATCAGTGTCCACTCCTGCCAGACACAAGGAAAACGTCAATATTCTCGATTAAGACGCAGAGGAGAGAGAAGGTTGAGTTATAGAAAGGCGAGTGGTCCCACCTGCTCTAAGCTCGAGGCGGAGGTCCTTCTGTTCCTGATAGATCTGCTGCGCCGTCTCCCGGTAGCGACGGTAGTCATCCATCATGGCCCTGCGCTTGTCCACCAGCTCCTACTCACACACACAGAGAAACCCTCAGCTAAATAGCACAAGAAGTACTGTATGTCCCAGTTTGTGGACATGCAGCTCGTCTTACTTCACCACTAAAATATCTCAAGCTCGGTAAATGCGTCTTTGGTTCAACATTACAATTATACTACAAAGACTAACCATGTTGTTCTTTTATTCACAGCACAACTGGCAAAAAATTCAAATTTATGGACATTAAACACATAAATTTGCATATTTATACAGTTTAACTGGTAACTGAGGAAGCCTATTGTACTTAAAGATTGCAGACAGCTGTGAGATCCCTGTTCTCATAAATGAACAAACCTTCGAAGCCTTTGACTGACTCAGACGATCCTTCTGCTCAAAGATCTTTGAGTACTTCTTGAGATCCTTCTTGATCAGCTGTAAGAGAATAGACGGGTTTAGTACGAGTGTTTAGTCTGAAGAAAGGTTTCACAGTAGGGCTGCAACAATGTGTCGACATAACTGATGCATATTTCAAAGCTATGAACCAATACAATGCACGTGTTGCATAAATGGATGTGCTGCGAGCCTCAGAACAGCGCTGGAATCAGGAGCTACAGAGCAGCTCTCATACGAGGTGTCAGAAAATTAAAGATTCATCACTGGCTCCACACACTTAGGTTATATAGATAAAACGGTACCTTGATCTGGTCTGAACTCAGCAGAGTGGGAGGCCTGGGTCTCCAGAGCAGCTGACAGAAGCGGTCCTTGTTGTTCTTCTGGAGAAGACGGCCCTGGAAAGTCCACAGCCAGTAGGCATTGTCCACCTACATACACATAAAAGAGGAGAGAAAGGGTTATGATTGAAGGATGGGACAAGTTCAGCAAGTATGTTCACCTATATACGATGAACAGCAGGGGGCAGCCAAGAGGCAGTCGGTACGCACTTTGTGGCTCCACCAAGAGACGGAGGTGACGACGTAGCGACCGGTCGGGTCCCACTCCACATCAGAGGCCATGTAGTGCTCGGCTATGTTCATCATGGTACAGTCGGACGTGTCCACAAAGGCAAGGGCTCCGTTCATACTGTACGAAAACACGCACACACAAAGTGAAGGTTATGCGCACATGAAAGGGCTTTTTCATCAGTGCAGGTATGAAACAGGACGAGCCTCAGATCAGCGTTAGAATCAGGAGCTTAGCTCTCATACGAGGTGTCAGAAAAGTTGTTTAGTTTGTCATCACTGGCTTCTTGTATCTGTCAAACACACATATACATATATATATATATATATATAAAACTGACCTCCTGAGTCCAGCCAGCACCATAAACTGTCCCTGGGGGCTCCAGAAGATACTGTTGGCCTGCTGCTTGTCAAACATCTCTGTAAAAGACAAAAGCGGTACATTCAGTGGAGGTTTACAGGACACGTTACACGAAGCGACATTCAGTCGGAAGTTTGCACAGCGGTCGGATCCACTCACTTATGAGCTCAATCTTGCCGTTGTTTTTGACATGATAGAAGGAGACGCTGATTCTCGGAGACTCTCCGTGGAGAACTGCAAACTTGCTGCCATTGGGCTCCCATGCAAATGCTATGATGCTTTCTAAAAGGAAAACAAGATGGGAGATAAAAAGATCAGTTATTTCTGTGCTATAGAATTACAAATAGCTGGAGTGTACATGCATCTCCGTAGACATGTTCTTACCCTTCATTTCCACCACATCAACAGGAACCTGCTTCTCTCTCATGCGGAAGATCTCAAAGTTGGTAACAACACCCTGGAAAAGACAAAATTAAATAAATAAATAATAATAATTTAGCATTGTAGTGAGGTGTAGGCTGGTTCCTCTCTTCCGTGGCGTACCTGTGTTCCTTTGGGAGTCCTGTCCACTTTCACACACAGGTAATCTCCATTTCTCTGCCAGTGCAGCTTGCAGTCGACAACATTGAAGAGATTGCGGACACGGATCTCCTGGCGGGAAGGCAGCTGCATCAGAGTCACTCTAGCTGGGATGTCTTTGTCCTCAGGGACCCAGAATGCTAAGATGTTGTCACCAGGAGACCAGGAGAAGTCCCTGTAGACACAGACACAAATTTAAACAGATTCTTCTCAACATTTCTAGACTGAAACAATTTAAAGCAATTATAGGGGAGAAGTCACAATAGCATAATCAAGGGCTCTTACTTGATCCCAGTGATCTTGAGACTCTTCTTGTCCAGCAAGCCCATTGACTGAAAAGAGCAGGAACATGTCTTTAATATCTTATAATTTACTTATAAATGCAACTATATGTTTCTGTTCAAGTCTACATACGGGAGTTTCATAGATGCTCAGTGTGTCTGGGGTCATCCTGGCAAAGAACTTCCCATCATGGCTCCATCTGAGAACAAATATCCACAATTAAATCCCATCCGAACACAAGAGGATCAGAGAATGTGAAGTTAATCAGAATAAAAACAGGAACAAACGAAGTGCACTGACTTAAATATGGGCCAGTGCGCAGAGCTCTCGCAGTGGAAGCCTCTCTTCTTCTGTCCGGTCAGAATGTCCCAGATGATGATGGCCTGTGGGTCCTCCTTGGTGTCCATCAGTGGACTGAAGGTCACAACGTACCTGGAAGGAATCACAACCACACAGGAAGATTCAGACACACAGATCTTCTCACATTATATGTAGGGCTGAGTTTAAAAAAAAACATTTTCCGATGGAAATCAATCTCGATTTGAGTGAGCCAATATCGATTAATCAGAAACCTTGCTGAGGTTTTGCGAGACTGGTTTCATATTATATATCTACTGAGATCGCACAGAAGCTACAACCCTGACGACAGAGAATCAGAATCAGAATCAGAATACTTTATTAATCCTTCAAGGAAATTGTTTTGTTGCTGTTGCTCCCATAAAGTGACAGTTGCTAGTTAACAGAGCAAATACAATAGAATAGAATAGAATAAAAATAAAATAAAATAAAAGTTGTACAAAAATATATAGAAATAAGTAAGATGCATTTAAAGTAAAAGAACAATATTGCACAAGTATTAACAAAGTATTCACAAAATACAGAGGTAAGAGGTTGCAAATAAATTAACGGCATCTGAAGTGTTAAAGGTGAGTGACTAACACTCAGCGGGAGGAGTTATAAAGTTTGATGGCCACAGGCAGGAATGACCTCCTGTGACGTTCTGTGGTACATTTTGGTAGGATGAGAAGAGCAAAGACAAGACTTGCCAACTTCGGGAACAACACTGTGGAAATGCCACAAATTTCTGAAACCATTAAAAACATTAGTTTTAAGAAAAATATTTTCAAAACTCTCTATGAATTGATACTGAACCAAATCAAATCAGGACCCTGTGAAACGGAATTAAATCAAGTCATGAAATCAGCAGCGATACCCAGCTCTGATTAAATCTGCTTTGCCTGCACATGACCAGGTCATGGCTCACAAAATACACATGATTTCACGTCTTATTCTTTGAGATGATAATCCACTGGTTTTCTATGTAATTATTTGCAACCTGATGTAGCTGCATGTTGTTGGAAGGTACAAGCAAAAAATCTGCATCTTTGCACAAATGAGTCTAATAACATATTTCTGTTTTGTTAAAATGAGAGTATTGTTTGTGAACAAGAGACGATAAGAGGGAATGTTTTTCTCATTGGATTAATACGACTAAAAGGCAGCGTTGATTACCTCTCACATGGTGAGAAGTCGATGAGAGACACGCCCTGATGGCTGAACCTCTGAATCTGTTTGAACTTCTCTCCGCCCCACAGTGCGATGCCGCGCTGGTGGAAGGTGGCCAGGTAGGTGCCTTTAGGAGACCAGCGGACGTATGTCTCTGTCCAGCGCTGAAACAAAGCACAGGAACATTATTAGTCAGCAAACCAACAAGCAACAACTACTGGTGGTAATATGAGCCTGTTAGTTCTGTGATTCCCACCGAGTGTGTGTGTGTGTGTAACTATTAACTTACGGCTCTCTCTTCAGCTACAATTGGCTCTTTAGCATCATTGGCAAAAATGGCGGTCCTCTCTCCAGCTTCGTAGATCACACTGTACTGGTCACGGCAATCTGGGTCCTCAATCCAATGACGCATATTTCCCTGAAAGAAGGAGAGGCAAAGTTGATGGAGAATACAGCATTTGCAAATATGTGACTTTGTTTTCATAAAACAGTAAATATTAGAATTTTTTTTTTCAAACTGACCAAGTTTTAGAAGCCTATAAATAAAGCAACACCTGTTAACACTTACAAAGTCTTTGAACGGTTGCTTCTCTGGAGTTTCCCACTCATCACTGATGTTCATGTACCTGAGAAAAACAAGCACGGAATATGAATCTACTTGAACACCACATCTGCATGCATGTCAGTAAAAAGATGACTACGTGTCTTGGCTGTATACATACTTGTCAAAATCTGTGAAGAGGTTGACCCTGAACGTATGCTGTTTGTCGAGTTTGTAGCCATCTGCGTTCTTCACCGCCTCGAGGGCCTGGGTAGGAGCAGCATACTCCAGGAAGATGTAGCTACATTAAAAAATAAATAAATAAATCTGCGTTACAATCTGAATTCAACATTAAAGCGGTAAACTCGCACAGCAGAGTAAAGACGAAAAACCCATCTGAGACAACGGGGGTCGTACCCTTTGGTCAAGCCATCCGCCTCCGGATAAAACTCAGTCGTGATCTTGCCGAACTTGGAGAAGATCTTGTGTATGACATTCTTGAGCTTTTCCAAACGCTCCGGGCCCACCTGAGGCACGTTGTCCACCACCACCACCGAGTCTATGCCGTCAGCCTCCTGGGGCTTCTCCCTCAGGATGTCCTCCAGAAGCTCTGAATGAGGAGGAGGGTTGGGAAGATGAGAAAGGGCAGTTTAACAACTCAGTTTAAACTACATGACTTTATTTAGGATTAGGAAGCAAATCTTTGTTGAGGCAAAAGCAATATCACATGTAGCAGCAATTGAAATGTAAGCGATGGTGTAATCAAAATAGACTTTCATGACCTTAATTCACAATTTAAAAATATGTATATTTGGTACGCCAAGTTTAGACTAATGTAGTCTGATAAAAGAGATCTGAAGCACAGTAATAATTAATGTGCTAATTTCTAAAAGGTCAAGTGAGGTCTAAACCTTTTAGAGATGAGTTTATTCAACTTTATAGTGATTTTGGTTGCTGTATTTTGCGGCGCTATTGCATCATATTGAAAAAGACTCAAATGCATTTGCACAATTAAATTAAAATGTCTTCTAAAGGTAGGACTATGTGTAGATCTGTTTTATTACCTTAGCTGGGGAATAATCTACAAATCCTGAAGCCTGTTTCTGAAATCTACATTTTAATGAAGCTAGAAAGCCTCCTAATAAAAAGGTAAGTGTCTGATTAGATCAGATTTAACCTGCACATCTGTGATGCATCATGGAGCAAACCCCCTTTATTACCTGGGTTAGGACATCAACGCTTCACTGAGCTACATTATATCACCAGATGCTTCACATAAAACACAGGTTGGAGGGTCACAGGAGAGGTCTTGGCTTTAATTATTCATTCTAGCCTGCTACAAGAACACGTTTCCCATTTGGTTCACCTTGCTAATATGCAGTTTCAGTTTCCTACATGACAGTGACAAGGCCACAGTGTCTGGTCAGGGTGAGGCTTCAACGGCCGCTTAATAAAACTGTTATCACGATGACACGGTTTCTTCTAAAGAAAAAGGCGGTGACGGTTTTTTTTATTACTTGTAACAACGCTTGAATATACAGCTACTATATCCAACTAATGATGTCTAAACACCGGTACGCAAAGCGACAAGCTAAGCTAGCTGTGTAGCATCTCACGCGCCGCCGCCGTTGTGCTCTGAGCTAACCGTTAGCAACAGGCCAGAAAGCCGGCGTCTTTCCTGCCGCCGCTCACCCTCATCCTCGATGTCATCCTCAAAGTCCTCCGGGTCGCTGAAGGAGGGCTCCTCCTCTTCATACTCGGGGTCGTCCACCATGTCCACCGTATCTTGCATTTAACAGGGCTGCGCGACGGGTTTCCTCGCTACAACTGGGCAGAAATCCCAAAAATCAAGAGGCTGGCGGTGTTCGGCCGGTGCAGCACCATGTGCGGATTGTGAAAAATGGACGACGTGACGGAAACGCAACACCGGAACCTGCTCTCAGGCGCGTGGACGTGCTGCGGGGAAAGAGTAGAGTTGTAAAACATAGGGATGGGGCAACACATAGAGGAGGATACTGCTTTAACAGCCTGTTGCTGTGTTTACAGATCAGTGAATAAAGCAGCTGCTTTGGTTAAAACTCACAAACGTTACTCTGAAAGGAGGAAAAAGGAAGCGACGCACCGGTAGATGCAAAACTGTTTCCCGCGAGCTGAACATTCAGCAAAAGTACATGAAAAACTACATTTATTTTCTAGCTAGCTGCGTAACTTTACTCTATTTTGGTGCCAGCTGTATTTCTATTTGTCTGAGTCGCTTGCAGCTTCGCAGGTTTCAATGTAGCTGTTAGCTGCAAACTTATAAGACACGTTAGCACCATGGACGGGGAGTGTGTGTCTCTGCTGCCCCGGGTCTGTGAGGTGCTGGCGGCCTCAGGGAGCTCCCTGCCCGATGACACCAGCCTGGAGAAACTGATGGACTGGTTCACAACGCTCACCAAAACTGGTTAGTAGCACCGAGCCTAGTGGGACAGTTATTCTTCTCTTGCTGCTGTCCTACACCCTCATCACTACCTCTGAAGTCTCAGGTGGAGTTTTATGAAGGGCCACAAAATCCCACCATGCACACACTTCAGATTACTGATTATTTTGTTTATATTTTTTGCCAATAAAGCGTCTGAAATGCTTTTTGCCCATTACAATCCATTCAGAGTTGAAGGTGACATATAAAAATTGCATGGCTTGTAAATCCTCCCCACCAAAACTCAAATATATTCAGTATAATGCTATATTGGACAAAGAAAAGCAGTAGATCTTTGCAGCCAAGGGGTTAAAATCAGTGTTTTTAGTTCTTAACTGAGTTGCTAAAGGATTATAGATGGTTCCTGCACTTTCTAGCTGCACATAATGTGTTTTTTGATCAAAGTCTTTTTATTATCATTTTCCAAGTTTTTCAATTATACAAAACTGTACAAACAAAACAACACTACATGGACAGACACAATCTGAACAACAAACATAACATGCACCCTTCCCACCCCTTCCCCAAAATGCCAGACCAATGTCGAAGTACACATACATTATAGCCAGATGTTTAAAAAGAAGTAAACAAAAGAGAGATAATTGTGCATTTAGAAACAAACGTTCCGTATGTTCCACTAGCAGTTTCACAGGGTCACATATTTACTGTACACAGTCATATTAATTATTCAGTAAAGTTGGAAACAGCCACATTCTCAACGAAGGATATGAATGGCTGCCAGGTAGAATGAAATTTCCCAACAGATACTCGGATGTTATACCTAATTTTTTCTAGATGGATATGACATCATGTGTTTTGATGATGATTGATTTTTGTATCTTTTTCTCCTGATGCTGCATATTCCAAATTAAATGTATATTTAAAACTGAAGATACACTGTGTAGTGATACGAGTACACGTGAAGCAGAAGGGAAGACTGGGATCTTTCTGGTTTTTCTATCCCAGGATGGATTGTAAATCTTGTGTCTTTTCACCTGATGAAGGGGGATCTCTGCTGGAGGCCTGCCCGTGTCTGCTTAAATTCATATCCACCATGGCTGACAAGACATCATCAGACGCTGACATCCTCTCCTTCTCGCTCAAACTCACGGGCTTAATAGCTGCCGCTGAGGACAGCTTTAAGATTCTTCAGGTAGAGCTCATGTCACCCGGTACCGTTAATAACAAATGCAAAGATAGCCATAACTGACTAACATTACCCCTTACAGGAGAGCTCAGTTCTGGACTTGGTCTTTAACCTTCAGCACTGGCAGGAAGCAGGGCTCTGGGAGGATCCCTGTATAAGGATTGGATGGATCCAGGGCTTAAGGACGATGCTGCAGCACCCAAAGGCTCTCAGTTTCTTTGTGCAAGCAGGTGACCATCATGTGGGAAATTAAGCACTCTCTCTTAATTTTCTCTTAATTCTCTTAATTTTCCTCATACATGTATTTTCTGCGTTTGGTTCTCCAGGCTTCATTGAGCCGCTCCTACAACTCCAGACAGACTCAAGTCTCTTCGTTGCCTCAGCTGCCAATCAAATGCTCGCCCACATCCTCCTCTTCTATCAGCCTGTCTCATCTGTAGGCTGCGATGGCGTAGAAAACCACCAAGATTACACTGATGTCTTAATGGCGATCTCCGTGTACCTCAAGGACTCGCTGCTTCCCAAAGAAAAGGCCCAGCTTCATCAGAGCCTGCAGACCCTCAGACTGCTGGCCCTGCTCCTGGCTCAGAGCAGACCTCCTCTGCAGGACAAGCTGCTGCAGACTGTCGCAGTCTCTCTGGAGGAACTGGTGTCAGCAGAATACAGTCAACTCACACTGCCTCTGATGGACGTCATTGTAGCTGCACACAGGTAGACCTCTCTCATATGTAGACACAGTAGAGCTTAACATGAACAGTATGTTCACCATACAAAATGCACTGATCTAAACTGTCTTAACAGAAAGCAACCAGAAGAATAATACTTATTACATAAAGGTAAAACCTAAATAGGATGAAAGAGAACCTGTTAGTGTCGCCTGAATGGAAGTCAGACTTCTGATCTGATGAAACCCGATAAACAATTTATCCTGGAAGATCCTGGAAGTCTCATTATTTTGTGTCGCTCTGACTGACTGAGACTGAGAGTGACAGATATTTTTCTATAGCTCTCTGCAGTGGTGTGATTACACTGCAAGGAAGCTGACAACTTGTGTTTAAAAATGCATGTAAAAATGATCCCCTGGGAGCGTCTCGGTAGCCAAATGGTTGCAGCACACAAAGCACAACTGCGATGTCTTTGCTTTAGCTTACACCTCGAGACATGCTGCATGTCGTATCTCTATGTTTTCTATCAGACTCTTCACTGTGCACCATCAAAATAAAAGCAAAAATTGGTTTTATATACAGTTATGAATACATGAATATACAGCACACTAAATGTGGAATATCTGATTGGAAGAATGCACATCAGTGCATATTAACATAAACCCGTAACAAAAGAAGGGTAGACATGTCATACTACTAATCAGACCAACTTTGAATGAGTTTTAAAAGTCTCCGTTCTCGCTTCAGCAGGTGCGGCACTGATGAACGTGTCACCCGTCTTCTATCATCCATGCTGAACATCAGGAAACCGGCGGATCTCATTCAAGCTGCGGCTGCTTTTCTCCGCAACGGCCATTAGTAAGCATTATCTTCTACTCACGGAGTTCACCCTGACCAGTTTTTGATAAAGAAAGTCCTGTGAACAATGATTTGTGGTTCCCTGTCTAGTGACCCTGTCCACACGGCCCAGTCTGTGAGGGTACTACTGCTACCGCTCGACATCATTACTGACCACACTCTGCTGGGCTCCAACATTTCAGGTAACATGTACAGATGTACATATTACTTTTTTTAAAATGAAAAAAGTCTGTTATTTAACACAACTTAATATATTTTCTGTTCATGGAGCAGAGGAACATCGGTGTTCAATGGTGGAGCAGCTGAAGAGTAAAACCTCCTGTATTTCCATGATCTGTGTCTCTGTGACAAACACACCACAGCTCGCCCTTGTGGTGAGTGTTTAGACAGGAGAGAATAGCACTGGCTTTATTTCTTATGTCTGGAAACATTCATCTGTCTCTCTCCTTCCCTCAGGCTCCTGACTGCCTCCCCTGTCCTCCGGTTTCAGTCGTCGCCGCAGTCCTGTCATTGCTGAGGCTCTGCGGTGGCGACTCTTTCTCCTCGTCCGCTGGCCATGGTAACATTTTCAGGAATGTCATTGGTAGTGGCAAAGTTCAGAAATGTGCTCTGGAGGCTCTGACGGCTCTCAGTAGCTGCCCAGGTAAAAAACTGCATGAACAACATCCAAACCAAACTGAATACAGTGTTGTGTTTTATTTCCTGATCTGCTGCGTTGTAGGCAGACAGCAGTTTAGCAAAGACAGCGTCAGCGCTTACAGATTTCACCTGTATTAAATTAAACTAGTACATCACTGTCCGTTCTCTTTACCTAATACGATGAACTGTGAATTGTACATCCGTAGCTCAGTCTGTACAGTACAGTTAATTTGCTAATTAAGACTTTATATATATTATTTGTACATTTTATATAGTTTCTTAATTCTTAGTTCATAACACCAAGCACGAAGACAGTTTCCGTTTATGTGAGAGCATGCGGGGCAAGTGTTTTCTCCTCATCGAGTTGCCAAAAGTGTATTTTCTAGGAATATTCCTACCAAATAAGCTGTGCACACACGCACAAAACAAATGCTAAATGAACATTATGATGTTATAATGAGTATTTTCCTTGTGTTTTTCAGGAGCGAAAGTCAAGCTGATGGCAGTGTTCACACTTTTGGTTCAGTATCTGGACAATCCTGACTCTGATCCCACTGTGAGTCTCTTCTTCTGCTAGTGAACAGTTCATTACATTTTATGTTAACCAGTACTTGGAAAACTGAACGTCACTGCCACATGACTTTGAGCATTAGTGAGACCTGGTTTGCGGTGTGATTTTCACTTTATCCTAAAGAGGTTGGTTGGTGTTAAGTTCAGGCTTGTGTCAAGTTTTTCCACATCAAACCATTTCTTTAGCCACTAAATTGGATTATCTGAAGGCCCAGACCATAGACTGCAAATAAATATGGACTTCCTTGCATTGGTCAAACTGATGCTAGAATTGCAGGGAGATTGAACCACAGAAGGTTTAGAGATCTTTAAAATTAGTTATTTCATGTGGCTTCCCCTTTTTTCCCATTTTCAGGTTCTACATAAGTCCTACCAGGCCTTAGTAAAGTGGGTGGGTGCTTGCACAGACCTCTCCTCAATAACAGACAAGCTCCGACAAGGTAGAGCCTCTTCATATTAATACTCTGCGTGGCCGATCCACACATACGTCGACTGCAGAAATGTATTGTACGTGTTTTCTGGTCAGATCTCATCCAGGTGGTGAAGAAGCGTGCCTGTGACATGCGTTGGGAGGTGAGAGACTCCACTGTGGAGTTTTTGGGACACCTGGCAGGGGTGCGTCTCCGCCAGACGTCGGCTGAGGACGAGGCGTCTGAGGCTCTGCTGGGCGGCTGCTCCTGTACCACTCCTCTCCTCAAGGAGGCGCTGCAAGATCCAGAGAGTTACGTGAGAGCCAGTGCCGTCTGTGCTCTGGCGAAGACACTGACACGCAGCTGGCAGCAGGGGGCGGCGATCACACCGGAGCAGGTGGGCGCAAGTGGTTTCTCATTTGGGATCCTTAATCCAAACTGTTATTGATAACCTTCACTTCTGTGTCCCTCCAGACTGAAGTAGTGACCCGGCTGCTTGAAATACTCTCCCAGGACACGGAGGGATTTGCCAGGAGGGCTGTTGTTCAGTACTTCATCGCCTGGTTATCATCACATTCCTCACACTCTCCTCCATCTTCACCTACCTCCGCCTGCTGCTCTCTCCTCATGCAGTCCGTGCGCTCCGTCCTCTCGCAAGGCAGCTCCGATCTGGACTGGGAGGTCAAGGTTCACACGCTGGAGCTGGCTGAGCTGCTGCTGGACGAAGCCCTTTCGGGTCTCCAGGGTTACAAAAAGAGCTCAGGCACACGTCTTGGACAAAAGCACCCCTACGCTGTGATTTCTGACCAAACCTACACACTTCACACACACGCTGGGACACGCACAGAGGAGTCAGATTTGTTCGGCGTGTTGAACAGACTGGTCGAGCAGGGAGTCATCGCAGCATTGTTGAGCGGCCTTGTTGACTGTGACAGACCCGTAGGTTTGAAGGCCTGTCGACTCCTGGTAACACTCAGAGAGACAGTTTGTCCATCGTCAATAGGGGACCTGGATGAAACTGCTGCCATGGCAACAGTTGCCAGAGTGTCCTGCGAACTACCTCGATGGGGTTGGGCGCTAGAGATCAGAAAGATGATGGAGATGAAAAATCTGGACGAGAAGACCCAGAGAAGTTTTAACGGAGCGGATGCGGTTGAGTCTGGTGACTGTCATGAGACGGGACGGGAAGGTGTGTGTGTGAGCGTGTGTGAGGTGTTGAGATCGTTGGATTTAGACGAGAGGTTGGACATCCTGGGTCAAAGCAGTGACCACGTTCACAACTCTCCCCTCTCCCTGCTGCAGGACATACTGACTGCAAGTGCTGCTCACAAACGTCCAGATACGCAACAGGAGGTCATAGTGGACTGCTACTAACACCCACACACACACACACACACACACCTGTGTTTCTATCTTTGGTAGGACTTTAAGTTGACATAATGGATCCCCTTACTACAACCCTGACCACAATCTAACTGTCTAAGTCAAATTTAAATCAGATTTGGGCTGCGAGGGCAACAAAAAGGTTGACAAAACATCCACATAACATGACAAATTGACCCCAACACAGCTTAATAAATACAAGAACACACACACACACACTCTCCTACTGATTTTACTACTGATATTCTTCATTGTGAGTATTGTTTCTCTGGTGTTGTGGGAATAGGTGGAGAGACCTGAGATCTATGACTAAGCCATTCCAAACGTTAATAAATACAAACGCTATCTGATAAAACAGTTTTGCAACATGTGATAGCACGTTGTTTGGCTTTTACATAATGCAGTTTTGCTCTTATACAAATATTTGATACACTTTGATGCAGTCATATTTGCGTGACTCCCAAACTCCCAGACTTAAGCTTCATTCACAATTCACCATCAGATGGTCCGGTCGATGCAGCTCACCGGCTACACTCCCGTCTTATTTGGTCACACCTTATCCTTACAGACTGTGGACAAAAAGAAAAAGCAGCGGGTGGACATCTGTATTGATATACATGGAGGTGTATTTGCTATGACGAGAGAGTGACAGGTAATAGAGTGCATTCATTTTTAAACCAGTCAAACATGGTTCAGGCTGAAATTTAAAACTTTCCATTCTCTGAATAATGGTAAATAAATAATTTAGTCTGAGTGAAGTGTGTGTCATTTTATTGCTGTGTGTGAATCAGCGGCAGACTGTCCTGCGGCTTCGTCTGAATCTGTGCTGTTGTTTTTATTGTGAAGTCACGTTCGGGGAATTACTCACGCTGCAGATTGTCTCTCAGTTTCCCAAGTTCCTCTCAAGACTCCAGCCGTCTTTGTTGCTGGGGTTGAGGAGAATTTATAATCGCTCAGATCACACCGTAGATTTTATTGTGTAGCTTCTGTAAAATCACGAAGGGGCGAGCAGCTGGAGCCTTTGTTATAATAAGAAAGGGTCATTAGACTCTATATTAGGTTCCTTTCGTTGCTTCACTTGTCTCTAACTCCACTGTCACTGATTTCCCTGGAGGAAGGTCTTCATTAAAGGCCCGATAGTTATAAGTGAGTGGACGGTGTAGATGGAGATGAAGGGGCCGGTCAGCATCTTCACGTGTCCGCTCTCTAACTCTGTCACATGGACGAACAGAGGGACACACGCCCAGAGAAAACTCTCCTCATTAACTAATGAGCGGGATGTCGGCGGCTGCGCACACTCACAAGCACGCGGTGATTATCTCACGCTGTCAGAGAGTACCATCAGCCCTCTGCGCTCCACTCACTCAGCTCTATTGTCTCGTCATTCATGGAGTGAAGCTGCCTCCGAGTCCCTCTCTGTGTCTCTCTCTCTCTCTGTCCACCCAGCATGGAGGCTGTGGCTCTTTTCTCTTTCACGGCATCAGAAGCCGACGAGATCAGCTTTGAGAAGGGAGACATTATCAAGGTAAGCGGGTCAATGGTGATAAGACTGGTGTATTCTAAAAAAGATAGTGTGTGTGTGTGTGTTTAAGTAACTGTACATGTGTGTTATAGGTGACAGAAATGGAGGATGATTCTTGCTGGTACACAGCAGAGATCCAGGGGAAGCGTGGCTTTGTGCCCGAGAACTACATATCTCTCCTCCCTCATCCGTAAATATATCATTTGTTCACTTTTGTTGTACTTTGTTTACACAGAAAAGTGGCATTCAGTCGTTTTAATGTGATTATTTACACCAGTTAGTTAGCTCTTAACCTTTGTGCTTGAAAAGTGATTTGTTTTATGGATATTTTTTAGTATTCAACAAGATAATATACATACTTCTCATTTTCTGAGCCCTTTTGGGGTTCTTTCCTATGTTAGGAAACCTTGATTTACATAAGTGTCTTAATATTTAATTCACCAGGTACTCACTTGTGCTTTAAATGTCGTGGCTCAAGAGGTTTCACGTGTGTGTGTCGCCGTAGGTGGTTTGCAGGGCCGATATCGAGGCTCGAGGCTGAGCAGCGTCTGCGTTGGCAGGACACTGGAAGGTTCCTGGTGAGGGAGAGCGAATCGGCCCCTGGAGAGTTTTCTGTCTCTGTTAGGTCAGTGAATTACACCACACATGCTCAGCGCAGCCAGACTTCGCTCTTATCAGAATATAAACATTTCTGGGAGGGAGAATTCATCGGGCTGGTCAGATAGAGTCTGCTCTGATAGAGACTGAAATAATGTTCCCCTTTAATCTGTTTCCATTTTGGGAAATTTCAAATTGTTTCCGTGCTTTGATGCACCAGTCATGTTTGTCGGCTGCTTCTCTGACTGTCAGTGTGACCAAACACCAAAGTATTTCCTGGACTCAGAACTCACAGAACAGTTGTAACACATCAGTATTAAATTATACAGTGCAATCAGAAATGCATGCATGAACTACACATGCAGCAGCTCCTTATTCTATTATGTGCATGGTTAGTTTTCCATCTGACTGAGTACATAAGCAACTTACAGCATCCACGTGTCTCTAAGTGTGTGCCAGGGCCGGCAGAATGGAGACTATTTAAATATGTTGCATGAGACCTAAAAATATCACAGCTGCGCAGACAGTCCACTGTGTGTGTGTGTGTGTGTGTGTGTGTGTGTGTGTGTGTGGGGGTGTGTGTGTGTGTGTGTGTGTGTGTGTGTGTGTGTGTGTGTGTGTGTGTGTGTGTGTGTGTGTGTGTGAGAGAGAGAGAGAGAGAGAGAGGGAGGCGGGGGTGTAATTTGGGTCAATACTGTGACGTGGGACACATTTAATCACTGAGGGTAAATTAAATGAGTTCAATAATCGGGGCATTGCGTAACACACTCTTTAACTGAATCCAGGTACATTATGCAACACTCCACAGACATGCGTTCATGGACCGTGCACATGCTAATGTCTGAAGACACAACATCTGTCTGCCTGTGGGGCCGGGAGGTAAGACGTGTGCTTTATTTATGAACACAGATGTTACAACAACTGAGTGTAATACTGAAAGTGACCAGCAGAGGGGGACAACATTCAAGGAGACTAAAAAAAGTGTGCAGTGTGTGAACAGCAACAGTGACCCTTTAAATGGGTTTCCGCCTAATCCAGAAAGTAGTTTCAGTTTTCAGGGTCTCGGGGGACAAATGGACTGGGCAAGAGGTGGAGTACCAGTGGACAGAGCTATGAATGGGGAAATTTGGAGAAAATCATACAGGAAGCCAGAGAAAGAACAGAAATTACTTACGTTAACATACACCGATCAGCCACAACATTAAAACCACTGACAGGAGAAGTAAATAACATTGACAATACAATGTTCTGCTGGGAAACTTTTGGACCTGGTATTCACGTGGATGTTACTTAGACATGTAGCACCCACTTAGACCAGACAGACCAGTCACCCCCACCACACCCCACCCCACCCCAATGACACTCCTTGATGGCAGCAGCCATCCCCAGCAGGATGCAGCCTGACAAAGACACACACACAAAAACGGTTTAGGAACAACTCAAAAAAACATGAAGAACAGCACAAGGTGTTGACCTGGCCTCCAAATACACTAGATCCAAAACTGACCACCAAGTATCAGTGGGATGATCCACAGAGGCCCCTCCCCTCAACCCATAGGACCCAAAGGCTCCCACTGACAACATCCTGAGTGTGCTTGATGGACACTATTATTGCACAATGGGATTTTCAAAAGAAATATGGGAGCTGCTCCTAGTTACAAAAGAATTAAACTGGATGTTGGGGGTCAAACGGCTTTAGGAACTCGTCAGTAACCAAATAATAATAATATGTCATGGATAACATTTTACCATTTTTGCCAGCATACAGCAAATATAAGCGTATATGATAAGAAAACAGTGTGCTGCATTGAACTGGGACACAACAATGGAGAGTGTCCATCCGGCCCCTTTTCAGGGTAAATATGGGATTATCTTCAGTTACGGACTTAATTATCAGTTACACGACGGATCAGCAGATTCCCTCAAAGCAATGCAGTATCACATTCTGGCAATCGTTGCCAACAAAACAGTGCAGCACAATAACACACACACACGCACACAAAATATTTAAATTAAAAGGGATCAACGGAAACCACAATACATGTCGTATATTTTAAGTAATTACATGTTTATTTCTTTTAAAGAATATCTGCTTTTATAAACGACAAAACTAAAAAAAAAAAGAAATTGTTTTATAGTGCAGGAACATGGTTGTTTTTAAGTTTTATTGGTACAACTGCAAATAACAATTACTTGATTATTTCATTTCTGTTTGTCAGTCTGTGGTTTACAAAGATATATGGCAAAGAAAAGCTCTAAGTCTCCTGATCTGAGAGGCGTAAACCTCTACTATACTGTAATGTAATTAGCAGTTTTAGCCAGGATAGCAGGAATATCTGTCTGTCAGTGCAGTGGCACATTCACTTCGCTCTCAGGATTAATATTAATACATCGGGTTATCCATTTAGCTCCATCATCAGGTCATATTCTTTAATTGTCCAGTGTTCAGTTAATAAATGTTTTTCTTATTAATCGATGGAGATTAGATTTAATTACAGCCTCATTGCTGTGAGCTTTTAGTATTTTCTTGACTGTTTTTCCTTAAGGCAAGTGATTACTCCTGTGAACTACTCAGGCCTGCTCACAGTGAAAACATTCTCATGCTCACGTTTGATAGCATGGTGATGATTTTTTCGAGATACTCCCACACATGCAGAGATCTGTGGTCTGGTTTCTCACGCTGACGGAGCTATGCGCGTTAGGAGTGAGTGAATTCCTGCGCAAAGAAACAAGCCGAGGAATGAAGAAGAAGAAGCAGCAGCAGCAGCAGCATGTGTTGGGAGGGTAAAGGTGCGCGCATACTTGTCTTTCTTCCTGTCAACTTCCCCATTATTCTCTTTGTCCCCCACTGTCATTTTGTAGCTATGGAGACAGGGTGGAGCACTTCAGGGTCCTGGAGGGGGGAGGTCAGTACTGCATCTGGGAGGAGACGTTTTGCTCCCTCAACCGGTTGGTGGATTTCTACAGAACTCACAGCATCGGGGTGGAGAAAGTGGTCTACCTCAGAGATCCTCCCTCGTCCCCTCAGCTGCTGTCCCATCCTGGACGTAACCCCTATCCCAACCCTTATAAAAGCAGCTCTCAGGAGTCAATCCCCTCAGCCCGCTTCCACTCCCACCCCTCACACCCAGAGCGAGAAACCTCCCCTCGTCTGCTGGAACCAGTTTTGGAGGTATGACAAATCCTGACGCGTCACCTGAAACGGCCTGGTAATTACACCCCTGTCTGTCGGATGTCATCATCTGTGATCTGTGTTTTCTGTGCAGAAGCCTCGTCTGGCTCAGGCCCTCTGCGACTACACCCCCCGTCAAACGGCTCACCTCCACTTCCTGCGTGGAGACATCATTGACCTGCTGGACTGCTCGAGCTCCCTCAGGTGGAGGGGGCGCTGTCGGGGCCGAGTCGGCGTCTTCCCGCCAGAATACGTCCAACCACTTCATCACTGACAACATATGAAACCTTTAGTGCTGCGGCTCCGTCTCTGACACGTATCAATCAGGCTTTAGTGACTTACCTTACTTACCCAGTCATTGAGGTGCTTAATCAAGTAAGAGAGAGCTAATTGCAGAGAGCTGAGTGAGTAGGCTACGTACCATTTGGCTACATGCACCCTGAGCAGAGCCTCCCTGGTTTGACTCCCAGCTGACCAGAGCGCATGCTGCATGTTGTTCCCCTGCTCTGGCTTGAAGTTTCCCGTCCCTTTCGAATATCACTAAAGAGCTCAGACATAAAATCTTAAATTTAACTTTTCATTATTGATTAAAGCTCCTTTTCCAATCAGCTTCTTACCTTAGGCTATGGACAAGGGTGTCCTGTGGTCATAATATCTTCTGTCAAAGTTGCTACGCTATCACAGGCATGTCACTTCAGACCTGGCTCCGTTCAGACCTTGCATTAACTAACATCCGACTTGGGCGATCCTATTGCAAGAGGCAAGAGGCCATCTTTAAGTAACCGCGGTCACACTTAGCATTAAAATGCATCTCCACATGCAATCCCAGTCAGCTCTCAAGATCCAGTCTCAAACACTGACGTAATTTGAGGTACAGTAGTATGTATTAACAGTTGCCATCTCTCATGGATCACTGCCGCCGTTTCAGAACCAAGAACAGCTGTTTTTGTGTGTGCGTCATGACTTGGGGAGACGATACATATTTCAGAGCTCAGTGAAAGTACATTCATTAAGTTTATCTATTTATTATCTATTTATCTCTTTCAAAGCTCATTCTTGTTTAGGTTAGCACTGCAAGAAGGTTCTCAGTTCGAATCCATGGGCCGACTGGGCCTTTTTTGTGAGAGTTTGCATGTTCTCCCTGTGTCTCCCTGTGGGTTCTCTTTGGGTTATTCCCACTGTCCAAAGACATTCTTGTCAAGTTCGCTGATCAAAATTGGCCGTAGGTGTGAGTGTGAATGGTTGTCTGTCTCTCTGTTAGCCCTGCGATAGACTGGCGGCCTGTCCAGGGTGTACCCCGCCTCTCGCCCGATGACAGCTGGGATAGGCCTTCACAGGACAAGCGGTTACAGGAGATGAATGAATGAATGAATTCTTGTTTAGATGTAGACAGCTACAAGGACAGGATATTTTAAAAGGCTGACATTACCGAAGAACAGACACCACTTAGGGTGCATTTTCCTCTTCAGATTATCATTTATAACAGTGGTTGTGTTTGTTCCTGGTGGAAAAACTCTTACACAAGAGCATCTTTGTTGAGTAGGCGGATTTAAATTTGTCCCAGTAGTGCGTTCAAACTGCCAAAGGAATGCAGTCAAATGCTGCCCAGACTTCCTCCAAATGTGATCTCTCAAATGCATCCTCAGTGTGACCTTTACTTTAAGCTGGCCACTTGCAATCAGATTCCCCAGGATCGATGTCTGAATGGGGCCTTACTGTGCTTACACATAGTCACAGAGTCCAAGCAACCCTCGCTGTCCTGATAAGCTTTTGAGTGTTAAACTCTAAACAACAAGAAGATGTGTACCAATTGCTTTTGTGGTGTTACAGATAGGTGATCTTACCAGTCATCTGTAGCCAAGCTGTTGGAGTGAAATGCAAAATCAGTGCAGTACTTCTAAGTTTTTAGGGGTTTCAATCACACACAAGTCCGTAGTAAGATAAAATATTGGTGGCTCTCACTGCTTTTTGTTGCCTCCTCTATCCTTTATCCTCATCACCTCAAAACGTCTAACAGTTTACAGACTAACGAGTGCATCAACAATTAACTGAAAGACGATCACAACTGATCATTTGTAATGAAAAGCATTGTTGCAGACTTAGATCCTTCATCTGAGCTCTTGGAAACAGTGTGTATTGAAAATATTAAAAGTAAAATTGGTTTGTTCTACCAAGCTGTTTTTGCCCTTCAACTCCTTCCGTTATGTCTGTTATGTACATGTAAGTAAACTGCACAGCAAGAAAATAAAGACTATTTATATACTCAACCTCCATTCATTTGTGGACGCCTCTGATGCACAAATGTTTCAATTTATTTTAGATATTTCAAGAGAACAAAAAAAGCATTTGACGGAGAAGCTGTACAGGTATTTCCTTTTTTGACTGCGATTCCTCACATTCAACAATCTGTCCTCTGAGGAATAGTAAAATTACTCGTAATGAACAAAAGATAAAACAGCAGAACATCAGAAGAGTTGATCAATGTCCAGTTTGTTTCTAAAATGGATGAACTGTAAACTTGAGATGAATATCAAACAAAAATCTGTGGTCTATTTAAATTTACATGACATTAAAATTCTCATAGTTGAGAATTTGGGGAAGGACAATTTGAGAAATTCAGATTTTAAATTAATAAACAAGTTAAATAGCATGAAAGAACACAAGAGCAGAGATTACAACCTGGCTTAACACACATACATACTGGATAATAATAACTATATAATGAACAGTAAGCAGATAATCTCTAGACAAAAATATCTAAGCTAAACCACAGACTATATTTAGTTTTAAAGTTAAGATGACTTATAATGCCCTTTTTTTATTTTAGAGGTCAGGCAACGATTGCATGTTCATGGTAACTTGTTACAAGCTTTGTTGTAATTCATATAACACAATTTTAAAACTTAAAAACAAAAATAAGATAAATGAAAATGTTAAAAGTCAGAGGCCTGTGGGGTGATAGTTTAAAAATGGTAAACATGACCACAAATCCTGAAATCCTGCGAAATACTCGATTGTCTAATTTAAAAAGTGACATTTCATGCTAGGAAATCTTTTTACAGAAGCTGCTTGGCTGGTTAATTTACCACATCTCTTTTTAGACTTTGGACCAAATGTCTTCAGCTGCAGGATTTTGACACGTACTCATTTTTTATTTTTGTCTATGAAGCCTTTCATAACCTAGCACTTTGCAAGCTCTGTTCCAGCTGGTGAGGTTTTTTTTTTTTTTTTTTTTTTTTTTTTAGCCAAAACTGATTGTCAGTGTTTAAAAAAATCATTTAGAGACTTGTGCTTTTTATTTTAGGATTCTTACCCAATTTGTATTTGTATAAATACTATTAGTAATCAATGTAGTGTTTTATTCTTCAAGTATTTCTTGATAATCTTGTCTTTAAATCACTTTGGGTGCTTGGAAAGTGCTATACAAATAAATGTTGTGTGTGTGCAGTTATTGTCTATCATTATGTATGCACTAATGTGAAGCAGATGTGGATCAAGATGCACGTAAGTCTAGGGGTTTGTGTGCAGCCTTCTGGAGGTTCGGCATGTGATCTGTGGTTTCACATTGCGGTTTCAAAGCACCAAAGCTACATCTACACGATTTACTTTGAGGAATAACACGACGCCTTAAGGATTCAGTTCCAGTTCACGTTGGAGAGACTAGAGTTTAACGAGAGGCAGTATGTGAAATCTGATCCTCCACTCAGGCAAAGTATGCATAGAGAAAAATGTTAATGCTGACCAGCAGGATCGCATTGATGCAGCAGAACCTGGACCAGAACACACTCTCTCGAACGCTAGGAACCCTGGGAGCTGGAGCCTCCTCTGATCGCCGTACTGCTGTGATACACAGCCTTGCCCCCTGACTACACGTCATCCGCCGTGTTGGCTCAGACGCTGCAACAACACACATGCAAGACAGAGACAGGAAGTTACTCACAAAATAACTGACTATTCATCACATGATAGCTGGTTTTATGCCAAGTGGATGTTCAGACTCTTACCCTGGGAGCTGCGGTGGCTGACAGAGGACACTTTTTGTAGAGGAATATCTCTCTGTGGCTCCTCAGTTATGGTCCACCACGTCAGGTTACATATCTGGGTAAGCGGTATACAGAGAATATGAAACTGGAGCCACCAGGCTGTTAGCTTAGCTTAGCACAAAGGTTGAAAAAGTGGGTCAATATTAGCTTATATTTAAAATATTCATTCATTCATTTTCTGTAACCACTTGTCCTGTGAAAGGTTGCGTGGGGGGGCTGGAGCCTATCCCAGCTGTCATCGGTCGAGAGGCGGGGTACACCCTGGACAGATGGCCAGTCTATTGCTGGGCTTTGGAATATATAGGGCCAAAATAATAAATATTAGGCCTTTTTGAAATCTAGCTAAACTCATCTACCAGCACCTTTGAAGCTAGATATTAAGGATCAACTAAACAAAAAGAGTTGATTACTCAGCTTTTGAGGGCCAGTGAGAGTGATTTTTTTTTTTACATTTGAAAGGGCCCAGTTCACTGTTCCCACCCAGCCTGGCTTAGCCTGACTTAATTCTTATGGGGAATGTTTAAACCACTACAGTCCCAAAACCAATCAGAGCCATTTTGTTCAACTTGACCTCCACGGAGCTTAGATGATGTGAATTACAACATCATTACTGCATGAAGCCCATCCAAACAATTTGATTGGCCAAATATAATGGATAATGGGGCAGTTTGCCTGTTTTCTGTCATAACGCTAAGCTAGGCTAACCAGCAGTATGAATATGTTAACTTTATTTGCCGCAAACAAAAAGTTCTTTAAACTATCCCCTTTGTGTTTTGTTTTTACATTAATTTCCAAGGTGAAGGGTGTTGATTTTACTAGTTTTTAACTATTAGTCAAGTACTTTTACAATTATCTGTGCAGGATGTCCAAAGGTGTTGAGTTGAATTTTCATGTGCAATTTTATTCAGGTCGTTCATTTTTTATTTATTATGTAAAAATGATTATGATTATGATTATTGATTGGCCTTTGGCTAAGTTAGGCCTGGTTGATGGCACAAACAATCATTAATGTCATTGTATCTTAAGGAGAATACCAATGCTTCTCCGTCTAGCAGCTAACCTGATGTGCCAGATCGTTTGATGGTTTTCTGTCTTAATGCTAGTCTAGGCTGATCAGCAGATCTTTTAACCTAACTCACTGCAAACAGAAAATTCCCAAAACTATACCTTTAGTTATGCGTAATCTTTATCATAACACAATGACAAACACTGTAATTATTTATCTAAGTGTGATTACAAATACAATACATACTGGCTAATTCTCTTGAAATATGGTGAAAGAGAGCTTTTTGTCGGAAAGGCTGAGTTCATACACAAGCTAAATTGAGGTCAGATGTGACAAATGGGTCACCAGCTCTGCAGATATGAAGAATTAGTAAGAATTAGTCATTGTGGTTCCTGCAACAACAGTTGTACTGTACTGTAGGATTTAGCTCTCCAGATTGCTGTTGATCTTTTGGATTTAGACCTGCATGCCCTCTTTGACTGTCTTGACATGTAGGCCAACCTTCAGTTAATCCTCTCTCAAATACACAACTGCCTGTTCTTTATCTCAGATTTGTCTGTTTTTGATTTAAGAAGTTAAGGATACAGGTTTCAACAGAAAAAAATACTTTCATATGATTCATTTACTCATAGTTCTGTTATTCACGCGTACACACCTGCTCATGGCTGGGGGGTGGTGTCAGCAGTGATATTACAGTAACCACGATAGCAGTGAGTCCACAAAGCAGAATGGCGAAATGGAGGTAGTGGACACCACGTAACACCATAGGTGCCGAGTCCACAACGCCACATCTGGGAGGAGGGAAGGCAAACTCCAACACCATCCGACACACACCTACCACCAGACCCACCATCAGGCCCCAAAAAGCACCCTGAAAACACACAAACACGTGCAGGTTACATTCCTGCGTCTTTAACATCTTGAACTTCCTCAGTTTGGGCGTACACGTCTATTTCCTGAAGTGGCTCTGGCTAACACTTGGGTGTGTCAGGCTTGTAAAACTCTCACTTTCCCAGCATGATAATCTGTCATCGTCATGCCACTTCTCACTTACTGTGAGTACACACACGTGCAGCTTCACAAATAGTTCCTGTCTGCTTTTCTTCGCTAACCTTTAGCAAAGAATGTGATCTGTGCAGTTTGACTTCACACACATGAAGAAATAATCCCCTTGACACAGAGCAAACAGAGATTTTTCTTACTTTTCTTACTTTTCCTAATTGGTTTGTTCCAATTTGAAAATTAGATAAGCACATATTTTAAGGATTAATACAAAGTGAGATAAAAAACTGGATAAATGATCACTTTTATGAGTTATTCTTGCTGCCCTGGTTTAAAGACTGAATATGGCCCATTCCCATGTAAACAGCTCTGTATGCTTGTTTTGTTATGTTTGCAGTGTATAGTGACACTATATGTGCATGTGACACATCCAGTTCAGGTGCACGTGCCCTGTGACCTGGTGAGTCAATTGCGTTCAGGTTATTACCGCGATATGCTCACCTTATTTATCCTAACGCGTAAAAAGCCATTTGTATAGTGGTGCTGTTAACATTAATATTTTTATGAGTCTAACATGCCAGAGCGAAAGCATGCAAAGCAGAAGAGCCAACATCCACGCTAGCATCGCCTAGAGGCTGTTGTTTGGGACAGCAGTGCTTTGAACTACATGTTAACATCAGGAGGCTA
Organism: Chelon labrosus; assembly: GCF_963514085.1. Classification (NCBI taxonomy): domain Eukaryota; kingdom Metazoa; phylum Chordata; class Actinopteri; order Mugiliformes; family Mugilidae; genus Chelon; species Chelon labrosus. Next base: position 13,771,750 of record NC_140338.1, read on the forward strand.
GCATGCTATAACTGCTAAACACGTTATGTTACGTTAGTTCAGTGTATTTCAACATTTACTACTTAGCTCTAAAAAACAAACAAAAAACAAAGCCAAATGGGAATGCTGTTGGTTTTATCATTTTTTTATTATTAACCTATGGCTAGGTTCGGGCTGTCGATCGTATCCCAAGGAGCATATGAATGTTTGTACCTAATTTCATGTTACTCTATCTGGCTGTTGATTGTAACACAAAACCTGGGAATTTTTTACTTGCAAGCTGTTTGGAAAAGAGCACCAACTTTAAAAAGAAAATACCTTCCAGGTGAGTGAACAAAGTGTCTGTCTGTCACAGGCTAAAGAGAAAAAGCCTTAGTGGGAGGAGCCTTGAAATCCAGGACGCAGCCAGTGAAGCTAGCTATGTAGTTAGCATGTTTATCTTGTCATCTTTGTAATGGGAAATTTGTGCATAAAATCGTCCACACCACTGTGGGTTAGCCACAAATAACACACTGCCTGAAGGCTGGTGGATTTTATTTTCTCACAATTTCATGAATCAAATTTAATTGTATCGCAATGTAAAGTCAAGGTTGATGGTAATGTATTAGTGTCGTCGTTATACTGAGACTGTAAACCAAAATACTGGACAAATCCAAAGTTTAAGGTTTAAGGACTCAAGCAACACAACTTTACTCGAGGAGAACATGAATGTACCAGAATTTGTTGTAATCCATCTGGTAGCTGTAAAGACTTTCAATTAAAAACTAGTCCAAAGTGTAGATACATCCTCTGGGGATCTACTGAAAACAATCCTACCTGACATATTAATATCTTGCCCTGCAATCCTAATATCTCACTACTTTATTATTCGTACAATATTTACTCACGTTTTATTGACAGTCTATTAACTGGCACTCTTAATCTCGTTGCATATTGTTTGCACAATAAAGCCTTCTCTTTGTCTTTAATCGAGTTAGTTGCTGACCATCGATTTTCCAGTCTGAGCTAAAACGGTCGACGGACCAACTTACAAAACTACGTTCTCTTTGATTCTACTCGCGTGGCTAAAAATAATTTTATGTAACAGAGATGTTCTTTGACCTGCAAATCAAAAAATCAGTGTTTGCTCGACTGCTGCCAATTCATGCTATAAACTCAGGCATCGTAAACACAAAGTAATAAAAGCCACCAAAGTAGTGGTAAAGGGTATTATTTGCATTGCAGTGAAGATGGAAATACTTTTCATTATGAAAAACCTTGATTTATTAACTGACAATTAAGTTAATAAATCAAGATAATTTTTTTTTTTAGGTTTTTCAACAGTGTGCCAGCAGAGAGCAGACACACCCAGTGCCTACTCTATTAAACAGGGGCTGGATCTCAAACTGTATATCCAGCAGACTGGTCTTTACTTGCAGCTGAGCAGTGTTTCAGGTTGACACACATTCTGACTGCAGAAATATTATCTCTCCTCTCCAGAGTTTATCTGTCAACGATCTCACTTTCTCTCATTTTGTTATCAGACAATGACCTTTATCCTTTAAAGTGAGAATAATCACGCGGGTTCCTACTGAGGAAATAATAAACAATACCCTTCATAAAATGAGTGAGCAACACGCACAAACTTTGAAGCATGTTCACACATTCACACACACGCACAAAGACACACCAGGGACTGCACGGACAAAGAGACTGCTGCACAGAGCTGGGTCACATGGGAGGGTAATAAAACTGCAAACCACCAGACAAGGGACAAACAGAGCAATGAGGACAAACTCAGAGCAGAATGATCGATAATGTGGCGTCTAAGGATTAAACTTTTAATTAGGTTTGTTAATGTGCAATATGTTTTTTTAATTAAATACTAGTGTTGTTGTATGTATCAGACGTTGACTGGATTCAGTTTCCTAGACCTGCTGATGGTTGTTGAGCATCCACAATAAATGAAGACATCCTGTTGCTGTTGGGCTTTATTTTTTTTACTATTTTCAGACATTTCATGGACGAATTTATTGGTGAATTGATGGATGAGCGTAACCATAACCTATACTATAACTCTGAGTTTGTTACCTGCTCATTGGTCCTCTTCCAGAAGATGGCCAGAGTGAAGACAGCAGTGACGGGTGGAGCGAGGTAGCTCGTCACTGACTGGATGTAAACGTACAGCTGCCCGCTGTTGGCCGACTGGAGGATGGGGATCCACACCACGCTCACCACCACCAAGATCACAGTCACAATCCTGGGACAAACAGTATCAGTATCTCTTTCACTTCCTCTGATCGCAAGTGTAGTTTGTCGTAGTCTCTTTTCTTTATTTAAAGAGCTAAAGCCTCCTCACGGATGTTCATACCTGCCGACCAGCAGCAGCTCCCTCTCGGAGGCTCGCGGGCGGTGCTTCTTCCAGATGTCCATGGTGAAGAGTGTGGAGCTGCTGTTGAAGATGGAGGTCAACGAAGACATGAGAGCAGCCATCATCACTGCTATCATGAGCCCCCGCAAGCCTGCGACACACACATCAATGCACACACAAATGCCGACGATGTGCTTTTTAAACTTTTCAGGGCACCGGTGCATTAAAGTTTTTCAAAATAGGAGCTGTTTTCTTACCACTTGGCATGAGCTCAATGACCAGCTTGGGGAAGGCGATGTTGGAGCAGCCCACCTCAGCTCCACACACACGCACACACTCTTCTGGATCCACACATCCTACAGTGTCTGAAACACAAAGATGCAGTCGTTTTCTTCTTGCCACTGTTGCCTCTTTACTTTCTCTGGGCGTTTCAGGCTCTGGGCTGGGTAAAGCATTTGGTTTTTTATTGATTCTTTATAAATAAAATAGAATTGAAGTACACTGGATCATACAAAATTATAGTGTTTTAAGTACCCCCTTTTTGGTTTATTATCCCAAAACAGGAAACACTTAGGAAATGCTATCTTTAAGCTTTAAAGGGGAATTACTGTTTTTTTTACAACCTGGACCTTATTTCTGGTAACTCCGGACTCAACGGGGAATAGCACTAGCATATAATAACAAAATATTGGTGAAATGAACGAGTTTCGCGGCAGATAATGTGTTATTTAGAGGCTGCGTTTCGGTGCCCCATTCACTCCCACTATATGGATGTACGCAGATCTAAATATCTCCCTAACGACTACAAATGACACAAAAGTTATATGGGTGAGTAAACGATCGTATTTTATGCCAGAAATAAGGTCCAGTGAAAAACAGTAGTTCCCCTTTAAGCATAAATGTAGCTCATTTAAACTTTTCTCCTGGCTAAAAAGAGGTTACAGAAGCTTGTGATTTTGCATTTGTTTTTTATTTCCCAGCTAAAAAGTCACAACTGAATGAGTTTTAAAATTATTTTGTGCATTCCAAACTAAGTGTTCTCTGAGGATAGCTCAAGTTGTGTAGTTTTTGTGTGTCAGGAGATCAGATTTACTATTCTGTGATGATAAAAGCTGGCAAATTACAATATTTCATCCAAAGTATAAAAGACTACCTCCAAAAAAAAAAAAAAATAATAATAATAATTTGGAAAACCTGCTGACCTCACTATTAAAGGGGAACTACTGTTTTTTTTTACAACCTGGTCCCTATTTCTCCGGACTCAACGGGGAATAGCACTAGCGTATCATAACAAAATATTGGTGAAATGAACGAGTTTCGCGGCAGATAATACGTTATTTAGAGGCTGCGTTGCGGTGCCCCAGTCACTCCCACTATATGGAGATACACAGATCTAAATATCTGACGAACGACTCCAAATAACACCAAAGTTATATGGGTGAGTAAACGACCGTATTTTATGCCAGAAATAAGGTCCAGGTTGTAAAAAACAGTAGTTTCCCTTTAACTACACTTGTGGACTTCTGCGTGAAAGACCTTTCTGCTCTGTGACGGGATACTGTCACGGGAGATCAAACAGGGAAAGGAAAAGAAATCTTCAGTAAGTTTGTCCCAAAGCACCACCCACAGCACATCTGCAACTGTTAGTGATGCTGTGTGCGTCCAGTGACTTGTGAGTTGTAATCCCATCACACTTAACTCAATTGAGAGTAATCTAATGTTCAAAGGCCCGTTAGGAGATGAAAGTACACCACAACAAGGATGAATTGCAGACCATCCAGTGGCACATCACTAACTTTCTGGATATTTATGATTATTATATTAATTACTAAGCCTAATAAACTCCACTATATCACAACAACATAATGAACTTCCATAGTGTCAGTTAAATTTATTACACTGTCTTGGATATGACACTGTCTTTCGTAAGGGTTCTGATTTGTGCTGAAAAACAAGATCACTCTCCCCCTGTCCAGTCAAGAGGGGTGGAGTTTTAGAGCCTCTCTTTCCTAACCAACTACCGGACACTCCGCCTCTCTGCCCCCGGTAACCCAGCTTCCGTAGACGAATTCCTGGTCAGACACACGCCGGCAGCTCCACCGCCCAGTCCGCTGGACCTCGATCAAATTTGTGTTTCTTTCTGTCGCGGGACTGAAGATACGATAAGCCGACGCGAACTGGGTCAGAGCTGAGACTCCTTCGCGCCACTTTGGTGAGATTTACGACTTTTTGTTGCGCTTCGTGGAAGTCAAACAGCTTGCTCCGTGTTTGAACATCTGTGAACCGCTGCCTCAGACTTAATTATTCCCACTGACACAGAGGAAAGTGACTCGTCAGCGCAATAGACTGCCTGAGTCACATTCGGTTTCAACATATTTAAAGGAGGTTTTAATGATTGTCTTGACTTCGTGTTCCTCTTTAGACTGACTCACTGGCAGACAAACTCATCCGCCCAGACAGAGCCTGCCACCGGGCCGCGGGGCTGGAGCAACAGCTGAGGCGGCCCGCAGCAACCCGGCTATCCGGCCCCTGTCAGGTGAAAGGCGTGGCGCTGGGCGTGGGGGCTTTGTTTTACCTGAGTGAGAGTTAGTAACCGGAGACCTGGGCTGAGCTCGAACCTGTGTAGAGGAACTGAAAGACGTTTGTTTCCCTCAGATGAACAGTTGTCCCCCTTCCTGAACGGATCTGTTTACCACCTCACGGTCCCGGGTCACGCAGACACAGAATGGACCGGAATGATTGATAACACCTGTAGGAGTTTTGACCCCAACCGGACCAACGAAGGGAAACTGGGTCGCAGTGGTTCCAGCGCTGTGTATTGATCGGCAGGAGTACCGGGACCATGGCGCTGTCTCAGATCCAGTGTCTGGACGATCACCACGTCAACTGGCGCGTGAGCGAGAGCAAACCGGAGTTTTTCTACAGCGAGGACCAGCGGCTGGCGATCGAGGCTCTCATCACCAAGGGCCGCGAGGCGTTCACGGACTTCCTCGCCAAGCATGGCGTTCGGGAGTTCCTCTCGGAACCGGAGCTGGAGCGGATTGCTCGCACGGCGGAGGCCTACCGGCCCGGGTTTGAACCCCACCAGAAGTCGGACACGCCAGGCCCGAGGAGCACATCGCCGAGGTTCGAGGAAGAAGCGGGAGACGGGGAGGTGTCGCTGGAGTACTGGCCCGACCGGTCTGAGGCCTCGGTGGCGGAGCTGGACTTGGGATGGCCTGAGTCCATCTCATACCGTGGGGTCACGCGCGTCACCGTGCACACGCAGCCTCCAACCGAGGGTCACACACACATCAAGGAGGTGGTGCGTAAGAGCATTGCATCGGCCCAGAAGGTAGGTAGTGAATAAGAGGATGGTGGTGATGATAATACTGATGATGACGATAATACTGATGACATGAGTTAACATGAAATAACATGTTGTGTCTCTTTCTTACTCTGACTTCAGGGCACTGATTAATACAAGTGTGTCCGTGTCTAGAATTTATTAACACTTGTTCTTCTTCTTTTTTTCAATAAAATGTACATGTTTGATATTTGTGTCGCAAAAACACGATGAAAGATGGAAGAAAATATATAATAGCAAATACACAAACACCACAATAAAGAAGCTTGAAATGCACCACAGCACTGATTCAATACAAACGGCTACAGCAACAATCTCAGCAAAACAAAAAACACTTCTTCTTTTTGTTTCAGTGCTGTTGATGCATTTCACCACCACAAACAAAGCAACGCATGTCTGACGCAGCAGAGAAACAAGGGTATTCGAGGCTAACTGCGTTTAGAGTTTGAACTGATTAATCAGTTATTGGGCTGGAAGGAAATCAATGGGCAACTATTTTTAATAACTTATTAACCTTTTCAATAACACCAGGGTCATATTCTTTGGTTCCAACTTCTTAAATGTAACGCGCCGTTATTTACAGTTTAGCTCTGATACATATAATGACTATTAGTTTCAGTTTTGGATTATTACATGTGGATAATCATCTGAAGATGTCACTATGGGGTCTGAGGAGTTATAATGGACATATTTTGCTGCTCATTGCACAGAAAGGAACAGTTGATTGGACTGAGAGAATAAGAGGCAAATAATTGTTAGCTGCAGCCATAATTAGGTTAATTTGTTTGCATCTGAGGAGCTACAGTGTTTGAATTGTTGTGCTCTGAATCACTGGCAGGAGTAAGGATGTTTATTTTGATCATGGGTTTAGTTTTCCTTTTATGCTCCACACTGCTGACAGCCATGCGTTTGTACATTATTAAAAGTTAAATCTTCCAAAGTGATCCGACACAAGCTTCTTTGAAGTGAATTTAGTCCATTGTCTCTAATTTGAATCTGTCTGGAGTTCACTTCAGTTCTTATGACTTGCCTCAGTCATGAACATATTTCCCTTCCACTCTTGCACACAACATTTTAATGAGACATGTCTGAGCTTGACACGTCAGTGGAAAAAAAGCACAGACGTCACTGAATACGTTGCATGCCAGTAACCCCATACATCACCTTTACCTCTAGCATACATAAATGCTGGCTCATAATGTAATCTGTCTTTGCCCCAGAGCAACAAAAGCAGCATTTAGAGTTCAGTTAATTAGGTTCTGTCTCAAAGTGAAATACGTTTTATTGCTTGGAAGGCGCTTACATCGCCGGTCTAGTTATTCTGACTTGGCAAGGCCGTGTTTCATTGTTTTTGATAGAAAAAGTTGATTTAACGCCCGCAGTAAAATATTCTAGCCTCTGCTTCCAGAGACTTTAAACTGGGTCAGGTAAAGAGTAGCATCCTGTCACTAATGTTGCTGCGCTGTTGAACACACTCCATTCAGTCACTTAACATTTTGTCACCACACTGCAAAACACTCTCTGTATGGATCATCTAGCTTCCTGACAGCAAGAATATCCAGCGTTGATTTATCATTGCTAATTCAGTTCTCTAAGTGCCCAGCTTCCTTTGTTGATGTAATGTTTTTAACATTGTTGATAAGAGCGGTTTAAATCAAACCCACCCACACGGACCAGGAAACAATAACACCATTCGTGGTTCCCTCTGTGTGTGCATGTGTCTAGGTTATTGCCGTGGTGATGGATGTGTTCACAGACGTGGATATCTTTCGAGATCTGCTGGATGCGTCCTACAAACGCAGAATTCCTGTGTACATAATCATTGACATGGCTGCAGTCTCCTGCTTTCTTTCCATGTGTGCCAGAGCTAATATGCACCGTGGACACCTAAAGGTTAGTATGCCCACATGCAGAGATGATGTTTTGATAAGCTTGGAGATCAGCTAGCTGAACAGATGGCTACTCCCGATAACTGTACGATAACGGAAAATATTTATTTAAAAAAAACTCCTTTATCAGATTTCTAATAATGTAAAATGAAATATTTGAAAGTAGGACACATGAGTGATGCATGGTTGGCGGTTTTTTGCCTGCAGGCCTTTGTGCAGCACATGCACCAGCTAGTTGTTGGCTATAGGCTGAATCTTTGTTATTTTTTGCTGCTCCGAGATAAACTGGTCTAGGCAGTAACAGAAAACACTTAGGAGTTTCACAGGGGATTTTCGAAATATTTTGGACTTGAGGCCAGAAAGTCACTAAGCACATTCCAGTCTGTGCTGCAGGCAATTAAATAAACCATGCACACTCTCACTTTACTCTCTGTGATATGTTTCTCTTTCAATTCTCCTTCTTCCTTCCTCATGGCATGAACCGGCAGACCACCCCACCCCCACCTCCTCCTGTCTTTCAAATTCTTTCTTATCGCTGCCGTCGCCATTTACGACTACTTTGGCTAACGTGTCCTGTGAGATTTTGCATAAAACACTTGCTTATGAGGTAGCGCTCAGTTTGGAACCACACCCTTATCACGGGGCCTAAGACAAACATTGCAGGGTGTGTCGTACAAGCATGCACATACATAAATACAGTCCTTGCTCCAACCTGTAGAGTCGCCGGAAATGGGGTTATGGTGGTATTAATGCTGAGCGTCGACTTTGAATGACAACAACTCTTTTGTGTTTCCCTGATATTCCTTTGGTCACTGAACTCTTTTCTGCCATCGACACTAAATGCTCTAGTTGACTCACATAGCACTAATCCTGTGTGTGTGTGTGTATGTGTAGAATCTGCGGGTACGCTGCTGTGGAGGTGTGGAGTTCTACACACGGACTGCACAGAAGGTGCGTGGATCTCTGAGCCAGAGGTTCCTCTTGGTAGATGGAGACAGAGCCATCTCTGGTTCATACAGGTGAGCAGTGTACTACTGAGTATATGACGTGAGTACTGATCATGTGAGTGTGCGTGTGGACCATTTATCTGTAGTTTTGTTAGCAGTGTATCGACTGACTTTTAAGACTAACCCTTCCAGAAAGGCATCTCCTCAGCTTTGCGGAGCGTTTTGGTGCCTTTCAGCTCACTGATCCATTGCTTTTGATTTGGGTTTAGTCTCTAGCACAGTTTAACTGTTCACCTCCTACCCAGTGGAACACAGCAGACAGACAAGATTAGTGACTAGAAGCCAAATAAAGAAGAGCCCTTTAGCAGCTACACCGATCAGCCACAACATTAAAACCACTGACAGTAGAAGTAAATAACATTGACCATTTTGTAGCAATACAATGTTCTGCTGGGAATCTTTTGGATCTGGCATTCATGTGGATGTTACTTGGACATGTACCACCCACCTATTCCAGACCAGGCCCCCCCACTCCATAGCAATGACACTCCTTGAGAACACCATCCATCCCCAGCAGGATTCAGTCTGACACAGTTTAGCAACAACTCAAAAAAACATGAAGAACAGCACAAGGTGTTGACCTGACCTTACTTTGACACTATAATTTGTATTATCATTAAAAAAACACTAGGACTGACAGCTGTCCTAGTCCTGCTACACATCAGATTCTAATTCAAATATATTCAAATACAGATCCAATACCGTTCAGTACACCATGTTTCTGCATTAGGAACAAGCCTAACAAGTTGCCTAACTAACATCAGCCACAGCTAATATTTGAAAATTAGACAGACTTCCCACCATCTATCTATCCATCTATTAATAACATATTTCTGCATAGTCCCAGAGGCTGCGTCCTTGGTTCAACCAGGAAGTTGAGGAATAACATGGGGAAAGAACAATTATGATCAAAGAACATAATGTAATGCATGACTTCAGGGTACAAGTGTCTGGTGTAATGATTAAACCATAATAGATAATGAAGTGATAATGATAATGTTGCGTCTTAGCACAAAGGGTTTACATGCAAAAGGAACTGAGACGGGGTCAGTAGAAAAAAGGCCGTGAAATATGAGATCTCTCCAGTCAAGAACATTAATAGGGGAGTTGTGAATTTTTATTTTTATTTCTGTGTTTTTCCAGTTTCACCTGGTCCTCATCTCGTTTGGACCGGAACCTCATCACCTTGGTGACGGGACAGGCAGTGGAGACCTTCGACTTACAGTTTCGTGACCTTTACCTCACGTCCAGAGGTGTGTCTCTTAGCAAGGTTCCCATCGCAGACGAACCAATCCCTGACCTGCTTCCTCAGGTGGCTCCTGCGCCGGTGTCAGCTGCGGTTGCTAGGAGGCTCATCAATCCCAAATATGCTCTTGTTGCTGCGGGAACACACACAAGTCCCACCTCCTCTGACCAGAACTCCAGCAACAAGAACTCAAACTCCCAGAATCCCACCGGGCTAAAAATAATGAAAGGACGTCTTAAGGAGGTTATCAAAGAGCCACCCTTACATCCGGGATTAGCCCACCTGGAGAAAGCATACCTGATCCCGTACCTGCCCACCTGGCCAGAGCCAGACCCACCAAGTGACGTAATTGGCTTTATCAACATAAGGGATGAAAAGAGAGCCAATCAGGTTCACTTACAGAGGTCGGAGAGGTTTGAGGTTAGTCAGGCTATACGCTTCAGCTCACCATTGACGGTACCTGCCAAGACTGAGGAATCCAGTTCAGTCCAGGAAGCAACCCCTGAAGGAACACATGGCAATCCCTCTGGGAATACAAGCCTGAATGCCTCTACTCCCATTAGTCCATCTAAGAAACAAGCCGAGGTGCAAGCAACTCAGAATAAAGACCAATCTGATAAAACAGATTCTCCTCAGCAGCCCAACACAACTCCAGCACAGGACTCAAACAAACCAAATGCACAGACTTCTCCATCACCATCCAAAGTTACTGCTGAGTCACAGCCAACAGATGAAGTTACACAAACTCCAGAACCTGCAGCACCTCCTGTTCCCAAACGCCGCACGCTGCAATTAGTCATAGACCCCGTCCCTTCAGAGCAGCCTGGCGATCCCCAGGTCTCTCTTATTAAAATGGACCAAGTGGAAAGTCTGGATAACGCACTGAGCGAAAACAGAGCCCAGGAGGATCTGACGCCAGCCCATGGCCGCATGATGGTAAAGGATGACTCCAGGGACTCTGGTGGCAGCCAAGACAGCACCAAGGTCATATGTGACCGAGCAGCCGATGAGAATCCTTCTAGTACTTCCACAGCATCAGAGGAGGAGTTTTATGATTGTTCCCCGACTGAGTCAGGTGACCCATTGACCAATGGAGTGATGACAGGGTCAGGCAGAGGACATCGTCAAGGAGATGGGTGCAACGTGATGGCCCGCTTTTCTCAAAGCATGCTGGACCTGCGCGAGCCCAGCCAGCCAGAGGACATCGCTGCCCTCATCCGCCAATCACAGCAGCTGCGCAGAAAGTCCTCCCCACACAGACACATAGGACAGGTGAGCCCTCACTGAAATAATATTATTCCCCTAAAACAGTGAGTCACGTAATAGTCAGCAAAGACTCTCTTAAGTAATTCATTGTGTTCCTCAAATGGGATTTGCAGTCTGTTCTGGTTGAGACGTTAGGCCTTTTGTCCACCTTTTCTCACACGTTTTAGTCTAATCTAGTCCAAAAAAAAGTTAGTCACCGCCATAAGTGACGCAGTGCGTGTCTTAATCTTATTAAGTCTTTGTAAGGCTTCACCGTCACGGCCAATAACAAGTGCGGGGGAATTCTGAACAAGCAGTTCAGAGCCTTACTTACAGGAATCACAGTGTCTTTCTCACACACAGACATTTATGGAAACTGAATAGGTGTGGTCCATCAAAAGTATCAGAACAAGACACGACCTGCTTACAGGCGAAATATCTTACTTGTGTATGTGTGTGTGAACGAGAGACAAGCTTGTTCGCCCACGTGTGTGTGTTTGTGTAAGAGTACGCACCTGGATAGAGGGCTCGGCTGATCATGCCAGGGAGGATGATGAAGATGAAGGGCAGCATCTTCAGATAGGCGGCCAGTATGGATGCTCCTTTCACGTGACTCATGTTCTTAGCGGACAGGGATCGCTGCACAATAACCTTCATGTTCAGAAACATAATACGTGTATTAATGAATATACATATACAGTAGTTCATTGCGTTTTACAAAACACAAAAAGGATTTTACTGGTTAAATATGGTCCGTTTCAAAGCTTGTACGTGGCTTAAAGTTAATTAATAACGTCTCAAAATGTAAAATGTTGAGTAGATTTGAAAGTTTCTGTGATAAAACAGTTTTAACGTTGTTCCCTGAACCAGTTAAGGCTGATAGGTTGGTCTACCTTAATGTAATTAAACAATGGATTATGTTGGAGGAGTCAGATTCAGATATTTGTGCAATGAGACCTATTGATTATACTGAAGGAGCCTAATTGTGGGGAAATGTGATTAACTTGTCTGAAACTACGATTAAAACTTGTGATTAATTGGAGTTTAACTGAAGATAGTTCTGAACCAACTTGTCCTGTGGTCTCATTTGAATATTAGGTGAAGTAGATGTGCTAACCATCAGCACAAAACTGATGATAAACTGATCAATGTTAAAGGACCAAGGATTGATCCCTGAGGTACGCCATGTGTGAAACTGATAAAGGTGGATTGCTGTACTAATCTGTCTCTTCTTCTTCTCTCCGTCTAGTTGTTTCAGAGCTCTTCATCTCCGGCCCGTGATATGAGACTGAGAGGGCCTAAAGTAGTCATCGCTAAACCAGGAAGTTATCACCGCCCCACTCGAGCATCTGGCCCCGTGATAGGAGGACACCGATACTGGCAGAGCCAAATGCTGCACCCCGACTCCGCCGGGTCGCAAGAAATGCACGTGAATTCTCGCTCCGAGCGGTCTCCACGACGACACAGCCCAAGTTATAGGAAGGCTGCTCACACATCTCCACAGCCGCAAATCAACCCGTCAGGGTTACTAGGAGTATCTCTCTCAAAACTCAGTAATTTTAGAAACTTGAAGGGGAAAGGAGGAGCGTCACAGAAAAAAGCGGCTCAGAATAATAAGGCTGACCGGTAGAGCTGTGGGCGAGTACAGGTACACGAGGAGGTTTGTTGACAGACGTCCTATTAAGAAACTGGTGAGACTTCACTGAGGAATCTTTTCTATCCCCTTCCTGTTTTGAAACCCTGAGGTGAAACGTGCAAGAACTGTTTCACCTGGATTTATTTTGTGAATGTAGAGAAGTGCCTGACAGTGTATTGTACAAGCACATAGAGAACAGCCTGTGAGGAAAAAAATCAGGTGATATTTGTGTTTACAATCATATGCATAAAAAGGATAGCATGGATCCTTCCAGTTAGTTCATCAAAGGCACCAGGTATTGTGTAGATGATCAGTCAAAGCAGGTGTGGTACCCTATTTGGTCAGCTGTGATATTCCTTTCTGCCAGCTCAGGCACTTCAGTCTTGTAAAAAAAAACTCTTTGAACAAAGGTTTCTAAATTACCTCAACTGCTTTTATTCTTTTACTGTAATGTTTTGTAATGTCCAGCCTACACAGATTCCTGTGACTTGGCTAGTGGTGGTAAGAAAACAGGGCTATCATGTTGATGCTTTAAAAATATTTGTCAAATGTTGTTGATTACGCGTGTGGATGTAGCAACGGGCAGCGGTAAAAACACTGACGTGGGACCTTAACTGTATGCTGTAAATAAAAACACACATTGTTGTTCGACTAGTTTAGTAGTTGACTGATAATATAGAGTACAATCTGAATGTTTCGAGAAAATGTAACATATTGAAAGTGAAATTGTATAACTTGCACTCTGCAGCATCAGACATCAGGAAACAATCCAGTTTAATGTCTGTTGTAGTGTTTCAGTTTAATATGTCTGTGTATGAGCACAGTGAGGTGTGTTTTAGTGTGTCTCTTCTTGCCTGATATACTGCAGAAAAACAAGTGATTGTTGAAGGATGTCTTAAGGCCGTAGGTTGGGATTGGCACTTAAATCATCGTCTGACTAACAGGGTGGAGCTTGATCTTTTTTTTCTTTACTGAGATTTGTGAATGCAGCCTCATTGGTAGAACGGAGTTTAGTTGGGCAATAACAGGCACCAACAAAACCAACTAATGATATTTGAGAGGACACTGATGGAAACGTGACATTGCATTCTCACGAACTTCCTCCTCTGCTTACGATTCATTTTCCCTGTTTGATATGAGTACACTCACTTGCTTTTAAATTTAGAAAATAAGCAAATGTCATCTGACCAATGGTGCTACATCCTCGAGGTTTAGAAACTACGTATAACTACAAAAATGAGACATGATGAATAAATAAACTTCAGTATTGTTACTTGGAATTATTTATTTTTCTGTACCTTGATAAAGAAGTCGAAGGAATTTGCCTAAATACAGTCAAAAGTTTTAGGAGCAAACCTTAAGTTACTTTTAGATGAACTTGGTTTCCGTTTACTTCACTTTTATACAGTCTCTGCAGAAAGTATTCAGACCCCTTCTTGCTTTTTTTGCACACTTTATAGTGTTGCCCATTTCATTTCATTTAAATGGACCGTTCTGCACTCAATAAACCATACTGATGTTGCAAAAAAAAGTGTCTGAGCACTTTGCTGTGGCTCTCCGAGTTGTGGTCAGATGTTTTCCCTTTGTTTTATTAACCCCATAGACGTGTCTAGAATCTGATTGCAGTCCACAAGTGACTAATTGCTGGAAGTGAGCACAGTTATGCAAATCTGTGTCTATAAAGGAACAAGAATTTACACCATGTATCAGGAAGGAGACCAAAGTCTAGAGAACTCTGTATAGCCCCATGATAAAACAGGTGAGACATAAAGTAGGACAGGATTATGTATTCTGTTTACCACCATAACATGCATAAAACTATTTCTAAACTGTTCCAGGAGCATAATGGCCTCAATAGTTGTAAATCTGAGGAAGTGTGTAACCCCTCAGGTCTGACTAAATGAAGTCATTTATCAGGTTCCAAGGTGGATGTTGAAGAACCAGCACTTCATCAATCAAACCTTTATGACAGAACGGCTAGACAGAAAGTTCGTCAAACTGTATTTAGAGGTCTCTTGAGAGCATGAAGAAAACTATTATCGAATGAGTCAAAAGCCATTTGAAGTATTTGAACAGAATCCCGAGCACTACTTTTGTGGAACACCAGAGCACCATCACTGCACTGCAGCATGACGGTTGCAGCATCATGCTGAGAGGCAAGCGTCTCAGCAGCAGAAATACAAATTTAAAGGGAGAATGACTGCAGCCGAATACAGATTGTCATTGAAGAAAACCTGTTTGAAGGAACACGTGACCACAGACTGTACAAAACATGTTTTGACTTAATCGTTGTGGGTAATTGAGCGTAGACTGATGGAAAGTTAAAAGCGTGTCTGAATACTTTACCGAAGCGACTGCATGTGCATTCATGTGTTTTGCGTGTGTACTTTAGATATACCTGGTCAGTGCACCAGTACCATGTGGCCAGTATGGTGAGCCCCAGAGTCATGCCGGGCCAGGGCAGGTCTCCGGTTACGGCATCTCTGAACAGGTGCATGGCGTCCTCCCGTGGCAGGTGACAGGTACTGTTGGGTATAATCTTACTGGGCACCGCTATGCTGTACACACGCTCCAGGTTTCCGTAGCCACCGATTTTATTGAAAGCTATGGATACAAATTTTCAGTTATCATAAACACATCAGCAAGTTGGTGTTTGTGCTTTTAAATAATGGAGATTACCCCTACCTGTAATTGTTAGGATTATAGCACCGACAATCATGATAAATGTCTGTAGGGTGTCGGTGTAGATGACAGCAGCGAGACCACCTGAGAAAAAGAGTGTGTCAATCAACCAAAGGATTCATTTTGAATAAAAATATACTCTAATCTACACTATGCCATGAGAAAATAGTGGGGAAAAAGCACATATTTTACCAGTCGAAATCTATCAGTTTAAATGGAGGAAATAAGAAAATTTCCCCCTTTAAATAAGCTACAAATAGTGAATATTTGGCATTTCTGCTCGCCTGGTAACTTAAAAGATTATGTAATTGTTGTTGATTAAACAGGCCAGGTTACTTATCTTTGCCTGGCTTATCTTTGTTTCTCTAGTTGAAGGAATGACTAAGGACAATCAAGCAATAAGTGTCCAGCTTATCACCTTAGTTTGGTGTTTGTTTGTGGCTACCTGCAATAGTGTAGAGAGCAGTGACCACCAGCATGAGGATGGTGGACACGTAGAGGTTCCATCCCAGACACACCTGAACAAACAAGGCTCCAGAGTACAGGTCGGTCTGGTGGCAGAAACACAACCAATGTGTTTAGAGTGCAGGCAAAGATTTAATCTCACAGCAAATTCTTCTGCCACCAGTTAGGGCCTTAAGCCAGTTCTTGGTGTGTGTGTGTGCTTGTGCGCGACGTTGTCCTACTGATATCTTTGTGAAGACGGACAAGAGCAGTGACAGGACAGCCAGGTAGGTTCGGATCCTCTCTCCTCCAAAACGTCGTCCCAGGTATTCAGGCATCGTCACGATCTGAACACAAACATTTTGTCATCTTCAGCACTAAACTAAACTGCTAAACTGCGGAGGGAAAACTTTGAAAGCTCGAAATGATTTCGCCAGGTCAGTATTATCTGCCAGTCAGCAGATTCTGACTGTGGGTAAGTTTGGGTGTTCTCAGTTCCAATTTTCAAATCTAATTATGAAGCAACAAAGAGACACTGAGTAATTTATGGTCTTTCTTATTAGAAGTGAGTGCAGCTCAGTGTAACACCCTGTTGGGGAATTTGCAAGGCTTGTTAGGGAAAAGTCTCTTGGCACCTTAAGGGACCTGCAAAACCAGCCTTAACAAGCAGACGTGCACTCATGTGTGTGCACCCGTGTGTGTGTGTGTGTGTGTGTGTGTGTGTGTGTGTGTGTGTGTGTGTGATAGCATCAAACCAACCCCCGAGGAGATGTAGACAGGGACGAACACCCAGGCCAGAGCCAGCAACACATAGGTGGCCTGAGAGGAAGAAAGGACGGAGACAGAAAGAAAACAAAAGGGTTTGACTACATGGTTCACAGCTCAAGAGGAAGAATCTCACCGGACAGACGGCTGTAAAACATTTAACTCTTTAGGAGCGTTTGTTTCACGGACTGTCTCATGTCTCTGGTCCTTGTATTGCATTTGGACTAAAAGAGCTGTGCTGCTGCTGCCCTCTTCTGCACGCCGCCTGTTACAGCCGTTGAAGCTAAACTCACAATGCCAGCAATTTAAGAACTGGTCTAGACAGCAATTTAGTAATTAGGGAGGTATCTATTTCAATGTCCAACATATTTATATAAAGATTTTGTCTAGATGCATAATGGAAAATAATGATGTTTTTGTTGTGTCTAGCCAGCACACCACAAAGAAAGCTTGTAAACAGATTAGCCGGCTCTGCCTCATTCCACTTTACAAGGTGTTTCTATTGTCGAATGATTTAAAATCTCATGTTTGTTTTGTTGAACGATCAAATGGCTGCTTGCCCAGGCTTTCTCACTCACATTCCACTCGAAGCCAGCGACTGCGATGCCTCCAGCTGCTCCGGTCCCAGCCAGGCCGATGAACAGGCCCGAGCCCTCTGAACTGGCGAAGAGAGACGACCCGATCTGTGACAGAATAAGCGCGCAAGATCTATTACTTGGATAAAAGTAGCAATGCAACAATGTAGAATGACTTCTTAGTTATGTAAAAGTGTTTGTAGTGCTGATTAGATGTTAAATTGATTTCCCCGTTCTCAAATAACCCACGAGTTTCAGTCTCCTTTTTCTTCCACAGTTACAACATTTAAGGCATATTATTAGTATCTAAGTTATAAAACAAATCCTAATGAACACATGTTTGTGATTACTTATGTATATAACGTGCCGCTTAAAAGTAATTTTACGTATCAATTCAAATTTTTGTCTCATCCATCTACAAAACATTGTCCCAACAGCCTTCTGGCTTGTTCACATGATGTGCAAACTGCAGATGTCCGGAAATGTTCTTTTTGGATAGCAGTGTCTTTGTCCTTGCCACTCTGCCATGCATGCACACCATGGATGTTCAATGTTCTCCTGATGGTTGATTCATGAACATGAATGATAGAGGCGTTAGAAAATACCCTGTCTGACTATTATGAGCCTGGCTTCTGAAGTGATCTTTGTTGGTTGAGTTTAAAACAAGGTTAAGTTTGAGCAGTTGTCCTCCATTTGTTCACAATCTGTCTGACTCTGGATTTGTGGATTTCAAACTCTTTAAAGATGATTTTGTAACATTTTCCCACCTGATAATTAACAACAACTCTTTTTCTGAGGTCCTCAGAAAGCTCCTTTGTCCGTGCCATTATACACTTTCACAAACATGTGCTGTGAAGAGCAGATTGTGACAATGCTTTGATTCATTTTAAATGACATCTGAGTCTTATTACACTGATTGGAAACACTCCTGAACGGATAGACTCTAATTTGACCCTGAAATTAACCTGTAATCCTGGATTACAGAACCTCACAGATATGTAATATTGGCTCATTTTCCTGAATAAACAAATACTAATATTTCAGATTAATTTGTTTATGTGTGCTCTCTTTGTCTACTTTCAGGACTTGTGAGATAATCCATTGATGTTTTCAGTCATTTTTATGCAGAAATGTAGAAAGTTATCTGGTAGCCACTTAAATAAATCATTGTACCTCCAACCATAAAGTCAGATGGTTTTCCCAAAGATATTGCACAGCTTTATGAGACGTAATACACTTTGTTATTGTATACATACAATGAAATTATGTTTGGTGAAGATCAGCAGGACAGGAAAAGCGAGATATGACATAGCTGTAGCTCAGACAGATTTAAAATTTTCACTGTTTCTGTAATTCCAGTCTATTTCCTTAGTTCTATTTCATTACTTTTGATTTATAGGTTTATTGAAATGTTCTGCCTCGATGGTTGCTCCCTGTCCTGCTGCAGCCTCAGCTCAGATCTTATCATACCATGATCACACACGCAGACACTCACCGGCCACCAGGCCATGTCCCGCCCAGCCAAGAAATATCCACTCAGTGTATTTCTGCTCACCCTGCATGATGACTGACAGAGGAGACACGGGAAACCATGAGCATCCACTCAAAGTGAATCAGGATGAAACAACACACACACATATATATGAAGTTCTGACTCTTACCCAGATGCCAACAGCGAGGTTGAGAAGAAAGTAGGTTGCTATGACGATAATGTCAGAGATGCTGAAGGACTGCGACAGGGCGTAGAAATTGACGGTAGAATTTGACATCCTCAGAGTTTTGAAGGCAAGGAAACACCCACACACACAGATTTACACTCCCACAATCTAAATCTTCTTTTCCCTAAACACCGAGAAGGACACGTCACATTCCCTAAAACAACTGTTAACAACTACACTGTCTGACACAGAACATTTACACTTGCCATTCGACACACACACACACACACTCTCCAGCTCTGCCGTCTGAACTAAAAGTTACCAGAGAGCCTGAGACACAGCGTTACATGTATGTGTGAAGAGGGCAGTCCGTTGGTTGAATTGATGATTAAACACATCACCTTAATGTGGCACCTGCAGCGCTGACACACACACATCGTGCTAGGGGATAATGGAGTGCACGGTGTGGCTGAGCAGTGGAGTAGAGCAGATGCTCATGTGGACCAGAGTCCACGCTGACGCGCACACAATCAGAAACACACACACAGATGGTCAATCATTGGCGATGACAAGTTTATAATCATTAGCGTCTAAACACACATGCATCTTCTGGTAAGTGCTAAGTAGGGTCAGAGAAAGTGTGTATGAGATCCATTTCGGTTAGGAAGTCATCAGTAAGTCTTGATTTTTGTTGCATATTATAAGCAAAGCTATCATTCCCTTCAAGGTGGGTAAAGGATGAGGAGCCAGATATTAGAGTCAAGGGTTGAAATTGTATTCAAGATTTCTTTATTGTCAATTTCCCTTTATGTTCACGGCATACAGAAACTTTGAAAAAACGTTTCTCTCTCAGCATAAGAATAAAAATCTAAATGAACTAAATGTAAAGGAATAAAACAAGATGAGCAGAGTTCAGCGCCCTGACAGCCTGGTGGAGTGGGCCCGGAGGCTCCGGTACCTTTTCCTCGATGGCAGGAGACTGAAGATGGGATGTAAGGGGTGGGAAGAGTAACCGGCAATGGTGATGGCTCTGTGAGTGAGGCGGGTGTGGAAAATGTCTGTGAGGGAGGGCAGAGTGGCACCGATGATTTTGCTGACTGTTCGATGACCACACTGTGATGCAGCCAGTGAGAATACTCTCAAAGGTGCCCCAGTACGAATGAGTCCTTGATGGGGGCGTGGGACTTGAGGCGTTTTTGAGCCCTCTTGGCCAGTGATGTTGTGTTGTTAGTCCAGGAAAGGTCTTGTGAGATGTGCACCCCCAAGGAACTTGCTCACCCTCTCCACAGCAGCACATTCGCTGGTCAGCGGGGGGATGCTGGGGGTGACCTCTCCTGAAGTCAACAACAATCTCTTTAGTTTTCAGTGGAGAAAACTAAAGATATGCAGCTGAAAAGACATAACACAAGTGTGTTTATAAGGAAATACAAGAAGAAACACATAGAAATATAGCGATGTTTGGGAACTTTACAGAGAATAAAAAATGGTTTAATGGTAATTATGGTATAGATTATTAAGATTGTTGTCTTTTATTTTGTTTTTTCAATGACTTGTTTCAGATCTTTTGTTTTTTATTATTGACAGATGTGTAACAATGGAGAAATGAATGGAGAGTGTGGGGTGTTTCCTGTATTGTAGTGGTCAATTTCTATCAAAAGTGGTCCAAAACACTAAAAGCAGTGAACCGACAAGTGGGAGATGGGAGGTCCGTGGGATTTGACCTGACATTATTTTATTTTATTTTTACTAGTGGTTTTCAATAGTGTTTATTTTTATTTTTGTGTACAACAGCTAAGGTGACCAGGCAATTTCCCTTGTGGATCATTAAAGTCAGACTCTAAGTATAAATAAAAGAAAAATTTGATGCTTGTTATGATTGAAACTCTCAGAACACCCAGTGCATCTTAGTTTGTTTTGTACGGAGCTGTGTAGCTACAGACCAGTTAGAGTCTCCATGCTGACTCCATTGATCAATGGACAAAGGAGGCCCTGTCTCTTGTATCATGTTTTCTTTTACATCAAGTGGATAGCCAGGTGTGTCTGCTTCGTTCACCTGGGGAACGCTTACCTGGGGATGCACTATGAGAAGAAGTAAAGACTGTGAAGGCAGTGTGATGCTGTGGGCAAATCTCTTGTGGATGTTATTGAGACACGTACCAAAGCGCTGATGCTGACTGAACACAACCTCTCATGGTTGTGGCCTCTTTCATCAGGATAATGCCACATTGCAGAACTAATGGTTCAGGAATGATTTAAGGAACACAACAACAAGTTTAAGCTTTTGACTTGGTGTCCAGATTTACAAGATCAAACAACACAAACAAGTCTGATCCATGGAGACACCACCTCGCAGCTTACAGGACTTAAAGGATCTGCTGCTAACATCTTGGTGCCAGATACCACAGCACATCTTCAGGGATCTAGTGGAGTCAATATAAGGCAATATAAGTTCATAACGTTACGGCTGATGTATACTTTTACACAACTGGATATGGATATAACATAATTTGAAGACATGTTTTATTAATTTTAATTTTTCCTAGATTTGGAGCAAAACTGTCCTCAAAAAGAAAAAGCGTTCTTTTACTTGTGTGTACTTGATCCGGGTAATGTCCTCTGTACATTTTTCACACAACATGAGACGAACATGAGAGGACGAGAAGTCCAAGGGGAAGAGACGACGAGAGATGAGTGAGTTTGCTTTCGTGCTCCCTGATGTGAAATTAACTCAGTGTCACACACAGACTGCCGGCCCAGTGTTTGTCTGCTGCATGGAGCAGATGGTGGCAATGGAGACACCCTGACGTCACACTCATCATCATTTATCTCTCTCTCTCTCTCTCACACATACACACATAGACACAACACTATGTTACAGCTGAACATCCCACCAGACGTTTTTAAGTAAACATCAGTGAAAAGTTAATTATCACCCTATATGTCTAAATAGGTTTATACACCTCCGTTAAGTCAGTAAGTGGAAAAGGCCTAATAACAGGAGCTTAATACACATTTTTCCAACATATACTTTATGGGTTATGTATTCATAGGTATATGTTACCTATTGTATTGGATGAAACTGAGATTATATAATTAAGAGTCTCCAATACTCAATGAAACAAAGATAGCTTAATTAGGAGAATTAAGTTTTTTATATTCAATAATTATTTTTTCTTTGGGTATGTGCTCGTAAACTGGTAAGATTTTGTTCAGAAAATATTTAGCTATTTGAATTTTCAAGGTCTCATTTGTGAAATCAAAATCGACTTCCTCCAAAGACAAAGTTCATTAATTTTAAACATATATATTAAACATATTAATTAATGTTTTTTCTTTAAAGTTGAGTCTTAATCTGAAGTTAAGACGAAGTAATTATTTATATTATTTACAGTTCAGTGACAAAATGTATTTAGCTCGACAGACTGAATATTTAGCTGCGCTGTGCATGATGGGAATTAAATTTCAGTAGCCAATCAGAAGAGAGGATTCCCGTGACCCCGGATGTAATACTTCACAAGAAAAAAATTGCCGGGAAATCTCTTCTACTATAGAGCTGCTACGCCGAAGACGGGAAGGAAACATTCATGAAAACGGAATTTCACGCTTTATATTTGTTTGGATAAAGTGTCAGTCGTGTCTCTGGTTGTTTCGTTTACATGTACGAACAGAAATGGACGAATATGACGAACTATTCGAGATACAGGACGACTTCGAGGAGCAGTTCGCCGACGAGCTGGAGGCGATGGCTGAGATGGAGGGTGAGTCAAAACAAGCTCAGGTTTGTTTTCCTCAGCTAACAAGGCGAATTAAACTCCGAGTTAACCGTGCTTTTATACTCAACAAGTTCAGACATTAACATGAAAGATTCCAGGTGTATCTCTGTATCTAGTTCTTATTATATTTTGCAGGACACCTTGTTATTCTTGTGACTAGAGATAGTCTTTTGGGACTCTATGTTGTATGTTTGTGGTCGTTTTCATCCTGCAGAATGACGCATTTACAGATCAGAGGTCTATCTATTCAAACTGCATGCTGGATTAGAGTTAAAAACATATAACATGCATGAATCCTCTGCATGTTTCCAAATAAACACAGACTTTTTGTTCCGTATTTGTGGTCTTATTTAATCTTGGAGGCACATATTCTACATCATTTGTATTAATACAGTAATGTAAAACCTGTGTAACACTAGTTGCATTTGAAACAAATAAGATTAGACTTTATTTTTTGCAGAGGGGAAATTCAGTTATTACTCCAGCAGGTGCGAATTTGAAAGTATATTTATTTATTTGATAGTGACAGTGCACATTAATGAACATCTATTCAGACAGCAATAGACATAAATATGCTGGATTATAGCAACAGTGCTGATTTGCATCCGCAGTCCCTAGGCAGGTAACACAAAAATATGATAAGACTTAGGACAGGACGATAGATCACAATAAGAGCACACCACAAGACAGTACATTACTAAGATATATGTGTGTGTGTGTGTGTGTAAATATAAATAAGATAAATACGAAAAAAAATATATAATAAAAAATATGTTAAAAATATTTATGGATGTACTGAAATGAAGTTAAAATGCACAACAATAATAGCCTGTACATCATGAATGTCATGAGTCCTGCCAATGAGATGCATTGTACGACTGTCTGTGTTCTTGAACATCTCAGAGGAGTCCACCAAGCCGGGCAAACGTCAGAGTCGGGGTCCGGGAGACGACATCTCAGACATCGAGCACCTGCTGGTCGATCAGCCCACCAGTGAGTTCACCCTCTTTGTGCATGTGTGTCTTGATGTGTTCGGTCATTTTTGTAACTTTAAATGTAACGTGTTCGTTTCAGCTCCAAAGGCGAAGCGGCAGAAGCAGGACAACGGTGTGTCCAAGCGACTTTTCAACGCGACACAAACTCAAGAGAGCAAGAGAGTCCCGTCGCAGAGTGATGACATCACGCCGCCGTCGTCTCCAGAGCAATATGAGCCCTCTCACACCTTCAGGTAGGAGAAATTAAAAAAATTATGATGGTTGATGCAGTGTCTTAGTATTGGGGCCGAAGAACCAGACAACAGTCACTAAATAAGAAATTTATTGTTATTTAAACAAAATGTTGACTTGAATACCACACACATAAGATACACTGAAAAGCAATACATGTAATACGTGAAATATGGTAGTGTGTTTTAATAGAGGCATTAAAGCACTTGGCAGCACAAAGGAAAGCTGAGGACTGTAGACATCTCTGTCGTAGACATCATTATCATTTTGAAACTGAAACAAAACAATTATGTTTTTGATTGACAGACAAATAATAGGTGATCATTTTGGTATAATGATTCATAAAGTAGGAATTTAGCAAAGAAAAATGTCAAACATTTGTTCACTTATAGTTTCTTGGATGTAGTTTGAATACCACTGGCTCATTTGAGTCCTCAAAGAAAAAAAGTCTGATTTTAAGCATGTAACAGTGAGCTCACAGAGTAAACTGTGATGGCCATTTATCGCTGTTGAATGATAAACCTGTAAAAACATAGAATATACTATTGTCGTAGTACAACCTATCTCTGAACTTGCTTGTGTGTTTCAGGTCCACCCAGACTGCGTTGGATATCAGCGGCTTTGCTGCGATCCCCGAGACACCCAGCCGACCTCCTACTGTGACTCCAGCATCGCTGTTTGTGCTGAAGCGACCTCCGATAGAGGGAGAGTATATCACTGTGACGGATTCATCAGGGAGTCGGGTCTACCTCAGACAGAAAGAAGACACAGAGACAAAGGTCAGCCCTCCCTCAGTTATTCGTCTGTGTTGTTGAATCAGTTTGGGCAGCAGCTCTTCCTAAACTCTTGTTGACTTTGACTTGCCTGCCGTGTGCTGGTGCTAGTTTGGTTTATATACTCCCAACTGCTTGTGTGTCTCCAGACAGTCGACTCCAGACTGGTACCAAACCCCTGGGGTGGACTGGGACTGCTGGCAGTGCCTATAGGAGTCCTGAGAGAACAAGAGGCAGAGAGGGTGAGTGACTTAACACCTGCAGCACAATGTAACACTATAAACAATACATTCCCACAGCAAGAGTAAAATAATCAATGCAGACAGTATTTTGTGTCATTACCCTGATCTGATCAAGTATTCATTTGCAAACATGAATAGACATTTTTGATACTACAATAAGTAATAAATATAAATTTGTGGATGTTTTTCCGTCCACTAGATGATGCTGTTGAGCTACAGTTGAATCACATGCACAGAATATTACAGTCCTTCATCTGCAAAGACCTGCGTTCACTACTTTGACTCAAGACACATTTATTTTCAGTTAAAAAAATGGCAATTTATGTTATCACAATACTACAATATAATACAGTAATGTAGTATCGTAAATAAGTATCGTTGTGCTTTGGTGCTTAGTAGAAACTCTAGAAATAATTTTCAAAGATTAAAGAGAGTCTTAGGGTATAAATTAGTATGTGTGTGACAGTGGATTGCGAAGGACGGATAGTGACAGATACACCGATCAGGCATAACATTATGACCACCTTCCTAATATTGTGTAGGTCTCCCTTGTGCCTCAAAACAGTTGTGACTCATCAGAGAATTGGACATGGACCTTCTGAGGGTGTCCTGTGGTGTCTGGCAGCACAATGTTGTTAGTGGGGTCCTGTGGGTTGAAGGGACAGGTCTCTGTGGATCAGGCTTGTTCCAGTGCATCCCACAGATACTTGATCAGTTTGGGATCTAGTGAATTTGGAGGCCAGGTCAACACCTTGTGATGTTTTTCATGTTTTTTTTTTGTTTTGTGTTTTAGTTGTTCTTAACCTTTAGTTACTTCTCCTGTCAGTGGTTTTAATGTTGTGGTAGTATATATAGTTTCAGTCCCATGGTGAAAGATATTTTTGTATCTTGCACTGTTGTTCCCTGCCGCTGTAACACAAAACACAGTGGTAGATTGAGACAGAGGAGCAACAGGACATCTGAAGACCAAATGGATGTAATAATGAATATTATTACAGGGTTAAATCCAAGGACAAAACGGTCCATTTTCATGAACTGCCTATGAAACAGAGGATGGTTCCGCTTTGATCTAAACATCATTTAATTGTCTTGTCTTTCTTTGTGATCATGCAGCGTCACCAGCAGGTTGTAGAGGAATCCCAGCGTCTCTCAGACCTGTTGGCTCGGTAATTCACGTCCTGTCTCTTTCACAGAAATGTCAAAGAACAACAATTACATGTAGTAAAAATGAGTTTTAATTGTCTGTTGGGATCTGTGTCCCATTCCAGCAGTGTGAACGATGTGATCGCTGAGTCTGAAAACGCACAAGAAGAAGAGAACGAGGATCCTGAGGACACAGAGGGCAGAAAGTCTCGACTGTGGGTGGACAGATTTTCTCCACGCCACTACACAGAGCTTCTCAGCGATGACGTAAGTGATGTTTAGTGCTGCTACAC
Organism: Chelon labrosus; assembly: GCF_963514085.1. NCBI lineage: Eukaryota > Metazoa > Chordata > Actinopteri > Mugiliformes > Mugilidae > Chelon > Chelon labrosus. Next base: position 13,798,022 of record NC_140338.1, read on the forward strand.
GATGTTAAGACCTCATGCTTTCTGTATAAGTGCATAAAGCTTTTGACTGTTTCATTGCAGTTTACCAACCGCTGTCTGCTCAAGTGGTTGAAACTTTGGGACACCGTAGTGTTCGGAAAAGAGAGGAAGGCCCGTCCGGCCCGAACCGACAAACAAGCTGTCAGCCAGAACTCGTTCAAACCCAATCAAGGCAATCAGAATCAAAATCGCTTCAAGAGCAAGATTGAGGTGACAGAGGAGCTACTGGAGGCCGAGCTGGACCAGTACAAACGACCCAAGTTCAAGGTAGAAGAGCTTCACTGTCTTATGCATTTCGATTTAATGACCTTTAGTTAACACAAGGTATCACGTATTTGTGGTCTCTCTCTAGGTGGCATTGTTGTCTGGCCCTCCAGGTTTGGGGAAGACCACTCTGGCTCACGTCATAGCAAAGCATGCTGGGTACAACGTGGTGGAAATCAATGCCAGGTTAGACAAACCGAATCAAAACCGATCAAATGAAAGCAGTAAATAGTTGTAGTCCTCCTGTTTGAGCTCAGTGGTACTGTTGATGTTTGTGCAGCGATGATCGCAGTGCAGAGGTGTTCCAGAAACGCATCGACACAGCCACACAGATGAAGTCAGTTTTAGGAGCCAACGAGAGGCCGAACTGTCTCATTATTGATGAGATCGACGGAGCGCCTGCGGTACGTTCGTCACGTGGTTTAAATATCAGCAAAGACCAGCTAAATACCGTGAGTGGGATTGCAGTCTTTTTTATAAATGTGTCCCTCTTGTCGTGCTCTGCAGGCTGCCATCAACATACTGTTAGCGGTTCTGAACAGGAAGGACGGACACGCTGGGGACGCCGGTGCTGAGACTGCCAAGAAGAAAAAGAAGAAGGAGTCCCCCCTGCTTCGACCAATCATCTGCATCTGTAACGACCTGTAAGGGACTCTGTGATGTTTAACAGCAGCTTTAAAGTGGGAACTGCACACTGATCAGGCATAACATTATGACCACCTTCCTAATATTGTGTAGGTCTCCCTTGTGCCTCCAAAACAGTTGTGACTCATCAGAGAATGGACATGGTCCTTCTGAGGGTGTCCTGTGATTGTTAGTGGGTTGAGGGGAGGGGGCCTCTGTGGATCATCCCACAGATACTTGATCAGTTTGGGATCTAGTGAATTTGGAGGCCAGGTCAACACCTTGCGCTGTTTTTCATATTTATTGAGTTGTTCCTAAATCATTTGTGTCAAGCTGCATCCTGTCCAAACGTTTCCCAGCAGAACACTGAATTGTCACAAGATGGTCAATGGTATTTACCGTCAGTGGTTTTAATGTTGTGGCTGATCTGTGTATGTTAGTCATTGTGTATTTGTGGGCATATAACTTTTAAATGTTGTGTTTTATTTTTTGCTTATTTCTTGTAGTTATACTCCAGCTCTTAGACCTCTCAGGCAGCAGGCCTTCCTCTTAACCTTCCCACAAACTCAGCCTTCCCGCTTGGCACAGAGACTGGCAGAGGTCAGCACACACACTCAGAGAAGTAGATGAACATTTCTGAACACAGTGACAATCTCTCTTTTAATATTGAGTTCTTCTGTGCAGATCTCCCTCCGACAGGGGCTGAAGGCAGACTCAGGCACTCTGATGTCGCTGTGTGAGAAGACGGACAACGACATCCGGTCCTGCATCAACACGCTACAAGTGAGTGGAAGCACTGCGAAGGAGTTTCTGTCTGTTGTGTGATGCATTGCAATCATATGTTTAACATTAAATGTTTTTCTCTGTTTAGTTCCTCCATAGTCGCGGTCACAAGCAGCTGGACACCAAGACAATCCAGTGTGTTAATGTGGGGCAGAAGGACCAGAACAAAGGCTTGTTCCATCTGTGGCAGGAGATCTTCCAGTTGCCGCGAACAAAACGGTACCGTTGGTCCGTCGTTGAGTAACTGAAGGAGCCGACTTTAACCCTGCTGCCCTTCTGCTAGTGTTCAGTTTAGTGGGATCCATAATTGTTTGCATCTTTCTGTGAATCAACTGTGAAATCTAAGGATGTCAAAGTATCTGCTGTTCTTAAAATGTATTGACTTTTGATTTCTCTAAAACAAAAAGGTCCTACAGCCTTATTTAAAATATGTGGATCAGGATTTAAGTATTATCTTATTTTTATTACATTAATCTATCCTCTGTTGCATGTTGGTGGTTTTAGTTCAGATTTAATTTCATTATTATTACAGTTCATTGTTGCCAAGTCATAACAAATATGGTACAAATATTAGTACATAAATAAATGAATAATAATCCCAGGCCTTTCCTCTTTCCTGTAAAATAAGTTTTAAGTTCCATTCTATGTGGTATTAAAATGCGTTTAAATTCAATAAGTGAACTCTCTAGAGACCCGCCACAACAAAGAATCATCTCTGGACTACAGTAACTTAGTTGTCTGTGTTTTCCAGGAAACGTATTGGTCAGGGGTTTGAGGAGGCACCGGGTTCAGGAAGAGGAGCTCAGAGGTTTGAGCAGATTCTACATCTGGCTTCATCTAGTGGAGAGTATGATAAGGTTTCTCAGGTAAGAAACCTCCTAATGTGTTACTGTGCCGCAACATTGTCTGTAGTCTCTGCTCAGGAAACATCTGAAAACAAAAAACAAAACAGAAATTCATCTATAGTATATTCCTGGTTTGTAAAACATTGTGTCTCTTTTCTCCTCAGGGTCTGTATGATAACTATCTGTCCATGCGGGTGAGAGACCCTAACATGCACAGTGTGTGCGAGGCTCTGGATTGGATGTTGTTCTCAGACAGGCTGAACCAAGTCATTTTGCATGGGCAGAACTTCACCCTGATGAAATACCTGCCCTTCCTGTCCGTCAGCTTTCACTTCCTGTTTGCTCACACACACGTGCCCCGCATCAGCTATCCCCACAGCCAGCACGAGGTACTAGTCTTCTACATACTGTGACACAAAGGATAAAAAGACACAAGCAGCATAATATATTTCATGCTATATGTTTGAGTCATTGTTGTGTCCCCTCCAGGCCTCCACACGTCTCCTCAGCAGCAGGAACGCTTTGTCCACCATGTTGGCTGACATCCCGGCGTCCATCAGAACGAGGATCAGCCAGCTCAGCCTGACCCTTGATATACTCACACTGCTCCTCGACATCATTTGTCCCAAACTACGGCCTGTAAGTCAGAGCATATGTGCTGTAGCAGCTGGGATCCTAGATTAGATTTTCCTGCTCTGGGTCCATTTATCAGATAAAATGACAATTAAAACAGTAAAACATCTCAACAGAATTCAACAGTAACACAAACTGCATCCTCCAATAAGTTCAGAAGCTCTTTGAAACAATTAGACTTCATACTTTTTAGCTCAGTGTACCAATTAAACTGGTAACTGGGTAGCTCTCAAACTTATAACCAACTACACTGATATGGGTGGAGGTTCAGAAGACAAATTAGAGGGAAAAAATAAATACTTGTCTCATAGAAATGTCAGCGATGGTGTCTCTGATCTTGTGTATTTCTTCCAGGTGAATCCGCAGCTATTCAGCAGCAGAGAGAAAGAACAAATGCGTGACCTGATCAACACCATGCTGGCCTACAACCTCTCGTACAGGCAGGACCGCACACCTGAGGGACAGTACACATACGTCCTGGAGCCGTGAGTACACACACACTTGCACTTCACCGTGTCGTGCATGTGGACTCATGCAGAGCAGATATGTGTATGTCAGGTGTTGAAGGTCACTACTCTTGTCCACACTGTGGTTCTCTGCATGAAGGCTTAGAGAATAATCCCCTTAACACCTGCTGTGTGTGTGTGATGGTTGCGGTGCTGAAGCTGGGTAGAGAGCGGTAAAGCCTCACCGGTGGATGGACAGAGATGAAAGGATGAAGAGGTTAAGTCGGACCGATTAATGGAGTTGAGCAAGGCGGGAATATGTATCGATAACGCAGGAGGCCATCAGGAATATCCAGGTGGAACTTTGGACTACATTTTAACTCCGGAGACATTTGTCCGCAGCTGACCCTCTGAGCCATGCCGACCCAGGCCAAGGACCGAAGTGCCCAGCAGGGCTCCTTCCTGCAGGCTCGCTGTGACGAGGTTCTGGTCACCAACGACTGGGGCCTGCCTTTAGTGCTGGCTCTGCTGCTGCTTCTTCTCATCTACACTTTCCTGTACCTGCCGTCTCTAGCGCACCACAACACCACTCTCTGACGACTCATGGATTAAGACATGGTTGTTAGCGTAAACATTTTACATCACAGGCGCAAAAGGATTTATTGATCGGACTGCTCTGGTTCTCTGGCTGAAGAAGCTTTAAAGAACTGATTTATGCCTTAAACAAGTACCTCTATCTTTGGTCTGTTGCGGTGTCGTCTATCCTCTGTGTATGAGGAATGTGTGATTCAGTCACATGTTAGAATTGGGTCATATCATGTCTGCCTATACTTTGAGCTCCAAATAATGACATGCTGCTAAAATTTAAGATATTGTTAGTATCCTCTTAGCTGTGCAGTGTTTAATTTAAGTATGTATTCCTTTAAAGTGTTCAAAGTGATGCTGATAACATTGAATAAATTAGAGTGATAACCTGCCATAAATAGCTCACTGTGTCATCCAACTGTTTTTAGTTTATTCGTGTTAATCCGTGAGGCACTGAGTAAGATTTCACAGATGTGTGTGTTGGTTGGAGCTGGAGATCAGCGGTAAGAGGATTAAGGTTTTAGAGAGTGACAGATTCAGGGTTTTATTCTGGAAAACATGAACCACAGCACCAAAAGTGGAAGCTTTTTGTTTATTTTGTTTGCCATTTAACAGGGTTCACATCCGTGTCAGTGGCATCGCGTTATGAGTGCGTTGTCTTGTTTGTGTTGAGCCGTGTGTGTATTTGTGTGGCAGGCGTGTTGAGGAAGTGGTGAAGTTCCCGGGCTTGCCTCCGCGCCGCCAGCTGACGTATCAGGCCAAACAAACCATCAGCAGAGAGATGGAGCAAGAGAAGATGAGGAGGGCCGAGCAGATGATTCTGCAACGAAACCCTGTAGCGGTGAGACACGAGAACAGTTCTACCCAGCAGACTGCGGCTTTGTTGTAAACGGCACAGGTCAGCGTGTGTCTGTGTTAACAATGTGATGTATTTACAATCTGTTTGATGCAGAAGAAGGAAGAAAAAAAGAGTGCCGGTCCTAAACCCACCAGGAACCATCAGCAGAGGCTGGAGAATATTGTCAAGCAGACCACGGTGGAGATAAGGGTGAGACACACAAACACAGACTCTCAGAGCTCTTGATAATAAGTATCTCTCAATCCGAGTCCTGATCTTATATAAACAAAATTTCCTCCCCAGGAGATTCACGAAGGCTTTTTCTTATCTTACTTGTATTCACATGTGCACTGTATGTCTGTATTAAGTCCAATAAATAGCGCTGTCAAAGTTAATGTAGAGCTCAGAGTGTAGCTTTTACCTTTAGAAGCTCCGGCAGATGTGAAAACCTGTGTCCTCTGTTACAGAAATATGTTGGTCATCCAACGCCATAAAGTCTGTAACCCTCTATGGAACAGAGGGGGTGATATATTATGTGGTGAATCCGGTTGGTAGTATGGAACGATGATCCTCTACTACCACCTCGCTAAACATCTACATGGCATAATTTACAAATTACTGTCTGGCTGACTTTATTTTCCAGACTAAAATGCTTCTTTAGTTACTTGATTTTGCTGCTTCTTCTTCTTCTTCGATGTTTGCCATCTTTGACACTAGCCGATCGCCATTAAAACACAAACATAGTTTTGGTTCATGGCAGGCCTAAAACAAATAACCACAGATCCAATCATTTAAAAAAAATGCCAGGATCGGCTCCAATACCACTCGGAACATTCCTAACGTGTAATGTACTCTGGTTGTCGGCCTTATCCACCCTCTTGTCCACATATGGTCACTTGAGGTTCTTAAAACCAAGATGGCAACTGCCAAAATGCCAAACTCAAGGTTTCAAAATGATTTGTGTCACCACTGTAGCTACATCCTTATTTTAGTAGTCTGTAGTCATAAAAACAAGGGATTGCATATAATAGCATATAAAGAATCTGCTCAATGGTCCACCTGTAAATTGGTGGAGTCTGTGAGTGACTGTGTTGTATGTTGGAGTTGCAAGGGAACAATCAGGGATGACTGATGTTTAATGTGCTCTGAGCTTCCTAGAGCTGTATGTGTTAGCTGAAGTCTGTAGGTGGAGCAATAGAGAAGCAGCCGCTGAACATCTTCTCTGAGTGAGCTGTCGTTATAATAGATCAGAAATGTAATCTCTGGAGGGCAGAAATGAGGGTAATGAGGAGCCACTGGGTTACTCTCCCTAATGGTGACTCTAGCAAATTAGGCTAATGATGGCTGGTGTGTGTGTGTGTGTGTGATTGTTCATTGATATTGACCTTGTTATTGAGGCCAGTCTTTTTAGAAAATGATTAACTTCATCCTCCTCATCGTGACTGTGTTTGTGTCCTACAGCCGGAGCTGGATTTCTTTGGTCGAGCGGTCGCCCCCAAACCTCAGAGACCACAGCAGTCCTTGGAGAAAGGTGATGTACAGTCTCAATGCTAAATGACATCAGAGTAGCTTTATTTATCCAAACCCCTAGAGAGCTCAGGCAGCCGAGGTGCAAACTGACGTACGATATGTAACGCCACCTGCATTTTCTCACACTAATATTAGCATATTATTATGTTGCCAACTGAGGACACAGCCTCTTTTTTATATATCTGGACACCAGCCAATAGAATAAACAAATTTGTGCTTTAGTTAAATTAGCTACATGTCTGTAGTCATATAGTCACTACAGATTCTGGACCAAATCAAAATGAAAGTAAAGTAGTTTGCTGTGTTCACACGTATCATAACACCCTGCTGAAAATAATAGACAACAGTGTCGCTCCTTCTCTGTCCTCCAACCCGAGGTAAGTATTGTCAAAGTAGTTATCAATCTAATCTCCAGTTATCACTTTTTTCTTCATCAGTAGTCATTGCTATTAAAAGTGAACCCATTAAAATGACTTCCTGAAAAACAGAACATCCAGGAAATTGATTGACAGGATAATCAGGGTGGAAAGGCAGAGCCGTGGCTGTTTGTGGGTCAGAGCAGGAGCGACGTCAGGACTGAATGCACTAAAAAAAGGCTCTGCTCCAAATCCTGTGTCCTGCTTCCCCTGTTGATTGCTCGGACCGCCATTTGAGTGTTTCTATATGTGGAGATATCTGCGTTGCTTCCTGTGACGCACTAACCTGAGTGAATACGCTCCTGACTGGTGATGTTCCCACTCTGTCTATGCTACAGTGGGCTGACTGCTTGTGTTAAAGGCTCACTTTACGTTTCATAGTGAACTATAGTTTTTTTAGCGGTCTAGCCAAAAACTTTACCCTCATGGTTGACTCTCACTAGTCTTATTGCGTCGTTTTCGGCAAAAATAATCATCTGTTCTCAGCAAAAAGATCTAAAAAATAAATAGACCCGATCAGTTAGTGACTGACTGGTGAACCTCATATTTCCTCTAAATCAATAAGAGAGTAAGTTTTGTACTTACTACACATTCATCAGATGGTCATCTCAAATTGATAATGTTTCTCTGTAACATAGTGGTTGTGTCTAGATAGGCTAACTAACATGTTGGGACAAATAAACGCGTCATAATATGTAAATGTATCTGATTAACACTGCAGTTTTATTGCTGCCTTCACATGAAGTCGTGCTGACCGCGTTCACGGGAAAAGTCTTTATGAGCAACCGCTTCTTGTTCACAACGTCGTTAGTGGAAATGTTCAGTAAGGTCCCAGTTCGTGGGTTTGTCACGTGTTTGCTAAGGTTTTCAGAAAGAGGTGGCAGAGGTGGATCTATGTAGATGTAGCTGTGTAATTATTTATCCTGTGGAGGGTCATGTGGAAGATATTCTGGACAGGTTGCCAGTCCATTATAAGTCAGACAGGAAAGAAAGATGAGCAATCACACCCACTGCACCAGTTAACCTACCATGTAATAAATATACTGTAATTTAGTCATATAATACAAAATACTGATATTTTAACCAGCCTCATCCTTTAAGTTACCTCATTGCACAATCTAAGGATCAAGGAAATTTCATGTATTTAAAAACCAGATTAGAGGAATGAATCAATATCAGAACTTTCAAATGAAGATTAACTTGAATTGGAAAATTGATTTTTTTAAAAATCCAGTTGTAAGTGTGAGTTCCTTTTGAGGGGAGCATATTTTTGCAGGTTTTCCATCCTTACTAGTTTTGTGAACGTGATATCTTTTCGGACACTTTGAGGGAATTTCGTAAAATTTGGTAAAAACAAAACATCGTCCAGGACTCAGTGATGAAATTATTATTGTCATGAATTCAAAATCTAAACTAAATTCCACACACGTCTAATATTGATAAACTGATGTCGTGGTTACTTTCTATATCCAGATCAAACATTATCTTCACTGTGACGTCATAATGTTAATCACTGCCGACTAATCAAGTTCAAAGACATTGTTAAGGGTTTGGAAAACTGCAGTTTCTGCATTTGAATAAAGTTTTATTGGATGAAGCAACTTAGCTTTTGCCGTTACACTGGAGGACCTACGACTGAACCGCTTTCTCTCTGCAGGTGAGAAGTGTCCAGTTCTTTCTATGGGAACGGCAGTGGGCAACAGTGACGTGTGGTTCCGGTTTAACGAGGGCATGTCCAACGCTGTCAGGCGAAACGTCTACATCAGAGAACTACTGTAACACACACACACACGCACACACCCACACACACGTACGTGACTGCCTCCGCTGTACTTGTTCCTCCTGTGTTGTGTGAAAGCATCCATGTCAAGACAAGATCCTGTTAAATTCAAAACAGTCTTTATTTGGATTGACGGTGTAAAGAGCCAATAAAAAGGTGTTGAACATTGCTCGGCAGTCCATGAAACCAAACCTCTAGAAAGCTACTAATTGCTGTACACTCGCACACACATTGGTCTTCACATAAAGTAACAGCATTCAAGAGTCTCCAAATAAATAAACATGAAAGTAGCAATAATATGTAGTCGTGTGAGAGACAGTGTGTGAGTTAGTGCAGCGTGGCCGTGTGGGAGTGCATGATTCTTTAGCTTATATGCATCCGTGATTGTGTGTGTTGTGTGTGTGTGTGTGTGCGTGCAAGTGTGTGACCATTAGAGGATCACACACTTGCCCTTCTCCACCCAGGGGTTGGCTCGCATCAGCTCAGGGTTCAGAAACGGATCTTCACAAACGCAACCCTCGATCCACTTTACCAGCCTGCAAATAAAACGCACACCGTCAGCAGAGAAACGACACTCGCTAACGTATCATATTTGTGTGTGAGTGTGTGTGTGTGTGTGGACAGCAGACACTCACTCGGTAACAGTGATGGAGGATTTCTCTCTGTTGATAGCCAGTTGATACTGAAGGCTTTCCACTTCTCTCCTCATCTGTGGGACGTCTAACTCCTCCATGATGCTTCTGTGATTCACAAAAACATAACCAATGAGAAATCACAGCTTAAGTAGAAGCACAGGCTTCAAAAAAGTCTTGTATTATTCTTATGTGTAAATGAAAATCCAATTAGCCTGTTTTTTTGGGGGAGATCGGTGATTTAAGTTTCATTTTTGGAAAGGCGAGAATGGCAAAATAAGCTGCAAGTTTGTCAGTATGTGAATAAGTTTTAAAGTCCCTAATAAGTCGCTCAAGTCATCTTCCGACCTTTCAGATAACCCATGATGATTGCACCGCGTTCCTACTCTCCGTCAGGATGTCATGTTCATCCCTAATTTGTGTCGTTGAATTTTAAAACTAGTGACCTAAACTTTTAAAGGACCAGTGTGTGGGATTTAGCAACAGCTAGTGGTGAGTTTGCATATTACACCTGAATACCCCTCCCCTTTTCAAACATGTGGGAGTGCCTCCAGTGGCTGACACTTCAACGTAAAAAGTAGGGACATCCCGATCAGTATAGGAGCCGCTCCAGGTATTTTTTTTTTAAATTGGTCGGGAAGCCAAATCCCAATCTTTTGTGGTTATTTATTTTAGGTCTGAATTAAACCAAAACCAAAAAGTCCCTGTAGCTTCACTGATTAACGACGTCCCTCGTAAAAAGGTCAAAGGCCTGCTCTAGAGTCAGTGTGTCGTTTGTCCGTTCTGGACGTGCGCAAAGTCAAATCTTAAATTGAAGGAGAAAATGCTATACACAATTAAACGTAGAAGTATTTTTAATTTCTTCTTTTCTTTTTTAATGCTCTGTAACATACATGTATCTGATCCTTTTCACAAATAAATTGTTTTTAATTTTTCTTGGCTAGCTAACTCATTTTCTGAGACAGTTGGCCTTAGTAGATTTTAGCCACGCAACACTGGGGACTATTTTCAGCAGCGGATAAATACACGGTCTGTGACGATTGAGTTTTGACAGCAGCGGGACTGTGACTCAAAGTAAACTGCAGTGCACATCATTATGAAGGAACATGTCACCCAGTGTAAAAAGCAAGCCTAATTAATAGTCTCTGAACATCAGTGGAAGTACAGTACGTTTGAACGAGCTGGGTCGGGCGTCAGATACACAGATGATATTTGTTGTTTAGTGTCGGTTTTGTGGTGTTTGTTGACGATAAGAAAAATACAGTTTTTGACCTGGTCTCACTACTACGGGATTAAGATGTTACTGAATTAAAGTGAAGCGTTAAGCAAGAAAACACCCATTAAGTATGAAAAGCATGATAAAATACATAAACAAAACACAAATTTTAAGAACCACTAAATTATTGATTGGTCAAAATCAGATTTATATTAGAAGATCATAGCTTTTCCCTTTGGTGCTAACCTCGTTTTACTTTTTATATACATTATTTAAATGTATCCACAACAATTGAAAGCGTATACTGTGTTCAACATGTTGAATTTATATATTTATGCATACCTATTTGGAAAGTAACTACCGTATGGCGCAAAAGTACCAAACACAAAGTATAAATAACCTTAAAGTACATTATTTGTGTCAGAGGCTGCGACGTAAAGGTAAATCTGTTAAAGAGCCCCATATTTGAATACTACAGTACAGTTTTGGGGCTATTTACTTGAGCAAATAGACTTTGTTTTTACATGTCTGGCTCTTAAAACAATAACCTGTGGTAATCCGACATGCTGCCTGTGTTTTCTGTCATGCATTTGTACTTATTGGAAATTCTGCCCCACCCTGCCACAAGCCACATTACAGCAGGAAGAGAAAGGGCCCAGATGAGAGTTCAGGCCGGCCCTCGATCAGTTCAGCCCTCTCTGTCCTTCCTCTCCTCCTCCTCCTCCTCACCTCCCTCATCATCATCATCATCACCACCCCTCATCCTCTTCATCTTTTTAATGGCTCTAAGTAGGTCGTCTGCCCGGTGCCTGTCTCCTCCACCAGCATCCATCCTGCTGCCAGCTGGTCCATGAAAAGGCCTTCATTATTTAATTATTAATATCCTCCAAAACGCGTTACACTGACATCAGTCTCCATCACTCAGCTATCTGGGAGGTTTCTCTCACCGATCTGAAATATTTACAGTTTAGACGGAGTCGCCCTTCCACATAAACACTGCGGTGTAAGGTGGATAAACCGAGTAGAGGTGGCCACTGTTTACCTAAAACATGAAAACATCAGCTCAGCCGCAGATGTGTCGTGACAGTCGCTGTATGGAAAGACGTAAAAAAAAAAAAAGCAACACGCAAGCAGCAGCAGCAGCTCTTACCGTCAGGCCTGTACCGGAGAGGACCGCTGGTCGATTTGGTGCGCAGCCGGCGGACGGAGGACGCAGACCGGGCTTTGACAGAGGGAATGATCGCCGAGAGTGGAGCGTCGGTGTTGTTTCCCTGACAGAGGAGACCGGCGTCAGTGGGGGGAGGAGGCTGTGAGCGGCGCAGAGGCACTCCCCTGCGCTCCTCTCCTGTGGAGACTGGAGGAGGAGGAGGAGGAGGAGGAGGAGGGGGGATGCGCAGGGCGGAGAAAAGGAGCCGAGCCGCCTGGTTTGACAGGCAAACGAGGGCTGGAGCCGAGAGCGCACCTGTATGGAAATCCTGACAAGCACTGGGGCCGAGCAGAGGCAGGAAGTCATGCAAATGAG